>NC_056673.1:31667834-32917834 GCF_018350195.1 Panthera tigris | reverse complement strand
TCAGGAGAGCACACAAAGGTCCAGTTGTGGAATAAGATAGTGGTCTCTGTTTCTTGCAACCAGTCTCATGAGAATGAATGTTTCTTTGGGAGCCTAGTCACTTGGCTAGGGCTGGTAGCAGGAAGTACCTTTATCCCCATGAGTAAGGGAAAGGAAAATGACACAGACTGTCACCTCCTATACATTCTCCCACTTGAATGGATTCCTCTTCAAATATATCATTTTATTCTTTTACAGTCTGGATAAATCATATGACCAGTGATTGAGGGCTGCTTTTATTCTCTTCCAGTAAATCTCTCTTGGATGTGTCCAGCACATTTATTTAGAAACGCGAAGGTTGCATTTATCTTTCTTTGTTTTCAGCTTGGGAGCTTCAGAGGAAATTCTGCAATCACAGGAAAAGTACATTTTTGCATCTAGGTAGTTATATGATACCTTGCACATTCATTAACATGAGAAAAATACAAAAGAGTTTCTTGTATGGACTCCTCACTCACGATAGCACTTTGAGGCAGGCACCGTTCATCCTTCCTTTAGATGAGAAAATGAACCACAGGCAGGAAGACTTGCTTTCTCCAGCTCTCTCAGTGGAACCAGGGCCACAGCCTTGGATTTCCCCATTTCCAACCTGTGTTTTCCTCATCCAAAACTTTGAATATCTTTTATATATAGACTTGACGGTAGACTATGAGTAATGTAGATTCCATATTGTGTCTGTTTTAACGACCTATACTTTAACTGATTTTGTGTCTGCTTGTGTGTGTGTGTGGTTGTGCAGTTAATTTGCTATTCTACTCTTTGGATGACTTTTGGTCGTAGTGTGCTTAATATATGTTTAATAGGGGTTCTGTAGGAAATCACTCATTTTATAACCAAAATTTAAATGTAGTTCTTAATGGCTCTTAAGATTTTTTAAATCAGAATTTATTCACGAATAACGATGGTAAATGAAGAACCCCATGGCAAAAAGAGACATGCCTTGTTCATCTCGAGTCTGGTTAGAGCTAAGGCAGAAGACTATTGCCTGTATCGTATGGGGTGTGTTTTTCTATTTGGGAGAAAGAGCAGCTGGAAACTACCCTGCCCGACATACTACAGAGCAGAACCCTATTTTAACCCTCCCCTCGGAAACCTGTACACAATGCCCCTAAGTCAGCAGAGGGCAGGCCGCCTAGGCAAGTCAGCGCTCTGGCAGGCTGCAGTGTCAGAGTGCCAAGGGTTGACAAGACATCCCAGGGGATGTCCTTTGTTTGAAGGGGTGGTGGCAGCAGTGTTGTCACAGCAAGGACCTGTCAGTCACGGGCATAGCCACACACCACAGCTTGCATTCCCATCCGCTTGGAATGTCAGATATTGCTATGTATCCACACCTTCCATATCTGTTTGCACTATACCTGCTAATGGAGCAGTTGCCAAACAGAAGCGAGAGATTCTAAAATTCCTCTTCTTTTCTCTGAAGCACTCATTAAGTACAAGCTAAGAAATCCATTCCTGATTGCCTTTTACCACTGACTTGATAGTGGGGGCGTGTACTACAATTCTTATTATTCTGTTTCTCTGGCTGATTCTTTTTCCCAGCAACCTTTGTAACTGTCCTATACGTGGGTCATTGTCTTCTCTGCTGGAAGGTGATATGGCTCTGTGGGAAACACTGGAAAATGCTGGACGTCGACTGTGTCTTCTGAGCTATGGACACACATAAATAATACTTTAAGTATATGGATAATAATTAGAATAAGAGGGCGTTCAATGTAAGGAAGGGAGGAAGCAGAGAAGGAGCGGTCGCATGTGTAAGTACAGACTGCAGATAAGGAAAGGAAATAAAAGTATTATGTGACAAGTCTTACAGCTATGTTCCTAAGTCAGTGATAGAGAAAAAGCTGAATTGAGTGAGTGTGGGATGGAGCAGAAGGAAATAAGAGATAGTTTGAGATTGCTGAGGCCTGCCAGAGTAACATGATGCCACGTGATGAGAAGTTATCATGGTTACCAGTAAACTGATACCCATATATGGCAAAATATATTGGGATGGGAGTCTGAAAAATGCCACTGGAGTGCATATAGGATTTTGTCCTGAACTCCATAGTGCTGAGCCAGTAAAACTGCTGAGTCAGTGAAATATCTCCAAGTCTTTGTAAAATAACACATAAAACTCTAGGATAGTCAATGTTTTTGTGACTATGGTTGCTACTTGGTGGTGAAATTCAGTATCCACAGCAGTGAGCTCAAAGCCTTTTGAAGATATACTATTTTGAAATGATGACATATTATTAAGTTGTTTTGAGCATATGCATGCATATATTTATATATATGCATATGTTTATAACTTACACATATGTGCAATTAAACTATGTTAGAATATTATGGAATATACACCAAGTTGTACGTGGTAAAGAAGGAAATATTTGTGAACGTGTATATATTTTTCTAATTTACATCATCCCTCTCCATTTTGAAGACCACTGGAAATTTCCCTTCAGTCAAAATCACTTTCAGACCCATTATCTTTGATGTTCACAGGGGTAAGTAAGGCCATTAACATGATTTCTCTTACATGCAGGACAGCAGAGATGTGGGCAGTTTAAAAGTAGCCTATTCCAGTTTCCACAAATAGATGTAGCTTGCCCATTCAGACTGGGACTAAGAATTTATAAAATTCCACCATAATAGTCAGCATGCCAAATCTGGGATTTCTGCAGGACATCTCACCTCTGCTTGTTAGTCTGTACTTCTTTGGTTTCTCTAAGAACCGCTCCTTACACAATTAGCTCTGAAGACTGAAGACACATGCACATTGTCCTTGCTATTCAGGCTGACTTCAGTGCTCTGTTCCCTGCTTTCCCACACTGTATCAAAAGGTTGCTGGCTTTTGGCCTCTGTGAAAATGAGTAAGTAAATTGGACACCTCTTCTATTCCCCATTATGCAGAAAGGGACACTTGCAAAATAGGCTTGCCCAGGATTTCAATTTCACATATCAGTGCAACCCTTTGCAGCTGTTTGGGGATATGTTGAAGTTGTGTGTAGCTTAGTATTATAGAGTTTTTCATACTTTGCCCCAAATGAGTATTGTCTCTGATCATGGCACCTCAAGGCTGGTCAATCTGTTTTTGTTTTTTCCAAAGCTTTCTTGTATCATACACTGTTTCTTTCTCTGACACTAAATTTCAGTATGAACATCGAGCAACTCTTTTTCCTTCTTGCTTTATTACTATTTCAGTTTGGGGTGCTGTAGAGCAAATTATTAGGTACCCAGCCACACTTCAATTTTATTTTACTGTGAGATACTCAGTTGCATTTTTAGAAAGTTTTGGTCCTGGTATGACTAACTGGGCTTTAAGAAAGGATGCCACCATTTATTGAATTATTACATGCTGGAAATTACAATGGATTATTTTGTTGTTGTTGTTTTCTCATTTAGTCTTAACAACAGCAGTATGAGACTCACTTTAAGATGCATATTTTATTTTTTTTTATTGTTTTTTTGAGAGAGGGAAACAATGCGCGTGCGCACACACATGCACACACATGCACACACACACACACACACACACACAGACTCAAGTACACAAGGGAGGGGCAGAGGGAGAGGGAGAGAGAGAAGCTTAAGCAGGCTCCATGCCCAGTGGGGAGCCTGCTGCGGGTCTCAGTCCCACAACTGTGGGATCATGGCCTGAGCCAAAATCAAGAGTTGGACCTTTAACCAACTGAGTCATCCAGGTGCCCCAAGATCTACATTTTAAATCTGTGGACACTAAACGTTATAGAATTGTCTTACTTGCCCAATGTCAGAGTAAGGTAGTAGGGAGAGGGAGAGGTTTTGGTTTGATATTCAAACCCAGATCATGCTGACTTAGTTGCTCATTATTTTCATCCTTTGCTCTACTGCCTCTGGACTGTTTTACTAATTTTTTCTTATATTCTACTCTGCTATATATTGCTGGGTATAGTTCAAGTATAATCCTATTGAAATTATCCCAGAAATCTTACGTAAGAGTCAATCAGTATAACCTAGATTTAGATGTATATTTAGATATTAGTATTGTCTTGCATTATGGTAATCAACTAGTATCTTAGTACTAGGAAGCACCTTGAAAATGTGTCACCTCCTTAATTTAGCTTGCTACTTTATAATATATATTTTTGTAGGTAACCTAATGAGTCCAAAAGTAGAAGTGACTATGTTCATTGGCCGCAAAGTTTCTGTAATTAGTAGAGAGAGAACATCCATAGAGTTATTTCAAAAGTCATCAAACGATAGTGCCTTCTTAATTGGAATATAGTTGAATATTTGTCAGAGGCAGTGAAAAATGGATCAATAAATTTACTGAGAATTCAGAAGTTGTAAAGAATGTAGTCTTTGTGTAATTATTTGTATAATTGACAAATGAGATTGTATATATTTGAAGTATATGGCATGATAACTTGATACACACATACATTGTGAAATTATTATCACAATTAACATATCCATCACTTCACATAGCTACTGTTTTGTATATATGTGTACAGTGAGAATACTTGTAAGTTCTGTTTTTAAAACATCAAAGCTAAAAAGCATTTTAACTTTCATTTTCTGAATTTTTCCAAGGCAGTGTGCTACATTCATGCATGATCGATAGCATGTTCTCTAGCTTACCATCTTGTTTCATCTTCAATACTCCAGTTATCAGTCTGGCAGGTTATTCTCCACGTGGTGCATTTGACATATATCTTGTTTCTCTAGTACTGTCCTCACTTGCCTACAGGCAATGGAAAACTTGTCTCCTTCTTTGTATTCCTAGTGACTGGCACAGAGCTTTGCATGAAGTAAGTTGTTATCAAATGTCCATTGAATTGCTAAAATGAATTCCGGTAGTATTTTTGGAAGGTTGAGTGCACACAGTTTTCAGAGCCATGCTGCCAATAACTACTTATGAGATCACAGAGAAATCATCATCTCTTTGAGGCTGAATTTTATTTGTAAAATTCATGTGTTACACAAAATACTTTGAAAGGATGCATTTAGGTAGACTGACCATATAATATACTGCCCAAACTGAGGTGTTTTTTAAGAGTAAAAGTGGGGGCCATTAGAAATTACACCAGGACATCAGGCCAAAATCCAGTACTATCATATGCAAACTAGGCATTTGATCATACTATATCTAGGTCATAAATTCTGAAGTCTTGTAATTTTCCATTTTGTTCATTTTTAGTTTCTAATATGAGGAATGAAGAATACAGAATTTGCCTTTCTCTGCCTGGCTTATTTCATTTAGCGTAATGTTCTCAAATGTTGTATGATTTTACTCATATGTGGAATCTAAAAAAATAAGCCCCCCCCAAAAAAAAAATAAAAAAATAAAAAAATAAAAAAATAAAACCCATAGAAACAGAGAGTAGAATGATGGTTGCCAGGGACTGGTACTGAGGAGATACTGGTCAAACAGTACAAACTTTCATTTATAAGATTAATAAATTCTGAGAATCTAATGTGCAGACTAATAACTATAGTTAATAATCTTGTGTAGCTGAAATTTGCTGAGAAATTAGATCTTGAGCATTCTCTGAACACACACAGAAACAACTTGGTAACTGTTTGAGGTGATGGATGTGTTAACTTGATTGTGGCAATAATTTCACAGTGTATGTTTATATGAAATCATCATGCTGTGCACTTTAAATATATGCAATTTTATTTGTTAGTTATACTCAATAAAGCTGGGGGGGGGGGAAGAATATAGAATTTGCAATCCGAAAGTTCTGAGCAGCTTACAGACACCATGATCTTGGGCAAATGTTTTTATTTTCCTTGAGTCTATTTCTTACACTCCTAAGAAAAATAATACTATTGTGTTGTTTCACATGATTATAACAAGAAAACAATAAAATCAGATATATAAAAAGATTTAAGGGGCACCTGGGTGGCTAGTCGGTTGAGTGTCCGACTTCAGCTCAGGTCATGGTCTCGTGGCTTATGAGTTTGAGCCCTGTGTTGGGCTCTGTGCTGACAGCTCAGAGTCTGGAGCCTGCTTTGGATTCTGTGTCTCCCTCTCTCTCTCTACCCCTCCCCTGCTCATGCTCTGTCTCTCTCTCTCTCTCAAAAATAAAAGTAAACATTCAAAAAAAAACTTAATATTTAAACGAATGGCAAGAGTTATTACTTTACTATTACTATTATTATTCAAATTACTATGATAATTGTTAAAATTACTATTTTTCTTTTTTGGACAACCAGTGTTACCGGTCTTTACTTTTCATCATTGGTTAAACAACATATTACTTAATTTGACCTGTATATTACCAATTCATATATTGATTTCAACCAGTGCCAATTGTTGGGCAAAATGGGCTACTTACTCCAATTTAAAGATAATTTATTGAATTTCTTATTGTCTATACAATCATACATTGTAACGTTGGCATATGGTGGCCACTGTTGTCATGATCAGCTTTGAAAAATGTCTCCCTTCGAAGCACACTTCCTTTTGCACTTATTTCCAAGTTCCTTTGTGAAAGGACTCCACCAATCCATTGGACAAAGGCAACTGTAAACCCTGTGGGTCACAGCTGAGGAGTGAATGATTACATAGTCTGGATTAAAGCAGTCACAAGGAAATACAAATCTAGTGAATCAAATGCCTCAGCGTATATCAAAAAGGCAACTTCTGGGAATGAGCCTTTGTGTGAAACCGTCTTCAAAAAGAATTGTGTGAGATAGGACTTAATAAAAGAAGAATACCCCAAACACTGATTGTGCAGAAGCGATGTATGTTTCTTGTAAAATTTTCTAGTGCATTAACTTTGTTCTTTACTATTACTTTGAGAATGCTAAACTCCTGAATGTTGGTGCTATAAATCTTCAATAGCAAGAAGCGATATCAGTCAATAAATACTTAACAACAGTATAAATTATGTATGATGGAATAAGTGAGTATTGCAGGGAAACCTATAGGCTAATGGGCCCTGCTTACAGAATTCCATAAAGGCTAAACATCCTGAATTTGTATGAGGGTGGCTACATTACCCGAGAGAAATAATCTTTACGAAATCAACATTTCACATTTTGGAAATGATTTTTGAAAAGCCGATAGGTGATATATGTGAAAATCACTTGGTAACTGTAATCAAAATGTCTTTAAGTATACACCTCTTCAATCAGAATTTGGTTGGATAAACTGTCCAAGAGTTTTAGTCAGAGTTTCTGTCTTCCTATTTGAAGTATCTTCACTGAGTTTTACTACTGAAATTATGCTATAATTGATTCATTTGTCTTCAAATGCTTAGATATAATTTATTAAACAAAGGTTACTCATTGTTTCTTAGAACCATTATTTTTACTGGTTTGTTTGAATAACCAAAACAGATAGGTAAAATTATGCTGCAATAATGAAGGATTTCAAAGGAAGTATTTCTGTAGTGTCCAGTTATACCTATATCGTATGGCTTTATGTTTTCTCTATATTTACTTCAGAGATCTGACAAACTATGAAGTCTAAATAGAAATGTTGGGCATATCTATTTGCTTTCCTAATGTGGAAAATTCCCACGGAGTATTCCAAAACCATTTAATTGTAGTAGTTTATTAGTGCATAGTAAAAAAGCTCCAGAAAGAAATAGCCGTGGAAAAGAAAAGAAACTAAAAACCAAAATGACATATTGTCTTTCAATTGAAGTCCCCCCATCCCTTCCATAATCCATTTTAAATGGTCAAAAGATAACTCGCTTTTGAAGAAAATGTACTTGGCAAACCTGATTTAGTTGTGGATGCATGCATGGCTCTTACTTGACAAATGATTATTCACCTTCCACTTAATTATAGGTGCTTAAAGGAAGGCATTTTGTGTAACTGAAGGCATAGCATAAGACAGACAACATACTGTTAATTTCTCTATGCCATCTCTTTCCTATATAATGACAGACTATAAATCCAGCAAGTTGAAGTAAGTTCTCAAGAATCCTGTTAGCAAGGAGATTGACAGAAGATTTTGGCACACATGAGCAAGTTGAACGAACTCAGGTTCTTTATAAGTCCCCAAGTTAGCACTGTTTGTGAGTTCATTTTCATTAGCTGCCTTACTCAAGTTTATGCCCATACCTAATTTTGACCCAACACTTGATAGAAAACTAATAATACGTCACCATTATGTCAGGAATTAGCCAACTACTGGCCGAGGGCCTAATCCAGCCTATAGCCTGTTTTTGTAAGTAAAATATTATCAGGGCACAGCCATGCCCATTCGTTGATGTATTACCCATGTATCATTCTACAATTTTGGAGTTGAGTAGTTGCCACAGAAACCTAGGAACTTGACAAAAAAAAAATGTTTCTGACCTTTGATGCAAAATAACCAAATCACACATTATTAAAGGTAAGAATAATTTCTTCATTTGATCGAAGAGAAAATGGAGACGGAAGAAAACGATAATTTGCTTTGTGATAACAAAACTAATCAGATGCAGGCCCCTGCTCTGGTGGTTCAGGCTCTTGATTTTGGCTGAGGTCATAATTTCATGGTTTGTGAGTCTGAGTCCTGTGTCCTATTTCATGATGACAGTGCAGAGCCTTCTTGGGACTCTGTCTCTCTCCCTCTCTCTCTGCCCCTCCCTCGTTCATGCTCTCTCTTTCTCTCAAAATAAATAAACTTAAAAAACAAAACAAAAAACTAATCAGTACAATAGCTTGGCCTATGAGCCTAGTTTCTACACCTGATCCATTACTCCTTGTGATCTAATTTACGCAGAGGAGAATAAACCAAGCTTCTCGCATAACTGGTCATAGAGGGTTTTGACAGTATGCTTAGCAGTCACATGAATACTTTTAGAAACAAACGTTCTTACAATATATTACACTCAGCATGGCAATGGAGCATTTAATTTTTAATTATAGTGATTATATCAGCCCTTCTTAAACTTTTTCACTCCTTCCTCTATATAGTTGCTCCCTTTTACCTCTGCTCTAGAGTGTGTATATGTTTTATTATAAAATTTCTAATGCATCTCTTTTGGAGGAATGTTATGAGGCAGGTATTATAAGGTACAATAAGCGTCAGCATAGATCAAATAATGAAGCATGGTTTCTAAGGGATTCAGAGACTGTGAACACCAATTTTTTGCTGCCAACCCCAGAAATATTTTAATGAAGAACTCTCTTCAAATTACTGTTGGAAAAGAACTATAGCTAAGTGCCTGGTGATTTAATAGCTACAGTTTTGCCTTTTCAAATGTTGACTCCCAGAGTAAGTCTCAGTAATTTCATTGTAAAGCATTGTGAAAATCATCACTGACTTATGCAGCTGTTACCTCTGTGGCTCCAACAGGTTTCAGGATTTGTTTTGAAAACTGTATATACTCTTAGATAATCTCCAGAGTGAATTAGATATTTGTTATAAGCTGATTTAACAGGTGGAGAAAAAGTGGGATAGCTTGGTTCATTTCACTTTGCAATGGTCAGAACAGCAAATGTGTGGCAGAACTGTAAGAAAAGTTTATGCCTCCTTGGTCAGAATTTACACTTCTCCATTACAGCTATTATAAGGTCCAAGAAAACCACTGTGTTCACACATTCTTAAATTGTTCTTTACATTTGGTTATCTTGTAAACATTATGAAAATGTGTAATAGGTGATAATAAACTTCTTGAAACTAATAACATTAATGACAAGAGAAAGCTATAACTCTGTCTTTATTTCTCATAAAGTAATTGCAGTTAACTAATTTTATTTTACAGTTTTTATTCATTTAGCTACTTTGTACAAATAACACAAGTATAGAGAAATACGCACACGCATGCATGCATACTAATATGCACAGTTCAATTCAAGGGTTTATCACAAAGTCTGCCATCATATGGTTCAAGAAATAGAATGTTTCTGGGGAGTCAGGAGTCTCTGTCACCCCTTCATTTCTCCAGAGGCAGCCCCACACTTACCTGTACGTGGGGTCATTTTTGTGCACTAGTTTGGTTATACCACATGCGAAGCACTATGATTTGGCCCATTTTCTAAATTTTATATAAATAAAATCATGCAACTCTTTTTGTGTGAAATTAATGTACTTTGTTCATTTGCATTGCTGTATAGCATTGAGTTATATAAAAATAGCACAATTTCTATACACTCTGGAAGGATGCAAGTTATTTCCCTTATATGGGGATATTATGAATAATGCTCCAATGAATATCTGTCCATTTATTTTGTGCATATATGTATGCTTTCACATTAGGTACATAAAGAGTAATGGAACAATGGGTCTGGGGTATGACTTTATTCAGTTTTGGTAGGTAATATAAAATTATTTTCCAAAGGAACTGCATACCCAGCCTCACTGGCAACTGCTCTTTTCTTATTTTTAGTCATTCTGAGGGGGTGTGTAGTGTGATACTTCATTATGCTTTTAACTTCCAATTCTTACTTTTCTAGGGAGATTGAGCACTTACGCTTATTGACCATTTTTATACCCTCTTCTGTGAAAGATACTCAAATGTTCAATCTATTTTACTGTGAGATGGTTTGTCTTTTTCTTGTTATACAGGTGATATTTTTATATTCTGGAAGCAATTCTTTTGTGGATGTATAGCACACATATCTTCTATCCCTCTGTGAATCACTATGTCTGTGTGATCACTATGTCTCTTAAGGCGATTTTTTAAAAAAATCAAGAGCACTTAAGAATTTAATATGGTTAAGTGGACCAATATTTTATTTTTCATTGGGTGTTATTGTTGTTCTGTTTACTAGGTTTTTTCCCTACTCTAAGACATTAAAATATTCTATGTTAACCTCTAGATGCTTAATTTTTCTTTTACAATTTGCTCTGCTATAATCCACAATTAAAATTTGTGTAGAGTGTGAGATAGAGGTCAGTTTTCTAATTTTGTTTTATCATGTACTATTGTCTCAGTACAGTTTTTTTTTTTTAAACTGACATTCCCAACTCTTTTTTCCCAATTGTTTTGCCATACCACTTTTATCATATATCAATTGGCTATATATGCATGGGGCTATTCTGGGCCTTTACTCTGTTCTTTTGATTGGTTTGTTTATTCCTGAAAAATGCCTCACTATTCTAGTTCCTACAGTTTTATAATAAGCCTTGATGTTTGGTACAGCACATTTTTCCACCTTGTTGTCTTTCTTCAAATGTGTTTTGGCTGCCTTTACCCCTTTGCGTTTCTACAGATTTTAGAATCATATTGTCAGATTTCAAAACCAAAAATTTATGGGCTTTTATATTAAATTTTCATAGAGGTGTGACATATGTAAAAAAAATATGAACAGAATGTCCAGTTAGATTGACATTTAATTAAGTATACCAGTTTAATAACTACCCCAATTAAAAAAGTAGATTGTTAACAGTATACCAGAAGCTCCCCTTATGCCCTAGATAGTCAATATCATTCCATAAAAGAAACTGCTCTTTTGATTCCATCGCTGCATTACTAATGTCTCCTATAGTTTGGACTTTCTATTTGCTTGTGAGCAGATAATGCTGTACCTAGGTGTTTTTGTTTTGTTTGTTTGTTTGCATTTAGCCTGGTTACTATTTGCTGACTTTTTAGATCTCTGGGCCTGTGTCTATAATCATAGTTGAAAATTATCTGCCAGTATTGTTTCTAATTATTTTACCTGTTCCATTTTCTTTCTCCTTTCTGTGTGAGGCCCCAGCTCCACATGTATGTTTCTGCCCTATCTTGATAGGTTTTTCCTCTGTTTTCTTTCCTATGTTCCAATCTCTGCTTTCTCTCCTGTCCTACCTTTTAATTCAGTAATCTACTTCTTGTTGTGGCTAAGGCAGTTTTTAAAATGAGTTATTGCAGATATTTCATGTTTTTCCTTTTAAATCTTTTCTTTCTCATGTTCTGTAATAAAATTATTCATGTTTTCTCTGTTTTCTTCAATATTTTGTAGTTTCTTTATGCTTTTAAAGTTTATTTTTTTATTTATTTTGGGAGGGGTGCAGAGAGAGAGAGAGAGAGAGAGAGAGAGATTGAGACTATCCCAAGCAGGCTCTTTGCTGCCAGTACAGAGCCTGGCGGGGGGCCCAGTCTCATGAATTGTGAGATCGTGACCTATGCTGAAACCAAGAGTCAGATGCTTAACCAGCTGAGCCATCCAGGTACCCCGGTATTTTGTAGTCTAAAGAAATATTCCTCTGTGATTAATACCAGGATCACTTATTGGTTCTTTATTCTATGTAATTTGGGGAGAGAGGAGATTGCCTTTTCATTCTTTCTTGGCATGCCTGGCAACATTTATTGAACGCCAACCATTGAGTATGGGTAATTTTAGAGGGTTAGGATAATAATTATTTTTTTTCTTCAGAGAGGGATTACAAATAAATTCCTGGAAGGAAGGTATTGTGGGGATAGAGTATGGCAGATGGTTTCCTCTTAAATAAGCCTTATCCTAGTGTTTAACTTTTGAGTTTCCACCAAAAGCCTGGAGCTATTATCAAGTTTCTTCCACCCTTTTGGTTCTGGATCTCCACCTTTGTTTCCCAAACATGATGAGCTTCCTAAAATTTCTGCTCAGCTTTTTAGCTACCCAGTTAGTTCTGTCTTCTTGGTCAAGAACCTGGAAGGGAACACATTGGGCATTTTTCTCTACTCTGGGATCTTGGCTTAATACCTCTGAGCTCTAACTTCTGTATCTTGAGTCCGGTGAGGCTACTGTAAGGCCTAAGCTCTGAATTTTGCTTCTACTCTATTTCTTGTGCTGGGAACCAGAAAATGCCCACCTTGGCCCTCTCCAATCCTGGCTCTTTTGAATCCTCTTTTAAGTCTTCAAATATTTTCTTGTTTGTTTTCAGCTTTCAAGTCTGTTCTGAGTTGAAGAGAGTCAGTATGGTAGAAACTTGTTTGTTAAGACCAGAAGTTGAAGCTTCTTACCTATAATCTAGATCATATCATTTCTGCTATCTCAACCAATTCACTGACTTTAAAAATTAATCCTTTTACTTTCCATACTTTTTAAAAAAATTTCTTTAACATTTATTTATTTTTGAGAGAGACAGAACATGAGTGGGGGAGGGCAGTGGGAGAGGGAGACAAAGAATCTGAAGCAGGCTCCAGGCTCTGAGCTGTCAGCACAGAGCCCCATGCAGGGCTCAAACCCACAAACTGTAAGATCACGACCTGAGCTGCAGTCAGATGCTTAACCAACTGAGCCACCCAGGTGCCCCTACTTTCCATACGTTTGAGTCCTCCCCATCTATATACTTCTTCTCATAAACACTTAGGCAAGTCCAAAGCTCTCCAGTTTTAAACATCTATCTGTTAAACCCTCCAGGAAGAGTCATTACCCTTTTGATTCTCCGCTTCCCATCCCTGTGTTCGTCAAAATGATTCATTCTGGCTTCCAGTTCCCTGACTCTGTTGAATGTACCCTAGTTGGGTAAATGATGCCGATTAATTTAATCATTTTCTGGTTTATTTTTCCGGCGGCCTTACCGGGTTTTGACAGTCCACTACTCTTTCATCTCAAAGTATTGCTGTCTTTTGGGCACTGCTGCCCCAGCATTGTTGTCCAGCTCTTCGTGTTCCTTCTCTGGTAGCAGGTCTTTCAGTTTTGTGTGTGTGTGTGTGTGTGTGTGTGTGTGTGTGTGTGAGTTCTAACTAATCTTCCCATCACATTTTGAGAATCTGCTCTTATTTTCTAATACTTCATCCGTATAAAATAATGTGTTCTCTGTATATTTCCCTCTCCCAACAAAGCTAACTATCATTCTGGTATTTGTGACTCTTGCTCTGTTTTTCATTACCGTTTTTCTATATATGTATATATGTATCAAAATACAGCAGTTTTACATGCTTTCAGTTTTGTATTGATGGCAGCATACTGTATGTATTCTTCTCTCTTTTTCCCTACTCAATGTAACATAAGATTCATTTATCTTGAAACTGTAATTCATTTTCACTCTTATATGTTACTGAAATTCTGTGCATTAATAATTTTCTCATCGATGAGCCCTTGGATTTTTTCATGTTTTTCTTTTATAAACAATACTGACATAAGTGTTCTTATACGTGCCATCTGATACATGTGCATAAATATTTAGGTATATACTTATAATAGCAATTGTTAAATTGTGTCACATGAATACTTGCAACTTTACAAAAGAATTCCAAATTGAAGTTTTAAATTTTTTTAAAATTTATTTTGAGATGGGAGAGGGGCAGAGAGAGGGAGAGAGAGAATCCCAAGCAGGCTCTGTGCTATCAGTGTGGAGCCCTTGCAGGGCTGGATCTCAAGAACCATGAGATCATGACATGACTGAAATCAAGAGTTGGGCGCCTAACCAACTGAGCCACCCAGGCATCCCTGAATTTTTATTTTGTTTTATTTTATTTTATTTTATTTTATTTTATTTTATTTTATTTTACTATTTATTTATTTTTTGAGAGACAGACAGAGTGCAAGCGGGGGAGGGGCAGAGAAAGAGAGAGGGAGACACAGAATCCAAAGCAAGCTCCAGGCTCTGAGCTGTCATCACAGAGCCCGATGTGGGGCTTGAACTCAACGAACTGCAAGATCATGACTTGGGCTGAAATCAGACGCTTAACCGACTGAGCCACTGAGGCACCTCTATGAATTTTTAAATAAATGTATCCGTTTTCTCTTTTATTTTATTATGTAGGAGTTCCTATTGTCCTGTTGTTCTACATCCTGACCAACACTTGGTATTCTTTTAACTTTAATCTTTCGGAATCCATCATTGTTCTTCCCTTGTCTTCAATGCTGGTATTTCTACTTGTAACTTCTTAAAGTCACTCTAACATCATTCACAGGTGATGTAATCTTTTCCCATTGCTATACTTACCACTTACATTTTATGGCTAATAAGTGCATATTTTCTGCTCAGACTTTCTTGGTCTAAGTTTTATATCCATTTCTAATTTTTGACACCTTCTCTTGCATATCTCACAAACAATGGAATTTCAATGTGTCCAGTAGTGAAATCATGTATCTGATAAGAATTGTTCTTCTTCTTATGATATCTAGCTCAGTTATACCACCAAACATCAAGTCATCCAGGTCAAAAATCTGGATATAATCTCATATTTCTTCTTTCCTTGTTCAACTATATTCAGTTAATCACCAAGTCCTCTCTCTCTCTTTTTTTTTTTTTTAATCTGTAACTGTCTCTTTAATCCATTTACTTCTCAACATCTCTACTGAAGATACTCTACTTGTGACAATAAATAACTCCCAGACATTAGCCAGTTATGATAATGACAGTGCAAGGGGACAACCTGGTAGGGGATGTGCTCTACCCACATCCTAGTGGAAAAAATCATGTATTATTACTCTTATAAGCTGAAACAACTGAGAAAAAGTATAGAAAATCAGATACATAAATAAACTTACATTTAGATTTATTAACGTGATATTTCAAAAGGCACAAAGATTCTTAAAGATAACAAAATTATGTAAAGAACAATGCTCACTATCTTGGTGTAAAATGCATGGCGATGGTATTTTAATCACAGCTCTACGCAGCTACTTTCCTGCCTTCTTGCCCTCACTGTCTTTGTACACAGTCTTACAAACTTAAGTGTATATGTTCCTTACCCTCCTTTGATAGTTCAGTATTTTGGCTGTCTTTATTTTTTTATCCCCCCCAAATACGATTAATTAAACTGATCACAAACCAAAAGTCTCTTTCCTTGAATCTTTCTGGCAGGCCCTCAGTAATTATGCCTTCCTAACAGCCTGCAACCTCTGGTGTCTATCCCCCTGAGCTCTTTCATTCTCTCTCATTCTTATTCCATTCTCTCCAAAGAAGCATCTGAACACAATTTATCTTCCCACATATGTTTATTTTCATGGGGAAAAATGCACTAATCATACAAGAATATTCTTGTCTTCCTATCAATGAATAATTTATAGTGGATTCTCCCAATACATTATTCATTGATATTCGATTTATACATTTGTCTTGTTGATATATATGTATCTATATATGAATATATATAATATATAACTATATAACGAAAACACTTGCAGATATAAACACACACGTGCACACATATACTCTTGAGAGAAAGATGTGTTCTCTCATCACTCATGTACTCTTGTTGTATTACCTATGTTATCCGGGGCATATAATACTAGCTATTTTAACAAAGAGGTCCGCAAATCTTAGTGATTAGTGATTTAACCCAACTGAAGTTCATTTCTTGGTTACGTAAAATCCAACAGGGTGAGCTTCTATATAAACCTTTAAGACGCGGCAGGCCAGTCAGAGATGTACTCGTTTTCCTGCTGCCGTAGACAAACTTCATATGTAAGTTCCCTTGCTTACTAAACCTGCCACCTACCAAAAAGGAAAAAAAAAAAAAAAGTCCAGGAGGGTACTCAGCATAGGGCACAGCTGCCTCCTAGTTGGTGGTTCTGCTATCACCAAGTGCTCTGGTGACTTCCATTGCACTGGATTCATTTGGGAGGTAAGGGGTAGGAGAGTTTTGATTTTAATTTTTAATGGGCCAAGAACAGAAACAACGCGCATCAACTCCACTGCAGTTAACTTGGTAAAACTTCAGGAGAGGCTGGCAAATGTTACCAGGTTTGTACCAAGGCAGAAAGGGGAATGAGTTTGGGGGACAATGAGCTAGTCTTGGCCACAATGGAAAATTGGCAGGCTGGACTCTTAATTGTGTTAAGTCATCTACCCCGTTCATCCTATACTGTCTTGCATCATAATTTCCATTTCAACTTCAACATATATTTCCTTTAAGTGTTTCATATCATGTTATATTTTCTTGGCCTCAGAGTAGTCACTTAATTGCTTACTAAGTTACATTCTAAAGATTGCCTTTTGAAATGTATTATTTTCCATGAGTTATTCAGAAAGTATATGTAGATATTTGTATCCATATGGTGATGCCAAGCTAGAAAAGCAGAATAAGATTAATAATTCAAGACTTAAAAAAAAAGGAGTAGGAAAACACCATCGTAGAAGACTGAATTGTTCAGCTTGGTTTTGACAATGATCAGATTCACAGGATTTGCTATTTCATTTGCCTTTGTTGACTTGTCTAACCCCTTCACCAATTGTAGCTCATCAAATATTCACATATGTATAGAAAAAAAACTTTATCAGAATTTAAACTAATTGAGATAATTGTGGGGAGGTGATTATTATTATAGTAGCTACCTAGTCTGAGTCTATTCTGAGAATAACACCTGGATTCAATAAATCACGAAACAAACTTCAGTGTGCTATAAATAAATTTTTGACTTTTAGTGTTTTGTAAGGTTTATTTCTCTCCCCAAACTAGTTTCTTTTTTTTTTTAATTTTTTTTTAACATTTATTTATTTTTAAGACAGAGAGAGACAGAGCATGAACGGGGGAGGGGCAGAGAGAGCGGGAGACACAGAATCGGAAGCAGGCTCCAGGCTCTGAGCCATCAGCCCAGAGCCCGACGCGGGGCTTGAACTCACGGACCGCGAGATCGTGACCTGAGCCGAAGTCGGACGCTCAACCGACTGAGCCACCCAGGCGCCCCCCCCAAACTACTTTCTTAAACATATGTACCTTCCAGAGTGTCCTGCATACTGTCACCAGAGTGATCTACCTGATATAGAAATTTGATTATATTATTTCTCTTCACAGAATCTTTCAGTGGCGCCGTATGATTACAAAATGATGGGAAACCTCTCTAATTCTGTCTCCTGATAATCTGTGCTTTGCATGTCCTAATCTAATAGTATTGGATTACTTACAGTCAAAACAGGCTGTTGTGTTGAATCTTCCTGCTGTTCATGCTGTTCTCTTCATTTCAAATTTCTTTTCCCCTCAACTGACCTCCTAATTCCTTCTAATCATTCACAGCATAGGTCCCACCTTCCCAAAGAAGCTTTCGCTTATCCTCCTCTGCTCCTCCTGCTCACATAGACTGAGTAATGTTTTCCTTCGTGTATGTTCCCTGTGTAATGTATCATTTTGTTTTGGAATTATTTTCTAACGTGTCTCACCGTCTTTCTAGACTATAAAGTCTTACAAGGTAAGAGAGGATCATTAATTTATCACATCTTATCCACAGTGATATTCCTAATACACAGCAGGTGCCAATTAATATTATTTATTGAATTGAGCTAATAGAAACATCATATATCACAGGACATGGAAATACTGTCCAGTGTTACAAATATTTTTAAAATCTATATTTGATACCTAAATAATGCAGAGATCTATTTACCTGTTACTTCAAAGACATCAATATTCATAATTTGGATTCTGGTTTCCAAAATCAACAGAGTTCTTTGGCAGAATAATTGTTGTATCAGGTGCCCTGGGACAAATTTGCTTCTGGTTTGAAACTATAATAGTTAAAATTCCTTCTCTCTAATTTGTATTACAAATAACATTATGATTGATCCAGTGTTTTATTTTAGAATGTCAGGAAGAAAAATCAGGTATCTGTTAGGGGCAAGACTCATTGCATAAGAGACGCAGAAAGGTAGATGCCTGCAATCTCTTACTCTTTGGAAAGAGGCACACAGTATTTATGTATACATATGAACAGAGGAATACATTGGGGATATGTTTGTTTTAAAAGGTATCCGGCTATCATATGCCAGTTGCTACTGCCTTAGCCATGAAGCAGTAGTGTAGGTTGTATTGTGCTAACAAATTAACTCCTGGACATCAGTGACTTCACACAATGTTTACTTTTTATTCATGCTAATCATCTGCAGAGTGCTTGCCCCACACAGTCCCTCAGGGACCCAGGCTAATGGATATTCCACCAGGGTGGATATTCTGCCTGCCGAGGCAAGGAAGATGATGTACGGGGTTCTTAACGTTGCTTTCGTATTCTTTGACATAAAAGTGACATACATCGCATACACTCACAGCCATTGCCCAGCGCTAGTGAGATCGAGCTAGGGAATCCAGGGAAATATGAAATAAACTGGAAAATAAATACATTAAAGCTTCCACAGCTATCGAATGAGATCTCTGAAGCAGTGAGCTGTATTTTAGAAAGCTTCGCTAGGCAGCAGGGGCTACTTACTGTATCCTGTTCTTGTACTATAAATAATCAATGCTCATGTCTAAAGAGAATGAATACAATAAAGGAATCACTAGACTTGGGGTTCACAGCTTTGTGAATAAAAAATTAATTTATTTAAAAAATGTTTCACAAGTTCCATGAAATGTGGAAGGAGAAAGAATTTACGACCCAGGCAGACTTGCACTTAAACATGGATGGCCCATGTCAAGTAAGTGACTTGAGACAAGTTGTTTGACTTCTGGAGGCCTCAGCATTGTCATTAGTAGAATGTGGTTACTTTTACTTACTTCTCAGAATTAAAGGAGTGAACATGATGTGCCTAGAATAACATTGTAGAAATGCAACAGATAAAAATTCCACTGACTATTCCCATATACATCTTTGCTCTTGTCCCCCTTCTCCTCAACAGTATCATCAACCAAATGTGATGGTGTCCTTCAGTGAGCACACAGACACATGCAATGCTTTGCCCAACTGATTATATTACAGTGCAACAAGTACCCCAGGCGGCAGGGGGGTGGTGGGTAGCTGCTTTTAGAATCCAGAGGAAGAAGTCATTAACTGGGAAAAGAAGGCATTGGAGATAAAGGGAAAGTTAGGAACACTTTAATGAAGAACATAAGTAGAATAAGTAGAGATAGAAAATAGGTATAGTAATTAATAACACATCAAATTACTATAATATTAAATATGATGATGTATACAAAGTGCCCAGAAGTGTTTGCCATAATGCTAGCAGTCCTTATAGGATAATTGCTAATTTTAAAATGTAAGGTTTTTACTAGCTAGCCTCTGCATAAAACCTCCATGATGATTATTTTATGTATTTATGTACTTATGTATTTATGTATTTACTTATTTATTTGTGGTCAATCTGCTTTAGGCTCTGGACATTGATTGGCCCACAGTGTTGATTGGCACGTAATATTGATATTCAGACTTTTTAAAAAATGACATAGATCTTTCTTTCAAGAAAAACTTATAGAGATACTCAATATATAAGACTCAATATATTATGTACCTGCTTGAGTTGAAGTGGGAATGAGAGAGAGAAAGTTCTGCTAATTGGCCTTTGCATATCTTGCTGGCTTGCAGCAACTCTTCAGGACAGTTAGGACCTCCACATTTTGAAAACAACTGGATCAAAAGCTCTAATTATACTGTAGTAGAGATAATCCTTTTAATGAAGTAAGAGTCATTGGAGTACCTAATTTCATTTTGTCCTAAAATTCAAAGTAGACATTCTTAATCTCAATCGTTTGTTTTCATCATATAGTTGGGCCTAGTTTGCACATTTTTTTTGTGTTTAATATAGTACATTTATTTATGTAAAAATTTTTAATGTTTATTTTTGAGAGAGAGACAGTGCAAGTCGGAGAGGGGAGAGAGAGAGAGGGAGACACAGAATCCGAAGCAGGCTCCAGACTCCCAGCTGTCAGCACAGAGCCCAACGTGGGGCTCAAACTCACGAACCGTGAGATCATGACCTGAGCTGAAGTTGGACACTTAATCCACTGAGCCACCCAGGTGCCCCTAATATAGTATATTAAAAAGGATAGTTTTACTTTCTGCTTGCCTAACCAATTAAGTTTTTTTTTCGGTGAATTATACAGGTACCACACAAAGTTTCCAGGTGTGGGTTTATAATTATTTATATTGCTTAGAAATTGGTATTTTTCTTGTATCCAAGAACTCTTGCCTTTAGATAATGAGAATTCATAGATAACATCTCTTCAAATAACAACTTTCTCTGTCAAAAATATTTTCTCCGGGTGCCTGGGTGGCTCAGTCGATTGAGCATCCGACTTCAGCTCAGGTCATGACCTCACCACTTGTGGGTTCGAGCCCCGCGTCTGGCTCTGTGCTGACAGCTCAGAGCCTGGAGCCTGCTTCGTATTCTGTGTCCCGTTCTCTCTCGGCCCCTCCCTCGCTCATGCTCTGACTCTCTCTCTCTCTCTCTCTGAAGAATAAATAAAACATTAAAAAAAAAAATATTTTCTCCATTTTTTTCTTATGATGTGCAATTCAAATTGTGTTGGATCATCTGCTACCTTCCAAGTTTTCTTAACCTGTTTCATATTTTCATTTCTGTCTCTTTGTACTACATTCACCTAATTTCTTTTTTGATAATTGTAACTTGTATTCCTTTTTATAACTTTCTAATGTTAATCTTTTACTTTATTATTAAGTCATTGGCTCTGTTTATTCTGCCTATGAATTTTATTTTAATGATTATATTTTGTGGCTAGAAATTCAGTATGTGTCTATATAAAATCTGTCTACACTTTATAGTATCCTCCTCTTTTGATTTGATTTCTAGTCATTCACAATATACCTGCCAACATTGTGAGCAGACTTATGTAATTGCCACTCTCAGATTATTCAGCTAGTCTCAGGTCTTGTGCTGTTTTCATTTATGGGTAGGCTGTTAACAATACTTTGTTTCTCTGTGTGGTCTGTGGTTAGTTTGTGTGTGCCTGTGTGTGCACCCCTATTAACCTTTTTTTTAATTATTATTAGTATTCTCTATGGCTTCCGTATATCCTGAATTATCAGAGCATTTATTTATTTATTCATTTAATTTTTTTAATGTTTATTTATTTTTGAGAGAGAGACAGAGCATGAACGAGGGAGGGGCAGAGAGAAAGGGAGACTCTCTCCAGGCTCCAGCTCCGAGCTGTCAGTACAGAGCCTGACGCGGGGCTTGAACTCACAGACCGTGAGATCATGACCTAAGCCAAAGTCAGAAGCTCAACCGACTGAGCCACCCAGGCGCCCCTTATCAGAGCATTTAAATAGACTGGTTTTAGTTTGGTTTCTGTTAGAGATCCCATGAGTTTCAGTGGATCTACTAGATTTTCTTTTTTTCTTGTTTTGTGGTTCTTGTATTATGTAGGTATTATAGATAGGATTCCATACTCACATACATGGATAATGCTTACTGTTTTTATATTTATTTCCTTACCCAAAGCCCAGAAAGAAGAAAAACTTTTGTAACTTTTCTTTGCTGGAATATTGGATGATTTTTTTTTTTTTAGATCGTGAAGATTGGTAGTGTCTTGAGGGCTCAAGGCTTAAGCAACTGGAGAAGTTCTAGTTTCCTGTCTAATTTTTATTCATAGTTATACTCTTAGAATTTTTTCCTGGTCTAAACATCTCATGGATGCCTGCTTTATCAACTTTACCTACCACTTTGGTTTTATTTCTTTGTTTACCTGGGGGTTGATTTGTCTTTCTTCCGTCTGACTTGGCTGTGCATTTTAAATATGTTATCAAGCTCTTTGTGTGTGTGTGTGTGTGTGTGTGTGTGTGTGTGTGTGTGTGTAGTTAATAGAGTATACTGTTTGAGTATAGTCTGCCATGTTGCCTGAGTCTAATAATTTGTTTTAGAGAAGAGATCATTGGGGCTCCTGGATGGCTCAGTCAGTTGAGCTTCCAACTCTTGGTATCAGCTCAGGTCATGATCTCAGGGCCATGGGATGGAGTCCCACTCTGGGCTCTGTGCTGAGTGTGGAGCCTGCTTAAGATTCTCTCTCTCTTTCTCTCTCTCTCTCTCTGCCTCCTCCCTTGCTTGCACTCTCTCTCTCTAAAGTAAAAAAAAAAATTAAAAAATTAGAATTTAGTTATGAGCAGTAATAATTGTATAAAATATATAAGTGTAAGTGACAAAATGCTATCCCTCTCTATTTCTAGGTAAACAAACAAAAATTAAAACACCTTGTTTTTATAGGCTTAGTAATTATAAATTATACAATATAGACTCTTGTACTCTTCTTGAGTTGTAGTTGGAGACATTATTCTAATATTTTGCATGAAGGTCCAAACCTGCTAGGAAGGGCATTTGACATTATTACTCTGAAATTTGGAGAGGAGAATGAAAAGTAAGATCCATCTAACTGTGTCTCCAATTGAATTATTTCCCATTTTCACCCACTAGACTTTCAGCTGTTGTTGTAAAATCGTTTTTGAGTGTTAGAATTTCTTCAGCAGAAAAGCTTGCTGCAGAGAAAAAATGAACTTCTGTGAGTCTGAGTACATGCCTAGTTTGAAGATCACTATTTCCAAAGAAAAAATGTAGGAGGTGTGACAAATGATTATTTTGATTTTTAATAAGTACACAATTATATGTATATATAATATATTTGTATATACAAATAAATTTTCTTACATTTTGAATAATTTATTTAGAATATCTGGCCTCTAATTTCTGATGTAGGCACTTCAGTTACTGTCCTGCTGCCATCACTCCTTTCTTCAGTGTTGTTGGAAGCATCTAGAAAGTTTCAGACTTTTACCATGAGGGGTCTGCAGATGTTTTATACCCCCCCCCACCTCAAGCAATTAACCTCCCCTTTTTTAATTTCTTGACCTAAGTAATGGATCCCACAGGTTCATTGTCTTTCATTATTCCATTACCCTCCTTCAGATTCCATCATGACCCCAACATAACAAACTTCCTTCCTTTGCTGCACACCCAGTGTGAACTTGTGCCCTTTCTACTGGTCATGAAATACACTTGCTATGTAGTTTCCTATTCTCTGCAATATTGCATTTAGTTCTTTTGTTGGTCCACATATATTTTGTAAAATAGGGAAAAGTCTTGTTTTTTTCTCTTTTTTTGTATTATACTAAAAATGTAGTGGCAAATCAGAGCTTCTTATTCTCCAGTGTCTTACAACAGTCATAGGAAACCACTGTTAAATTTTTGTTTGTGGTTTTCTCTACCTCTGTATGATTGAGACACTTAGAAGTTGGGGGTTGGGTCAAAAGAAGTCAAATTTCCTGAACCTTTCTTTCAGGGAGACTCCTGTCAGTTCAGTTCTGTCCTATAGCTTGGGCATGAAGGGCAGTGACCACAATAGGGACTCAAGGTGGGACTTCTGCCTTTTATTAAAACAACAAAACAACCTGTCTATTAACGTACTTAGTGACTCACTTGGAACGAATACAGTACCAAAACAAAAAATAAAAATAAATAAATAAATAAATAAATAAATAAATAAACAACTTTGCAATGGAGAAAACTGGCAGGCATCATTTAAAAAAAAAAACAAAAAGATCAATTTTAGCATTCTCAGTAGTGTTGATACAAGGCTCTCCAATATAATATGATAAAAAGGGGACTTCGCTATAAACCCAATCTAGTCATGAGAAATCATTAAACAAACTCAAATTGAACATCACTGTAGAAAATAACTGGTCAGTACTCTTATAATAATCAAGGTCATGAAAAAAAAAAAAAGGAATGACTGAGAAACTTTCACAAACTAAGGAGACATGACAACTGATATGACCTGACATGGAGAAATACTGTAGTATCCTCAATCAGATCCTGAACAGAAAACCAGCGTTAGTGAGAAAACTGGTAAAATCCAAACAAAATGTTTTGTTCATATATATTAGTATATTACCAGTATTATGAATTTCTTAGTTTCAACAAGTACTCCATGGTTTTGTATAATGTAAAAATTAGGGAAAGCTGGATGAAGGTTACTAATACATTCTATTGTCTTTACAATTTTCCGGTAAACCTAAAATTATTTCAAATCGGCAGATTAAAAAGAAAAGAACATTACCTTCTATAATTAAAAAAAAAAAAAGAAACAAGCCATGTGACTGCACCCTCACCAGGCTCTCCTAGACCTGCTTTGAAGTACTAGATATCATTTTTCTGGGGAAGGTGTGATGCATTCAAATTCTAAGGAGAATCTATTGTGTTCTGGATGGTTTCTCCTGAAGGGAATGACCCTTGGTTAAGTCAAACATCAGGAGTCCTCATTTGCTGGAAGAATCTTATCACATGCCTAGTGTCTCAATCAGAATGGGAACTTAATGAACCAGTAACATGTTTGGGTGGAGAATTTTCTAAAGAGAGGAGCACAAATAACCTGATTTGTAACTTTGCAAGCCTTTTAAATTCTAAATCAGATATTCACCTGAGGCTGGTTGTCTTGAATTATCTAATTCTAGATTTGAAACTGTCAGTCCTTTTATAAAACAGAATAGTTCAATGGTAAATATTAAATTGAAAATATGAGAAAAAGGGCTCTCAAAGGGAAGAACACATTGATAAATTCTCATGACATATCCTATAGCCCATTGCAGTACAAACAGGGCAGTCTGTCAAGCTTTTATATGAAATCTGATACCACCAGCCAATGCCAACAAAACTCTGATTTTCAGCTTGTCCTGTCCTGGCTGTTAAAAGTGGAAGAATTGTGTTGATGTAGCATTTTCTGCCTCCTATTCCTTCCAAGAGCTGGGACATCTTCAAAGAAATAGATGTGTATATATTGGGGTATTTCATTACACTCCCTTGGAATAAAATGGGCTCTGTTTTCTGGAGGTCTACTTACTGACAGATTAAATTCCATATCCATTTGACTTTATTTTCCTTTAAAATCAATCATTCTGTGTTTGGTCTCTTCTCTAAATTGCAGAAGCAGATTAATGCTTCAATTACCTATATTAGTAATTGAATGACTCTGATGGCAAACCTCAGAGACATATTGATTTCTCAACCTTTCTAAATAAATACTCCCCTCACCAGTCTCAAGGAAATAGCCACCTTTTGCCCTAGACATTTCATAACAAAGTGGTTTCTTAGCAAAGAATTAAGGAAGGCCACGTGGGTATTCACTGATACTAGACTTCCCTTGCTAAAATATTTTTTCCCCTTTGTTACCCTTATAGTCCCTCCATTTTTCAGGTTATACAAACCTCACAGTCTGTTCCCTGCCATTTTAGACCCATTAAGATATTCTTTTCTTCCCTGCTTCTACCTTTCCATTTAGAGCTTGTGTACTTAGGCAAAAGATGGAACTTATTATTTCACACCAAGATGTGAATATGTCTAATAAGTAAGATGACTGTGTGTGTGCATGTGTGTATATATATATATATATATATGCTAATAAGGGCCTTTTTGAGATTAAATTGGGGCATTAAATGGGGACAAATTGGATGCTTGGTCTAGAGGCATAAAGTGACACTGTCTAGGAAAATTGGACATATGATCAATCTACTGATAAAAATGTGATACTTTTCTCCAAGGTAAAAGAAAGTTTAGTTGGGAAAAAGCTTAAGTAGAACAAATAATTTCCAATCACTAAATTTCAAATAGCAAGCATTATGTACAGGATGTTTGATAACCATGGGAGGTCGTCCTGAACTTCTAAAACAGTGTGTCTGTCTTCCATCTCAAGCCCTCCATCTTTTGAGAACACTGATAATATAGTTAGTAATAGATATAATAAAAAAGTGCTTGCATATTTTAAAGTTTTTAAAGTTTTAAACTAGTGCTTTAAAGTTTTAAACTAGTTTAATAGCTATTATCATATTACATAAGAATGCTATTGCACTTGTGCAGATTAACATCACTCCTTTTATAGATGAGAACACTTAATCAAAAGTCAAGCTTAGATTGCCATTCATTTCTTTTTTTCAGTCATTCATAGAACAGAAACAAGATCAAGAGCCATACTGCGTACCTCCATTCTCCCATTTGTCAGACTTTGTGCAAGACATGAAGGTGAAGATGATGCGGTCCTTTATTTCAAGTTGCTTATTGTCTCATGCAAAGAGATGGATAGGTGTTACAGACATGACTCACTTTTTGTATCCGGTATACTTTGTATTAAAGCTTAACAACCTACTTCCACTTTAACTCTACTTATGACAGCTGCCCATGTTTTTCAATGGCTTCATATAAAGTCTCTGGAACTTTTTGACACAGCTTTGGTTGCTGTTATTAATTCCCTTTTGTTGTTTCCTGAGAAATTGGATAAGAGCTCCTTTCTATGGAGCAGGAAAATAAAGGAAGTGAGTTTCTGAATGTGTTCCTCTCTAGAAAAAATGTGACATGATGGCAGAGACTGGAAACTAGTGGTAGGTAAACTAGGTATTGATGTGATGTTTTAGGAGTATGACTCATCAGAAAGGAAGAGAGGCACAAGATGAATACAAGTTGCAACGTTAGAAGCCTGTGGATCAATACAAGTTAAGTTAAATTTGGTCAAAAGGTAGAGAAAACTGGGTGGTTCAGGAGTGGGCAAAAGTATTTTCAAATAATTTCAGGAAAAAAAAAAGTGTTGTATTTTTTAATGGTATTCAGGGAGTTAGCTTGGTTTAAGGACTTTTACAAATGCTTAATATCAACAAACCACACAGGAAAATGTAAAAAATAATCTTGGTCTTTTGTACTCAAAATAAGAACCATGGGTCAGCATCATTAGCCTCACCTAGGAGCTTGTTAGAGATACAGAATCTCAGGACTGATCCCAGAACTGTTGAATCAGAATCTGCAGTTTAACAAGATGCCCGAGTAATCCCTACCCGCATCAAACTTTGAGGAGCACTTCGGTAATAGGGTCATTTGTACTATGCATCCTCAGACTACGTTTCAAGAATTGCAGGTTTTCACAAAAGCTTTGCAGTAGGTCCAACCAGGTCTGTGTAACACAGTTGTCTGAATAGGAAGGTGCTTGAATTTTGTTTTTTCTCTGACCACAAGGGATCATGGCCAATCTTTTGTTTGATGGGGGGCATGTAGGTCTGATCTCTCTTTTACCTAATACAGCTTGCAGTGACTTTTTTGAGTGTTCACTCCCAGGGCAGGCAGCTGATGAGATGATTTTACTGTTCTAGAATGAGGGAGATTCCATCTACTTTCCTTATGTTTTTGCAGATTCGCCATGGACAACATATTAGCAAGGCCATGCTTTGGCATGCCATAGAGTAAAACTTTTAATAAAGGGGGTGGTGGTGGCTCCCTTTGGCAGTACATATACTAACATTGGAACGATACACAGAACAGTAGCATGGCCCCTGCACAAGGATGACATGCAAATTCATGAGGGGTTCCATATTTTTTTAAAATATTATTCACCACGACCAGGCGGGATTTATACCTGGGATGCAGGGCTGGTTCAATATCTGCAAAACAATTCACGTGACTCATCACATCAATAAAAGAAAGTTCGAGAACCATATGATCCTCTCAATAGATGCAAAGAAAGCATTTGACAAAATACAGCATACTTTCTTGATAAAAACCCTCAAGAAAGTAGGGATAGAAGGAGCATACCTCGAGATCATAAGAGCCATATATGAACGACCCAACGCTAATATCTTCAATGGGGAAAAACTGAGAACTTTCCCCCTAAGGTCAGGAACAAGACAGCGATGTCCATTCTCGCCACTGTTACTCAGCATAGTATTGGAAGTCTTAGCCTCTGCAGTCAGACAACACAAAGAAATAAAAGGCATCCAGATCATCCAGGAGGAGGTCAAACTTTCACTCTTTACAGATGACATCATACTTTATATGGAAAACCCAAAAGATTCCACCAAAAAACTGCTAGAATTGATTAATGATTTCAGCAAAGTTGCAGGATATAAAATCAACGTACAGAAATCGGTTGCATTCCTATACACCAACAATGAAGCGACAGAAAGAGAAATCAGGCAATCAGTCCCACTTACAGTTGCACCAAAAACCATAAAATACCTAGGAATAAATCTAACCAAAGAGGTGAAAAATCTATACACTGAAAACTATAGAAAGCTTATGAAAGAAATTGAAGAAGACAAAAAAATGGAGAAAGATTCCATGCTCCTGGATAGGAAGAACAAATATTGTGAAAATGTCGATACCACCCAAAGCAATCTACATATTCAATGCAATCCCTATCAAAATAACACCAGCATTCTTCACAGAGCTAGAACAAATAATCCTAAAATGTGTATGGAACCAGAAAAGACCCCGAATAGCCAAAGCAATCTTGAAAAAGAAAAGCAAAGCAGGAGGCACATTCCCAGACTTCAAGCTATCCTACAAAGGTGTAATCATCAAGACAGTATGGTACTGGCACAAGAACAGACACTCAGATCAATGGAACAGAATAGAGAACCCAGAAATGGACCCACAATATATGGCCAACTAATCTTTGACAAAGCAGGAAAGAATATCCAGTGGAATAAAGACAGTGTCTTTAGCAAGTGGTGCTGGGAAAACTGGACAGTGACATCCAGAAGAATGAACCTGGACCACTTTCTTACACCATACACAAAAATGAACTCAAAATGGATGAAAGACCGCAATGTAAGACAGGAAGCCATCAAAATCCTTGAGGAGAAAGCAGGCAAAAATCTCTTTGATCTTGCCCACAGCAACTTCTTACTCAACAGGTCTCCAGAGGCAAGGGAAACAAAAGCAAAAATGAACTACTGGGACCTCATCAAAATAAAAAGCTTCTGCACAGCGAAGGAAACAATCAGCAAAACGAAAAGGCAACTGATGGCATGGGAGAAGATACTTGCAAATGACATATCAGATAAAGGGTTAGTATCCAAAATTTATAAAGAACTTATCAAACTCAACACCCCAAAAACAAATAATCCAGTGAAGTAATGGGCAAAAGACATGAATAGACACTTCTGCAAGGAAGACATCCAGATGGCCAACCGACACATGAAAAAATGCTCAACATCACTCATCATCAGGGAAATACAAGTCAAAAACGCAGTGAGATACCACCTCACACCTGTCAGAATGGCTCACATTAACAACTCAGGCAACAACAGATGTTGGCGAGGATGCGGAGAAAGAGGATCTCTTTTGCATTGTTGGTGGGAATGCAAGCTGGTGCAACCACTCTGGAAAACAGTATGGAGGTTCCTCAAAAAACTAAAAATAGAACTACCCTACGACTCAGCAATTGCACTACTAGGCATCTATCCAAGGGATACAGGTGTGCTGTTTCGAAGGGACACATGACCCCCCATGTTTATAGCAGCACTATCAACAATAGCCAAAGTATGGAAAGAGCCCAAATGTCCATCAATAGATGCATGGATAAAGAAAATGTGGTGTATATATATACAATGGAGTCTTACCCGGCAATCAAAAAGAATGAAATCTTGCCATTTGCAACTATGTGGATGGAACTGGAGGGTATTATGCTAAGTGAAATTAGTCAGAGAAAGGCGAAAATCATATGACTTCACTCATATGAGGACTTGCTAAGAGACAAAATAGATGAACATAAGGGAAGGGAAACAAAAATAATATAAAAAGAGGGAAGGTGACAGAACAGAAGAGACTCATAAATATGGAGAACAAACAGGGTTGCTGGAGGGGTTGTGGGAGGGGGATGGGCTAAATAGGTAAGGGACATTAAAGAATCTACTCCTGAAATCATTGTTTCACTATATACTAACTGATTTGGATATAAATTTTGAAAAATAAAAAATTTAAAAAAAGGGGTGGTGGTGGTAAAGGAACCATTTTGGTCCAGTTTTCTTGTTTGAGTGAAAAGGATATCCTTTGAGTAACCTGACAGGTGCCAGTATTTTAAACAAATTGCTAATAACAAGGGATGTGCGGTTGATGACTTCTTAGGACCCCACCTTTTAATGAGTCTCCAAATCTAGGATAGTGTAAAGGGAAATATTATGAAATTAGACAGTCTGGTGTTTGCTTCTCTGTTTTCACCCTATGACCTGTATGACTTCAAGCAAGTTACTTAACATCTGCATTTTCCATTTTCTCATTTATAGATGGAGATAATTATACTTACTTTAAAGGAAAGGTGTGTGATGTAATAAGATGATATATATATATATATATATATATATTTATATATATACATTTATATATATGTATATACGTGTGTATATATACATGTGTGTATATGTAGTTAATATATGTATACATATATATGTAACGTACCTATGCATAATGCCCAGCCCCTGTTCAGCCCTTTATAAATGTTAGATCTCCTCATTTATTGTCTTATCATTTCTCTAAACTGATAGAACTATAGAGGAAAAGCCATTTGAGCTGTTTGTTTTCTTATTATATCCTCTCAGAAAGCACAAACATCCAGGGGAAAGAAATTGCATAAATGGAATGAATATTACATTTTAAACATGATGATATCATATATTCAAACAACAGTGTTAGAATCTTATTAAGCTGGGAGCCCATTATAGTACTACCTTTAAGTTCTGTGCTGTGAAAATACCTAATATGATATCTTATGAGGTCTCAAAACAGCCCCAGACACATTTGCAAAGGACACAACATTTTTTCCCTTCTGCCATCTGCCTTGAGTCTTTTCTTTCCCATGTGGGTCCCACAGACAGTGACGCTCTCTCTAGCTCTGCTTCTATCCCTGGCCACCCTGCCATATACACATATCATGCTCTTGAATTCATTTTTCCCATTATCTTTCCTCTATCAAAATAACATATCCTGTGCTTCCCTTGTATAATAGTGTTTTCACTTGTAAAGATAATAACGTAGTAAAAAATTGCTATTAATAGTAATAAAGAACACCTTTGCCTCTATCTTAATAGGTATTATGTATACATTTTAGCAGACACTTCTGGAAGTGCTGTTTCAGCCCCCAAAAGAACAACTCGAATGCTGTCCACATTAGGTACAGTGACAAGAGATGGGAGAAGAGCCATCAAAGGAAGGCCCTGGCAGGGAAGCTTCTAGTTTTCCCTTGATCACACACTGTTAGTGTGCAGGGTTTGCTTATGTGACTTAATATTTAGTGATGCAATATTTAAATAAATTTACATCCATAATAACATCTCCTTAACACAGATTTTTACAGTACTCATAGGTGGGTACTTCCATCAAGATTTTTCTCCAGAGTAGCTGCACTAGTTTGCATTCCCACCAGCAGTGCAAGAGGGTTTCCCTTTTTCCACATCCTCGCCAACACTGTTATTATTTCTTCTGTTGTTAATTGTAGCTATTCTGACAGGTGTGAGGTGGTATCTCATCATGGTTTTGATTTGTATTTCCCTGATGGTGAGAGCTGTTGGGCATCTTTTCATGTGTCTGTTAGCCATCTGTATGTCTTTTTTGGAAAATGTCTGTTTGTGTCTTCTGTTCAGTTCTTAACTGGGTTGTGTGCGATTTGGGTGTTGAGTTTGATAAGTTCTTTATAAATCTTGGATACGAACCCTTTATCAGAAATGTCATTTGCAAATATCTTCTCCCATTCTGTACTCTGGAGAACAGTGTGGAGTTTCCTCAAAAAACTAAAAATAGAGGTGCCTGGGTGGCTCAGTTGGTTAAATGTCTGACTCTTGATTTCAGCTTGGGTCATGATCTCATGGTTCGTGAGATTTAGCTCCATGTCAGGCTCTGTGCTGAAAGAGTAGAGCCTGCTTGGGATTTTCTCTCTCCCTCTCTCTCTCTCTACCCCTTCCCTGCTCATGCATGTGAACTCTCTTTCTCTCTCAAAAACAAGCAAACAAAAAACAAACAAAAAACTAAACTAAAAATAGAACTACACTATGACCCAGCAGTTGTACTATTAGGTATTAACCCAAAGGATACAAAAATACAGATTTGAAGGGGGTACATGCACCCCAATGTTCATAACAGCATTATTAACTATAGCCAAACTATGGAGAGAGCTCAAATGTCCATTGACTGATAAATGGATAAAGAAGAGGTGGTGTATATATACAATGGAATATTACTCAGCCATCAAAAAGAATGAACTCTTGCCATTTGCAATGACATGGGTGGAACTAGAATATATTATGCTAAGCAAAAAAAGTCAATCAGAGAAAGACAAATATCATATGATATCACTCATGTCGAATCTAAGAAATAAAACAGATGAACATTTGGGAAGGGGAAAGAAAGGGAAGCAAACATCAAGAGGATCTTAACAATAGAGAACAAACAGGGTTGATGGAGGGAGCTGGGTGAGAGATAGGCTAGAAGGAGGGCACTTGTGATGAGCACTGGGTGTTGTATGTAAGTGATGAATCACTGAATTCTACTTCTGAAACCAATATTGCACTGTATATTAACTAGTATTGATTATAGTTAATTGATTATAGAGACAGAATCATATTGTTCGATCTTTTTTTAAAGAAGTTTGTGAAGGTAAGATAATACAGCAAATATTATACCAGAGATAATGATTATAATATACCTATGAGTTTTGTTTTCAGTTTGAAAATTCGAAGCTATAAGGGAATTGCATCTTAGAAGGATGATATAACTATTTCTGCCCCAAATATTAAACAAATAAAAATAAATAAAACATTTCTGCAAAAACTGAATAAATATATATTTTCCTATCAAATGCATAATAAAGGATGGTTCATGCAGCCAGTGGGGTGGCAATCTAGTCTCATTCCATAAAAAGCAGCATTATATTCTCATTCTTAACCTGTTACTTCATTCTAATCTTGATTGACTAGGAAATGGTCTTGTACATGTCTATAGCAAGCAGTTAGTGTTTTTGGTTTTGGAACTGCTTTGAGATAAAAAGTCCCTTTGACTCTTTATGGAATTTGGACGAAACCAGTAACATAGAGTGGCAGCCACAATAATAACTCGATCCTGATTATGTGAAAACTTGAGGGTTCTGAGTTACTAATGTTCTGTAAGCAATGTCCTTAAATCTTTTTAAAGATATGTTCTTGTTGGGGCGCCTGGGTGGCTCAGTCGGTTGAGTGTCTGACTCCAGCTCAGGTCGTGACCTTGCGGTCTGTGAGTTCGAGCCCCGCATCGGGCTCTGTGCCAACAGCTCAGAGCCTGGAGCCTGTTTCGGATTCTGTGTCTCCATTTCTCTCTGACCCTCCCCCGTTCATGCCCTAACTCTCTCTGTCTCAAAAAAATAAATAAATAAACGTTAAAAAAAATTAAAAAACAAAAAGACATGTTCCTGTTGAAACCACTACAAGGATCAATTTATCATCTGTATCTCTATAGTCTAGAATCTGTTTTTTGAATGAGTGATTCAAGTTCACCAAAGCCATCATTCTTCCTATATTATTCACCAATATACTATATATCAACTCACTCATTACTTACAGAGCAGCACTGCTAGCTGGGTCTATCAAAACACTGCCAATTTTCTAATAGTTTAGACACCAAATCTTTGCACTGAGCATTGATGCTTTGTTCCCTCGGAATTGTCAAGATTGTATATCCACATAGAATGCATTTGCTAAAGTTAACTTCCCACTTACCATACTCTTCATGAGAATCTCCATCAATGAGGATTGACCCCTTAACTGAAATTTCAAATATGAGGTTACTGATTCATATAGAAATAAATTATTTTAGGTGGAAAACTCATAGATAGTATTGTTCTCCTCAGAACACACAAAAATTGTATCAGTTCCCTGCTTCTCAATGACTGTTGTTAAGTAGACTCAGAGGAAAAGAAGACAAACCTGCTATAAGATATAAGTTTCTGGCCAGAGGTCTTGGACAGTAATCTGAAGTCAATCTGTCAAAAGAAATAAAATATATATATAGGGTTGTGCAGCAATTCAGACAGGTTTACGGTGAAGAATTACTAAATATGGTAAAACTGATACTCTGAATTACTTCCTCGCCCCATATCAAACTCCTATTCTGGTCATAGCTTAAGTTAGGATCATTAGAAATGTTGAGAGGTTGGGGTGCTACATAATCTCTAATGACTTCATGTTTAATAGAGTCTCAACTCAAAAGAATGATCAAGAGGTCTTAATGCATATTTATGGGTTTAATTGTAGTTCATCCACTCATTAACCAAACAAATGTTTGTTGACCGTATTCTGGAAAGTTAAAATCGGTGAGACAGAGCCCCTTACTTTCAGGAGCTCCCAGTCTACTGGGAGAAGTAAGTAGGTAGTCATGTGATTACAGAGTGAGACAGTTGATGTTAAAAGTTACAAAGACCATTCGATTTCAGTCAGGAAGGGGTACATCTTGGCTTTGTCATCCAAGTTATGCAAATTTGGTGAAACCCGTTGCTTTCTGAAATCCAATTTCCCCATACACAAAAGGTATAGAATAATACTGATCCAAAAAATCAGTTTTTATAAATAATGTGAAATAAGTATAAATGTCTTGTACATGGAAATAATTATTTACAATGACAATAACAATAATTCTATTACTACTAGTAGCGACTTTTTTTGATTTAACTTTATTTTTTATTTTTTTTTTTGAAATTTACATCCAAATTAGTTAGTATATAGTGAAGCAATGATTTCAGTAGATTCCTTAATGCCCCTTACCTATTTAGCCCATCCCCCCTCCCACAACCCCTCCAGCAACCCTCAGTTTATTCTCTATGTTTATAAGTCTCTTCTGTTTTGTCACCTTCCCTGTTTTTATATTATTTTTGTTTTCCTTCCCTTATGTTCATCTGTTTTGTCTCTTAAAGTCCTCATATGAGTGAAGTCATATGCTTTTGTCTTTCTCTGACTAATTTCACTTAGCATAATACCCTCCAGTTCCATCCACGTAGTTGCAAATGGCAAGATTTCATTCTTTTTGATTGCCAAGTAAGACTCCATTGTATATATATACCACATTTTCTTTATCCATGCATCCATCGATGGACATTTGGGCTCTTTCCATACTTTGGCTATTGTTGATAGTGCTGCTATAAACATGGGGGGTCATGTGTCCCTTCGAAACAGCACACCTGTATCCCTTGGATAGATGCCTAGTAGTGCAATTGCTGAGTCGTAGGGTAGTTCTATTTATAGTTTTTTGAGGAACCTCCATACTGTTTTCCAGAGTGGCTGCACCAGCTTGCATTCCCACCAACAATGCGAAAGAGATCCTCTTTCTCCGCATCCTCGCCAACATCTGTTGTTGCCTGAGTTGTTAATGTTAGCCATTCTGACAGGTGTAAGTAGTGACTAACCTTTTTTTAGAGTTTGAGATATGTCAGCACTAAGCTAAGAACTTCACATGCACGATCTTAGTCTATGCAAACACTGTATAAGAAGATACTTTCTCTATTTTAACAAGGCTTAAAAAGCTTAGTTTATTTGTCCAAAGTGAGCTAGAATAACAATAATGGCCAACATATATTGAGTACTTACTAATTGGCTGGTGTTGTTTGAAAACATTAGATATCTTAATTTTCCGTGAGATAGAGTGTATTATTTTTCCCGTTTTACAAATATTATAGGCTGAATTCCCCCAAAATTCATATGTTCAAGATCTAAACCCCAGTATCTTAGAATGTGACTGTATTTGGAGATGGAGTCTCTTAAGAGGTGATTAAGTTAAAATGAGGTCCTTAGGATTAGCCCTAATCCAGTTTGACTAATGTCCTTATAAGCAGAAGACATTTGGATACACAGAGAGATAACCAGGGATAGTTTATGCACGCAGAGAAAAGCCCATTGAAGACAGAATTAGAATGAGGCCATCTTCTTCAAGCCAAGGAGAGAGGCTTCAGAAGATACCAGATCTTGGTCCAGAAGACTAGATACCTTGATCTTGGTCTTCCAGCCTCCAAAACTTCCAGCCTCCAAAACACTCCAGGCTGTGGTGTTCTGTCATGGCAGCCTTTACAACAGGTGACTAAGCGGTGGTACAGAGAGTTTGCCCATGTCCAGCTACACAGTTTCTGTGCAGAGCAGCTCAGACTCAAACCCTAGCAGAATCCATACCCTTTATCTAGTCACAGCAAGCTTCTCCTGACAGATGTGGAAATTGAGGTAGGAAGTAGTTAAGTCGTGTGCCTCAAATTGCACATCTGTACAATGATAAAGCCAGGATTCATACCCAGGTCTGTGTGATTTCCTCCTAGTTAACTTAAAACAATTTTCATGATTCCGCAGATTGCCAATTTAGCTAAAAGCTGCATTTCAGTTAGTTTCAAATCTCCTATAGAAAAGAGGGTTGAGGAAATGCCAGCTTTGACACATGTATACAGGCGACTAAGTTAATTTCCATGGATGCAAGATGGCAAAACTTTGCAAAGGAGCTCTGTAGTCACTTAAAGCATTAGTGTCATATTCTACATCAACTGCTGACTACCCCTGGTAAGCCATACATCATACCATTCTTTATAATATCAATTTAAACGCAAATCTTGTTTGTCCTGCTGATGTTGAAAGCCTTTTACCGCCTTCAGTAGCTACCAGAAGAACCATTACAAAAGATGTTCTAAATTTAAAGGGGTTTCTCAGGAGGCTGACTCTTTACACATTTTAGTTGGTGACAGAGGGGTTGGAAGCATCACTCCGGATTGATTATCACTTATATAATGACTTAAGTCGGGGCTGCTGCTTTTCTGGTACAAAGAATGCCTTTAAAATCTCTGACCTTATTCTAGGCCACATGTGGGAAAAGTTCCACACATTCTAAGGGTTAGAAGAAAAGAAACCTTGCAGATGCCAAGCTAAATTTGCCACTTTGAAATTTTTCTCACAATGGCATATAATAAACTTCTCACTTTAAATATATTCCCCTTAATGCAATGAGTAATACTGAACATTACTAAATCAGCAACAACATTCTTCCATGGAGGAATCTGATCATATTACTTAACATAAATACTATGGAGATGAAACATTTTGACAAAGTACCATATTATAGGCCTTTAATAGTTTGCTTTATAGCTCATCTAACATTTGAACATTTTAGCTTACACAGAGCAGCTTTTAAATGAACATACTTAAAGCTATTTTAAAAATGAGCAAGGTGAACAAAAATATGTTTACTTACTCTTTTATATCTTACCTTGAGTATCTTTTGGATTCTAACTTAATTATTTAATATTAACAGCACTTAATACAAGTTATTGCATATTAACTGTGTACCTAACATTGTGCTAAGCATAATGTAAATATTTCACGTAATTCTCATAGCAATCCTATGTGTTAGAGAATATGATCTCAGTTTTAAAGATGAAGAAAGCACTATAATTACAGAGTTTAATATATGGAAAAGGCAGGGCTTGTACCCAGCCCTGAGTTCAGAGGATTGGTACTTAATTTGCAATCATTGAATAAACCTTATATCCTTCCACTTATTTATCTGTCCATTTGCACATTTACGTAGTCCATAATTATTGCGTGCCAACCTTGTGCTAAGCACCATGTGAAGAACAGATGGGAGGAGATAAATAACCATGGTGGCTGGTTACTTAAAGGGGAACACCAACTATAGAGGATACACGTGAAATGATGAATCTTGTATATGTGATGTGATGCCACTGTGCTTGTATATGTACAGTCATTTTCAACAATAGGTTCCATGGGGTATTCATCTCACAATATGAACAAAAAGATTAGGAAATTTCTCACCACATCCCCTTCTTGTGGACTCTGTATACCAGAATTGTCTATTAATGGGCTCTCATAAAGAACAAAACCACTTAGAAGATTTCCTAACTTGTCCTGGGGACCCCTGTTTTTTCTACAAATCCCATCACTATTCTGTGGAATCCATTTCTCATGGAACAATTTCAAAAACCTGGCTAGGAGTACCTGTTGTTACATAATAGTGATACTGTGTCTATTGCCAAGATACAGTTTGGAACAAAATTCTTCCTATCATTAGCCTGAAGGACATTATGCACTTCCTACATTTCAAATTTGTAATCTCTGAAATTGCAGCAGAGCTGAGATGTTTTAGTTGAAATAGCATTGCTCTAGTTAGTTTCTAGCCTATGAAATGGATTCACCTGTTCCCTGGTGTCTGCCTATGATATCTCCCTCTGCTCTACCCTGTCCCCAGGTTGGCTGAAGGCTGTCTCTAAGCTAGGAGGAGGCAAGGGAAACAAAGAGGAAGAAAAATACAAACAAGCTATTTTGTTTTGTTTCCCGGATTCTGAGCTATTACGTATAAATATTTTAAAGTGAGTATTTAGAGCCTGTTACCTCAAGTACAGTTATCACCTCAAGGAGATTATTTGTGAAATAGTTGTGTCATAATTTTTCAGCTTTGATTAGAGAGTGACTCTCATTGTGTTTAACAGAGAAATGTTAAAAAAAAAATCTTAAGAGTAGGAATCTTCTATAATGGCTAGATAGAGTCTAGCATGCTCCCAGTGGAGCCAGGGATCTAGTATTATAAAGTTTCTAGTTAGGGTGTAACGGTGCCAATAAACAGAGTCAAAGGTGTTAGGAGTCTATGGTTTTCAGAATCAAGGCATTGACTATATACCTGCATTTACTGAGCTATTACTGTGTGCCAAATACTGTAGTAAATACAGATTTTCCAAATTAAATCCTCCCCAACTCTTAATTCTATGGTAGAAAACCCTCTTTTTACAAATAAGGAAGGCGATTTTTTTTTTGATCGTATCAGATTAACAAAGGGTTTTAAATTAAGTATACATTTATAAGTATGTTTCAGTTTCCATGCTGGGTGAGTGGGTTGTAAAAAGTAAAAATAATAGCAGCCCTGCTATCATAATTCTTAAAGCCACTTGAGAAAGTGGACCCATGAACATAATTTTAAAACCGTATGCTGAGTGAATGTGGTAAGAAGACTGTGCTGTAGGAGCAAGCATATTCGTACAACCTCTTCAGACTTAATTGCTTCTTTCCATTAAAAACCTGTCTATTGTCTAGTCTTGTCTACCTGCCTGCTTGTGGAAGTAGCGCAATACTCCTTTTTTCCTTTCTATTCTGAAATGTTATAAAAGAGAAATAAGAGAAACACAACTCATAACAAAATAATATTCCAATATAAAAGTGCTCGAAAGGGACTATATTAGAAGTCAATGCTTCCACTTTTCATTTTCTGTAATCACCCAAGGAAGAGGGTTTGTGAGCGTGTGCGACACAACCTTAGAGAGAGAATCAGGCTCTACTTTGGTTACTGAAAAGAAAAGTCACGGTTCCTTATCAGTCATTGAAAAAGAATCAGAGCTGTATCAGATTTTTTTTTTAAAACAGGTTAGCTCTTGAAAGGATTGCCAAGGTTAAACCAGTCACCTGGGAAGGACTCTCCCAATATTTGTTTTTGACCATTACTAGAGCACCGTGTCATTTGAAGCCTGTCTCTACCCACAGCTGTATAGCCTAAGAGGGGGATTTGAAGCTCCTCTTTGCTGCTGACGTGGTGAGCTCCCAATTTTCCACCCTGATGATTTCAAAGATATTTCTTGTTCAAGTGCAGTTTTCACTTTCTCCTGAAACACAGATCTCCTTTGAGCCCTGGCACACATCAGTGTGGCAAGCAAGAGGCCCTTGGTAGCAGGCTCCCCATAAGCTCTGCACCAGGGACTTTCTGAATGTTACTTGACCGACCTTTGCACCTCAAACTCCAAAAAGTACGGAAGCCTATCATCCCTTGAGATAAGCCTCCTACTATTCTAGGTACTTAGAGGACTTTCCATTATCTGGCCAAACCATGGCTGACCTACATACACTGCAAGTGATACTGAAGATACTCCTAGGCTAGGTTAAAGTGTGGGGAAGTCAGGAAGGCTTCAGGGAGAAGGTGATATGAGACTTGAATCAGGAAAGTCAAATGGGCAGTAATCAGAAAAATAATTCAGGAGGTTTTGTGGGGGGCGGTATCATCACATGGCAGAGAGTGGAGAGGAGAAGCGAGTTTTCTTGTGACTTTTATGGGCATTAATCTCATTCATTAGGGCTCCACCTTCATAACCTCATCTGATCTTAATTATCTCTCAAAGGCCTCACTTCCTAAGACCATCTCATTGGTGGGTAAAATTTCAACATGAATTTTGGGGGAGACACAAGCTTCAGTCCATAACACCTATCAGAGGTTTAATGATTAAAACAAAACACAACTAAAAGAAACAATCACAAAACCATTGCAAACAGCCACAATCAGATCATTTTCATAAACTTTAAAGAGAGTGGCTTGCTGATTATTATGGTTTAAAAATAGTAGAAAAAGAAGAAGGAAAATCATGTGTTTTGAAATGATAACAGGCAGACGCCTGGGTGGCTCAGTTGGCCAAGGTCTTACTCTTGGTTTTGGCTCAGGTCATGATCTCAGGGTTCATAAGTTCCAGCCACACGTAGGACTCTGGGCTGACAGTGAGGAGCTTGCTTGTGAGGCTCTTTCCCTCACTCCCTGCCCCCACCCTGCTCATGCTCATGCTCTCTCTCTCTCTCTCTCTCTCAAAAATGAATAAACATTAAAAAAAAGAAATGATAATGGGCAGTGCATTCATAGTATGTGGCAAATTAGATTTTGATGAAATATTCTCTCATTCAATAGATCAGAGTTATAATATTGAGAAATAATAATAATAATAGCTAATCTTTATTTCATTTAGTCCTTAAATAACCTTGGAGGCTTATGACCCATTTAGGTTAAACAACTTCTGACCTTTAATTAGGAAAATAGCGAATATAACAATTTTTGTACAACCATATTTTCATTATATGTCTGTGCCTATATATATAAACTACCTTTATATTAATTAATTTACCATAGTTCTAACTTCATTTGAAGAAATTTTCCTTAATCATAACAAAAGCAATATTCATGCCTTATTTCGTACCTACTCTCTGCTTGACACGTTTTCTTATTCTGTCCCACACAGCCCCCCCCCCCACCTCACCCTCACACTCATAAACGGTGAGGTAATCACCATCTTCATAAGGAAACAAAAGCTCTAAAACATTGGTGTAAATTAATACCTTTAATATTCCCCAGAGCCATTGCTTAGATGTAAGTCTTTTTTTTTTTTTTCTTTTTTCGTTCTGTACTAAACCCTATTGCCTTCACACGGTGCTATGCTAGAAAGTTGATGGGACAGAAGAGATCATCCATCGTATTTTGTGATTGGTGTTAGATTGGGCAGGTAAATATTTACTTTCTGTTCTGAGTCTAGAGTCTAAGAAACCTCCAGTACTTTCCCATGAAGCTAATTAGTAAGTGGTTTTCTTTCCTCTTTGGCCAGGCACCATATTCACAAATTAAAGGGGTTGTTTAATTGATTACCCATTTGTTTCTGGAAGTGGCTTGTAATAGCAACTCCAGTGATCTAATACCATTATCCTAGGAGACTTCCACGGTGTTTTCACAATGTTTTATTCACCAGGGGTAAGGACCTGGACTGCTGGAACATTGTCTTTGTCAGTAACATGCTACTTAGATAAACCATTGATTTCTTCCCCTTCAGTCAACAAGCATTCTATAGGTAAGTTTGTGTTCCATCATTGGTTTTTCTAGTAAGACTCCAGTGAGCTTTTGCCAACAAGAAACCTATCTCTATTCTCCTTCTACCTATAAAGGCTGGCGCTATAAGAGGCAGGAATATCGCCTGGCTGGGGAGTCAGAATCAGAAGCCCGACTTGCAGAATATATTTTTGCTGGAGGCACATAGTGCATATTAAAATGAGCTGGCAATGTGTCCCACAGATTTCCTTCTCTACTAAAACTTTAGGATTGGATCTTTACAAAGGTGGTGCTCCAGTAATAGCTGTTTGAAATATTAGTCTTACCTCGCTGAAAACCATACTCCTTCACTTTACCTTCTATTCCAGCCCTTCCTTTGGTTCCTAGAAATTCTCATCAGTTTTTTCTCCTTTTCTTCATTTGTTCAATATATATTTGCTGAGATTCTGTTACGTGTCATTTCCTGTGCTAGTCCCTGGAGAAGCAAAGTGGAAGTCAGACAAAACTCCAGGCTTTTCAAGAGAGAAAAGTGATGTTCTACTCTCTAAGAGGAAAACAAGGAATATGTGAATGCATGCAGTCCCTACAGTTTAGGGGGAGAGCTAGGGAATGAAGAAAGAGAGTCATCAGGGGCAGGAGAACATTCTCCCACAATCTCTGCTACTACTTCTCCTTTGAGTCCAGGAAGTGGCATCTCCACCACCCTCTGGCCTCTGTGTTTCAGTTTTTCAGGCATGGAGGGAGAGAGGAGGGAGAGAGCCTGCTTCCATGCATGGGGAGGGAGAGAGAGTGCCATGACCCTGAATACACTTTACATGTCAAACCAACAGTATTTACCCTGTTTTCCACATCAAGAATCACATCAAATTTTGCTAAATTATGGAAGTTTTTAAAAGAAAAAGTGGATACAAAATTTGGTGTGTTGTGGGGGGTGCCTACAACAAGCTCAACAGATTTATAATATACTGGGCAATATTCTTTATATAATAAAGTCCTACCGTCTCCAATTCCAGATTTAGGAAAAGTAGACGTACTTTTAGTGAGCCCCAGGTAGCCACTCCCTGGTTTCTCCAGTATCCACTCCTAGCTTCCTTCCAGGAAATGCCCTGAGTATATCCAATTTTTTATCCCTTCCTACCTTTCTTCATTTTTCCATTCAAAACATACCATCTAGATACCTGTAACGTATGACAGGCACTGTTTATGTGCTGAAGAAAGGGCAGGTAAAAAGTCTGGTGAAATACTTTCTAGAAGAGAGGAGAAGGATGATGACCAGATGAAAAATGTGAAATGGCAATAAAGCGCTAAGTGGAGAATTAACATAAGAGCACAGAAACATAATGATCTGATGGCTACTCTCATTTGAGTAGTTAAAGGGAATCATATTCTGATTTGGTAATATATAATCTAAAACCAAAGGGACAGAAAAGGGCCAGGCATAACATAATAAGGGAAAGCATTATAGGCAGAGGGATCAGCCAGTGAAAAGACAACAAGACATGTTCTGGGAGCAGACAGATCACTCCCGTGGCTCAAGTAGAATGGGTGTAGCGGAGACTGGAAAAAAACGGTGATCAGAGGGTATGGTAGACGTCAGGATACATGGAGATTCATGAGTCCTGTTAACAAGTTTGGGGTATTTTCTGTATTCCAGGTAAAATGAGAAACTATTGAAGACTTTTTCAATCAGAAAAGCAGCAAAGCTGATTTATCTTCTAGATCAATGCCTTTCAGTATGTATTGTGCACACAGATCCCCTGGAGACTTTGTTACAATGCAGATTCTGGCTCAGCAGGTCTTGGGTGGGAACTGATATTCTGCATTTCTAACCAGCTCCCAGGTGATGCTACTGTTCTGAATCAGTCTTTAAAATAATGAGGTTCTAGAAGATCGCTGAATGTTGTTAGAGAGTGAGTTTCAGGGAGACAAGAACAAACAGGAAGACTGGTTCAGAGGCTCTTCCTGTAGCATTTCTAGTGAAAGATTATGGTGACTTGGACAGTTTTGTTGCCAGTAGAGAATGGAGTAAGTAGTTGCTTTCAGAATGTGTTGTGCAAGTGGACTTGACATAGATTCCAGATGACTGGGTTTAGAGAAAAGAGGGAGGGAAGACGAGAAGTCACTGAAAACTTACAAAATTTTGGCTTGAATGATGATGTAGATGGTGATAGCATTTGCTGAGATAAGGAAGAGAGGGGAGCAGGCAGGACCGAGATTCCATGGGTCTGGTCCCCACCCCATCCCACATTTAGCACAGGACATAGGTGAGAAAAATTTTTAAAAATATATTTTACCACCTACCATAAATGCTAAATATACAAAAGGAGGATGTCTATTCCTTGAAGATTTTATCATCAAGCAATGGGGTACATGACAAATAATGATGTCAATAAATAAGAAACTTATTGAAAGGTGAGCTTCTCAAATTCCACATGCACATAAACAGTGGTAATTTAGTCACATGCTCAGGGAAAAGTATTATGGCAGAAGCTACTGAAAAGTCATATAGCAATATCAGTTGAGCTCCACGTGGTTAAATATGGGTATTCATTTTGGGCAGTAGCTTCATAGAATTAAAGAGGAGAAAAAATTGTTTACACATAAAAACAGCCAGCCCCAAATGGATTTTTATTGCATAAATGTTGTAAGAAAGGTTAGTTCCCCATTTGCTTTCTCGAATGTGATTAATGAGATGGGAAACATCTCCTTGAATCTAAACAGTCTTAAGTTACGAGGGAATACCATAATATATCCAGGGAATTAGAAGCCAGCAGGTTTGTAACTTCTAAGATCAGGGGCCAGAGTTCCTTCCCCGAGGTGTGTTAAAGGAGTATTAACTAACTCTGCTAGAGAGGCTCTGTCTGAAGGTGCTGATTTTTACTTCACAAGCACTGCTGTTTGAAATGGGAAATATTCTTGAGCATTCATAGAAATCTGTGAGTGCGATCAAGGGCTAGACAGAAAGCCTGCTAACAATGACGGCTACGGTAATCTGTTTGGTCTCAGATCTTGCCTAACAGAAGAAGAGTTGACAGAGAAACTCCATCTTAGGCCCAGTACAGTAAAACCACCCTAATTGGTAGCAAAACCTTGGCAGTTAAGCAATCATCCCAATTATCTGGAGCTGGTGTGGCTGGAGGACATTTGATTTTCACAGAGTTATTGTTTAAAAAATATCAACTCACACCAGTAATTGGAAGATGATTGTAGGCTGAGTTATAAGTAACAGGAATATTTCAGAGAAAGGGATAAAGGGTGGAGGAGATACAGAAGTGTGTTTGGGAGAGTGGAGGAGGCCGTTCATCTGCTGAACTGTCTCTAAAGAGCAGTTGGAGAACTGCAGGATGAAAGTAAGAGTTTCTCCTCTTTTCCTTGCTGAATATAAAACATAGTAGGTTGGTAATTCCCAGGCAAACCTTTCTTTGGGAGATACACAAGCCAAGTTCTGCTCATTTAGAAAGAATAAAGACCTTTAGGTTTTATAAAATGTGTCATAGTTTACAAAGCAAAGCCATTCTTCCCGGTAGTTAATCATTCTCTGTGGCCCCAGAACCCCTATGACTTTTATTAAAGTGTATTTGAGGTAGCTCACTACCCCACCGGGCTTTCATTTTTTTTTTTTAATATGACATTTATTGTCAAACTGGTTTCCATACAACACCCAGTGCTCATCCCAACAGGTGTCCTCCTCAATACCCATCACCCACCCTCCCCTCCCTCCCACCCCCCATCAACCCACTGGTCTTTCAAATGTTACTGTAGCACTCCTTCATAGGTCCTCCAACCACATTGAATGAATGAATGAATGAACAAACAAACAAAAGTGTTTTTGAAGTCACCATCTCATTTGACCCAGTTATAAGAATTTTTAACTTAACATTTAAAAGGAAGAAAAATCAAAATCAACTGTTCAGATTAGGAATGTTAGGATTCAGTGGCATGAATTTTCAGGTATGGAGCCAAGGCTAGAACACAGTGGTTTTGATTACAAAACTGTCCCTCTTTCCATTTTTACCCAGAGATTTCCTGGGACAAAAACTGAATAGGCTTCCTCACTACACAGCCAGGACAGGAGTGAAACAATCAGTTGATTATTTTAAACAACTCTGAATACTCCAGCCTTTTCCCTAGGAGTGTGTTTTGTTTCCTCAAAGTCCTGTCATCTGCCAACCACCCACATCATTGAATGATTTGTGGCATCTCTATTAAAAGATCCCAGTAACCAGGGATGTCCATTTCAACATTTTATATTATCTTAAAGGAAAGGGAAAAAAAGAAATGTATCTATAGAAAATATGTATTGTGATCCAGGCTCTTTATGTATGTGCCTCCGTATAGTCTCTCTTATTTGTGTTTATAGAACACACACACACACACACACACACACACACACACAGTAAAAATCACTCACAATCTCACCACTTCAAAATATGAAGTATGAAGTCAAAATCTCTGCTGCTTCAATCTCACCCAACCCCCATTTTATCTAGATTCTTCTAGACTTTTTCTTTTTTTTTTTTTATTTAAAAAAAATTTTTTTAACGTTTATTTATTTTTGAGATAGAGACAGAGCATGAATGGGGGAGGGTCAGAGAGAGGGAGGCACAGGATCCGAAACAGGCTTCAGGCTCTGAGCTGTCAGCACAGAGCCCGACGCGGGGCTCGAACTCACAGACCGCGAGATCATGACCTGAGCCGAAGTCGGCCGCCCAACCGACTGAGCCACCCAGGCGCCCCTTCTAGACTTTTTCTAATGCCTTTCAGGTAGAGCATCCCCTACTAATTTCTGTCTCTGTTTCCTTATATTCTCACCTACAAAAAAAGGGAGAAAATTATACTTACTCATCAGCAACTCTCTTTGTTTTTCTTCCACTTAATTACACATCATTCATGGCCACACAATTTTTAACCTTTACTGCAACCTTGAAGAGAAAGTGTGATTATCTTCGATTACCCACACAAGGACATTGAAGATCAGAAATTTCAAAATTTTTGCTCAAGGCCACAAAGTAAATAGCAGAGTCAAGGTACAGACCCAACTTGCCCTTCTTCCACAGCCTGTAGTCTTTTCCATGAAGCAGGGAGCCTCCCTCAGAGCAGAGAGAACAAACTCGCCCACTCCTTTCATTGTTTTATGCATAGTCTGCTGATTAACATCAGATGTACTAAGTCTATACCGTGTTTGGATCTGCTCCACGAAACTTGGGTATCCTTAAATTCCACCTGTTACTGAGCCCACTCCAAAAGCAAAAGCTGTGAACATTTAGAGAGGCACAGCCGGCAGAGGCAGCTGCAGGAATAGTCGTGATTGGCATTGTCTCCAAGGCCGACAGCAACCACAGTGATGCTGGGAGATGCCTCTGGCTCTGGGGCCAATTCTCTGTGCTCTGTTGCTGGCATCAGGGTGATTCCAGACCTGGTCATGTGCATCCAAGCATTGTTCACTTAGTGCTGGGTTAACACGGTGGCATTAACATCTGAACCACACCGTATGCTTTGCTTTTACGTAGACTCCTGAATGCTGGGGTTGGACTTTTCGAGTTGACTCTTTCCGTCATTATCCTAAAGGCAATGAGATACACTCCAGTCTCAGACATGTCACCTAATTAGCATGCAAGCCTCGTTTTTAGTGACCAGCTCTCTGTGTGGCACACAGATGCTGCTCTGCCCATTTTGGCTGATAGACTGAATGAATAGATGATCGGGTAGCACCGCTGGGTTTTCATGTAGATTTTGGCTGCTAACGGTCAGAACTTAAGGCATTCCACTCAAAACTCCTTGACTGAGACTTCTGTAGTATAAAGGAAAAGAATATTCAACTTGGAAAAAGAAAACTGGGGTCCTTGTCTTCGATCTATTTATGCTTATAGGACTATAGATGAGTAACTTAATGTATGTCTCAGACTTTTTATTTTCATAAAAAAGGGATGAGGTACGAATGCAACAGCTCTATTTCAGAGTTCCTGTGTGCAATGAATGAAAATAAATGTCACTGTGGTTTCCTAACTAAGCACATCAAATAAAACAAATCAATGTCGGGTATATAGAATTTTTCATCTAATGATTTGAAGCTACACAAAAGATCAGGTACAGTCTTTGTGGTTAAGATACTTAAAAAAATAATTATAGCAGCAGGGTAAAATGTGAAATAATTGGAAACACAGAATTTCACTAATGTACAAGCAGCCAGGTGAGCATTAAGGCGCACTGGCAGTTGAATTGGATTTATCAAGGAAACCTTCTGAAGCAGATGGAGTTGATGAACGCAGTTCTGCTCATATAGCCTGAAAGGTAACTAAGTTCTGAAAGCGTTTTCCAGTTTGTACAAATGCTGAAATTAATTTCTCTTGACTGATGCTGCTGTGGACTCTGAAAACCATGTGGATTCTGTTTCCTAAATCTTTCTTTATGCTGGTTCTTTAAGTAAAGCCAACCTGTCCATACTTCACAGAACAGATGGAAAAGTGAGTCTCAGTAGTTAGCTACAAGCCGTCCCAGACCATCTCTTTCTCCATGCCTTGCTCTCTGTATCCGGTTCATTACTCTGGCATCTTTGGTTTCAGATCATGGTTTCTGACTTCTCCTTTGCCTTGAGACTTTCTTCCCTGCCTTGATTCTCTGCAAGAGTCATAGCAGAAAAGCTAACCTTACCCCCTGACTCTCACATTGACTCTGGGTCTCCCCATTGTATGAGGTAAAAGAGCGGTATTTCCTGATTTTTGCTGAGTGCATAGAGATGGGGACTGGAGGTGGGCAAGTTCAATGGCGGTGTTCTTGTTTACCATCTCTAAAGGTTCCTCTTATACATCTCCATGTGTTCTTTTCTTTAACTGCTAGGGTCATAATTCAGACTTTACTTGTTTATGTACACTAGGAGGTCTGAGGTATTTTACATGTAAACATTCATGCAGCAAGACTGGAAAAATATTTTTAAAGAAAAGATAAAAACCCAAGTGATCAAAATGGAGGGTGGAGCAGGAAGAGGAACTATGGAAAATCAAGGCAGCAGAGAGTTACGTCAGTTGAATCCATCATTTATGTCTACATTTCCCAGCTTCTAAAGAAAAGGCACTTTTTGTGTCATGAGACTGCCATTTTTTTTTTACCTAGTATGAAATAGAGAGATTCATAAATTAAAAACAGGTTATATCTTGGTTTGAGTTCGGAGGAAAAAAAAATTCCTAGTAGATTCACATAGGGGATTTTGAACAAGAGTAATAAAGATAATATTTTCAATCGTTGTATTTCTCCTTTCCCTCAAAATAAAAATGCTCCTACATTCCACATTTGACTATTTCTAATGTGGAAACTCTGTAAAATTTGAGAAAATGCACTGCATCTTGTTCTGCACAAGTAATTCTATACATACCAGAAAAAGAGAATTTACCATAAAGCAAATGACACCTAAGCCTCAGAGCCCCTCATAGACCTGGGCCCTTTCAAAGATCCTGCACCCAATTTGCATTTGCAGTTTATTCTGTTTTTCTTCAGGAGAGTGCCCTTAACTGTTTGTCATCGCCTCCTAAACCTGTATCTACTTCAAATATCATATAATCTAGGTGATCTCTTTAAAGTAGTTGTAGAATTTGAGGAATGACTAATAGACACATTTTATTGATGAGCCTTCTAAAATATCAGTTGTCAAGTCTGGGCTGTTAACATTATCTATATGGCAGTCAGAAATAACTGAGCTCTCATACCAATATCCAAAGGAAAGCTATTCATTATTGTTGATGGAAAGTATCCAGAAACCCACGATAATTTGGTTTTATTCACTGGCTATTTATTAAAGGCTTACAGTAGATTCATCACTGTGTTAAATGCCCTCAAGGGCATGGTTCCCACTTTTAAAGAACTTCTGGTCAAATAGGAAAAAAAAAGAAAATAAATTACAATGTAACATCATGAGTACTATAATTGCAGTATATACAAGAAGTAATGAGAGAATTAAAGGAAAAATATGCAAATTAGGCTGAACTTTGTTGGAAGTGTTAGAAAGAGACTCATCCAGGGGCGCCTGGGTGGCGCAGTCGGTTAAGCGTCCGACTTCAGCCAGGTCACGATCTCGCGGTCCGTAAGTTCGAGCCCCGCGTCAGGCTCTGGCCTGATGGCTCGGAGCCTGGAGCCTGTTTCCGATTCTGTGTCTCCCTCTCACTCTGCCCCTCCCCCGTTCATGCTCTGTCTCTCTCTGTCCCAAAAATAAATAAAAAACGTTGAAAAAAAAAATTAAAAAAAAAAAAAAAAAGAAAGAGACTCATCCAATAATTGAATTAACAAATGTAGCATTTTTCTATGAAAATTGATAATTACTTCAAATTTCACAGTCATTTTGGGTATATTTATTAAATACTCAATAGTGATCCTTTAGGATAGTAAGAGAGAAGTAGCCAATCAAAAGAGTGTAGGAGAGAATTTAGATATATGTGAATCATTTGGAAAGATAAAGGAATCTGAGGTATTTATGGCTTTAGCCATAGGATAGGGAGGAAGGTTAAGACAAAAGAGCTAACTGGGCCAGGTCAGAGGATCCTGAGGGGTCCTGCCATGCTGTGTACAGATATATGATTCACAGAGTGGAGAAGGTCATTTGAGCAAAGTATTTTCAAGTAAACAAGGGTACCACCAAGGTTTTTCTAAGTAATCTATCAACTTACATTGCATCTCCAGAGCCATGATTATGTAGGGAATCAATAATACATCTATTGAATCTTTTTGTGTTGCTTGGGTGTCCTATTTCATTGCCAGTAAATCTGGAGCTCGGATATATTCTTTGATACACAAGGACACAACCAACTTTCATCTTATGAAAGTTTCATCTTATGGTGGTCTATCTACAGACCCCTTTAGTGTCCCCACTGCTAATATAAGAATCCCAGTATTTCCAGGGACACCAGGGAAACCTTTGCATCTACTGCAGTAGTCTGTTGGAATACCTTCTTGTGTCCGGAGTGCTGGTCCCTTGAAGCCAAAGCTCGGAAATATCTCTGCTGTTGTTACTGTGAACTGGTTGTTCCAGGATGGTTGGGGCTCTGCCATTACATCCCCATGCCAAGGCCTGGTGTCTTCGCTTAAAACGTGCACATCAAAGCATTGCAACTGTTCATTTTCTCTGCACCTGCCAGATCATAAACATGTAAGAGCTATCTATCACATGTGGTGGCTATTACAGTTAATGGAGATAATTATTTTACCACTGTAGTTCTCCAAAGAGAAAGATAGAATGATGACTTTCTTGGAGTTATATTCAGTTAAGAGTGGTTCATTCCAGAATGTTCTTCAGCATCATATTTCTTTATATTCATTTATACCATCGGTTTTCTCAGGGCACCTAGATGGTTGCGGCAGGAGAGAGTCCGGAGTTTGCCTCTTCTCCACACCCCTTAGCTGACTGCAGAGCCTAGCATGCTGGCCTGACTCTTCCCAGGAATGTGGTAATATTTATCTGAGAAGCCTTGTTTTCCTTGCCTTGTATATGTATCTTGATTAGAAAAATCTGAGTCATTCAGAAAAACTTGCTGGTAGAACAGATAAGAGTTTGTATCCTTTATTTTTCTTGATTTCCTCATAACAGTCCCACACCTGCCCCCTACTTCTCAGCACTCTTCAAGCTTTGCATATCAGTAATTTGTCTTTCTGAAGGGGGAAAAAAAGTGCAACCTCACCACCTAACACAGAGACCCACATACTCATTAGTTTATATCTAAGGCACACACACATAAACCTCAAGAAGTCTGTGGTCTCGCGAGGAAAACAAAATTTGAGTAAATGTTTATAAAATATTGTGATACCATTAGAAATATGGGTTGTAACAAAACAACACTTTGAAGACTTGCGGAAGTGACACTTCCTGAAACAAATATAGCAAAACAAAAATTTTAACAGATTACCTTTATCTGAGCTGTACAGATAGATTCTTTAGAAAAGCAGAGTGTGGAGTAAGGAAGTTTTTTAGTCTTTCAAATTGGATCTGGAAATAATACCCCCCCCCCATATTTGCAGGTACTTCTAAATTGAAATTATTCCACCTCCATAAAAATGAAAGCCATCACACATCTTCCTGTCTCAGCAACTTTTGCTGGGAAGTTGCCCGGACCTGAATAATATCAGATCCTGTATTTTCCTTTATAAGAAAAAAAAAATTATATGACTCAATAAAAACCTTCCCTAAAGAATAGAATTATCGTATTTCTGTGACAATCTGTTATTGCACTGTTTTCTAAATGAGTTAATTAAAATTCAAGGGATCCTGAGTTCTACATTCCCCCTCCCCCCATATTACTCTCCTGTGTTTATTACACAACTTGTTGAGTTAACCTAACCTGAAGAGTTTTTTTTTTTTTTGTATGAATCCCAGTTAAGACCTTTGAATGGTAAGAACTAGGTGAGCCAGTTGTAAATGATTCTAAATGTTAAAGTTTTAGAATTTTTTTAGCATTCAAAATAAGTGTTCAAATGTCCCAAGTCATTTCAAAACTAAATGATTAAACATTCTTATTCTAGAAAAATATTACATTTAAATAAAATTCAACTCAAAGTAGAAGAAGAGAAGGAGGTAAGCAGGTCATGGCATAGAGAAGTTAGGGATTTTCTCAGTGTCACCAAACACCTACTGGAGTTACATCCATTTGAATCAACTTATTTCTGTTTCCAAGCCTGTTTCTCTTTAAGACTCACCAGGGTACAGAGGGTTGCTGGAGGGGAAGTGGGTGGGGGATGGGCTAAAAGGTTGATGGGCATTAAGGAGGGCACTTGCTGGGATGAGCACTGCGTGTTGTATGTAAGTGATGAATCACTGGGTTCTACTCTGTAAAGCAATACTATGCTGTATGTTAACTTACTTGAATTTAAATAAATAAATTAAAAAAAATGTGACTCCCCCCCCCCCCAGAAAAAAATCAGCAGGGTAGCGGTTATTGTTATATGCAGATGCTATTCATTCAGCCCTTTACAAATACCATCATTCAATTCTCAGCACAATCCTTTGAGGCAAGGCAGTCTTAATCCCCACGTTACAGATGGGGAGAATGAGGAACACAGCATCTCTCCATAGGAGAGGTGGGATTTGAACCTGTGCAGTCTGAAGGTAGCAGCAGGGCTCTAACCCTCTGCGATGTACTGTCTTCCCAGTGCGCTGGAGGTTGTTAATCACACCTGTGTTCCAGGATCATGTGGGGTATTTTAAAACTCTCTGGTCTCCATTCAGATCGATGAAGTGAGAATCTACAGAGGTTAGATCGGGGGATGGGTCTGTTTCCCAAGCTTCCCAGTTGATTCCATGTGCAGTCAGTTTTGAGAACCTCTGTGTCTCAGGAAAGCTTCAGCAGAGCAACGTGGGCTCGAGCAAGAACTGTGTAATCTGATGGTCCTGGGTCCAATTCTTAATTAATCTCTTCACACACTAGGATGGTAACAATGAGGGAGTTAACCTTTGTTTGCTGTGATTTTTCTCATCTATCAACTGGGAGTAATAATACACCTACTTGAGCAGTCTGCTGTGGGGTTAACATTTAGAAATTCTATCACATTTACTGGCGTGTGATAAACATTTAGTAGATGCTAGCTAAGAAGATCTTGCATCCTTTCATAGGGAAATGAATCAATCTGGAGAGGGTTTGGACTGCAATAATTTGATGGGATTTGGTAGGATAAGACAGGTTGATGATCTGGATTCTGCCTTATTCTCTCTTTCACAGTATTTTGTTTCACAGTTTTTAGGATGTCTGAAGTCATTAGGAAATCCATGAATGTTGATTCATAACTCTGACTCACATATTGCAATTATTATTTTTATATAACTTTTATATTAAAATGTTTATAACTAAAATTTGAGTATAATTTATATGCATCAAATACTGGTTAAGAAGCGGGCACATGTTATTCTGTTGAATATTTATATTGCCTCTATGAATTAGTTACATTTTTTCCCAATTTTACCATGTAGGAAATTGAGACACAGTAGCTAATATGTTTTCCCATATCAGATCTGTTTTTTTTTTTTTTCTTTTTTTTTTTTCCTACTCCTGTTCTGTCCTCAACCACTGTAATCCCTTTCAGGTTTTTCTTCCAACAGTATCTTAGTTCTGTAACCCATGTCTGGATTAGTCAGCATTTGCCGCTGTAATGCTGCATAACAAAAAACTAGACTCAGTGTTCTATAAAAATCATTGTTTTTGTTTTGTCATTCGTGCAGGTGCAGATTGGCAGTAGTTTATCTGAAATGGTTGGATTTGCCTGTTTGGCTCCAAGCCCAGAAGCGGTTCATGGCCGCTTCATGTGTCTCTCATTCTTCTGGGACTCTGGGTCACTTAGGAGATGTTCTTACGTGATCACAGCGGAAACGATAGAGGGGCAAACACAAAACCACAATTCATAAGGCTTGGATCCAAGTTGGCCCACTTACACTTCCACTCACACGATATTGATCAAACATTGATGAGCAGGGATGTATTCTCTGCCTCTTGTAGGAGGAACTGCAAAGTCAAATCGCGAAGGGCAGAGATGCAGGGAGTGGTAAAGAATCACAGTCAATGGTAGGTAATCCCCTTTAGTTCATAAGTGACATATCTAATAGTTGAAACTGAAATCTGTATTGATACAGAATTGAGTGTCTTTTATGAAACCATTCACTGAGAAACTAGGACTAATAATTTTTAATTGTGGAAGGTCAAGGAAAATGACCAAATGAATCCTCTTGGGCTCTTTTCCACTCCCTTTATCTACTAAGGTTGGAATTAATAATTTTGTTAGTCTTAGTTAATTTATCGGATCCCCCAAATGTGAATGATTACCAATCACATGTAGATAGATTACCTATCTATACAAAGTTAGATGCATACATGTTAGAAGGGATTACCTGTCTATACAACGTCAGATGTATACATGTTAGTCAGAAGCAAGCAAATGTGCACATACTCACAATTACGTTAGAGATCATAGTAATGGTAGGCTAATTCTCCTTCTCTTTAAACTTCATACCCACTAATGTTATAAGCTCTACTTGAATTTTAGAAATCAAGTGTGCATTCTTCACTGCATAGATGAAGGTAATTCTATTTGCTTTCTGTGGTATTCCAATGGAGATAACGTCTCTTCTCCATTTTTGTATATATTCCAATGCATTCGTTAATGTGATGAAAACTTTTTGTAGGAAAAAAGCAAACAACTTAGCTCTAAATGAGTGGTAAAAAAGAACTATGATTTATTTTAAAAAGAAAATTATTAAAAAAGTGTCATATATATATATATACATATATATATATGTATACACACACACACACACATTTAGAGAAAGAGGGAGGGAGAGAGATGGAAATCTCCTTTTTAAGTTGGGATATGAATTTAATAAAATTGTGAAGGAAATATTGTATCTTAAAACCTGAACTTATTGTTTCCATTTAACCAAGAAGTAGTTCTTTGGTAAGTTGTTTTATCCCTGATTTTGCGTGCATTTCATTCTTAAAATTTGGGGCTATAAGAGTAGAAGAAAGGGGATTTTTCTAATATATTTAGTTCCTCAAAAAAAAAATCTCAGCATGAATGAAAAAGGCCTAGGAAATACTTTTCAGTTTCCCTTAAAACCAATATATATTAACTATATTGAACCAACAAAGGGGCTACTCCCTGATATGAAATTCATTTTCCATAGTGATTCTATCTTTTCAAATGTAGCTTGTTATGTATTTAAATGTTGGATTAAAAGTCAAACCTGTCTGAAGTTCTGTAGGTTTTCAAATCAGTAACAGAGCAGAGCATGAATGGTGTGTTTAGATTCCACAAAAGAATCAATCATTCCAGTAATAAATGTCAGAGTTTCTCATCTTTAATTCCTGTAAGAGAAGACATAGTTGAGGCTTGAGTTTACCAGATAATCTGATAGAGTGCTTTTATATATGGATGACTCATTTAGCCCTTATTAGAAAATCACAGCTTTATTCTAAGGGGTCAGCCGCAAAGAAGCTGCTTTAACAGAGAAAAGGCATGGTTGACCCATCAATGACTTGGACGAAACTTTGATGTTGGCATTGTTCCGCTTTTTTTTTTTAAGATGGGTAAACAGATGCATCATTCTAATTTCACGTTATGGACACCCACATTGCTTCCTGCTTGATCTCTAGACTGGATTATTTTCTCACCTCATATAACAGTGTGTCTGATTGCCTTACAATAATAGAGCTGGGAACACCAACACCGTATGTAAAATTAAATTGAAGGGTGGTGGAGACAAGGAAAAGAAATTCAGAGGACATATGCTGTAACTTTGCAAGATATCAGACAGAGGTGCGTGACTTTATACTCTATGAGATGCACCTCTTCAAACACTCTGTCCCATGAAACAGCCACTGCACAACCGTGGTCATACTGAGATTGACACTGCAGATATTTTTAAGCTTTTCATTGTGGAAAGTTTTAAACATACATGACAGTGCAGGGACTAGTACACTGGACCCCCACATGCCCATCACTCATGGTCTTGTTTCATATCCACTCCCACCTACTTCTGATTCAGGATATTTTAAGAAAATCCCAGATAATCATATCACTTTATCCATAAATATTTCTGTAGGTATTTCTCAAAGTTAGACACTGCTGTTAGCATAAGCATAATACTTGTCGTGGCTAACATAATCATAACAACTACTTAATGTCATAAAATATCCAGCCAGTATTCACAGTTTCCAAATTATAATCCATGTGCAGAGATGCACACAAACATACTTACGGATCCCCACCCCACCTGCCAACACATACGTTTATACATGCACGTTCCTCTTGTTTGAAACACAATTCAAAAAAGTTCATTAATTAGGATTGGTTGAGATGTCTCATCAGTATCTTTTTTTAAAAGTTTATTTATTTATTTTGAAAGAGAGAGAGAGAGAAAGAGAGAGAGAGAGAGCAGGGCTGGGACAGAGGGAGAGGAGAGAGAGAATCCCAAGCAGGTTCTGTGCTTTTGGTGCAGAACCTGACACGGGGCTTGATCTCATGAACTGTGAGATCATGACCTGAGCCAAAATCAGGATCGGACACTTAACTGACTTAGCCACCCAGGTACCCGTGTTATCTTTTAATTTATAATTTCTTCCTCCACATTTGTTCTTTTCTTTGCAATTAATTCGTTGACAAAATTCAGTGTGTCCTATCGTCCCCCACAAGGTGGATTGTTTTGATTGCATCTCTGTGGTATCTACTCATGTTTTAGTTTTTTCTCTACATTTCCTGTAAATTGGCAGTTAGATCTTACGGCTTGATCAGATTTCTGTTTTGTTTTCTTTTCTTTTATAAGAATATTTCTTTCAGGAGGGACATGTCTGAGCCCTTGGTTAGCTGCCATTGGTGATCATTGACTGGCTCTAGGTTTTCCTGAGGGGCTGAAAACTGGTGGTTATCAAATACAATCATGTCTTCCTCATCTATTAGCTGAAATAATTCTCCAAGGACAGTCTCCCCTATTCAGTAGTTTGGATAGCTCTGTTATATTTTTTATAGTAAATCAGTGTAAATATTTAATTTTTTTAATTTATTGATTTTCAAAATAAGTCGCTTTCCTTGCATACTCCAAGGATCTACCAATGCCTTATCATGACCATGATCGTCTCAAGGATTTAAGCACAGTTGATATGTTTAATTAATTTTTTAATGTTTATTTATTATTGAGAGACAGAGAGACACAGAACGTGAGCAGGGGAGGAGCAGAGAGAGGGGGAGACACAGAATCTGAAGCACCCTCCAGGCTCTGAGCTGTCAGCATAGAGCCCAACACGGGGGTCGAACTCAAAAACTGCGAGATCATGACCTGAGCCAAAGTCGGTTGCCCAACCAACTGAACCATCCAGGCGCCCCAACAATTGATATGTTTCAATCCACCAGTTATTATTGATCTCAGAAATCAAATGTCTCAGCTTGGGCCAGTGGGAGCATCTAGCTGACTCTGAATGCTTTTAACTCCACCAAAATAGTATTTGAAATGTTCCCTGCATGTCATCTGGATGACAGCATATTCCACATTCATTTTATACATTTGCTGCTTTAGACTTCAAATTACACGTTTGCAAGGTGCCCTGGTCCCTTTTAGTGGCAGAGAGTAGCTGGGGACAAAATCTGGGTACCATGGTTGTTTATTGCCACTGGGCCAGTCATTGTTCAGAAGACCTTTCAGGGGGCAGAGCTGGGATATATGTATTTGTATTTCAGGAAATGCTGTGTGAATTTGTATTGGTGTAATTCAAATTCTGGATTCCACAGTTGTCACTTCACCTCTTCCATGTTCCCTCTGTATTTTTCTTTTTCCTATTTTGAAAGTCAGTTCTTTAAGATGTCAAAAGAATCAACCATTTCCTTTATCCCACTGTTGTCACAGAATAATATTAACACCACTGACAACAATATGACTGAAAAATTTTAATATGTTTCACACTTATTTTTGTCCTCAGGACATATACTGCTTAGGATATACCTCATTAGGGATATATAGTCAATTTAGAGTTTTCACAGGCACTTGGAGTTGTTCCTCTCTCACTGTTATAACATCAGCCTGATTCACAATTAGTTCATTTGTTTCATTTTGCTTCTGCTTTTTGGGACTTTTTCAAAAGTTATTTCTGTTCTAAACTTATGTAAAATATACCAGGTTCCAGAAAAAGGTCACCATAATAACATACATAACTGTCCCTGTTACCATATTGCCTCCTTACCTTTATAGGTAAAATGTTTGTCTTAACATTATCTTTTATTTTGCTATTTAGTGTTGTTCTATGCAAATATTTATCTACCATTTCTCTCTTTACATACATACACATATCAGAATTTATCTACCACTTTTCTCTTTACATACATACATGTATCAGAAATGGCAAAGCTTTATATGCACTTACCTCTGTCTGACTTTTTCAGGTAACCCTAAATGCTGAGCATAATGCCGGTTTAATATACCCAGAGATACCTCACGCCATTTTTCCAGCTGCATTTTCCTCATGGCTGCATTGCATGGATATTCCATAGTTTACTCAGCAGGCCCTTTTGGTGGACAATTTGGCTTCTCTCGGTATTTTATTATTACAAATACTGGTTCAGTAAATAGCCTTTTCTTAATTTTGCTCGTGTAATTTTTGTATATATTGCCAATTCCCCTCCATAAAAGTAGTAACATTTTGCATTCTCACTAGCAATATCTGAGAGTATTTTTCCTCACAGCCTTGCCAACAGAGTCCATTGTCAAGCTTTTGATTTTTTGCCAATTTGATAAGTGAGAAATGCTAACTCAGTGAGGTATTAATTTGTATCTGTCTTATTATTAATAAGTGAGGTTTAGCATCCTTAATATGTTTAAGTTCCATTTGCATTTTTTTTCTGTGAAGGTCACTTCATATTTCTAGCACATTTCCTCTAAGGTAGCTGATATTTTTTGTCTCTGTTTTTAAAAGGCTTTAAAACATTATAAATATTAACTTTATTTATAATTTATACTACAAATATTTTCTGCAGATTGTCATTTTATTTACTTTGCATCTGATGTTTCTGCCGTGCAATTTATTATTTACTTTTATACAATTAAATGTCAATAGCTGTTTTCTTTTGGCTTCTCAGGTTTGAGTCATAGTTGGGAAAGTTTTATCACTCCATGGTTAGGAAGAGATTCACCCATGTATGAGACTGGATTTTATGAATAATTGACCACTTTATTTTACATCCATAAACTTTAATAGTAAGAGCATAATGACAATATTACATATAGACCTCATTCTGGCTACTCTACCAGCTAGTTCTGTGAGTATGAATATACTATCTACAGAAACTGAGACTCAAATAGCTTGTCTAAAATTGGGTTAACTATAACTACCACCAGGAATTATTATCAGGATTAACTGAGAATATAAAATTCCATAGATGACTTCTTTATTATAGCAGGTTCTTCAAATTATATGTTGATTCTGAATTGCTTCTGTGTATGAATTTATCATATAAAAGAAGTGATTTGGGCTTGGTTCTTCCAAAGGTAAAATCATGTTTTGGCTCAAAATCTGTTACCACATTAAAAATCATAGCTTGATTTTGACTTGATGTCATTTGACATCATTTATATCAATTAAATTTCCATTTTTTCACTTCCTCAGTAACAAAGACGACTCTATCTGTCACTTTCGGAAGGAACAAATGAATGAATTTCAAGTAAAGATTAAAACAATCATTTTGTTTCAGTGTCTCAGAAGCATGCTCAAATTCTCAAATTTATTTTACAATATCCTTTACAACTTGATGATCCTCCTTAGTGGCTTACTACTGATCAGTTTCTTCCCATCAGCAGATCAACTTCCCCCAGTTCCTTATGCACCAGGCATTCAGGACTCCTTGCCGTTCTTGGAAACCCTTTCCACCTTTAGACATATATTCATTTCAAACCTTTCTTGAGTCCTTTTCTGTACCAGGAGCTCTAAACTCTGAACCCTGGAGTTCACAACTGCTGCCATCATACTTTGTTCTTGATTCTCCGTTGTTGAAATGTGCAACATTCTTCCTCCTTGCAGAACACTATTCAGTAATTTATAGACAGCATCTGGCTGTTATCTGTATTCGATCTACCGTGCTACATTGAATAAAGCCCTCTTTTAACATCAGGAATTTTTTAAACTAACTTTTTATTCAAGTATAACATGCTGCGCAGAAGTACATAAATCAAAAGTATAGAGCCAAGTGAACCTTCCTAGAGTTAACAAATCTGTGTAACCAACCCAAAATCAAGTCAAATACTTGAGAATCTCCCTTCATGCGCATTCCAGGTGAGCACTAACCTGAAGGTGAGCACTAACCTGAATTAAAACACCATAGATTGTTTTTGCCTCCCTCCCTCACCCTCTTTTTCTGAAATTTATATGAATGGAATCTTATAACTTGTGTTCTTTTGCTCCTGGATCATTTTCCAGGAACATACAATTGATTAATATTTGCTTCTAGTTTTTAACTCATAGTGTTGCTGTATGAACATTTTTGTACATTATTTTTGTTAAATATATAAGTGCACTTTTGTTGGGTATATTTCTAAGAGCAAAACAATGAGTTGTGTGTGTGTGTGTGTGTGTATGGTGTTCATCTTTAGAGGATAATACCAAATAATTTTCTACAGTAGTTACAAGAATTTACAATCTGTATACAACAACAGTATTATAGTTGCAGCCATAGTTCCTGTTATTTCACATCCTTGTCAACATTTGGTCGTTAATTGTTTTTTTTTTTCTTTTCTTTCTCTCCTCTTCCTTTTATTTATTTTTTTTAAGTTTTTACTGTTCAGGTATCTCATTTTGGTTTGAACACCTTTCTTATATGTTTATAGCCATCTTGGGCATTTGGTTTTATGGGTGAATTCTACCAAAAATTCAAAGAGGAAAACTAATTCTTTTTAAACTCTTCCACAAAAATAGAAGAAAAGTGAACACTTCCAAATTCATTTTATGAGGCCAGCATTACCCTGATACCAAAAACAGATAAAAAAAGACACCACGTGAAAGAAAATTATAGGCCAGTATCCTTGATAAACATGCATGCAAAAACTGAATACTAGCGAACCAAATCCAACAACACATTGAAGGATCATACATCATGACCAAGTGAAATTTATCCATGTAATGCAAGGATAGTTAACATATGGAAATCAATCAGTTTGATCCAGCACATTAACAAAATGAAACAAACAATAAAAAACCCTACATGATTATCTCAATAGACATAGAAAGGGCATGTGATAATGTTGCACATCCATTCATAGCTAAAACTCTCAACAAAATAGGTATGGAAGGAATTGAGCTGAATACAATAAAGGCCATATGAAAAGCCCACTGCTAATATTATGATCAGTGGGGAAAAATTTTATTTGTGAGGTTTGTAGAAGGCGAGGATGCCCATTCATACCACTTCTCTTCAATATAGTACAGGAAGACCCAGGCAGAGGAATTAATCAAGAAGAAATAAAAAGCACCCAAATAGGAAAGAGAGAAGTAAAATTATCTCTGTGTGTAGGTGCCATGGTCATAGGTGTAGAAAACCCTAAAGACTCCTAACAGAAAACTATTAGAATTATTAAGCAAATTCAGCAAAGTTGCAGGATACAAAGTCAACATTTAAAAATCAGTTGCATTTCTATGTACAATGATTTGTCTAAAAAGGAAGTTAATAAAATAATTCCATTCACAATAGCAACAAAAATAAAATACTGAAGAATAAATTTACCAAAAGAGATGAAATACTTATATACTGAAAATTATAAAATATTGATAGAGGAAATTAAAGAAGTCACAGGTAAATGGAAAGGCATCTCATATTCATGGATTGGAATATCATTACAATGTCCATACTACACAATGTAGCTTGCCTTTTTACTTTCTTAATTGTGTCAGTCTTTTTCATTTAAATATTCTAGTATATTTTCTTCTTGAAACTACATTGTCTCTTCACATTTAAATTTAAAAGCCATCTGGAACTGATGCTGTACATAGTGTGAGGATTTCTAAAAGAATGGAATCTATATAAAAATGCAAATTTTGTAATGGCACAATTTCCTATATATACTTAACCCTTCCACTCTGATGCCTGCCAATTCTCCCATTTGGGACCCTGATGTAGAAGATAGTAATTAGTCTTGGAATTTATCCACACATGAAGGATGTAGCACACATTGAGGAGAGCTTTAATGGCTTCTGCCGTTTTAAGACTCAGAAACTGCTGGACAATCATAGTTCTTAGAGTTATCAGAATAATGACAAGTGGGTCAGGGTGCCTGGATGGCTCAGTTGGTTGAGCGTCTGACTATATAGATATTTTATATGTATATTATATATTATATGTTTATATTATATAATGTAGATTTTATATATTATATGTTTATATTCTATAATATAGATATTGTATATTGTATCAATTTTTATTTTAAAGACAGAGTGTGAATGGGGGAAGAGGGGCAGAGGGAGAGAAAGAGAATCTTCATCAAATACCTCAGCATGGAGCCTGAAGGGCTTGATCGCATGACCCCGGGATCATGACCTGAGCTGAAATCAAGAGTTGGACGCTCAACCAACTGAGCCACTCAGGTGCTCCTATAGTATCAATTTTTTATTTACATTCTAGTTAGTTAACATATAGTGTAATAGTGGTTTCAGGAGTGGAATTTAGTGATTCATCATTTTATATAACACCCAGTGCTCATCATAACAAGTGCCCTCCTTAATACGCATCACCATTTAGCCCATCCCTCACTCAGCTCCCCTCTATCACCCCTCAGTTTGTCCTCTATAGTTAAGAGTTCCCTTAGGAGAACTTATAGTTAAGTTTGTTTTCTTATGGTTTGCCTCCCTCTCCTTTTTTTCCCTTCCCTTGTGTTCATCTGTTTTGTTTCTTAAATTTGCATATGAGTGAAATAATATGGTATTTGTCTTTTTCTGACTTATTTTACGTAGTGAAATACACTCTAGCTCCATCCACATCATTGCAAATGGCAAGATTTCATTCTTTTTGATGGTTGAGTAATATTCCATTACACACACACACACATATGCACACACCACACATATAGAACACACACACATATATATATATACCACACCTTCTTTATCAATTCATCACTTGGTGGACATTTAGGCTTTTTCCATAATTTAGCTATTGGTGATAATGCTGCTATACACATTGGGGTGCATGTATCCCTTTGAATCAGTATGTTTGTATCTTTTGAGTAAATAGCTAGTAGTGTAATTACTGGGTCATAAGGTAGTTCTATTTTTAACTTTTTGTAGAACCACCATACCGTTCTCCAGAGTGGCTGCACCAGTTTGCATTCCCACCAACAGTGTAAGAGAGTTCATCCTTGCCAACATCTGTTGTTTCTTGTGTTAATTTTAGCCATTCTGACAGGTGTGAAGTGGTATCTCATCATGGTTTTGATTTGTATTTCTCTGATGATGAGTGTTGTTGAGCATCTTTCCATCTGTCAGCCATTTGGATGTCTTTTTTAAAAGTTTGTTTATTAATTTTGAGAGAGAGAGAGAGAGAGTGTGTGAGCAGGGGAGGGGCAGAGAGAGAGGGAGAATCTCAAGCAGGTCCTGTACTGTTAGCACAGAGCCCAGTGCAGGGCTCATACTGATGAAGCTGTAAGATCATGACCATGAGCTGAAATGAACAGTTGGATGCTAAACCAACTGAGCCACCCAGGCAGCCCTAGATGTCTTCTTTGGAAAAGTGTCTTCTGCCCATTTCTTAACTGGATTTTTTTTTTCGTATTGAGTTGGATAAGTTCTTTATAGATTTTGGATACTAGTCCGTTATCAGATATATGTGGTATTATGGGCAGAGCAGAAGTAGCTTGTTTATTGTCTCACCATGACTTGCGAAGATTGTTGCTAGGCTCCAGGCACCCTATTTCTCTATTCCAGTTAAAGAACCAACTCTTCTTGTTTTTCATTGTCTGATAACCTCTTCTTGACTAATTTTGTATTTCTCACCACTGCAAGAGGTCGCAATACTGTTACTGTTTACAATGCCATGGCTCTTTGGAACCAGTTCGTATAGAAACAATATAGATCTTCTTGCCTCAGCAATTTCCTGATACAATTTGTTTCATGCTGACTAAGTTATTGCTCATGACATTTCATCATCCTTCATGCTTCCTGTGAACACTGGCTTCCAGTGAATTTCTCAAAGATTGTTACTGTGCTTTGTTGATGATGATCACAAAGACAAGTCTTACTCAGAGTACACAGGAAAGTGTGAAAGATGATTTGTTTTGTTTGTGTACATGTGTGTGTGTGATGTGAGTTTGACCCTTTGTAAACAGAACAACATGTCTTCCAAACAAGTCTTCTCAAACTCTTAGGCTGTATTCATAGCATTTCTAGAATATCTCTTTCAGTATACTGACACTCCTGCCTTCCACACAGTACCACCTACACGTTGGATAGGCTAGAAGCCTTTGGTAGAGTAAGAGCAGTTCAATTCACATAAGAATTTTCTATCCTTCTCCTGGTAGAGTCCCCCTGCCCCCCGCCCAACCAGGAGAGCACAAAGTTACTACATTGATCTAAGGAAGGAGAGAGCATCAGAAAATCCCCTTGGAAATGTGGAGCAAGAGTCTAGAAAATTCTGAGAAGAGATATGCATGACTATTCCAATGGAATGATTGACCTATGACATGGAGCCTTCAGAGGGATGACTGTAGTTACTGTCCTGGGTATTAGCACCAGAAGTAGTGAAGGAGATAGCCAACAGGAAAAGGATGCCTGCTACCACCCTCACTGACCTCAGGACTAAAAACTGGAGGTCAGGGAGAAACCTGAATGTGGAGGGACAAGAGCCAGTGACAAGCATCCACCCCACCAGGATAGCACCAGCGGCTCCAGCCAATCCCAGGCCCTGGAGGGGGACTTAGAAATTTTTAGGAAGCTACTGTGGATACTGGTATATTGACACTGGAAGTGTCATTCCAAAATGAGGTCCAGAGATGCCCTGAGGAATGGACTCAGGCAAGCCATGCCTGCCCTGGTCTCAGAGTAGTACTGTTGACAACGGTAGATAAATCTGTGTCAGTTCTAGACCTATAATTCACTAATTACATGAATAAGGGCAAGTTCTCTCTGTCTAAAATAAAATTTTGTTTGTAGTTTGAATGATTCTTGTGACAATCAGAAACCAAAATGGAAACAAATTGGGATGGTTTATTTGGTCAACAGTAGCTGTGCTTTGTTTTTTAAGTTTTTTAAACATTTTTTATTTATTTTTGAGAGAGAGAGAGAGAGAGAGCAAGCAGGAGAGGGCAGAGAGAGAGGAGGAGAGTGAGTCCCAAGCAGGCTCTATGCTGTGAGCGCCAAGCCCAATGAGGGGCTTGAAATCATGAACTGCGAGATCATGACCTGAGCCGAAATCAAGAGTTGGCCACTTAACTGACTGAGGTACCCAGGCGGCACCCCCCCCCAACTTATTTTTTATAGTACTCTCTCCTGCCCTACCCCCACAAGAGTGTATATGCATTTTTTCATGAGACCCAAGTATGGACTTAACTATTTCTCTGGTTATCATAATTGTTCTAAGGGTAGATACCTAATCCACTCTAGGCTACTATTTTAAGCTTTCAGACATTCTCCTAACATTACTTGGCTTAGAACAAAACCCAGGAGGACTCTTCTTAAGGATTTTTCCACTTTTGTGGAGTTGGAGTTTGGAGAATCCTTTTTCTTCTGGTGGCAAAGCTGAGGAGATGTAACCCTCAAGGTCAGAGCATCTTTTCCCTCAGCCCCTTGGAGAAAAATCTGTCCTCAGTCATAAAGAAAGCAATAAGCAAAATTGCAACTGAGAAATAAAAAGTCTTGTGGAATTTTATCTCTCATTTTCTCCAAACTTACTCCTTTTACTAGTTATGATTCAATACATTTCCTCCTGTTTCAGCCGGTTCAAATGAGATTTTTGTTTTGTGCCAATAAAATACATGCCCTCATGTATAAAATAGCATGATGCTGGGGCACCTGGGTGGCTCAGTTGGTTGAGCGTCTGACTTTGGCTCAGGTCACGATCTCGAGGCTCATGAGTTCAAGCCCCACGTCGGGCTCTGTGTTGACAGCTCAGAGCCTGGAGTCTGCTTCAGATTCTGTGTCCCTCTGTCTCTCTCTACCCCTCCCTCGCTCATGCCCTGTCTCTTTCTCTCCCAGGAATAAATAAAACATCAAAAGAATTTTTTTTAAATAGCATGATGCCTATTTAGGTAAACTTACAAAAAATTGGTTGTAGTTATCATAGTAGTGCTGGTTGTTTGCTGAGTATTACTGTTATTATTAGTAATAGTTCTGCTACGCATACGTTCATCTATGTCCAATTATAACTGTCTGTCTGGCTGCCTTCTTCTTACTAACTCTTCCTCACACACCCTCTCAGGTGAAGTTTTGAGATCTGTTGTCTGTTACCCAAACACAGAGCTCAATGTTGAAGAGAATAAAAACTCAGTACAAATCATTTAAAGTGATTTAGGTTCAATTTTTGAGAAATAGTAATGTTGACCAAGGTTTCCCAAATATTTCAGGTCTTGGCTGTTTCAAATTTCACCATTGTTATTGCACTGTGAAATTGCATGTAGAGTCTCAGCACCACAGGGACCCATGGAAGATTAGTTTATATTTATCCAAACTTGACCATGCTAACAGTGAAAAAACTTTATCAACTTTATATGGGGTGATTTTAAAATTCTATGATAACAAGGCTTGCCAGTATTTCTATATTTATTAACAACCTAGGTTATTAAGTTAAATTGAATTTTTAAAGGTATAAATATATAGCAAACCCCTAATAAGACAACTAACTTTTAATAATAATTCTGGGTTATACTCTATGTATAACTGTGAAGAAGGTTTTTTTAAATTTTATTTTTATTTTTTTCAAAATATACATCCAAAGTAGCATATAGTGCAACAATTATTTCAGAAGTAGATTCCTCAGTGCCCTTTACCCATTTAGCCCATCCCCCCTCCCACAACCCTTCCAGCAACCCTCAGTTTGTTCTCCATATTTATGAGTCTTTTCTGTTTTGTCACCCTCCCTGTTTTCATATTATTTTTGTTTCCCTTCCCTTATGTCCATCTGTTTTGTCTCTTAAAGTCCTCATATGAGTGAAGTCATATGATTTTTGCCTTTCTCTGACTAATTTCACTTAGCATAACACCCTCCAGTTGCATCCATGTGGTTGCAAATGGCAAGATTTCATTCTTTTTGATTCAAGTAAGACTCCATTGTATATATACACACCACATCTTCTTTATCCATGCATCCATCGATGGACATTTTGGCTCTTTCCATACTTTGGCTATTGTTGATAGTGCTGCTGTAAATATTGGGGTGCATGTGTCCCTTCGAAACAGCACACCTGTATCCCTTGGATAAATGCCTAGTAGTGCAATTGCTGAGTCGTAGGGTAGTTCTATTTTTAGTTTTTTGAGGAATCTCCATACTGTTTTCCAGAGTGGCTGCACCAGCTTGCATTCCTACCAACAACGCAAAAGAGATCCTCTCTCTCCGCATCCTCACCAACATCTGTTGTTGCCTGAGTTGTTAATGTTACACATTCTGACAGGTGTAAGGTGGTATCTCATTGTGGTTTTGATTTGTATTTCCCTGATGATGAGTGATGTTGAGCATTTTTTCATGTGTCAGTTGGCCATCTGGATATCTTCTTTGGAGAAGTGTCTATTCATGTCTTTAGCCCATCTTCACTGGATTATTAGTTTTGTGGGTGTTGAGTTTAGTAAGTTCTTTGTAGACTTTGGACACTAACCCTTTATCTGATATGTCATTTGCACAAATCTTCTCCCATTCCATCAGTTGCCTTTTCGTTTTGCTGATTGTTTCCTTCGCTGTGCAGAAGCTTTTTATCTTGATGAGGTCCCAGTAGTTCATTTTTGCTTTTGTTTCCCTTGCCTCTGGAGACGTGTTGAGTAAGAAGTTGTTGCGGGCAAGATCAAAGAGGTTTTTGCCTGCTTTCTCCTCGAGAATTTTGATGGCTTCCTGTCTTACATTGAGGTCTTTCATCCATTTTGAGTTTATTTTTGTGTGTGGCGTAAGAAAGTGGTCCAGGTTCATTCTTCTGGATGTCGCTGTCCAGTTTTCCCAGCACTACTTGCTGAAGACACTGTCTTTATTCCATTGGATATTCTTTCCTGCTTTGTCAAAGATTAGTTGGCCATATGTTTTTGGGTCCATTTCTGGGTTCTCTATTCTGTTCCATTGATCTGAGTGTCTGTTCTTGTGCCAGTACCATACTGTTTTGATGATTACACCTTTGTAGGATAGCTTGAAGTCTGGGATTGTGATGCCTCCTGCTTTGGTTTTCTTTTTCAAGATTGCTTTGGCTATTCAGGGTCTTTTCTGCTTCTATACACATTTTAGGATTATTTTTTCTAGCTCTGTGAAGAATGCTGGTGTTATTTTGATAGGGATTGCATTGAATATGTAGATTGCTTTGGGTGGTATCGACATTCTCACAATATTTGTTCTTCCTATCCAGGAGCATGGAATCTTTCTCCATTTTTTTGTCTTCTTCAATTTCTTTCATAAGCTTTCTATAGTTTTCAGTGTAAAGATTTTTCACCTCTTTGGTTAGATTTATTCCTAGGTATTTTATGGTTTTTGGTGCAACTGTAAATGGGATTGATTCCTTGATTTCTCTTTCTGTCGCTTCATTGTTGCTGTATAGGAATGCAACTCATTTCTGTGCATTGACATATCCTGCAACTTTGCTGAATTCATGAATCAATTGTAGCAGTTTTTTGGTGGAATCTTTTGGGTTTTCCATATAGAGTATGATGTCATCTGCAAAGAGTGAAAGCTTGACCTCCTCCTGGCCGATTTGGATGCCTTTTATTTCTTTGTGTTGTCTAATTGCAGAGGCTAGTGGTGAGAGTGGACATCGCTGTCTTGTTCCTGACCTTAGGGGGAAAGTTCTCAGTTTTTCCCCATTGAGGATAATAGTAGCGTTGGGTCATTTATATATGGCTTTTATGATCTTGAGGTATGCTCCTTCTATCCCTACTTTTTTGAGGGTTTTTATCAAAAAAGGATGCTGTATTTTGTCAAATGCTTTCTCTGCATCTATTGAGAGGATCATACGGTTCTTGCCCTTTCTTTTATTGATGTTTTGAATCATGTTAATTGTTTTGCAGATATTGAACCAGCCCTGCATCCCAGGTATAAATCCCACTTGATCATGGTCAATAATTTTTTTAATGTATTGTTGGTTGACTAATATCTTGTTGAGGATTTTTGCATCCATGTTCATCAGGGAAATTGGTCTACAGTTCTCCTTTTAATGGGGTCTCTGTCTTGTTTTCGAATCAAAATGCAGAACTAAAATTTAAATAAATTAAATTAAATTAAATTAAAATTTTAAAATATTAAAATTAAAAAATTCACACACACACATACAATCGAATAAATGGTGCTAGATCCTAGGTGTGTTTTGGTCTGGGTTTTTAAAGTGGTTTGACAGATGAGAGAAAAATGGGGGGGAGGGAAGGAAATCATTTGAGAATTTGAAAAAATGAATACACTGAAGTAGACAAAAATGAGATGATGGGAGTAAAATAGAATTTGAAAAAATTTACACAAAATAAAGAATATACTAGAAAAAAATTAAAGAATGAATTTTTTCTCTTTCTGTATTCAAGAAAAAGAAACGAGCAAGAGAAAAAAGAGTAAAAAAAAAGAAATTGTTTGAAAATTTGAAAAAGTGAATACACTGTTGTAGACTAAAATAAAATGATGGAAGTAAAATAGAATTTGAAAAAATCTACATAAAAGCAAAAAATATAGTAAAAAACTAAAGAAAATATTTTAGTAGAAATTGAAAGTAAAAATGAATTTTTTCTCTTTCTGCATTCAAGAAAAAAGAAGGGAAAAAGAGACAAAAAAGGAAATCATTTGAAAATTTGAAAAAGTGAATACACTGAAGTAGACTAAAATAAAATAATGGAAGTAAAATTGAATTTGAAAAAATTTACTCAAAAGTATAAAATATAGTGAAGAATTAAAGAAAAATATTTTTAATAGGAATTGAAAACAAAAATGAATTTTTTCTCTCTCTGTATTCAAGAAAAAGAAGTGAAAAAGAGAGAAAAAAAAAGAAAGAAAATTGAATAGATGGACCTGCTAACAGATTGAAATAGGACTGAAATTACTTCATTTTCCCCCAGAAGTCAGACTATGAAGTGCTTTATAGTCCATAAACTAAGTAGGCGGTGAGACTTGTGTTCTTGAAGAGCAAGATTGGCCCAGTTGGGCGGGGCTCAGTGTAACAGTTCCGTTCTCCACTAGATGACGCTGCTAGCATAGTGGAGTGGAGTGTTATGGTGCTCATAGGTGCGTATGCGCATGCGCGGGAGCGGTGAAAATGGCGTCACCTAGCTACCCAGTCATAGTATCGGAACTCTTTTCTCCCCGATCAGCAATCCCATGCCCATCTTCTGTCTTCAGCTCTCGTCCACTTCCTGCTTTTTTACTCTCTGTGACCAGGCCCCAGGCAGTACCTCTCTCCCGATTTTTGTCTCAGATGTGGCTATTTTCCCTGGCTGCTTACTTCCAAAGGACTGCAGCTTTGACCCCTTTGGCCCCTCTGCAGTTGGGTCTCACTGAGCAATGGCCAAATGCCAGCTGCACCCAGGAATACTTGCTGGACCCTGCTGCCTCTGGTGCCCCGAGACTGTGGCCAGGTGCCAGCCCCCTCCCCCCCCCACCCCCAGAAGAAGTTCACAAGATAGTGTAGCAGCAGCTTTTCAGGGATTATGGAAAATCACAACACACATCTGGCACCAGGCTTCACCCTTAATGACCTTGTTCCAGCACCAGTGAATGTGGCCATTTTCTGGGGTCTCCTGGGACCAGGTGGCTGCAACAGTCTCTACCAAATGTCCTTCCTGCAGTGGATCCGCTTTTCCCCGTGTGGGCCGAGAACCTCCCAGACCCCACTCTGTTTCTGGGGATTCGCCCTTCCCACCAGAACACCGCCAGGTATCAAGCTGCAGAGTTGCAGCCTTTGTGCTCCCCTTGTTTATAGTCTTAATGGAATTTAAACCCTCTTCTTTCTCCTTTCTCCCTTTTTAGTTTAGTCCCTGCGGCTGTTTCCAACTTTCCACTTTCTTTCCAGCTACTTTTGGGGAGGGGTGCTTTCCGCACATTCTCCCCCACAAGTCTCTGTCCTCTCTCCGCCCGCAAAAGCACCTCCCTTCCTGTGGCTTCTCGCTCCCTAAGTTCCCCTCTTTGTGCTGTGTACCTGCTGAATTCTGTGGTTCAGGTTGTGCAGATTGTTTTGTTAATCCTCCAATCAATTTTCTAGGTGTGTGGAATGGTTTAGTGTTGGTCTGGCTGTTATTTCATGGACGCGAGACACAAAAAAACTTCCATGCTGTTCCGCCATCTTGGGTCCTCTAGTTTTTTGTTTTTTTGTTTTGTTTTGTTTTGTTTTTCCTCTTGCTCTGGGAGGAAACTTCTGCAGGGCTTTGTAGGCAGAAACAAATGTGAATGTTGTGATTCCTATATATTTAGGAAGATGCAGGAACATGTCAGACTTCTTATTATTATAAACTGCCTTTTTTATCAGTGAAAATACATTTTGTCATTAAATGCAACCATTATTTGGTTTAAGTCAGCGTTTAAGTCTCAACTTATGTAAACTTCTGCTACATCATAATTTATCAGGATGTTGGTGAATTGAATCCCCAAAATATCAAAGGGGTTTGTAATTAATCCTGATCGTAAGAGATAAAATTCATCGTTACATGACTCTGAATCTCTTTCATTCATTTCTCTTCAATTGATCATCAAGTAGCTAAATTAAACTGCTTTCTCGTCCCCAACATTCCCATATTATTACCTGCTTACTCATTTCACTTGGCAGAGAACAAATGGAGCACAATATATTTTAAGGCTTTCAGAAAATCCAACAATCTTCTACAAAAATAGTACTTAAACTTTTTTTTAGAGCCAAATCTTGTGCTGCAGAGGACCACACATTGGCTCTTAGATCATTAAGGCTTAAGGTTATTTATCAGGTATGTTTTCTCTCTTGCTGTAGGGCCACAGGGACTCTAATTGTTTACCTCTGAGTCAATGGCTCTTGTGATTCTGTTTCTTCAGAAACTGGCTCTAAAGCAGAATATGGCATCCATACCTTCTTCCTTTCTTGACTGCCCCTTAAGACAAACCTAAAGGTCCTTCTGGTGAAGCAAAAGGAAGCTGGGGAATAAACCCAAGAAATAACAACAACAAAACCAAGAGGGAATTACAATGTTCCTAACATCTTATAAAACTTTGTATTATCATGAATCTTAGATCCAGAGGCCTTTCTGAGATAGTAGCTTTATGTGCAGATAGATTTCTTCTAGCCAGTTTTATTCACCCAAGGACAAGACCCATAAATTGGCCCTGCTCCTTTGGACATTTTTAGAAAAGGCATCAATAGTTCCAGTTTCTGTAGTAATCCCCCCTACCATGCCATGGATTATGTAGACTCCCTCCCTCTGTGTGCACTTTCCAGGTTATAGTCTTTATATCAGGAAATCCACTCAGAAGCTTACATGGGTGCTAAGCATTTAACACTCTATCCTAATTCAGGGAAATTTTAAATCATTTGTATGAAAGTTTCGCTAAAATATGAACATTAAGCAAAGTCAGTGAATGGAAATTTCCAGAAACAATGACAAGCATGGAGAGAGGGCTCCATAGAAGCAGCTGAGACTTTCTTCCTCCATGACCTGGTGGGTCATGATTAATCAGTTTATATTGTTCTTAAAATCCTTGGAATCTTTTTAAAATGGAGATAACGGTTTCATTGATCTGGAGTGGGAAATGAGATTCTGCATTTCTAACAAGAACCTAGTTGCTGCAAATGCTACTGATCTTGAGACCACAGTTAGAGGATCAAGGATCCAGATAAAATGGGCAATAGGAAGGATCAGTGAGCCCGAGTGTTAGAATGGGGGGCAAGAGAGCCAGCTGTGTTTACCTTTTGTGTGTGTTTAAAGCAAATGTCCCTTTTTGCTTCCCACATGACGGGGAAGTCTTCCTATGATGACTGATGAATTATCCCCTGCTGACTATCATTTAGCAGGTGAGATAACTTTTTATCAAGATGCCATACAGAATATTCATTTATTGGATGAGAAAAAAAATTCTTTCTCTCATACTGTTTTTTAAAAATGTGACTGCTAATGATCTAAAACTTTTGAACTTTTAAAATAGATCTAAACAATTTAATACCCTAAAACAATTTTTTTACTTAAATTGGAAAAAATTGATTTTGCCACAAACCTAAACTGAACCAAAATGAGACTTTGTTTTGTTTTCCTTTATTTTGTTTAGTGTGAGTATTCATGTCCCTTGATGCAGAAACAGTAATGCATATGGTTATGCTACTCTATCTACAAAAGGGCATTGCCTAATCACTGGCATGTGCCTTCATATGTCTTTTATAAAAATTTGAAAAATTCTGGATTCTGAAAACCATCTGTATCCAAGGGATTTCCATGAGAGAGTAAGACCTGTATCTACTGTGTATAAAAATGAGATGTCCTGGGGTGTTTGGGTGGCTCAGTCTCTTAATTAAGAGTCTGACTCTTGATTTTGGCTCAGGTCGTGAGCTCACACTTCATGAGATCAAGCCCTGTGATGGACACTGTGCTGACAGTGCAGAGCCTACTTGGGGTTCTCTTTCTCCGTCCCTGCTCTCCGTCCTCTCTGCCCCTCCCCTGCTTCTGTACTCTTTGTCACTCACTCTCTCTCTCAAAATAAATAAATAAACATTAAAAAAAAAAAGGAGATGCCCAAATGCTTAATTTAAGGTCTCTAGGACCCTCATACTTAACACAATTTGTGACTTATCTAAATAAACATTTCTGTTAGTTTTGACTACAAGAAGTAAAAAAATTAATTGGCTTCTGGTTTCCTAAACTATTTAGTTGTTCTAAAATAAATTTGGAAAAGTCAGGTTTTACATTATAAAATTTAAAGATGCTACAAGAGAATTTTCAGTGATTTTGGTGAAAATAATGAGTTGACACTAAACCTGTTCCCAGTGAATATCAATCACTGCTGTCCCCTGCAGCAAATACTGGTCTATTGGTCTCCACTTTACATTCGTCAATATTTAACTACTCATTTAATAGGGTTTGATATTTGTCTCCACAGTAATCAATACTTATTTAATATTTAAAAAAGGAGCAAAAGAACTAAAAAAGCACATTGCAAAAGATTGTTTTGCTTCTCAGCTGTTCACCTCCAATGAAATTGTTGGTCTTTAATTAAGTTTTTTCCTTAATTATTGTCAGTTTTCAAATTTAATTTCATGATTGTTAAATCCTTGAATTTTCCAAATTTCTTATTATGTTTGGGATTTTACCACACTCATCTTCATTGTAGGGGGGAGGGTACAGAAAAATACTGATACTCAAGACAATTTTTTTGTCGTTAACCATAGTTTGTAAAATCCTGATTAGAAGTAGTAATACTGATGATGACCATTGTTATCGACATGGCCAGTAACACTGAAGGAGTCTTGAATTTACATTAAATATTATTGTTCTCAGTATAAATGACGTGTTGAATATAAAAATAGTGCTATTTGTGTAAGTTCACAAATAACATATATAAATGTGCACATATATACACACAAATTTGTCAAACAATTTGCCTAGATTTTAGAGGTATAAATTATGATTATTTTTATTTTTTAAGTTTATTTTGAGAGAGAGAAGGAGAGAAAAAGAGAAGGGTGAGAGACAGAGGGATGGAGAAAGAGAGAATCCCAAGCCGGCTCTGTACTGCCAGCATGGAGCCCAATGTGAGGCTCAAACCCACGAACCCCAAGATCATGACCTGAGCCAAAATCAAGAGTTGAACACTTAACCAGCTGAGCCACCCAGATGCCCCTATGGTTACTTTATTTTAAAGTAAAAGAGGCCAAGTAAATAAAATCCTATTGAGTGGTTTTTAATCAGGTATCGTTTATAACTCAGATTTCAATCAATAGCAATTGTATCATAAAATCTTATATAACAGCAATATTTCACCCTAGTAAAACTTAATGAAATAAGAATGACACCAAGAATTACTGCTAATGTCTAAGGAATAGTAATGGCCACTTTTTATCTATAAATACTTCATAATATCAGTTACTGATTATCATATGTTATTCAAAATCACAGTCCTAGAGTTCCATAGACAAGATCTGAAAACCCATGTAGAACAATTGTCCTTTATTTCTGATAACTGAAAGAACAGGTCGTGTCACAGTACAGGGAGTGGACAGTGACTTGAAAGAAACGATAAAACTCACCTACAACCTCACCAAGATCGTCAGTAAGGCTGATGGCAATGTTGTTTAAGTCCTGCAGTATTGGATTTGGTTACATCCATGCATCTTGAGAGGTGGAGACAACAAACTGGGGAATAATGTAAAGGAAACTCAGAATGCTTGCCTGGAGGTGTAAATGGTTATGAGTGACAGTACTATATTTACAATATTATTTCCAGTCCGTAAGTCTTTAAAGTGATTGGAGTCCAAGACTCATGAATTTCTTTAGCAGCTTTGGCATTTTGCAGGATCCCAGAACTAATATTCTGCTGTCCCTGTGCTAGCCACTCAGCTACCCCTTTTCGAGTATTATTGTGTTAATGTTGACTTTTTTTTCTTACTTTTACTATTCTGCTGAATACCATGCTGTCAGTTTTTCTTTATCTATCTTGGCTAGCTCCTGACACTTCTGATCAAGAATCCTCAAGAGGAATTTCCCAACACCGCTGTCTTTTCAGTCTTCCAAAATATTACCTTCCTCTATTTTTATTTTTCTCTTTTGAGAAATGTAGAATAAGCTCCCAAGAACACTGGAAGAACTCTACCAGATTTAGATCAAGCACCTGCCTTGTTGGCTAAACTGGTACTCAGATCAGTGCCTATAAAGTTTAACAGGGTGCCTCAATCATTAACCATTTGCCAAATGAATGAATGTAAGCATACATCATTATCTTACTCCTAAATGAAGATGAGTTCCTTCCCAAGATACTCCTTTATGTCCTAGATTTTGTTGCATTATTGGTACTCCTCTTTTTTTTTTTTTCCTAAGCTCGTGTGGAGGCTTCTGGGCATAACCATCGCTCATCTATCACCATTCCTTCCAATGGGAATTCAAAGTTTCGATGAAAAATTAATTCTCCATGTCATCTTTTGTTATTGCAGAGCTCCAAATCTGGACATTCAGATTAATCCACAGTCCTTTTGTTGGATATGTAAAAAGTGTTTAAAGGCAATGAGAGAAGGTCCAAAAGGAAAGAAGACCGAGGAGGGGTATGGTAACTGTTTGGTTGGATTTTTAAAGACGTGTCTTATGCAAGAGGAATTAAACTTAAGAGTCTAGAAGTAGGGAATCAAGGCTTTTCATCTTAGGTGGAATCTTCAAGGTCAGAGATTTCTGATAAATTTAATAAGGAAATTCCTAATAGGTGAAAGCTCTCCAAAGATTATGTGTGAAATTCTAATAGAAAGATCATGGTGGTAACATAGAGTTTTATAAAATCTCCCACATAAAATAGAACAAATATTAAAAGAAAAACCTGAATGATATTTTCTATAAGGTTAGATAAAAAAAAATTGCCAGGAATCTCAGACAAGGGTGCATTTGGCAAGAATGCTTACTAGCAACAAGTTCTGCATAATATTAGCAGCTGTGTGGTTGTACTATTAAACATAAAGGAAGTTAAGAAGAAATGATACTGTAAGCCAATAAAAATCACCCATGTAGGAGAGAACTACATGCAGAGTGGGAAGAAAATTTTGAGAACTGGCACAAAGCACAAGTTGCAGATTAAGTACAAAAAGACAGAAGGGAACTACTGGACAGATACAGCATGATCTGAACATTAGAACAAATGTTGCAGTTGATTTAAGAAGAAAGTATAGGAAAGCCAGCAGCTCAAAATAGCGGCCTCCTCCCCTGATAAGGAGGAGATGGAGGAGATAAAATGAGAGAGAGAACAAAGAGTTGCTAATCAGACAGACACCCCTGAAAGTTGCTGGGACAATAGCGCATTATCCTGAAAATTTATAATTCATAGGAATTTAACATTTATTGTACTTCTGTGACGTATATTTCTGAGTTACCAAATAGGTCTAGTGAATGATGAACATTTTTCTATAGAAAAGGATTTGAAGTAATGCATCCAGAAGGAAATGAAGAATTATACTGTAGAATTATAGAATTAGAAAATCACGGTTTTACAACCCTTAATTAAATACCATCAATAGATAGCGTGCTGGAGTTTGTTATGTCAACATGCCTAAGGCCAAGAATTATGCTTACTAGAGTTCCCTTCTTTGTAGGGGTGCACATTAGAGTTTTGATTCAAAGAAGTCATTTGTCCAACATTTAGAAGGCAATTTGAAGCAAAAACTATACATTTCAGAGGGTTCAGTGTAAGTAGACATGGCGACAGACCAATGCGATGTGTCTGGCCGACCACCCATATCCTCATTCTCCTTTGCTGTGCATTCAGCTTATTTTCCTAAGTGCTGGCCTGGGGATCAACTGTGGCCCCAGTCTCACCAAAAGATGTTGAGCTGCCAATCATAGATGTGGATGCTGGAGAAGCATGGTGTCTCAGAGAGTCCACCTGCCTCTCTGAAAGGCCCCTTTTGATCCAGCTTCAGTGTCTGTCCACACTTGGCTTCTCTGACATTCCTGTTGCAAAATTTCACACAGATGGGTTACCAATTGTTTCTTTCGTCCTGACACATCCCTTCCAGACTCTGGCCTTTCTGGCTTTCCCTTTATTTGCACAGGTCAAATCCTTTGCCTGTCATTAGTACCGTAATAGAAAGAGTGGCTTGGTGTTTTGACTGAATTGTGATTGATCCCAGATGATAAAATCAATAAATGTAGAGGTGATTAGGGAAATTACAATGAAGGGATCAGGCAGTCCAGACTTGAATTCCTTGCTCATTTATACATCAAGTAAACTGAGACAATAAAAATTTACAAATCTTCTGATGTGATATAGTATGAGTTGACAGACTACCTGTTCAGGCCAAAGGAAAATAATGAGCTGAAATCTAATCAAGTCCTTAGATTTAACTTTCTATGTTCAGTAGATAACAGAGAATAATAAGGCAAGGAGAATGGGTGATTGCTACCACAAGAAAAATCATCCAAGTCTAGAATATAGACATTCTGCAAGATAACTGCTGAATTACTTTCAGCAAGTCAATGTCATAACCAAAAGAGACAGAGAGAGAGACAGAGGTAGAGAGGAGAGGGGAGAGAGGAGAGAGAGACAGAGACAGAGACAGAGACAGAGACTGGTATAGATTAAAAAGAACCTAAAGATACTTAAGACACATAACAACAAACATAATGAGCAGTACGTACTTGGATTCCGATTAAAATAAATTGATTATTAAAAAGACATTTCTAGGTAGTCAGGGCGATTTATGTGAACAAATATTAGATGATTTTGAGAAGTCATGATTAATTGTATTTTGCATAATAGTGCCATGTGGTTTGGTAAGGAAATTCTACAGTGGTTTTAGATGTATAGTGAAATACTTAGGAATGAAATGCCATGACATCTAGGATTTTGTTGAAAATGCATAAGCAAACATGGGGGTGGGGATGCAAACAATTATGTTACATGTGGGTGGTTGTTGAAGCTAGATGAAGGATTCATAGGGATTTTGTTTTGATCTCTTTTTTAATGTTTGTAATTTTTCTAGTAAAAGAAAATTGAGGGAGCATTGCAAGAGATATTGAGTTTCCTGTCATTAAATTTTTCTAAACAGTTACTTAGATATTCCAGCCTATACCTTTTAAATACAATATTGCTTAATGCTGAAGAATGTAGACTTTAGAATCAATCTGAGTTTAAATCACAGCCCATCCCTTCATTTTCTCTCTCTACTACAATCTCTCTCTCTCTTTTTTTTTTTTTAATTTTTTTTTTCAACGTTTTTTTTAATTTATTTTTGGGACAGAGAGAGACAGAGCATGAACGGGGGAGGGGCAGAGAGAGAGAGGGAGACACAGAATCGGAAACAGGCTCCAGGCTCCGAGCCATCAGCCCAGAGCCTGACGCGGGGCTCGAACTCACGGACCGCGAGATCGTGACCTGGCTGAAGTCAGACGCTTAACCGACTGCGCCACCCAGGCGCCCCTCTCTCTCTCTTTTTTAAAAAACGTTTATTTATTTTTGGGAGAGAGAGTGTGTGGAGGAAGGGCAGAGATGGAGGGAGACAGAGAATCCAAAGCAGGCTCCAGGCCATGAGCTGTCAACACAGAGCCCAACGCAGGGCTCGAACCCACGAACCGTGAAATCATGACCTGAGCCGAAGTGGGACACTTAACTGACTGAACCACCCAGGTGCCCCAACGATGCACCTGTTACTAGCTATATGATTTTAAATGAATCCTTTTCCTTACTGAGCCTCAAATGGATCAGCTGTAAAATTCTGGATAATACCTACATCAAAGGGATATTTCTAAATTGACATTATACATTTAAGAGCACAAACAGTGCCTGACTCATAATAAGCACTTAATACATGTTAGTTATTATTCATACTAAACCAATACTATTTTATTATTAATATTTTAATATATTAGATGGACAGTTGAAAGCCTCTACCTTTAAGATGTGCTCTGGAATGTGCTTTGACACTCCACAGCATGGAGTGACCTGAATCATGAGGTGATAAGAGTTTTCCAGGTAAGAATACATTGCAGCCCTTCCCAGCTACTCTCCCCTCTATTAGTTCCCCACCCTCACCCCCACTGCCTTCTGAGTCTTTGTATCTGGCTGCTTGGTTTTTCTGCTCCTTCCGCATCTGGCACACAAAATGACTTCCACTGCATAACTCAGTCTGGCTCAGTACAGTCTTACATTAATTTGACCTTTCTGTCTTCGCTTCAGGACTTTCCTCCATCAACCATCTTACATTTCATTCAGAGTTTCATTGAGTTCTTGCCACAACCCCCTTCCAGACTGCAGTCTTGAATAATGAAGTTCTGGAAAAAAATGGCTTGTTGGAGTGGGTGAGCGTTCAGGTTGCTTCCAGACAAATGTATGATTGCATCATGTCCTCTAGTCTACCTTCCGGAGATTACCACTTCATCAAGGGCTCTAGAGCAGACCAATCAAGACGTGATTTTTACATGTTTAATTTTCTAGAAGTTGATTTTTAGTGTTCTGGAAATTTTTAATCGATCTATAGAATTTTACTTTCCTAGAAAGCACATTTTTTAAAAAAGTTTTAAAAAGCAGATGGAAGTAATTTTAATACTATATCTTATTTCACTATACCCATAAAATTATCTTTTCATTCTGTAACAAATACGAGAATGAGATATTTTCTTTTTTTTCTTCCCTGCCGAATTTTTGTAATCTTATATGTATGATACATTCACAGATACCTCAATTTGGGCGAGGCACATTTCACGTGCTTAATTGCCAGATTTGCCTGGAAGCTAATGTATGAGATGATACAGCTCTAGAGAGTAATCTGTTAACCCATGTTGTTTCAACAATGGTAATTTGTATATAAATGAGCAAAGTGTTAAAATCAGAAAGAAATTCCATCTTGTTATGTCATGGGAAAATATGAGTCATAAAATTGTGTTCAGTTTGGAAACATGTCCTTAGAGGCTTGATTTAGAATACAAAATAAAAATTAATAAATAAAGGAACAATAAGATAATAGCAATCATTCACTTATTGAACAGTCACTAAACTAAGGCATGCTAGGCAGTTCCATTTACTACTTAAACATTTCTGATACCGCAGTAGTGTTGTGTCCCCATTTTACAGCTAAGGGAGCGGAGGTCTAATGAGGCTTTGTAATTTGTGGCGGTTACACCTGTGGCAAGATGTGGGCAAGCTGGAATCTGAACTTATATTTGACTGACTCTCATTCCCAGAGAGCTTCCTCTGTGACTAGAGTAGGCAAAAAAAATTGTCTTGTTTAGATTAGGCTACAAAAAAGGGGGAAAAAGGTAGAAAGGGATATTGTAGATACTGAGCAAATGATGACACTGAAGACAAAAGATAGAAGTTAAGGACCAGAGATTTTCTTGCATCACTTTGAGGTTCCCATCTATTGCACAGAAGATATTTTCCATCTAAAAATTCTCTTCAGTCCATGTTTATGTGTGGAGGAACATCTGTAATTATGGAATTTACTCTGTCTTAAATTTAGAATGGCTTAATGGATGGCTCTCTCTAAAGCCTATTACTGTATATCTAAGGTCATCACAATATTAATGGTTTCTTAAAAAGGAAACTGTCTAAGACTACTAATAAGTACCATGTGTTATGCATATTTTATGCCAGTCACTTAAAATTTATAATGTATGTTGCTAAAACATTTATTCAATATTGATAGCTTATTTTATGCCACTTTTAATGCGTATTACAAATATATTAAATGGCTAAAATGCATACGCCCTTTCTATCAACATTCACTTACTGTTAATGCTTTCTAAAACATTCATGGAATAATAATAACCACTCACATTCAAAATTATTTATATCCCTCCTATAGTGAGCTGCTCATGCACCAAAGGCAACATGTTAATACATTAAAATTACTGTACAACAATTGCAGAGAAGAAAAGAAAAAGATAAGGTGGTAGTCTCCATAAATTAAAATGATAGCTTTTAGATTGGACATGATTTCTATCCGATGGTACCCATTTGGTAATCGAGGTACCAGTTATACAGGCAGAGGGTACACTGGCTTGTGTTATCTGAATCCTTGGGTGTTCTTCTTGTCTGTTCTTGTGATGACCACACCAATGCCACAAAAACAAGTAGACTGACCATCAGTTTCCCCCCACCCCCGCCCCAGTAATAGATGCTTGGGTGAAAGTTAATAATGTTGCCAAAATGAAATCAGTGATTTGGAAGTATTTATTAAGTTATTCCAAAAACCATTGTTGGAAGACTAATCATAAGCCACAAAATGGCTAGGTTCTTGTGTTACAAAGGAGAATAGGATCTGGCCACAGTGTCTGGGGGAGATCACAGTGATGAAGATAGACCTGAAGTCAAAATAAAGCAGTAGTTAGTATCATAGTTGTAAAGATCTAACAAACTCTATAACACAGAACTAATGGAATGTAGAGAAGAAAGAGACCAAACTTTGGTAAGGAAACAGATGCTCAATGCAGAGAAGAGCTGATAATTGAGCTGGGTCTTGAAAATGAATTAATAAATTATTGTCTTTGTTCAAGAATGGCAACTCTTGAGTATAGTTGAAGCAGAGAGGGTAAGAAAAGAAACTAACTGGAGATAAAACTGGATGGTTAGCCTGGTGCCAGGAAGAAAATAGTTTTATGTGCCCCACTAAGTATTCTATCCTACTGGCAAGGGAGTGAAATTCACGGTTTTGAAATATATTACTAACATCTTGGAGCTCTGTGTTCATATTTATGGTAACTGGTAATATGGAGGAGAAATGTGTTAGAGGGAGGACAGACCAAGTGCACTGAGAAGTAATAGAAGATAAATGAGATGTATTCCACAGATGTATATGATGTAGACACACACATTTTGACCCAGGTATTCGTCTTTTTAATAAGGAGTCCTGAAAACATTACTTTGGAAATAAAAGAGAAATCAATTTCAACTGCTGGATCAGGAAAATTAAGTTTGTTTTTGTTTTGTTTTGTCTGAACAATGCTCATTGCTTTTTATAATGTCGACAATAACAGAAATGAGAAAGATAAAGAATGCAGGCTATTCATGGTACAGGAGAGCCTACCTGTGCTGAGAGCAGTTATATTTCTATGCCAAAGATGTTGACATTTTATTTATCACAATCCTGCCCAAACGCGAATCCACTTTGGATTAATTGCTTCCAAAACTGTATTTTAAATGTTGAAGCTGTAGTGAAATAATTAACTATGTGACCATTTATCATATCATGTTCTAATGCCAAAGGGACATTATGAGCAATGAGTATTTATCGATGTTCTAATTGTAACTGAGCAGCGATGCCCCTGTTTATTATTATTATTTTTAAACAGAATTTTAACACCTGGCATCCATAAAAATTTTTCCTTTTAATGCTTTCAGCACTGGGATCAGGTTGGCATTGAGAGCCCAAGGATTGCAGAGAATTAACCACCTTTGTGATGAAAGGTGAAGGGGTTGTGGAACTCCCACCTTCCCTAAATATAGGACAGGTTTCCCAACCTCAGTGTTAAGATTTTGACATGAATCATTGTTGGATGTTTAGCGGCATCTGTGATCTCTACCTCCTGTATGTGTAGCATTCACTTATAGATCTGACAACCAAAAAATGTCTCTAGACATTGCCCAGTATTGCCAGCGATGTAAGGTAACATTAATACATCCCTCACTTGAGGGGCACCTGGGTGGCTCAGTTGGTTAAGCATCCAACTCTTGATTTCAGTTTAGGTTATGATTCAGGGTTTAGCCATGTGGGGCTCTGAGCTGACAGTGTGGAGCCTGCTTGTGATTCTTTCTCTCTCCCTCTGTCTCTGCACCTCCTCCTCTCACACTTGCCCTCTCTCTCTCTCAAAATAAATAGACGTTAAAAAAAAGACATCCCTTACTTGAAAGTTGCACCAGGTTATTTCCAAAACCGGGATAATTGTTACCTATAGTGATGAGGAGGAGAAGGTGAATGAAAGATTTTGTATATAGGGTACTTTAAATGTATTTTTTAGTTTAATTTTTAAGCTGGGTGGCAGGTATATAGTGTTTCTTCATATTTTGGACCTTTTTGCATGCTTTCGGTAGTTAATAGTCTCAGAAAAAATGAGTACCTGAAAATAAGCTTATGAAAAGAGGCCCATCATGAATTGATCTTTGCATGCCTTTCCAGTATTATTTATTATTATTATTTCTTGATGCTCATCCTCCATTCACGGCGAACTATGTACAGTTCTTTGAGTATATAACTCTCTCTCTTTTCTGTATGGTTCACCTAAGGCCAACATCCTTTCCATTCATGTTACGCCTCCTAATTTTTCAGCCTCAACTCAGAGCCCTCATACTCTAACATGTTTTCCTTCAAGTCTTTAGTCTGGATAATGACAGTGTTCTGATTTCTCGTAGCACCATTTCTCCATCTCTGTGAATTCTTAAAACAATAGTTATTAACTCATTGGCACATTACATAGCTGGTGGAGGTTGGCACGGGGGCTCTGCTTAATATAGGTATTGAGGAACCCAGGTGATGGAGGCTGCAGTTGGACCTGTGCCCTTACAATCACTGTGGCAGGAAAAAAGGGACATGGTGGATTCTGGCCTGGCTTGTTGAACTTCTAACCAGAAATGATCAAAACCAAGTCTATTCACATTCATTGACCAAAGCATCTCAAATGGCCTCTGCTAGTTTCAAAGGGAATGGGAAGGTACAATCCTCACAATGTGGTTACAAGGTGAGAATGGGTGTGTGTGAAGTGTGTGAGGAGTCCTAATGACTACAACTATCATAACACTTTTCATGTTGTATTGCAGTGAATCATTTACTCTCGTGTGCAGAAGTCTTGTGTTAATCATCTTGGTGTGTCTACCACCTTATCACACATTCAAAAGAATATTTGTTGCTTTGATAAGTAAACAGGATCTCACTGAATTATGCTTTTAGATTGGTCATGCAGAACATAATATTTGTGAGTGACTATCAGGATCGCGTTATTGGCTTGTTTTCCAAACATATCCTGCTTGATTGACTGTAGGGTTATCAATCTATCAATTTTCAGAGCAGACCGTATTTAGTTTATTCTTCCCACAAAGGAAGGGGGAATCTCAGCACCTCTTCACTTTTATGTACCTGCCAGATGTTTGCTGGAAAGTGATAAGTCACATCTGTCTATCGGAGTGGTTTGTCTATGATCTAAGGGTAGGAGAGTCCATTTCTTTAGTTTTCTTGGCATAGATATTCACTGTAAAAATCCACCCTTCACAGGGTTTTTCTAAGGTGATGGTTACTCATTTAAAATCTTAAGGATCTATTCCTTCTTGAAAATGGTTTACATGTTTAGCATCAAAAGAGTGATTTTGCTAGAAATCCAATTTTTTTCTAAGACTATTTCTTAAACTATATTTCTTCTTATGCATTTTTTTCTTTTTAATAAAAATTATTTTTAGTATGTTGAGAGGTGCTAGAAATGCATCATGTATTTGCTTTTTCTTTCTCCTTTGTGGTCATCTGTACTCTTGGATTGCACTATTTTAATATTTTAGGGAATTTGTGAAAGTTGAACTAAGCACTCTTGTCACAGGTTAACTGATCTGATATGCATATGCAACATCCCGTTAAAAACACATAATAAGCATCAATTTGATCTAAATATTGGAGGTTAAATTCATCACCCACTTACAAAAAGCATAATATAGTTGCTTCATAAACTCTCTCAGTATGTACTGAGACACTTTAGAACAACCCTATGAATCTAGCATCAAAGCCATACCTTAAAAACATAATCAGGATTAGCTCCTGCGCATCATCTTCAGGGCTCCCCCTTGTGGTGCGGGCCATCATCACCCGGACTGTGTGAGCAGTGGGTTTGTTTTCTCCATAGACTGTTGATTGATCCTTTTAAAACACAGCTTAGGAATATTACAATCACAACAATCCTTTGCTTAAAATCCTCCAATGACTGCCCCTTTTCGCTCAGCAGGAAAACCAGTCCTCAGCATGGCACACAGGGTCCTACATTAATTACCTGGCTCTTGGCCTACTTCCCTACTTCCTTCCATTCTCAGTCCCTTGTCTGTTATTTTATCGATATTTCATTGTAATTAATGAAAGTTCTCTGTCTGAAAAAACTCCTTTATAAACTTAATTGTAACTACTTTTCCCATGTTTCAAGAAGGGAAAGTCTACCTTAAAGAATCACAATTCTTCTCTTAAATTTCCCATCCATACTTGACTTTGTAAACTTACATATGGATTCCCAGATGCAGAAAAGTTATTTTCCCAAAATGAAAAGATTGTTTCTCTTGGCTTAGTTTGTAGGCATGTAACTACAGAGAGATTATGAAGGGTTGCTCTAACACGGGGTCATCAGTGTGGAGGGAGGATAAAATGCTGAAACCTACATCTGCAAGAAATCTCTCAATATTAATTCCTTGCTTAGTTTCCCCAGAGGCTTAACCACCGGGAAAAAGAGACCTAAAAACTTCTTGTAAGGAAGATAAAGATTTTGCTGGCCTAGTAATACCACATTAACTTAAACATATCTTTTAGAATATGATACCTAGTTAGCAATATTTGGTAAAATGTCATTAAAATTACACATTTGAAATCAATATCTACTATTATCATATAGAATTTTCCAGATATGAAATCTATTAAGCATTTCTAAAAAGGTAGAATTTCATTAACTTTTAATTCATCATTAATTTCATTATTCACATTAACTTTTAATTCATTCTTAACTAATTTCTCTTCTGTATTGAATAAGCACAGACGTGTTTTGACTGTCGTTGTTTTTAAAGATATTAATTCAGTCATCCAGTGTAGTATTTTAACAGTTTTGATAAGAAATTTATATGTTCACCTCCCATCACTGATCTTTTCTTGATTGGAGTTTTTCAAGTGTTTCTTTTATACTCAGATTTATAGCTCATGCAAAGTAAATTGTAATAATCACATTGAAATATATCAGGATTTAAATTATAATTTCAGTGCCTTTGAGTTCTGAAAATGAAGATAAAAGAAAGAAACTAGCTTAAGAAGTAAACATTTAGAATTAATGTGTATTTCCTATTGTTCCAGGGTTATAGTAACTGTCACAGTAAAATTCGTATTTGACCCATTATTTTGAATCTGTAAAAAATGCTACATTGTTCTTTTAACAAAAAAAATTTAACAGAAAATTCCATCAGGGGAATTAGGCCAAGCATTTGTAAAGACCACCTCACCCTTTTTGTTTAATACAGCCATTCAGTACTTAAAATGGTAACATCATTCAGTGCCAGAATCTCTAACTTTGTATCAGGAAATGAAATTAGAAGTTTCCAAGGCTCTGTGATCCACAACCCAGACTCTCTCTACCATCACCTACAAGGTAATTATATTGCAAATTTCTAAGAGTCTACAAAACAAAATTCCTTTTATTTTATTTTATTTTATTTTATTTTATTTTATTTTATTTTATTTTTTATATTTACTTTTTACAAAATTCATTTTAAATAACTCAATTATAGAATAACTTTTAAGGAAGCTTTAAAATCATGCAGAATAATAGATTAAAAACTGCCATGAATGTGACCAAACAAAAAGACCTTCTTTGTTCTTGACCCCTCCAGTAAGACTTGGCCATTTTAATCTGAATACTATGAGGCTGATTCCAGTACCTCATCTATCAGTATGTTACAGCTTTTCCTTCTCTTACTCAAGAGTAGCTCAGTTTTCTTGCTCACCCACTACCTCCTCCCAATACTCCCCCATATATAATTTCATTCCTTGTTTTACCTTCCCCCTTCCCCTGCATTTCAGTGAAAACAGTTGTTGTTTTTCTCCCCCCACCCCCCAGAGTTGACTTAAAATTAAAGAAAAGACATTACACTTCTCTAAATTCATTCATTCTTTGGGGCACCTGGTTGGCTCAGTCACTTAAGTGTCAGACTCTGACTCAGGTCATGATCTCATGATTCATGAGTTCGAGCCCTGCGTGGGGTTCTGTGATAATAGTGGGGGGACTGCTTGGGTTTCTCTCTCTCCCTCTCTCTCTGCCCATCCCCCGCTTAGGCTTTCTCTCTCTTAAAATAAATAAATAAATAAACTTAAAAAAATAGCAAAGATTGGGGCACCTGGGTGGTTCATTCGGTTAAGCATCCAGCTCTTGATTTCAGCTCAGGTCATGATCTCACAGTTCGTGAGTTCGAGCCCTGCATCGGGCTCTCTGCAGTCAGCATGGAGCCTGCTTTGGATCCTCTGCCCCCCTCCTTCTCTGAGCCTCCTCTGGTCACACTCACTCTCTCACAAAAACATTAAAAAATATTTTTTTCTTTTCTAAAGTGTATTTATTTATTTTGATAGAGAGAGAGAAAATGAAAATTTGGAACAGACTCAGCACTGTCAGTGCAGAGCCCAGCCTGGGGCTGGAACTCACAAACAGTGAGTAATGACCTGAGCTGAAACCAAGAGTCCAGCACTTAACCACCTGAACCACCCAGGTGCCCCTAAAAAAAAGAATAAAAAATTTAAAATCATTCATTCTTTGATAAGATCTTTCTTGAAATTCTAATATGTATTAGACATGGTTTAGATGTTGTGCCTTTTTTGACAAAATCTATACCTGGAATAAAAAGCTAATAAATACTGAATATTTGTCTGTAAAAAGTGAATTTTAATTTAAAATGGAAATGACAGTATGAAGAAAGGCATGAAAGATGTATAGGAAAACCCAGATTCATACTCCACTTTTCTCAGTGCATATAGTTTTAATTAATAAGTGATCACTGTTTGGGCTACATACTGGTACAGGCACTATCTGTTTACTATTCAAAGTGATAGAATACGGTAGATATTACCATGTTTATCTCAAATTGTGGAGAAACTTTGGCTTATTGCCCAACATGGAGGTAAAGCTGAGTTTTTGAATCTTGGTCACTTGAGCCCAATTCCTGTTCTCTCTGCCTTCTTTATCTCCACAACATTACAGAAAGAACTTTTGTTCCTAACTGTGTAGACAGTCTCTTTAGGCTCTTCATTGAAGAAGGGGCCAGGAGAGAATAGAAAGGGACATGATTATGTATTCAGCTGTATCAGGCCAGATAAATGAACTGCAGTTGCCCACCTGAGACAGCAGTGCCCTAGATTTAGTGATTTAGCACAAAACAGAACAACTAGTCAAGAAAATGATGCGGTTAGAGTATGTGATGAGACAGTAATAAGAGGAATTTGAGCTGTCATGACCCTTTCACTACCTAAAAGCTATGATTACTTTCCCAAATGCTATGCCAGTAATGTATAAAAACCAAGGTAGGGAATAAAGCCTAAACTCCTCAAACGTGGCACATTGTAGAGTATTTCCAGTTATACAGTGGTCTTAACACCTTTCTGATCTGAATTTCATCTAGGATAGGGTTCAACGAGAGACCATGCCCGACCATGAAAAACATTGGTATTTTGTTTTTTGGGCTTTTTTTTTTTTTTTGTCATTATTTTGAGAATAACATTTGTACAATATCGCTTACAGCTGTTTCTCATGTGCTATTTTTGACAGGAATTTTTAAGTCTCTTCAGGAAGAGGAAACAAAGCTGCTTCCATTGACAAGGAAGGCTCAATGGGGGGTTGGGGGGGAGGGGAGAGGGGCAGATTTTCAGTTTTGCCTGTGTCCAGCCAAATGTCTCTATTTTAAGTTCAAGGTCTCATTGTTCCTCATCAGTGCCCTAACTTGAACATGAATGAGTTGGTGAGCCTGGGCACTCAATGGATGGTCAATAAACACATAATTTATTTATAACTACCTAAAACTGGAAACAACATAAATATCCCCCCCCCCATTTGGTGAATGGCAGAATAGTTTGTGGTTCATTCATAAAATCAAACATCACTCAGCAATAAAAGAACCAACTACTAACACACGTAATACGATGAATTGATCTTAATGCATTATGCTAAGTAAAAGAAAAGCTGCATAATGTGTGAATCTATTTATATGATGTTCTGGAAAAGTAAAACTCTTGTAAGAACAGAAAACAGGTCACTTGTCAGGGGCTGGAGGTAGGGGGAGAGATATGCTCTAAAAAATGGTTACAAAGGAATTAGAGTGGAGAGGGTACATAAAACTGCTCTATCCTTTATTTAAAAAATACAGTTTCCAAATGAGATATTTCTACACAGCCAACGAGATGGCTAAAATTAAAATGACTGTCAATACCAGTTGTTACTGAGGAACAAGTAGAACTCTGAAACATTTCTATGACTAATGTTTTTCTATTAGTAATAAAAAAAATCCTACAACCGCCAGGAAAACTGTGTGGCAGTTTCTGATAAAATTAAACATAGTCATCACATAGCCCAGAATTTTCAATCTTAGAGCCAATCCAAGAGAAATGAAAACATATGCATATACAAAAACTTAAACAACAATCTCTCCTAACAGCTTTATTCATTATAGCCCCATACTGGAAACAATGCAAATGTCCATCAGTGAGTGAATGGATAATCAAATTGTGGTGTATTCAGTGAATGAAATACTACTCAGGAATATAAATGTACAAACTAATGACAAATACAACATGAATGACCCTCAAAATATTATGCTGATCAAAACAAGGCAGCCATAAAAGAGTCATGCTCTTTTAATCTGAAACGTTATTTCTACTTGAAACTGGAGAAAAGAAAAAAATTAAATTATAATTATAGAAGGCATATCTGTGGTTTCTTAGTTGTGGATGGGTTGGGAATTGAATGGAAAGGGAAATAAGGAAAACTTTTTGAATGACAGAAATCCATTTATCCAGCTCATTACATCTCCTTAAACTGGATTTAGTTTATTTTATGTAAATTGTACTTCAATGAAGTTGATTTGGAAAACATATTACCTATATAGTGTGAGTATCCCCATAATGAGTATTATAAATATTGTTTATTGGTTAATGTTATAGCTGGGGGACTTGTTAGAAGCAAATACTTTAACAGTTCAAGAAGATCACTTCTGACTTTGGTGATTTATGGTGTGGAAAGTCTGTTAAAAATTATCCCCCAAAGAAAAATCATAATACACTGTGGAAATAAGAGGCAGACTCAAGCAGATGTGACAATGAGAAGTATATTACTCCCAAGAACTTGAGATAATAAATATGAAAGAAACCATTAGTAGAAGGAATAAATAAAATAAACTACAAAACATCACTACCAAAACAAGACAAAAAAAATTGGCTTCCTTAGGAAAAAAATAGTACTTATAAAAATAGTAATTTAAATAAATTTAAAGAATAATTAGGAGAGCATAAATAAGAGGTTAGGTAGGTATAATTCAAGAGAATCAGTGATTTGGAAGATATAATGAGGAAATTGCCCAATCAATATTCAGCATAGAGAAATTAAGCATTAAAATTATAAAAAAGAATTAATAAACACATGGAGAAAAATAATATTTTCCAACGTCTGTATGAAAGAAATTACTAAACAAGGGAAAAGAGAAAGTAAGTAGTATAAAGGGATATTACTAGATTGTACTCTATAATTAAAGCATGGATATATCCACAAGACAGAGAAGCTATACTAACATCCAAAAAGTATTCAGGATTAAGCATATTATCTTAGATAAAGAGGCCTTTTCATAATTACTTTTTAAAGTCTGTCCATTAAGAAAATACAACAATCTGGAATGTGTGTGCAACTAGTAACAAAACTTGAAATACATGAAGCATAAACTGATAAAACTAGAAGAAATAACAAGACAAATCTGCAAACATTTAAAGTTTTCTCTCATAACTTGCTAGAACATGTAGAGAGAAAGGATACATAAGACTTGAAATACTATGGCAACCAAATTAATCTGTAAACCAGTTTTATACAAAACCTTTAAAACTGCGGGTTTTTTTTCCTTCCGATCTATGAGGAGCGTTCATCACAAAAGACTGGAAATGTTTAGAAATGTCTTGAAAAATTTAAAAGCATTGTGCTAATTTCCATGAGTGTTTTCTCATGGGAATTAACAGAGAACAATGAGAAAAGATCTCTCCTAAAATCCCTATTTGCAGCTTAGTCAACAAACTTGTAAATGACCCACAGACTAATGAAACCCAAAGAAAATTAGAAATATTTGAACTGCATAAATACTAAAGCACAATATTTAAGAATCTGTGGGGTATATTTAAAGCAGTGTTTAGTGAGAAATTTAGAGATTTTAATGCCTATGTTAGAAAAAAAGATGTTTTTACAATAAAAAAAGATAGAAAAACGAGCAAATTAAACCCAAGGTACGTAGGTGATAGGAAAATCTAATAAAATAAATTGAAATAAAAACAGCATGCAATTATATTTTTAAGAAGCTATGCATTATTTTCTAAAGATTAATAAGAGTGATAAAAGCTTAGTGTTCCAGTATTAACATTCTGAATAAAAATGACCCCCACATTTAAGAAGAGAAAATGACCAGTTATCATGCTACTGATGGTGTGAGTAAGGAATTTGGACCAGGGAAAGTAAGGAAGATTTGCTTTCCTTCCACTTCCACTTATTTGTTGGGATGGCTCCAAAGTTGGGAGACAGAATCATCTGCAAGATTGCTCATCCATGTGTCACTCATATTTGGAAGACCCAAACATAAAATTCGGTCTGAGAAAGTTAATGATAAGGAGTCTCGGTTTGGACTGTCCTTAGTATATGTGCCTTTTCTTTTAGCAGGTCATGCTATGATCTGAGGGAAACAGAAGAGGAAAAGAAACCTGAAGGGAAAAATTATAACCACACAAAAAGACAGTTGACAAGTTTATAAATGACAATCAGAGTTATTCATGGCAGAGATTCCACAGAGCTCTAACAGGAGCAATTTATAGATAATGAATCTGATCTTGATTCTGTGCAGAATGTTTGGATATGTTTATTCTTCTAGAAGGCTTTTAAAGGGAGAAACCTTAACTAAAAGTCATTTTCCGGCTGCATATCACAATCACTCACAAAGAATATATTTTTCTTTTCTTGGAGACACGGATGGTAAAATCTGGCCAAGAGCTTATGTCCCTCACCTGTAAATGTGGTCCAGACAGAAACCTGAATTGCAAAAGGAATATATTCTATACTTTTGTGCAGGAAGATGGAGAAGAGAAGAAAGGGGAAATTCAAAAGAAAAGTAAAGGAACAGGTTATAAAAATTGTGAAAAATGAAGAAAGAGTGAACATAACATTATGTTGTAATCAAACGTAAATGAAGACCAGATTTGAAAATTCCCTGAGCCGACAAAACCAGTTAGTCATACAAGCAAAGCTTAATTTAGCTTATTTTGCAAGACAAATGAGATTAACTTGACCTGGGTCATCTTGCTTATGCCTCTGAAATCCTAAGTGAAACTTAAATAGTTACCCAAAATTGATATGAGGTAACCACTAACCAATTCCTTTTCTTTTAAGGAAAATCTAGTAATTTTTTAATGTTTACTATTTTTGAGAGAGAGACAGAGACAGAGACCAAGCAGGAAAGGGGCAGAGAGAGAGGGAGGCACAGAATTGGAAGCAGGCTCCAGGCTCTGAGCTGTCAGCCCAGAGCCCGATGCAGGGCTCAGACTCACAGACCTCAAGATCATGACCTGAGCCATAGTGGGCCACCCAACTGACTGAGCCACCCAGGGGCCCCAGGAAAATCTAGTATTGTAAGCAAGCACTGTAAAGAATAAACACTCACTGCCTTCACACTTTATAAAGTACCTCTGAGCATCATTTCATGATTTGGTTTGCATGTTCCTGGCTTGCAAACTGTCTTTTTGGTGTATACTCAATAAACTTTTACTAATTAATACTTCAGTGATTCCTTGGTTTTTCTTCTTTTTTTTATGGACTTTTGATAATTATAATTTGGAAAATATAGAGCTAATTTTTGAAAGTAGCATGTATTTGACAACTATCCATTAACTGATAGTATTTTGTTTTTGTTCCCTTTGTTAAAAAGAAATAAGGAAAAGGATTGTTAACAGATCTTCAAGTTCCTTAATAGTAGGACATTAAACCAAAGAAAAGGAAGGTTTTGTTTCCAAGTGTTGATACTCTTCTGGAATGTGAGTTCCACAGAACTAAAACTCAAATTTGTTCAGCTAATTCTCCATAATAAATACGTAGACACTGTGTTTGTTGATGTCATATTTATTTTAAAGAAAGTGTGAAGCCAGTAACTGGAATTCTTTATCTGCTAGATTATCTAGTTAGTTAATTACATTATAGTAGACGTAATTTATTCCTGAATTCTGCTAGATTATCTGGCTGGTTAATTACATTACAATAGATGTAATTTATTCCTGGAAATGTGGCTATTTGTAGTGATCATAGAATTTTATACTTCTTTTTATCATCCATGTTTTATTCATTAATTTATTTATTTTGTAAATATTTTATTTCTTACCGTGTGGTAGATGTTACTCTATGTTCAAGGGATAAATTATGTAAATAAAAGATATAAATAAATAACAGATGAATAAATAATGATAGAAATAAATAAAAGATAGAAATATTAATACAGGGGCTCCTGGTGGCTCAGTTGGTTAAGCATCTGACTTTGGCTCAGGTCTTGATCTTGTGGTTCGTGGATTCGAGCCCCACGTTGGGCTCTGTGCTGACAGCTCAGAGCCTGGAATCTGCTTTGGTTTCTATATTTACCCCTCTCCCTCTGCCTCTCCCCTGCTCATGCTCTGTCTCTATCTCAAAAATAAATAAACATTAAAATTCTTTTAAAAATATTAATACAATAATATTTAATATTAGTAAAATAGTAAGTAAGATTAGAAATTTCTGGCTTCATGTGTCTTATATTCTGATACAATAGCATTATTTTACGTCAGAATTGTGAGGAGGTGCTTTTGGCGTGGGGTATACAGGATATATTTGCCAGCATGTCTTACAATAAAGACTTTAAAATATAGAATATCAACTTAGCGTTGAATTATTTCCTTCAATTTAGAAACACTGTTTATTTCCAGTCATCAGTTTGTGTAACTCTTTCTGTTGATTTACACCAAGTCAGTATTTATATTTCCCTCTGGAATAAGCATGTACTCTTAACTAAGAGGTTAGTCTAGAAGTCTCAAATACTTAGAACATTCAGGGTTTTATTTATTTATTTATTTATTTATTTATTTATTTATTTATACTTTGAAAACTATCACTTTTCAAAAAATAATAATCATGCTTTCTTTTTTAAATGTAGCACTTTGTCGGGGCGCCTGGGTGGCTCAGTCGGTTGGGCGTCCGACTTCAGCTCAGGTCACGATCTAGCGGTCCGTGAGTTCGAGCCCCGCGTCGGGCTCTGTGCTGACAGCTCAGAGCCTGGAGCCTGTTTCAGATTCTGTGTCTCCCTCTTCCTATGACCCTCCTCTGTTCATGCTTTCTCTCTGTCTGTCTCAAAAATAAATAAATGTTAAAAAAAAAATTTTAATGTAGCACTTTGTCATTTTCAAAAGCAACTTGACTCAATAATTTCTAGCAAGAAGAGGGCTCATTAGATTTTAGAAATTGACACTGTTGAATTTCCAAAATCATAACAGGTTAAAAAAAGAAAAGGTAATTGGGGCACCTCAGTGGCTCAGTCAGTTAAGTGTCAGACTCTTAAATTCAGCTCACGTCACGATCCTGGGGTTGTGGGATGAAGCTTCACATCAGGCTCCACACTGAGCGTGGAAGCCTGCTTAAGGTTCCCTGTCTATCTCTCTCTCTCTCTGTCTCTCTCTCTCTCTGTCTCTCTCTCTCTCTGTCTCTCTCTCTCTGCCCTCCTCCCAGCTCACACACTCTCTCTCTCTCAAATATAAATTAGAAAAAAATAGGTAATCACCTAGTATATGTAAGTTTGCAGAAGAGTGTTTCTACATTTTCAGAAAGAAAACTTTTAATATAGAAGTTTTCATGAGAATAAGATGGCTTTGTAGCTTTCTGTCATTTGAGCAGATAAGGATTGTTTCCCTTTCCCTTATGACTCTAGACAGAGTATCATTGTCTTCAGATTACCAAAAACATTTTTTTAATTTAAAACATATTTTGTCATTTATGTAGGAAGGTTAAGCTTAGCCTCTCAGGGGAACACTTAAAAAAATTATGTTTATTTATTTTTGAGAAAGAAACAGAGTGTGAGTGGTTGAGGGACAGAGAGGAAAGGAGACACAGAATCTGAAGCACAGAGCTGTCAGCACAGAGCCCAATGCAGGGCTTGAACGCAGGAACCATGAGAATCATGACCTGAGCCCAAGTTGGACACTTAACCTACTGAGCCACCCAGGCGCTCCTAGCCTCTCAGGGGGACTTTTAACACTTTCTTAGCATGTTGTTCATATCCTAGTGTAGAATTTATCAGATCTCCTGTTCACTACATTAGAAAGCCCTTTGAAGGCTGGGATAACGTGTCTTTCTCATCCTTGTATCTTCAGTGTCATAGGAGATCTGAAAGGATTTAGAATTTCTTCTTTATGTTAGTCAACTCATCAGTTTTATACTCAGTAGTTGAAACCTTAACACTTTGGCTTTTCCTTACTATGTTTTCTCAGGCGTATGAAGGAAAGTTTTAAATTAAATTTCAACATATTTATGTAAAAATATTTTTATTTAGTCATTTTTACTCTAGCATTTTTTTCTTACATTATTATGTTTTTTACCCAACCTATTTTTGTGAACTATAAATTTTTGGGCCACACGTAGGCCAATAAAGTAAATAACATTTGTATCCGTTAGCCAACCTATGGTTGCAATTCAACCATGACCAATGGAGTTGCATCTCAATTGTCTCTTTTTCCAATAAAATTATGCTCATTAAATTTAATATGTGATTTGTTAAACTATATCTTACCCTCATACACATTAATTAATTAAACTAAAACCAATTTTAACTTCAGCACTATTTATATATTTATGTAATTTTATTTATAATAATGGCTTGTGTAACTACTGGCTTACAAAATTTTTAAAAATCTAAAATGCAGATTTTTTCATGAACCAGTGTTGGTCAGCACATCACTGAAGGAATTAAAAATTAGGTTAAAAAGTTTAGGATTTTTATAATTTATATGATATATATGATAACTAATTTTTTTTATAATTATAGGATAAAAGATTATATGATTTAAAAAATTATAGGATAAAAGAATATGAGACCTAAAGAAATAAATAACACAGCTAACATTTTTTATAAGCATTAAGTATTTTTTGATTCTCACTAAGGCTCTGATTAAGTATTGCTATTATTAGCTCCATTTTTTTGACAAATGATTATTTTAAAAATTCAAATAATATAGAAATATAGAGTAAATCTGAGACTCCCATAACACCTTCTTCCCCCATATCTTTCCTGAGAAACAATTTATCCTTCCAGATTTCTCTCTTCTCTTATTTGCTTCTTTTCTTATAATAATTATTTTTTCTTGTTAAAATAATTGTTCTTTTTAGTAGAAGTATGATGAAATTTATACAGCCATTTTTTGATCCATTCAGCCTCATTATTACAAACAAAGCTGCAAAAAACAGCTCCATTGGGTATAGCTAGACATCGCCTTTGATATCTTGAGCTGTTCTATAAGAAGAATTTCCATGTTTAGATACCTTGGTGATGAACTGGCCCATAAAATTCTATTTGCTTTTGTAATGTTGACTCTTGCTGACATAGCACACAAAAAGGATGTGGTACCAATCATGTATAAGTGTGTCCATTTCCCTGTACCTGCAGGAACACAGCACTGGCTCATACTGGCTTGTGAGAGCTAATTCTGCATCTCTTCTCAACTCCATGTGCAGTGATATCACAGTGGTACCTTGAAATACGCCATTTTGATGGTATTTGTACCATAGAAATGGACAAATACTATAAATGAAGGTTAATTTTTTCCTTTAGGGAGTCTACTTACTAGTGCATCACTGCCTATACTCTAACACTAGCTATTATCTTTTAAATATTTACTATACCTTGTGTATAAATATTATTTACCTTTTTTTATAAAATTATTTGTACATTTAGTGGATTATTATGATCAGCCTGTAGCATTGCTAAGGAAAGGGAGATCAACTTAGAATATATAAACAGATACATGTGTGTGTTAGGCATAAAATAAGTATCAGTTTATCATTCTTACCCCACCCCACTCTTTCCTTGTCTAAGGAACATAGGGAGTTTGTGTTTAAAAACAAGTCACAGAAATCAACCCTTATGTAATTTATATCCCCCTTGTTATAACACTCCCCTTTATTTATGAAAGGTATATTTAAAAAACCCGTATCAGGTAAAGGTTATAACTTTAATTTGGAGCTCCCAAAAGAAATTCTGTAAAACATTGTCCATCTGGTCACTGTCCCCAAAGGGATCCTTCTCATGCACACTGGGGATAAGGGACATTGATATAAATTGCTCGGTTATACCATCATCAGTGATACTTGGCACCACAGAGAGCAGGTAGGCAAATGGCTGACTAAATTTCTCAATTTTCCCTGGTTACTATGTCTTGTATAAATGTTGTCCAGTCTCAGATGGGTATTTTCATCTGTTTGTCTTCTCATAGCAAATTCCTAGTCCAGGTGAATTTTGGTGGTGATATTTTGCATAGGATTCAGGGTGGTGATGGAGAAGGCTAAAAATGTTTTTAGATGTTGAAGGAAGGGGAAATCTTAGCATCTGAGGGAAAGTTCTCAAGTAAAACTAGCAGCAGTGCTATTTTTGGGGGTATTTAAAAGGTACCAGCACTGAGAAACTGTAGCATTCACTGAATTATTTTTCTTAATTTTAAAAGTAACAGAAAAGACCAATTCTCAGTTTTTCTTTAAATTCTTGAAGTTTGGCGTTTTCTCTCTCTCTCTCTCTCTCTCTGTATCTCTCCCTCTCTCTGCTTCTGAAATCATGCTTTCTCCTACAAGGATAATAGCTTGCCTCTCTGGGAAGTCTTATGGTTTGCAAAATAATAATTTTGATAAAGCTTTCTGACAGGTACATAAATGGGAAACATGGCTCAGCAAACTCTCTCTCCCTTACCTTTTCTTTTTCTTGCTTCTTCCCCCTAGTCAGAGAAAAGTTGTTTGAGGAATCCTGAAAAGCTGCCTGGATTCATTCCTGCCCTCTATTCTTTTTGTCCCCACATTCACTTCCTCAGAGAGTGCAGCCATTTTCATTATTTTTATTCTGAAGACTCCCACATGATCTCCACACAACTTTCACTTAAATATACCACTCTATTGTGAACTCACTCCTGGACATTTCTATTTGAATGTTTTTTTTTTAAATTATATCATGTTATATGTTCATATTCATGCTTAACATGCTTTCCACTAAAAAAAATCACCTCTTGTTATGGTCTGATTATTTGTGTCCCCACAAAATTAATATGAACTCCTAACACCCAAAGTTAAATGGTCATAGGAAGTGGGACCTTCAAGCAGTGACTAGGCCATGAGAGTAGAACCCTCATGAATGGGATTAGTGCTCTTACTGAAGAGGCGACAGAGATATCCCTTGTCGCTTACATCATCTAAGGACTCAAAGACAGGTACCAGCTATGAAACAGGGAGACGACCCTCAGCAGAACTTGGTGCTGGGTGCTTTGATCTTGGACTTCCAGCTCCAGGAAGTACAAGAAATAAATTGTTGATAAGCCACACAGACTGTGGTATTTTGTTATAGCAGCCCAAACAGACTGAAAGGCCCTCCTAATACTATCTCTGTGAATGAGATTACTTTTCCCAGTTACCATGGTAACCACTTGTTCCCTTGTATGTATTAAGTTGCCATATTCCGTGTATGTATTAAGTTGCCATATTCCGTGAGCTTTTAATTATTTTTTTCCACTTGTCTCTTTCATGTTTATTTCCACTATGGTTGGAAAATCTGGTATCCCCTCAATTGGACTGCTGTCATAGTCTTCCAGTTTTTCTCTTTAAACCTTCCCTTTGCTTAAACTTGACTTCCATATCGGTACTCACTTGTTCAAAAATACTTACTGAATTCCTTTTAGCCACTGATTATCTTGCCATGTTCTCAGAAATTTGACCACACTATAAATGTTCATCGTATTTCTTTCCATTCCATAAAATGTTTCTAGTCAGATATCTAGCCTTTTTAGTTTACTTCCTCATGCTCATGATCCATGATTATTTCTGTGTTCTTTTTAAAAATTAATGAGTTAATTAATTAATGTATTTATCATTTTATTTCTATTTTTAATTTTTATTTCTATTTATTTTTAAAATTTTATTTTTTAATTACTATTTGTTTAAATTCCTAACTCTGGGTCATCATTTTGTTGTTCCTGTCTCTTGGAATGCCTTCTGATTCCTCATCTACTTACCCAAATTTTATCTATTCTTGATAATCATAGAATCATTATAGAAATAGAACTAAAACTTATCTAGCCTTGAAACATGACAGACGTAGGCTTCAGAAATGGTTAGTCTTACTCAAAGTCACATATTGAAGCTATGGCAGAAATGAAGCCAGAGCCCAAGTTTTCCTTTGCATAAGTTTTCTGTATAACAGTGTGTTGCTGAAGTTAACAGTTAATACTCCCAAATTTCTCACTAAGTTTATTTTGACCTACTTCAAACTTCTGCGTTCTGAGACACTCATGGATTGAATCCCATTTTTGCTATTTTTTAAAAATATAATACTTTCATCTGTCATGTTGGCTTGCCCTTCCAGCTTTAGATTATGGGTGCAATTTTTAAAATGATTTAATATATAAATTCTATTTCTTCATCCAAGTCATTGATCAACATGTTTGAGTAAAAGAAGGTTAAAGGACCAACACCCAGAACATCTTTTGAAATTCAGTTTCCTTTTATCTTTACATTTTGAGTAAATTATTTTCTACCAGGTGTAGAGGAATCTAACAGAACTCTTAGTACCCTTTGAATATGTGTGTGTGTGTGTGTGTGTGTGTGTGTGTGTGTGTGTTCGTTCTTGCAAAGAAATATATATAAATTTTAAAGATACTTTGTGTCTTTCACTACTATTTATCACTTTGGTAAATAATTTTGAAAGGAAAATAAAGTGAATATGGCAGGGCTTGGCGTTGATGATGCACCTTTGTGGTGTCTGATGATCAGTGTGTTTGATGTATTCCATTTGTAATCTGATCAGGCTTTTGCCATGATTCAGTGATTGCTAAGCTTAATGAGTTTTTCTTTTTTCTTTTTTTGCTTGGTTTTTAAGTTTTGAAATCTGTCTTGGACTTTTCTCTTAATATTCTGCTAATTTCCACAATCCAAGCACTTGAGTAATGAATATGGCTTCAGTCTAATGACAAATTCTGGAATCAACACTGTACCTGATCAAAGGATATTTAAGGAACATCGACCCAGTAACTCAATGAGTCAGTGACAAGTCAAATTAACTCCTAGCTCTGACTCACCCCATCCCCAAACCAGGTGTAATAATGCCTTACAATGCCTTGTAATATGTCTTCAGTAATACAGTTTTCTTAATTCTTTGGAAAGTATATGCCACCAATTTCCAGTGTGTGTGTGTGTGTGTGTGTGTGTGTGTGTGAAATTCCTTACCCAGAAACCTACTTAGATGGCTAGATCTGTTATGCCCAGAATTCGTGATCCCCAAAGACCACCAGGGAGCCGAGTCCGATGCAAAAGCAAAAGAACCTTTATTCGAGCTAGCTCGAGCTCAATCCCCTACCTGCACCGACGCAGCGGTGAGATACCAGGGAGAGAGAGCGAGTTTCAAAAGCACAAAGGTTTTATAGGGGTCTAGGGGCAGTTGGTGAGGTAATGGCTGTGGCCTCAGCCGATTGGCTGGGGAAGGGTCGTGGCCTCGGCCGATTGGCTGGGGAAGGGTCGGAGTCCTGTTACGCAGGTCGCTGGGCGTGTTTTGATCAGGAAGTTTGAACGGGTGAGCGGGAGGTTACTCAAGGGGAGGAGGCGCGGTCTGAGGTTTCTGTGATTTTCCCGGAAAAGGGGTCATGTCGGGGACATAGTCACTCAAGGTGGAGAACACAGAACAAGATGGAGTCGGCCGGCGTAGGCCCGCCCTTTCATTCCCCCCTTGTCATGTAACTTACGGACCCAATCATGGGACCGGCTGCATTTATGGTGACAAGGGGAACAGAGTTTGGAGGTTTACGCTAAGTTCTGGGAAGCATGTGTCCCTGGGGTGGCTCTGGGAGGTCTAATTAAGTATTGTCCCTGAGCTGGTATCTATGATCTGCCAGGTGATGTTTTGGGGGGTGTGGGGACTCCCGGTAGCATGAGCAATGACAAGCAGAGTTAACAGAGTTACCAATATTAGGTGGGTCGAATGCGCTGTAGCTTGAGCTTGAGCTTGAGCGGGATGTGTTGGTCCCGACTGATGGCCCATCGCGTGACGAAGTCCTTCCGGATCGAGGAGGGGTCCGCTGGCCGAACGTGGGTGTGATGGACCCAGGTCGCGATGCCGTCTACTTTGAGAGCGGTGGGGGTTGTCAGCACTACAATGTAGGGTCCCTTCCAGCGTGGCTCGAGAGTCTCTCGGTGGTGCCTCTTGACATAGACCCAGTCTCCCGGCTTGTACTGATGAGGTGTCGGGGTCGGGCCAGCCTCGTAGATGGCACGGAGGCACTGCCAAATGTCCTCGTGCGCCCTCTGGAGCCCTCTCAAGGAAAGAAAAAGTTCTTGATCTTTAAATTCTGCAAGAAGTTCAGCTCGAAGGCTGGGAATAACAGGGGGTGGCCTGCCAAACATGATCTCGTAGGGAGTAAAACCCAGAGTGTAAGGAGTGTTTCTAACCCGGTAAAGGGCGTACGGTAGGAGAGTCACCCAGTCCCCGCCAGTCTCCATGGTTAATTTGGTAAGGGTCTCTTTTAGGGTTCTATTCATTCTTTCTACCTGTCCTGAGCTCTGGGGCCTATAAGCACAATGTAATTTCCAGTTTGCCCCCACCGCCTTGGCTACTGCCTGTGTTACCTGAGAGATAAAAGCTGGTCCATTGTCTGATCCTACCATGGCAGGAAAACCATACCTGGGTAAGATGTCTTCTAGTAGCTTCTTAGCCACCGTCTGAGCCGTTTCATGCTTGGTTGGGTATGCCTCCACCCAGCCAGAGAAGGTGTCTGTAAATACTAAAAGATATTTATAACCATACTTTCCTGGTTTGACTTCAGTGAAGTCGACTTCCCATTGGGCTCCCGGTCTGGTGCCTCTGAGCCTGGTTCCTTTTTTATTTGATGTGGCTTTCGCGTTGGTGAGTTGGCAGGTCTTGCAGGCAGATACAACTTGCTCTATTTTGGTGTCCTGTTGGTGAATCTTGATTCCGGCATGTCAGATTAAGTCTTTTAATTTTCGGGCCCCCATGTGAGTAGACCGATGCATGTGCTCTAATATTGAGACTCCGAGCCGGTCTGGCAGCACGAGCTCCTTGTTAGGTGTATACCACCATCCCTTTATCTCCTGGGCCATGGGGAGTTTCTTGATCCGCTGTAACTCCTCCTGGGAGTATTTGGGCTGGTCTGGTAAAACTGGGTCTCCCAGGTCCGGTAGTTGTATGGTCATGGTGGGGACTGGAGTAAGGGCTACTGCCTTGGCTGCCTGGTCAGCCTTTCGATTACCTCTAGCTACTGGGTTATCAGCTTTTTGGTGCCCTTGGCAGTGGATAATGGCTAGCTTGGCAGGAAGCCATAAGGCCGTAAGCAGGTTAAGTATCTCCTGCTTATTTTTTATAGTCCGTCCTTCTGCCGTCAGTAACCCCCTCTCCTGATAAATTGCCCCATGAATATGAGCTGTGGCAAATGCATAACGGCTGTCTGTGTAGATGTTAAGCCGTTTTCCAGCTCCCAGCATCAGCGCCTTGGTGAGGGCTATGAGCTCCGCTCGCTGGGCTGACGCTCCGGAGGGTAGAGCCTCCGCCCATACGGTGTCCGTTTCGGTGACCACCGCTGCACCCGCATACCTGTGTCCATCTCGCACAAAGCTGCTGCCATCAGTGAACCAAGTAGCCTCGGCATCGGGGAGGGGCTGGTCGGTCAGGTCCATCCGGAATCCATGTACTTGTTCCAGGATTCCCGCACAGTCATGTAGTGGAGCACCTAGGTCAGGGTCGGGCAGCAGGGTTGCAGGATTGAGGGCTGCACTGGGGTGGAACCGCACTCATGGAGGGTTGAGTAGGAGGCTCTGGTAATGAGTCATACGTGTATTGCTCATCCATCTATCCGGAGGCTGTTTCAGGACCCCTTCAATGGCGTGTGGGGTCGTGATCCAGATCTCCTGTCCTAGGGTCAGCTTGTCTGCATCCTTGACTAGGAGTGCTGTCGCCGCAATAATTCTTAGGCATGGCGGCCAGCCGGCAGCCACTGGGTCTAGTTTCTTAGACAGGTAAGCCACTGGGCGGTTCCAGGGGCCTAAGGCTTGAGTTAGAACCCCTTTTGCTATTCCCTTATGTTCGTCTACAAAGAGGTGGAAGGGTTTCATAATGTCTGGTAGGCCCAGGGCTGGGGCACTTAGGAGGGCCTTTTTTAACCGATTAAAGGCAATTTCTTCTTTTTCAGTCCATTTAAATGTTTTCCCCTCTTTGGTAGCTTCATATAGGGGCCTGGCGATCTCAGCAAAACCTGGAACCCAGAGGCGGCAGTAGCCAGCTGATCCTAGGAATTCCCTCACTTCTCTTCGGGAGGTGGGAGTAGGGATCTTTAGGACAGTTTCTTTTCTGGCATCTGATAACTGCCGCTGTCCGCCCTCCAGGATATATCCCAGGTAACTTACCCTCTCCCTGCATATCTGAGCCTTCTTCGCGGATGCCCGGTACCCTAAAGCCCCCAGGGTAGCCAGCAGGTCCTGGGTCCCTCGCTCACAGTCTTTGGCCGTGTCGGCAGCAATCAGGATGTCATCTACATACTGTAGGAGGGTGAGGCCAGGGTGCTCCCTTCTGTACTCACCCAGGTCCTCGTGTAGTGCCTCGTCGAAGATAGTGGGTGAATTTTTGAATCCCTGAGGTAGCCGTGTCCAGGTGAGTTGCCCACTGTAGCCCTCCTCTGGATCATGCCGCTCGAAGGCGAACAGGGGTTGGCTCTGGGGTGCCAGCGGCAGACTGAAGAAGGCGTCCTTTAAATCTAGTACAGTATACCAGACCCTGGAGGGCGCCAAGGAGCTCAAGAGAGTATATGGGTTGGGAACAGTTGGGTGTATGTCCGCGACCCTCTTATTTACTTCCCGGAGGTCTTGTACCGGTCGGTAGTCATTTGTGTGAGGCTTTTTGACCGGCAGTAAGGGGGTGTTCCAGGCAGACTGGCAAGGAACTAGTACCCCTAGGCTTCGTAGTCTCCAGATGTGTGGCTGGATCCCCTTCCGGGCCTCCTGTGACGTGGAGTATTGTTTGATCCTTACCGGACTCTCTCCTGGCTTGAGCTCTACCAGGACTGGGGTCCTATGAGCGGCTAGTCCCATCCCCCCCCCCAGTCTCTGCCCAAACCGAGGGGAATTCTTGTAGCCATCTGTCTATATTATCCTCTCTCGGGAGCGCCTCCTGGTGGAGGAGGTATTCATCCTCCAGTTTCATGGTCAGTACCTGGATGGGGTGGCCCTTGCCATCAGTGACCTGAGGCCCCCCTTGTCTGAAAGTTATCTGAGCTCCAATCTTGGTCAGTAAGTCCCGTCCTAACAGCGGGTAGGGGCATTCTGGTATTACCATAAAGGAGTGGGATACCCGGCCCGTTCCCAAATCTACTGTTCTTCGGGTAGTCCATGAATACTGGCTCATACCAGTTGCCCCTTGTACCCAGGACTTCTTGCTGGCTAGTTTTCCTTGTGGGGTGCGGAGGACCGAATGTTGTGCTCCGGTGTCGACAAGGAAGTCAACAGGGGTCCCCTCCACTTTAAGAGTTACCCTGGGTTCGGGGAGAGGGTCCGAACCCCGACTCCCCTAATCACTTAGTTCATCTAGCTCTAGGACTTTTACTCCATCAGTCTTGCTTCCTTTCCCGCCGGCCCTTTTCAGACAATCTCGGGCCCAATGCCCTATCTCCTTGCAGTATGCGCACTGATCCTTCTGCAGCCTCTGCTTCCCCCCCTTGGTGGTTCTTTTACCTTTTCTTGCGTCGTCTGCCAGCTGCCGGAGACGGTGGTCTCGTTCCTCAGGGGAGTCAGTAGTGGTAGCTAGTAGTATTCTGGCCAGGTCTCGAGTCTGCTTACTGCTGGCAGCCGCCATGGCGCGAGCCTGCTTGTCCTCAGGAAGCTCCTGGTTATTATATACCTTTTCGGCTACCACCAGTAAGTCCTGCAGACTTTTTTCTCCTAGTCTATCTATTTTCTGTAATTTTCTCCTAATGTCTATGGCCGATTGGTTTACAAAGGCCATGATAACAGCTGCCTTGCTTTCCGGAGCCTCTGGATCCATGGGGGTATAGGTACGGAATGCCTCCATGATCCGTTCTAAAAAGGCAGCCGGAGATTCATCTTTTCCCTGTTGTACATTTCCTACCTTGGCCAAATTGGTTGGCTTTCTAGCAGCCATTCGGAGACCCCCCATTAGAGTCTGGCGGTAGACCTGGAGCCTCTCCTTACCTTCTGCCGTGTTGAAATCCCACTGGGGCCGAGTTAAGGGGAAGGAGGCATCTATCTGAGCCTGGTTGGTGGTGGGACTCCCGTCTGCACCCGGAACTAGTTTTCGGGCCTCATTGACGATTCTTTCTCTTTCTTCAGTCGTGAACAGGACCTGCAAAAGCTGCTGGCAATCGTCCCACGTGGGCTGATGGGTAAAAAGAACAGAGTCTAATAAATCAATAAGCCCTGCCGGTTTCTCGGAAAACTTAGGATTCTGAGCTTTCCAATTGTAGAGGTCACTAGTGGCGAAAGGCCAGTAGTGATGGGGCTGATTCCCCTCCGCGTCTGGGGGTCCGGTTGCTCGCAGGGGCAGAATAGTGGAGTCGGCGGCGGAGGCGGATTGCTCCCTCTGAGCCCTTTGTCTGGTGAAGGGCGGGCTTCCCACTGGAGCGTTTCCGCCTCCCGCTCTCGGAACAGCGTCTGCCTCCCCCGGAGGGGGAGGATGGTGTTCTTCCAGCATCCTAGAGGGGTTATACGAGGGAGGAAAAATTAATTCTTCTTCAGTACCCCCCTGTAAGACAGGGTAGAGGGGTGCTGAAGGCTGGATAAGACTTTTCTTCTTCTTTGTCCCCTGCAAAGCAAGAATGGGTTTTGGCTCCGGAGGAGCGGGGCTAGGAAGGGCTTAAGCCAAGAGGGTGGGTCTTCTACAAGGTCCTGCCAAGTGATAATGTAAGGGAGCTGATCAAGATGGCCCGTCTTAGACTGAGAGATGATACTCCTGACTCGGTGGATGGTAGGGAGGTCGAAGGTCCCCTCTGGTGGCCATCCGACATTGAAAGTTGGCCACTCGCTAGAACAAAAAAACTGCCACCGACCCTTTCGGACTTCCACACTGAGGTTGTTAGCTCTTCCCCTCACATCCTTAAAGTGATCAATCATAATACTTAGAGGAGTAGTCTGAGTCTGTCCCATAACGTCCATCCAGTAAGTCCACAGAACAAAACAGAGAAACACAAAAACAGACAAACAGAGGGCCCCTAGAAAATCTTCCAACTCCATGGAAGCAAAACTGAAAGCTAGCTTAGACATTTGAGGGGATTCCACGTCCCTCCAAAACCGATGAGGGGATTCCACGTCCCTCCAAAGACGACGGCCTCACGCCGACCAGCGGGAGCGACCCGCCTCGTCTCAGACCTTTGAGGGGATTCCACGTCCCTCCAGAAGGGAGAATCGGAATGTCTTCCGAAACTCCCGGCCCGTGGTCCTCCAGTGCGTCCACTTAGACCGCGTCGGGCACTACCAGAACTCCAGAAGTGAGCTCACACAGAAAAGACAGAACAAACAGACAGACACTAACCGTGGCCAGTCAGGCTCTCCGGGTCGGGGGTCCCTCGGGGGTCTTGGGGATCCCGGGCCGAGCCCCCAAATGTTATGCCCAGAATTCGTGATCCCCAAAGACCACCAGGGAGCCGAGTCCGATGCAAAAGCAAAAGAACCTTTATTCGAGCTAGCTCGAGCTCAATCCCCTACCTGCACCGACGCAGCAGTGAGATACCAGGGAGAGAGAGCGAGTTTCAAAAGCACAAAGGTTTTATAGGGGTCTAGGGGCAGTTGGTGAGGTAATGGCTGTGGCCTCAGCCGATTGGCTGGGGAAGGGTCGGAGTCCTGTTACGCAGGTCGCTGGGCGTGTTTTGATCAGGAAGTTTGAACGGGTGAGCGGGAGGTTACTCAAGGGGAGGAGGCGCGGTCTGAGGTTTCTGTGATTTTCCCGGAAAAGGGGTCATGTCGGGGACATAGTCACTCAAGGTGGAGAACACAGAACAAGATGGAGTCGGCCGGCGTAGGCCCGCCCTTTCAGATCCTCTTAGTTCGGTATGATGTCTCAGGCCTATGAATCCTTTGGAGACTAGAATGCTGTCTGACTCCTAATCTAGTAGCAAGAACGCTATTCCAGCTGATGAACTTTTTGGACCCTGTTTGACCTTCCAGCTAGCCTGCCTCACTGATTCTCTGCCTTTTGTATATTCCAGAACTCCGCATTGTTAGGCTCTCCACACTTGCTTATTATCCTTGCTGAATTTCCTAGACATTTCCTGCCTGCTTAGACTGGCACCTATCGCTTATCATCATAATCTCCAGACAATGGGTTCTGGTTCACTGGCTAGGTGGGGGAGACCTGTCTCAGAAATTCACTCCTTTGCTGAGACCCTGTCACTTGCTTTGCTGTTGCCAGATTTTGTGGCTACTGCCTTCCTGCCTGGAATGTTAGTCTGTCACCTGAGTCCAGACAGCCCTGACAATTCTCTGCTTGCCGAGATATCCTGATCGACACCAAGTGCCTCTGCACAGCTAACTCCTTTGCTTTTGCATTTTGGTTGCCAGTCTTTTTTTTTTTTCCTGATGAGTTTTTCTAGTTTCTGTACTCCAGTACTTTGGTTAGTTCCAGAACTGTTGTTTCTGAACCCTACTTTTATATATTGTCTCCCACATGGTGCTAAAATTAAGTAGAGGGTGTGTATTTATGTGTGTGTGTGCTGCGTATGTGTGTGTGTATGTGTGTATCCTGTTCCTCAAGATCCTTCTCAATTGCCACCATTGCCAAACCTCACTGTTCCATTATTATAGAGGGTTTTTTTTAGATCCTTTTCATGGACCTTAAAGCAACTCTGCTTTTTATGTGTTGGTCTCCTCAGTTGGACTATGTAGTATTCTGGGACAAAACCCACATGGTTGTTCATTCACATAAACATTTATTAAGCACTTGCCACATGCCAGGCACCATGGTTCTGACAACACAGATAAACAGGATACACAATTTTATGGTTTTAGTAAACTCAGGATAACGGGATTTTATTACTAGTGTAAGCATTCTAGTTTAAATATTCTACAAAAGTTTATTGAATGAATGAATGAATGTTTGCTGACTAATTGACTATAGATTTTAAAATCTGCTTTCTGAAATAATTATGTGCTCTCGTGCATGCTTCCTAAGAAATAAATGACACTAATTGAGCTAAAACAAAAACTTAGAGTCACTGTTGAAGTCATTTTATGGTCTCAGATACGGAAGGTTCTTTGTCCTGAGTAATATAGGACTCTGAGGCGGAGTCAACAAAGCCAACAAACTTTTCCTGTAAAAGGCCAGATCGTAAACATTTTCACATTTGTGGTCCATATGGTCTCTGCCATGACTACTCAGCTCTGATGTTGTAGCACAAAAGCAGTTACAGGCAATATATGAGCAGATGGGCATGGCTACATTCCAATGAAATTTTATTTAAGGATACTGAAATTTGAATATTATGTAATTTTCATGGGTCATGAAATATTCTGATTTTTTTTCTCAACCATTTAAAAAACCATTTGGTTTTTTTCTCAACCAAAAAAAAAAAGTTCGTGACTTACCGGCCTTGCAGAACCAGGTGGTAAGTGGGATTCGTCCACTGGGCCTTAGTTTAGGCTTCGTCTAGGTTTTACTTCTTTACTTTTCCCAGAACGCTTGTATTAAGATTAAACCTGGGCTTCCTGATATAAAACACTTTTGGAATGTTTGCAAATAAAAATAGCTCAGGTCCAGCTTAGATCTTTAATATGCGAAGGGAAATGGAAGAGTGGCTGCAATGTCACCTAATGTAAACAAAGCAGAATGTCACAGCACACTGTAATGCTAGGCATACTTATGACCTGATTGGAATCAGAGGTCTGTATTGGTTACTTTCTAGATTACTTTTCATCTTCAGATCCCGTGATTCCTTTCATTGACAGTTTAGTAGAGGGGACCTAATAAGGTTCAATAATTTACCTTTTTGTGGTTAGGTTAGAAGTATGTCTGGGCAGTTCTTGCTTAAAAGAAGCCCCTCATTAGTGTCCTAACAGCGTAAGAGTTGAAGCAGGTATGTATGATCCTGGGGGCTTGGATCAGCCTTTGTTTTAATTTACTCCAGTCTATGCTAGTGTCAAAAACCATGATATTTGTCAGTCCCATTTATTCTAGCTGGGTCAACTAAATCAGTTAAGCTGTTCTTGTATCTCAGAGTTCAGTAGAATGGCCCATGTCCTGTCACCCAGTTCAGGGGTGACCTCTTTTCTTCCCTCCCTCCCTCAGTCCCTCTTCCTTCCTTCCTTCCTTCCTTCCTTCCTTCCTTCCTTCCTTCCTTCCTTCCCTTTTCTTTCTTCCTTCCTTTTCTGTATTTCCTTCTTCCCTCCTGCTTTTCTTTCTTTCTTTCTTTCTCTTTTTCTCTTTCTCCTTCTCCTTCTCTCTCTCTCATGTTGTCTACTCCTTTACTGTTATATTCCCTGGTATCACCAGCAAAACCAAGTAGAGTCTGAATTTGCTTTTCTCAAAAAGGTACTACCTCATGCCGAGGCAGATGACGGTGGACAGGGCTTCATCTGGAGCCATGACTACCATCCACATCCTGTCTCCAGTGCCCACCTTCAACCATCCCAGCCTACAGTGTGTGGGGGGGATCACCCCTGAAATCCATGGCCCCCCAGGGCTGCTCTGGAATCTAGATGCCCTCTTCCAAGGGGTGCCACCCAATAAGAGCATCTATGATGTGTGGGTTAGCCACTCATGGGTTCTGGCTGCTTCCACCCCAGGCTGGCTACTCTCCTGGTACAGCCTGTGAGGCTCCCAGGGCAGAGTTTGTTTTTCTGTCCTACCTCTTCCATGATTGGCTTGTTGGGGAACCAAGGCCAAGAGGACCAAGAGGTGTCTGTGGCCACAGGGATGTCATCTTTACAGTGCTTCTCCCTGAGACCACCTTCAACTCCAGACAGATTATAAGAAATAGGTTTCCTGAAAATGATTTTAAAAGCTATGATTTTGAGAGGCCAGTTACAACGTCATTTATTTTCTTCCCTCTTTTTCCTTGAATATCTCTCCATTTTGCTCTATCGTTCATGAATTCTTTCTGTTGTGGCCAGTCCTAGATTTCTCTCTCCCTCTTTCCAACTGAAGAATAAAGATGTGGCATTAAACAGAAAGGACTGTAGTATTGAACCAAATCAGAAGTTCAGTAAACTTTTTCTGCAAAGGGCCAGACAATACACATTTTAGGCTTTGCGGACATATGGTCTCTGTTCCAATAGGTGAACTGTACTGTAGCATGAAAGCAGCCATTGGTAATGTGAACAAATGAGCATATGTGTGTTTCAATATATTTCCAAAACCAGGCAACAGGCAGGATCTGACTTCCAGACCATAAGTTGCTGGCCTCTGAACCAAAGTATATGTTATGTCTATTGAATATTTTGATATTCTGTATTCTTTAAACTGAAATATATTCTTTGTCTTAAAATATCAAATAAAGTTTTAATGTCTCTCTCTCTGTCTCTCTCTCTGTCTCTCTCTCTCCATCCATCCATCCATTCATCTATCTGAGAAAGCCTTTATATTAACTGAGGAAATACCCCTTTAAGTTCCGGCACTGTATCTCATACCTGGTTCACAGAGCCTGCTTGGACAGCAGACATTCTCGTACAGATTTCTTTGCAGAAGTATTTGGAATAAACTGTGACTTTAACCATTTGCATGAGTAGAAGACAAGATGGATCACAGTTATAATGTGGCAATCATTTCATTTGCAATATTCACAGATTTTTTTTTTCCCTTTAGCTGGTGCCATAGTGTTTATGCCTTATCCTGCGCTGGCTGAATTGGGCAGCGTATTCCTTCTTTCCAGACTAGTTTTGAGTTGATAAAGTCTGTGGATCAATGGCAGATTTACACATGCTGTTTGTCCACCTGGTGCTTATTTCAGAACTGCTTCTCTCAAAGTGGACACTTGATAGCAAATGTGTTTATTCATTCTGTTCTAGACAGATCCCCTGATGCTATCTTTCTAATGTCTGTAAATAATTCTTTGGTCTAACAGCAGTGGAAGCCTAAGGCATTTTTCATATAGCCATTAGCTTCTTTGCAGTCTGGACCAGTTCTCTTCTAGAGTCAATCACGGATACTAAGGAAGTGCCTAGCTTGGAAATAGGTACAGATGTTTGAGTCCCTATTGTATTCCAGTTCTACAGTTAGATTTTTCATTTTTATTTATCACTCAATCGTCATAAACAACCTTATGAGATAGATGATATTAACCCTAGACTAAACGTTACAAAATAGAGTTACAGAGAATATAATGAAGTCTCCTCAAGGTTTCATTTGTAGCAAATGGGCAAAATTATAGCATTGTATTGATGAGCTAACTCTGCACCAGAGGGATAGATACTAGAATGCTGGTGTCAGTTGCCTCTTACCAGCTCTGTGACATCTGCAAGTTATTTTACCTCTCAAAGCCCATTTCTCCATGTGAAAATGTACAGGGCTGTTTTTGTTTACACCAGATAATAACACATTGCATGCAAAGTGCTTAGCGGAGTATCTAGTTCAAGAGAATGTGCCTGATAAATGTTAGTGACTATTATTAAAGTAAAAGATCCCAAATGTAAATCCCCTTTCTCAGAACTTCATAGCTCTTAATCTTTCATGTAGGTAAATGTTAGCTGTTTTATCTTGATCAAATTTTTCATTCACGTTCATAAAATCTAATCAAAATGAAAGAAAGTAAGGAATCCTTTAGTTCAGGGTCCAATTACAAATGCCTTCACAGCAGGCAGGAAACAGAATAGAATCAAGTTGGTTGGGTGTAGGTTTGGTCGATATTCTGTGAGTAGTGGGCACTGGGGCACACATACCTTTTCTATACCAAAGGGCCGTGGCTTACTTCCAACAAATTGTTGGCAAATAGGAATGTGGGTCCAGATTTGTCAGCTGATTCCAGTTTTCAAGACCAAGCAGAGGTTTATACTTTCATGTGAACTATGCCAGTTTTAAGATGTTGGCCCTCAAAATTTTACAAGAATTGTGGATAGGCAAAACGCATCTTCTGGGGTGCCTGGGAAGCTCAGTCGGTTAAGCATCTAACTCTTGATTTTGGCTTAGATCATGATCTCACAGTTCGTGAGATCAAGCCTTATGTTGGGGCTCTGCACTGGTGATGCAGAGCCTGCTTGGGATTCTCTCTTTCTCCCTCTCTGTCTGCTCCTCCCTTACCCATGTGCTCTCTCTCTGTCTCTCAAAGTAAATAAATAAATGTAAAAAACCCACATCTTCCAAGTGGAGTTGGTGCTTGGACCATCAGCATGTGGTCTATAATAGACCAACCCTGATATTTGACCAATGAGGAATCTGAAATTAAAAAGTCCAAATGACTGCCAGTGTCACACTGGGTGTTGATTGTCATCCCATGGTCACATAGTGAGAAATATGGTAGGAGCAGGACTACTAAAAGCAAGGCTTCTTTTTACTCCCACACCCTGTTACTGATGTTCTTTTAGACTTGAGCAGTTTCATTTAGGTAATTCCTCCCCAAATCAGTCAAGAGGCTATGTAAGTAGTAAATACTCCTTTCTAGTATAAAGTCAAGGATTATTATTCTAGGAATGGCTTTTAATCTTTCCTTGTTTGTTGTTGGTTTTGGCCCAGGATTTTCACATCAAATGTGACACAATTTACACCATTTAATTTCAACATTTGTTTTCCTAAATGTAGAAAGTTTCATATCTATAAGACTTATTTTATTTTTTCTTATTCAAAATTAGTTTTGAAGAGAAAGAACGAGGATCATACTTCATAACATTGCCATAGTGTTGCAACTCTCCAATATAATTGTTAAAATAGTGCTTAGATTAGATTGAACATTTACTTGCATTTAAGAAAATAAAAGATCACTTTTCACCCATTTCTCTCAAAAGGTACAAACTTACAGTATGAAGATAACTAATTCCTGGGGATGCAGTGTGTATCATGGTGGCTACAGCTAACCATATTGCATGTTTGCAAGTTGCTTACAAAGGAAAGAAGGAAAGGAAAGAAGGGAAATAGAATATAGAGAGAAGACTGGGGCTCACATGGCAGCCCCACCAGGCACCCTGCTAAGCACTTTAGAAGCACTATCAGATTTGACTGTCCTCAGTGTTCTGTGAAGATAGATGCACAGAGATAGATAGGGAACTGAGGCTGTGCAATCATGCCATGTGGCAAAGACTCCAGGTTAGTAAGTGGAGGGCCCAGTTGAGAGACTAGTGGTGTGCTCCTATTTAAATGAAGAGACAAACAAAAACAAAAACAAAAACAGGAGAAAGCCATAAGTATAACACCACACACGGTGGTCTCCTTTCTGCAGTCCTTGTTTCTTGACCCAGCCTGTCGTCTTGTGTTTTGGCTCCTTTGAAAACATTGCTGAAGTCTCTGGCCCCTGTTTTCACAGTTCGAATTCCATTTTCAAAGAGCTTCTTGTGTATTTACCACTCTCTTGAACACGATAGCTGACATACATGTCAGACTTCTCTGGACTATCTGGGCTTTATGTGGCCTTATCTCCTCCAGCCTTTTATTCTGTCATTTCCCAGCACCTCCCCTGAATTCTCTTTCCCCTTGTGGTATGCCAACAATCCGTTTGACTCTGGCAGTCACCGCTGCCCTGCACAATTATCTGCTGCATCCCTAAATAAGGGAAGGGAAAAGAAAAATCTTTTTGAGAAAATAATTCCTCTGCTGTGTGCACTGATATCTTCCCATTTTCCCACTACTTCGCCACATTTTCCTGCCTTATCATGGGGAGATATGTAGAGTGTGAAATTGATTCAGGGACTGTAGAGTACCATTAGCTCTTTCTTCCTGGCCCATTGCTCTAGGATACCAGGGCCTTTTGGGCAAACCTTCAGAAGTCTAGAGAAAGCCATATCATGATACAAGCTCCAGAAAATAAAAGGTCTCCCGTAGGGCTCCCAAGTAGATTACATCACATAAATAGAATGCTTTTATTAGCACATTTGTTAAGTATAGTCCTGCCTCCTGCTCAGTACCTTGGTACTAGCTGTTCTCTCTGGAAAACTTTTCTGACAAGCATTTTAACTGAGTGACAACTTTTCATCTATAGCAATTCCTCAAAGGGATACTTTCTCAATCTGTTATTTAAAAGCAAAGAGGGGCGCCTGGGTGGCTTGGTCGGTTAAGCGTCCGACTTCGGCTCAGGTCATGATCTCACGGTCTGTGAGTTCGAGCCCCGCGTCGGGCTCTGTGCTGACAGCTCAGAGCCTGGAGCCTGTTTCAGATTCTGTGTCTCCCTCTCTCTCTGCCACTCCCCTGTTCATGCTCTGTCTCTCTCTGTCTCAAAAATAAATAAATGTTAAAAAAAAAATTTAAAAGCAAAGAGCAGGGTGCCTGGCTGGCTCAGTTAAGTGTCCAACTCTTGATTTCAGCTCAGGTCATGATCTCGCTGCTTATGGCATTGATCCCCACATCAGGCTCTGCACTGACAGCATGGAGCCTGCTTATTATTGTCTCTCTCCCACTCTCTATGCTCCTCCCCCACTCGCTAAAAAAATAAACAAATAAAAGCAGAGAGCAAAATCATCTTTTATCATGTTATCCTCTTTTATTCTTTCATAGTACTTATTACCTGGGTATGTTTTTAAATCTATCTATCTCTCTACCTATCTACCTGTCTATCTGTCTATCTCTAATTTCATGTATGCCCAATGTCTTTGAAAGCAAGAACTTTTCTATCTTGTTTACCACTGTTTCTTCGAGTCTAGAACAGCACATGACATATACTAAGCCCTCAATAAAATTTTGTTAAATGAATTAATTAGCTTTGTGTCATCCTTTAATTAGTCATTAGTTTTAGTCTGATATTAGTGTTCTGTTTGCAAAAGTGGGGTATCAAAGGCTCAGAGGGTATTGCATTAGATACAATGTAAAAAATAGAAACTCTCCTTTTAATAGATGAGACTTGATTAAATACTGGATTATAAAACAACAAAACAAGCAAACAAATGAGCAAACAAAAAGCAAGTTTAAAAGGTATTTCTTGGGGCACCTGGGGGGCTCAGTCAGTTAAGCATCTGAGTTCAGCTCAGGTCATGCTCTCACAGGTCCATTGCTGGGTTCGAGCCCCACCAAGGGGCTCTGTGCTGACAGCTCGGAGCCTAGAGTCTGCTTCAGATTCTGGGTCTCCCTCTCTCTCTGCCCTCCCCCACTCGTGCGCTGTCTGTCTGTCTCTCTCAAAAATAAATAAACATTGAAAAACATTTTTTAAAAAGATATTTATTGGGGACAAGTCTGGATATTTTATATGTACTACATATTATATGATAATACTAACCTAATTTTTTTTTTTTTTTTTTTTGCTGTGGTAATTGTGGTTGTTCAGGAGAATGTCTTAATTTTAGGATGTGAATGATGAAGTATCCAAGAGTGAAACTTTACATATATATGTATATATTATATACATATATACATATATATCTCAGAAACAGAGTATGCAAATGAGACAAGACGTTAATAATTGGTGAAATCTAGTGAAGTAATGTTACAAGTGTTCATCTTATAACTGTTTCAACTTCTCTGTTTGTTAAAATATGACAAGCTAAATATGTGAAAGGAAATACCTTTAAAAATTTTCCTATATCAAGTAAGTAGTGAAACTTTTGCCTGAAGTTTACTTTTCAATTTTTGTATGTATAGGATCTGTTTGTTGACATAAAAACGCTGGAAAACGATTAATAGTATTTTCCTGTATTTGATAACATTTAAAATTTTATGCCCAACCTTAAAATGGCAAGGTGAAAAGCAACAAAGTTTGTAGAAAGCTGCGTATGACTCTCGCTTACTAATGTCACATCTCCATTTTAGTCCCTCTCTTAAAATTTTATAGATATACTTGAATTGTTGACAGTTCTCCCATTGAGTCTAAAGGAGATGGGATTTGATCAGCTTTATGAAAAGTCTTTTCTTCTGAGTTATCATAGCACATAAATGAAGTGTGTCATCACCAAGGGCAGTTATTTACAAGAAGCTAAAATAGATTTTCTATCTCCAAATTTATACACTTTCTGTACTCTAAAATAATTCAATTCAATGAACTTGGAAACCGTGGTAGACAGATATTAAATAACTAAGAACAATAAAATGAAAATGCATCTCACCTTTCCTATGTTTTTATGAGCATCTTTCAACAATGGAGACAATATATATAGTATTTGCCTCTGGGTCTTAATGTTCAAATGCATAGAAGTAATTTTGAAGATTGCTAGCTTTGTATGCAGATAGCTAATTATTGATTAGTGGCTTTGCTCAGTACAGGGAAAACCGATTATCTATTATAGTGGCTTAAGAAAATAAAACAAAGGGACAGTTAATGATGTGTAGTCATGCATTTCACAAAAAAGTTCTACTTGGAACTTTGAAAAAGTGCATGTTGTTATTTTATACCAGCTAGTCATTTTTAACCAGGAAACAATTGGCACTGAAATGTATTTTCATTACTGGGGTTTGGATAGATCCACTAATCTTGCTCCTAAGTATAATTTAATACTTTTTAACGAGGTGTTTTGTACTAGAGAACATGGTAAATAGGAGATGTTGCTGCAAATGCTATTTTACTTTGTCAGTTTCATTTAATTTTTTTCTATGAAAAATCAAAGGCTAAAAATCATAGGTTCTTACTTCACTAATCCTGTTTACAACCTATGGGATTTTGTATATTTTAGGAAAACAAATTAGAGAGTTTTTGATTAATTCCAGTGTAAAAATTATTATGATACTGTTTACAAATTAGTTAAATAATAACAAGAGAGTAGATTGTTGATGAATTATATCTTACGAACAATTGTTCCTCCTCCAGGCTCTTCTTTATTGACCAGAAATAGTAAATACTGTGCTGTCACTTTTATTTTCTCTTGGATCACACTGCTATCTCAGTGTGTTGTTGAGCACAAAATCCTTCCTTTATCTGTGAAATTTGCCCCATGAACAAACTCCTCTTTCTTTGTCTCAACTATTGCTCTCCATTGCTGAAGAGTTACTCAGTCATAAACTTAGAAATCATATACATTTATTCACTGGTATGTTTCAGTTTACAGTGGTCAACATGTGTGAAAGTAAAGATTAATCCCCTGCTTTGGGTTTTCATTGGGAATAAAAATGTCAACTAACATTTATAAGGCAAATCATTACCTAATATAATCTTAGTTGATCCTCATTACAGCCTTGAGAAATGGGCATTTTGAGCCCAAATTTGATAGAGTTAAAGTACACACAACAACTCGCATTACAAAGATAAAGCCAGCTGTCCAAAATCAGTCACCTGGTAGACACTGTATTTAGAATTTGAAACTGGATCTTCTGACTCCAAGCTGGCTGCTCTTTCTAATACAACAAACTGCCTCTCATAAAGTAAGATGAAATATCATTGAACAATCTTGGGTCAGCTCCAAGCCCCTTCCCTGAAAATAACATCAAGCCACTGAGGGGAACAGATGGATAGCTTTTAGCATCCTCAGAGCTCAAGACTGTTATCCTTAACTCTCCTGTGTTTTTGTAGGGCAACTTGAATCAGGAAATTGGAATGTTTGTGTTTATAGAATTGTAGGGACTGGGATATGGAAGGCATGATATTGTTTAATTGGAGAATGGAGGTATACTTCAGCAGGGTCTGTGGGTGAGCATGTGGAGATATATCAAAGAAAGGTACTGGCCCCCTGGTGGTTTGCAAAAACTCAAGACAGAAAATGAAAAAAAAAAAAAAAAGTCAGGTTACTGATAGTATCAGGTGAGAGCTAGAAAAATGGGAGAAGCACATTATAAAATAGAGCTAAAACTCTACAAAGAGAAAAGCAGAAACAAACAAACAAAGCAAGACTAACCAGATGGTCAATGCCATATGTCAGTCTGCTGAGTTATTCTGACAGCAACCTGAGTTGACAGATGAAATAGACAAAGTGGGTAGCAGGTAACCAGGAAAAGAAGGGCTCCGGTGTCATTACTAAAAGAAACCAAGGGTGGTTTTGTAATCTCTGGCACCAGTAAGTGTCAAAATGAGTAAATGATGAAGGTTTAGGGACAGAGGGAACTCTTGAAAGGTTCATCATTGTGCCAGTGTTTTCACAATTCAGCACAGCTTCAAGCCAGCAAATAGGTGTGAAAATACCACGGCTGGCCTTCAAGGTAGCCTTCCCTCTCCTGGTCATTCCCATGCTTTCTCCTAGTGATGAATCATGAATCTTACTTAGTACTCAGTGACTTACTTAGACGCTGCCCTACCCTTCCCTTCATTGTTTTCATTCTTCTTTCATTATGTTTTTACTTCTCAAACATTTTTTTTAAATCTCCAATTATAAACCAAAGCTAATGCAAAATGAAATAAAATGAAATTACAAGGAAAATAGTAATTTACTCATCCCACATGTAAATATCCCTTCAGTGTCAGCTTGCTCTGCAGGTCGCTACATGCTCACTTAATTTTTTTTTTTAAATTTTTTGAATGTTTATTTATTTTTGAGAGAGAGAGAGACAGAGCATGAGCAGGAGAGGGGCAGAGAGAGAGCGAGACACAGAATCCCAAGCAGGCTCCAGGCTCTGAGCTGTCAGCACAGACCCCAACATGGGGCTCGAACCCATGAACCATGAGACCATGACCTGAGCTGAAGTCGGACGCTTAACCAACTGAGCCACCTAGGCGCCCCTCACTTAATTTCTGTACTTATCTTGTCCCAAGTCCTGTAACAGTTTGTGGACTGGTCACAATCCAGGGACCACACTTTGAGAAACACCTGTTGGCTCGGGGCCTTTACTGTTTTACTCTACTATAATTAAATATGATTGATCTCTGTATATTTTATTAATGTTCTAGATGTGAAATTCACTTATATTTTGTTTTAATTTTCACAAGTCTCATTGTTTTTAAACCATTTGTAAGGTAATGTTAAAGTGGTTCATTCAGGGTTCCCTTGAACTACAATTTGGTTTTCTAAGAGAGAGAAATAGAAAATGATGATTGTGTTAGCCTAAAATCTTATTACTCCTTCTCCAATGATTCCAGGGTCACGAGTGTATGCACAAAAGCCTTGCTCTTCAATGTTGATGATTTCTACAGACTGTCTGGTTAGCTTCTGATCAATTCAAAATATTATGAACTCATCTTCCTATAGAAAGTCTGGGTTGCAGCAGTGGGTAATAATTGAGAAATCTCCATGAGAAAGATGCTGTAAAATAAAATGTTCTGAGTTGTTCATGCTTCCAGTGCTTATTTACCTATTGTCTGACTTTCAGGAAGTTGTAGAAATGAACAAATTGTCTTATGTCCCACTGATTGCATGTTATGCAGGATTTCTAATCAATCTGTGTTTATTTTGTTATGTGATACCCTTATGCCCAAACTGGAGTTTCTTCAACCCAGTTGGCCTTTATCCCAACAATCTCAGTATCAGCAGAAATGTCATGAGTTACTAACAAGGATTTTACATCTATGTTTTGGACAAATAAATAGAGGTGCAAGAGTGGAATAATACTAATCATAAACATGTATGTAGCATTTTGTATAGACCAGAAACTATTATACATGTATCTCCATGTACCAACACATTTTGTCCATCTAACAACCCTTTGAAGTATGCAGTGGTATTGTCCCCATTTTCCATTGTTTTATTATCACCTCCATTTTCCTGTGTTGTTAAGGTGAGTCCATGTTGTCTATGAGGATAGGGCAGTCTTCTCCTGTAGGTCCTGTTCCCCTTGTGATGTCATTACAAATAGGATGTACAAAAGACAGTAAAGAAACCCAAGAAGCTCTGGTGAATTAGGCCAAAGAAATGGTTCTGTCACATTCATAAAGCAGATTGAACGTGCCCGTGATTCCAGTTCACCAGGTAGAACTTTTCGAGGCAGCGAGCCAAGAGATCTCTTCCTTATTCTATCTCTGCCTTCCTTTTAACCCGGTTCAGAAGCAATGTTTCCTTGACATTACAAAAAAAATAAAATCCACTCTATTAACCAGATCTCTGTGGATTCCCCGGTGTTTAAAACAATTAAACAGCACTGAGATGTCTGTCTCTTTTTACTTTAAACCTGCTTGTACTCATCTGAACACTCTTGATTTTCTTACCAAAGTGCCATTCTTGGGGCGACTGGGTGGCTCAGTCGGTTGAGCGTCCGACTTCAGCTCAGGTCATGATCTCACGGTCTGTGAGTTCGAGCCTCGCGTCAGGCTCTGTGCTGACAGCTCAGAGCCTGGAGCCTGTTTCAGATTCTGTGTCTCCCCCTCTGTCTCTCTCTGTCTCAAAAATAAATAAAAACATTAAAAAAAATTTTTAAAAAAGTGCCATTCTTGCCTCTGTCCCTTTCAAGCATGTTGTGTGCTGCTAGCCCATGGGAGTGTCAGTGGGTTAATGGCATGAAGCAGACCCAGGTTAGTGGTGCAGTGAGCATATATTGACGATGGCACTATATAAGCTATTAGTTTCTTCACTGCAGCATTTTCTCAAAGCCTTTTTTTTTTATTTTGCTGTCATTCATCATCACTTTAATAAGCCACAACCTGAAATATATTATGGTGGCACTTTCACTCCTGAAAGTGGACATTTGAACAGCCTCACGTTGGTTCTTTTTTTCTTTTTTTCTTTTATCTATGCACATTTAGTAATCATATGTTCTTCTTTTGGAAACCTGATCTGATCTAATATCCAGTGTTACTGGAAAACATTCTAAGACTCTCTACATCTTAGAGTCACAGATACTACTTGGGCTCATTGTGCCTTCTCTAGTGTCAAACATTAACAGACATGCACTAAATGAAAGACAGTTGAATGACCTATTGATCTATTATTTATTAAATAATTTTAAAAACATAATTTATTGTTAAATTGGCTAACACACAGTGTGTAAACTGCTCTTGGTTTTGGGGTAGATTCCCATAGTTCATCGCTTACATTCAACACCCAGTGCTCATCCCAACAAGTGCCCTCCTCAATCCCCATTACCCATTTTCCCCTCTCCCCCATTTCCCCATCCACCCTCAGTTTGTTCTCTGTATTTAAGAGTCTCTTATGGTTTGCCTCCCTCCCTCTGTTTGTAACTATTTTTTTCACCTTCCCTTTCTTCTGTTAGTTTCTCAAGATCCTCATATGAGTGAAAACCTATGATATCTATCCTTCTCTCACTGACTTACCTCACTCAGCATAATATCTTCCAGTTCCATCCACATTGCTGCAAATGGCACGATTTCATTCTTTCTCATTGCCGAGTAGTATTTATTCCATTGTATATATAAACCACATCTTCTTTATCCATTCATCTGTTGATGGACATTTAGGCTCTTTCCATAATTTGGCTATTGTTGAAAGCGCTGCTATAAACATTGGAGTACGTGTGCCCCTATGAATGAGCACTCCTGTATCACTTGGATAAATTCTTAGTAGTGCTTTTCCTGGGTTGTAGGGTAGCTCCATTTTTATTTTATTTTATTTTTTTTGAGGAACCTCCACACTGTTTTCCAGAGCAGCTACACCAGGTTGCATTCCCACCAACAGTGGAAGAGGGTTCCCGTTTCTCCACATCCTGACCAGCATCCGTAGTTTCCTGATTTGTTCGTTTTAGCCACTCTGACCAGCATGAGGTGGTATCAGTGTGGCTTTGATTTGTATTTCCCTGATGATGACTGACATTGAGCATCTTTTCATGTGTCTGTTGGCCATCTGGATGTCTTCTTTGGAAATGTGTCTATTCATATCTTCTGCCCGTTTCTTCACTGGATTGTTTGGTTTTTTTTGGTGTTCAGTTTGGTAAGTTTTTTATAGATTTTGGATACTAGCCCTTTGTCTGATATATCATTTGCAAATATCTTTTCCCATTCCATCGGTTGCCTTTTAATTTTGTTGATTGTTTCCTTTGCTGTGCAGAAGTTTTAATCTTGATGAGGTCCCAATAGTTCATTTTTGCTTTTAATTCCCTTGTCTTTGGAGATGTGCCGAGCAAGAAATTGCTGCGGCTGAGGTCAAAGAGGTTGTTGCCTGCTTTCTCCTCTAGGGTTTTGATGGTTTCCTGTCTCACATTTAGGTCTTTCATCCATTTTGAGTTTATTTTTGTGTATGGTGTAAGAAAGTGGTCTAGTTTCATTCTTCTGTGTAAAGAACTTTTTAAAAATTTTTTAAATGTTTATTTACTTTCAAGAGACAGAGACAGTGACAGAGCATGAACAGGGCAGAGAGAGAGGAAGATAGAAAATCCAAAGCAGGCTCTGAGCTGTCAGCACAGAGCCCGATGTGGGGTTTGAACTCACAGACTGTAAGATCATTACCTGAGCTGAAGTTGGATACTTAACTGACTGGGCCACCCCGGCACCCTCCATATCAATCTATCTGTTACTAAAAGTCTTCTACAGAAAGTGCATTATACTTTAAAAATAAATAGTTTACTTCTAGATAAGAAAACAGGAATGGATTGAAGTACCTAAATTTTCTTTCAATATTAAATATAGAGACCCCTGTTAAATTATTGCAACCCTATTCATACGTAATTTCCTTAGTGCATGCATGGACTTCATTCTTCCTCTAGAGACATTAGCATGGTTTATTCCTTCACCTCTTGGGTAAGGGCTTCTTGCTCTTCAGAATTCACTACCCATCCTGACAATTTTGACTGGTACCCTACGGTATCAACCCCATTTTCTCTCTTTAAGAAGGAAGGAAGTCATAGATGAGTCAGTTCCACTTCCAGTGCTAAAGAAAATCCTTGACAGATTCTGTATCATTTTTAGACCCTATATTCTCAGGCTCCACTGGTTATGTAGTTCACACTTAGAAAAATCCAAGAGATCATTTTAAGCTGCTGCTTATGGATTGATAGGCGTGCAGGCACACGTACACACACACGCACACAAATGCTAAAAATAGTAAAATGCAGAACAGATTTGTGTACTGCTGCCTATCTATTTGTTCTTCGCAGCTTTGCATTATAATGATGTGGATCATTGCTAAGCTGATGACCCCCAAACTAAAGAGAATGACTTGCATAACATGGTTAATATTTACCTTGTAAGAATCTGTGATATCGCTAGACACAAAAGATGGCTGGTCATTTCTAAAAGCATGGCACATATTTCTATTTATGGTCCTCTGGAGAATCTTGCTTTTCTCCACCCCTTTTTATTTTACCCTATCTATAGTATCATAGTTTCAGAAGAAGAAAATAAACCACACTCCATTGCCTCACACAAAAGCATATTTTTATTGAATCTGTCAAGTGACTCTAGGCATCACAAAATATCTGAGTGCACATTTCACGAATACTGCAAAGATGACTATGTCTCATATATGTACACTAGATCCCAATCGCTCCTCTTTTCATAAAACTTGGATTTGTCTAAATTCTTTATATGAAAAGGTTATAGTAAATGCTACACCTGTGACTTAGTTCTAAGTGAAGTCAAGGAGGGATCCAACACAAAAGAGTGACCAATTTTAAGTCTATAGACTATAAGAAAAATTTCCTAGTTTTGAATTTAGTGACACCACCTGCTTTAACCTATCTGTGCTTCAATTTGTAAAATGGGGCTAATGGTGGTAGTACCTATTTTATTAGGTTACGATAAGGATTAAATTGGTGTGTGTGAAGTGATCAGGCAGTGCCTGACATATAGCATTTGTTCTAGAAATAATAACTATTATTGCCATTGGGTAGGCATTAATTCAAAGTACATTTGGATCTAAGAGGAAAAAGATGTCAAACTAGATTAGCTGCCTACGTGGGAAAAAATGGAAATTTAAGGATGAACAAGTATCAAGAAGATAAATCTCTTCACTTAAGCAAAAGTGGTAATGAGATTTGTGTTATTTCATTTATTCATTTTATACTTTCATTCACTGTTCTAGGAACTGGAGTTAGGGTAATGAGATGAGAGATAATATTGTTGATGCTACATTTTAGTGGTAGGAGACAGGAGAAGAATAATGCATTTGATAGTGATAATGGCATGCAATACTAGGTTGATAGGAGAGAGTGACTGATAGAAGAAGTTTTCGAAACAGCCTGTGAGGAAATGGTGTTTGAGCCCAAAACTGAAGTTAAGTGGGTGAGCCCTGCTAAGAGCTGGAGGAAGAGAAATCCTTTTATATGGACCTTTGGACTTTTATAGGAAATAAAAAGGTAATTTGGCTGAAGCATGGTAAGCCAAGAGGAGAGTGATGGAGATGGGATTGGAGACAGACCCAGAGGCTAGGTCAAGTAGGACCTCATGTGCCAGAATAAGATGTTAGGGCTCTTCTGAGTGCATCAAGAAGCAATCAGAAGGTTATATGTAGAAACTGGTATGACCTGCATATACATTAAAATTACTCTGACTGTTGTGAGGAAAATGGATTGGGGTAGGTGTGGTATTTGGCAAGAGTGAAAGCAGTTTCCCACGTGGCAAGCAGTGAAACTGATTAGGAAGCAGTTGCAGAAGTCAAGGGCAGAATATTCTACCATGGTGAGAGTGTAGCTGGAGAAAGTGGGCAGCTTTCAGTTATATCAGAAGTACAATTGATTTGACCAGCTGGCAGATTTGATGCAGGTGAAGAGCAAAGATGGTTCTAACAACTACATGCATGGCTTCATGGATGTTTTAGATTACAAGACCTTTATGGGAAACTTACCGGCCAATATTTGGCCAGTTCATCATTTCTCGATCCTATCCATTGATGTAAGCCCTTCCCATCTTTGGTCTTAGCCCATCCATTTCTGTTAAGATTTCCTTTACCTCCCAGCTGGATGGGGCTGGAATTAACCTCTGGAAGACTCCTGTCCATGTGACTTGTGCAAATTCTGGCATCCATCTGATCACATAAAAAATATTTTCCTTGACTTTACCAGATACACCTAGTTTATAGAACTTGATTTCACTTTTACTCTTAGGATAGTAGTTAAAATCCTTCTCTGTTACCAGCAAGGTCACTTATCTCAATTATGATTCTTTAAACTAAACGGCTTATCTCAAATAATATTCCCTTTGGTAGCATTCTATGTCTTGATCTATTTTGTTTTGGGCTCAATTACACCTCCTTTACAATCTGTTCAGAATCCTCCTACCATTTTATTTGTCACTTCACCATGAATTTGCCCTTTGGCTTTGTCCCATGATGCTCCTTTTCTATGACATGTGTTGGTTTTGCTTATCAATTTTGACTCAAATATATCTCTTGTATATCCCTTATATTACACTTAAGTATTAATGACTTTATGTAAATAGTCCACCTGAGCCTAATCGTAAACTATCTCTGCCAAAGAGCACAAGTGCCAATTTTCCCACTGGCTGTTTTCTAGACTTGTAGGTGGGACTTGGAAAAACAAATGCCTGACATGATTCTTAATCTACTGAAATAAAGCTTTGGAAATAAAAATTTGCCTAACACTTGCTAATACCTTGTCCACTGGAGTGGACCCCCATCTCCCTAATAACCCACTTGTTTGGAAAGGTACAAACCAGAAGTGAAGAAAAGGAGTTAACAGTATCATCACTGTTCTTATTTCAAGATCCATCTCTCTGGCTGGTAAAATTTCATTCCTCCCACAAAGTTAAATACCAGTACTAGTTCAGGTGGAAGGTACGTTTGCCGTCTGGACGTTTTAATTTGTGTTACTGAATTTTCCCTTAAGAACCAAGGACTGTAGCCTATTTTCTCTAGCCTGAGTTCTGACTCCTTTTTTTTTTCCTTACTAGCATACCTCACTAAGAGTCCAGCCCATCTTTTGGTTTACCTAGTCTAAGTATGAGCTCTTAAATATCCACCTGTAACCTAAATGTAACCTGTATGTGTTAAAATAGCCTTATTAGCAACACCACAAAGTGCTGCACGGCCTCAAATCTTCCGTCAGGTACACTTGATGTCCAGTGAAATATTGTTCAGAAAAAAGGAAGGCTATCACTAACAAGGGCACTGGTGCACACCTTGCTTCTTCAAGGTACAAATGGGCAAAACGGTTTTAATATGACAATACTGCAGGTTTATATTCCACCAAGTTGAAACCACAAAGACTAGAATGGGGGGGGGGATGAGTGTAGTGGCACAAATCACGACAAGCTAATGTAGCATAAGTGGAAGGGTTAATAATGTAAGAGATATGGGAATCATAGCTACCTTCAAAAACCCAAGCTACTATAGTTTTAATTTGGAACTGCTGAAGCACTGAATTAGGTCTTTTATAACTCATGCTTTTACTCAACATTTTAAAACATATATTGGATCTATTAATGAGCTGTGCCTGTTTCCTATTGACATAAAAATAAAGACATCATCAAATAAAGGAGGTTGAATCTAGGAGAGAAAGGCATACACTTGCTTAGAAAACCAAAACAAATTCAAAAGGATCTACCTTTGCCAGTTGGCATGGGATAGTCCCATTTTCTTTTTTTTTTTTAGTGTTTATTTATTTTTGAGACAGAGAGAGACAGAGCATGAAAGGGGGAGGGTCAGAGAGAGGGAGACACAGAATCTGAAACAGGCTCCAGGCTCTGAGCTGTCAGCACAGAGCCCGACGCGGGGCTTGAACTCACGGACCACAAGATCATGACCTGAGCTGAAGTCGGCCGCCCAACCGACTGAGCCACCCAGGCGCCCCAATAGTCCCATTTTCTAAAGAACACTCAAACTGTCAAGAGACTTACTCCTCTGCAGCACTGAGGTAAACAGTGCAGATTACACACTCTCAGCCAACAGAATCAACAGAACTGTCTTGTCCCGGTGCTCACTAGGATACTAATCAACCACTCCCTCCACCACATCATATTTTTTAAATTTAAATTCAAGTTAGTTAACATGCAGTGTTGTCATGGCTTCAGGAGTAGAACCCAGTGATTTATCTATTACATATGACACCCGGTACTCATCCCCAAAAGTGCCCTCAAAGTTTGCCTCCTGTGTTTTTATCTTAAGTTTCTTTCCCTTCCCCTATGTTCATCTGTTGTGTTTCCAATTCCACATAAGATGAAATCATACGTTATGTCTTTCTCTGACTGACTTATTTCACTTAGCATAATAACCCTCTAGTTCCATCCACATTGTTGCAAATGACAAGATTTCATTCTTTTTCATCACTGAATGAGTATTCTATTGCGTGTGTGTATATCTCTGTGTGTGTATTTATCACTTAAATAGTCCATGGAATATTTAATGAGTATTCCATTGTGTGTGTGTGTGTGTGTGTGTGTGTGTGTGTGTGTGTATGTGTGTCTGTGTGTGTGTATACACACACATCTTCTTTATCCACTCATCAGTCAATGGCCATGGCCATTTGGGTTCTTTCCATAATTTGGCTATTGTTTATGGCACTGCTATAAACATTGGGGTGCATGTGCCCCTTCAAATCACCATTTTTGTATCCTTTGGATAAATACCTAGTAGTACAATTGCTGGGTTTAGGGTAGTTCTATTTTTAATTGTTTGAGTAACTTCCATACTGTTTTCTGGAATTGCTGTACCAGTTTGCATTCCCACCAACAGTGCAAAAGGGTTCCCCTTTCCCCGCCTCCTCACCAACATCTGTTGTTTCTGAGTTGCTAACTTTAGCCATCCGGACAGGTGTGAGGTAGTATCTCATTGTGGTTTTGATTTGTATTTCCCTGATGTTGACATGTCTTCAGAGGCAAGGGAAATAAAAGCAAATAATGAACTATTAGGACCTCATCAAGATTAAAAGCTTCTGCACAACAAAGGAAACAATCAACAAAAACTCAAACGCAACTATGGAGTGGGAGAAGATGCAAATGACATATCAGATAGAGGGTTAGTATCCAAAATCTATAAAGAACTTACCAACTTAATATCCAAAACACCAAATAATCCAGTGAAGAAATGGGCAGAAAGCGTGAATAGACACTTTTCCAAAGAAGACATCTAGATGGCTAACAGATATGTGAAAAGATGCTCAAAATCAAACCACATAAATTTTAAAAAGATATTCATTATCAAGGCAGTACTTATGTTTAGTTTGACCTTTCTCTTTTGAATTATTTGCCCAAATAAAACATGGTCTTTAGACCATTGATTTATAATTTTCTCAACTTAAAAAGATCTTTGTTTTCATTTGTGTAGGGAGGAGAACAATGCCACATTTGAGCGAATGGCATGGAGGCACCCTGCTTCCTGGCTCAGATAGAAAATACTTACATTTTATCCTTACATAGCATCAACTTCTCAATAAATAATTGTGACTTGTTGATTATGGGACAATAGATATGTAATCTTTGTTCTTAGACCAAAATATTTTGTATTATCAAAATCCCATAGATAATGGAATAAACAGAAATTCATGGAAGGCTTGAACCTAGTACAGGTAAAATACCTAGACATTGGGGCATTGACCTTGGACTTACCAGCCTTAGCAGTGAGTACTCAGGAATGAATGTACACTTTCACCTGTTTTAGGCAAGTTGCCAGAGTTACCAAGAACAGTTAGAAAGGAAGCAACACACTGAAAACAGCAAAAAGAATGTTTCTCAGTCTTGGCAGAAAGCAAAGAGTCTTAGGGCATCAGGAAGCTAAAATGACTGCTGAGAGTTCAAATTTTCTCATTTATGTGATCATTTCAGTATATAAAATGAAGTCAAAGTAGGCAGATAAGCACCAATAGCAACAACAAAAATTCATATCCTTCAGTGTAACTGTTAAATTTTTCTGACAATCATTGTCTTTTTGGGAACCCACAGACTCACTTAGAACCTTCCTATCAACATGTTCCCACAAACTGTAGGGCTAATGTCAATCTGACAATATCTCAGACTCTACATTCCGTATATACCAAAAATAAGCTGATTATTACAGAATTTCTAAATGTCAGATTTCTAGATTTTAACATTGATAGTCCCATTAACTATTGGTTCCTTTTGGGTCAAGTTAGGGTTGAGAAGTGTATGGTGGTAAGTTAATAGAAATTAGGGCATATTTCTTCTCCAGTTCTTGGCTGTGATATAATTTTATTGCTGAAATTCTTGGAATTTTATAAGTCACTTCAGATTGGAGTCAGTGCTACCTTTCACACGAAATAGTGTTTCTTCTTTTAAAATTGTTACCTTTACTAATATTGTGTCGATGCATTTTGTACTGACTTACAGAAATGCTTTCCTTCTGGTCATTTGACTTTCCATAGCCTACAAAGCTATCACCAACTTAGCATAACTGGAGGAGAAAAAAAAATGGCAATATGAAATGACTTTTCAAAAGCTATCACAATAAGCCAGAATCAGAATTTGCTTTTGTCAGAAGTTTAGTCATCTTTTCCTTGGTTGGCCTTTGAACTTTGCAGACGGCGTTTCATCTGAAAGCAGGTGACAGGTGCCAGGGCATGAGGAAGACTGACAGAGCACTCACAGGAAGTAGTGGAAGTGGATCTCATAATGTATTTTAATCTTATAATCTCTCTTACTAACTGTAATTTATCTTTTTTCTTTAGTAAAAGATGCTTCTAAGAACATTTTAAGTGACTGGGTACATTGACACAAAGTCTTTATATATGATAGAAGGACAACATCAACATAGCAGGTTCTAGACATTTGACTGCCTATCCAAATTTTTTACAACAGTCTAGAGCTTTAGGTTAACTACGAGTGCAGCAGTATAAAATTGTTTTGCTCTTAAAAAGCATGTTTAAGAATCAGGCAGAAGTAATTCATATTATTAAGGCTACATTAAGTGAAAAACTATAAGGTATTCACAGTTTGAGCCTTAAGCTTATTGTATAAAAATTAAATTGGTTTCAGATCGAGTAAATTATATCCATTTTTTTCTCAGTTCTGCACTAAAATCTACTCTGAGTATAAAAGTCCAATGGAAGGAGTACTTCATAATTATTGAACCTTCCCCACATGGACACACAGAATGGGTGTTTTTAAGTTATATTTGATTATATTAATATAATATATATTTTACTGAATTTGTAGTATATAAATAATTCATATATGTACATTATGAAATTCAAAAGTCTGTACATAAAGATTCTAGCTAGGGGAAGAAAACATTAAAACACCAATGAATATACCCAAAGCACAGCAAAAATTAAAAATATATTAATTATACTTCATGTTATATTTCTAAAACCAAACTAACCTTTGCTCCAGAGAGAAGTTTTAACTTGAATAAAACTCTAAACATTTATTAATAAATAAAACTCCTCTTACATTTCTATGCATTTCAGGTTTCATAGAAAAGATTTAAGGTTTGGTGAGACTTTTCCACCATTAGCCCTTATAATCAAGTCACAGTATAGTTTACTTCTAATACATGAATGCCATTACACATCAGAAATAGGAAGCTACTTCGTGAAGCATTTTCTGCATCGTAGCTGACTATATTTGGTCTTAACTCCAATTCCCCAGATGCAGATGAGATGAGGATTCAGATGCAAGTGTTTATTGTAGAAGCACTTATGTGACAAACTTTACAGGGGAGAAAACAGGGCAAGAAAGGAAAGAAGCCAAATCCGTGTGAGATTACAAAGTCTAGTCTCAGCCTGTTCCCCAGGGCTGCTCTGAAATGTACATTGACCTTGGAATATGATCCTAATGGAGCAAGGGAGCTGGATTTTCATATCTTTGCATTTATGCACTAGAATGAAGTAAAGTCCAAGGACTTCTGTGGAAAAAAAGATGTAGTTGCAGTAGCCAAAGAAAAATATCATGAAGCAGGGTTACAGTGCAGGCCATCAGAAGAAACTTACATGGAAGCTGGAGGTAAAACTCCAAGAGATAGCAAGAGGAATGTAAGAGTACCACATAGGGGACGAACAGTAGCCACTGTACATTTGGTGTAAGTGGTCCCATTTTCCTCAAAGTTATACTGTTTCCAAAATGAAAAAGTCATACATTTGAGATTATGTATAATTGTCACCAGACTTTATAGGAAAATATAAAGAGACAATGAACAGCATTCCAATAAAGTAATCTTTATCAAATCAAAGATACAGACTTGATTTTCTCTAAGATCTCCTTAAAGACGTTGCCTGTACCAGTGATCCTCTACATAGGTGGCCTGTGGATGCATTCTAGTTCCTGAACTGTTAGTACCATTCTGTGAAAAGATAAACAGAGATGGAAAGCTAGCATTTAGGGACAATTTTAGCAACTGCTTGTAGAATCATTTTGTATATCAGTTGAATCAAATGACAATGAAAATAGGACTCACATTTTGCATGTTTTGGGTTCTTTATTTCATTTTTGGAGTAATTTGTTTCTCTCTATTGTATTTTATAGAAACAATGTTTTGCAGTAGATCAGAAAATGGAAAGCTTGTCCTTCAATACAGATAATTAGTTTATAAGGCAGTTTGAGGCGCCCTCTTCTATACAATCCCCCTTAATTTCTCGTTCCTATTCTTTCTGAAACTCCTTTACAGTTTGCTTCTTACCTGCTTCCTGTATTCATTTCCAGGGCTACCATAACAAAGGCCCCAAACACTCTGTGATTTGAAAAAAACAGACGTATTCTTTCACAGTTCTTGAGCCTAGAAGTCTGATATTAGTATGTCAGTTCAGCCCAGCTCCCTCTGTAGGTTCTGGAGGAGGGGGAGTCCCTCCTTGCCTCCTTTCAGCTTCTGGTGGCCCCAGGCATTAGTTGGTTTGTAGCAGCTTAATTCCAATCTCTACCTTCATCTTCACATGACCACCTTCTCGGTGTATGTCTTTCTGTGTCCCTTCTTCTTCTTATTGGATTTAAGCCCACTCCAGTATGATTTCATCTTGATCCTTAACTTATTATATTTTCCAAGACTCTATTTCCAAGTGAAGTTCCATTTGGGGGGACACTATCCAATCCACTCCATTCTCCCAACTCCCCACATTGTGCCATCTGCATTTCTACACCAGCCTTCACATTGCTAAATCTAACCGTCAATTCTCCATCCTCTTACTTGACTTACATGTTATGACACTACAGTCATGGTTTCACAAGATAGTTCTGTTTTGAAACTGCTGCCCACCCTGGGGCTTATGTTTACTCTCAAAAGGGTCTTACTGTGGATAACAAATTGTATGGTTCCACTAACTTTAAGCAGGATCTTCCGTAACTTATCATCCCTTCTTCGTATATTTTATTACCTTGGTTTCCAGGTCAACATGATAGTTTCGTGTTTCTCCTGCCTCACTGATTTTATTATTCCAGGTCCATTGTTGACTTCCCCCCTTCTCCCTAGCTTCTTTAAGTTGGTTTACCTCGGTGTTCAGTTCTTAGTCTTCTTCTCTTCTCTAAGTTCTCTCTCTCATTCTCTCTCTCCCCTCCCCACCCCTGCTGCCAGTAATGTCATGATTCCTAAGATTTAAATGTCCCTAAAACAGACTACTCTAAAATGTATATATTCTGATTAACTTCTCTTGAACTTTGGATTTGTAAATATAACTGATTATGCAATATCCCTACGTGGCGACTAACAGAAAATTCAATCATTGTAAAGAAACTGAATGTCTGACTCTCCCAAAAATTCTGTTAAACTCAGGGCATCTTCCATTTCAGTAGTGAAGTGAAGCATAAATTCTCTACCAAAAAGGATGGTCAAGATAGACCTCATTGAGATTATATTTGAACAAAGACTTGAAGAATATGAGAGAGTACTAGGTAGGAAGTGTCCTAAGCAAGGAAGCAACTAGTACTAAGGCCTGAGTGTAAAGCATACTGTGTGTGTGTTTGGAACAGCAAAGAGGTCAATATGGCTGGAAATGAAAGGACAGAGACCAGAGTAGCAAGGGGAGGCAAGGGCAGATCATGTACAGCCTTTTGGGATGTTATAAGGATTTTGACTTTTACTCAGAAACATTGTAGCATTTTTTAGAAGTCTGTTTTCTTGGGGAAGGGTATACTTTTTATATAGGGTACAACATGTACAGAAAAAATTTTAAAGTCATATTCCTAGTAATCAATACATTTTCATATACCGAATAACCTGTGTAACCATCACTCATATCGAAACAAAATATTATTATCAGTATCCCATCAGCTCTACTTAGGACCTATTTCAATTATTAGCCTCATTGCATGTCTCCAAAAGTAAAAACAATCCCGGTTTCCAACGTCATAGATACATGGATGAACACAGACTAATCTAATAGTGCTATGTTATATATAATATAAATAATCTAGATAAATGAAGTCCATTGTCTATACTTCTAGGGGTCTGACTCTTTTAGCTTAGTGTAGCCAGACTTGGTGGGAATCAAGAATACTTCTCAGAACAGCTAGTAGAGCAGTTAATGAAAGAAGAAAAATTTCTGGGTGGGATGGAAATATTTCACACCCTGATAGTGGCAGATGTGAAGTGATAGTATATATCTTTCAGTTAATAACTATTTTTTAATATGTGTACAGAGCATTTGCTCCATGATAGTGTGTACATACGTTGTCCTGGCCCAACCAGCTGCACCGTCACGGGACTGCAACCACACAACATGAATGTTCAACGCTGCTTTGTAATGCGGGCTGCAAGCAAAACTATTTTACCTAGAAACAGCCATGGCCATTGAGGGCCCTCAAATTAAGGTGTTCAGTTACACTAACAGATTTTCAAGTTGTACTGTTTCCTTTAATAACACATAGATGAAACTGCAGTTTGCCTAAATGTTGTCATTTTGTAAAACCATCAGGATTTTTTCAATTAAAAGTTTTCCTTACAACCTGCCGTTCCTTTCTATCAGTTTTGACTACAGAAGTTTGATTGACAAAACTTTTGGATTTCTTGCAAAACAATATTTTATTGACTCATTGGGTTAAGAGGCTTAAATTTTGAGTGTAGGTGACTGAAGCGTTACAGAGAAATGAAAACCAGCTCAGTTGTGGATGTGATCTATTAACAGATGTATTTAAGTTTAATTTAAATTAATTAAAAGACTGCTGTACATATAATTACCCTTAAAAATCAGAACTAGCTATCACTTATGATTCAGATTGATTCTGATTAATGGATAATTAGGAGAGAGTTGATTTTTGAGACTATAGTTCTTCACGTTAATTTGTGCTGGGAACATAAAGGTTTATTCTCCCTTATCTCTAAGCCTCTATAGCAATGGGTTAAAAAGTGAAAAAAAAAAGTGTAATCACCAACTGGATTTTGTCTGCAAGGCAAAAAATAATGTTTAAATTACATTTTTCATTTATTCAACAAGCGTGATGTAAATGTATGCTCTGCACAAGATACTGTGCTGTCTGTGGTGGGCACAGCTTCTGGCCTCCCCTAGGATGCATCTCGTGGGAGTGACTGATAAGTAAGTCACTATACAAATTGAAATTCGATATGCTGTAGGAGTGCAGAAGATGGAACAATCAATTCTGACTTCGGGGATGAGGAATTGGATCTTAAAAGATGAGTGGGATCTCAAATGGGGGAAATAAAGGAAAAACATTCTAGAGGGCGGGACATCTACAAAGACAAGAAGTAGTTAGACATTTTCAGGGAAAGGAAAATGATACTCTGTGACTCATGAAATGCGTAGAAGTGTAGGAAGAAATTTGTTCCTACAGAGAAGTTAGGCCATATCATGAAAGGCATGAAGCTTCCCTAGTGTTAGTCTTCCACTTGAGACCACCTGTTCTATGTCTGCCTTTTCTATTGTGTCTATCTTAGGAATGGCCAGTTTTTGTCTCTCTTAACACCAGAGCCTAGCATAGAGCCTTGCACATATTCTACAATTAATGAATATTTATTAAGTGAATGAGTTAATGTCATATGAAAGATTTTTCATGGTTACTCTACATGTCATGTAAGATATCCAACTGCACAAAAAGACACAAATACTGGTGAAGAAAGACATGAAATAACTCAAGTCGCGCTTTGAAATCAGTGCGTAAAGCTTTAACATAGATTTTATAGGAGAAACTGGAGGTAGGAGATCAGTTGGAAGCTATTGGAATATTCAGTTGAGAAATTCTGAGTGGGTAAGATGGAAGTTGAGAAGACCATCTGAATTAAGAATTGCTAACAAAAGTGGAATCAGTAGGATTGGGAATGTAGTTAGATGTGAGGGTGAGGAGTTACACACTAACCGTGACACCGCAAGTAGCATTAATGGAAGATAGAAACATTGACAAGACCTTAATAAGGAGAACAAACTTCACTTTTCTAATATGGGTCTTTCTTAAGCACTTTCTCTTTCAATGTCATGGCCATCTAATACAAAATAGGAAGTTGTACTCCACTAAATATTACCATGAACTTGATATCTCCTTATGTCAGTGCTTCTTAAAGTATAATCCTTGAACCAGTAACATCCAGATACCCTGAGAGGTTATTGGAAATACCAACTCTCAGGCCTCAGATCCACTAAGTTAAAAACTCTGGGGTGAAGCCCACCAATCAGTGTTTTCATCCCTACAGATAATTCTGGTATTTGCTCAAGTCTGAAAACCAGTGCTCCCTAGCATTCTACTTAACCATTCTCTGGAAACTGAAATCTGTTCAGGGAATGGCTTACCTGAATCAGTTTCTTAAACATCTGTGAGCTTAAAAACCATTACTATGATTCTTAAAATCACATAATGTTGGACCCTAAATTCAGCAATTTGATTTGCTGTTTTGGACATTAAATTGAAACATCGAATTCTGTAAGTAATTCTCATGAAGATGAGCTCAGAAGTTTTTCAGCTTGATTATTTTAATCTTTATTTAGAGATAATGTATAAAAATGTTATACCTTTGTTTTACATTGTCAATGACTCTCTTAATACCTAAAATTCTTTTTTTCGGCCATTAACACTATTTTGCCATTTATTAATACTGCTACACTACACTTTTGTTGTTGTTGACGTTAATATTTGCAGGCTGTATTACTTTCCAGACTTTTACTTTCAGTTTCTGAAAGTAAAACTGTAGGTGTGTTTTGGATGACAAAGGATAGCTTTATTTTATTTTTCTATATGAGAGTTTGTTTTCTAACTTAGGAATTTAAACCATTTATATTTACTGAGATTCTTAATGTACTTATCTTAATACTGCTTTACCTTCTATTTACAGTACTTTGTACTGTTCCCTTTGGATTCCATTTCAAATTTCATTTGGATTAGTCATGTTTCTTTTCTCTTCTACTGGCTTTCAGTTAACCTTTTTTTTAAAGAGCTTTTGTTGAGTTGATTTACATACAGTAAACTATACATTTTCTTAAAACAATGCAATTTGATAAGTTTGACATATTTATATGCTCAGGAAGCCATCATGAATAGCAAGATAACAAATAAATTTATCATCCTCAGTAGTTTCCTCAATGCCCTTGATAGTCCTTCCCTCCCCCTTGCCCTCTACACCCCAAAAAACACAGATCTGTTTCCAATCACTATAGATTAGTTCAGATTTTATGGAATTTTATAAATATGGGCTCATACAGACCATGTTTTTTTTTCTGTCTGTTTTTTGGCTGCTTTCATTCACCATAGGTATTTTGAGATTCATACATATTGCACTTAACAATACTTTACCTTTTTTTTCCCTGAAAAGCATCTCAATATGTATATTTATGGCATTTGTTTTTCCATTCATTTGCTGATGGACAATTAGATTATTTCATTTTTTTTTTCTATTACAGATAAAGGCACTCTGAGTATTTATGTACAAATCTTTGTAAGGAAGTTTGTTTTTGATTATTTTGCTTATGAACTTGGGAATCGAATGGTTGGATCCTAGGACAAATGTATGTTTAACTTTTTAAGAAACTGCCAAAATGCTTTACAAAGTAGTTATACCAATTTACCTTGTCATCAGCAGTGTGTGAGAGTTCCAATTGATCCACATACTTGTCAACATCTAGTAGGGCCATTCTTTTTAATTTTAGCCATTCTAAAATAAATAGCCATTGGTAGGTATCTCATTGTGGTTTTAATTTGGACATTAGTTTCCTTAATGACTAATGATGCTCTTCTTTATGTACATAAATTCTGACCTCTGTAATTTCCCTTCTCTCTAAAGAACTTCTTTTAACATTTCTAGCAAGGTAGGTCTACTGGCATCAAATTCCCTCAGTTTTTGTTTGTCTGAGAACGACTTTATTTCTCCTTCCATTTTTGAATGATAACATTGCAAGTACAGAATTCTAGATTGGTGAGTTTTTTCCTTCCTCTCAAAACTTTAAATAATTTTACTTGTCTCTGTTCTTCCTTGCATGGTTTCCAAGGAGAAGTCAGATGTAATTCTTACTTTATAGGTAAGGTGTCTTCTTCCTTTGACTTCTTTCAGTAAATTTTATGTATCTTTGATTTTCTATAGTTTGACAATATTATGTTTAGGTGTAGCATTTTGTGGAATTATCCTACTTGGTATCCTTTGTGCTTCCTGGATCTGTTTTGTTTTTTAATTTATTTTTTAAATTTACATCCAGGTTAGTTAGCATATAGTGCAACAGTGATTTCAGGAGTAGATTCCTTGGTGCCCCTTACTCATTTAGCCCATACCCCCTCCCACAACCCCTCCAGGAACCCTCTGTTTGTTTTCCATATTTAAGAGTCTCTTATGTTTTGTCCCCCTCCCTGTTTTTATATTCTTTTTGCTTCCTTTCCCTTATGTTTATCTGTTTTATATCTAAAGTCCTCATGTGAGTGAGGTCATATGATATTTGTCTTTCTCTGACTGACTAATTTCACTTAGCATAATACCCTCTAGTTCCATCCACATAATTGCAAATGGCAAGATTTCATTCTTTTTGACTGCTGAGTAATGTGTGTGTGTGTGTGTGTGTGTGTGTGTGTGTGTATGTATGTGTATATATATGCATCTATATATACCTATCTATATATAGATGTATATACATATATATCTTCTTTATCCATTCATCCATTGATGGACATTTGGGGTCTTTCCATACTTTGGCTATTGTTGATAGTGCTACTATAAACATTGCGGTGCATGTGTCCCTTCAAAACAGCATACCTGTATCCCTTGGATAAATGCCTAGTAGTGCAGTTGCTGGGTTGTAGGGTAGTTCTGTTTTTAATTCTTTGAGGAACCTCTATACTGATGGACCCACAGACATATGGCCAACTAATCTTTGACAAAGCAGGAAAGAATATCCAATGGAATAAAAACAGTGTCTTCAGCAAGTGGTGCTGGGAAAACTGGACAGCGACATGCAGAAAAATGAACCTGGACCACTTTTTTACACCATACACAAAAGTAAACTCAAAATGGAGGAAAAACCTAAATGTAAGACAGGAAGCCATCAAAATACTGGATCTGATTTTTTAGTATTTGACAGTAATTTGGGGAAAATTCTCACCTACTATTCCTTCAAATATTTTCTTCTGTTATTTTCTCTATTTTCCCCTTCTGGTATTCCTATTATATCGTGTATGTTACAACTTTTGTAGTTGTTCCACAGTCCTTGGGTGTTCTGGGTTTTTTGGTCATTCTTTTCTCTCTTTGTTTTCAGTTGTAGAGGTTTTAATTGAAATTTCCTCAAGCTCATAGATCTTTTCTCAGCTGTGTCCAGTCTTCTAATAAACCCATCAAAGTTATTCTTTATTTCTATTACTGCATTTGATCCCTAGCATTTCTTTTTATTTCTTGTTTTAGAATTTCTATCTCTCTGTAGATATTGCTCACTTGTTCTTGCATGTTATCTTCTTTATCCATTAAAGCCCTCAGCATATTAATCATTGTTTTATTTGTTTTATTATTTTTTAACGTTTATTTATTTTTGAGAGACAGAGACAGAGCACGAGCAGGGAAGACGCAGAGAGAGAGGGAGACACAGAATCTGAAACAGGCTCCAGGCTCTGAGCTGTCAGCAGAGCCCAATGCAGGGCTTGAACCCACAAACCATGAGATCATGACCCGAGCTGAAGTCGGACACTTAACCAACTGAAACCCAATCACTGTTGTTTTAAATTCCTAGTCTGATAATTCCAATGTCTGTGCCATGTCTGTTTCTGATCCTTGCTCCATCTCTTCAAATTGTTTGGTGTGTGTGTGGTTTTTTTTTTGTTTGTTTTATGTTATTTTTTGCCTTTTGGTATGCCTTGTGATGTTTTGTTGATAGTCATTTGTGGTGTACTGGCTAAAAGGAATTGCTATAATAGGACTTCAGTAATATGGTGAGAAGTACAGGGAGAAGGAAGCATTCTATAGTTCCACAATTAGGTCTCAGCGTTTTAGTGAACCTATGCCTCTGGACTTGTTCGTCACAAGTGTGTTAGTGTTTTTCCCCCATTTAGGTGGGAAAGAATGGCTAGAGTGGGCTGGGGTTGGATATTTTCCTTCTGTGAAAGACTAGAGTCAGCTAGAGTTGAACATTTCCCTCCCCCATGTCAGTTAGGCTCTGATTGTACTACAACAGGTTCATATAATTACGGCAATCATTTGGTTAAGTAGTTTCCCCTAACATCAGGCTTTGTTAAGAGTGCTCTGGTGTTTTTCAAAATCGTTACTTTTCCTCTTTCTCTGCTGGAAGCACAAAGGGACTTTTCTGTATCTACTGTGACACCTGGCAAAACTCCTGGAGATAAATCTCAAAATATTGTGGAGTCCACCTTTGACCCGGTCCCTCTGTACTTTTTAACTCTTAGACCTGTCCACACTGAGCCTCCAGTGATTCATTTCAGGTTTTCCTACCCCAGACCAGCACTGGATTCTGAGGCAGTTTCTTCTCCTGAGTCTCTGCTCCTGTAAGTTGTAACTTCTTCTTTATGCTATAAGCTTAACTAAAGGTTTGTCCATTTGTTCACATTATTTTGTCAGATTTATACATAATTATTCAATTTTTATTACTACTACAAATGTTTTTTAACTTCAAATCCCACTGTTTATTTCTGGTATATAAGAAAGCAATTAACTTTTATATATTTTATTTTTTATTTTGTATACTTGCATATTCTAGGAGTGTTTTTCTTTAATTATAAATTTGTTAGAGCTTTCTACATAGATAAGTCATCTGTGAATAACAACAGTTTTATTTCATTCCTTACAAATTATATACCTTTATTTCTTTTTCACATCTTATTGCATTAATTACGATTCTCAGTATGATGTTGAATGGGAGTATTGAGGAAGGATACCTGTTTTTTAGTCTCAGAAGGAAAGTGCCAGTTTTTCCATTTTGTGTAGTGTTAAGTTGTTCGCTTCTTGTAAATGTTCTTGAACAGGTTGAAGAAATTCCCTCTATTTCTAGCTCGCTAAGATTTTTTATCGTGACTAGGTTTGCCTTTTGTCAAATGCTACATTAACTACTGTGATCATATGATTTCCTTAAAAAATAGTAACTTGCATTGATCCTATATAGTGGATTACATCAACTGATTTTGAATGTTAAACCAGACTTGCATATTTAGAAAAAATCCCACTTGTTTATGGTGAGTAATTCTTTTACAAATTAAAAATTGGATTTGTTATTATTGTGTTGAGTTCTGTATCTATATTCATGAAAGATGTTGCTCTATAGTATGCCTCTTTTTTCCTACGTCTCTGGACTGTGACCTTCGTGATGTTTCTTTAGCAGTATATAGGCTTCCCTCCCCTGTCCCCTGCTCGGTTTCCCTAGCTTCAGCATCCCAAATATATTTTCCTGAAGACTCGAGCTCTGTTTATTTTAGGTTTTCTGTGTGTTTATTTTCTGCACATGAGAGTAGGAGGCCGGAGGGATTGGCGGGAGGAGAATTCCCTTCCTCTTAGATGGAACAAGGCTCTGGAAAAGTCTTTTCTCCCCTGGAGAGTAACTTTGCGATGGAAAAGGCTGTGAGCATATTTCAAAATGATTACTCCTCCTTCTTCCTGCCAAGACAATTAGGGAACCTTTTTCAGATTCCCACGTCTGAGCAGTATAGTTCCCAGAAATAAATCCCAAGAAAGTCTGAAGTCCTCCTTGACAGCAGCTATTAAGCAGTTTTTCACTCCCAGCTAGTCCATGTTCAGCCTCCAACATTTCATCAAAATTACCACTTAAGCCAGCTTACAACTACAGGACTTCTGTCCTAGTAAACAGTATTCACCTGTGTCTCTCTGGATCTACGTCTCCAGATTGTGGTTGTGGCCATTTGTCTGCATCCTCAGTTCTCTGATCCAAGAAAAGCCATTGATTTTCACTTTGCCCAGCTTGTTTTCTTTTGTGAGGCTGCAAGTGACAACTTCTAGACTCTACACGTCAGCCGTGAAGCTAGAATTCTCTCTCCGGTGCATTTGTAATCTCAGGCATTGTAGTTTTCATCTCTCAAAGTTCAAGTTGAATGGCTTCTATAGAATCCATGTCTCTTTTTAACTTTTTGAACATATAGAATCCAATGTAGAACATTTTGAGCATATGGCATACAACTATAATAACCGTTGAATGTCATTGTCTACTGATTTAAGAGCCATGGCATTTCTGGGTTGGTGTTGATGAATTGACTTTTCTCTTTATGATAGGTCATATCTTCCTGGCCTTTCCCCCCCTGATCATTTTTGGTTGAATGGAAGCTATTATGAATCATACTTTGTTATATGATGGACATTTTAGTATTTCTATAAATGAGAAATCTTCTAGATGCACTTAAGTTACTTGGAAAAAAATTAATATTTTGGGGTCTTGTTTTTAAGGTTTGTAAGGTGAGAGCAGACCAGTTAGTAAGTGGATAAGCAGCAGTCTAGAGATAATTATTTCAATCTCATGTGAACACAGGGCACTGTTACAGATAAACATTTCAGGCGATTTCTACATGCACGTCTTGACTAAGGCTTAGCTGACTACTAATGGGAGAACCTAGGTAGAACTGTGGAGTTCTCTCTCTGTGTAGCATTCTCTTCTTAGTACTTGACTTCTCCAGACACTAGTTTCATGTCGTCAACTAAAAGATTGTACCAGGCTCTGCCTGCATTCCCCTTCCCTGGATGCAGCTTAAAACTCTCTCAAGGCAGTAAGCTGGGGCAGTCTTAGGACTCACCTTGTTTTTTAATAGACCAGGAAGCACTCTCCTTAGTTGCCTTATATCTAGTGTCTTGAAAACTATTGTTACATACATATTGTCCATTTGTTTGTTCCAGGTAGGATGACAAATCTAAATCCTGTTATGCTATCTTGGCTGCAAACCAAAGTCCCTTTGATAATATTCTAGAATATACTAGAATTATACACACACACACACACACACATACACACACACTTATATACATATCCATTTTGTATAAATATAAATGTATATGTATTCATTCTATTGTGTGTGTATGTTTCCCTGTTTCTCTCTACATAGGTATATATCCACTCTATCCATGGCAAATAGTAGCTTGGATCGATTTCCTCTATGATATTCATTAAGAGGATAACGTAAATATGTGAAATATGAAAACTATGTGTGCATATAACAGAAATGCTTCTCCTCGTGTCTTGAAACAAAATAAAACAAAAAATAATTTGCCTCATTCAATAATAGGATTGTTGAAATGCCTGTGTTCTTGGGGTTCACTAAGCAGCATTCTAACGGCACAGAGGCATGTAACTTCAGTGAGAATATAGGTCTAGATGGGTTGTCTCTCTTCCTGCTACTGCCCAGACTTTGGCACAATATCCATTCACGATGTATTTTCCCCTGTCACCAACCTAGGTTTCATTTAGATTATCTATCATTTTAGTCTCTGGAATAGAAGAGAGCTTATCTGCTTCATCATTTCTAGGATAAAAAATATAGATATGACCAGGAGGGTTATATTTGGAGTCCTTATATACATGTCTTAACACTACATCCCTTGTATACATGGGATACACGTATACATCCCTTAACACTGAAGACTAATTGCATCACTGTGTTACCATTTCTAGTCAATAGAAATTTATTTCTTTCAGGGGAACCCTGATAAATGAAACTCCAAAGGTTTTTAATTTTTTTTACGTTTATTCATTTTTGAGAGACAGAGAGAGATGGAACACGAGTGGAGGAGGGGCAGAGAGAGGGAGACACTAAATCTGAAGCAGGCTGCAGGCTCTGAGCTGTCAGCACAGAGCTCAGTGCGGAGCTTGAACCCATGAACCACAAGATCATGACCTGAGACAAAGTTAGATGCTTAACTGACTGAGCCACCCAGGGAACCCCAGAGACTTTTTAAACTCAATTTAGTTTCCTAAATAGATTTTTAAAAATTATTATTTTGCTCCTAAAGAGTTTTTATCTCCTAAAAGTGGAATATGTAACTTACAGCAACTTCTCTGATGAGATAGAAAGTTAGAAATTTAAATCATTGAATAGGGATTTTTCCACGTGTTCCTTGACCCACGTTGAGATTTAAGTATACCTAACCACTTAATATTAAACTGAGATGATTTTTAATAGAATATCTATTTTCCACTTATGGATAAATACAAATTTAACCAAAATATTAGGAGAAAATTAGGTAGGAAGCTCAGCATTGTGTCCTTTTTAAAATAATGGTCTCTTGGCCCCATTTTACTCATAAGAGAGGGGGTACAGATTATGGCCAAAGGAGTTTTAACATGAATGAAAAATCTTTCTTGACCGCATAAAGGAAAACATTGCTTTCCATTATCCACAGAGCGTAGACTGCTTACATATACTAATTATTTTATGTATCTATATTTTATATATCTATTTAGGGCCGAGGTCCTCAACTATATAAAACCCAACAAATCTTTATATAACAAGTACTGTGGGAAATTGTATTTGATATCATTTATACCTTTACAAATCAAGGTAATTAATTGTGATATAAAAAAATAAAAGAAATATACTTTATACTGTATTAATATGTATTTTAACATGTAGATACTCAGGTACAACTATACCAGAGCATGTAATGAATTATTCAGATGCTCAAATATATGTAGGGTCACGATGAATATCATAGTTTATACAGACTTAGGTTCTTAGGTTAGAGACTTAGGTTATAGATTTGGGTAATCATAAGTAGGTATTTCACTTACATGCATGCCCTTAGAGACTTTTGAAATTCACGCAGAATGCAAACTAATTGTTTATTATTCTATTTGTCCCTTACATTATGGAATATCTAACATTCCTGGAACCTGACCACTATATGCAAATTATGTCTTCTAATCATGTGGGCATAAAAATGTGTCCAAATGTTTGGACAAAAGTCCAAAACAGTGTACCATCACCTCTGAGAAATAGTGCTCTTGGATTTTACGTTTATAAGGACAGCTTGAAGCACAACACTGTTACCATAGCAGGAACAGGTAGCCTGGGTACCTTACTGCTAGTGAACATAATTTGGAGCACATGAAGGAGAGGAACAAGAGAAAGACCTGAGTCTTGAGAAACAATTAGAAAGACTAAGCATTGAGGCAAAGAGTTGATGGGAACTTGGGCCTACTCAGATGGCCCCAAGAGCAATTATTTTTATTTTAGCTACACTCATAGGCTGGTGAGACTAGAAATTCTCCAATTACATTTATGTAGACAATTATCCATTATTTATATCTTGAAGAAGGATTTGTGTGTTTATGTTCATGCATGTATAAATATAAAGTTATAAATGCATAGACCTACTATTTAATTCAACCAAATTCTATTGGGATCTTGCTCAGTGTCTGTTACCATGGTATATAAATGGAAGCAAATGAAACCCTATTCTCAAACCCTGTTGTATATACATACACACAATACAAAATTAGTTCCCTTCAGTAGAAATAATGTGATTGGGATCTCCCTTTAACATCTTAAACAAAACAAAGCAGAACAAAACAAAACAAAACAGGAAGGAGCTTGTCACCTGCAGTAAAGTTTTTTAAAAAAATGACTAATAATGTTTTCCCATATTGCCATTTTATTAAATATGAGGGAAATATTGGTTTCCAAATAAAATGTAGCTCTAAGGAACAAAACATCCGATATTACCATAGTCATTTATTTAGTATATTGTTTTCTATTCATGTAGTTGCTAGAAGAATTTAGTACTCCGGAGAAATCAGGTATTTGTAGTGGTCTCATATAGCATTCCAAAGAAGCAATTCTATTTCCTGTTAGCTATATTTCATAAATCAAAGAAAGCATTAGAGACCATTTCACTTGGAGTGACGTAGTAGCTGTCAATGCGCGATGATTTGAGAATTGATGTGTTCCCTACCATATTGTTTCTTTAGCTGATTCCATCATAATCTCAAACATTCATGTTGATTATTCATAAGGTCTTCCCACTCAAAGCTAAACAGTTCTGAAGGTGATATTAGATAGATGTTTAATTTTTTTTCTTAAGCTGATTTAGCAGACTTAATTGTCTGACAGAATCCAGAGAGAATAGCATAGAAAAATTCAGACAGCATTTGCTAGTGACAGAGAAAACAGGAGGGAATAAAAAATCCTAAATAGGAGGTCCAAAGTGAGAGGGCAGACCACTTAAATATTAATTAACAAGCATGTATTTAACACCTGCTTTGTGCCAGGCACATTTGTGGCCTCCGGAGTTATAATAGTGAAAAAGATAGACTCTACACTTGTTGCACAGAAGCTTAAAATAAATCTAGGACAGGAGTTATGATATGAGGAGGTGGGGTTGGAATTCTAGCTAGGTTGGAGATTGGTGAGGGAAGAACTTTCTAGAAGTGAACTTTTGAGTATGTGTTTAAATAAAGTGAGGGCCCTTAGCTTTGCAGGTGTCTGGGGGAAAGTCCATTCCAGGCAAATGAAAGAGCAGGTGCAAAGGCTCTGAGGCAGGGATTTAGTTGATATATTTAATGAACAACAAGGAAGACCAAATGACTACATATAGGATAATGAGAAAGAAAGGAAAAAAAAAATAAAGCAGTAGGAGGTAAAGTTAGAGAGTAATAGGGGATTGATCATGAAGGGTCTTGTATTCATAATAAGTACTCTGACTCTCACATGGGGTGGTTTTTGCACAGGAGTGTCATGATCTCATTTACATTAAACTGGAGAAGATGCTCACAGAGGAGTTATTAAGAAGTGGTCAGCTTTTGAGTATATTTTCAAAATAGATTTAACAGGATTATTGAAAGACCAGAAATGAGCTGTGAGAGAATAGTACAGGATGACATCAAGATTCTTGCTTGAGCAACTGAAGGAACGGAGTTATCACTAAATGAAACGAAGAAAATTCTGGTGGAGATCGCCAAGGAGTATCCTGCGTTCACTTTTGGATAAGTTAAGCTTGACCCACCTGTTTCATGTCCAAACAGACATGTCAAAAGAGCAGTTGCACATACAGGTGTAAAGTTCAAGGCAGTAATCCTTCCTGCAGATACAAATTTGTCATGGATACAGTTTAAAGCCACAAAATGGAATTAGATCTAGGGAAATTCCATAGATCACCCGTATATATAGACAAGAAGTCCAACATCAGAAGTTGGGAAGATGAAGGAGATTCAGCGAAAGGCCCAGAGGAATTACCAGAAAGATGACTGAAAAACAGGCAAGTGGGTGTCCAGGAAGCCAAAGGAGGGTGATATTTTAAGGCAGAATGAGCAACGAACTGTGTCCAGTGCCCTGACAGGTCTGTAGAGATGGCCATGTGGGAGGAGGGTAGGATCAGCTTAAGCACATTAGATCCTGGAAGTTTAAGGATCAGAGGGGCCACTGACAAACCTCATCTAGTATGTGGTATTCCCAAGGATTGATCAGGAAAACCTAGATATCTTTGACTTTATTCTTTTACTTTCATTTCCAAATAATCCCCATGTCCTGTTAATTCTTCCTGAACATTAGCTTTTGACTCTTTGTTTTGTCCCATTTAATTAATCTCCCTGTCAGCAATCTGAACCATACCTCTATCTTCAGACTACATAGCCCCCTAAATGGTATAGTTTGTCTTGTGGGCCAGATAGGGCCAACTTCTCTACCAGAGTGAACCCAGTTCTTGGGGTCCATGATACTTTTAGGGTTCCATGAAAATGTTTTCATTTCTCTTAAAGTCAGAAGGAAAAGAGCTATTAGATCAAAGAAAATTTTTATATTGTAATGCTAGTATATTTGTCTTTATACCAATGTAACATATTACATATATTTATAAACAAAGGGACCATAAAGAAAAAAGTGCCCAGGGCCCCTGAAAGTCATGATGTGCCCCTGGAGCTATACACATTCTTCTCTGCAGCAAGGCAATATTGGAGCAAAGCTTTTTCAAGGTATTTCTGTCCTTCAAGTGCTTCCTTGGAAAAAATACCTCCTACAGAGTAAGAGCAAACTCTTTAGCCTAAATGACCTACCTCAATCTTTCATAAAAGTGACATTCAATATTTGCTGATATTCCTGCCTACTCCTCCTGTCACAGTCTCTGTGCCTTAACTACACCAATTGCTTTTCTGTTGTTTTTCTCCTCTCCAGTGCTAGTCCCCTGCCTGATTTGATCTTTTCACCTCCTTATACCTCAGTGTACAACAATGTGACTATCGTTGACAGAAGTGCATCATATACTTGAAATTTGCTAAGAGGGTAGATCTTAAGTCTTGTCATCACAAATTTTTTAAAAAATTGATAACTTTGAGATCATGGATATGTTAATTAGCTTGATTGTGGTATATACTTTGCAGTGTATACATACATCAAATCAAGTTGGACACCTTAAATAGATATACATTTTAATTGTCAATTTTACTTCTGTAAAAGTGGAGAAAAATCATAATTTGACATCCTTAAAACCAATATATTTTAAGTATTCCTTCAACCCATTTTAGTTTTAGTGAAGATATGAGAAATGTATCTTCTATGAACAAAATCATGTATTTGTGTTCAATATAAGAGTTTATTACATACAAAAAATACCCTTTTTCACCACCTAAAAATTAATGAACGAATGAAAAATGTTTTAAATATTAGTGGTTCCTGTATCAAAAAGGAATGACAGCTGTTCTTTCTACTTTAATATGACCCGGGGGCATTTGGTCAAGGGAGAATCCTGAGGGACTATACCTGCCTCCAGGCATAGTGAGTGCTGGCCTGATAAGAAACCATCTTTCTTTAAAACATTGTGGAAAAAGATGATTTTGCAAACTACTTATTTACCTTTTGTGTTTTTTACACAAATATTGATTTATTGTTAAATCAATTAAACTATTCCCCCACCCCTCTCATTTTTACAGTGAGTTGCTAAAAGGTAATATTTATTGGAGGTTAACATATAAAAAAGACACCATGAATTTTAAGGAATGGTCCCACCTGAAACATTATACTAAAACATTTGAAGGTTGGTTTAAATAAATAGTCACTGGAGTTGAATATCACTTCAGCTTACTGCATTATTTCGATCTCAATAATCTTTATGGTTCCCACACCAGGACTGTGTAGATTTCATATGCAAAATAATTCATTACTGATAAAGAGGGGTGTTTTTTGTTTGGTTTGTTGGTTGGTTGGTTGGTTTTTATTTTTTCATGAAAAGAGACTTCTCAAATGACCTCCTCAGAAGGAGGTTTTAAAAACTACCTTAGAAACATTCAATGTCATGGAATTCTAATAAATATTAATTTATGACTTGAACTTGCTACATTTAAATTTAGAAGAGATAACATTCAAACCAGGAGAAATAAACAATAAAACAGAATAACACAGCAATATGAAAATGATGATTTATAATTCTACATGCTTAAAGCTGGAAATACATATTGTGCAGAATATGGCTGGACTTTAGAAAACCAAGGGGATTTTACACAAACAGAATTAAACTAGGTAGAGGAATTTGTATTATTTTCCTTTCCCCTTAAATCTGATGGATGGTGAAGAATGACAAGATTATCATTTTATCTGTCAGAGCCTTACAGTAACAATTTTTTTTAGTTTTTCCATTGTAATAGTTTAGATGGTATTAGTTTCAAGTAATGGAGACTAAGTAAGTGAAAAGAAGACTTTTATTTTAATAGTACATGAGCATCTCTTAGAATCCAAAGGTGTGTGTGTGTGTGTAGGAGAGGTGGCGGGTGCTAGCAACTTAAGTCTTCCAAGATTTTATTTTATTCTTTTAAATGCTGTTTCCTTCCAAGAATCTACGATATTTGTCGCCGTTGTAGCTCTCTGAAGACTATCTCTCTTGCCATTTGATCTATATTATGAAATATGGCTGCTTCCAGAAACTGAGTTTATAGTTCTTGTCTCATGCAGATGATCAAGAGCTTTCAAATCCATGTCCAAATGCCTGGGAAAGAGTGTCTGTTTCCTGTGTATACAGTGGGAACTGGATGACATAGTAGGGTTCTGACTGATAGGAGTCTATCCTTTTGGATTGGAAATTAATTAATGGGGTTTAGGAAAACAAGTCAGACCCCTCCTTCTTCCCGTCAAGAATAGAATCGTCAGAAGAACCCGGTCTGCTCAGTAACTATCACCCACACCCTAGGCACACTGTTCCTTCTCCCACAAAGAGGATTTATTTCCCCATCGTAAAAGCTGTATACTTTTCTAGCAAATCTCTTTAAGCCCTACATATTCAAGGTCACACCCATAACATAGTTAAACACTTGGTTGAAAAACGTCTGCTGTAAATTGAATGCAGAATGGAGAAGAGAAGGGAGATGGGGAAATGAGAGAGCTCACAGGAGCCTTCCAGGAGGAGATAGCCTGTACTGAGCTCTAGTCAATTATTGACTTCCAGGAGTGCTGACTAGGTTAACAGATCTTATGATTTTCCTGAGCATCTTCAATATTCAGATCCTTAGGTGACATTTTCCTCTTTAAAGATTTGGGGGACTCATTCAATTAAAAATTAATAGGTGAACAATGTTTTAGGACTTAATGTAGCTCATTGGCAACCAGTTTGTGAACTCTAATATATATGCTTGTTAAATAAATGATTGAATGAATAGATGAATGACCTATGTTCCTTTGGTGACACTGATTGTTTATCCCAACAGAAATGTTGGCCAAGCCTTTCTGAAATGTCCATGCCTTAAAAAGGTGAACTTTCAAGATGTAAGTATAAGTCTCAACAATTTGTAAAGGAAATAAATTTATCTGCCAAGATAAGCTGATCTCCTGCATGAACGTATTTTCCTAAGACTTCACCTGACCACTTTGAACAATTCAACATAGGTTAACCTATTGATTATAGGCCAACCAATACAAATTCATTGCTCATCATAATGCTTAGGGAGATGCGGCTATGGCAGAAGAAAACAAGTCTTGCTAAGGAATATAAATGGAGCAGAGTTGGTGCTGAATCCTTAGCAAATTGCCACTTAGGCCATTGGAGCATGAATAGCTTTGTGACTGTTCCAATAGGTGTCAGCCAAGTGCCACCTGAGCTGTTCTGACAAAACTAAAATAGCATGTCACAGCTTCCTGTTTCCTATACAAACTAGAACAGTGCTATTTCAGACTGAGAAAACATCCACCTATTACATAATAGCGAGGCAATATATCTGCTTTGGGAATTGGAAGACAGTTGATATTTTAAATGGTGGTAAACTTAGGATACTGCCAAATAGCTCAAGCAAATTCCTTGGAAGATTCCTGCTCTTGAATTGGCCAATAGGTTGACATATTGTACAAAGCCTCCATTTTAATTATCAGCCAGATCTCTGAGCACATTAGCACTTAACCTATGAATGAGAAGACACACTTCTTGAAAAGCTTTTCCCTTTGGGATTGTATCTTATAATTACCAAATGACGTATTCCCTATTCTTTATGGTAAGGGAAATGGTATTTCTAATGAGCATGCTTGTATCATACCTTGTAGGATCTGACTCCCAGCTCTCCGATGCCTCACACACGCCTCAGCACAAGAATTCAAATGTGTTAGGTGGCTCTGGGGAGAAGTCTATTTGGGGAATCACTAATACTTTTCTTCAGTGTCCTTTTTCCAGCATTGAGATAGAAATACCCATCACAAAGAAATCATACTGAGACCTGTAATGCCAGTAATGTTCCCTTATTATCCGTTAACTCCACCCTTCTTTGCCTGTCAAGCTTCCTTTATTGTTGCCAACACTTATCATCTGACTCAGTTTCTTGGTTGTCCCACTCCATTGTCTCTGGGCCATTCTTCTTTACTTGGAACTTAATTATTTCTAAGTATTGCCTCTGCAATTCTCTTCTTTCTGTTTTATACTCCACCTGATCTGTTTCTTCTGCTTTTCTTTTGTCTTATTCTATTTAGGCTATAAGGCCTGAATGAATGTCTCTGTTCTCCACTCAGTATTATTTGTTTTGCCTCATTTTACCCTCTCATCTCCTCCTACAGAAGTTAAGACTTCTATTTACTCACTGACTGTATATGTATCTTGATATTTCCTTGAGAATAGGCAGATCTCATAGTCCTTGAGTTCATAAGAGGCAAAAGGAAGGTACACAAAACATACTGACTAATCAGTGGAGTCAGAAGAATAACAAAGAAAAGAGACAAAAAGCGGTAAGAGAAAAGATACCCTGTTTGGGGGGACCTCAGAAATAAAAATAACTGTATCAGCAACAACATTCTTTGAAGTGACAATTAATATTGAGATTCAAATGTATATATGAGAGAAAAAGAAAATGGTATTAGGTGATTATTAGACACAGCCTAAGTTAAGTGTGCATTAAAACATGTTCCGATTCACTAGCATCTATAAATTTCCAAGTCAGTTGTACTTTTTCACTATTGCATGTTTCGTATATACATGTCATTCCATAGATTAATTCTTCCTATCTTGCATTGGTAGGCTGGCTTTCAGGGACTCACTTGCAGTACTTGGATGGGATATGAAATGGGATTTATGATCTTGTTTTTCTGGGTTAAGAACATTAATATTTTTATTTAATTTAGCTTCTGTCAGTAAGGAGCTTAGAAAATGAAACACTTTTTAAATTTTAAGTTTATTGCACCTACATTCATCTCATTTCAGGAGAATGTTACAGGTCAGCAAATTACATTTCATTTGTACTTTCCTTGTGTCATTATGTTGTTTTCAATAATCAATCATATTTAAAATGGATGTATAACTATTTTTTATTTGAGGAGGTAAAGTAATATTTCAAATGTGTGGGATAAAAACGTAATTAGTTAAGCTGACATTTATTAAGTTCTTAGCCTGATCAAACATAGTCGTTGTCAGTTTTAGAGAAGGAGAAATTGAAATTGGATCTATTTGAGACTGCCCAGAGATTGGCATTATTAATATTCTTTTCTCTTTGTTTGCTTTTAAACATTGTTTTGCTAAAAAAAAAAAAAAAGGCTGGAAAAGGCAAATGTTCTGATGAGAGGTTTGGAGAGGGCTGATAATTGTGTGGTTGACGCAGTAATGGAACTTTGTTCCTGTGTGGCATTTTCTTTAAGTTTGGAGCCTTACAGTCTCCTACTGAGATAATATAGTTCTTCACGTATTATTGATTGCAGTATGTTTGAAGAGCATATCATAGTTACAGATTCTGTTCTTGAATATTATATGAAATGAAACTGAGTCCTGCGTTATGCATTTCTACAAATTGGTGAATTTGTTAAGCCCATTTTCCAGGCTACATTTATTAGCTCTTACTAGTTTCATTTTTAGTGCTTGAAAATTACATAAAGAAATACATTTGTCACATTCTATAGTGAGGATCTAGGGGGGTTGATTATATGCAGTCATTCCTAAAACTTAAATAAGGTTATCATCTTACACTTAAGCTAGAATAATTCAAAAAATAAATTCTGTATCTACCAGGAACTGGAAAGGGGGTCAGATTATTTCAACCTCAAAATGTAAAAGAGCAAGATCCAGAAATCTAATTGCTCTAGTAATCCCTCATTGCATAACAAACCACCCACAACTTAGTAGCTTAAAACAATAACATTTATTCTTCTCGGGAATAGTGGCGGCTCTGGTGCTGAAGGCTTACTTCTGATCCACTTGGCATTGGTGGGGTGGCTTGAAAGCTAGAAGGTGGAATCAAGTGTCTGGTGCCTGGACTGGGAAGATTCAAAACATTTGGGGGTGAGGGAGCTGGGACTTCTGGGGGTTCTCTTTACATCTTTATGTGATCTCTCTGTGCCGTCTCTCCAGCCTAGTGGATTCAGGATAGCACGATTTCTTACTTGTAGGCTCAGGGCTTCTGAGGCACATATCCCAAGTGAGAAAGAACCAGGCAGAAGTGTAATTGCTTCTTATGATGTAGGCACATCTGCCTCCTTCATTCTCTTTATTAAAACACAAGTCACTGAAGCCACCCCATATTCAGTGGAAGAGAGATCAGATTTCTTTTTGATGAGAGGAATCCAAAGGATTTGAGACATATTTAAAGCCACACTAGTATCTGAATGTTCTATCATAAATATTAATATAACTAAAGGAACTATATAGCAAGGGATATACATATTTACAACTTTTTAAATTGAAGTGTGGTTGACATGCACTATTAGTTTCAGGTATATAACATGATTTGACAATTATATATGTCAAACATATATATAAAATATCACCATAATAATTATAGTTACCATCTATTGCTATACAAAGTTACTACAATATTATTGACTAGATTTCCTATGCTGTATTTTTCATCCCCATGATTTATTTTATAACTACTGGTTTGTATGTCTTAGCCCCTTCACCTGTTTTGCCTATCCCTCACCTTTCTCCCCTCTGGCAGTCACCAGTTCTCTGTATTTATGAGTCTGTTGTCTGTTTTTTCTTATTTATTATTTTTTTAGAGTCCACATGTAAGTGAAATCATATGGTATTTCTCTTTCTTTGTACTTATTTCATTTAACATAATATCCTCTAGATCCATCCATGTTGTTGAAAATGGCAAGATGTAGGGGCACCTGGGTGGCTCAGTCAGTTAAGTGCCAGACTTCAGCTCAAGTCATGATCTCACAGTTAGTGAGTTTGAGCCCCACGTCGGGCTGACAGCTCAGAGCCTGAAGCCTGCTTCAGATTCTGTGTCTCCCTCTCTCTCTTTGCCCCTCCCCTGCTCATGCTCTATCTCTCTCTGTCTCAAAAATAAATAAACACTAAAAAAAGTTAAAAAGAAAGAAAATGGCAAGATGTCATTCCTTTTTATGGCTGAGTAATATTCCATAGCAGCAAATGTATGTGTGTATACATATATGTGTATATATGTGTATATATATGTGTTTTTGTATTTGTATTATATACATATATATGTGTTATATACATATACATGTGTATTATATACATATACATATACATATATATGTGTGTTTTTGTATTTGTATTATATACATATATATGTGTTATATACATATACATGTGTATTATATACATATACATATATATATATATATATATGTATATGTATATATAACCTGGTGATTCTCCAGAGAATTATTATGAGTGAAAAAAACCAGTCATAAAATTTCAATAGTGTATAATTCCACCTCTACAGCATTCTTGGAAAAAAATATTATAGAAATGGGGAACATGTATGTGGTTGTCTGGATATATATACATATATATATATATATATATATATATACATACACACACATATACACACACATGTGTGTATGTATGTATATAATACACACACATATACATCTATACAAACATATATACACACACTTATATATGTATACACACACACACAAACACAACATCTTTTTTATCCATTCATGTATCAGTAGACACCTAAATTGCTTCCATATCTTGGCTATTGCAAATAATGCTGCAATAAATGTAAGTGTGCATGCATCTTTTTAACTTAGTGTTTTTGTTTTCTTTGGGTAAATACCCAGATGTAGAATCACTAAATTATATAGTATTTCTATTTTTAATTTTTGAGGAGCCTCCATACTGTTTTCCATAGTGACTGCATTAAATTACATTCCCACCAACAGTGAATGAAGGTTGTTCCCTTTTTCACCACATCTTCGCCAACACTTGTTATTTTTTGTCTTTTTTGCTACTAGCCATTCTGATTGGTGTGAGGTGATATCTCATTTTGGTTTTAGCAAAGTATATTCCAGTATTTCCTGGGCTCTCTAAAGCAATTTTTCCTCAGAATTAAGACACTTCTTCACACTATTCATGAGGCTGTTCTAAATCCCTACAGTATTTATATTTTTGCTGTTTAACATGTTCTAGGCCACAGATTCATCATTCCCCCACATAAACACACTTATTATTTAAAAAATTTTTTGTAATGTTTTTATTTATTTTTTAGAGAGATAAAGAGCTGGAGAGGGGAAGAGAGAGAGGAAAACACAGAATCTGAAGCAGGCTCCAGGTTCTGAGCTGTCAGCACAGAGCCCAACGCAGGTCTTGAACTCACGAAGCGTGAGATCGTGACCTGGGCCGAAGTTGGATGCTCAACCAACTGAGCCACCCAGGTGCCCCAACACAATTATTTTAAAGAGAATTTGTGTTAGGTTGTGACCTTTGAGAATCAGACACTAAAACAGGATTAGTTATACAAGAGATTTTTGGGGAAACTCCTAGAAGGTGCAGGGAGGCAGTGAATACCAAGAAATCCCTTAAACTGTGATGCAGGGCTGACACCCATGAAAGGGGAAGAAGAAGGAAGGCAGACTGGACAGGAATAGTCTCATAGTGTAATACAGTTCAGATATAGGTTTTACCAGGCCAGTCAGGAGCAGTAATTTCTTTAAAAGACAAACGAAGTATAAATCTATCATACAATCCAGTGATTTCACTCCTGGCCATTTATCCCAGAGAAATAAAGACTTAATGTTCATATAAACAATTGTACAGAAATGTTTATGGCAGCTCCATTCATAATTACCTCAAATTGGGAGCAATCTGGATGTTCTTCAGCAGCTGAATTGTTTAGCAATCTGTGGTACATCCATACCATGGAAAAATACTCAGCAATTAAAACAAACAATTGAAACACACAACAGCAACCTGAAGATTCTCCAGAGAATTATTATGAGTGAAAAAATCCAGTCATAAAAATTTATATACTGTATGATTCCATTTATACATCATTCTTGAAGTGAAAATATTATAGAAATGGGGAACATATTTGTGGTTGCCTGAATCTAAGGAGAGGTTGAGAGTGAGGGGATAAACGGCTGTGGCTATAAAAGGGAACATGGGGACTCTTGCAGTGATGGAATTGTTCCATATGTTGACTATCAGTGTCAGTATGTTGGTTGTGAAGTACCCTAGGTTTAAAAGATGGCGCCACTAGGGACACCAGATAAAAGGTACATGCAGTCTTACAACTGCATATGAATCTATATTTATATCAGGATAAAAATTTTAATTAAAGAATAAAATTAAAGTGATAAAACATGCAATTTTCAAAGGAAGCAAACTTGAAAACAATCTATAGTTTGCCACTAATAAAGGAAACGTTACGTTGGTTAATTTGAGAATGGAATTTTTAGTTTGAGTGTACTAACAAGAAATGTCCCAACTCTTATGTTACTTTTGTTTCAGAAGTTTCTAAAATCATCTCCAAAATGTGTTTTTTTTTCTTGATGTATCAAATTATCTGGTATTTACATATAAGTAGTAGAAAACATATTTCTTCTCCATTTGCCTCTACCATCCAGTGTGTAAAAATACTTATGAATAACTTTCATCATATTTTAAGTTTCTCTTCATACTATTCAAAATATATCCAGTAAGTTTTCAGATGATTTTATAACTGTGTTCATCATATAATGAAAAGAATCCAACTTACTGAGGAAAATGTTCCTGTTTTGATACAACATACTCCCTTTGACTTGTGTGGTACAGTAGAAACTCAGTATAAAAGAAAAAAAAATTGTCAAATGAGTAAATAAAATTTCAATTCATGCTCACTTGGCCCATTCAATCATAAATACACTATTGTGAACTTAAGAGTTTATTCAGAAAGTCTTGACGTTTTCTGACTCCTTGAATACCCAAGTGAAGGTGTTTCCAAGAGAAACCAATGAGTTCAGGTTTAACACAGTACCTAATCAATCAGTCTCTGTTTACTGCTACATGAGGTTGAAAAAAAAAATGGTTGAACAATTTCAGGATTTCCTTTAAAATAATAGAGATAAATGATACCGTGGTTAATGGTTTCTCTTAAATTGTCATTTATATTTCAGTTGGTATGGACTTTTCCCTGTAATAGCAGTGAGTGAGTAGGTTTTTCTTCATTACAGTTCAATGGCTTCAGCTAATACAGCATGTCCTCTTATTAAATCATTTTGGCTTTTGCACCATTTTTGCTTGTTCCAATCATCTCTCCAATCCATGTCTCTGTGTCTATATCATGATGTTATTAGTGAGTTTTTAAAAACTTTTTTCTAGTTGTCCTTGTTATGAAAGATTAGAGGAACAAAATGACTTTGTGAACTTCAAGAAACTCAACCCTGACAAACACCCAAAAATGAATTGGGTTTACGTAACTATGGGCTTTATCATAGTGTTACAGTGAATAGCATTGACTTCATTGCACCCTAATTAATACTTTAATCTATACAGGGGCGCCTGGGAGGCTCAGTTGGTTAGGTGACCACCTTCAGCTCAGATCATGATCTCACAGTTTGTGAGTTCGAGCCCACGTCGGGCTCTGTGCTGACAGCTCAGAGCCTGGAGCCTACTTCAGATTCTGTGTCTCCCTCTGTCTCTACCCCACCCCTGCTCACGCTCTGTGTCTCTCTGTCTCTCAATGATAAATAAACATTAAAAATTTTTAAAAATAATAATAATTAAAAAAATACTTTAATCTATACAACTTAGGACCATAAATGAAATTCTATGGTGAACTGACGTATTTTGCTGAGTGATTTTATCAGTTATCTTGTTTATTTTGTTCTTGGTCAGAATCCTAATTTTGTTGTGTTAAGAGCAGATTTCCTAAATGTTTTACTAATATCTTAGAAGCTATGGCCTTTGCAAGCAAATGCAAATCTGTAAATAAGTCCCCAACTTTTGCAACATTCAATTCATGGTTCCTAGTACTTTAAATTCCAGAATTTTTTTAGAATTAGTATTTTTACTATATTTATTGCTTTGAAATTTTCAAAAGAAATTCTTATGTGTATCAGAATGATACTTTAAAAAAAATTTTTTAAATGTTTATTATTGACAGACAGAGCATGAGCATGGGAGGGGCAGAGAGAGGGGGAACACAGAATCTGAAGCAGGCTCCAGGATCTGAGCTGTCAGCACAGAGCCCGACAAAGGGCTTGAACTCACAAACCAGCAAGGGTGCCTGGGTGGCTCAGTCGGTTGAGTGTCCGACTTCAACTCAGGTCATGATCCCACGGTTCGTGGGTTCGAGCCCCGCGTTGGGCTCTGTGCTGACAGCTCAGAGCCTGAAGCCTGCTTCTGATTCAGTGTCTCCCTCTCTCTCTCTGCCGCTCCCCTGCTCACGCTGTGTATCTTAAAAATAAATAAATGTAAAAAAATAAAAATAAAAATAAACCCTGGGAGATCATGACCTGAGCCAGAGTCAGACACTGAAACAACTGAGCCACCCAGCACCCCTAGAGCAATTCTTAAAGTTGGATGGTTTTATACAAAACCCTGGCAGCATCTCTAAAAGTAAAATATCATAGTAAAATATCATTCACCAGTACATAAAAATGCAGATTTTTGGGCACCTGGGTGGCTCAGTCAGTTAAACATCTGACTCTTGGTTTGGGCTCAGTTCAATGATATCATGGCTCATGAGTTTGAGTCCCACTTTAGGCTCTGTGCTGACAGCACAGAACCTGTTTGGGATTCTCTCTCTCTGTCTCTCTCTGCCCTGCTTGCTCTCTCTCCCTCTCAAAATAAATACACTTAAAGCAATTTAAAAATATTTTTAAAACTGCAGTTTTCAAAAAATGTACCTTATATTCAAACAACATTTTTATTGTCTGTGCTAATACTTTCACAGCTGTTTCAGAAAGTTTATATGATTCTTTAATTTGGCCTTCCTAAAAGTCACTGGATTTACCAAAAAACACAGTTGATAACCACTTCATAAAAATATTTACTTTTATTTTTAATTCAATTTTAAACATAAAATTTGCAATATGACAGTGGTCAGAAAGAGTACAGAGAGATCACACTTAAAGAATCAGGGGGTTTTGACAGAGGCACTGAAACAATTCAGTGGAGTAAGGAGTCTTTGACAAAGTATGCTGGAAATACTGTGAAAGGGAAATACTGCACCTCACTCCCTATTTCACAGCACATACAAAAATTAACTAAAAATGAAACAAGCTTATAGAAGCGTCATGTTTCTAGAAGAAAACATTGGAGAATATCTCCATGACTGTAGCAAGTAGAGAGATTTTATTTTTACATAGGTCACACAATTAATTCATTAATCCTAAAAAAAGTAAAAATTGACAAATTGAATTTTATCATGCGTATGACGTTTTGCTCATCAAAGCAATCAGTGTGAAAATATACCTGTTACAGGAAAGATAAAAAGAAAGGAGAGAATCTCCTGAGCATTCCTACAAATGAAAAAGAAAAAGAAAAAAAAGGGCAGAAGATTTATATGAATGCTCAAGAAAATGACATATAAAAAGCACAAAAGACGTTTGGCCTAATAAGAATATAAAATGTATATTATTATTAATTATTAGTTAATTATGTATAATTATTAGCTATTATTAGCTATAATAATTAGCTGTTATTAGTGAATTTAAAACATACTCTTAATATAAGCTTATCACTCCCATTGATAAAGGCCAGATTAATATGAATTTATAATACAAATTTATTTATTCTTTTTAACTTTTTAAAAGTAGTCTCTACACCTAATGTGGGGCTTGAACTCACAACCCTGAGACCAAGAGTCAAATGCTGTACTGACTGAGCCAGGTGCCCTTATAGGACAAACTTAAAAACACATAGGAGGATATGCCGTTACAAAAGAGAGGCAGTAAGGGGCACCTGGGTAGCTCAGTCGGTTAAGCATCTGACTTCAGCTCAGGTCATGATCGCATGGTTTGTGAGTTCCAGCCCTGAGTTGGGCTCTGCGCTGACAGCTCAGAGCCTGGAGCCTGCTTCAGATTCTGTGTCTCCCTCTCTGTCTGCTTGTTTCTTTCTCTCTCTCTTTCTCTCTCTCTCTCTCTCTCTCTCTCTCTCAAAAAATAAATACTAAAAAAAATTTTTAAAAAAGAGGCAGTAGAAGTAGCAAACAAAATCTGACTGCTAAATCATTCAGATATAAGGTTTTTCAAGTTATTTGAAACTGGAATTTTATTCATCCAGTGGACTTTGTGGTGTGTTTACAAAAGAAACCCCATAGTTCTATAGTGAAATGAGAAGATGCTTTAAACAATAGTGTATTAGGAACGTACTAGGAAGTTAAAGACAAGAAGCATAGAGAAGCAAAAGGACAGTGTATGAGATTGATGTAATTCATTTGCTCCTCATCCATCCCCTATTTTGAAATATTGCTTCTATTTTATCGAATGTCTACTACATATCAAACATTGTATTAGAAATTGAGGGTCAAAATGATGTACTGGTGCAATTTCTGTTTTCATTAGGTAAGTTAGAGGGAAAATCACTGAAATGTAAAATTATAGTTTTCTGTCATAAGGAAGTTCATAGACTTAGGTCATTTATTAAGAGGTAATATTTGAGCCTTTATATAGTTATTTATTCTTAAACATTTATTTTTGAGAGAGAGAGAGAGAGCGAGACCAAGAGCAGCAGAGAGAGCACAGAGCCCGATGTGGGACTTGGTCCCATGAATCATGTGATTGTGACCTGAGCCTAAATCCAGAGCCAGATGCTTAACCGAGTTACCTAGGTGCCCCTTGCTCAAAATAAATAAACATTAAAAAAAAAGGATAAAGCAGGGTGCCTGGGTGGCTCATCCAGTTAAGCGTCCGACTTCAGCTCAGATCACGATCTCACAGTTTGTGAGTTCGAGCCCCGCGTCGGGCTCTGTGCTGACAGCTCGGAGCCTGGAGCCTGCTTCTGATTTTGTCTCCCTCTCTCTCTGCCCCCGCCCTGCTCACACTATGTCTCTGTCTCTCAAAAAGTGAATAAACGTTAACAACAACAACAAAAAAGGATAAAATGGAGTTAATTGATAGCCAGAAGGAGGTTGTCTCAAAGAGTGAAAATAACCCATGCAAAGAACCTGATTTCAGGGGGATATATATTCATAAACCAAAAAGGAATTTAATGGCTGTGTGGATAAAAGGAAGGAGGAGTCATTGAAGTAACACGAGCAGGGATATTCTGGGGCTGGATTTAGGAAGCAATATTTTTGTCTGGATATCATTCTTAAGAATTTTACCTCAAGTGAAACTTCATTATATAACCCTCTAATCTATAAAACTGCTTGTAAATTATAGCATCCTAGATTCAATCAGATCAGTAGCATTATAAGCTAGCAGAATAATTAAGAACAGAGGTCATAAAAGTGTCTTCTTTATTGAAAATAAGGATTCTTTTCTTTTCTTTTTTTAATTAAAAATACTCTAAAATTAATCTATACAAATGACATATGTTCAAATACAGCAAAGGAGTATATTATGAGAAAACAAAAACTCTTTCACATCCCAGATACCTAGGGTATTCTCTTCAAACATTGAAAACATTTTCTCATTGCTCTTCAAGCAGTTGGCTATACACCTAAAACATAGCTGACATATGGATAGATTTTTCTTTATTTTCTAAAATTTGAGGCATTCTACATGCTCTCTTCCCCGATTTTTGCTTTTTTTAAGCATATATGTTGGTGATAGTTTTATATCTGCATATATGTATTTATGATATTTCTATCATACATCTACATAGCATCTATAAATGCTACCCTATTGATTGTCACAGAGTTTCCCTTTGTTTTTCTGTCTTCCTCCCCCATTTTTCCTATTATAAAACAATGGTGTAATTAACTTCACTGTACACATTCCTTTGCATACTTTTTTTCTTTCTTTCTAAATTTTTAAAAATGTTTATTATTTTTGAGAGAGAAGGAGACAGAGCATGAGCAGGGGAGGGGCAGAGAGAGAGAGAGGGAGACACTGAATCCAAAGCAGGCTCCAGGCTCTGTGCTGTCCCCATAAAGCCGGATGCGGGCTTAAACTCACAGACCATGAGATCATGACGTGAGCCAAAGTTGGACACTAAACCGGCTGAGCCACCCTTTTTTCTTTTTTTTTCTTAATAGAGAAAGGGAGTGTGTGTGAGTGGGGTAGAGTGGCAGAGAGAGATTGAGAGAGAGAGAGAGAGAGAGAGAGAGTCTTAAGCTGTTCCACACTCAGTGTCTCGATCCCATGACCCTGGGATCATGACCTGAGCCAAAATCGAGAGTTGGACACTCAACCAACTGCACCACCCAGGCGCCCCTCTTTGCATATTCTTCATAATGATAATCACATAACTCTGACTCCATCACAGGTACTCCTCTGGAATATTAAATATGTAATTAAATAATCCAGTCCTGTGATGAGGGTACTCTTGATTGTTTCCATTTCGTATGTGGGGAAAATGAAGAGAAAATTTCAATAATTTTCCAAATTTCATACATATGGTAAATGGCAGAGCTGGAATTAGAAGGTAGCCAGAAAGAAAAAGCACTTTCCTAATACCCACAATAGATTTCCTTTCACATATTTGAACACAATATGGGATACAACAGTGGATTAGAATCCTCAAGTCAAAGAGCTTGTATTTGCTGTACAACTTATATTACTTTATTTCCCTTCAAAGAGGATTTCATCAATTTGTAATTCTAGCAATAATAGACTTCCTTCATCTCTGTGTATGCTCTCAGGTATTTTGGTAGCTATCTGTGTGGTAAAAAAAAAAAAAAGAAAATGGTTATTTTTATTTTTCTAATTATGCATGTGAATTCATTTATAATCCACTTGTCAACAATATCTTTGGTATGAATTGCCTTTTCTGTTTTCAGAGCCTTGTAAACCTCTGTTCCTCTAATGATCAAAAAGTAAACAAACCTCTCATTTGAAGCACTGTCTGTATCAATGAATATATATCTCTATATTTTAATCTGTTTTTTTACTCTTTCTCTGGCTACATGGAAGTCCTTGTCTGTTTCTCTGCCACTCTCAAATACTTTAATTTATTTTTTAAAGTCTCTTCATTTATTTTGAGAAAGAGATGGAGAATGTAAGCAGGGGAGGGGCAGAGAGAGAGAGAGAGAGAGAGAGAGAGTGAGAGAATCCCAAGCAGGCACTACACTGTCCATGCAGAGCCTTGACATGGGGCTCGATTTCAAGAACTGTGAGCTCATGACCTGAGCCAAAATCAAGAGTCAATACTTAAACTGAATGAGCCACCCAAGTGCCCTCAAATACTTTTAAGTAATACAGCTTTATAGTAAATGTGACAATTAGCAACCTAGTCTACCATTTCTGTAATTAAGATTTTTTTTTTCTGATTTGCTTGCTTTTCTTGCAAAAAACTCTCTCTTTCTTGAGACTAGCTTGACTTTCAGTACTTGTCATCTTCAGGGTGATTTGTAGCTGATTTATTCTTCACTGATGAAACATGATGGTGTCAGTGGCAGTTGTCTTTTCCCAGACAAGCCCCAGAGTGGGATTTGGGGAGTGGGGAAAAAGCCCCTGTCTTCTTGGCGATGCTTTCCTGAAATCCAAGCTAGAGATTCCATAACACATACCTGTGGTTCAGGGAGAGTGAATTGTCATGTCTCCAAGGCTGGACACTTGCCCACTGGGTTTAGTATGTTTTCCTAAATGAATGTTTCTCCATTTGTTGTATGGCTTTAGAACAATTTCCAGTGACTTTAAATGATTGTATTTTTAAGTTTTGTGTTTTTGTTTGCTTTTATGAGAAAATGTTCTTCTATTCTGTGTATAAATTTCTGGTTTAATTTTTTCACCAACCTTTGCCCTTCTTCACACCCATAAACTCCCATGCTTTATTCTAACTTCATTACTTGTACTTGATATTTGATTTCTTCTCCCCCCCCCCCTTTAAAAAAATCTGGTTTAATGATTTTGATTCTTTTTAACTCTGACTAATAGTTTGGTAAATAGGATTAAATCATGTTTTGATTACATACATATATTATTTGGGATCCTTCAGCAAAGAACAAAGATATGTTTAAGTTACCTCATATATTGTGATATTGTTGCTTTGGGTCAGAATTTTCATTATTGCCAATAAGAGTTTTGTACGTGAAATCATTATTAAATATGGTTTTACCAAGAGAGATACCACATTTATTTTTATTCTACTAGTTGATATGCAAGACTTGAAAAGCACAGATAATACAATCCTATAAGACTGTTTTAGGCCTGGGCACTTGAGTGGCTCAGTCATTTAAGCTTCCAACTGTTGATTTCGGCTCAGATCATGATCTCATGGTTCATGGGTTCCAGCCTCCGGTTTGGGCTCCACACTGACAGCTTAGAGCCTGTGTGGGATTGGGATTCTCTCTTTCCCTCTCTGTTGCTTCCCTGCTCATGCTTACTCACATGTGCACTCTCTCTCTTTTTCTCTCATAAGTGAATGAATGAATGAATGACTTAAAAAAAAAAAAAAGACTATTCTAAGCCAGAGCTCTGCGGATAGAGTTTTATTTTTCGCTTCAAGAGGGAAATTCCTAGCTACCTTTCAGAAATTATTTTTGCATCAAATAGACTTTATACTTGTCTAGTGATAGCAATTTGAGTAATGGATGTCGTCTCTGTTCAGATTTCAAATTGGTTTCTCATACAGTCCTAAGATTTACAGCTGTTTGCTCATTTATGTTTTTCAAACCAAGAGCATTTTAATCTCGTTTTCACATGGATATTTTCCAACACAGAGAGCAATTGTTGCATTTATGTAGGAAGTGGAGCTTCCAGATCTGGCAAACTGCATCCCTATCCCATTCAAAAACAAAAACAAAGACAAAAATACTCAGTAAGGTAATTGTCTCTAATGACCAAAAAATCTGCCCTTTAGTCATAAGGTTAACGTAGACTCTTTATTACAAAGTGTCCATGTGAAAGCAAACTATAGCATAACAAATACCTAGGGAAACAGGTGTCTATAAGTTAGTGAACCATCTTTGAAGTTCAGCTAGTTTACAGAAAATTTCACCAGTGGCCGCAAAGCCACATTATAGCAAAATCTTGTGGGAGTGGTGGAGTTTTGGTTCATGTGAACCAATAAACCAGAATCAGGAGCCTGTATTTCTGTGTGTATATGAATATAAGATAACTCAGTGGTTTCCAACTTACTATAATACTTTGATAGTGTATGAACTACTCTGGGAAAGTGTATTAATACTTTTGCCTGTATTTACGACAAAGAGATCCAAGAATGATGGAACAATAACATTATTTGTGAAGATTGAGTGTCTGAATTTTATTAAATGCTATCTTTATTGCTGAAGCAATGCTAAAAACTTTGGTTTCAGGAACTGCTTATGGTATACATCAGTTTTTCCTACAAGGGTATAATAAATTTTATAGGATAGCAACATGTAATCAAGAGGCATGACGTTTTTATTCTATCAATTCCTAGAAAACATCCCTGAAATAATGTTCACTCTGTCTCCTTACCTGATTTTCCCTCAACATTTCTGACCCTAGTTTGAAAAGTTGGCTTTAATCCCTAAATGTCTTTGTGATGTTGTGATTTATTAAAAGTATATATTTGTTTCTTCAGATGACCAAACTGTATTTCTCATTTACATTTGGTCTTCATCTATGGTTCCTGGCCAACAGCTTCCAAAAGCCTTGGAATTTCTTAAGTGACAGAGCAATAGAGGTGTCTTCTGTTATGTTAATGAGGTGACTTTTTGACCCCACCAAAGGAAGGGGGGCTGGTAGCCAGGAGAGCCAAGCATGTGATTAGAGGTTGGAACTTTCAGTCCTGTCTCCTCTGGCCTTCAGGGAGGAGTGTGGGTCTTGAGGTTGAACCAGTCACCAATGGCCAGTGATTTAATCAGTCATGCTTATGTGATGAGGCCTCCACAAAAACCCAAAAGGGCAGGGTTTGGAGAGTTTCCAAGCTGGTGAACAGATGAAGGTACTGGGAGAACGGTACACATGGAGAGGGCATGGAAGCATCGCCCCCTTTCCCCATTCTTGCCCTGTGCCTGTCTTCCATCTGCTGTTCTTGTGTTATATCCTTTCATAATAAACTGATAATCTAGTGAGTAAAATGTTTCTCTGAGTTCTGTGAGCCACTCTAACAGATTAATCAAACCTAAGGAGAGGGTCATGGGGACCTTTGATTTATAGCCAGTCGGTCAGAAGTCTAGGTAACAACTTGAATTTGAGACTGGTGTCCGAAGTCCAAGAAGGAAGTTGTGGGGACCTCTGATCTGTAGCCGGTTGTTCAGAGCACAGGTGATAACCGGGATTTGCAACTGGTGCCTGAAGTGGGGAAAGGGTAGAAATCTTATAGGACTGACTGTTTAACCTGTGGGATCTGACAGTGTCTCCAGGTAGAGAGTATCAGAATGGAGTTGAATTTGTAGGACACCAAGCTGGTGTCTGGAGCATTGCTTTTTGTGGGTTTAGGGGTCTCTCCCATACACACACACCGAAATTGTGTTCAACGGGACACTTGGGTGGCTCAGTCAGTTAAGCGTCTGACTTCTGCTTAGGTCATGATCTCGCAGTCCGTGAGTTTGAGCCCCGCGTTGGGCTCTGTGCTGACAGCTCAGATCCTGGAGCCTGCTTTGGATTCTGTGTCTCCCTCTCTCTCTATCCCTCCCCCGCTCATGCGCGTGCGCTCTCTCTCTCTATCTCAAAAATAAATAAACATTAAAAAAATTAAAAAAAAAAAAAGAAATTGGATCCAGGAACCTAATTTAATTCATGTTTATCACTTTATCTCTCAGTTCGTGACTTGATATTCTAGTTACATTTATATTTCTGTAAATGTTCAGAAAGGACAGAAATCATTGTTTTCTAACAAGTTTTATTTGAACAAAGAAAAGAAATCAACAGGGTGTCTGTATTCTTCCACTAATGGTTTGCATTTCTCAGTGCCATTTTGTTGGGTTAAGAACTTCCAGGGGGAAGCTACATTATTAGGTAGACTGAAAATAAAAGAGTCTGCATGTGCAAATTGTGTTAATGTGATTTGTGTTAATGATTATCCGTGGTTTATATAATAGCATAGTCATTTTTTTTTTCTTTCCAATTAGAGAGACGATATGCTGTAACTCAAATTCTAGAGAGCTATATATCACTAATTTTATTTAGGTCTGTTTCCTTAATATTATGTGAGGAGGCTCACCTAAATTAAGCATCTCGAATCTCTCTTTCATGGAGTGCTTCTAGGATGAGCTCAATTTATTAAACATATATTGCTTTGTAACAAATTACCCAAACTTAGTTGCTGAAAATAATACATATTCATTTTCCCAGAGTTTTTGTGGGGTGGGTATTTGGAAGCAGTTAAGCAGAGCCAATCTGCCTCCATACATCTTGTGAGGTTGCCATCAAGATACCGACCAGAGTTGCAGCTTTTCAAAGGCTTAACTGGGTTGGAGGGTCCTCTTTAACTCAGTTGGTTCGGTCCCAGTTCAAATGAGTCCACACGAGAAATTTCTTTTCCTTTGAGACTAGCTGAGTTTGCTGTTATATGGTACCAAATAATCCCACAACCTCAGGTGAATCAGCAAAACCCAATCGGTCAAAAATAGAATTAAGCATAGCATTTTGGTCTGCTATGGGAATAACCTGTTGATTCTACTTACTGTCCCCGTTAGAACCACCACCACTGTCCACACGCAACTGAGAGTAGGTGATCTGACTACAATTAGCTGTGGTACCATTTACTTGTAAACATTAATAGCCTAGTCGACAGCTAATTAATTCGATATGACCCAAGACTAGACTTCAGCTGGTTGCTTGAATAAGCTAATACTCATTAGACAATAGGGATGAGAATAATGAACCAACTGATCTATATTTCACTTCCCTGTGTTGGGGCTCAGGGCAGGTCAACCCAAGATAAGCCACAGGCTCTTAAAGTTACTTAAGAACCAAAAACTACGAAAGGGACACTGACCCTCCTTTGTCTCCAGATACCAGGAAATGAATCTTCCTATGTGAAAAGTACCCTTCCCTATATCTATCTCCAAGGCTAGAGACATCCTTATCACCAGAGACAGGGAACTCAGGTCTGAGAAATCTCTGTAAGTAAACTCTGTTTCTTCTTCCTAATTAGTACTCAAACTTAAGTTTTCTGGTCTCCCCAGTTCCTCACAAATTTATTGTTTCTATGTCTAAAGAGTGTAAAAGCTGCCTGCCTTGTTCCTTTCTTAGATCCCATATCTGTGAGACCACTGTACGTACAAACAAATTATTTTTTTTTCTCCTGTTAACCTGTCTTCTGTCAATTTAATTATTAGACCAGCCAAAAGTATTCAAGAGAGGTCGGGGAATATTTTCTTCTCGATACTTACACAACTTATTTACAGACCAAGAAATTCTGAATTGCTTAGGTTTAAGAATAATATTTTTTGGAGAGTATTTTTGACCTTAAATGGAAATATATTTTGCCTCTAGTGTTTTGCCTGAGAAGGGGCCAGTTTCCTGGTTTCAGCGTTCAGACATTTCTTTACATCAGCATGAAGGCTTTTTTTTTTAACTGTAAATATTGCACTCTTAAGTTTAATAAAGACACTGCATCACAGGAAGTATTTCAGAACAGTTATGTTCATATTCAGAACAATTGTTTTCATTTATAACATTGGGGTTTGAGGTGTATCTTAGACTGAGTTTTAAACTCCGTTTAAGACCTGTACTGTAACCTTTTATGAAAAGAATGTGTTGCAGTTAATGTAACTCTTAGGCAAATATACGAAATTATAATGTTAAAATTTTAAATAATATTTATATTGTATCTGAGACAATTACTGCTGATGTTGAAAGTGGAGTATGCATTTGTGTATGCCGATCGTGTTTTTTTTTTTGAATGTTTTTAATGTCTATTCGTTTTTGAGAGAGAGAGAGAGAGAGACAGGGCACGAGTTGGGAGAGGCAGAGAGAGAGAGGGAGACACAGAATCGGAAGCAGGCTTCAGTCTCTGAGCTGTCTGCACAGAGGCCGATGTGGGACTTGAACCCACAAACTGTGAGATCATGACCAGAGCTGAGGTCAGAGGCTTAACCCACTGAGCCACCCAGGCTCCCCTGTTGATCTTGTTTTTACTTTGGCCTCCTATAAAGGGAAACTAATCTCATAGTTATCAAACTTCACTCACTGTTCAACTTTATTACCATGTTTCTATGATTGTTCATACTAAGACCCATCCTTTCCAATCTCCATTAATTTTTATCCACTAGATTAATAAATATTTGCCTGTAGAACAATTCATTCATTTATGAATCACTCAGTCTGTGTTAAGCTTCAAATCTAAAAAACAACAACAAAAAACCCTACATTAAGAAAGAAAATATTTAATGAAAATGTTGTAAGTTCAGAGGTAGGGTAGATTTGAGGTTTGTTTTATGCTAGTGGCTTAGTGCTGTCACTGATGTTTTGATTTTTTTTTTTTTTTCATTCCCCCTACTTACCTTCTCTGGAATTAACAGTATCTTAAACTCCCCATGATCACAAAATGCCTGCTTCATCTTCAGAGACTGCGTGTTTTTCATCCAAGTTCAAAAAGATTGTGCCTTTCCTCCCAAACGTCAAACAGAAGTGCTGATTAGTACTCTGATTGAATTAAATTATGTGGCCCTCCCCCCAAACCTATCAGTTTTGTCTCAGGTATGATGTCCGCAAAGTTGAAAATTGGCTTCAACCTGCCTGCTCACCATCTCTCACCTGTGGTAAGGCATTAAAACTCTTCTCATTTTATCAGAGCACATTTCTGGATTTGAGGGTAGAATAACTACCCTCCACATCCCATCCCCCAAAACCCTCATGGCTAATATACAATGGAAGAAGAGGGACTAATTCATGAATTTAAAAGGAGATTACTCAGTCTAATTTTTGATATTAACTTTTCATTCATGAATGAACTAAATTTGCTCAGAGTTCATGCTCCTGATTACTTATTCCTGGATTTTATTTTATAATAGTTTGCTTTAGATTTTTACGTTTATGTTAATAAGTGAGATTAGCGTGCAGTTACCTTTTATTCTTGAATATTTGGTCAAATATCATGTTCTTTGGAAGATTTTTTGTAAGATTGAGATTATACCTTCCCTGAGTGTTAGAATCTACTGGTAAGCAGCCCACATGGAATTTTCTTTGAGGGAAGATGTTTTCATTGCTAACTGATTTTCTGTAATAAATGTGTATTCAACTTTTGTATTCTGTCTTGAATCATTTTTCGCAAATTGTATTTTTCTAAGAATTTATCTGTTTCATTTACATTTTCAGAAGTTGTTCATACAGTCTCCATTCTTTTAATGTCTATGATACTTGTTTTCATTCCTGACATTGGCTATTTGTACCATCTCTCTTTTTGTCTTTTTATAAGAACCAAAATGATCATCTTTATTTTATATTTGCTATTTAATTGATTTCAAAACTGTATTATTTTCCTTTTTCATTAGTTTTCTTTTTTTAAGTTTATTTTGAGAGAGAGAAAGAGAGAGAGAGAGAATGAGTGAGCAGGGGAGGGGCAGAGAGAGAAGGAGAGAGAATCCCAAGTAGGCTCTGCACTGTCAGTGTGGAACCCAATGTGGGGATTGAACCCACCAACCGTGAGATCATGACCTGAGCTGAAACCAAGAGTCTGATGCCACTCAGGTGTCCCTCATTAGTTTTCTATCATTGCTGCAACAAATTCTCACAAATTTAGTGGTTTAAAACAACATTAACTTGTTATCTTACAGTTCTGGAGAGCAGAAGTGTAACAGAGCTAAAACAAGGTGTCCACAGGGCTGTGATACTTTCTGGAGGCCCTAGGGGGCACTCTTTCTTCCATTTTTCCAGCTTCTGGACATTGCTCACATTCCTTAGTGTGTGGCACCCTCCCTCCATCTTCAAAGTCAGCAATGTTAGGGCAAATCCTCTCGCCTCTGGTTCTGCCTTCTACTTCTACTTGTAAGGACTCTTGTGAATATATTTGGCCTACTTCAGATAACACAGGATAATTTTCCTATTTAAAAAATTTTTTTTTACGTTTATTTATTTTTGATACACAGAGAGAGACAGAGCACAAGTGGGGAGGGGCAGAGAGAGAAGGAGACACAGAATCTGAAGCAGGCCTCAGTCTCTGAGCTGTCAGCACAGAGCCCGACACAGGGCTCAAACTCACAAACCATGAGATCATGACCTGAGCTGAAGTCGGATGCTGAACCAACTGAGCCACCCAGGCACCCCCGTTTTTTTTTATTTTTTTTACTTTTTTTTTTACATGTTATTTATTTTGGATAGAGACAGAGCACAAGTGGGGGAGGGGCAGAGAGAGGAGGAGAAGATAATTTTCCTATTTTAAAGTCAGCTGGTTAGCTCCTTAATTCATTTGCAATCTTAATCCTGTTACTATGCAGCCTAATTCCACAGGTTTTGTGGATTAAGATGTCAACATCTTTGGAAAGTCCTTATTCTGCTTTTCACCTACTTTTTAAGTTTCATTTTTCTTCTTTTACTCTTTTTTAAAGTTTTTAAATTTATTTTTGAGAGAGAGATAGAGTGTGTGCATACATGCATGGGGAAGGGACAGAAAGAGAGGGAGAGAGAGAATTCCAAACAGGTGCCATGCTGTCAGCACAGAGCCTGATGCAAGGCTTGGACTCAGGAACCTTGAGATCATGACCTGAACCAAATCAAGTTAGACACTTAACCCACTGAGCCACCCAGGCACCCCTTTTCTTTTACTACCTTTTTGAGATAAAGGTTTCATTCATTAACTTTCAGCTTTCCATATAATCTAATCTGTGTCTTTAAAGTATTTTAGTGTTAGGGGCACCTGGGTGGCTCAGTTGGTTAAGCATCCAAGTTTAGCTCAGGTCATGATTTCGTGATTTTTGAGTTCAAGTCCTGTGTCAGGCTCTGTGTGACAGCTCAGAACCTGGAAACCTGCTTTGGATTCTGTGACTTCTCTCTCTGCCCCTCTCCCACTCACTCTCCATCTCTCAAAAAATAAAGAAACGTTAAAAAAACTTTTTTTAAGTATTTTGGTATTAAGGTAAAGCTGGTCTCATACTGTTGAGTTAGAAAGTACCTCTCCTCTAGCTTCTTTTTTCATTAAAAAAATTTTTTTTTAATGTTTATTTATTTTTGAAGGAGAGAGAGAGACAGAGTGTGAGTGGGGGAGGGGCAGAGAGAGAGGGAGACAGAATCTGAAGCAGGCTCCAGGCTCTGAGCTGTCAGCACAGAGCCCGACGCGGGGCTCGAACTCACAAACTGCGAGATCATGACCTGAGCCGAAGTCGGACGCTTAACCAACTGAGCCACCCAGGCGCCCCACCTCTCCTCTACCTTCTGATAAAGATTGTAGGAAATTAGTATAATTTCTCTAACTTAAATGTTTGGTACAATTCACCAGTTTTCCCTTCTGGGCTGCTGTTTTCTGTTTTGCAAGGTTGTTCATTATTGATTTAATTTCTTTAATAGATGCAGGCCTATTCAGATTGTCTATATCTTCCTGTGTAACTTTTGGCAAATTGTATCTTTTAAGGAATTGGTCCATTTCATCTACGTTGTTAAATTTGCAGATGTAGTGCTATTCCTAGTATTCCTTTATTATCCACTTTATGTCGTAGGATTTGTAATGTTTCCTCTTTCATTTTTGATAATAGAAATTTGTGTCTTTTTTTTTTTTTTCTTAGTTTGCCTGGCTGGTGGCTTATCAATTTTATTGATCTTTCCAAAGTATCAATTTTGCTTTTGTTGATGTTCTATTTCCAATTTCATTGATTACTGCTTTAATTATTCTTATTCTTTTTCTTCTTTCTTTGGATTTAATTTCCTCTTCTTTTGCTAGTTTCCTGAGGTAGAAACTCAGATTATTATTGCTTTTAAATCTTTATTTTCTAATATATGCTTTCAATGCCATACGTTCACCTCTCAGCACCACTTTCACTGCATCCCACAAATTTTGAGAAATTATGTTTTCATTTTCATTTACTCCAAAATATCTTTAAATTACTGTTGAGGGGCACCTGGGTGGCTCAGTAGGTTAAGCATCCAACTCTTGATTTCGGCTCAGGTCATAATCTCACAATTCGTGAGTTGGAGCCCCACGTTGGCCTCTGCGCTGACAGCACAGGGCCTGCTTGGGATTCTCTCTTTCTCTCTCTCTCTCTCTCTCTCTCTCAAAATAAATAACTTTTTAAAAATATATAAATAAATTACTGTTGAGATTTCTTCTTTGCCCTGCATTATTTATAAATGTGTTGTTTAATCTCCATGTACTTTGGAATTTTCCAGTTAACTTTCCATTCTTCATTTCTAGTTTAATTCCAGTGTAGTCTGAGAGCAGATATTATGTGGTATCCATTTTTTTTTTAATTTGTAAGATGTGTTTTATGGCCCAAAATGTGGCTTACCTTGGAGGATATTCCCTATGAGCTCAAGAAGAATATGCATTCTGCTGTTTTTGGATGAAGTCATCTGTACATGTCACTTGCATTCAGTTGATTGATGGTGTTGTTGAGTTCAACTTGTCCTTACTGATTTCTGCTGCACAATCTATTTGTAATACAGGGGTGTTGATTTCTCTAGCTATGGCAGTGGATGCATCTACTTCTCTTTGTAGTTCTATCAGTTTTTCCCTCGTGTAGTTTGATGTTTAATTGTTAGGTACATACACATTGGGCATTATTATGTCTTCTTGTAAGACTGACCTTTTTATCATTACATAATGCCTACTGCTTCTTTGTTGGTGGAGAGGGTTTATAATACCTTATTAGTTTTTTGAAAGATAATGCATGCAAGTGACAGCAAAAAATTTAAATCCATCAATTTGTAAATGGAGAAATAAATGTGATATATCCATACAATGAAATATTCAGCAGTGAAAAGACATAAAGTACTGATTGTAATGCCCTTCTTTATCCCTCATACCTTTTTTTACTTTGACTATGCTGTGTCTGAAGTTAATATATCACCCCTGCTTTCTTCTGATTAGTGTTAGCATGGCATGTTTTTTTCTCCATCAGTTTAATCTATATGTCTTCATGTACAAAGTGAGTTTTCTTTAGACAGCTTACCGTTGGACCTTGCTTTTTGATCCATTCTGACAATCTCTATCTTTTAATTGGTGCATGAAGACTGTTGACTTTCAAAGTGATTACTGATAGAGTTGGATCAATATCTGTCATATTTGTTGTTTTATTTCTTGCCCCTGTTCTTTGTTTTTATTTTTGTCTTTTACTCTTTTTTCTTTTTTTGCCTTTGTAGTTTTAATTGAGCCTGTATATAATTCCATTATCTCTTCTTTCTTAACATATCAGTTATACTTCTTTTCCCTCCTCTCTTTAGTGGTCATCCTGGAATTTGCAATCGACTTTTACAACGAATCCAAGTCCACTTTCAAATAACATTACACTATTTCATGAATAGTGTATTTTATAATAACAAAATAATCCTAATTCTACCTTTCCATTATTTGTGTAATTTCTGTCATATATTTTGCTTACATAACATCATACATCGGTAGTTTGACATGACAGTAATTTGTGGTTTTTATTTCATAAATTTCTTTGGTTCCTTTCTTCTTCTTCCCTTCTTCTTCTTCTTCTGGTATTTCTCTTCTGTATGTTCTGTCATTGTAGTTGTTCCACTGTCTTTGGATTTTCCTTTCTTTGTCTTATCTTCTTTTTCCTCCCTCCCTTCCTTACCTCTTTCTCTCTTTCTCTTTTTCTTTCTTTTGTTCTTTCTTTCTTTCTTTCTTTCTTTCTTTCTTTCTTTCTTTCTTTCTTTCTTTCTTTCTTTCTTTCAGATTTGTACCCTTTGCTTTTCAATTTTTGTGATTTCCATTGAAATTCCCTCCAACATGGATAGTGTTTCTTCAGCTGCGTCCATCAAAGGCTTTCTTCATTTTTGTTACGGTGTTTTGTTCTCTAGCATTTCTTTTTCATTCATTTTTAAGATTTCCATGTTTTGCCTGCATTACCCATCTGCTCTTGCATGCTGGCTACCTCATCCATTAGGAAGGCTAGAGCTGACTGAAATTGGGTATTTCCCTTCCCCATGTTGTTTAGGCTGTGAAAGTACCCCTACAAGTTAGGCTCTGGGTAACTAGTTTCTTCTCCTGAGGGCACGCTTCATTAAGAATAGTGCTCCAGAGTATTTCCTAATGGTTCCTCTTCTACACAGAAGATGCCAGAAGCATCAAGAGGATTTTTCTCAGATGTTCATTGTGAGATGCTGATTAAGCTCCCAGATATAAATCTCACAAAGTTAGGGAGCCTCCCTGTGTCTAGGAACCCCTGAAATTGTGTTTGTTGTTGTTGTTTGTTTGTTTTGCATCTCAGGATATCCACACTGAACCTCCAGCAATCCATCATTTATAGTTCAGGTTTTCTATGCTGGTCCTGGTTCCCCTGACACTTTCTGCTCATCACTCTTATTCTAGTAAGCCATGACTCCCTGTATTCACATATGTGCCTCCAATCTTGGGGATTGAAGTTTGCCCTGTGTCTTTCCCTGTCTTGTAGATCCAAGGAGAATTACTGAATTTTCCATCTGTTCAGTTTTTTTCTCCTTATTGTTAGGACAGAGTGGAAGCTCCCAGGCTATGTACATGTAGAACTGGAGGTTATTTATTTTTATGGAAGAATTCATCCAAGTGATATTTTGTCTCGGTGCATTATGTCAAGAAACACATGATGTCGGGGCGCCTGGGTGGCTCAGTCGGTTAAGCATCCAACTTCGGCTCAGGTTATGATCTCATAGTTTGTGAGTTCAAGCCCCGCGTGGGGCTCTGTGCTGAGAGCTCAGAGCCTGGAGCCTGCTTCAGATTCTGTGTCTCCCTCTCTCTCTGCCCCACCCCTGCTCATGCTCTGTCTCTCTCTGTCTTAAAAAAAAATTAAAAAACAATTTAAAAAAATTTTAAAAAAAGAACCACATGATGTCAATATTTCCCATTTTTACTAATGATAACTTTTAAAGTGATGTCTTCCAGGTTTCTCCACTATAAAATTACTATTTTGTGTTTTGTACTTAAGGAATATTGTGGTAAGATACATTGACACAATGTAAATATCCTGTTTTTTATCATACTTTTGCCCATTGATTTTAGCATTTATTGATACAATAATTATTCCTGTCGATTTGCCAAAGGGTGACTTTTCTATTTCAATCCTTCTTCTCGTGTTTAATTGGAATATTCTTTAAGAAAGAGGTGTCTCTTCATTCTGTTTATTTAGTCTATTTATTTATATGGGTATGACCTCATGGATATTTGTTTTGTTCTATGGATCATAATTCATTACTACCATTATTTTTTGCCTAGTTGTCCCATATTTGAGCACTGGGAAGCACCTTCGAGTTGGCATATGGTACATAGCCTCTTCAGCAGCAATATTAGAGAGGAGAGTAAGAGAGAGAGGGAGAGAAAGAGAACATGCACATGCTGGTGGTGGAGAATACAACAGACCGTTGTAGAAAAGCAGCAAGAGCCAGAGAGAAAAGATACTTCCTAGGGCTTTTTTTGTGCATGGAGAATTAGCTGTGTATAGTGCCTGCATCAAAGAAAAGGACTTTGATCTGGTGAAAAGATGAAGGTGACTGAGAGTTATACAAAAAATAGTATCATGAAATGCTTTCCAAATGAAAGGCTTCAAACAATATGTGATATAATATGGTTGGAGAGAAAAACTGTATATTGGTGGTATTCAGAATTATATATTTTAATGTTCTTTATGATTCTTGAGTAAAAATATAATTCCTTTAAACTAATATCTGGCTATTTAGTTCTTTTCTGTATATGTTTCCTTAATGCCCCAGTTGACTAATCCAAGAAGAGTTCTAATAGAAACAGAAGTGAATAAAGTAAATCAATCACAATGAAATCTACAATCATTACAAAACTAGGTTATGTGAATGAATCTGTTTTCACTATCATTTCATTATTAGCCCTATTGTGATTTTCACTTCCCTAAAAAGTTAAACATGTCCATCTAGAGTGGATAAATATCAGTTCGGCTCAAATTTCCCCTCTCACATAAATTCCAAAAAATAATCAATGGAAGAACATAAAGACCACCAAGATTTGGAAGCCAGTAACTTGTTAGACTCTTTATGAATTCCTCAAAACCCTAAGCCAGAAAGAAGTATACCACATAGGATATGAAACAAGGAGCAAAGAGAGGTTTTTTAAAAATGCAAACTCTATACCTACCTTTCCTCAGTCCAAGTTCTTACTAAAATTGAGCTAAAAATAAACTCATCACAGATGAGATGTGACTTATCCTTCATCTGAATTGAGGCTGAATAATATTGAGACCAGTAGGTGTAATACTTTCTTGCTTTGGTTTATAGATTTATCTGATAAAATTGGTAACAACAGTAAGTGCTTATGCTACTGTCTGCTTTGTTAAAATGGTTTTATCTCCCCCAAATCTTATTCTTGTATCCCCGGTGCATGATCAGATTTATTTATATAGGTAGTAAAAGAGGTTTATTTTTAAAGTCACATCACATAAACTTCTCTTTGAACAGATGTTTCTTTCTGTTCACCAATTACATCTTCTACTGCAGAGTTAAATTTGTCTTAGTGTTCTAGGTTCTCTTTAAAAAACATAATCATGAGTGTATCTGCATTGTTGCCTGTTTAACATGCTGAGAAATTAATTTAAAAAAATGACAGATTCTGGAAGTCTTTCTTGATAATTTCATTTCAATTATGCCTTCAAAGTTTTATGAATAGGCAGAAGGCTGTGCAAATAACTCTGAACTTAGACTTAGGACATCAGGATATCAGTTTAGCCTTTGCAACTCCAGAATTGTTTCTAAATGTATTAGACCTCAGTTTTCTCATTTCTAAATTAGAGAGTGATTAGATAACTTCTTAATATCCTTCCAGCTCTAGAGGAGTTTATTTAGTTAAATATATATTTTCCTATTTATGTATATTTATCAATATATATTTAGCTAGACTATTACTATAGTAATGTCCTAAATAAAGCTATACAATTTATAGCTTAATGGTTGAGGCTCAGCTAAGCTTCAGAGTTTCCTAATGCATTTGAGTTTTATAAAACTTTATATAGAGGGGCACTTGGGTTGCTCAGTCGGTTGGGCGTCTGACTTCGGCTCAGGTCGTGATCTCACTGCTCATGGGTTCAAGCTCCGCATCGGGCTCTGTGCTGACAGCTTGAAGCCTGGAGCCTGCTTCGGATCCTGTGTCTCCCCCTCTCTCTGCCCCTCCCCTGCTCATGCTCTGTCTCTCTCTCTCTGTCTCTCAATAATGAATAAATGTTAAAAAAAAAAAAAAAGAAAGAAAAAACTTTATATAGCAAATCTAAGAAAACATATAGAGGAATCTAGAAAATAGTTGTAAATTTACTGAGATCATTTTCCTGGCACTGCTACATTATAGTTTATAGAACATTACTCCCAAGTCCACTTAATTCTTATCCCTGTATGAGGGCCTATATCATGTTGCGACCTTAAGCACTTAATACAATTACAAGAATCATTTGCATGTCTTTTTCAAAGAAAACATTGTTGGCCTTGAATGTTGTATGTGAAACCCAAGGACAGGGAAGTATTCAAAGTAAATTTCACAGAATATACTGAATATATTTGAACACATATGAATGAACAAAGGAAGCTCAAGTGGGTATACAAATTCAAAGGGATTCCATTCTTTTCAGCCTCTCTCTAAATTGTGTTACCACAGAGAAATGCCAGGGAGAGGTAAGAGTAGAATGCAAGATTTTGTTTATCATCCTGTATTTATTGTTTCCATGTGTATATATTTTTGCAGTAGAGTTCCATATATTTGTGTTACATGAATCCAATGTCTTCAAACTAGTCATGAAAGTCAGAAGATGATCCTGAAAGATTCTCTTTGCATTAGTAAGATGTTAGAGAATGAAAACTAAGATTTCCAAGTACCTACTTTATACCTATTCTGTGTGCGATGCTTTATGAATTATTGTCTCATTTGATAATATTAATAAACCTGTTAGTTTGGTATTATTACATCTGTTTTAAAAGTGAGCAAGATGGGACCAAGGGAGTTGAAACCATTTTTTTAAGGATTTACCTAACTAGTGGAATTTGATGTAAAACACAAACCAATTATATTTCTATGCCCAGGCTTGTGGGAAAGAAATGAGAGAAAGAATAATCTCAGGCTAAGAGAAGTTTTCTCCCAAGAAACAAAAGCACAGAAGGTTAGTGTTGGAAGTTATAAATTTTGATGAAGTGATTACATTGCCTCTAGGTGAACAGTTAAATGATGTGAACAGTTTGTCCTTTGTATCATGGCATGTGACTACCGAGTGAAAAGTGGATGGATGGAGTGCCCAGGAGTATGACCTCCTTGTCCTCGTCATGCTTCTCCACTGGCAAGTGGAGCTTGTTCCTTGCCCTCATCCTTGTGTTTACATTCCTACCTTGATGTATATCATGGAGAAAATAAGGTAAAGAATGAGAATCCAAAAGATACCTCAAATTAATTCAGTGAATTGATGCAAGTATTTTTAAAAATGTTATTTCACTGAAGGTGTATGAATATTAAAAAGACCTGAGCTGCTTTTTATGTTTTTTTTTTTTTTTTTTTATCATGGTAAGTGTATTTTTTAATCCCTATCACCTATTTCATCTATCCCCAACCCATTTCCCCTTTGGGAACCATCAGTTTGTTCTCTGTTAAGAGTCTTTTTCTTGGTTTATCTCTCTCTTTTCTTCCCTTTTGCTCATTTGTTTTTATTTTAAATTCCACATAGGAGTGAGATAATATGGTATTTGTCTTTCTCTGACTGACTTATTTTGCTTAATTAGCATTATACTCTAGCTCCATTCATGTCATTGCAAATGGCAAGATTTCATTTATTTTTATGGCTGAATAATATTCCAGTGTGTGTGTGTGTGTGTGTGTGTGTGTGTGTGTACACCACATCTTCTTTACCCACATATCTGTGGATGGACACTTTGGCTGCTTCCATAATTTGGCTATTGTAACCAATGCTGCAGTAAACACAGGAATGCATGTAACCCTTTGAATTAGTGTAGACTGAGGCTTCTTGAGGCAAAGCAGAACCTTTTTCAGAGATGGTTGAGTATCAGTGCGTTTAATTTGGAACAATTTGTACCCCAGTGGTCAAGCATTCCCCACTACAGCAACATTTCTCACCCTCAGCACTGTCAACATTTTGTCGAGCGGGGCTGTCTATCCATTGTAGGATGTTTCGCAGCACCCTTGGTGTCTACCCTCTAGATGTCACTGGAATCTTGACAGTTTTGGCTATCAAAAATATCTCCAAAAATTGTGAAATGTCTTCTGTATGTGTGTGTGTGGGGACTATCTCCCCATTGAGAACCATTGACTATAGGGATCTTTAAATATAGCACAGCTGGAAGTTACCTATACAGGGTCCCTAAACTCTGATGTTGCAATAATTTTATATTGAAGGCCCCGTTTAAACAGGGGCTTTTAAGGTGCTTTCCACAACTAAAAATAAAAATGGACATAAATACACATTTCCCATAATTGGTATATAATCCCCATATCATAGTCTCCCCTACAGTATATATTATCCTTTCAGCCTCCTTTCTCTTCTGTCGGTCCCTCTCACCACCAGTGTGATTTATGGTAAGAACACTAGACTTCTATCTACCTGAGGTCAGTGTCCAAATTCCGACATTCAGCAAATTTACTTATCGGTCTCTCATTTTATTACTTATAGAATTCTGGATTACGGATGCATGACTACAGTATGGTATAAATGATTCGGAAGCATGTGTAAAAATGTGTAACATGCTGCTTGACACTTTATACATGCCAAGTGAGTATCACTTAGGCTGAACTCTGTTCTCTGATAGTCCTGTTCTCTTTTGAGGAGATAGTCCTATTCTCCATCTGCCTTTTCTATATGAATTATTTACCTCTTCCAAATTACGTTTTCCCTATCACTCAGCATTTTCTGCTTCACATGTGCTCACCAGTTCCTTACAATGTATAATTATCACTTTATTAACTTTGCTTAATAATTCCAGTGACTGAGTCATGCAGATCATCTGTAGTGACTTCATTTTTCTTAATTATGGGCTATATTTTCCTGTGTCTTTGCATGACTTATGATTTTTATTACATTAAATATATTGAGTATAAAACCACCATGGAGGTAAAAGTTTAATGATTTTTGGGTTTCTTTATGTACCAAGGTATGCAGACTCTGTCTTTTGTCTGGAAGTTGTAATGAGGGGCTGATCCTTCAGATTTCTCTTACTGTTAGTCTGAACCATGACTAGATCACAGTTTAATTACATTTTTTTTATCGGTCGTTAGCCCTACCACTAACCTCTTATATCTTAGCTTCCTTTTTATTCATGTCGTATTTGAGCTGGGGGAAGTTGGCCACCATTTCAAATATTCTGTGGTTCACCTTTGGGTTCCACTTCAGTGTGGAATCTAATAAAACCCAGGAGAATATGCAGGACTTCACTAATCCGGTCTCTTTAACATCTCCTACACAGTTGAAAATCTGGGGAGAGGGAGGCTGGAATGAGTGAGGTGTCCACCCATTTAGGTCTTAGATGTACTTAACATCTAGCGACTTAGATACATCTAGTGAGATGTATCTAAGTCTTAGGTGTATCTTAGACTACTTATGTCATTTCATCTTCCTATACCTGCTTGAAAATGCTACATCCTAAGATGCCACTCAGATTTTTCTTCTTTCTTTCTGCTTTTATGATAGAGGCAAATAACGAGTTACAAAATATGTTTAAATAGTTCATTTAAGTAACATGATCATTGAACATGTATCAACACATATTTTCCCATTTCCCAAACCTTGCTTTTGGATTTTGTCTTTAAAAGACTAAGAATGAGGGGCGTTTTAATTTATTTGTGTTTGTCTAAGTGGACTCCGATGTCCAAAAAGCAGACAGCCTAGATAGGAGCAAATCCCATACCAGTGGTAATGTTGCCTCCCACTGATTCCCAGTTCCAGGGGGGCAAAAAGAGCAAAGGTTCTTGGACTTAAGCAGGCCACTTATCCTGTCAGGTCATAATGCCCATTATGTAGAGGGAGTCCAGGGTGAGGAATAGCTGGAAAGTCTGGGTGTCTTCAAAACACACTAAATCTAAGTTTTTTGCCTCAGGGAAAGTGACTCAGTGAAGACTAGCAGATGAAATACTACCAACTTCCTTATCTCATTATTCCAGGTAAACAGTGAAAAAACATTAGAGGCTTCTCATTTATGACATCCAGTGTCTTTTTTTTTAAGTTTATTTATTTATTTTGAGAGAGAGAAAGAGACAGCGTATGAGTAAGGGAGGAGCAGAGAGAGAGAGAGGGAGAGAGAGAATCACAAGTAGGCTCCACACCGCCAGCATAGAGCCCGACGGGGGGACTCTGACTCACAAACTGTGAGATCACGACCTGAGCCGAAGTCAAGAGTCAGACACTTAACCAAGTGAGCCACCCAGGTGCCCCCATCCAATGTTCTTATTTGTAGTCAGTCAGGTATTTATAAGCCACATCAACTAAATGAAATCAATTAGTTCTTTTCAAATATATCACTAAAGCTAATTACAATTTAAATACAGCATTTCTCTCTAAATGCAGACAATTCCACGATACAAAAGTGCCACTATCTTGCTTATAATTTAAGGTCTAGAGACATAAGCAAATTTTGGGATAATCTGTGGACCAAAGAGAGGATTTTCTGCTCTCTTTGGTAGCAGAAAATGGTAGCTTTTGCTTCAAGGGCCTGTTTCCTATAAATGGAGTTATAGTGAATGCTACTTTATACAGACTCCTAAGAGGATGTCAACACGAACGTCAGCCACCTTCTCTTTATTTGTGTGTTCCCTGCCACCATGTCAGGATATTTGGATCAGAGTTTTTTGTGTGGGGGAATATGTGTTGACAGTTATTGATTTATCAGTCAATATGATTGTTGCTTTGCAGAATATTACCATTTTCATTCCAGGCACTATGCCAAGATCACGATATTAAAAAAAAAATTAGACACAATCCCTAGTAAAAATGCAAATCTACTTGCGTTCATTTTCAAGTTAATCTATGTGTTACATGTGCATTTGAGTCTGTTCACCGGTATGAACTTACATAGGACTTAAAAACAAACAAAACCTAAATTCGTAGCAGAAAAGGTCAATTACTAAATCCAGAAATCAAACTTCAGATTTATTTAGTTTTGCTCCTCTGGATATATTTGCACTCCAGCACATATATTAAGAAGGCCTGTTTCATTTTAATTGAACTTTTTAAATTGAGATACTTTCAGATTCATACATAGTTGTAAGAAATAATATAGAGGGGCAGCTGGGTGGATCAGTTGGGTGAGCATCCAGGTCTTGGTTTTGGCTCATGATCCCAGGGTTCTGGGATCGAACCCTGAATTAGGCTCTGCACGGGGCATAGAGCCTGCTTAATATTCACTCTCTCTCTCCCTCTGCCCCTCTCCCTGCTCGTGCACTGTTTCTCTCTCTCTCTCAAAGTAATAAAAAAATTAATTTAAAAGAAAGAATATAAAAAAATACCATTTATCTATTATGCAGTTTTATCATTTTGCAAAACTATAATGGAATATTATAGCAAGGATACTGATTTTGATACAAAGTGTGGAACATGTTTATTGCTACAGGGGCCCCTCAAGTTGCCCTTTTATAGCCACATCGATTTCCCTCTTACCTATTCTTTCCTTCCTTCCCAGCAGCTGATAATCTGTTCTTTATTTCTATACTTTTGTCATTTCAAGTATACATATTTTATATAATATATAAAGTATAAATTTAATATAAATATATAACATAAAATATAATATAATTATATATTAATATATGATAATTATATATAAATATATACCATAGTTTGTAAAATAATATATACAACATATGTTATATATTATATATACATATCTTATGTATTTTATGAATCTTATATACATAAAATCGTATAATATGTAACTTTTTGGAATTGTATTTTTCTCTTAGCTCAATCTCTGGAAATTCACCTAGGTTGTCATGGGTATCAATTGTTCATTCCTTTTTACAAGTGAATAGCATTCCATGGTGTGGATGCATTGTAGCTTGTTTTATTTCCAGTTTCACTGATATATAACTGACCTATATTAAGGTGAACAATGTGATGATTTGATACATGTATGGACTGAGAAGTGATTGCCGCAGTAAGGTTAGTTAACACATCCTTCACCTCCCATAACTACCATTTTTGTTGTTAAGGCAAGAACATTTAAAATCTCTCTTTTTAAAAGCAACCTGTAAGTATACAGTACAGAATTAATAACTGTATTCACCATCCTATACTAGATACCCAGAATTCATTTCTCTTATAATTAGAAGTTTGGCCAACACTTCTTCCCCTGCCTCCTAATCCCCAGCAGCCACCACTCTACTGTTTGTTTCTATGAGTTCAGCTTTTTCTTTTCTTTTTTTTTTTTGTTAAGCATATAGTGACATCATACAGTATCTGTCTCTGACTTAATTTACCTATCAAATGTCTTCAAGTTCTATCCATGTTGTTACAGATGATAGGATTTCATTTTTTCTTATGCCTGAATAATATATATAACATGTGCATGCATATTAATATCAAATATGCATATAAACATGTAAGATATAAATATGTTTGCATATATACCATATAATATGCATATATATATGTAAAATACATGTAATATATATGCATATATTCCACATGATATACATATACATATATGTGTACAACACATGTATTATACATGTGTATAAATGCATAATACATGTATCACAATATACATATGCATGAATTACATATATATTGTATATTCATCTGCATGTTGCATATTCACCCCACCTTTTTTTTTAAATTCATCCATTGATGGACAGTTAATTTGTTTCCATGTCTTGACTTTTGTGAATAATGCTGCACTGAACATGGGAAGTGTGCATATGTATGAGATCCTAATTTCATTTGCTTTGAGTAAATACTTACAAATGGTATAGCTGGATCATATAACATTTCTATTTTTATTTTTGTTGCGGAATCTCCACACTGGTTTTCACGGTGGCTTTATCAATATACACTTTTACCAACAGAGCACAAGCATTCCCTTTTCTATACATCTTCACCATCATTTGTTATTTCACCTTTTTGATAATAACCATTTTAACAGGTGTGAGGTAATATGTCTATGTGGTTTTAAGACACATTTCCCTGATGATTAGTAGTGGTAAGCACTTTTCAAGTACTTTTGGATCATTTGTGTATCTTATTTTGGAAATGGTAATTGCACATTGATAACAATGCTAAACATTTTCATGAGATTATTTGCCATATGGATGTCCTCTTGTATGAAATGTCTCTTCATGTTTTTTTTTTTTCCCACCATTGTCTGATTGGATTTGTTTTTCCTGTTGAGGTTTTAGTGTTTTTTTCTTTGTTTGTTTATTTGTTTTTGTATATCTTAGATGCCAGTGTTTTGTTGGATATGTAACTTTGAGAAATTTGTTTGCCAGCAAGTAATTTGGCTTTTGTTACTCTTAACAGGGTATTTTGCAGAGTGAAAGTTTTTATTGTGGTGAAGTCCAGTTTATCAAATTTTTCTTTTCTGGATTATGTATTTGTTGTCAAATCTAAGAAATATTTTTTTAGCCTTAGAATCTAAATATTGTGTTTCTTTCAAAAGTTTCATAGTTTTAAATTTATACATTAAATTTAAATTCATAGTTTATAAATTTTAGGTTTCAATTCATATTGTGTTAACATTAACAAAATGTGAAGACTTGGGATGTCTGGGTGGCTCAGTTGGTTGAGCGTCTAACTTTGGCTCAGGTTGTGATCTCAAGATTTCGTGAGTCTGAGCCCTCCCCTTGCCGCCCCCCACTTTGGGCTCACTGCTGGTTAGCACAGAGTCTGCCTCAGATCCTCTGTCCCCCTCTCTCTCTGCCCCTCCCCAGCTTGCATGCTCTCTCCCTCAAAAATAAACATTTTACAAAATAAAGAAATAAAAAATAGGGTAGTATGAGGACGTATGCCAAAATTGTTTTTTCCCTCTATAGATGTTCAAATGATTTTCCACCTTTGTCAAAAGTCAGGCAAATTTGTGTGGGTCTATTTCTAAGGTTTTTTTCTTTTCAGTTCCACTGACTTATATGCTTATCCTTTTTCTAATAAAGCAATCCTGATTTCTATAGCTATATAATAAACCTTTAAATAGTGTAGACTGATTCTTTCCACATTATTATTTCTTAAGGTTTATTTTAGCTATTCTATTCCCTTTGCTTTTCCATAAAAGTGCTAGAACATTCTTGCCTAAATATTAAAAAATATGTTATAATTTTGATATTAATTGCATTAAACCTGCATATCCATCTTTATTATATTGAGATCTTGAAATTAATATTGACTCTCCAAATTCATAAACATGATGTGCATTTCAGCTTATTTAGATCTTCTTTATTTATCTTTTTCAAGGTTGGATAATTTCAGCTTTCAAATACACGTACTTTGTTAGACTTATATCTAAGCATTTTATTTATTTTGGCAATTGTAAATGGCATTGTATTTGAAATTTTGATATCTATGTGTTCGTTGATAGTATATAAAAATACAAATGAGTTTTATATATTTATCTTATCCTGTGACCTTGCTAAACTATCTTTTTAGTTGTAGGATTTTTGTTTGTAAATAACTTGGGTATTTTTATGTAGGAAGTCATGTCATCTGCAAAAAGTGACAGTTCTATTTTTTCCTATCTAATCTGTATGAACTTTATTTTTTCTTGACTTACTACACTGTCTACAATTTCTAGTACTGTTGAATAGGAGTACTTAGAGTGGGCGGCTGGGTGGCTCAGTTGGTTAAGTGTCCGACTCCTGATTTCAGGTCAGGTCATGATCTCACAGTTTGTGGGTTTGAGCCCCACATTGAGCTCTGTGCTGACAACATGGAGTCTGCTTAGTTTTCTCTGTCTCCCTATCTCTGTGTCCCTCCCCTGCTCCTGCACACATACACACACACACACACACACACACACACACACACACTCACTCTCTCTCTCTCTCTCTCTCTCAAAATAAATAAACATTTTAAAAAAAGAGTGTTTAGAGTAGAAAAATTTACTTTATTCCTGATCTTATTAGAAAAACATTTGGTCTTAGATCAGTAGGAATAATAATAGCTATAGATTTTTTTTGTTCTTTTTATTGTTGCTTTGTAGATGCTCTAAATCAAATTGAAGAAGTTTCCTTTATTACTATATATCTGAGAGTTTTTATTATGATGGATGTTTATTATGATGGATGTGTTTCTTCTCTAGACTTGTAATATGGTGGATTACTTTGATATTGGGTGAACTGGGGTAATTGGTGCTTTTTAATGAATTGTTAAAAATGACAACTTGAAGTTGTTGAATCTTTATGTGGATATGTTTCTTCTGTTCCCTAATTATTATTATTTTTTATGTCTGTAGGATCTGTAGTGACATCCCTTGTTTCATTCCTGATATTGGTAAATTGTGTCTTCTCTCTTTTATTCTTTCTCACTTTTGCTAGGGTGTGTCAATTTGTTTTCAGTGTTTTTATTTATTTTTGAGAGACAGAGAGAGAGACAGAGTGTGAGTCACGGAGGGTCAGAGAGAGAGGGAGACACAGAATCCAGGCTCCAGGCTCCAAGTTGTCACCACAGAGCCCAACATGGAACTCGAACTTACGAACCGTGAGATCATGACCTGAGCAGAAGTTGGACATTCAACTGACTGAGCCTCCCAGGCGCCCCGAGGGTGTGTCAATTTTATTAACATTTTCAAAGAAACAACCTTTTGTTTCATTATTTTTTCCTGTTAGTTTTATGTTGCAATTTTATTAATTTCTGTTCTTTTCATTCTTTCCTTCCTTGTGCTTGATTTGGGCTTATTTTGCTCTTTGTATATAATTTTGGTCATTACTTTAAGTGTTCTATAATCTATATACAACATTCCACAGCCTAGTGATTTCATCATTTTACATGTTTAAATGTAGAAACTGAACCTCTCTTTTCATTCCTTTACCTTCCCCTATTGATAGCAGTAGGGCCTTAAATATTTCTTCTACATACACTTAGACCCACATCAGATGTCCTTCCACTCTTTTTTTTCAAATGTCACACAATAAGTTAAACTCAAGAAGAGAAGCAAAATTTGCTGTATTTACCCATATTTTTGCTTGCTTTGTTTGTTCTTTCTTGCTGATGTTCTTAACATCCCAGTGTTGATGTTGCCCACGATTACCTAGCTGAATATACAAGGACATTCAAACAGGGCAGAAATTTGTATGTCAACAAGTAACTATGCCAGGGGGAAAAAAACAACACACATTTCAAATTTACCTATTATTTTTTCATTTAGAAGTAATAGGTGGAATTCTAGCTTGAGCTTAAACAATTAATGAGCACTCAACAGAGTTTGCACTTAGAATTTTATATCATTCTATCATTAATATAGCAGATTCTGTTACTAAATTAAAATTCCAGTGTAACTGTCATATTTCAAGGTGACAAAAAAGTCTTTTAAAGTTATGTTTAGTGAAGTGGATTAAGTCAGAGCTATAGAATTTCCTTTTTCAAACATGATACTCCCAAGAGAACTTGTTAAACTTTATTTTCACAATGTAAAGTATGCATTTAAAAATATGCCATTTCAATATATAATGAGGAATTTTATTCCCACTCTCCTACCTCTGTAAAACTCCTAAATTGTCAATTTACTTAGGAAGTTGAGAGACATTTTCTTTTTAATTCAGAATGCTTAATTGGATGCCAGTCTCTGATTCCTTGATTCTTTAGTTTCTAAGTAAAAAACAAAAATGAAACAAAAACAAAAAACACAATATAATTTGGAAAAAATATATGTGTAAACCATCTTATACTCAGTGAGTTTAATATTATGAAGCAAGTTTTTAAATAAATGGCATATATACATCTGGTAATGTCATTTGTTAACATGATGTCTATTGGCAGAAGATCTTGCCATTAAAACACACTGATAATTATCTGTAATTAGTGTATATATTTTGCTTGCAATTTTCATTCTCATGTTATTTCACAATTATGGCAAAATGTCAAGAATAGTAAAAGGAACTCCCATAAGAAGTTTTGACCCAGCTTCACTATTCATGTTTTTCCCATTTTCTTCATCATTTTTTCTATAAATATGCATATGAAATTTTATGAGCTATTTGAAAGCAGGTTGCAGATATAGTGCCCCTTTACTCCAAAATACTTTAGTAAGTTTTCCCTATATAACTATATTATGGTTAATAACATGTGGAGATTTTACTTGGATACAGTACTACTTAATCTACATTCCATCTTTAAAGTTTTTCAGTTGCCCCGATAATATTTTTTATGGCTATTTTTCTTTTCCTGGGTCGTGATCCTCATACAGGTTTGTGAGCATTTTGTTCGTCATGTCTCTTTAGTCTTTTTTAAATTGGAACCCTTCAGCCTTTCTTTGTGTGTGGTTTTTTTTTTTTTCACTTGGACATGTTTGATGATAGAGGCCAGACATTTTGTAAAATGTCTCTAATTTGGATTTGCTTAATGTTTTTTCATGATTCTATTTAAATAATTCGTTAATATCAGGAATTCTAGCCAAAGTGATGATATGTGTTTTGGAGTGCATCTTATGGAGAGACAGTTGATGTTGGTTTGTCAAAATTTGTTGGTGATGTTGGTGCTGATCATTTGATTGAGGTAATATTCACCAGGTTTCTTTAAAGTTACTATTTTTCCTCTTTAATTAATAATTAATTTATAGGGCATATTTTGAAACTTTGTAAATGTCAGTGTTCCTTATCAAACTTTCACTGAGTAGTATTAGCATCCATTGATAATTTTCTGAATCTCTCATTCCTTTTATATTTATTTATTCATTCTATTTATAGTTGGCATTCTCTTATAAGAAGAAATATCCTTCTTCTAATTATTTAATGATATTTTTATATTGCCATGGACTTATAAATTCTCACTTTGTTCAGTGAGTTATAACTTGTTACAATCATTATATATTCTGAAGCTCAAATTTCCCTAGAGTTGGCCAGTCATAATCCTTCTCAACTGGTTACTTGTCCCTTTGATGTGACTCATTCTTTGAGGCTTTCCTTACTTTCTCTTGTTATATGGTGTTCCAGGATCAACTTTCTCCTGTTCCTGAAATCAGTCTTTAGGACCTACTTATTTATTTATTTATTTATTTATTTATTTATTTATTTATTTGTCATTTTTGGTGCAACAGGACTTTGTAGGATCAGGTCGTAGAGTGGTCCTGATTTCCTTTATGGGAGAATGATGTTTAGGAAACAAAATTTAGATGTTACGTGAACTCATTACTATTTTTATATCAAAATATCTAGGCCCTTTTATCAAACAGATAAGATGAGATACCTATTCATCTATCTATATATCTGTCTGTGTCTATATATCTATCTACCTATGTATCTATTCATCTACCTATATACATCTATCATATATCTGTCTAAAAAGACAATTCTGTGCCACAGGACACAATTTAATTTCCCCTCTTAAGCTTGTTTTTAATCCCTTTCTCCAGTGGGGTCTCATTATCCTCAATTCTGTAAAAGCCTAGAATGTTCACAAATTAGCTTTAGACTTGCAAACATATACCACTGTGAAGAACAAAATAATTTTGAATCCAGTATTTTCACAGTTTTTTTTTCCTGTTTGAGATAAAATTTATACACATGGAAATGCACAAATCTTAAGTGTACAATTAGATGAGTTTTGAAAAATGAATACCCATGTAACTCACACCGCTATTAAATTATAGAGCATTTTATTGCTACATAAATTTCCCTTGTATGCCTTCATGTCAGTCCCCTCTTCTGTCTCCATTCTCCAAAAAGTGTTTCAGCCTAGATTAACTTGGCCTATTTTAGAATTTCATGTACATGGAGCCGTACATTATGTGTTTTTTGTTTTTGTTTCTGGCCTCATTCTCTCAACACATGTGTGAGATCTACCAGTGTTGTTACATGTAATATATAACATATATAAGCATCTGAATCATACTGCGTTGAATGGATATTAATGTCCTTATGCATTCTCTTCTGTGGACATTTGTATTATTTCTAGTTTTGGGTTGTTCTCAATATTGCTGCCATGATAGTCATATACAAGTCTTTATGGGTGTGTGTGTGTGTGTGTGTGTGTGTGTGTCTATATATATATATATATATATATATGTACTTTTTTGTGAATAAACAGCATAGGATATAGTTGCAGAGTTATAGAATTAGAATATATTTATCTTTATAATGGGGCGCCTGGGTGGCTCAGTCGGTTAAGCGTCCGACTTCAGCTCAGGTCACGATCTCGCAGTCCGTGAATTCGAGCCCCGAGTCGGGCTCTGGGCTGATGGCTCAGAGCCTGGAGCCTGCTTCTGATTCTGTGTCTCCCTCTCTCTCTGCTCCTCCCCCGTTCACGCTCTGTCTCTCTCTGTCTCAAAAATAAATAAACGTTAAAAAAAAAATTAAAAAAAAAAAAAGAAACTTCTAAGCCTTTTTTTCAGAGTCGTTCACTTTACATTCCCACCAGAAATTTATGGAAGTCTGGCTGAGCTATGTATTTGCCGCCATTTGGTGGTGTCAGGCTTTCCTTTTTTTTTGTCTTTTTTACTGTTTTTGTTTTTTGTTTATATTTTATTTTTGTTTTAGGCATTCCAGTTGTGTGTGGTAGCATGTTATACATATAATTTGCTTTCACTTTTCATTTGACTGATGATCTCCTATACTAATTACCTATATGAATATTTTCTTTTAGAATTTTTTCAAGTTCTTAGAAATTTTAAATTACCATGTTTGTTGAAGACTTCTTTATACTGTCTACCCATCCTTTGCATACATTTCCTTTCAATGTGTGTTTTCTCTATTTTCTAAATAATTTTTTGATGAGAAAACGATGATCTTTCTTTAATTTCTCCTTAGCTTCTTATTTTTTTAATTTAAAGACATAATTGGCTTTATTTTTTTTTTTACATTTATTTATTTATTTTTGAGAGACAGAGAGAGACAGAGCACAAGTGGGGGATGGGCAGAGAGAGGCGGAGACACAGAATCCGAAGCAGGCTCTGAGCAGTCAGCACAGAGCCCTCCACACAGAGCCCGACGGGGGGCTCGAACTCACAAACCACAAGATCATGACCTGAGCTGAAGTCAGATGCTCAACCAACTGAACCACCCAGGTGCCCAGTGTAATTGACTTTATTAAGCAATTTATGAATAGGGCAGCATCTCATCTAGCAAGTAGAGAAATAAGTTATGAGTTACTGAAGCTCTGTTATGTATGTATGTATGTATGTATGTATGTATGTATGTATTTTAAGATTTTATTTTTAAGTAATCTCTACATCAAATGTGGGCTCAAACTCCTAACCCAGAGATCAAGAGTCATATGCTCCACCAAATTAACCAGCCAGGTACCCCTGTATTTTTTAAATCATTTTTTTGTCTTTCTGTTCTTCAGGTTAGATAATTTCTGTTGATAAATCCAAGTTTACTGATTTTTTTTTCTCTACCATTTCCAATCTGCTGTAATTGAATTTTTTAAATCTCGAATTATGTACTTATTAATCCTCATAGTGTTTTCATTTAATTAAATTTTCAAATTTCCATTATGCTGCTGATAGTCCCATATATTACTTCATTATGATCATGCTTTTAAGTGCTTGAACACATTCAGAATAACTGCATGAAAGACCTGTTGAAAAATCTATCTGGATTGTGACTGTCTTCCTCTTCACCATGGGTCACATGTGTCTTGTCTCTTCCAAGATCTAGCTATGCGTAGTTATTTGCTGGACGTTGTAGATATGAGACGGAGTACAGATTATGTTGTCGTTTAATTACCACCATTATTTGGGTTCTGTCAAAACTGATTCAATTTCTTCTTTGGGTAAATCTCTAAGTTGTGAACTTAGTTCTCGGGCACATCATGATTTCACTGTATGGTTCTCACTATGGACGTTCTGCTGTCTTAACTGAATGCCTGATGTGTTCAGTGAGTCTCAGTACTTTGGTTGAGATGGAACTCTAATATATTCCATTATACGAGGTCATCGACATCACTACTCAACTGTCAGCCCTCTGACAGGTGCTGTCTGCAGAGCCTTGTGTAATCTCACCCACAGTGAATGCCCACACATCTGTGTGGGCTCCTCTTTCTGCATACATTACAACTTTATGGGTATGTTGTCCCAAGTTCTGGCTGCTTTGCTTAAATATCCCAGAACTCTTGCTTCTGCCTCCTTAGCTTACCAAAACTGCCTCTCCATTTCTGGTCCGTTTTCTTGCTGTACTACAGGAAAGTGCTCAAGGCAGAAAGCCAAGGCAATTTTGACATGATTGATACGCCAACCTGTATGTGTTTTTCTTCTTTAAAGCATCATTTTCCTGTGCTACCTGTTGTTCAAGGTCAATGGATATTGTTCCTTCATACGGTTTGTTCAGTTTTACAGTTGTTTTTAGTAGGAGGCTGGGTCTAATCCCACCTGTTCTGTTTTGGCCAACACTTGAGTTCAGCTACAGGTATTTTCATATAAAAGTCATTATATTACTTCATAAAACTTTTTTTTTTCTTTTCCCTCTTGTTTAATAAGGTATCATGGACCTACAGAATTGTATAACTTTAAGGTGGCTTGACTTGATTTGACTTACATATATTGTGAAATGACTTACTTAACATCCGTCATCTCATGTAGATTCAAGAAGAGAGAAAAAAAAAGTTACCTTTTTAAAGAGACTAAAGCAAACTTTAGCTGTATGAGTGAATTTTTATGCTCTCTCTGTGTTATTTAAATTGCCTAGTTATCATATCTAATAAACTCAGCTCTGTGTTCTCATGCAGTCTTTTATTTTCATTTTGTGAAGTGGTGTAAATTACCACCAACTTTCTAAAGCTGTTTAAAAAATAAAGGAGATGATCTACATGAAAATTCTTGTGAGCTATAAAGTGGTAGAAAATGAAAGGTATTCTTATTATAGTATTTCCCACTTTATCTTCAGGGGATATGTTCCAAGACCCCCTGTAGATGCCTGAAACCAAGGACAGTACCGAATTCTACATATCTGTTTTTTTCCCTATGTACACGTACCTATTATAAAGCTTAATTTACAAACTAGGCAGTAAGAGTTTAACAACAATACCTTAATAATGGTAAAATAGAACAACTATAACACTATGCTGTAATAAATGTTATGTGAATGTGCTCTCTCTCTTTATCTCTCTCTCTCTCTCAAAATATTTTACTGTACTGTACTCAGCCTTCTTCTTGTGAGGATGTGAAATAAGCTGCCTGCCTGATGAGACGAAGTGGGATGAATGATGTAGGCATTGTGACATTAGCGCAAGGCTGCTATTGACCTTCTGACAATGGAAGGATCATCTGCTTCCAAACCTCAGTTGACCAGGAGTAACTGAAACAGGGTAAGGGAAGACTATTCTATGGGGCAGAAGTAAACTTTAATTCGGTCTTTGACCACGAATTCCACCAGGGAGAAGTTAGAGTTGATAGTGCTTAAGGATGTTCATTCTCCTCAACATGTTTGGTAGCATTAAAGTGGTAAAAATGAGATTCAGTTTTATTTTTACAAAGCAAGTAAAGATGATCTAACTAGTCTAAATTTTGAATAATTAGATGAAAAATAGGAATTTTCCTGAAGTGTATCTTAATTTCTTAAATATATATAGTTACAAAGCTTGGAAGTAATTCCATAGATTAATATTGGTTATTTTATTTATTTTTATGTTTTTAATGTTTATTTATTTATTTCGAGGGAAAGAACACAAGCAGAGGAAGGGCAGAGAGAGAATCCCAAGCAGGCTCTGTGCATCAGCGCAGAGCTCAGTGTGAGTGAGGCTTGATCTCACAAACCGTGAGATAATAACCTGAACTGAAAGCAAAAGTCGGGTGCTTAACTGACTGAGCCATCCAAGCACCCCAGAATTGGTTATTTTAGAAAATATACTTGTATCCTGAAATCGAGGCCTTCACCTTGCCAGTGACTTCCTTAACTCTGTATTTTTTACCTATCATGTGAGCAAATGAACTTTCTAATTTAAATTAAAAGCTTTTTTTTTGTCAATTATAAGTTATTTTATTTAAAAGTTTAATACACTGACATTGGTTTTTTGTTGTTGTTTGCAATGAAACATTTAAAAAATACATTATTTTATTTACCCGAATATTTTCCCAAGGCTCCCCTTTGGGAGAAAATTAATTTCCTGAAAATACAAGCCAAATATGTTAGTCATAATTTTATGGTTTTAAAAAGAGTAACAGTGACATAAGAATGTTTGGCGTGGAACAGAAAATCCTATTAGCAGCAAACATCTGTGACAGTCTAAGAGTGGCATACACCATGGGAATCTATTACAGGGCTAATCATTCTCCTCAGTTATTTCTGGGGATCTAGAAGAGAAATTCTGTTGTCTAAGAAAGGGACATTTACTTCTTCCCAATTTAGCAACATTAATTTAAATTGGCTGGCAACTTATCACACCATCTGCAGGGGGTATTCCAAAGGAGGAAGAAGACACAGAGAAAAAGCATCCAGGCACCATTTAGAAAAGGTAGCAGGGGTTTTAAGTTTGATGCAGAAGGAAAGGGGAAGGATGGGAGTCAAGCAATCTAAGATTGTTTTTTTACAGAGCCTAACTAAATGGATTACATTGCTCACCATTTCTATTACATTTCTCCATTAGGTAACATGATCATGATCTGATTTTAGATTTGCAAATAATCAATATAGGAGGGATTTCTAGCAAAGTATGTGCCCCAAATTGGAGAATTATAAAGACAAAGAAGGTATAGGTTTCTTCTGTGGAGTTTATGGATACATTTTGTACTGCCTAGTCTTAGCGAGGGTTCTGTGATCGGTCAAGGAATACCAGGATACGACCATTAGGAGAAATACACTGATTCATTTTCAGTCTTCTCTAGAAGACAACTAGAGAGGAATGGAGAGGAGGAGGGTAGGGAGAGAGAGAGAAGGAAAAAGAGAGAGGAGAGAACAAGTAATATAAGTCTTTTTTAAATGATGTAAGAAGAATAAACAGAGCGATGTGCAGATAGAAGAAAAGGGCACAAGGAAGAGAGGTGGAAGAAGTAAAGAGAGTAAGAAATAACACAAACTGATGTCAAGTATCTCTTGATTTGAAATCCTTATTTGGGGCTACTTTAAAATTCTCTTTATACTTTGCTCACCCAGTTATGTATGTGTAGGGAAAACAGACACATAATCTTTTTCAGTGAGTGATTCTCATGATCACGACAGTACCCATGCATAGTCCTAGTTAATTGGTCACAATTGACCAGCAACTCACGTGATCAAACAGAAAACCCACTGCACTGACTCAATGCGTCAAGCAAAAAGCTATTATGAAAGAGAAGGTATAAGAAGTAGATTGGAATGTGTTTCTCCAGATATGTGTATGTGTATGTATGTGTGTGTATGTGTGTATAAATATAAATATAAATATAAATATATATATTTATTTATTTATTTATTTTCCTATCAAGAGTTAGGAGAAGTCCTAAGCCCTTTTACCCAATTAGTAGCTTGCACTAACTACAGTGGTGGCGGAGTAGACAATGCATTCTGAGCCCGGTGCAGGTTAAGTGTGTATACATGTGGATGGAAATACTTGAACTCTTGCCTTCCCCTCTTTTTTTTTCTTTGTTGATACGTATGGATTGTGAGTTTTCTTTCTCCCATTTATCCTGCATTTCAGAGCAAAGTCATATCTATAAAGTGTCATTTACAGCAATGTACAACTTCTGCTAAAGAACATTTCTCAAGATAGAAGGCAAGATGCAGGTGGTCAGAGGAATATATGGTGCTAAGTTTTATTTTTTCTAGCAGTACCATATGCACCATCCCTAGTATATGTTGGACTAAATTATATTCAGTAAAATGATCTGAGAATATAAGAATTATTTTTTTCTTCCTCCCTCCCTCTCTCTTTCCCTCCCTCCCTTCCTTCAAGAAATATGTTTCAATCACTACACGACTCATTTATAAAATAACTTTTGGAATAGAGCCTATTTAGAATTACTCCTTATTTATTTCCCTAGCATTTTTCTTAAATCTTGGTACTGCATTCTCCCTTTACTCAGATTTGTCATAGGGAATTCAGTTAAAATAAGTGAAGATTTATTTTTTTTTGGGGGGGGGGATTTACATTTGTATTCTAAATTTATTTTAATTGTACTTGTGTTTTCCCTTAAATTAAGAACCATATCTATTGGGGCGCCTGGGTGGCTCAGTCGGTTGAGCTTCCGACTTTGGCTCAGGTCATGATCTCATGGTCTGTGAGTTCGAGCCCCGCGTCGGGCTCTGTGCTGACAGCTCAGAGCCTGGAGCCTGCTTCAGATTCTGTGTCTCCCTCTCTCTCTGACCACCCCCGCCCCACTCATGCTCTGTCTCTCTCTGTCTCAAAAATAAATAAACATTTAAAAAAATTAAAAAAAAAGAACCATATCTATCTTTTTATATTTTGGTTCAAATTTTTAGTTTTCTAAAAATACTTATTTCTCATAGAATTCTGAAATCATGTACATTCGTTATTATGTCACCCAATATTTGTTGAACTACTGTGATGTGTCTAGCTTTTGATTAGCATCTGAGGGTGGATAGGTGAATAAGACAGCCCCTGAAGATATATGGAAATATTTGTAGTAAATTGTTTGAGTAATACGATAGATAATGTACACAGAATACTTGGGAAGCGTGAGATTTTTATAACTGTTTACTGCAAAAAATGAGAACATTCCACAGATATGGTTAACATTTAAACTTGGAATTTCAAGAGACTCATGGGGAATGGAAGGTGGTGGTGGGTAAGAGTAGAACATGTGAGGAACAATCAACATTAGGGGCTTAGGAGGAGAGGAGAAAAGGGTAAGGTGCAAGTATCTATCTATTTAGCAAATAGTTTATTGATACCAGGCATTCTTCCTAAGCCCTGGAAATATAGCAGTGAATGAACCTGGGAACAAAATCCACCTTGGTGAAGCTTACATTCTAGTAGACATACATTGATTGTCTGTGAAGAGACCTGAATGCTATTCGAAGGAGGTTGATCTAATCGAAACTTAGAACCCATTGGGGTTTCATTAAGCTTGTGAGTGTCATGATGGGATCCTCATATAATAACAATAATTTGGTGGCATTTTAATAGATGAATTATGAGGAGTGATAAAATATGAAATAATATTAAATGAGTATGGAACAAAATTAAAGCAGAGATAGGAGATGCAGAGAAGGGAATACAACAGGTATCTAAAAGGTAGAAATTATAAGATTTGGGGACTGATTAGGCTTATGGGATATCTCACATAAGACTTTAAACAAATATGGATTTGATATTTTTAACTTATGTGATTGAGACTTTCACATTTATTGTGTATGCACGTGTATGTATGTGTAAGTAGCTCCTATTCCTTTTTTTTTTTTTTTAAGATTTTATTTTTAAGTAATCTGTATATCCAACATGGGGCTTGAACTTACATCCCTGAGGTCAAGAGTCACACCTTCTACTGACTGAGCCAGCCAGGCACTCCTCCTATTTCTTGAATTCCCAGCAAAGATAATAAAGAAAATTCAGATTTGGGTGAATACAGAGGATGGAGGAAAGATGAGCCATAATGCTGAAATTCTGATTTATGTGAAATCTGCAGTTCAAGAGAAATGCCTGAACTGAAGCTATCTGGGGTCATCTAATGTGTGTAGTAGTTGATAGGTTGGAGCTAGAAAGAGGTCCTGTGAAGAAGAGGCGAAGAAGAGATTTTAAAAAGCCAGATACTTAGATGAAGTCATCAGAGACTGCTTATTATTTATTTGTTTGTTTGTTTGCTTTTATGAAGCCCCATTGAGCTGTCAACATTACAGTGTTGAACTTGTCTGGTTATTAGGCCACAGATTTATGGTTGGAACATACTGTATTTCTAAACACAAACAATATTTGAGTGTATCCCAAATTGTTTTTCATATACATGAAGTATGAGAAGATTCTCTCAAATCTGTTTTTTGCTCCAGAAACTTTTGTTGCACAAATGGTCATATTCTGAATTCACTAGGATATCTCACTTTTTAAATCAGCCAATCAATCAATCAATATTATAATTGTTCATTATGTGCCCGATACCAGACTAGATGCTGGAGTACCCCTCTACCTCACCTATCCATCTATCACATTTGAGAACTGCTCAGAAATCAACCTTGGAATCGATGGTCTGATGCCTAGATAGATCTGTTTCTGTGTTAAACGAGCCTTGGAAATTGTGTACAATTTCATCTTCAGGTTGTACTCTATTTGGCACTGAGAATTTAGCTTCTAGCTTTTTGAAAGAATAAGTTATAAGCCAATCTGGCAGTCGAGTAGAGGACAATATTATGGTTAGGATTTTCAACAGTTTCCCCAGAAAACAGGATTGATGTTTCCATTATGACACAATGCCATAAATACAGCTATTTACTGCTGCCTGCTATGTTCTCTTTCCCTTATTCTTTGTCTATCTCTGCAAATTTTCTAGGCTAGACATTCAGTGGTGATCTGAGGGCCCATAATTTTGAGAATGATGCAGGGGCTGCCTCTCAGGGCATAAACATTTCATTCACTTGTGTGTCAATACACCAGCCTGTTGTAATTGCAGAGGGCAGTTTGTTCCTTTCCGTTTTTCTGTGAGTGAAAACACCCAGCATGCCTAGAAACCTACCTCAGGGGATGCCTTTACTAAGGCAATTCCAGAAGGAGGGGGTTGTGATGCCTAGTTTCTGAAAGGAAATAATGGAGAGCAGTAGCCTGTACAACCTTCTGTTTCATATTATAAGCTATTCAGGAGTCAGATATGTGGAAAAGACCAAGGAATAATACAATGTGAACTTGGTGAGTTTTAAACTTTCTCTGTCAATGTTATTTTGGTCATCCTATTTATTTTCTCACAGGGATCAAACACTTAAAAGAAATAGGTTTATGTGTCTGCCTCGGTGGAGAGAAATTAAGGGAGACTCCATGAAAAGTAGTATATTTAATCTCAAGTCAGTCTTTGTTGTGCGTGCGTGTGTGTGTGTGTGTGTGTGTGTGTGTGACGTAGCCCCAAGGAATACACTGCAGATGGTAAGGGATCACTCAAAACCCTTAGTAATCTAAAGGAAAGTCAAAGTTGTGGTATGCACGTACTACCAAAACTCGTACTTAACTAAATAGACAATAATGATAAATTGTAGGGTCATGGGGCTGCAAAATGTAGAGACTTGGATGGCTACCCACCACCCTGTAATGTCTTCATTGACTTTTCTTTCTATAGTCTGTGTTCCCTTCATAGGGCCAAGCCAAAATATATTTTGCCCTTGCCTTGATTTTTTACTTTTATAAGTTAATGTTTTCAGATTTTTAAATATCTTTTTTTTTAGATTTTTTAAATGTTTATTTATTTTTGAGAGAGAGAGAGACAGTGTGAGTGGGAGAGGAGCAGAGAGAGAGGGAGACACAGAATCTAAAGCAGGCTTCAGGCTCCGAGCTGTCAGCAGAGAACTCAATGTGGGGCTCGAACTCATGAACCCTAAGATCATGACTTCAGCCGAAGTCAGACACTTAACTGACTGAGTCACCCAGGTGCCCCTAGATTTTTAAATATCTTTATACCTGGACTTTGGTTTCTGTTTTATCTTCAGGGAATGTGTATCATTTTTATAACTAGCTTAAAACTTTTAGTGTGTCTTCTAACTTTTATTTTTTTCCCCTTTAATTTAAATGAAGTAATGATGATACTTTTTTCATGAAGGCTAGTGACCTCCAAAATCAAAAGGATAAAAAAAATCCAAAGGATATGCACAGGGTTGCCAAGCATAGGATGGTGGGGAGTAAAAATGTAGGGATAAACCAATTTTACTCAAGTAGCAGTTGGGTTCTTCTGATTGGAATGCTCAGTTTTCTCTTTAGAGAAAAAAAAATTGCTTTTCCTCCTCTCTCCCACCATTTCCTTCTTCTGTGTAGAATCAGAATGTGTGGAGTGAATCTCGTTAATAAATTTTGGAGACAAGGAATATTACTGATTAGTTTATTCAGTAGGTGTTTATTGAACTCTTACTACAAATCAGGCCCTGCACTACCATATGGCTTGGGAAAATCTTGCTTTTGGTGGTGGAAGGACATGAAGCTGGCTTGGGGTGTACAGTCCCCCGAGGGTAGCATTTCAAACGTGCTGCTTCTGAATTGGAGAAAAGGATTAGGGGGAGGGGGAGTTAACTAGGATTCTTACATTAATCTGCTGGGATAATATTAAACGTATATACTGAGTAGTATAATGCAATTTATATTTGGAAAACTTCCAATCCTTTTTTAAATGCAAATTTTGGAGTGTAAAACCCTGCAGAATTAGAATAAAACAGTGGGGTGACATGAATGTAAAAGACTGAGGAACTTTGTGTTAATAGTGTACTTTGTATGTGTATAATGGGGAACAGTAGCCTATACAGCCTCTGTTTCATATTATAAGGTATTCAGGAGTCACATCCCTCAATTCCTTTCCCTCTCTTTCTCTCTTTCTCTCTCTCTCTCCCTCCCTCCCTCTTTCTTTCTTTCATTCTTTTCTCTCTCTCTCTCTCTCTCTGTTTCTCTTTCCTCTTTCTCTTTCTTTCTCTCTCTCTCTTTTTCTCTTTCTTTCTTTCTTTCTTTCTTTTTCTTTCTTTCTTTCTTTCTTTCTTTCTTTTCCTTAAAAAGAGAATAAACCCCAAACCAACTTGAAATTCAAATCCATGAGTATAGTCAAAAAAAACCCAGTGAGCTAATTCCAACTTCTTTTTCCATCTCTAGTCCCACATCCCAGCCAAAAAGGACCACTCTGTGCTCAGTACCATTTCTGGTTCTCTTTCTTCCCTCCCCTGCCTTCCTACAATAGCCTTTGCCACTTTATATTCCCCAAGGACCCCTGAGCCTCCTCCTGATTACTGCAGGCATTCCTGATAGTCTCCATTACTAATGCTCTGGGTAGAGATCCAGATTCTGAAACCCTTGGCAAAGCAGGTACATGCCAAGCATCAGAGTCCCATCTGTTCTGTCACCAGGAGACATTAATGTCACCATCATACAATTAAGCAAGTTAAAGCTCTGAGAGGCAAGATAAGATGGTCCCTTCCAGGTTGCACACCAATCAACAATCATAATTAATGTCCTTTTTCTTCCAAAGGAACAAAAATATATATACAAGTTGAAGTCAAAACAAGGGTCATGGGGTGCCTGGGTGGCTCAGTTAAGTGTCCTAGTCTTGATTTCGGCTCAGGTCATGACCTGAGTTTGTCATAGTTTGTGAGGTCGAGCCCCACATCGGGCTTGTGCTGACAGTGCAGAGTCTGCTTGGGATTCTCTGTCTCCCTCTCTTTCTGCCCCTCCCCCCTCTCAAAAATAAATAAACAAACATTAAAAAAAAGGAAACAAGGGTTGATGCAAGGATACAAACAATGTGACAGAATACTTTCCAAGAAATACAACAAGACCCAATAAAACAGTCTGTCTGTGGTCACTTCTCTTCTCCCTGTCTCCTGCTCCGCCTCTTATCCTCTGCCTTAATATCTGTCAATAGTCCTCTCATATCTTTGCTTTGTTCTGCTTACTTACTATATTCGTTTCCCTGTATGCTGGCTTTCTCTGCAACAATTCTTGTTTCTGTACCTTTCACCCTCAACCTGCCCTTAGCTCTGCTTCATCATAGCATTGCTTCTGGTCCTAAATCTAGCACTCTAAGTCCTAACATTCTAAATTTACATTTTAGAGGTAAAATCTGATCATCTCAGCCCAACCTGATCCCTGAGCCCAGAACCTATGGTCGTTGGGTGGGTTGTTGTCACAGAGTAGAAGTTGTCAAGCTAAGCTCATCATGTCATCCTGGACCGCTGCAGAGTATCATCTTAAAGAAGGGAACGTAGAGAGAAGGCAGGCATAGTATGTACAGCAACAGAAGCAGGTCAGCTCTCCTGATTTCAGTCCATGGCTCTTCCTAATCCATTGGCCAGAGGGGCTGTGTTTTAGTCATCTTTGGATTCCCACAATGTTTATAAAACACCTAGAGATTGCAGACACTGACAAAATGTTGGTTGATATGATGACTTTGAAGCGAATTAGACTAACATTGGTAGTTCATGGACATATCCTAACCTTTTCCATTCATGAATCAGCTTTCAGTGATGTGGCATTCAAGACCTGCTTAAGCCAAGCCCAAAGACAGGGGCAGTGTGGAGAAGGGAGAGAGAGAGAAGGAGAGTTTTAAGAAAGCTGATCATGGGGCGCCTGGGTGGCTCAGTCGGTTGAGCGTCCGACTTCAGCTCAGGTCACGATCTCACGGTCTGTGAGTTCGAGCCCCGCGTCGGGCTCTGGGCTGACAGCTCAGAGCCTGGAGCCTGCTTCGGATTCTGTGTCTCCCTCTCTCTCTGCCCCTCCCCCGTTCATGCTCTGTCTCTCTCTGTCTCAAAAATAAATAAATGTTAAAAAAAAATTAAAAAAAAAAAAAAAAGAAAGAAAGCTGATCAGGTTCCGTGAGCAGCACCCTGAGCTTGGAATGAAAAAAGAGTACAGAGAAATGGAAATCCATTCTGCCATCTGCCTAATGGCTATTTGTCATTCTTGCATAGCTGCCAGAGAAATCGGGATAAAAGCAAAGCAAACAAAACCTAAGGCAGAAAAATGCAGAGGAGAGACTCTCCCTTTGCCCTTTCCCCAAGACTACATGGATCAAGACATAGCAGAGATTCGGAGGCTATGTCTATTCTCAGATCCCCAGAGACAGGGGACCAGTGAAGTAGATGTTGGGTAAGAATCTTCAGAACTCATCAGCTTTAGATATTCATGTACTATTTCCTCCCTTTAAAACAATCTGCATCTATAGTAAACATTCTTCCCTTAAACCCTCTTATCGCAGTGCTTGTTTATTATAACTCAGGGACTAGGAAAGCAAATTTTCAGAGATTTTTTTTTTTTTTTTTTTTTTTTTTTTGCCCTTGCAGCTCAGGTTTTCTTCTTTCTTCCTTCCCCTTCCTTCACACCCTAGGCAATCCCCAAGGAAATTCAGCTAGTTTGCCAGTCTGGTCTGCACTGTAACTTGGATTGGCAAACACTGCAGAGTTGTAAGCACCATTGAATTTTCCCCCTTCCTTTGAACCATTCCCTCTTCTATTTACTTATCTCCTCTAATGTTTACAATCCAGTAAGAGGTCACATAAATTTATTAAACTTCTCCCTCTTTTTTCTTTTCCTTTAAAAATGATGTTATTTAAAGTTTTTCTTTCAGTTTCCTCTGATTTTCAGAATGGTTCCTCAGGGTTCTCATTATTTGGACCTCCCACTGACTTAATCTTCTCTAGAGCAGAGTGCTTGGAATTTCTTTGGCTTAAGCTGGCACATTAATCACTCGCTTAGCCTTCAAGGGTTGAGGGTGGAGCCTCTTTCAGTGGAGCTGCTGCCTGAGTTGCTACCATAGCAGCAAAGAAACCATATCTTGTTCCCTCTATGGAAAACAATCTGCCCCCTGCCAGCCGTCAGCTTTGTGGTCACAGAAGAGCAAGCCCCGTGGGAGTTTAGGGATATCAGAAGCAAAGGTGGAGACATTTCTTCAATAGCTTTTAATTCCAGGCCATGGCCAGGAAGGGACACGGAAGAGCCCGTTACCAGTCCCTCAGCGCCTAGGCCTTCTCTGCCCATGAATCTCCTGTGAATTAGCTGAGAAGCCTGCAGCATAATTGCTTTCCACATGCCTTCGATTTTTTTTTTTAAGCTTTAAGTTTTAAATGTCTACTTCACTGTTTTCTGACCTCTTATCCGTTCTTTCCTCTTTCTTGGGCATAGATATGAACTTGGGTCCTCATTCGTACTAGCTGATTTTTTTTTCTTCTTAGTAAGGCAGTGGTTTTTCCATTCTTTAGGGATGAGCTTACTTTAAGTAAAATATTCCTACTACAGAAGAAATTTCTTCTGTATGTTCCAAACTACTTCAAGTGTGTCTCTTATAAGCTTTGCTGATTTCAACTTTGAAAAAAGGGTTCAGGGGCACCTGGGTGGCTCAGCCGGTTAAGCGTCCAACTTCGGCTCAGGTCATGATCTCACGGTCCGTGAGTTCGAGCCCCGCGTCGGGCTCTGTGCTGACAGCTCAGAGCCTGGAGCCTGCTTCAGATTCTGTGTCTCCCTCTCTCTCTGACCCTCCCCCATTCATGCTCTGTCTCTCTCTGTCTCAAAAATAAACGTTAAAAAATTAAAAAAGAAAAAAGGGTTCACTGTTTCATAATTTTTATAGAATTTTACATATATTATGGCATATATATTGCACATATAATGTATGTTCAACTAGTAATTATCAAATACATCAACATAGACTCATCTGTTTTGCTTTTGTGGATTTTTATGGATATACATCCCTGTTGGGGCATACAGAGCTCCATTACACTGTATCTACTCAACAAATTAGGTACACATTTATGCCGAATCTGAGCATGACTTCACCATTCAAACCCCTGGTCTGCCTGGCTCCTCTCAGTCAACTCTTCTTTAATGATGACTGTATATGTGGTTAGAACCCTCCTAGCTCACGCACTCCCTTCATTTCTTTCTTTGTCCCTTATTCCTGATGCTCAGCATCGTTTCCCACTGAGGATGGGCTTTCTTCACTATGGCTTTTGCAGTTGCCATAATACAAAGTTTCCTTAATGGAACTGGCCGTGCCATACCTTTCTTTTGTATTTCTCTTCTTGTTGGGATTTTGGATCTTTTGCAAGCCTAGCTGCACCTCTGAAAGGAACTCTTAGACATTATCAGTGCTGCTTAATATCACCAGCTCTACAGATGCAGATGATGCATACTGACAAATGAACATTGAGCCTGGATCCGGCATAGGAGGAAAGCTTCTCACACCAAAGACCTATGCATCCGATGTCACATTATAAAATAAACCAGTATGTTTGATGGCTGCTTCTGTTTAGATATTTTCCTAGTTGCACTGCAGATTTTTTTTCAAAACTACAACATTATTAAATGTCGGTGGAGAGTAATGCGGTAGTTTTTATTGAACAAAAATTCCCCTGATTCTAAGCTGGAACCCCTTTTGCCAAAACCTCCCACTCTCACATTTTAATGGCTAGTCCTATACCAGTAAACCTCATGTCTACACCTTTGATCCTTTCCTTCCTGGACTGCAAGATCCTCTCTATTAGGGCTTACCACAGTTCATTGATTTCTAGCACCAATGTAATGTTCATATAGCAAATGAAGATTAAATAACTTAACTCTTTTCCTGTTCATTATGCTCCTCTGAATGTCCTGCTGTCATTCAAAATGCACTTTTATATATTCAAAGCAATATTCACTGAGCAAATACAAAGCACTAAGTATTTTTCTAGGCACTGGTTGAGGCACTAGACATAATCCTCACCCTCATTAAGTTTACATCTTAATAAAAACTTCAATGAAATATATTATCATTCCTCAAAAATCAAATCAGTTAGTCAATGCCCGGGAATCCCTATATCTGTTAGTCTTCTTAATCCTTCAGCATTGTTGTATCGCACATAGTATGCGTATATGTGTATCTCTATATGTATATATATAGAGAGATACACACACACACACACACACACACACACACAGTTTAATCACATTTGTGACTACTTTTCCCTACACAGTTTAATATATGATTATCTACTTATTCTTGTCAAACATTCCTTTATAATATTTCTTGGATTGGTCTCTTACTTTGTATCCCAAGTTACTTCTTGATTGCCTCATTTCTTCCTTCCCAGCTGTCTTACAGTTATATTCAACCTTGTCCTTCCCTATTTCCATCCAGTCTGCCCAACACTACCACTCTCTCTCAATCAAAGCTCTCCTGGCTCCAGATAACAAAATCCTATTCTGCGTAAAATAAGTAGGAGGGAAAATTATGTAATATAAAGATGCAGAGTAACCAAAGGTAAAAATTAGGAGTTAAGAAAGACTTAGAGCAGACACCAGAGTTTGGCAGAAACTGAATTTATTCTCTGGTTTTCTCCGGAAACCTACGATTTCTCATCTCTGTTTCCTCTGTGTCTGTTTTACGTTCTTTCCCCCCTCCTTCTTTCTTTCCTCTTTTGTTCCCTGCCCTCTCTTCCTGTCTCTCCTCCCGCCCCTCCCTCTCGCCTCTCTGCCTTCTCTCCCAAGAGTGGCACATGCATGTGGCTCAGAAGAGTAACCATACGCACTTGACTTCCCATGGTCTCAGTTGTCAAACAGAGACTAATCAAAATATCCTTAACTCCCATTTCCAAATTCCTTGGAGAGATGAAGAGACCTGACACCCAGTCTATCTGTTCCCGCCCTTTTCAGATGAGGTATTCGTTTCTAATATTTTGCCGAAATTGTGTTGAAGAATGAGTGGTGAAGTAGTGCTCAAGGTTTTATTGTATAAGTACATTTCTGGGGCCCACCATTGGATGCATGGGGCTAGTTTCCTCAGAGCAGGGATCCTGGGCTGGCCAGACACTGCAACTAGTGTCAACTACAGCTCTTTAGAATAAAGTCTTTGGGATTCCCATTCATAATTAATCAGACTGAATATACTTTTTTTTTACCTCCATACTCCAAATTCTCTTCTAACTGATACTATCAGCCTCGTGCAACTGTTTCTCCCTGATCTGGAACCTCTTCTGCCAGGTAGAGTTTACCCGCTTGCTTACAGTTTTGTTATACAGAAGGTTCTGTCAACTTTTTTTCTGTCGTATCTACTACATAAAATAAACAAAGCCAATACTGACCACAAAATTCCATGTTTGGTTTAATCTCTACTCTGGCACTTTCCCAGGTTCCTTTCTGCAGCTGCCTATAATTTGGTTTTAAGTATTCATTTTTCAGCAAATGACAAATGATAGTGTATTGGAAATTACTTCCAATTAACACTTAATTACAGGTACCTATAAATCGGGTTATTTTGTGAATTTAAGTATTATTTCATAAATCTACGTGCCAACTCCTTTAGGGTGCTTCCTCAGAGAACGTAGGACTGTAACAGGGCTCGTATGGTGGTAAATAACCCATATAAAAATGAAGATTTTTAAAATACTGAATACATACTGTGCCAGGGGATAGAGTAGACACTAAGTGAAAATAAGCTCAGAATGGTTTTGTCAGAATATTCTGTTAATCCATGGTCTTACCTGGGTTTGAACACTTACCATTTTAATTCAAAGTCCAGTGGTATCTGTCCACCTATGGAGTAGAAATTTTACTTTAAGGAAACAAACTCTTTGCAAGAATTTTAATCAATGATCCATAAATTGAGTCAGTTAATGTGGTATTACAGTGTCTCCTTATCCATTTATTATTGTTCTTCTGTACCTTTCTTGGTATTCCTGTGTTAGTCATTAATTTGAGCTGCATATACAAGAAACTAATAAGATAGCCTGTCTTTAATGACATTCTGTATTTCAGATTCCACTTGTTTAGACTGCCAGGGCAATTAATCTAAATAAATGTCTTTATTACATACTGCCCCAAGACTCAGGCCTGTGTTTGAAATTTCTGTGGCTCCACTGGAAGATCAATTATGAGACTTTTCCTCAATCAGCCTTATATTCATTACCTGCAGAAGGACGACATATATGCCCTGGGTTTGGAGACAGACCATGGGGCCTATTAAAAAAACAAAAACAAACAAAAGGATGCTCTATGGGAGCTTAGTCATTCTTTATTCTGAAAGGGGGAAAAAACAAAAACAAACCCAGAGAAAGACTCTTTAAAGATCCTTCTTTTGCATCCTGTTTGGGTAAGTGGAACACAAAACAGCATGTTTGATAAAGAGTATATGAAACTCTTTAATATACAAGCATTGGTAATTATTATACCTCTTGCATAAGTTAAACTCTATAGCACATTTAAAGAAGAAAAAAAGAAATACAAGATTCCAGTCCCTCATTCTCCAGAAATAGAGTATAAATAGAATAATGGCATGGGACACCTGGGTGGGTCAGTCAGTTAGGCGTCTGACTCTTGATTTTGGCTCAGGTCATGATCTCATCATCATGAGATCTAGCCCCATGTCCAACTCTGCACTGGGTGTGGAGCCTGCTTAAGATTCTTCCTCTACTGCTCATTCTCTCTCTCTCTCTTTCTCAAAAAAAAAAAAAAAAAGAATAGTGAAAAACACAGTTATAACTAATTATATTTTTATTTCTGATTTAATACTGCATTTATTACTCTCACTCAGGGCTATGTTGTTTCTTTTTCAACCTCACCACAGCGAGAAATCCTGGACAGATCCCTGGCCAAGCACATCCCAATTTAGGGCATGCAGAAAGCATTAGCTGTATCAGAATTCTTAACTTGGAACAAATTGTTTGGTTCCCTTGATAAAGGAATCAGGAGTATGGGTCAATGCCCTGCTCTTGTAGGAATAGGAAGAAACACATCTCTGGTAGGCAGCATGAGTCCACACAGACCCAGGCCTTACTTGGTGCCTGGGAATGAAATTATCTTTACCCCAAATATTGGCTATTCAACCCAGAATGGTTCACACTTATAATCTATGAAAAGTGAAACAATTGGATGTTTCCAAAATGGGAAGAGTGGGGTGCAGGACAGGGCTTTAGTATTTGCCTGTGTTGAGCTTGCTTCTTGGGCCTTTATAGTATCTCATTTGATCCTCATAAGAGCACCACATTATAGATACAATTGTGCTCACATTAGAAGTGAGAAAATGGATCGTGAAAGGTTAAAGCATCCAAAACCATGCAGCCAGAATATGTCAGGGAGGAGATGTGTTTGAATTCAGGTCTCCATAGTTCAAATCAGTAGGTGATGGTATTTAAATCACATACGCGACCACACACTCTTTACTGAACTGTATGTATTCAGAATGACAGAGAGAATGAAGACCAATAAGAAACAGTCCTTCAAATATTGGGAACTTATTCGAAGCTGACTAATCCTTAAATATCTTCCTATTTCTTTCCCTTTTACTGGAACAAAACTCTTAAAAGAAGGCATGTAGCTAATTGTGTCAATTATATCACTGGCACGAAGTTTTGCATTTCATTCCAAGGTAAAATTACAAGTTCATATGTTCTTATTAGAATCACCTAATTCCTTAATTATTTCAGTGCTTTCCCTTTGGACCATGGAGATTTATATTGAAGTTTAAAATATGTTCTGTGCTACATTGTGTTTCCCATCAATTCCTTTGTGATAAACACAGAGATGTGCTACCCATATCTCCCTCAAGAAGAAGTCACTGCTCAGCTCCATGGAGTGAACTCTGCCCTCAGTATAGGGAGGGAAGTGAGTTAGTTGTACAGTGAAATTTTGAGAAGTTAGTTATGGTTTTCCATTCACTCCAAGGGAGCACTCTCCCCATTCAATCAGGTATCAGGGAAGAGTAGAAATTTTCCAATGAAAAAATAAAGAGAAATTGTCAGGAGAGTTTGACTTTGAAAGCTCAATATAATTTTGAAAATGGCTTTTGGGACTTTTATGAGCCTAGGTCTCGGCTTAAGCCTCAGATAGAAGAATATCCTCCTGAAAGTTTTTTCTGTCATGATTTCTGGCTTCAAAGACTGGATGGAACCCATGACCAGCATAGTACCCCATAAGGAGAGCATCAGCTACATTATGAATCTTTTCAAGGTCTAAACACTCCCTCTGTCTTGTGGTTGGAGAAGAGTAGACTTTGCTGACAGTTGTAGGGAGAGAAGCAAGCTTGCCAGGTGAAGAAATTGAAAACCTTAAAGGGCCTTATATTCAGGCAGAATGCCCAGTTGTAGGTGCCAGTGTGGAAACTTGTGAGCTATGAGACAGATGCCATTGTCCAGCTCAGGACATCATCATGGGAGAACCAGAAAACTAAGGATCAGGTAGTCTCTGTGATAACACAGTGTAACTGACAGAGAATATCAAGAAACAGAAAAAAAAGAAAACCTTAAATTTGTTGAGTTTAAATCCAAATCATTGGATAAACCTTCACACTGAGCTATGTATCAGGTAGTGACAAGACTGTATTCCTGTCATACAAACTAAAGACTTAATATAGAAATAAATTTTTAAAATTTTCTGTATTTATGAAATATAAGTATTTCATAAATATAAATATATAAAACACATGAAATATATTTTTATACTTCAGATTGGAAGCTTATGAACATTATACCCACTGCGTTTGATTTTCTACTGTCTTCCTTGTTTTTTGTTTTGTTTTATTTTAAGGGAAATGAAAATAAATCTGAGAGTGAAAGAAAGATGTGCTGAAGAAGAGGTGGGAAAGGAGTTATAAAAGGCACCAAAGAGGAGGAGATGAGATCAACGTGGGAGAAAAAGCATTTGTTCTCCCAAAGATACTTGCTTTAAAGGGAAGATACAGGGGCACCTGGATGGCTCAGTCAGTTAAGCGTCCAACTCTTGATTTCAGTTCAGGTCATGATCTCGCAGGTTTGTGAGTTTGAGCCCCACATCAGGCTCTGTGCTGACAGTGGGATCCTGCTTGGAATTTTCTCTCTCTGCCTCTCTTTCTACCCCTACCTGGCTCATGCTCGCTCACGCGCTCTCGCTCTCTCTCTCAAAATAAATAAATAAACTTAAAAACATAAAGGGAAGATACAGATGAATTCTTGTTTTACTTGGTCAGAAGGCAGCCTCCCAGCTGAAATGTCTGACATACTAGTTAGTATTGGATGACAACCTGCATTTGTTACCGTTATCTGTCCACCAAGTTCCTTTCCTTGGTGTTCTCTTCAGCTATCATCCATTTGTTGTTCTGGAGTATTCATCACAGGTAAGTTATATGTTCTGAGGGGTTGGGTCCAAGATAAGCTGAGGAGATATCATTAAAAAAAGAATGGGAAAGGAAGGGGGACTAAAGAGAGGGAGGGAGGGAAGAAATGAAGAAGGAAGGAAGGAAATATAGAGAAAAAAAGGAAGAAGGAGAAGTGGCAACTTCCTAGGGCTGCTAATTTGGGAAAATTATTTCTGAGAGAATCAGGAAATTGGCCAAAAGGCCTGTCTGAATCCTTTTTTTTTCCCCCTTACCAAATCCTTTCGGTTCGTCCCCTTCCCTAATAGTGAGGGGTTCCACAGTGTCAGTTCAAAAGTGTCTCTGAGACACAGTTTGGTAAAAATCAATACAGTTCAGTCAATCATATTTCAAGCCACCGAATAGCACATGTTCTCAGTGTAATAAAGTAAGTTTATCTTCTGAATGAGATGAGGCCGAAGGCCTGGGAGGAGACAAGAAGCACTAATGCACAGCACCGTTTAAACAAATCAATACACCGCTCTACCTTGAAAGCCACCAAACAAACAACTGATACCCAGCAGGCCCAGCACTTAAGGCAGCTACCAGGCCAGCTATTTATTTCCATTCCTTGATACCTTTGGAGCATCATTAGCAACAGGGAAGCATTAAGACAACAAGTGGGCTGGATTCACATCTGTCTGGGTAACTGTGAGAGCTAATCTGTTTGGAACACCAGAGAGCTGCTTAGAATTTCACTTCTGCTGATGGCTCTACCCTGGACAGATTGACTGTAAACATTACCGCCAAAGGGGTTGCTTCAGCTCTGTCTGTCTCCATGGGAAAACTTTTATTTTCTATTTTTCCCTGAAGAGAACTAGCAGAGACTCATTTTGCATTCCGAATTCAGCCTTTGCTTTTCCAAGTCATTTATTCTTCTTCTCATGAAAAATGGGTTGCCGCTAAAACAAAACTTACCAGACAGACACCACAAAGTGACAGACAAAATCGGATCTTAATACCTTCTTACGAGCACACTTAAATGTTTTTTTTTTTTTTTTTGCTTCCCCAAATGATAAATGTTTTGGGTAAATAATCAACCAAGGTCTCTTATTTTCTCTTGTGCTTTCAGAGTGTGTTGTCAAGCTTGGTAAATTTTTTAGCAGCTGTCAGAGTAAATTTATTACCAAAGATGTTTACATTCTTATGTAATGCAGAAGGGAAAGTCTTGGTGATGGGTTTTATTTCAGTCTTTGAAGACCAAATGTTTGGCATGATTAGGATGCAGAAATAGAGTTGACGATATGAAATCCCCAACTGCCGTCTATTTTGCAGTAATGAATAAAAGCAGATTGTCCTAAATTACATCACTTGCAACCTCCCTTCAGTCACAAAACCAAGTACTGTAGACAGAGAAGAACTGGCTTATCTGGAGTTACAGATACATGTTTTTAAAGATTAAACATGCAGTAGATTTATCTTGGGGAAAAACATAAGACAATCATTTGGCCGCTGCTACAGTATGTAGTTTTAAAAATATATACAGAGACCAAAAAAAATGAGCAGAGTTCCTCAAGTTAATTTTTTAAAGAATAGAAGAAAGAAAACATTTGTCATTATTTTCAGAGACAATACTTACAGCTGCTCCCTTTGGCATCTGGGGAGGACCGTGCCCGCCCCCCCCCCCCCCCGTTATTATTGATGCTGACAATGTTGGACATACTCAAAACTTGGATGACAGATTGCTCAGTAAAATGTTTCATGGATTAAATGGCTTGGGGCTAAAACAATGTTGTGCATATAAAACCTATATAATGTGAGGCATATGCTCACATGGTCATAAATTTATAGATAGCCAATAAGTTTGTGTGTGCAACTGCTACAAAACTATACCACACATTGATAGATACATTGCCTTAAGAAATATTCAGTCTGTTTTCAAAAAGATAGGAATTTATTAAAAGTGAACATTAGAAGCAGCACCCAAGGTGTATCTGGAATATCGCCAGACATTTATACTTTTAGAGAAAAAGGATTCAAAGACCACAAATATGGGAAAAACTCACCAAAGGGAACATAACCTTAAGGTAATGGACTGATGGTATAATAAATAGCTATGTCAAATGACATTCGTGAAATTTCTGTTGATCAATACAGCATATTAGTCTAGATCAGAGATCAGCAAACTGTGATCTGTGGACCAAATCCAGGCTACCACCTGTTTTGGTAAAGTTTTATTGGAGCCCAGTCATGTCTGTCCTTTTACATTTTCTTTATGGCTGCTTTAAAAACAGAGTTGAGTAGTTTCTACAGAGATGGTATGGCCCACAAAGCAGAAAATATTTATAGCATGGTCACTTACAGAAAAAGTGTGACAGTCCCTGAACTTGGAAGCCAGTTTGGATAGATTCAAATCCTAACTCAGACAGGTGACTGAAGACACGTTATTCAATTCATTTGTGCCTCAGTTTCCTCATTTTTGAAATGGGAATAACAATGGTGTCAACATGATAGATATTACAAACGTTAAATAATTAGTATATTAGGACACTTGCCTGCACATAGTAAGATGTAATTGATCTGATCAAGAGTTGGCATGCTGGTGCAGCAGTCACTGCCTGAAATAATTTACGGTATGATTCTTTCCCTCAATTTCAAATTTGAAAGATTGTATGGCCTTGTCTAGGACACTTGAGTAAGAGAAATCTTTAAGGTTAGGATTAATCACCTAGTGCATTGGTCAGAATCCAGAAAGGAAACAGAAACTATATTAGGTATTGATTCAATATAAGAGGTTGGGAAATTGAAACAGTGAAAAGGAAACGCAGTGGTAATATAAATAGTAACTTCAAGAGGCATCTATATCCTCCCCACCTTCACCATGTTGGGGGAAATAAAGGGAAGAGGTTGAGATCATCAGAACCTAGAAGCTCGGAGACAAGGCAACACAAAGTTGAGAATTAGAGTCACCTTCTGGAACTGAGACTGGGGCCCCTGAGCCACTATTCACCTTATGCTGGGAACCCTGAGGGACCATAACAAGGCTTCTTCTGGCCATGCCAATAAATAAACTAGAGATTGGAACTGTGTAAAACCATGTAAAGATTGTATTTTATTTTTTAATTTAATTTTTATTTTATTTATTTTAGAGAGAATGTGCACATGAGAGGGGCAGAAGGGGAGAGAGAGAGAGAGAGAGAGAGAGAGAGAGAGAATGAATGAATGAATGAATGAATGAATGAATGAATATCTTAAGCAGGCTCCACACTCAGCACGGAGCCTGAAGCGGGACTCAATCCCATGACCCTGAGATCGTGACCTGAGCTGAAATCAAGGGTCAGATGCTCAACCAACTGAGCATGATGCCCAAGATTCTTTTTAAATAGAATCACCACATGAAAGTTGTCGGTTACTATTTAAAAATTCCAAAATCATGAATGAAATAAAGAATAAAAGATTTATTTCTAAAAAAGCCCAAATGTGAGTTTGACTTGCATATCTATATTAGATGTTCTTGGCTGAAACTGAGCATAGGAAAACCTAATTTTAGAGAGGGTGCCAGTTTTGGAAATGTGTTATGTAAACAGACTGGGAAGTGGGAGTTGGAAGAAAGAAGGGAGAGGAAGGATGGGAGGCAGTGTTTGGGCAAAGGAGGACTGTAGTTTTTGTTTTGTTTTCTCCAAAGAAGTTATAGAAACAAGCAAACAAAAAGTTTAAGGTGGAGATAGGCTTGGAAATTGGTAGAATGGAGCTTTTTGTGAAGTTTCCTTCTGCCAGGAAGAGAGAAGAAAAGAAAAGAGGCAGCCACCAACTTTAATCCCTATATAGGGAGGCAATAAATTCACAATTCTCTCCCTTCTTACATCCATCTTCCCTGTACCAGCCAGGACATTCCTAGGTCGTATCATCCATGAACAGCCGCATAAACTGTCCATGGAATTTTGTACATGATCATGAAACCCTTCATATCTCTTTTCCTGGTTTTCTGTTTTCAGCTTCATTCCTATCACTGTCACCTTGCATTTTGGGTTATAGTAACCCTTACCTTCTCCTACTTCCCCATACACACCATGCTTGCTGGCTTCTTAGAATGACCTCTTCCTTTTTCTGTGGGTAGTTGCCTAAGTTGACTTCATATTGCAAGCCTCTGTTTTGGTTTTTCCTGAAGAATCTCTCTAAGCTTCCCCGCTGAGTGTAGTGTTCCTTCTCTACATTCCTATTACCTTATGTGTGTATTTCAATGTTGCGATTACAGTATGTTATTGTAATTATTGTTATGGCTGTCACCCTCATTAGAAATAGTTCATCAAGAGGAGGATTTGTGTTTTATTTACATTTAAGTCGCAAGCCAGATAGCAGGATGTTTGACACATGGTGAGTACTTATCAAATACTTGCTGGAAGACTAAAGAGATGATAGCCTTTATTGTTCTCAATCAAATTTGTAAAATGGGTGGGAGGTTACATGATGGTCATGAGAAGATGCTGAGTATCTTGTTAAAAAAATTACTGGGGCACCTGGGTGGTTCAGTCGGTTGAGGGTCTGACTCTCGATTTCAGCTCAAGTCATGATCTCATAGTTCGTGAGTTTGAGCCCCGCATTGGGATCTGTGCTGACAGTGTGGAGCCTGCTTGGGATGCTGTCTCCCTCTTTCTCTGCCCCTCCTTACCTCTCTCTCTCTCTCTCTCAAAATAAACAAAATAAATGACAAAAAAATATTCACCACTCAGTATAGCCCAAAAGAGGCCATGTAGAAGAGATAAAGTGTAATGAATTAGGAAGCACATTTCTTCCAGAAGTTACTGCTATAGTGTCAGTAATTACTAAGGGAAGAAAAATCTTGGGAGTTAATTCATATATTTATGCAACATTTAGGCTGTTGATGATAATAGTTTTCTAATTAACTCCTTTCTATCTCTCTCTCTCTCTTTTTTTTTTTTTTTTTTTTTTTTTTTTTTCCTTTTGGGAATACCTGGGCTACAGATCCGGAAACAAACTTGAGCATTACCAGTTTAGTTCACTTAAGAGTACCAGAAATGATATGGTCTATAGAGCTGTAATCTTGGAGCAAGCAATCCTTTAGTTGACTGGCGTAATTACACCTATTTACCTGTACTGCACCTTCTCCTACACCACCCAACAGAGAATATTTCACCAACAGTTTCATGAAAATTACGTTTCTTTGCTCATTTTTTATAAATATGGTCAAACAGAAGTTCTTCTGCTAAAGGTGGATGTGAGAAAGGATGGAATGTGGGAAGTCAAGTTTCGTATTTATCTACCTTTCCCAGGAACTGTGGTTGACACATTCATATATATTGTATCTAATTCTTGCAACAACATTTGATATATTATCATCTTATTGTAGAGATGGAGAAAGGGCACCTGGCTGGCTGTCAGTGGAATATGCGACTCTTGATCTCAGGGCTATAAGTTCGAGCCCTATGTTAGGTGTAGTGATTACTTACAAAACATAAAATCATAAAAAAAAAAAAATGGAGAAGCTGAGGCTAACAAAGTTGAAGTATTTTTGCCTAATGTATTCATGCATAACTAACCATTATAAAAGTTAGTAGCTTAAAACAACAATCATTTTTCCCTCTCATGGTTGTATGGATCCTTACTTTGGCCTTGATTCTTCACCTAGCCTCCCCCTTGGTCAATCATGTAGCTGTAGGCCAATCATCTGATAGCTCAACTGGGGCTGGGTGGTCTGAGATGACCTCATTCACATGTGTAAAGATTGGGGATGAGGTAACCTTGTGTTTCCCATAAGCTAGCTTACTTTTGTCACATGACAATTGGGTTCTACAAGCAGCAAGAGAGAAGGCAAGCCCACGTGCTCAAATACCATCTTTCAGGATCTCTTTGTGTGAAGTTTGCTAATGCCCAACTGATCAAAGCAAGTCCCATGGCCAAGCCCAGAGTCAATCTGGAAGGGGACGGGATATAGCAAAGCCGTCATTCATTGGAAGTTGTTACTATAAAAATCTCATACACTTAACACAAGATATAAACCCATGTTGGTCTGACTCTGAAATGTTTCCTCTATATCATTGCTGTCTGTATATCAATATGCTGTGGGGGCACCTGGGTGGCTCAGTTGGTTGAGTGCCTGACTCTCGATTTCAGCTCAGGTCATGATCCCAGTGTTGTGAGATCGAGCCCCATGTCGGGCTCTGCACTGACAGCTTGGAATTCTCGCTCTCCCTCTCTCTTTGCCTCTCTGCCTCTCTCTCTCTCTCTCTCTCTCTCTCTCTCTCTCTCTCTCAAAATAAATAAGCTTAAGAATAAAAACAACAACAACAAAAAACACTGCCTACCCTACTTCCGATTTACTCCCTGGTGCCCCTTTCAATTTGTCCCCTTCTTTGTGTTTTTATTCTTATTTTTGTTCTGTTATTATTATAATAGTCTGGAACAAAATTACAAGTTCACTGGTGTTTACCTAAAATAAATGGTACATACTGAACGTGTGAAGTTTGATAAAATTTGAGAACTTCATGAAGCCACCACCACGATCAAGATACTAAATATTCCCCACAATCCCATCACCCACAGATATTTCCTCCTGCTCCTTTGCTGTTCATCCTTACCTAATGTCCATTCCTAGATGGAAACTAATTGTTTATTCTATCATTAAAAATTAGTTTATACCTTTCAGAAATTTATATAAATGGAAACGTACTCTTCTGTGTCTTGCTTCCATCACTCTACATAATAGTTTTGATATTCATTCATGTTGTGGCATGGTTTTAGTTAGTTCACCTTATTGTGGAGCAGTATGTATACGATATTTTCTGGATCCATTTACTGCCGGTAGGCAGTTGGGTTGTTTGTAGTTGGGGGCCATTACAAATAAGGCTGTCATGCCATTTTCTGTATACGTCTTTATCTAAACCTCTATTCTCATTTCTCTTAAATAGAAACAGGTCAAATGAAAGTTCTGTTTAATTTTTTAAGAGACTGCAAACCATTTTCCAAAATGGTTGTACCAATTTTCAAGTCTAGCATCTGTGCATTAGAATTTCAGCTGCTTCACGTTCTTATGAGCACTTGGTATGGCCATCATTGTGGCCGTATTAATATTTTGGAAGTGGTAGTTCACTGTGGTTTTATTTTGCCTTGTCTTGATGGCTAATAATGTTGAACATTTAATACATACTGTGTAGCACATATTATCTTGTTGGCAAGTGTTATAGAGAATTAAATTCAATTCCATGAGCTCCTTGGAATATATCAATTTCCTTTTGATCTCTCATAATTCCTTTAAACTCAGCATAGACAGTAAAATTCTAATTTTTCACATTTTAAAATACTGTTATTTGGGTTTTATTTAAATGCATAATTAAAGGGATGCAAAAAGATAGTGAGTTCCATGATAAAAAAAAATGAACCAAAAAATATTGAGTTATGGTGTGTATGAGAAATGATCTTACTCTTTGGTGGTTTTCAGATAATTGAAAGTTGAAACCTGTAATTTCTTTAAGAGATTTGTAGAAAAGACTGCCCTACCACACAATTATTTTTCTGTCATTTGCAGTCATACCTCTTTATCCACAGTTTCAGGTACCTGTGGTCAGTGGTGGTCCGGGAGCAGATGATCCCCCTGATGTCAGAAGCAGCTGACAGTAAGTCACAACAGCTACGTCACTCATCTCACTTCATTTTAGCACATAGACATTTTATCATCTCACATCATCACAGGAAGGTGAATATATACTTACAATATATTGTTGTAATTGTCCTATTTTATTATTAATTTCTTAAAGTGCCTGATTTACACATTAAACTTTATCATAGACATATATGTATAGGAAAAAAACATAGGATACATAGGGTTTGATACTATCTATAGTTCCTGGGATCTACTGGGGGTCTTGGAATGTATCCCCCCCAGATAAGAGGGGCTTATTGTGTATTATTCTACAAATCTTTATATTTTTAAGTGTTTATTTATTTATTTTTGAGGAAAAAAAAAAAGAGTACAAGCAGGGGAGGGGCAGAGAGAGAGAGGGAGACACAGAATCCGAAGCAGGCTCTAGGTTCTGAGCTGTCAGCACAGAGAGCTTGACACGGGGCTCGAACTCAACAACTGTGAGATCATGACCTGAGCCAGAGTAGGACGCTTAACTGGCTGAGCCACCCAGGTGCCCCACAAATCTTTAAATTAAAGAGTAGATTCAAAAGGAGAGAAAAGCAGAAAAGCATATTTTGGTATTTCAAGGTAGTAAATAATACAGTTCTTTTCTTCATATTTTCCTGGGACTATGGTGGGGGTGGGGAGAGATGGATAGATTTGGGAATTTTGAAAGACTTTAGGGGATAAATACTTTGCTGTTCACAGCATGGTCCTTAGAGCATTGCTGTCTCCTGGGAGATATTTGGGATACAGGATCTCAGTATCCCCCACTAACTCTACCAACTGGATCCAAATCAGCATTATGAGATTCTCAGAGGATCCATATCCACATAAAAGATTGGGCAGCACTGCAGTCAACCCCTTGTCCCTCTGTTCAGAATGTAGGGAAGTCATCACATTTAACTGTCGCCTCGCAAGCTTCAGTGATTAGGAAAAAATACAAACTAGACCTCAACCCTCCATCCTACACGGCAGGTGATTTGTCTTCTTTTCTATGGATTCAAGAAAGGCCAAGCAGAGAAGTTACTGTGAATAGTGCATTTTCAATTCATTTCACCCTGGAGCAGCTGGCTTCCCTCGCCTCAGCCTCACTTTGAAGCTCTGCATTTACACTTTGATGAATTAGCCATGTCACTTAGTGCTTATATCCAGAGTCCTCCCCAGATACCACTTCAAATGCCTGTTAATTTTGTTTCGATCCAGAATCCTAAGTTTCAATGTTTATTCACCCCAGCTCTCCTAGGTCAGCCCTCTCCTTCTTCCCTCCCACTTGTGTGATGTAGCAAAGTCACTCTTCAGCTTTTTATTAACTTCCCTTGTTTTTGTCTCTGGCCTCATTGCCTCACAGTCCTTTACATTAAATTGCTAAAGCAGGGAATTGATGTCTAGCTCATTCCATACTGCATTACCTCCCTTTATATTGTTGCTTGCTCTCCATCCTCGACACTTCTCACCTCTGTTTTGCCCTCTCAGCAGTTCTTACTACCTTGTGGCATGTTCCCTCTTTCAGGTCATTAACATATAAAGTGGGAAAAAAATCGGCCTTGATACCGACCCTTGTGGTTTTCTATTTCCCATTCTTCTAACTCCTAAATTGTTTCCACACCCAAATGCTCTTTTCATAACAAATAATCCAATTCTCCTTCTATCTAAGTATAGTATAAGAGGGGGTTGAACTCTGTTATTTCTAATGAGAAAAGCATGAGTTAGCTGGTCTTTTTGAGTTTAATGAAGTGCACCCCATAGAAGATTGTACTTGGTCAATGTACTGGGAGAGCAGGACACCTAGCCAGCATAGCAGGAGAGGGGGCCAGAAAAGCCACGAATTGATTTGACTCCACTGCTTGTAATGAGAAGTGTTTATAAGGATGCACAAATATTCTAAAATGACTAGGGTAAATCACCTGAGGAGTTCAAAAAGATAGATTGGTTTCCTCTTTTCCAAAACATAATTCTTATGCTGTTATTTCCAAACCAATTACAAGTTCAGACTGGTGCATCACAAAGTTTCATTGGATGTCTTTTGCCCTGTAGGAAATGGGCCACATATAAGCAATGCCAGAGAGAAATAGCATGCTTGACTCTATCACGAGGGTAAGGATATAGAAATGCCTAGGAAAACTTCCAGACTAAGAGAAGATAAGAGCTAGAATTCAGGGGCCAAGTTCAAATTAGTTACTGAAGCCAGAAGGGCGTAAGTCTAAAACAATTCCAAATCTTGGCAATTGTGTTCTCTGCCAATAAACTCTAACATTAGAATCGAATATTCGAGTCATACTTTATGTTCTTTGCTTTTATGTTTATTGTTTTCAGAGGTTATACACTTACATATTTGTATAAGAATTATAACCTATGTTTTCACACATGTAAAGTTTGTGGTATCATGAGAACGGTGGAACAGACATACATATATGGGAGAAATAGCAAGCCTGGTTAATTTAGGAGTCTTTTTATTTTATCTTAATTTTAGAATAATCTTAAGAAGTAGGAGGAAGCAGAGGAGGAAAAGGACAATTTTTAGCCTTCAACATGGATTCGCTGTAATTTGTTTGCATAACTAGTATAGCTCACTACCCTGGACAAGATGTGACTGAGCAGAATCCATAACATACATCCAAGTTAAACAAAAACATATACTTAGCTCAAGGAAGAAAAATTCTAATAAAGATTTATTTGCTTATGCACAAGTTCTGGTCCTCACCAAATGTGGATAATGAAAGCAAGTGGTGTATGATTCCACATGAAAGACATAATGGCTTGTTAGAATGAACATAGATAGGTACATGTGTTTTTTTTTTAATTTTAGCCATCATTAGGAAGTCCTCTGACCTTGGCAAAGTTACTTTAATTTTCTTAGCCTCAGTTTCCTCCCCTGAAGAAGTGGAGTGATAGTCATATTTTTAAAGTATCATTTGTAGGTTAAAAATAGATGTGAAAAACCAGCTGGCCCAGTGTCTCACTCTGAAAGAAATGAGTGAATGGCAGTGGTATTTGTTTTCACTCTTGGTATCATCATGAATTTTACTATACAAAAGAATGTTTAGAGCAGAGAGGAACTCTGAAAACTATGTAGTATAAATCCCTCATGTTCTCATAGAGGTAGATGCCGAGGATGGATGGGGTAAAGCGAATGAATGGTAAGAAGAGCATTGGTGTTCAATTACATGGATCTGGTCCCTAACACTATTTCCACCACACCATGTGAAAGGTATGTTGGCACGGCCCCATGACACTTAGCATGGCAGAGATAGGAAGCCAGCACCCATGACACATGCACTCTAGACTCAGTCAATCTGGGGTCAAATCCCAACTCCATATCTTACTTGTTTTAGTCCTGGGAGGAAGGACGTCTATCCTATTATATTGGGGTACTTCCCTTTTATTCCTAGTGCGTTGAGGGGTTTTACCATGAAAAAGATCAAACTTTTCTTCTGCATATTTTGAGACTCATGTAATTTTCGTCCTTTGTTCTGTTAATACAGTGTATCATATTAATTGATTTATATATATATTAAACCATTCTTGTTTTCCTTGCATCCTGTGGATAAATCCCACTTGGTCATGGTGTGTGATCCTTGTGATGTGCCCCTGAATTTAGTTTTCTAGCATGTTTTTAGGACTTTTGCATCTGTATTCATCTGGGATATCATGGTTTTCTCCACTGGCTCTGTGCTGAGCTGAAGGAATGGAGAGGTGGGGATCTTTGGTGTCTGTCAGTCCAAACCACAATCTCTGTTCTTCTCCAGGTGTTTGGACTGCACCGAACCCATTAGAACTCCCAGACTGGTATTCCAGATGCCATTTCTTTGGACAGACTGAGAGGAATTGAGGCTTTGGAGTAATGGATCCACTTTTTCCTTTCCTGAGGGAGGCTGAAAACTGATATTTTTTCTGTTTGCACTTTGCTGAGCTGGGTTGTGTGCAGATCTGTGTAATATACCAATCTGAACCATCATCTCTGTTCTACCCCAGGCAGCTAGACAGTGCTGGATTGATCAGAGCTTCAGGATTGGTAAAACGGATGCCAATTATGTGGGCAGTCATGAAGAAGTAGGGTGCTGGATACACGGGTCAACTCTTTCCCTCTCCAAGCTGTACCTCTAAACTGGGATTTTTCATCTGACCGAACGAGAAACTATGGCAGCTAGCAGACCAAACCATCTGTGTTCTCCCCTTGGTGGCTCTATTGTGTCAGTCTTGTCTGAGCCCGGTGCTGGTAAGTCAGATACTAGTTCTTTATCAGCCCCAAGAGAAGCTGAGACACTAGATGCATGGATCAATTCTTTCCCTCCCTAGGGGAAAGCTGGGAGCTAGGATTTTTCATTTTCTTGCCTGTGCTGAGCAGAGGTGAGGGTCTATGGTATCTACCAGCCCAAGGAGCTCTCTCTGTTTTCCCTAAGAGGATAACTCTCCCAGACCCAACAGAGCTTCAGGATTGGAAAGACAGAAACCACTTCAATAAAGTTGGGACACTGGACCACGAAACAACTCCTTTTCCTTCCTAGGTGAATCTAGGAGCGAAGAGGTTTCTTTTTGCTCATATGGTGCTATGCAGGGGCAGAAAGTCCAGCGACAGGGCACCCTGACTCCTCCCAGCTTTGGTGAATCTGTTTTCATGTTCTCCTGGAGTGCGGGAGTCTTTCAGTTACTTTCTGGATTTCTGTCAAAGAAAATTTGTCCATGAATTGTTGCTAAATCTATGTGTTTGTTGGGGGAAGGAGGGTCCAGGGCTTTCTGCTCTGCTATGTTGCTAGTGCTATCCTCCTCTAGGTATTCTCCCAACCTGAAGATATATACATTTGGACTGGAATTTCCTAGTTATTAAATTTCTTCCTACATGAGTGTTTAAGTGTGTACATGGTTATAGGTATGTGTTTTATAATAACTTGTGCAGTGATAGACACACACAAAAAACTATGATTTATAGGCTTATTTTTTTGCCCAGGGTGTACTTAAAGATATTCCCTTTTGTAACTTGATTTGTTTATTACCTCAACACCATTTTGGAGACTATTTCCTTCCCCCTCAAATCTACACCCCATTTAAATCACATTCACATCAATGTTTTATACACAGTAGAATATTCAAGCAAAGATTCAGGCTGAGAATGCTATGCCTCACAGTAAATTGGGAATAAATTACCCATGTAGTTCATGCACATCGTGTGAGCATTAAATAAGGAAGCAAATTTATGGTAAAAAGGGAGCAACTGTGTATGGTTTAATGCTAAGTATATTCGATAGTATAACATGATGTTTGATTTTATTGGCCAGGAGACAATGCATACATTACAGGAGAATCTTCAATCAGAATTTTAATATCACACATTCTACAGATGTCACTTCATAAAGTCAAACATTTATATCTTGAGTCTAGAAGGGCTGGCATTTGTAGTATCAAAGAGGGCTGGAGTTACCGATGTTTTCCACTTTGTCCCTATACTTTTGTAAGCAAAGCTATGTATGAAATATGTGGATGAAAGTACATGATACTTTCATAAAGCTGTTGACAGCCAATTTTAATGGAGGCTCATAAAAGTTAGCTGTTTCTGTATCAATATGAGCAAATCATTAGAATAGAACACATCAATAAACTAATGGTATTTATTTATGTGTTTATCCCCTTATGCTTAGTAACTTGAGTATTAATATTTTTCTAATTATAAAAGTAATATACATACCTTACAAAATTTTCAGGAGGTAAAGAAATATATGACGTAACATTTAAGCTTGCCATTTGTCCTCCACTTTTATCTTTTTTAATTTTTTAAAAGTTAAAAAGAGCCAGTGTGTGGGTGCATAAGCGGGAGTAGGGGAGGGGCAGAAAGAAAGAGAGAGAGAGAATCCCAAGCAGGCCCTGTGCTGTCAGTGCAGAGCCTGATGTAGGGCTCGAACTCCCGAACTGTGAAGTTATGACCTGAGCCAAAATCAAGTATCCACGCTTAACCGACTGAACAACCCACGTACCCCCTCCTCCACTTTTAAAAAAGGAATTCCAGTCTGTGTGAAATTATGATTTGGTGTGTGTGGTTCCAAAGATGACAGACTCAGAGGATATACAATACTAGTAACCTTCATCAAAAGCAATAGAGGTGGTTACGGTGCCACAGCTAACACATGGACTAAGTGAGGCTGAATATACTTTCCCACCACTGCTCTTGCTGGAGAAAGAAAGAACATTTAATACTCTGCCACTGGGGCGGTTACCTGATCGCAAATATTTATTCCTGAAACAACTAAATATTTTGCTAATTTCTAATTTTTTGATCGTTTGTGCTCCTGGGCTATCTACTCAGCAGTGTATGATTTCTCATTGATATCCATCAAATGTCCATGACATAATACTTTGGGCAAATTAAAATGCTCTTACAATGGTGTTGATGAACTTGTCCTGTATCCAACACATATCTCCATGAATTTCACATCCATTCAAAAGAAGCCACTGTAGTCTGACAGGATGAGGGGAGGGAATGTGCTGAACATTCCCCAGAGTGGAGACAGTGATAAATACAGTCTGTGTCATTTAGTACAGTTCCTAGAACATAGGTAGGGCCCTATAAATCTTGGTTTCTGCTCCCTTCTCTTATTTTCTTTCTTACATTCTTTAAGATCTAGTTCTCAGCACATAATATTTATTCTGCTCGTTGAAAGAAGAGGTTAAAACAGCTTATAAAGATGATAATGATGCCTCCCAAATGCTCGCCTCGTTGCCTGTGGCGGTAGTTTCCAGGTATGTCTTACACTATGTGTACATTGGTGCCCTCAGGCCAAAAAGAGGGTCAGTACAGATGAAAGCCTCCCTATACCCACCACTGCCCCTTTGCCAAGATTGTGTCAGAGTCAAGCAAAATGCATTTATTAGGTTATAAACTATAACTGGTATAGAATAGGGCTTTCAATAAAATGGAGGTACAATAAAACCTCAAGCTATTATATAGAATTTTTTTTCTCCCTTTGATTGTTGTTCTCTGTCTTCTCCTATTTCTGGTATGAAAAGGTAAGTCTGAGATTCCTTCTCACATAGAAGAGGACACTGTCCTGGTAAGGCCTCGAATGAGAAGATCTGCTATAGGTAGGAGGGATAGCTTCTGTTTCTTCCTTAGATTCGTTTTTCTTAGACTCCCCTTTTCTGTTTTGGAGTAGAAAATCTAGGGGGAAAGGATGAAAGTGTTAGCTTAAGGAGAAGAGGCCCCTGGGTCTGCTATATTTACTTTTTCCAAAAAAAGAAAAAAAAGGTGTATCTAACTGCACAATTTAGCTTTGCTTATAGTCTAAGCAAAATGATACCTTATTATTCCGTAGTGTCCCATCTAGTTCATCATACATATGCTAAGCAAAAGGCATGCCTTTGCATGGTACTCTTGTTTGTATAACTTCCTATTATGTTGTGCCAAGCATGGGTCCAAGCTAGATCACGGACTTGAAGATTTTTTTCTAGGTCTTTGCAGCAATGAATATAATCGCACAGAAACTGTTCCTTGGAACAAAAGCTTTCCAAGCGGGCTTTTGCCGGCCCCTTGCTTTCCAGTGTGTAGATCTAGGTGAGGGGAGTTCTGGGTGAAACAGGCACTGAACCAATGGTTATTTCTCATGTGTCTGCAGTTAAGAGCTCACCCTGGAGTGGATCCTCCTCCTGTACATTCAAAATCTGTCCATGCTTTGACTGATGCTAGTCCCGTGAAGCAGATTGAAAGAATACCCTCTTCTAAAATAATTTTTTAAAAATGGAACATTTAGGGACGCCTGGGTGGCTCAGTCGGTTGAGTGTCTGACTTCGGCTCAGGTCATAATCTCTCAGTCTGTGAGTTTGAACCCCGCGTCAGGCTCTGTGCTGACAGCTCAGAGCCTGGAGCCTGCTTCGGATTCTGTCTCCCCCTCTCTGTTTGCCCCTCCCCCACTCATGCTCTGTCTCTCTCTCTCTCTCAAAAATAAATAAACATTAAAAAAAATTTAAAAAAATTAAAAAGGAACATTTACTATGAATTTTCTTACTGCAGAAGTTGTGCACATTAATTTAAAAAATCGAAACACTGAGATAAGGAAAAAAGGATGAAATATCATCTGTATATCACCCAGGATTTTTTTACAGACATATGCAAAGTAAATTGTAGCTACTTTTATTTTTATTGTTTGTTTAATAAAAGAGGATTAGGTATGTCTGTTTCTGTTCATTCTGTGGTGTCTATGAATATGCCAGGGAATTTATCAGTATTTGGACATGATCCATAATAGTCATTATCAAGTAATATTAAATGAGAAGTCTGTGACATTAAAACTTAAGTGATAATTTAACTATAGAATCTGATTATGTGAATTGTATTATTTTTTAAAAAGTTTAATTTGGAGAATCATGTCTTGGCAAAATATACCTTGATAGAAAATAGGTCTTATAATAAAATCATTTTTATTTCCTATGGGGTTGCCAACATGGCTATTGGGAAGGTTGTGTGCATACATAGAAACATACAAATATATATGTGCACACTTTAGACAAATGAAGAACAAAAGACAAACTAACCATTCAGACTTAAGAGTTTAACACCTGGAAACACTGCCTAAAATTTAATACACGGCTCCAAATATTTTTAAAACTTAAAATACAGTTTATATATAATGAAACATAGTATACTGTGTATTTGTGTTTGTGTTTGTGTTTCTGTGTGTGTGTGTGTGTGTGTGTGTGTGTGTATTTGGTATATTATGCTATTTTGACATCTTAAAAATAACATTCTGCCAGGAAGAGGTGGTCCCTCCTGGGGCTGACCATTACAGAGATAGCAAAGGGCCCAACCAGGGGCATGTTTTTGATGTACAAACAAATCAATCCAGGATTGATTAGCCTACATAACCCAGGAGGCAATGTTCCTCTGAATTAATCACCCCAAGGCCAGGTGTCAGGCAACTAGGGACTACCCCAGTAGCCCAGAAGTAACCAATCCCAGACTGTTCACACTGCCCTGCCTTGCCTTTCCCACAAAAATACTCCATAAGGTCTGTGGAATAAACCTTCTTGCTCTTCTGCCTCCTGACCACCCAAGTATCTTTCCTAGTGGCCCTGCATAGTATGTCATGCCTCCTGTCTCTAGGACCTGTGAATACATTAAATTCCGTTTATTGCTGAGTCTCCCCTCGATCTCCTCTTGTGGCTGCACCTGTGTGGCCATCTCATAAAATAATAAAAAACACAGAGATATTAAGAGTATAATTTCATCAGTTTCATAAACATATAAAGTGACTGTTTCATACCACAATCAAGAATCGAATATTTCTGGGGCACCTGGGCGGCTCAGTCAGTTAAGCATCTGACTTCAGTTCGTGAGCATGAGCCTCGCATCTGGTGACCCTGAGCCCCACTTCAGGTGAGCCCCACTTCTCTCTCTCTCTTTCCCCTCCCCCTGTCTCTCTATACCTTGTGGGATTCTCTCTCTTCCTCTCTCTGTCTGCCCCTTGCTCATTTGCACCTTCTTAAAGAAAATAAAAAGGAATATTTCCATTATTCTTTGTGTCTTCTGACAATCAGCCCTAGTCCCCCATTTTCAAAACAGCCACTGATCTGGTTTCCAATGTTGACCAGGGGGTTGTTTTGCTCATTCTAAACTTCATGTAAGTGGAGGTACTCTTTTGTGCCTGGATTCTTTCACTCAGCATGATGGTTTTGACATTCATCTTTGCTCTGTGTGTAAGAGTAATTATTTCCTTTCCTTCTTATTACTGATTATTCTATTGTGTGTTTAGCATTCTCTTGTTGATGAACTCCTAGGTTAATTTCAGTATTTGATACTTATGAATAAAGGCATCATGGATATTTGTTTACAGGATTTTGTGCACGTGTTTTCCTCTCTCTTAAATAAATACCTAGAAATGGATACCTGGGTCATGGGGAAGATAGATGCATTTAAGAAACTGCTGAACGATTTTCCAAATTATTTGTGCCATTTTATACTCCTCTCCATGGTATGTGAGCTTTTGGCTATTCCACAATTTCTCCAACATTTGGTGTTCACACTCTTTTCTTGATGGGTAATAACATTCTTTTTCTTGATAATTCTAATGAATGCATAGTGGTATGTTCTTGTCATTTTAATTTTCATTTCCCTGATGACTAATGATTATTAATACTTTATATTAGCTTATTCATCTATTTGTACATCTCATTTTATGAAGTGCCTGTTCAAATATTTTGCCCATTATTTTGATATTTTATTTTTGAGTTAGAAGATACACATACACACACACACACACACACACACACACACACACACACACACACATATAGATATTCTGGACACGTGACCTTCTGGAACTGTATGTGTTGATAAGATTTTCTTCCAGTATATGTCTTGCCTATTTTACAAAAACTATATTTTTTAAATTTAATAACTTTATTAAGATATGTTTAGCATATACTAAATGAATTTTATTTGTATAATTCTATACATTATGACAAATACATATACTCATGTAACCATTATAATAATCAAAGTATAGAATACTTTTATTACCCTAGAAAGGTCCTTTATGCCCCTCCACAGTCATTCATGTTCCCAATTCTGATCTCTAGGCAATCATTGATCTACTTCTGTCATTGTAGCATAGTTTTGAAAATTCTAGAATTTCATGTAAATGAAATCACACAATTATTGATGTCTGGCCCCTTTATCCAGTATATGTTATTGCATGTGTGAGGAGTTCTTTCTATTTATTGATGAATGATATACTATCGTGTGGATGTATGATAATTTGCATATCCATTCATCTGTCAATGAGTATTTGATTTGTTTCCAACTTGGAACTTTTACAAATAGAGGTGCTATGAACACTCATGTGTAATTCTTTTTTTGTGTGCATAGGTATTTTTATTTCCCCTAAGTAAATATAAGGAGTCAAATTTTGGATCAAATGGTAGATCCTTTTATATATTTCTACTGGCTTTATTAAGTATCTGTCTGATAATTTAAATATCTGGCCCATATCTGGATCTGGTCCTATTGACTATTTTCTTTCTTGGTTGTGGGTCACATCTTCATACTTTTTCTCATGTCTTACAATCTTTGAACCAATGCCAGCTTTGTGTATAAAAGAGCAGTAGAGGCTATGGTAAATAATATTTATATTCCAAAAGAATATACCTCTTCTGTGTCAAGCAGTGAATGTAGGGAGTTGTTTCAGTTTAGTCTGTGATTGAACTGGGCTTGGGATTTATTGATGCTAGTAGTAGATTCACCATAGGCTCTATATTAATTGAGGGTGGGATCTGAATCATTTCTTCAACAATGCTTAGGTTTTGATCACCAAGATAGTTTATATCAGTTGCCATGGCCTGTCTCACTCACTGTGCCTCATGGGTGTCTCAAGTTTCCTGCTCAGTCACCAGCTACAATGCTAGCTGCTTCCTAGCACTCATTGTAAGTGTCTAAGTACTCGTGGTATATCTCTTGGTTCTCTGTTCTTGTCTTAGATGTCAGCAGGCCCTTGGTATCTATTCCTCTGGGAATCTCTCTCAGATTTCCTGCCAGCTCCATCCAAGTGGTGAATGGCCATTGTCTGGTCTTCAGTGTGAGCTGGAGTACTTACAGGGTTTCCATTCTCTCCCCTTCACCCAGATTTTTGCTGACCCTATTCCATTATGCCTAAGAATGGCTAACAGCTATTATTTTTAAAAGAACAACTAAAAATTGTTGACAGTTTGATCAGACGACATCTAAGTAGGGGTACCTGGGTAGCTCAATTGGTTAAGCGCCAAACTCTTGGTCTCAGCTCAGGACTTGATGTCAGGGTCATGAGTTCAAGCCCCATGTTGGGCTCTGTGCTAAGAGTGAAGCCTACTTCAAAAAACAAATCTAAGTAAATTATAGTATATAGAAATACTTCTCTAAAACAGAATGAAGAAGATCTTTACTGAAATGGAAAGAAGTTTATGTCATACTGTCAAGTATTAAATCCAGATTGCTCAAAAATATGTATATATATGTATGCATAAAGTATACAGACGTGTGCAATGTCTATATCTACCTGTGAAGTGCACATTTCATGTATGCATGTGTGTATATTTTATGCATACATATATGCATATTTGTGTGTGTGTGTAGATATGCACAGATATACACGTGTGTGTGTGTGTATGTGTGTATGTGTATAACTCATAAAATGTACAAAGGCCTGCATGAACAATAAATGTCAACCTTGGTTACTTTTGAGTAAAGGACTAGGGTTGAGGGTGGGTGAAGTGAAAGGAGTTTTAGTTTATATTATATGCTTCCCAGTATTAGCAGTTTTTTTAAACTATCAGAATATGTTGATTAGTAATGTCCTTTCAAAAGTGAATGAAACGATGATGAAGACTTTACATTTAATGAATAGAAAGACATGGCAAAATGGATTTATATAAAGCCCCAAGTAAATTGCAAAAATTATAAACAAAGCAAGACTTTTTTTTTTCATGAAAGTTATGCTAAAACACCAAACAAACAAAACAAAACAAAAAAGGAGGCAGACATAGTTGGGCTGCTTTGAACAGATGGTGTGATGCTAAAGGTAGGTGAGAATGCACAATTATTTAGCTGCCAGTTTGCTTCTGACTTTTCTGCCAAAGAGAATAATTGCCTTACTTGGAGGGTAAAACAAAGATTTGGAATGAAGAAACTTAAGCTCAAGTTAGGAGAAAAGATCAGGGAGCCCCTGATTGCATCGAGTTTGTCACTTGTTCTGGGAACATGAGGTCACAGGTAACCAAAATGATGTGACCACTAAAATTCAAGAAATATTAAAAAAACAGAATGGAAAGAATTCAAACGTTTTTAAAAAGAAAATTGAAAAGAAAGAGCTCAAACATTCAAAAGACAGGGAAAAGGCAGAGCTCGTAAGTATGGAAAAAATGAACTTAAAATTTACATTCAGCAGAATTTTAAAGCGTATCTTTATAGCTGGCTGTTAGAATTTAAGTGTAAGTTGGTCAGAAACCAGCAGTGGTTCACTAAGCTTAGGATAACAACGTTCTAAAAAATTTACACATTTTCTCTAAAAAGTGTAGCTTGCTTCATTATGAGAGATACAGGCTTATAGTGATAAATGTTGCTTGATTTAAACTTACTGAATTTAAAATGTAAAGGCTCACTTAATGCCAGTAAGATTAAACAACTAAGGTTTGGAGGCCATAGCATACCAGACTATGGGTTTAGCACTTTTTTAAATATAGGATGAACTAGGCAACATGTGACCTAACATCATTGACTGTAGTCAAACCCAAGAGTTGGAGATAGTAAAATACTGAATAACAATCTCAAAAATGAAAATACCATTTCCCTGGTAACAAGTTTCATGGTCTGAGAAGTTATCTAAAATATGAATGATCTGTGAAGTGCAGACTTTATTTTATACCTAATATTATTCTGCGCTAGAGGTTAATAAAAGCCTTGAAGTTTAACCTAAGACTTTACTTCAATATTTCATTAGAAAGATGACTTCCACACCAAATAGTATACGATCATGTAAAACTCTGATATTTTTGAGCTGTTACTTAGAGATAAATATATCAGAAAAAAAAAACAGTTATCAGGAATAATCATTTCAGTAATTACCTTTACTCCTACTGGAATAGTAGGATAGAATTAGATTATCAGTCTCTGTAACATTATATAGAAAATTGAACTGTTGTGATCTTCCATTACTAATGATTAGGCCTCATTAATATAAGCATTTGAGAATTTGTGTCTCTTGCTTATAAAAAATACTGATATTTTGAGTGTAAGTTTCTATCAATTAGCTAACCGACCTTGGGGAAATAATCACTTTTTCCCCTGAGTTTCATTTTACTGTTGTTACTCTGCTAAACATGAAGGAGGTTAATGGGTGTTAAAATTTCTAGATATAATATGAATACAATAAATAACAATTTTCCCTCTTTCCTTTTGTTCCTTCCTTCCGTTATTTCACTATAAGAAAAGATAGAAAGAATGAAAGAAAGAAAGAAAGAAAGAAAGAAAGAAAGAAAGAAAGAAAGAAAGAAAAGAAAGAGCTAATATTGTTGGCAGTTCCTAGATGGCCCCTAGTGGTTTCACCTCCTAGTATACACACCGTGTGTAATCTTCTTGTATAAATTGAGAAGGATCTGAGATTTTATCTTACTTGCAGATTAGCTTGCCAAAGTCTCATGAATGCTTGCAGAGGACATGAGACTCCTAGGTGAGAGACAAAGGATGGTGTGTTGCTTACAGCAATAGCATTAGGTAGAGTATAATAATTTGTGTACCTATTCCCTAAGATCCAATTCCTCCAGGGTGATATCTGTACATACAGTAAGATAACATTAAATGAGAGTAACCCTAACATTAGGGTTACTAGATTAGTAAACATTGGGAAAACTAGATCTTTTATAAATGCCAGTAAGCCTGCATAAACTTTTCCCCTGAGGGTGATATTATACTTATTGGATAGAAGAAACTTGCACTCTGCTCTGGAGGCAGACACCGTATCTTTTAAAGCTGTTGCCATATAAACGTATTTGAAAAGATCACGCAGAAGAATACAGAAATGTGAGATGCCCATGAAGCATCCCTTCATGGGTCCCTTCTTCTTGAGTGTGGGTTGGACTTGTTTCTCTTTTAAAAATTAGCATAAGGCTGAAATGCTGAGATCTCACTTTCAAGATTAAATTATACAGAGACTGTAGCTTCTGTTCTCAGTGATCTCTCTCACTATTTCTTGGCTCACTCACACTGGGAGAAGCCAAGTATCCTGTCTTGAGGCAGCCCTGTGGAGAGACCAGCATGGCCAGGAGCAAAAACCGCATCAATGAGCTGAGAAGTGGGGCCCCCACCAGTTGAGCATTCACATGAGGCTGTAGTATTGATTGCAGCTTCATGAGACCTTAAAATAGAGCTATCCATATAGGTCACACCCAGCTTTCTGACCCACAGAAACTGTGGGGCAAGGAATGTTTATTGTTTTAAGCCATTAAATGGGAGGGTAATTTATTATGGAGCAATAGATAGCTAATACTTAGATAACTGCTCATAATTATTATTAACCCTGTAGTTTGCAATAAACAAAACACTTTCACTTTGATTACCAGTGAAGCTGAAATGTTTTTCATGTTTTCAACAATTTGCATTTCCTCTGCAATTTGTTTCTTTACTCATTTGACTACTGGGCAGTAGAATTTTCTAATGTATTAGTACATCTTTCTATATAGAGAGGATTAAACACATCTTTGTTTCATTTCTTGAAAAAGTTATTGGGTATATGTTTTTCAAATATAAATATATTAATTTTATGTCACCAAACCTTTTTGTTTGTATTTTTTTATCATTTATTTCATGGTCTAGAGACTACTTTTAACTTAACTAAAAAAGTAAAAAGAAAACTCTCAAATCAGACATTAACAAAACAGGAAATCAGCCAAGTTTGTGTTCATTTAAAAATATAACACTATAAATATTTTAATTTTATTTTGTAACATATGCTTTCACATTTATTTGTAAAACTTTTGTAGTAGAGTTAAGGCCTTTGCTTTGAGACCGAGTTGGCTGATTGGGCTTATTCATTCTCTTTCTTGCATAAACCACACCCAAATGTATTCTCTTCGATTTCTGTTCTTGGTTTCTTGTTAGAGAAAAGGGAATCAAAAGAAAATTCTGAAGTAAGTGTAGATTCACAGGTCTTTAAAACATCACTCCCTACCTAATATTTTATAATTGACTTGGTCAAAAGTTTGTTTTAGCTACTTTGTACAAATAATTGACCTTAACTTTATATATACTATAGCTCTCCTTTGCATTAATATTTCATTATGATAAGAAATAAACTGCCATACAAACATTTAAGAATAAATATAACCAATTCTTGAAAAACATACAACCTTATGAAAAGTTATGAAAAGGAAAAGAGAGTTCTAAAGAATATTTTGTCAGCTGTAAGAATTCAGTGAGTCTGTTGCATGAGAATTAATTAAAAGATCTGAAAATAGGGGCGCCTGGGTGGCTCAGTCGGTTGAGCGTCCGACTTCAGCTCAGGTCACGATCTCATGGACCGTGAGTTCGAGCCCCGCGTCGGGCTCTGGGCTGATGTCTCAGAGCCTGGAGCCTGCTTCCAGTTCTGTGTCTCCCTCTCTCTCTGCCCCTCCCCCGTTCATGCTCTGTCTCTCTCTGTCTCAAAAATAAATAAACATTAAAAAAAATTTTAAAAAAAAGATCTGAAAATATTAATATACATTTTAATGGTTAGTTTATTACATATGGCTTTTCCATCCTTCAGAATTTTACAGTTGACATTATAAAGTAATGATCTAAATTTTCATATTATATTATTCTATATATCAATCAGTCATCAACTTTTATGTCTGTATCTTCAAAATATTTTTAGTATGTGAACATATTTTAACGCCCTCACTGCTCCAATACTTACAATGATACAAGACACTCTCATCTTTTCCCAGGATTATTGCCACAGCCTCTGACTAATCATGCCACTGTGATGTAGGCATCATTGTTAAACATACCAAAATATGTCATTTCTCTACTCAAAACCTCTTCATATATCTTAGAGTAAATCTCTCTAAGGATATACATTATTTGACATTGCGTCCACTCCACTACGCTCTTGACCGTCTCTCGTACCAACCTGTCTCTTGCTTCTTCTTCTCCAGGAGCACTAGCATTCATTGATTTCTCAAATCCCAAAGTGTGCTCTCACCTTTGAGTCTGTTCATTTATTGTTCTCTCTGAATGAATGCTTTCCCCCAGATATTCCTAAATGGACACCCTCATTTTTTCAGGTCACTGTTTGTAGCAGGATGAATAATTTCCCACACTTACCATCTACCATCTTTTGCAAAGATGCAAAGATGTTCATATCTTAATCCCCAGAATCTGTGAATACTTTACCTTCTCTGGTAAAATGGGCTCTGCTGGTGTCACTAAGAGTAGAGATAGGGGATTATCATAGATTAACCTGGCATGCCCAATTTAATCACAAGAGTTCTTAAGAGCCAGAGGATCATAGAAGCTGACATGGCCACAGAAGCAGATGGACAGAGAAAGAGATTGGCAGATGCTATGCTGTCGACTTTGAAAAGTGGAAAATGGGTCTATGGGCAAAGGAATGTAGGTGACCTCCAGAAGCTATAAAAGGCAAAGAAAAAGATTCTTTAGATTCCTGCTGACCCATTTTAGGACATCTGACCTCTAGAACTGCAAAATAATAGATCTGTGTTGTTTGAAACTCCACAACTTGTAGCATTTTGTTACAGGAGCAGTAGGAAACAAATACACAGTTAAATGTCATTTCAGCGAGGTGATTCTGCGTACTCTCTGTGGGAGAGCATCCCTCACTAATCCAACTAGTGCTTTCTATTTGATTTATATCTCATTTTATTTTTCTCCAGAGAAGTGATTCCCCCCACATACTCTATAAGTGCTTATTGCTTTTTGTTTGTTTTACCTTGCAGTCAGGAATTTATTTTTCTTTCTTTGCTTTATTCTCAGTGTTAGCACAAGGCCTGTTTGATAGTAGATATTTAATAAATAGTGGATGAATATTATTACCAGAGTAGTTTTGTGGATAAATAAACCAAAGTTCCAAGAGTTCTGTGAAGTTACACAAATGACATATGCAGATTTGGGTCCTTGGCCTTCTTATTTAAAGCTTGGTTTTCTTTCACTACATAAAAGTTATATAGTAATCCATGGCTAGTAAAATCTGAGCAGCCGTATCATAAATGGTACATTCCTATATGAAACTATTTGAGAAAATGTGTTTTATCTAGCCACTGTCCCATTAAGTTCAAGTTTATCCTTCTTCAGGTGCCAGAAAGGATTTGAAGGGAAGAAAAAAACTATCCGCAACGCTACTGTGACATTGACTCTGGGTGTTCTGATGAAATGCCTCCATGGTCTTTATGGGCAATTAACTGAAATGGAGAATTTCTGCTCAGTATAGGATAGGGACACGGTGTGGAGATGAGACAGCTGTATCTGCAGTGTGTTCTGACATGTCTTGGTGGAGTTATTACAGGAGCAGCCCTGGATAATCAAAGGAAGGTCATAGCACATCGGCCTGAATATTTTTTATGACACGCTATCATCAGTCTTAAGTGAATGATCTCCCATCCAAGAGAAGCCTCACTCCCATCCAAGTTAGATTAGATTTATACTAGTGTATACTGGACAGAGAGGAAGAAAGAGAGGTAGAAATTAGCCAAGAAGATACATGGTGGAAAAAATTGTCACAGAGCACTGTGATATGAAAAAAAGCAGTTTGTGAAGATGTAGCTAGTAAAGAGGTGACAAGATCATAACTGTTAAAAATCTCTGAAACATAAAAGTGGAGTGGAGAAAACTTCCCTCATGTGGGGGTCCTGCAAGAGTAGATGAATCTACAAAGCATGTTTGGGTAAAGAACTAACGTCTAAACCCACCTATGATGCTCAGCAGAATGCCAATTAAGTAGTGTGTTTACCAAGAGTCACTTGTGTTTATTCCTAAATCTGTATATGAATGTTCTACTTAATAAACAGTTTGGTTTAGAGGACAGTTTTAGAGACAGGTAAAACTAGGTTAAAACTTAGGCTTCTATACTCCCTAGTTGTAGAATCAAAGCTTTCTCACATCTATCATTGACATATTACTGCATACTCTAAAGTGTTGCTTAAATAATTAAATGAGATAAATACATGGCTAATTACCTAGCATGGTTTCCTGTATATAAGAGATGGTCAGTGTTGCTTGTATCATTCAGGACACCAGTAGGAAACTCTGGATTTACTCAATGCAGAGACTAAACAGAGTTCTATGAAGGGACAATAATAATAATAATAACAACAATACTACTACTACTACTAATAATGATAAAAGGTGTGCAGGGTTAAGGGATGGAGAAGCATCCATAAATTAGAAAACCGGATGCCATTATCACGCCTAGACTCTAGAAAGGGCTATAGGTTTGAGAAAGCCACTGCTCACAAGAAGTGGGCCTTAAGTGAAAGAACATAGTAACTGCCAACTCACAGCACAACAGGAAGAAGGCAAGCTGATAAATGCTCTGGTCCCCCTCTCTCTCCTTTGCCTTTTGGATTTCCTGCCATGCCTCCCATTAGTCTAACCCAAATTGAAGTCAGCATGTGAAGGTGCCCAAGCCACAGAGATGTAAGCCTCATGGAGCATAGATCAGGCTGGAAAAGTGAGTAGATTTAGAGAGGAAAAATGGAGAATATCCAGACTGTGTATCTGTTTGTTTTGTTTTAAAAGGGAATTTTTAAGAGAGATGTACCTACAAATAAAGATATAAGCTAATGAGAAGACCAGATAATGCCTTGAACACAAGTCATGCTGTTAAGGAGACGTTTATAATGAAGCAACTATTCAGGTTATAGAAACTTTGTATTAAGATGAATTTGAGTAAATAAAAACAAGCGGAAACCTCATGATCCTGTATTGCTCAGTCTCTTTCAGATACTTTAATATTATCTTAAAACAGAATGGCTGTCCGGAAGATGGCGGCGTAGGAGGACGCTGGGCTCACCGCGCGTCCTGCCGATCACTTAGATTCTACCTACACCTGCCTAAAGAACCCAGAAAACCGCCAGAGGATCAGCAGAACGGAGTCTCCGGAGCCAAGCGCAGACTAGAGGCCCACGGAAGAGGGTAGGAAGGGCGGCGAGGCGGTGCGCGCTCCACGGACTGGCGGGAGGGAGCCGGGGCGGAGGGGCGGCTCGCCGGCCAAGCAGAGCCCCCGAGTCGGGCTGGCAAAAGCGGAGGGGCCGGACAGACTGTGTTCCGACAGCAAGCGCGACTTAGCGTCTGGGAGGTCATAAGTTAACAGCTCTGCTCGGAAAGCGGGAAGGCTGGAGGACAAAGGGAGGGAGAGCTGCTGAGCCCCCGGACAGACGGCAGAGCTCAGCTTGGCGGGGAACAAAGGCGCTCGCCAGCGCCATCTCCCCCGCCCATCCCCCAGCCAAAATCCCAAAGGGAACCAGTTCCTGCCAGGGAACTTGCTCGCTCCTCTGCGCAAACACCCAACTCTGTGCTTCTGCGGAGCCAAACCTCCGGCAGCGGATCTGACTCCCTCCCGCTGCCACAGGGCCCCTCCTGAAGTGGATCACCTAAGGAGAAGCGAGCTAAGCCTGCCCCTCCAGCCCCCGTGCACCTTGCCTACCCACCCCAGCTAATACGCCAGATCCCCAGCAACACAAGCCTGGCAGTGTGCAAGTAGCCCAGACGGGCCACGCCACCCCACAGTGAATCCCGCCCCTAGGAGAGGGGAAGAGAAGGCACACACCAGTCTGACTGTGGCCCCAGCGGTGGGCTGGGGGCAGACATCGGGTCGGACTGCGGCCCCGCCCACCGACTCCAGTTATACACCACAGCACAGGGGAAGTGCCCTGCGGGTCCTCACCACTCCAGGGACTATCCAAAATGACCAAACGGAAGAATCCCCCTCAGAAGAATCTCCAGGAAATAACAACAGCTAATGAACTGATCAAAAAGGATTTAAATAATATAACAGAAAGTGAATTTAGAATAATAGTCATAAAATTAATCGCTGGGCTTGAAAACAGTATACAGGACAGCAGAGAATCTCTTGCCACTGAGATCAAGGGACTAAGGAACAGTCACGAGGAGCTGAAAAACGCTTTAAACGAAATGCAAAACAAAATGGAAACCACGACAGCTCGGCTTGAAGAGGCAGAGGAGAGAATAGGTGAACTAGAAGATAAAGTTATGGAGAAAGAGGAAGCTGAAAGAAAGATAAAAAAATCCAGGAGTATGAGGGGAAAATTAGAGAACTAAGTGATACACTAAAAAGAAATAATATACGCATAATTGGTATCCCAGAGGAGGAAGAGAGAGGGAAAGGTGCTGAAGGGGTACTTGAACAAATTATAGCTGAGAACTTCCCTGAACTGGGGAAGGAAAAAGGCATTGAAATCCAAGAGGCACAGAGAACTCCCTTCAGACGTAACTTGAATCGATCTTCTGCACGACATATCATAGTGAAACTGGCAAAATACAAGGATAAAGAGAAAATTCTGAAAGCAGCAAGGGATAAACGTGCCCTCACATATAAAGGGAGACCTATAAGACTCGTGACTGATCTCTCCTTTGAAACTTGGCAGGCCAGAAAGGCTTGGCACGATATCTACAGTGTGCTAAACAGAAAAAATATGCAGCCGAGAATCCTTTATCCAGCAAGTCTGTCATTTAGAATAGAAGGAGAGATAAAGGTCTTCCCAAACAAACAAAAACTGAAGGAATTTGTCACCACGAAACCAGCCCTACAAGAAATCCTAAGGGGGATCCTGTGAGACAAAGTACCAGAGACATCACTACAAGCATAAAACATACAGACATCACAATGACTCTAATCCCGTATCTTTCTATAATAACACTGAATGTAAATGGATTAAATGCGCCAACTAAAAGACATAGGGTATCAGAATGGATAAAAAAACAAGACCCATCTATTTGCTGTCTACAAGAGACTCATTTTAAATCTGAGGACACCTTTAGATTGAGAGTGAGGGGATGGAGAACTATTTATCATGCTCCTGGAAGCCAAAAGAAAGCTGGAGTAGCCATACTTATATCAGACAAACTAGACTTTAAATTAAAGGCTGTAACAAAAGATGAAGAAGGGCATTATATAATAATCACAGGGTCTATCCACCAGGAAGAGCTAACTATTATAAATGTCTATGCGCCAAATACCCGAGCCCCCAGATATATAAAACAATTACTCATAAACATAAGCAACCTTATTGATAAGAATGTGGTCATTGCAGGGGACTTTAACACCCCACTTACAGAAATGGATAGATCATCTAGACACACAGTCAATAAAGAAACAAGGGCCCTGAATGATACATTGGATCAGATGGACTTGACAGATATATTTAGAACTCTGCATCCCAAAGCAACAGAATATACTTTCTTCTCAAGTGCACATGGAACATTCTCCAAGATAGATCATATACTGGGTCACAAAACAGCCCTTCATAAGTTTACAAGAATTGAAATTATACCATGCATACTTTCAGACCACAATGCTATGAAGCTTGAAATCAACCACAGGAAAAAGTCTGGAAAACCTCCAAAAGCATGGAGGTTAAAGAACACCCTACTAAAGAATGAGCGGGTCAACCAGGCAATTAGAGAAGAAATTAAAACATATATGGAAACAAACGAAAATGAAAATACAACAATCCAAACGCTTTGGGATGCAGCGAAGGCAGTCCTGAGAGGAAAATACATTGCAATCCAGGCCTATCTCAAGAAACAAGAAAAATCCCAAATACAAAATCTAACAGCACACCTAAAGGAAATAGAAGCAGAACAGCAAAGGCAGCCTAAACCCAGCAGAAGAAGAGAAATAATAAAGATCAGAGCAGAAATAAACAATATAGAATCTAAAAAAACTGTAGAGCAGATCAACGAAACCAAGAGTTGGTTTTTTGAAAAAATAAACAAAATTGACAAACCTCTAGCCAGGCTTCTCAAAAAGAAAAGGGAGATGACCCAAATAGATAAAATCATGAATGAAATGGAATGATTACAACCAATCCCTCAGAGATACAAACAATTATCAGGGAATACTATGAAAAATTATATGCCAACAAATTGGACAACCTGGAAGAAATGGACAAATTCCTAAACACCCACACTCTTCCAAAACTCAATCAGGAGGAAATAGAAAGCTTGAACAGACCCATCACCAGTGAAGAAATTGAATCGGTTATCAAAAATCTCCCAACAAATAAGAGTCCAGGACCAGATGGCTTCCCAGGGGAGTTCTACCAGACGTTTAAAGCAGAGATAATACCTATCCTTCTCAAGCTATTCCAAGAAATAGAAAGGGAAGGAAAACTTCCAGACTCATTCTATGAAGCCAGTATTACTTTGATTCCTAAACCAGACAGAGACCCAGTAAAAAAAGAGAACTACAGGCCAATATCTCTGATGAATATGGATGCAAAAATTCTCAATAAGATACTAGCAAATCGAATTCAACAGCATATAAAAAGAATTATTCACCATGATCAAGTGGGATTCATTCCTGGGATGCAGGGCTGGTTCAACATTCACAAATCGATCAACGTGATACATCACATTAACAAAAAAAAAAGAGAAGAACCATATGATCCTGTCAATCGATGCAGAAAAGGCCTTTGACAAAATCCAGCTCCCTCTCTTAATAAAAACCCTTGAGAAAGTCGGGATAGAAGGAACATACTTAAAGATCATAAAGGCCATTTATGAAAAGCCCACAGCTAACATCATCCTCAACGGGGAAAAACTGAGAGCTTTTTCCCTGAGATCAGGAACACGACAGGGATGCCCACTGTCACCGCTGTTGTTTAATATAGTGCTGGAAGTTCTAGCATCAGCAATCAGACAACAAAAGGAAATCAAAGGCATCAAAATTGGCAAAGATGAAGTCAAGCTTTCGCTTTTTGCAGATGACATGATATTATACATGGAAAATCCGATCGACTCCACCAAAAGTCTGCTAGAACTGATACATGAATTCAGCAAAGTTGCAGGATACAAAATCAATGTGCAGAAATCAGTTGCATTCTTATACACTAACAATGAAGCAACAGAAAGACAAATGAAGAAACTGATCCCATTCACAATTGCACCAAGAAGCATAAAATACCTAGGAATAAATCTAACCAAAGATGTAAAAGATCTGTATGCTGAAAACTATAGAAAGCTTATGCAGGTAATTGAAGAAGATATAAAGAAATGGAAAGACATTCCCTGCTCATGGATTGGAAGAATAAATATTGTCAAAATGTCAATACTACCCAAAGCTATCTACACATTCAATGCAATCCCAATCAAAATTGCACCAGCATTCTTCTCAAAACTAGAACAAGCAATCCTAGAATTCATATGGAACCACAAAAGGCCCCGAATAGCCAAAGTAATTTTGAAGAAGAAGACCAAAGCAGGAGGCATCACAATCCCAGACTTTAGCCTCTACTACAAAGCTGTCATCATCAAGACAGCATGGTATTGGCATAAAAACAGACACATAGACCAATGGAATAGAATAGAAACCCCAGAACTAGACCCACAAACGTATGGCCAACTCATCTTTGACAAAGCAGGAAAGAACATCCAATGGAAAAAAGACAGTCTCTTTAACAAATGGTGCTGGGAGAACTGGACAGCAACATGCAGAAGGCTGAAACTAGACCACTTTCTCACACCATTCACAAAAATAAACTCAAAATGGATAAAGGACCTGAATGTGAGACAGGAAACCATCAAAACCTTAGAGGAGAAAGCAGGAAAAGACCTCTCTGACCTCAGCCGTAGCAATCTCTTACTCGGCACATCCCCAAAGGCAAGGGAATTAAAAGCAAAAGTGAATTACTGGGACCTTATGAAGATAAAAAGCTTCTGCACAGCAAAGGAAACAACCAACAAAACTAAAAGGCAGCCAACGGAATGGGAAAAGATATTTGCAAATGACACATCGGACAAAGGGCTAGTATCCAAAATCTATAAAGAGCTCATCAAACTCCACACCCGAAAAACAAATAACCCAGTGAAGAAATGGGCAGAAAACATGAATAGACACTTCTCTAAAGAAGACATCCGGATGGCCAACAGGCACATGAAAAAATGTTCAACGTCGCTCCTTATCAGGGAAATACAAATCAAAACCACACTCAGATACCACCTCACGCCAGTCAGAGTGGCCAAAATGAAGAAATCAGGAGACTATAGATGCTGGAGAGGATGTGGAGAAACAGGAACCCTCTTGCACTGTTGGTGGGAATGCAAATTGGTGCAGCCGCTCTGGAAAGCAGTGTGGAGGTTCCTCAGAAAATTAAAAATAGACCTACCCTATGACCCAGCAATAGCACTGCTAGGAATTTATCCAAGGGATACAGGAGTACTGATGCATAGGGGCACTTGTACCCCAATGTTTATAGCAGCACTCTCAACAATAGCCAAATTATGGAAAGAGCCTAAATGTCCATCAACTGATGAATGGATAAAGAAATTGTGGTTTATATACACAATGGAATACTACGTGGCAATGAGAAAAAATGAAATATGGCCTTTTGTAGCAACATGGATGGAACTGGAGAGTGTGATGCTAAGTGAAATAAGCCACACAGAGAAAGACAGATACCATATGGTTTCACTCTTATGTGGATCCTGAGAAACGTAACAGAAACCCATGGGGGAGGGGAAGGAAAAAGAAAAAAAAAAAAAAAAGAGGTTAGAGTGGGAGAGAGCCAAAGCATAAGAGACTGTTAAAAACTGAGAACAAACTGAGGGTTGATGGGGGGGTGGGAGGGAGGGCAGGGTGGGTGATGGGTATTGAGGAGGGCACCTTTTGGAATGAGCACTGGGTGTTGTATGGAAACCAATTTGACAGTAAATTTCATATATTAAAAAAAAAAAAAAAAAAAAAAAAAAAAAAAAAAAAAAAAAAAAAAACAGAATGGCTAACACAGCCAGACATCTTGCACTGGATCTTTCCAGAGGCTTCTTCTTTATCTTTAGGGGGTAAAAATGGTGGAGGGCATAGAAGAGTATGGTGTATGTGCATGTGTGTGTGTGGCCGGGAGGGGGTAGAGATAAGTCTCAGCTTGGTATCTTAGCAAACCCCTGTTGTTTTTCCATAGTTCTTGTTTATGGCATTTAATGTTCTCTGATAAGGACCCACATTACGATCCTGACCTAGAAAATAACAAGATGGCTAAAAGTGTCCAATTTCTACTTTAGTAACACTTTATGTCATGGCCACAAAAAAATAGTGAGGCCCATGCATGGGCAGGGCTTTTGTCCTATATAAATATGGATAAAATTATTCTCCTTGACCTGGAATGCTAGATACCACACTAATTATATCCAATAAAAAATCTTGACTTCACTAAAGTAGAACTATTTTCCAGGTTAACATAAATACATGCAGTTTTGTCATGTTCAGAGCACAAAACAAACAAGCAAAAAGAACTTATTTTGCTCCCTTTCTGTGTGTAAGGAACTCTGTTTGTCAATGCACGTAAGTTCTCACATATCTTTTACCTCCATCTAAGATTGTGTATTAGTCAAATGGTTTTAAGCATAATAAAGATGAGAGAGATTTAGTGATTTTTACAAAGTCAAAGTCACTCAGCTAGGTTTGGATGACACTGAGAGGAACAGTCATGTCTATCTGATTTCAAAGTCCTTGATCATCAACCACAGAATGCCTTCCAGATAGAAGGAAAGAAACAGACATTGCTAGCAAAGCTCAATTCCTTCTTTTGGTAGCTTACAGTGACAGTATGAAGATAGTCTTTGTTTACCTAAAGGAATATTATAAGCATGGACCCAGGTACTTGATAGTATTTGCTGAATTAAAGAACTGTGAGGCATATTTCATAACTGACACGGAGCTAATTTATAGACTTAATTGGAAACAGTTTTACTTTTACTAAATTCAAAATGTGAAATTCTACTAGATGCCTGCAGCATCAAAGCAACATTGGCATAAAATATGTTCTAATAATGCCACTTAGCTACTACTGACAGGGAGTTCGGAAGTGTCTGTTACTGTTTGGGGCTTAAGGAGAAAAACAAAGAGTCTTCCCTCCAAAATAGTTCCCTCCCCCCACAGTAGAATACAAATGCAGCTCATTCCAACTAGACAAAGAGTCGAAGAACAGTAACATCTCTCAGCCTTTTCCCGAAATGACAAAATCAGGAAGGTGTTCATTTTGAAACATATGGTGTATTTTGAAGCAGATTCATAGGAGTAAAGGTAGCACTTTTACATATGCAAAATCAAAACCTACCTGTAGACATTGATATGTGTCCTGTTGTGAGCAAGCAACCTCTTAATTCGACGAGGTATGGGGAAAAGGCACCACCAAACTCATGAAAGATGAGCAGAATATTTGGGAAAAGAGGATTTCATGTGGGGCCATTAAAGTCTAGCTTCAGGACCTTCTGGGTTAGAATGTCATCATAGATCTCAGTGAATAGGAAATAGAAGCTGACATTGGATGCCTAGTTAATACCTATGATGTAATATATAATTATATTATATATATATAAATTATATATATTAAATATATATAATTTAAATTAATTATAATTTATATATAATTTATTTAAATTTATATAATTTAAATATATATTATAAATTATATATAATTTATATATAATTATAATATAAATTAAATAATTTATAATAATATAAATATATATAATTAAATATAAATTATAAAATATATAATTATATTATGTAAAAATTACATAATTATTCAGAGCATTCTTAGGTTAGTGGACACACACGCACAGATATAAATACATATAACTATACAAATGAACACATATTCCTCAGAGAGTGAAAATTCAAAAATTCTTAATAACACTTAACAATTGTGCTGCTTTTAAAGTCCAGTGTGCTCTACCCTCCTAGATGTTGTTACATATAAATAATTACCTTGACTTAATTAGGTTTATGTAACCACAACAGTTAAGATTAAAATGCCCAGAATAAACAAAGTCCAGGAATTCCTGCAAAAGTGCTTCTAAATCAGTACAAGTCACATGAGGAACTTGCAAAAACAGAGTTCATTCAATACCAAGGGTAAAATTCTTAACTTCAAGGAAAAAGAAAAGCTCTTTCACTTTTTAAGTGAGGCTACTGTTATCCTCACCCACCCATTTAAGGCATTTTCTATGTGTGTGTGTGTGTGTGTGTTTATCAGAATTAGAATTTAATGGAGCAAACTGATGAACCAAGCAACACTGTCACTCTAAGAAGAGCAAGAACAAATGAGCTGAAATGTTAGAAGGAAGAAGACTGGTCATATATGAGAAATGACTATCTTGAAACTCTTAAGAGTAATAATTTGCTTTAATCATCAATATAAAGAATTTAGACATTTGGGGCACCTGGGTTCCTCAGTCAGTTGAGCATCCAACTCTTGATTTCGGCTCAAGTCATGATCCCAGGGTCATGGGATCGAACCCAGTGTCTGGCTTCATGCTGAGCATAGAGCCTGTTTAAGATTTTCTGTCTCTCCCCCTTTGCCTCTCTCCCCAACTTGTTCTCTCTCTCTCTCTCTCTCTCTCTCTATCTCTCTCTCAAATAAAAGTTGTTTAAGAAATTTAAAAAAAGTCCTTAAAAAAAGAATTTAGACATTTAATGTTTTAGGGGACCCAAATCAAAGGTTATGCAAATGTAGCCCATGGTTTGTAGTATAATGTGGATTGATAATAGCAAATAACATTCTTAACCTTTCTTAGAATAAAACCCTCATAAAAACATTTAAAAAAATTTTAAAAAATATATAAAAAGGGGAGCCTGGGTGGCTCAGTCAGTTGAGCGTCCGACTTTGGCTCGGGTCATGATCTCACAGTTTGTGAGTTCGAGCCCCACATCAGGCTCTGTGCTGACAGCTCAGAGCCTGGAGCCTGCTTCGAATTCTTTGTCTCCTTCTCTCTCTGCTCCTCCCCCGCTCATGCTCTGTCTCTCTTTCTCCTTCAAAAATAAATAAAAACATTTTTAAAAATCTAAAAAAAAGAATAAAACCCTCAAATTCCTGTGACTACTTTATTATTATTATTATTATTATTATTATTATTATTGCAAGCTGTGATCTTAAGCCATTCCCTATCGTAGCAACAATGAAAGTTTAAAATGACTGGAAAACATAGATTTGCCATTGTTACTCAATAACTCAAAGAAAACCTTATATGAAAATCTTACTGTGCCACAGTGGTTAGCAAACATTTATGACGAAATTTAATTCAGGAAAAAGAATATGCTTATAAACCACACTTTATTTTAAAAGTTACACTCCTTTCATTATCAAACAAACTATAAGCGTACTTAAGAATGATTTTTCCTGATCAAAGAAGGGTTTTATTTTGAGCTACAATTTCAGAAACTACTTCGCTTGCATTTGCTGCAGCAAACATATAATTTTAATGACAATCCATAGAGCAAGTTTCATGAGCAGTATTCCTTTGAAGCTTCCTCTTTTTGTCTTTAATTGACTGATGTTATGAGCTAGTAAATTGTTAACTCTGGCTGGTCTCATGTGGCCTCTTGTATTTTATAAAATGAACTTTTTCAAATGAATTAAGCGGCAGTATATTATACACAGAGAAGTAGTCTTCAGCTTATTTACAATTAAAGTAAAATGTTTTATTTTTCTCATTTTAACATAGATTTCAATTTTATTTTGAAGACGGTTACCTTGATTGGTAACAAAGGTTAATCTCCATTGTGGTGGTCTATGAGTTATCTTTTCAACAAAGGAACGGAGTCAATTTGATATTCATATCAAGAATATTGAGTCCTGACACATATCTCCATAAATAAAAATCAGTTGCCAATGGATCATACAATTAAGTGTAAAACATTACACACACACACACACACACACACACACGTTAATATTGTAGAAGAAAACATGAAAAAGCATGTTTGTGATCTACAACACAAAAAGTGCTACTCCTGAAACAATACCAAATAAATGATACATTAAAATTAGGACATCTGTCTATCAACAAATACATTGAGAGACTAGAAAAGCAAGCCACAGAGTGGAGAATCCAGAACATATAAGTAACTTCAACTCATTTTTTAAAAAAATATACAACTCAGTAGAAAAGAAGGGGAAATACCTGTGTTTGATACTTTATGAAAGACAATATCCATAGACAATTAACATGAAACATAACCAACTATAATCAAGGAAAAAAATTAACAGCAGTAGAGTTACTATTCTCTAGATTGAGGGGCTAAGGCAAACCTTCATCGCAGTGCTCACCACGTTTGTATGACACCAGTCAAATTTAATACAAAAAGTTAAAAATATTTCAGTGCTACCACATATTTACAAAAATTTGTACAATGAAAAAAGTAGAAAATATCAAGTGCCAGGAAGTATATACAATACTTGCAGTTCTCATGTATTGATGGTGGGAGTGAAAATTAAGTACAGATATTATATAGTAATTTTTACCAGTGTCTAGTAAAGCTGAAGGTAGAATTGCACATAGAAACAAATTCACCACTAACGGTATAACTAAGAGAAATGAATGTATATGTTCTTTGTAAGAGAAGAGCAAGAAGGATCATGGCTGTACTGTTTGTACAAGCCAAAACCAGACAAAATCCAAATGCCCATTAAAAATGAAATGGATGAATAAAATACGTTATTGTAACAATGCAATGTGCATGTGCAAAACATATTTAAAATACATATGAACATGTATTTGCAATGAGAAAGACTTATTTAAACATTTAAAAAAATTTTTTTGTTTATTTTTGAAAGAGAGAGAGACAGAATGTGTATGGGGAGGAGCACAGAGAGAGGGAGATACAGAATCCAAAGCAGGCTCCAGGCTCTGAGCTGTCAGCACAGAGCCTGACGCAGAGCTCGAACTCGAGAACTGTGAGATCATGACCTGAGCCGAAGTCTTATGCCCAACTGACTGAGCCACCCAGGCACCCTGAGAAAGACTTAATTATTGATACAATGAATAACAAACATATCACAGCATAATATCTAGCAAAAGAAGCCACGGAAATAAAAGATTTTGTAATAGATGAAGTTTGAAGCTCTACATGAACTGATCCTGAGATCTATTAACCCTGAACAGACACAAGAATTTCTGACATGTAGTCAAAAAGCTGCCAGCACAACAGTCACTATTCTCTCTAAAATCACCAGAAGTAGACAGTCACAGAGTGACTCACAGTGAGTAAGTCACAGAGTGAACATGGAGGTAAACAGGATTCACAAAATCAAATAAATAAAAGCTAGAAAATGTGGCATTATCAAATATTTGAACATCACCAACATCACCAAAGTGATCATAAAAGAATTAGTACTAAGGAAAAAATTAAAATAAGCAGTAAACATTATAAAATGCATAAATAATAGAAGAATGAATCAACTAATGACTTAGAAACTAAAGATTAAAAAATAGATTTTTAAAACCACAACTGCAGTAAGAACAAACTCAGCATCGAATAACGTGAAAGAAACAATTAGAGAGCAAATTACTCAGAGTAGTAATCAAGCCAAGACCAAGAACGGAATACACAATGTTAAACAATGTTACATTTGGGCAAATTTCAGAGGTAAAGTAGAGAGAATGTGTCCTACAGTCTCTAATAGGATTTCTAAAAGGAGGGGCCATAAAAATTGGGTAAGGAATAATCCAATATTTAAAAAAAACTACTTCTCAGAGCTGAAGAAATATAGGCGGACCCATGCTGAAAGATTCCCACAATGTAACCATGGAGATAAACTTTAAAACAAAGAAAACCATAAACAACCCAAACGTCTCAATAGATACATTATGATGAAATTTCATTATGCCAACATAAAAGACATCTAAAAAATATCCAGAAAGGAAAAGAACTCAAGCTATTTATAAAGGGATGAGAAACAAATTAACAATATCAAGTGCTGGAAAGCAGTATAGAATATATTGTCAAAGTTCTGAGAGAAAGTGTTTAAACAATGAAATTCTACACAATACTAGCTTTCAAATGGGAGAAAAGAATAACACATTTACATGCAAAGATTCAGAAATGTTATGACCAGGGACACATTCTGGAAGAATTACTTAAAGGCATTTTCAAAAAACAAACTATGATTCCACAGAAACAGGAAAGGTGAAGTCATGGGGTATATTTATAAACAAATCAGTAAGACATGTTAAACTGTAGCTACTTTTTCATGTAAAGTGTGTTTTTTTTAAAAAAGAGGATTGCTATAAAGCTCCATAGAAAAGTGTTTTAATTTTTTCAGTAAATAATAAACCCTCATTGTCCAATGAGCAAAGGAAAATGAAATAAACAGGCAATTTACCCAAGAAAATATAGAGAACATGTATAAATAATGTGCAAGAAAAAAAAAAGACAGGATTTAACTGCAGTAGTCATCAGGGAAATGGTAGTAAAAGACATCAGTGGTTTCCTATGTGTTGCTTTTCAGTTGGGTCAAATGGATAATTGATAATAACTTTAGGGAAGCTGCACAGGAAGTAGCATTCTTACCCATGATTTTTATGAATGAAAATTACGGCTTCTTATTGGTAGAAATCTGACCAGATCTACCCTAATCAAAAATCACATATCCTAAAATCTATAAATCACACTGTTAATTAATCTGTTCTTAAGAAATGCTTGCATGTGGGAGTAAATATAATCCTGATATATATTCCTGATACACATTCAGGAAGTGATACTGTAGCGTCACTTTAAATAGTTAACGATAGAAATAACCTGAATGTTTATCAACAGAGGAATTTTTAAATTTAATAGTATATTCAGGCTATCTATTAGATTATGTTATCATTAAGAGGACTGGAGTAGATTTATATGTACTAATATAGATTAGCCTCTGCAACATTTGGACACTTAACTGCTAGATAGGGCACATTCTAGAGATTGATCCAGTTTGTTGAAAATTTTTAGAAAGGTATGTGTGTGTGTGTGTGTGTGTGTGTGTGTGTGTGTGTAGTTACGTATTCACATAAATTTTCTAGAGAAGTACTCAAAAATATTATTTGCAGTAATTAATTCTGGAAAAGCCTGGAGGTAGGATTTAAGAGGGGGTTTTATTCTATTTTTCCATTTAGGTTGACTTTTGTAACAAGGAAGTATTTAAAGATGGACAATGGGGGCGCCTGGGTGGCTCAGTCGGTTAAGCATCCGACTTCGGCTCAGGTCACGATCTCACAGTCTGTGAGTTCGAGCCCCGCGTCGGGCTCTGGGCTGACGGCTCAGAGCCTGGAGCCTGCTTCCGATTCTGTGTCTCCCTCTCTCTCTGCCCCTCCCCCATTCATGCTCTGTCTCTCTCTGTCTCAAAAATAAATAAAAACGTTAAAAAAAAGTAAAAAAAAATAAAGATGGACAATGGGAAAATGGAAGCAAAACACTTCTTATGTCTGTCCATGGTTTTTCACTCATTTATTTGGGGAGGGAGGGATTGCCTTTATATTGCTTTATCCTCTCACCCCGCTTTATTTTTTTTTTAATATCTTTAAAGTAATGTCCATACCCAGCGTGGGGCTCAAACTTAACAACCCTGAGATCAAGAGTCCTTTGCTTTACTGACTGAGCCGGCCAGGTGCCCTCTCCTGCCCCTCATTAATGGCAGACGTAGTCAGCATTTAATTCTCAAATTCTCAGACTCTTCCTGTTTATGTTTTTCTTTCGGTATTTCGGGTCAGAGTTCAGAAATCTCTTTGGTGGGGGTTCTTCCTTGCTTATCGCTTCCTAATCACCCCTCATCCTTCCATCACATTACTATTATCTTGTTTTTCAAAACACTGATCTCTATCTAAAATTGTACTTTGTATGTTATTTACCTGTTTGCTTCAGATATCTCTAACACATTTAAGATGAATGCTCCATGTAAGCAGACTGATGTTTTATTCCCACTGCTATAGCCCTTGTGGAAGTATTTGAGAAATGTTAATAACTCTTTATGGGATAAATGAATTAGTGAATGTCGGTTTCAGTTTCCTCATCCTCATGAAGACATTTCTGAAATTAGATTTGGGGCAGTATCAAGAAGCTAAGCAGGCTGTTGGATGATTTGTCACCACTAACACTGACTCAGTGAGAATATAGCTCTGAGGAGCTTGGAAGGTCATCATATGTTATTGACTTTGGCCACTACAACCAATATGAAAGCAGAGTTCTGTAATACCTTCCTTCAAATTGTTTGTGTTGTTTATTTTAACCACACTGTGAAGGAAAAATAATGTTATGTTCTTCCCAAATGAAAATAATAAAGCCCTCAGATCCCAGTTATTCTTTTCATATGTGAACAAACGTAAATGAGAGTTGGAAATGCTTCAGTTCAATTAGGTCTATAATCCCCGGGGATGCGACACTCTCCTACATCTGTCCAGATACATGTTCCTGAGGATATAGTAATGCATTTTTTTTAATGGCAGCAGGATACAATTGTGGTAACTAGATGAAATAGTAATCCTAGTATCTCTGACTAATTTACTTCAGTAATATATTGAAATGTCCTAAAGCCAGATGTTCAGACTGCCAAATCGAACAGTGAAACTGCCTAATCTTTGACTTACAAGCCTCAAAAAACAAACCAGCTTTGCTTTTGTATGTTTGAGAAGTGAGGTGCATATTTCCAGTTGCCCCAATGCATATTTATTCAAGAGTTTTATTAAGCCTGTGCTAGATATTTTACAAAAACCTTACAGAAAATATAAGAGTAAAATGAAGGTCATTTCTTTAATAAAAGAAAACATTGTCTTTTAATGATCATATCTTAGCAAGGAGAATCACAAGGGTCTAAATCAAGGAGCGGTATACAAGAAGCACTGAGAAAAAGCAGTTGTCTAAAGTCATACATAGAACATTGCCTGTAATGGGAGATGTAAATACTTACAGATTTAATGCCATTGTTTTGGCTCCGATAATATCTAAGAACTCATTCTGTCATGTATTGAAAAGCAGGTAAATCTTGGCTGGCTGGAATAAAATGGCTTAAAATACATGTAAATTAACCTTATGACTTGTCAGATAGTATAACAGCATATATAATCATATCATTATCACAGACAACATTATATCCACATTTTATTCTTCTGCATTTCACATTGGTAGGGAAATAAATAATACTCCATCCCAAAATACATCTAGGGTGAAGAGAGCTTCTTAGAGAAGCATTTCAGTGAAAATGTTAAGAATGACTACCAGAATCACTACATAAGGAAATTCTCCTCTTATAGATTGTAGGCTCCTACCACTTGCACCATACATATATACATATATACATGTATGTATATGTATATGTATACATATGTGTATATGTATATATGTATATGTATACATATGTATATATGTATATACATGTATATATGTATATATTTTTTTTCTAGGTAATCTTTAGTGTATGGAACTTTTAATTGCAATCTGGATGCTCTGAGTATATTTCTAATAATAATTATTGATTAGTGGCCTAATTTCTTTATTGTGAAATTTGACAGAAGAATATAGTTCCTCCAGACTAATGTAGCTCCTCTTCTAGTCTAGGCAAGAGAAATCCCTTCTCTGGCCCTATGCTTTGGAGGGTCTCACTTCAGTTTACTTCTACCTCTGCCTCTTCCCATGGTGTAAACATTTCTGTGACCCAGAGGATGTATCTAATAAGAGACACACTCCTCCTCTTCTGGATTAGTCTCTGGGTATTTGGGATTTTAGAGCTCCATCCCAAATGGCTCATAAGCCTCTTTCTTAGATCTAGGTAGACCACACTGCCACTCTGTACCTAGGTTTAAGGTGTGGCCAGAGTATTTGATACGAGGTACAGAATGGAGCCAAAGTATAGAGGAAATCAAGGATGGCATTGGTCATATGTGGGGGGCGGGGGCATTCTTTCTACACTGCCATGTCTAGCAGAAAACACTGAAGAACAAAGGTTTCTAAATATGATCTGAACTTCAGGTTATTGTGATTATATGTTTGTCAAGATATGATACTAGAATAAATTTTATCCAACAGTTTAATAGTCATGGATGCAGGTTTCAATTTGTACTTTTCTCTGGGCCTTGCAAATGTTGTCAGAAGGCACGGTAAAAGTAAAATACCTTAACATTTTGAATGAGATAGAATTCTGTCCAACCTTCAGTTCTCCTGACTAATTGAGTACCTTCAAGTAAGGTACCAACCTTCTTGGAAATCTGTAATTTCTCATTAATAAAGATTAAAATATTATGTCCTTATTAGAGAGTTTTGTATGAGTTAAATGACATGTGCAGGGTAAGTGAAGATTCGTTCATCAAAAATAAATTGTAAATAACCTACCATAGCATAGGAAATGTGCTAATTAGCTCTGAAACACAGATGAGGATGATAAAATACTGGCCTTTGAAGATTCAAGATAAATAAAAATGGGCAATAAAGTTATAGGGGCCATGACAGAGATATGTCTGAAAGAAAGCAGAAAAAATGTTATCCATGGTAAGTGCGGAGAGCTTCATTCGAGGGACTCTAAAGCTGAGTTTTAAAAAATATTGTAGACAGAGGGAAAAGGTGAACAGGGGCATATAGCAAATAAGTTTGTGCAAGCATGTAGCAAAAGGCAGAAGAATTACCTAGTGTAAGTACCATGAGACAGAGACAAGTACTTTAGCTGTAGGTAATAGGAACATGATTCTACAAGGTACTATATTTCACCTATGCACTAAAAAGTAACTCTGAGAACTAGTCATATTGGCAATATGTTGAGCTAGGTGTCTGAAGAAACCCTCCTAGATTAAGGTGAGGTAAATTAATAGGTAAAATATTAAAAACAGCCATTTAAACGAATTTCTGAGATTGTGGATAAGATCGGAAACAAGAAACATCCTAATATATATGTAAGCTCTGAGACCAGCACGTATGTCTGAGTCTTTGTTAATCAGTGAAAGCCTAGAGCATGAGAACAGTGGACAACCCCTGACCCTCCACAGGGTAGCAATTTGATCAAAGATGCCACCGTGAAGCTGAGGATATCCCCAAATCTCCAGAAGTGTCCTCCCCTGTGCGGGTGAATAATAACACAAGAAAATGTTCTGCCATGGAAGACTTGCCTGTCATGGCTTTCATACTGGACGGAGGCAAAAAAAAGAAATTAAGTTTAACAAAATGTGTTTTCCTAAAATACTTCATCTGCCCTCATTGGGGTTAGAGTCAGAATTCACTAAGGTTACATGACCCTAAAACTAGGGACCCCTAACCACGTAGCAAAAGCAATTGAAGAGCACCCTGGAGGAATATGCATTAAAGTTGGGCTAAACATATCTTGCATAGATAAAGTTCCATAGGATTTGAGGTTACTGCCCCCAAATCACAAAGCACATTGGAAATTAGCCAACGCTGCTGAGAGTTATGAAACACAATGAAAGAATATTAGCATATTAGAATTATGTAAAAGAAAATACAAAATATGCATGGTTAACATATGCAAGGAAATGAAAGAGTGTGCCAAAAGCATGATAAGGAATGTGTTATTTACAGATTTGAAAAGGAACAAAAAGAAAACTCTTAAAAATGAAGAATAAGGAATAGAAATTTGAAAGTCAGTGGCTATATTAGAAATCAGGAGAGACAAAGCCAAGGAGAGAATTATAAAATGGGTAAATGCTTCAAAATAATTAATTCTGAATGTAAGAAGGAGAGATGAGATTTAAAATATTAAAGAGAAAGGAAGAATTATAAGTGATAGAATGAAAAAAAAATGTAACGTTTCTAATTGGCTTTTCAGAGGAGAGAAGGTGAAGATACAATCTTTGAAGAGGTATTGGCTGATTATTGTTTCATAGTTTTTAAATTTTATTTTGATTCCAGTTAACATACATTGTTGTATTAGTTTCAGGTGTACAGTATAGCGATTCAGTACTTCCATGCATCACCCAGTGCTCATCACAAGTGCACTTTTTAATCCCCATCACCTATTTCACCCCTCCCCCCAACCACCTCCCTCTGGTAACCATCAGTTCCTTCTCTATAGTTAACAGTCTGTTTCTTGATTTCCCTCTCCCTCCCTCCCTCCCTCCCTCTCTCTCTGTCTTATTTTTTCCCTTTGATCGTTTCTTCCCCTTTGAGTTTAAATTTAAATTCCAGTTAGTTAACATACAGTGTAATATTAATTCATGTATAGAATTCAGTGATTCATCACTTACACACAACACACAGTTCTCATCACAACAAATACCCTTCTTAACACCCTTCACCCATCTAGCCCTTCCCCTGGCCCACTTTTCTTCCAGCAACCCTGTTTGTTTTTTACAGTTAAGAGTCTGTTTTCTGGTTTGCCTCTATTTTCCCCTCTAAACACATCTGTTTTGGTTCTTAAATTTCACATATGAGTGAAGCCATATGGCATATTTGCCTTTCTCTGACTGACTTATTTTGTTAAGCATAATACTCTCTAGCTCCATCCATGTCACTGGAAATGGCAAGATGGCGTTCTTTTTGATGGCTGAGTTACAGTCCATTGTATGCATATACCACATCTTCTTTATCCATTCATCAGTCCATGGACATTTGGGATCTTTCCATAATTTGGCTATTGCTGATAATGCTGCTGTAAATGTCGGGGTGCATGCATACCTTCAAATCAGTATTTTTGTATCCTTTGGGTAAATACCTAGTAGTGCAATTGCTGGATCACAGGATGGTTCTAATTTAATTTTCTGAGAAACCTCCTTACTGTTTTTCAGAGTGGCTGCAGTTTGCATTCCCACCAGCAGGGCAAAAGGGTTCTACTTTCTCCGCATCCTCGCCAACATCTGTTGTTTTCTTGTATTGTTATTTTTAGCCATTTTGACAAGTGTGAGGTGATAGCTCATGGTGGTTTTGATTTGTATTTCTCTGATAATGGGTGATGTTGAGTGTCTTTTCATGTGTCTGTTAGCCATCTGGATGTCTTCTTTGGAAAAGTGTCTATTCACATCTTCTGCCCATTTTTAAACTGGATTATTTGTTTTTTGGGTGTGGACTTCTATAAGTTCTTTATGTATTTTGGATACTAATGCTTTATCCGATATGTCATTTAGGAAGATCTTCTCCCATCATTCTTTTTATGGTTAGGTAGTATTCTAGTCTCTCTCTCTCTCTCTCTCTCTCTCTCTCTCTCTCTCTCTCTGTGTGTGTGTGTGTGTGTGTGTGTGTGTGTGTGGCACATCTTCTTTATCCATTCATCTATTGATAGACAATTGGGTTGCTTCCATATTTTGGCTATTGTAAATAATGCTGCAGTAAACATGACCATGCATACATCTTTTCAAATTAGTGTTTTCATGTTATTTGGATAAATACCCAATAGTGGCATTGCTGGGTCATATGGTAATTCTATTTTTAGCTTTTTTTGTTGTTGTTGTTAAGAAAACTCCATACTGTTTTCCACAGTGGCTGTACCAGTTTATATTCCCACCAACAGTGCACAAGGGTTCCTTTTTTTTTCCACATCCTTACCAACACTTGTTGTTTGTTATGTTTTTTTATTTGAACCATTTGGACAAGTGTGAGTTGATCTCTCTTTTTTTATTACAAACTTTCTATTCAGGTGTACTGAGTCAAAATCTGTATGTTTCCACATATCTCAGATGATTCATATTACACACGAAGGTTTGGGAAGTACTGAGCTAGGTAACGCATGAACAAAAAGCCTGAAATTCTTCCTATTTTCACTATGTTTATTTCTCATGAATGCTACCTGACCAACACAAGTAAGCAAAAGGGTTCTGCTTGCCATAGTCACTCAAGGATTAAGTCTTTGGAATAGCTATTTTCTCAAACATTGCCAGCTGTTTTTCCAAAGGTAAAAATCTAAGATGGTTCTTTCATCAGCCTACCAGACTATCAAATAAGTAAATTATTGATGTCACTGATGTCTTCTTTCTTTTTCTACTTTCTCCTTCTGCGTTACTAACAAATTTTGATCTTACCTCAAGTATAACATTTAACCTATTGCATTAATTTTTTGTATGTTTGTCGTTTCTCTGTTTGCTTCATTGCGATAGAGCCCGTCTTTTCTTGTACATCTTTACATATTGAATGTTAAGTTCAGAAAAGTTTATGATTTGTGGAATTTTATATTTTGCAAATTAACACATTTAGAATGAGAGACTTTTTTCCAGATTAAGAAATGTATCAATTGCTTTAGAAGAGAACTTAGTACTAGGAAGGCCCTATTAAAACATGTCAGCATCTGAGGTCAGAATGAGGAGACCTTTCCTGAATTCAGTAAGGATGGTGAATGGGAATAGTTTGACCAATGAACTTAACACCTTTGATAGCATGTCTTATCTACAGAAAACGAATGAAAAGTTGAAAGTATGAGTATACCCTGACTGCAATACTGATCCTCCTAGGGGGCAGGACGGAAAGTACCTTTCACATTGCCCAAATGTGAAACTCTAGCTACTTTTGAATTTTAATTAGTTGTTTTCTACAAAGCACATATTCTGCAAGTTAGAGATAGTTTATAATATTTAGTCATCTGCAGCCAATATTTGTAGGCTACTAAAGCCTAGATTCCCTTTCTCCCCTGTTTCTTATAAATCATCTTATACATCCATGACCTGTCTTTTCTAATAGTGCTGAAGACCAACGCAATGCAGAGACTATTAGAATATTGGTACTAGGTCACAAGATGTCTTTGATATTAGCTCAAACAGTCCACACTGTAAATTTATGATTGCTCTTACATAATGGTTAAGACAACTGAGGAAAATGTGATTACGTGATTTTTCTCAGCTTTGTAGTGCTAGAGGATTTATGGAGGCAAATTTATCAATTATCCTTTATAATTCTTAGAAAATTAGAAATAGAACTTTGGACAAACTAAAAGTTGCTAATACTGAATTCTTATGTATCCCTCTTTGTGCCAAGAATTTATTTCTGGAAAAAACTCAGTTTTATTACATGCTCATAGATTTATTGAAGATGTATTAAATTTTAGAAGTATTTAATTGAGTATTTCATATATCTTTATGTAAAGTTCACTGGAAGAAATTTCCATAAAGCCTTAGAAAACATAAATTGATAGTACAAACAATTAAGATATAAAGATTATGACAAAGGAAAAAGAAAAATCTGGAAAAATCTCAGTTTGTCGCAAAATTTTTCTTTCAACAAGAGATCACAGAATTCTGAAATGGACCTCTTTAATTTAAAAATGACCCTCTTCAACATACTTTGTTTCATGACATGCAGAAATTGAGCTGTATGGGGCACCTGGGTGGATCAGTCAATTGAGCCTCCTACTTCAGCTCAGGTCATGATCTCCTGGCTCCTGTCGTTACATTGGGCTCCCTGCTGCCAGCCTGTCAGTGCAGAACCTGCTTCAGATCCTCTGTCTCCCTCCTCTGCCCCCTCCCCCACTTGCACTCTCTCAAAAGTAAATAAACATTTAAAATATTTAAGTTGCACCTGATTTTCTTAGTATTGAAAATATATTAAGCCACCTGGGTGGCTCAGTTGGTTAAGTGTCCAACTCTTAGTTTTGGCTCAGGTCATGATCTAATAGTTCATAGGATCAAACCCTTTATTGGGCTCTGCACTGATGCTGGAAACTGGTTGGAATTCTCTCTCCCTCTCTCTCTCATTCTCCAAATAAATAAACTTAAAAAAAAAAAGAAAATATATCTATGTCCTTACTATCAAGTTTAGGAAATCAGTCTAGCTTAAAGAAGCAAGAGACTTAACCATAAAAGTGTCATTTTCCTTCTCTCTATTCTATAGCCATCAAGAGCTCAGAATTGACAACTGGTCTACCCAAAAATCAGTATACTAGCTCTCAGTCCTTCATCAGGGCTGATCTTACTCCGTACTTCTAAAAGAATAGGGAGAAGGGCACCTGGGTGGTTTAGTTGTTTAAGTTTCCAACTTCGGCTCAGATCATGATCTCATGATTTGTGAGTTTGAGCCCTGTGTTAAGCTCTGCACTGACAGCATGGGCCTGCTTCAGATTCTCTGTCTCCCTCCCTCTCTTCCCCTCCCCTGCTCATGGATGCTCACTTGCAGGCACTCACTCACGCTCTCTCAAAAATAAATAAATAAACATTAAAAAAATAAAAGAATAGAGAGGTATGTGTCAACTTTTTGGTCAACGTTACTTCACTCTTACTAGAAGGCAAGTACATGAAGAAATAAAATACTTAGCTGCATTTAGTGATAATGAGTTAATTCCAAGCAAAGTAAACAAATAAACAACACATATTTTAAATCTTTTAGAAAGTAGTGAATAGGCTAAAACAGTTGTGAGCATTCAGTGAGGAAATATGATCATTGTATATTGCTGGGAATTTGTTTTTGTTGGGGTCAGTGATTGGTTTCAAGCAATAATCCCAGATTTGTTTACATGTTAGAATAATTTGGAATATTTAAAAAGTGATGCCCAAGGTGTACCCTAGATTAATTAAGTTAGAATTCTCTGGGGAAGCACTTTAGACATCAACATATATATTAATAATAAAATAATGTAATATTAGTAATAAATAATAATTTATAAGTATATGAATATAGCATTATAAAATACATTAATTTATTAAATATAAATAAAATAATATAAATATATATTTCCATATTTCTTTTTCTTCATAATTCTTTTTCTTCCTAATTATTTTTAATAAAGTGCAGTTGACACAAAATATTACATTAGTTTTAGTTGTACAACATAGTGATTTGACAAATCTGTTCAGGCATCAATATATTTTTTAAGCTCTCTAGAGATTCTAATATGGAGCCACTTTTGAGATCCACTGGTTTAATTACTGTCTATTTTTTTTAAATTCTAGTTAGTTAACATACAGTGCAATATTGGTTTCTAGAGTATAATTCAGTGACTTGTCACCTATGTACAACATCCAGTGCTCATCACAAGAAGTGCCCTCTTTAATATCCATCACCCATCTAGCCCATCCCCCCTCCACCTCCCTCAATCAACCCTGTTTGTTCTCTGTCCTTAAGGGGATCTTATGGTTTGTTTCCCTTTTTCCTTTTTTTCTGGTCCCCCTCCCATATGTGCATCTGATTTTTTTCTTAAATTCCACATATGAGTGAGATCATATGGTGTTTGTCTTTCTCTGACTGACTTATTTAACTTAGCATAATACACTTTAGCTCCATCCACAACATTGCAAATGACCACAGTTTCACTTTTTTGATGGCTGAGTAATATTCCATTGTGTATGTATGCCACATCTTCTTTACTCATTCATCGGTCAGTTGGCATTTGGGTTTTCTCCATAGTTTGACTATTGATGATAATGCTGCAGTAAACATTGGAGTGCATGTATCCCTTCAAATCTGTACTTTTATATCCTTTATGTAAATTTCTAGTAGTGCAATTGCTGGGTAATAGGGTAGTTATATTTTTAACTTTTTGAGGAACCTCTGTACTATTCTTCAGAGTGACTGTACCAGTTTTCATTCCCACCAACAGTGCAAGAGGGTTCACCATTCTCTGCATCCTCCCCAACACCTGTTGTCTTGTGTGTGTGTGTGTGTGTGTGTGTGTGTGTTTTCAGTATATGAAATTTATTGTAAAATTGGTTTCCATACAACACCCAGTGCTCATCCCAAAAGGTGCCCTCCTCAATACCCATCACCCACCCTCCCTTCCCTCCCTCCCACCCCCCATCAACCCTCAGTTTGTTCTCAGTTTTTAAGAGTCTCTTATGCTTCGACTCTCTCCCACTCTAACCTCTTTTTTTTTCCTTCGCTTCCCCAATGGGTTTCTGTTAAGTTTCTCAGGATCCACATAAGAGTGAAACCATATGGTATCTGTCTTTCTCTGTATGGCTTATTTCACTTAGCATCACACTCTCCAGTTCCATCCACGTTGCTACAAAGGGCCATATTTCATTCTTTCTCATGGCCACGTAGTACTCCATTGTGTATATGAACCACAATTTCTTGATCCATTCATCAGTTGATGGACATTTAGGCTCTCCATAATTCGGCTATTGTTGAGAGGGCTGCTATAAACATTGGGGTACAAGTGCCCCTATGCATCAGTACTCCTGTATCTCTTGGGTAAATTCCTAGCAGTGCTACTGCTGGGTCATAGGGTGGGCCTATTTTTAATTTTTTGAGGAACCTCCACACTGTTTTCCAGAGTGGCTGCACCAGTTTGCATTCCCACCAACAGTGCAAGAGGGTTCCCATTTCTCCACATCCTCTCCAGCATCTATAGTCTCCTGATTTGTTCATTTTGGCCACTCTGACTGGCATGAGGTGATATCTGAGTGTGGTTTTGATTTGTATTTCCCTGATGAGGAGCGACGCTGAGCATCTTTTCATGTGCCTGTTGGCCATCCGGATGTCTTCTTTAGAGAAGTGTTTATTTTTGAGTTTATTTTTGTGAATGGCGTGAGAAAGTGGTCTAGTTTCAATTTTCTGCATGTTGCTGTCCAGTTCTCCCAGCACCATTTGTTAAAGAGACTGTCTTTTTTCCATTGAATGTTCCTTCTTGCTTTGTCAAAGATTACTTGGCCATACCTTTGTGGGTCTAGTTCTGGGGTTTCTATTCTATTCCATTGGTCTATGTGTCTGTTTTTATGCCAATACCATGCTGTATTGATGATTACAGCTTTGTAGTAGAGGCTAAAGTCTGGGATTGTGATGCCTCCTGCCTTGGGGTTCTTTAAAATTACTTTGACTATTCGGGGCCTTTTGCGGTTCCATATGAATTTTAGGATTCCTTGTTCTAGCTTCGAGAAGAATGCTGGTGCAATTTTGGTTGGGATTGCATTGAATGTGTAGATAGCATTGGGTAGTATTGACATTTTGACAATATTTATTCTTCCAATCCATGAGCACGGAATGTTTTTCATCTCTTTATATCTCCTTCAATTTCCTTGATAAGCTTTCTATAGTTTTCAGCATACAGATCTTTTACATCTTTGGTTAGATTTATCCCTAGGTATTTTATGCTTCTTGGTGCAATTGTGAATGGGATCAGTTTCTTTATTTGTCTTTCTGTTGCTTCATTATTAGTGTATAAGAATGCAACTGATTTCTGTACATTGATTTTGTATCCTGCAACTTTGCTGAATTCATGTATCATTTCTAGCAGACTTTTGGTGGAGTCTATCGGATTTTCCATGTATAAAATCATGTCATCTGCAAAAAGCGAAAGCTAGACTTCATCTTTGCCAATTTTGATGCCTTTGATTTCCTTTTGTTGTCTGATTGCTGATGCTAGAACTTCCAACACTATGGTAAACAACAGCGGTGAGATTGGGCATCCCTGTCGTGTTCCTGATCTCAGGGAAAAAGCTCTCAGTTTTTCCCCATTGAGGATGATGTTAGCTGTGGGCTTTTCATAAATGGCTTTTATGATGTTTAAGTATGTTCCTTCTATCCCAACTTTCTCAAGGGTTTTTATTAAGAAAGTTTGCTGAATTTTGTCAATGCCTTTTTTTCATCAATTGACAGGATCATATGGTTCTTCTCTTTTTTTTTTATTAATGTGATGCATCACGTTGATTGATTTGCGAATGTTGAACCAGCCCTGCATCCCAGGAATGAATCCCACTTGATCATGGTGAATAATTCTTTTTATATGCTGTTGAATTCGATTTGCTAGTATCTTATTGAGAATTTTTGCATCTATATTCATCAGGGATATTGGCCTGTAGTTCTCCTTTTTTACTGGGTCTCTGTCTGGTTTAGGAATCAAAGTAATATTGGCTTCATAGAATGAGTCTGGAAGTTTTCCTTCCCTTTCTATTTTCTGGAAAATCTTGAGAAGGCTAGGTATTATCTCTGCTTTAAATGTCTGGTAGAACTCCCCTGGGAAGTCATCTGGTCCTGGACTCTTATTTGTTGGGAGATTTTTGATGACTGATTCAGTTTCTTCACTGGTTATGGGTCTGTTCAAGCTTTCTATTTCCTCCTGATTGAGTTTTGGAAGCGTGTGGGTGTTTAGGAATTTGTCCATTTCTTCCAGGTTGTCCAGTTTGTTGGCATATAATTTTTCATAGCATTCCCTGATAATTGCTTGTGTCTCTGAGGGATTGGTTGTAATAATTCCATTTTCATTCATGATTTTATCTATTTGGGTCATCTGCCTTTTCTTTTGAGAAGCCTGGCTAGACGTTTATCAATTTTGTTTATTTTTTCAAAAAAAGAACTCTTGGTTTCGTTGATCTGCTCTACAGTTTTTTTAGATTGTATATTGTTTATTTCTGCTTTGATCTTTATTATTTCTCTTCTTCTGCTGGGTTTAGACTGCCTTTGCTGTTCTGCTTCTATTTCCTTTAGGTGTGCTGTTAGATTTTGTATTTGGGATTTTTCTTGTTTCTTGAGATAGGCCTGGATTGCAATGTATTTTCCTCTCAGGACTGCCTTCGCTGCATCCCAAAGCATTTGGATTGTTGTATTTTCATTTTCGTTTGTTTCCATATATTTTTAAATTTCTTTTCTAATTGCCTGGTTGACCCACTTATTCTTTAGTAGGGTGTTCTTTAACCTCCATGCTTTTGGAGGTTTTCCAGACTTTTTCCTGTGGTTGATTTCAAGCTTCATCGCAAGCTGGTCTGAAAGTATGCATGGTATGATTTCAATTCTTGTATACTTATGAAGGGCTGTTTTGTGACCCAGTATGTGATCTATCTTGGAGAATGTTCCATATGCACTCGAGAAGAAAGTATATTCTGTAGCTTTGGGATGTAGAGTTGTAAATATATCTGTCAAGTCCCTCTGATCCAGTGTATCATTCAGGGCCCTTGTTTCTTTATTGACTGTGTGTCTAGATGATCTATCCATTTCTGTAAGTGGAATGTTGAAGTCCCCTGCAATTACCACATTCTTATCAATAAGGTTGCTTATGTTTGTGAGTAATTGTTTTATATATTTGGGGGCTCCCATATTCGGCGCATAGACATTTACAATTGTTAGCTCTTCCTGATGGATAGACCCTGTGATTATTATATAATGCCCTTCTTCATCTCTTGTTACAGCCTTTAATTTAAAGTCTAGTTTGTCTGATATAAGTATGGCTACTCCAGCTTTCTTTTGACTTCCAGGAGCATGATAAATAGTTCTCCATCCCCTCACTTTCAATCTGAAGGTGTCCTCAGGTCTAAAATGAATCTCTTGTAGACAGCAAATAGATGGGTCTTGTTTTTTTATCCATTCTGATACCCCATGTCTTTTGGTTGGCACATTTAGTCCATTTACATTCAGTGTTATTATAGAAAGATATGGGTTTAGAGTCATTGTGATGTCTGTAGGTTTCATTCTTGTAGCGATGTCTCTGGGACTTTGTCTCACAGCATCCCCCTTAGGATCTCTTGTAGGGCTGGTTTAGTGGTGATGAATTCCTTCAGTTTTTGTTTTTTTGGGAAGACCTTTATCTCTCCTTCTATTCTAGTAAAAGGCGAAAGATTTATGCGATTTGAAGAGAAACCAGAGCATCTCTCTCCTTCTATTCTAAATGACAGACTTGCTAGATAAAGGATTCTCGGCTGCATATTTTTTCTGTTCATCACATTGAAGATTTCCTGCCATTGCTTTCTGGCCTGCCAAGTTTCAGTAGAGAGATCGGTCACGAGTCTTATAGGTCTCCCTTTATATGTTAGAGTACATTTATCCCTAGCTGCTTTCAGAATTTTCTCTTTATCCTTGTATTTTGCCAGTTTCACTATGATATGTCATGCAGAAGGTCGATTCAAGTTACATCTGAAGGGAGTTCTCTGTGCCTCCTGGATTTCAATGCCTTTCTCTTTCCCCAGATCAGGGAAGTTCTCAGCTATTATTTCTTCAAGTACACCTTCAGCACCTTTCCCTCTCTCTTCCTCCTCTGGAATACCAATTATGCATAGATTATTTCTCTTCGTGCATCACTTAGTTCTTTAATTTTCCCCTCATACTCCTGGATTTTTTTATCTCTCTTTTTCTCAGCTTCCTCTTTTTCCATAATTTTATCTTCTAGTTCACCTATTCTCTCCTTTGCCTCTTCAATCCGAGCCGTGGGTGTTTCCATTTTATTTTGCAACTCGTTGATAGCATTTTTTAGCTCCTCCTGGCTATTCCTTAGTCCCTTGATCTCTGTAGCAATAGATTCTCTGCTGTCCTCTATACTGTTTTCAAGCCCAGCGATTAATTTTATGACTATTATTCTAAATTCATTTTCTGTTATATTATTTAAATCCTTTTTGATCAGTTCATTAGCTGTCGTTATTTCCTGGAGATTCTTCTGAGGGGAATTCTTCCGTTTGGTCATTTTGGATAGTCCCTGGAGTGGTGCGGACCTGCAGGGCACTTCCCCTGTGCTGTGGTGTATAACTGGAATCGGTGGGCGGGGCTGCAGTCAGACCGGATGTCTGCCCCCAGCCCACCTCTGGGGCCACAGTCAGACTGGTGTGTGCCTTCTCTTCCCCTCTCCTAGGGGCGGGATTCACTGTGGGGTGGCGTGGCCCATCTGGGCTAGTTGCACACTGCCAGGCTTATGGTGCTGGGGATCTGGTGTATTAGCTGGGGTGGATCGGCAGGGTGCACGGGGCGGGAGGGGTAGGCTCAGCTCGCTTTTCCTTTGGAGACCCGCTTCTGGAGGGGCCCTGTGGCACCGGGAGGGAGTCAGACCCACCAGAGGGATGGATCCGCAGAAACACAGTGTTGGGTGTTTGCGTGGTACAAGCAAGTTCCCTGACAGGAACAGGTTCCCTTCGGGATTTTGGCTGGGGGGTTGGGTGAGGGAGATGGTGCTGGCGAGTGCCTTTCTTCCCTGCCAAACTGAGCTCTGTCATCCCGGGGCTCAGCAACTCTCCCTCCAGTTGTCCTCCAGCCTTCCCACTCTCTGAGCAGAGCTGTTAACTTACAGCCTTCCAGATGTTAAGTCCTGCTTGCTGTCAGAACACACTCCATCCAGCCCCTCTGCTTTTGCAAGCCATACTCGGGGTCTCTGCCTGGCCGGCAGGCTGCCTCTCCACCCCGGCTCCCTCCCACCAGTCCGTGTAGCGCGCACAGCCTCACCGCCCTTCCTACCCTCTTCCATGGGCCTCTCATCTGTGCTTGGCTCCAGAGAATCTGTTCTGCTAGTCTTCTGGTGGTTTTCTGGGTTATTTATGCAGGTGTGGGTGAAATCTAAGTGATCAGCAGGACGTGGTGAGCCCAGCGTCCTCCTACGCCGCCATCTTCCCTCAATCCTAAATAATCTCTTGTGTGTGTTTTTTTTTTAAGTTTATTTATTTTGGGAGAGAGACTGTGTGAAAATAGGGGAGTGATAGAGAGAGAGAGGCAGAGAGAGAATTCCAAGTAGTCTCAATGCTTTCAGGGCGGAGTCCGACAAGAGGCTCAATCTCACAAATCAAGAGATCATGACCTGAGCCAAAATCTAGATTTAGACACAAAACCAATGAACCACCCAGATGCCCCATCTTATGTTTTTACTTTTAGCCACTTTGACAGGTGTGAGGTGATAATCTCACCATGGTTTTGATTTGTATTTCCCTGATGATGAGTGGTTTCAATATCTTTTCATGTGTTTATTAGCCATCTGGAGGTCTTCTTTGGAAAAGTATCTATTCATGTCTTCTGCCCATTTCTTAACTGGATTATTTAGTTTTTGGGTGTTGAGTTTGAGAAGCTCTTTACAGATTTTGGGTATTAAGCCCTTATCATATATGTCATTTGCAAATGTCTTCTCCAATTCCATAAACTACCTTTTATTTTTGCTTTTGTTTCCTTTGTTATGCAGCATTTCATCTTGATGAAATCCCAGCAGTTCATTTTTGCTTTTGTTACCCTGCCTTCAGCAACGTGTCTAGTAAGAAGTTGCTTCAGTGTAGGTCAAAGAGGTTGTTGCCTGTATTCTTCTCTAGGATTTTGATGGGTTCCTGTCTCACATTTAGGTCTTTCATCCATTTTGAGTTTATTTTTGTGTATGGTGTAAGAAAGTGGTCCAGTTTCATTCTTTTGCATATTGCTGTCTAGGTTTCCCAAAGCCATTAGTTGAAGAGACTTCCTTTTTTCCACTGGATATTCTTTCCTACTTTGTCGGGATTAGTTGACCATACAGTTGTGGGTCCATTTCTGGTTCTCTATTCTGTTCCTTTGATGTATGTGTTTTTGTGCCACACTATACTGTCTTGATGACTACAGCTTTGTAATATAGCTTGAAATCCAGAGTTGTGATGCCTCCAGTTTTTTCTTTTTCAGAATTGCTTTGGCTATTTGGGTTCTTTTGTGGTTCCATATAAGTTTTAGGATTGTTTGTTCTAGGTCTGTGAAAAAATGCTGTTGGTATTTTGATAAGGATTGCATTGAATGTGTAGCTTGCTTTGGGTAATATAGATATTTTAACAATGTTTGTTCTTCTAGTCCATGAGCATGGAATACTTTTCCATTTCTTTGTGTCCGCTTCCATTTCTTTCATAAGGATTCTATAGTTTTCAGAGTACAGATCGTTTACCTCTTTAGTTAGGTTTATTCTTAGGTATCTTATTGTTTTTGGTGCAGTTGCAAATGGGATTGATTCCTTGATATCCTTTTCTGCTGCTTCATTATTGGTGTATAGACATGCAACATATTTCTGCATATTGACTTTATATCCTGCAACTTTGCTGAATAAATATATTAGTTCTAGCAGTTTTTTGGTGGAGTCTTTGGGTTTTCTACGTAGAGTATCATGCTGTCTGCAAATAGTGAAAATTTGACTCCTTTCTTGCCAATTCAGATGTCTTTTATTTCTTTTTGTGGTCTGATTGCTGAGGCTAAGACTTCTAGTACTATGTTAAATAGTAATGGTGAGAGTCAACATCTTTGTCTTGTTCCTGAACATAGGAGAAAGACTCTCCGTTTTTCCCCATTGAAGGCGATATTAGCTTTGAGTCTTTCATATATGGCTTTCATGATGTTGAGGTTATGTTCTATCTATCCCTACTTTGTTGACGGTTTTGATCAAGAAAGGAGGCTGTATTTTGCCAAATGCTTTTTCTGCATATGGTTAATATGGTTCTTATCCTTTCTTTTATTAATGTGGGGTGTCACATTGAATGATCTGTGAATATTGAACCACCCTCACAACCTAGGTATAAATCTCACTTGATTGTAGTGAATAATTCCTTTAATGTACTGTTGAATTTGATATGCTAATATTTTATTGAGAATTTTTGCATCCATGTTCATCAGGGATATTGACCTGTAGTTCTCTTTTAATGGGGTCTTTGTCTGGTTTTGGAATCAAGGTAATGTTGACTTCTTAAAATGTGTCTGGAAGTTTTCCTTCCATTTCTATTTTTTGGAAAAGTTTGAGAAGAATAGGTAGTGACTCTTCTCTAACTGGTAGAATTCCCCTGGGAAGCCATCTGGCTCAGGACTTTTGTTTGTCGGGAGATTTTTAATAACTGATTCAATTTATTTTCTGGCTGTGGGTCTATTCAAATTTTCTATTTCTTCCTGTTCCAGTTTTGGTAGTTTATAGGTTTCTAGGAATTTGTCCAGTTTTTCCAGGTTGCCCAGTTTGTTGGCATATGGTTTTTCATAGTATTCTCTTATAATTATTTGTATTTTTGTGTGTGTGTTGGTTGTGATCTGTCATTCATGTTTGTATCTGTTGGGTCCCTTGTCTTTTCTTTTTGATAAGTCTGGCTAGGGGTTCATCAATTTTATTACTCTTTCAAAGAACCAGCTCTTAATTTTGTCAATCCGTTCTACTGTGTTGTTGTTGTTGTTGTTGTTGTGTGTGTGTTTCTATATTATTTATTTCTGCTCTAATGTTTATTATTTCCCTTCTTCTGCTTGCTTTAGGCTTTATTTTCTGTTCTTTTTCTAGCTCCTTTAGGTGTAAGGCTAGAATGTTATTTGGGACCTTTCTTACTTCTTGAAGTAGGCCTGTATTCCAATATACTTCCCTCTAAGGACCTCATTTGCTGCATCCCAAAGGTTTTGGAACACTGCCATGTTTTCATTTTCATTTGCTTTCTTGTATTTTTTTTTTAGTTTTGTTTTTAATTTCCTAGTTAATCCATTCACTTTTTAGTAGGATGTTCTTTAATCTCCATATATTTGAAGTATTTCCCAATTTTTTCCTTTGGGTGACTTCAAGCTTCATAGCATTGTAATCTGAAAATAAACATGGTATGATCTCTATCTTTTTATACTTGTTGAGGGATTATTTGTGACCTAGCATGTGATCTCTTCTAGAGAATGCTCTGTGTGCATTTGGAAAGAATGTGCATTCTGCTGCTGTAGGATAAAACGTTCTGAATATATCTGTCAAGTCCATCGGGTCCAGTGTGTCATTCAAACCCATTTTTTCCTTGGTGCTTTTCATCTGTCCATTGTTATAAGTGGGGTGTTAAAGTTCCCTACTATTACTATATTATTATCAATGAGTTTCTTTATGTTTTTTTTTGTTGTTGTTAATTGATTTATATATTTGGGTGTTCCAAGTTGGGGCCTATATTTACAATTGTTAGATCTTCTTGATGAATAGACTCTTTAATTATGATATAATGCCCTTCTCCATCTCTTGTTACAATCTTTGTTATAAAATCCAGTTTGTTGGTATAACTATGGCTACTCCAGCCTTCTTTTGATGCTCATTAGCATGATAGATGGTTCTTCATTACCACACTTTCAATCTGCAGGTGTCTTTAGGTCTAAAATGAGTCTCTTATGGGCAGCATATAGGTGGATATTGTTTGTTTGTTTATTTATCCATTCTGCTAACCTATGTCTTTTGATTGGAACATTTATTCCATTTACATTCAAAGTGATTATTGAAAGATATGAGTTCAGTGCCATTTTCTTACCTATAGACTTGGGGTTTCTGATGATGTTCCCTGGTCCTTTCTAGTCTTTGTTGCTTTTGGTTTTTTTTTTTTTCCACTCAAAGAGTCCCCCTTAAAATTTCTTGCTGGGCTGGTTTAGTGTTCAGGAACTCCTTAAGTTTTTATTTGGGAAGCTCTTTATCTCCCCTTCTATTTGAATGACAGCCTTGCTGGATAAAGAATTCTTGGCTATGTATTTTTCCCATTCACCACATTGCATATTTCTTGCCACTCCCTTCTGGCCTGCCAGGTTTCTCTGGACAGATCTGCTGCAAACCTGTATTGTCTTCTCTTGTAGGTTAAGGACTTTTTTTCCCTTGCTGCTTTCAGGATTCTTTCCTTGTCTGTGTATTTTTCAAATTTGACTATAATGTGCTTTGGTGATGGTCAGCATTTGTTGCATTTAATGGGAGTTCTCTGTGCTTCTTGGATTTTGATGTCTGTGTTCTTTCCCAGATTAGGGAAGTTTTCAGCTATAGTTTGTTCAATTAAACCTTCTGCTCTTTTTTCTCTCTCCTCATCCTCTGAGATTCCTATGATATAAATATTACTACATTTTAGTAAGTCACTGACTTCCCTAAGTCAGTCTGCATGAGCCATTATCTTTTTTTCCTTCTTCTTTCCAGCATCATTATTTTCCATAATTATAACTTCTGTAATACTGATTCGCTCTTCTGCTTTGTCCATCCTTGGTTCTATGGCCTCCATTTGGGATTGCATCTTGGTTATAGCATTTTTAATTTTGGTCTAATTCTTATAATCATTGTTTAAAATTCTAGTTCAAATATCTTATATCCGTATTGATGGATCCCTGGTTGTTAGCTCTACTTCCTTTTCTTTCTTTTGGGGTGAATTTTTCCATCTCATCATTTTGTCCAGAAAAGAAAAGAAGAAATAGAAAACAAAACAAAAAACAAAGGAAAAAAAACCTCAAAAAACCAAAAAGAGCAGATCCTGGATATGTTTTGTTCTGCTTGTTAAAAGAATCTACACCCCCTCCCCACCAAAATAATAAAATAAAATGAAAATAAACAAAAATAAAAAACAATATATATGTATACATATATATGTATACATGTATGTATACACATATACATATATATACACACATACACACACATGAAAATAAAAGTTAAAAAAGAAATAAAAAATAAAAAGTGAAAAAATAAGAAAATAAATGAAAAAATAATTAAAAAATAAACAATGAAAGTAAAAAGGAAGCTAGATCCTATTTCCCTAGAGCTGAAGCTTTGCAGCACTCTGTATTCAGTAGACTTGGTGTGAGTTGTTTATGCTGGTCATCTGGGGGAGGTACCTGCCATGCTGATTCTCAGGCTGACTAGTTTCAGTGGAAATGTGCCTGCAGGACACAGCCAGGCTGGGTTTGGTGTAAGCTCTGGTGTCCACTAGGTGACACTGTTTTGCTCCCTGAAGACCTTCAGCGTTGATGGGCAGGATGAATATGCGAGGGCCCTATTCTCTAGCCCCAGAGCTGAAAGTTTGCAACCCGTACTCTTCCGTGAGCCCTCACAGAGCCATCAGTCACCCCTTGTATGTCTCAGGTTTCTGTCTGAGCCCTGCTTTTCCCTGCCTGTATCTGAGCTTTTTTGTCTCAAGCACCTGACTGAGCTTCAAAACTCCAAATTTCAGGGACTTCTGTGGGGTGGACCCACACTGTTCCTGTAGGGGAAGCTTTCACCAGCTTTTGCTGTTTCCTGGCTGATCCCAGGAGAGCAGTGGCAGGACCACACAGCAGTTTGCAGTTTATGGCAAAACAGAGCAGAAAGCTAGCACCAAGACCTGCTGCTCTCAGCCAGCTTCCCTGCACCTATGCCTAGGAACAGTGCAGCATATTGGCACCACTGTTCTTGCGACCCAGGGGATCCTCAGACCGTGCTCTTGTGCCTAGAATTCCTCCCTGCTTTGCCACCCGAGCATCTTTAAGCCAGACACATCCTCCATAGCAACAGACTTCTACAAGTTCAGATTTTGCACTCTGCTTATTATAATAGTTTTTGGTATCCTCCCTCCCTGCCAGTGTATCCACAGCTATATCTCCCCCATGTCAACTCTTCACACCCCCTACCTTCCAAAAGGTGGCTGCATTTCTCCTTGTAGACTTGCAGTTTTTGTTCTCTCAGGCCTCTGATTGATTTCTTGAGTGTTCAGAATGATTTGATAACTATCTAGGTGTGTTCAAGGGTTGAGACAAGCGTAGGGTCCCCCTACTTCTCTGCTATCTTAACTCTTCCCAAAGACCTAATTACAACCTATTGTTAGTACTGTAGTGATGCTGACGTTACTCTAAAAGTCCTACCAGCAATCACATTGTATCACTTACATTCAGCTCTCCTTTTGTCTGATAAATGAGGTTATGGGGATTATCTGTATACAATAATACATACAGGAAAAACTGTTTTTTTTTCCTCTCATAAAAGGTTATTAAACTAGTTTGAAATTCTGTAACGATGATGATGGTATAATCATGTTTTCTTTGTAATTGCCCATTTCTTATGACAAAGATGCTGTCCTTGGCCAAACATTCCTCTGGTTCCTATGAACTCACTTCTCAAAGGTCTTGACTTTGAGCTTTTGTGTTTGTCTCTGCATTGTTCAATTTTAGAGAAGAATCTTACTAGATCTATTTGACTGGAATCTTCCATTCTTAATATCTGATCACCCTCAATATCTGAGGATGTTCCTTGTCCTCTGTAGTCCTCCAGGTGATTTATGAAGAAATCACCTTCAGCAAAAATCTTGTTAGGTCAGTTTAGCCAGGATCCTATGCTCACCGCTGATATAATTAATTATCTTAGTCATTTTTCATCCACTGACAACTGCATCACCACGCCCCAACTGTAAATTCCCACTTTTGCTTGTTGTGTTTGGAATTGATTCTAGTCTCTCCTGCTGTCCACTGCAAAACCCCATTGTAGTGTCCCTTGCCCTGTCCAGATGGTCCTGAATAAAGTCTGCCTTACTAGTCTTTAACAAGTGTCAAGAATTCTTCTTTTAAAACACTCATTGTAGCTATATATGAATCAGGAGCTATACATTTTGATCTTAGTATCCAAATTCTTCCTTTCTACCAGTCCGTATTATTTCTTTTTAAAATATATTTTTTCACAAATGTGTGAAACTCAGTTCAACTACCTCAGAAACACTAATTTTATGCCAACTTTACTCATCAGAAGCTCTGTGAGTACAACCCATTCCTAAGCATTTTTCACAAATCATCTGTGATATTTATGTTCACTAAACTTTTAAGCCCAGAAGCAGAGCCAGCGTTAAATATATATATACATACATATGTACATGTATATATATGTATGTATATATATATGTGTGTATATATATATGTGTATATATGTGTATTTGTGTATATATACATATATATGTGTGTGTGTGTGTATATACACACACACACATATATATATATACATGTACACACACACACACACGTGTGTGTGTGTGTGTGTAGGGATTAAGTATCATGGGAATATAGCAGCATAGAAATAGCACTATGAATTCATCTCCCCACCTAGATGATTAAATTAATCAATCAGTTTAATTAATTAATATGTAAATATATATGACCTTTAACCAGAAACATATCTTTTTAATGTTTATTTATTTATCTACAAGAATATTGCACAAATCAGAAAAGAGGGGTCTCAACCGATGGAGGTTACAGAAGACTATCAGTGTTCTACTTTGTCCTCCTACAGGCCAGTGTCAGAGAGCCCACTATGATCTTGCATTTGTCCCTGAAATAAAATCAAGAACAGGATGACTGAGGATAGAGCTCTAACAGTTGTATTCTATTTTCTTTCTGTAATATCTGATCCATAAAGTTGTATAGTTTCTTTACTTGAGTCAGAGTATAGTTATGGTCAAAATAATGGAATATTTTCATGCATAATGAACTCTGGACACTAATTTATCTGTCAATCCAAACATGAAAAACACTTCTTTTCCAATAGCTAAGAAGCAGAAAGAAGATAGTAAAGTCAGTTATATAGCTGATATTTTCCATTAACATATTGTCATCTCAAAAGGTACCAGATGACTTGATGATATTAAGTTTACAAAGAAACTGATAATTCATAAAAATAATGTATTACTAGGGTTTATGTTTTATGAGATATTTTCCCAGTATTTTGTTAAGCTATGAACCCAAACTTTCTGTTTGTGTGTATTTATGTCTGTGTCTGTGTATGTTGGGGGGAGGCAGTATATGAGGGAGCAGGCATGCACACATGTAAAGCTGTTTAAACAGGTCATTTAGACACTGAAATTATTTTATGACTATAAGAGATGTGAACTTTTTCAAACTGAAGGTCCTTGTTTTGTTCATCTTTGTTTTTCTGCAAAATTTGTTAAAGCATCTTGAATACTAAGTGGTAAATTATATCTATCAGACTTGAATGCAAGTCAAATTTAGATAGGACTTATTAAGTGAGTATATGCTAGGTATTATCATATAAAAATAATCTTTGAGATTATTTTTTACTCTGGGCTAATAGTGACTTAGTATATTAATTTTTTAACCTAAAGTCTCTAGTAGATGGCTTAAATTCTCATGTACATAATCCATATTTAACTATACTACCAAAGCCAGAAGCCATGGATATTCCTCACCACTGTTTTGCACATATGACATTAAGTAAAGAAGAATAAAGAATGCTGAATTCAATAGAATTATTATAGAAATCAGGCTTATGAGAATGTCATTAATATCCTAAACTAGAACAAATTTACAATACAAATTTTCAGAATGATTAGGCAATACCTATCAAATTTTAATAGTTTTGTAGGGTATATTTAGCCCAGTAATTTGAGCTCTGTTAAGGAATACTTTTCTCCTAATCAAAACCACAACTTGTCACAAATACTTGGATTCTTCCAGTTCTAGGTTAAAAAAAAAAAAAAAAAGGAAAGAGGAGAAAAAGAAAAACCCCAATTAAATATCAGAAGAGTTTTATAATCTAGGTATAAATAAGATATAAATACTTTCCAAACCAGAAAACTACCAGTTAGCAAAAATTCTGGGGTTATAGAGAATTCTGGGAAGGTGGCGGTATAGAAAGCAGTAGGAATCCATCTCCCCACCTAGATAACAGTAGCTCTGGCTGCCTCGTCTGATGTAACTGTTTTAAAACTCTGGAGTGTATTGAAGGCTTGCAGCTTCCAGAGGAAAGGTTGGACAGTAAATTGCAGTTAATTCCCACTAATTTCAGCTCTTATCACAGTAGCAGCTACCCGTATTCCACCTTTCAGCTCCATGGCAGGCAGCCTATGCATGTATGTGTTCCTGGAGTAGCTCTCAGGAGCCAGGGTTGGGAAAAATGACCTTGTCCTTCAAGTATTGTAAATCAGTGGTCTGTTCATTGAATGCTACTTTCAATCTCAGAGGTACAGATGAAATGGTGGATAGCCATTGTTTTTGCACTTCCTTCCACTGATGTAAGATCCTCCCCCTCCAACCGAAGTGACTTCCACTTCCAAGGGATTTTAAGGGCTGGAACCCTTTCTCCTCCCCTTTCATTTTTCTCTGTTTCCAAAGTTTGGAACCAGACATTAATGACTAGGATACTTAAAAGCAGCTGCATACATGGGGGAAATCAGAAAGTCACTGAACATGCACAGGGAAAGGTGCCGGCTCAGAAAACACCTGAAAAGACTTAGGTTTACAGCTCAGACTGATCCTCAGCACAGAGGCAGCTTATGCCAATAAAAAGAATGGCAAAAACAAAAACATTAGACCCTAGGAAAGGGGAGGAATCTGACTCTAGAGTTATTACATTATTAGATTCAAATGTCCAGTTTTCAAAAACAAAACAAACAAAAATCACAAGGAGTACAAAGAAGCAGAAAAGTATGGTCTCCTCAAAGCAAACACATAAATTGAAAGAAACTGTCCCTGAAAAAGATTTTCTGGTGGATCTACTAGGTAAAACTTTAAAATGATACTCTTAAATATACCCAAAGAACTAATGGAAGATGTGAAGAAAGTAAAGAAAATGATGTATGAACACAATAGAAATGTCAGTAAACAGATCTAAAACCTAAAAGGAAAGTCAAAAAAGAAACTCTAGAGCTAGAAGATACAATAACTTACATGAAAATTTCACTAAAAGTATTTATAGACTAATTTGAGGAAGAAAAAAGAATTGATAAACTTAAAGATAAGACATTGGAAATAGTCAAGTCTAAAGAACAAAGGAAAAAAGATTGAAGAGGCATGAACAGAACTTAAGGGACCTGTGTGATACCATCAAATGGATCAGTAGTTCACTGTGGGAATCCCAGAAGGAGAGAGAGGGGCAGAGAGAATATTTGAAGAAATAATGGCTGAAAATATCCCAAATTTGATGAAAGACATGAATATGTCCATACCCCAAGAAGCTCACTAAACCTCAAAATGAAAGTAGAGACCCACACGAAGACACCTTATAATTAAACTTTCAAAAGACAAAGGCAAAAAAAAAATCTTTAAAACAAGAGAAAAGTGATTCATCACATACAAGAGATTCTCAATAATCACATGAGTCAATTTCTCAACAAAAAGTTGTAGAACAGAACGCAGTGGGCCAATATATACAAAGTGATAAAAAAAAAAAAAAACCCTCAGTCAAGAATCTATATGTCTGGCAAAACCATCTTTTGAGAAAGTGTGGGAGAAGTTAATTTCAGAGAATAAACAAAAACTGAAGGCATTCATTGTCATTTAGATCTGCCATGCAAGAAATGTTAAAGCGAGTCCTGTAGGTTGAAGGGAAAGAAACTAGACTTGAAACCATCTGGGCAAATAAAGCTAATTTTATTGTAACAGTGGTTTATAACTCAACTTTTTATGTTCTATATGGTTTAACAATCTAATATATTTTAAAAATAATTAACCTTAATGAAAATATTATTGTAATTTTGGTTTGTAACTCCACATTTTGTTGTCTACATAAATTATGAGACTAATATATTTAAAAGAATTATTGGTTTATATTTGGGGCACACGTGTATAAAGATTTATTTTTGTGACATCACAACTTAAAGGAGTAGGGATAGAGCTATAAAAGAGCAGAGTTTTTATATGTTATTGAAGTTAAGCTACTATAAATTCATTTTAGAGTATTATAGCTAATACTCTAAATTAAATGTTATCCTCATGGTAAATGTTAAATGTAATCCTCATGATGACCAAAATGAAAATAGCTACAGAATATATACAAAAAGAAATGGAAAGGGATATAAGTATTTTTTTAAAACAATCAACTAAACACAAGAGAAGGAAATAATACAGGGAAGGAAAGACAAGAAAAAGCTATATGACCTATGGAAAAGAAATATCAAAATGTCAAAGTCCTCCCTCATCAGTAAGATGAGCAGAATGGGTAAAATAATAATAGTTCAACTATTTGCTGTCTGTAAGAAACTCACGTCAGATCCAAAGACACAAAGAGGTTGGAAGTGAAAGGATGGGGGAAATATATATTTTCTGTGCAAACAGTAGACAAAAGAGAGCAGAGTTAGCTATACTAATATCAAATAAAATTAACTAAAATATAACATGTTACATGAGACAAAGGAGAACATTATGTGTTAATAAAAGCTTCAAAACAACAAGAAGACACAACATTTATAAACATTTAAACACCTGATAGCAGATAATTAAAATGTATGAAGCAAAAATTGACAAAATTGAAGGAAGACAAATAGTTCTAGTATAATAGAGACTTAAATACCTCACTCTTAGTAAAGGATAGAGCAACAAGACAGAAGTAAGGACACTTAGGTCTTGAATAACACAACATGATCTAACAGACCCATACAGAACACTCCACCCAGTAACAGAATATACATCCTTTTTAAGGGCACATGGGACATTTTCCAGAATAGACCACATGTTAAGCCACAGATTAAGTCTTAATAGTTTTTAAAAGGTAGACATCTTACAAAGTCTTCTCTGACCACAATAAGATGAAGTTAGAAGTCCATAACAGAAATAAAACTGGAAAATTCACAAATTTATAGAAATTGAACGACATAGGCACACCTGGGTGGTTCAGTCGGTTGAGCATCCGACTTTGGCTCAGGTCGTGTTCTCGCAGTTTGTGAGTTCAAGCCCTGAATCGGGCTCTGTGCTGACAGCTCGGAGCCTGGAGCCTGCTTCAGATTCTGTGTCTCCTCCTTTCTCTGCACCTCCCATGCTTATGCTCTGTCTCTGTGTCTCAATAATAAATAAATGTTCAAAAAATTTTTTAAATAAATAAAATTTTAAAAAGTCATTTTACAGAAGTCAGCACTCTTTCATCATAACAATAGTAAATAGAGATGGAATGAAACTACCTCTCTCGCTCTGTGTGTGTGTGTGTGTGTGTGTGTGTGTGTGTATGAGAAAGAAAGGGATATATATATATATATATATATATATATATATATACAGAGAGAGACACACACACACACACACACACACACACGATACAGTAAACATCATACTCAATGGTAAAATACTGAAAACTTTTCCTCTCGGATCAGGAACAAGACAAAGGCAATCACTTTTGCCACGTCTATCCAACATAGTATTGGAAGTGCTAGCCATAGCAGTTATGTAAGAAAAAGAAATAAAGCCATCTGAGTTTGAAAGGAAGAATTAATATGATCTGTTTGCAGATGTAGGAAAACCTAAAAATTGCACACACAAAATATTGTTAAACTAATAAATGAATTCAGCAAAGCAACAAGATACAATGTCAACAAAGATTCCATTGTATATCTATACACTAACAATGAACAGTCAAAAAGGAAATTAAGAAGACAGTTCAATTTATAGTGGCATCAAAAAGAATAAAATACTTAGGAATTGAGTTAATCAAGGAGGTGAAATATTCATACAATAAACAATACAAAATATTACTGAAAGAAATTTTAAAAGACTTAAAAAGTGGACACACATCCCATATTAATGGATGGGAAGACTTAATGTTATCAGTACTACTCAAAGTGATTCACTATAATCTCTATCAAAATTTGAATGATATATTTAAAAGAAACAAGACATCTATTCTAAAATTTATATGGAATCTCCAAGGACCTCAAATAGACCAATGGAATAAAATAGGACAGAAATAAGACCTTACATATATGGTCAAGTGATTTTTGACAAAGGTGCCAAGAGCATTTAGTTGGGCAAAGGACAATCTTTCAACTGCCCTGAGAAAACTAGATATTCACATACAAATTAATGAAGTTGAAGCATTGCCTACTACAATAATTAAGTCAAAATGGACCCGAACCCTAAGTTTAAGATTTAAAACTACAAAACTCTCAGAAGAAAATATAGGGTAAAAGCTATACAACATTGGATTGGAGAGTGTTTCTTGTATATGCTGCAAGGGTAAAAGTAACAAAAGAAAAACCAAATTTTTAAATTAAAAAAGTGTACATCAAAAGACACTGTCACTATCAACAGGGTACAAAGGCAACTCACAATGAGATAAACTATTTGTAAATCATATGTCTGGTAAGGGATTAATATCCAGAAGATATAAACAACTCCTAAAACTCAACAAATAAACAAATAGCCTAATCCAAAAAAAAAGCAAAGGGCTTGAATAGACATTTTTCCAAAGGAGATATACAAATGTTCAATAAGAACAGAAAAAGATACCAAACCTCACTAATCATCAGGGGAATACAAATAAAAAATGAGATACCACCTCACATCTATCGGGATGGCTACTATTAAAAAATAGACAAAAAACAAACAAACAAAAAACAGAAAATAACAAGTGTTGGTGAGAATGTGAAGAAATTGGAATTCTTGTGCACTGTTGATGAGAATGTAAAATGATATAGCCACTGTAAAAAACAGTATGGCAGCTCTTCAAAAAACTAAAGGCAGAATTATATGATCCTGTAATTCCACTTCTGGGTATACACTCGAACTGAAAGCAGAAACTCTTAAGAGATATTTGGACACCCATTATAGTAGCATTATTCACAATAGCTAAAATATGGAAGCAACCCAAGTATGCATCAAAGAATAAATGGATAAACAAGATGTGGTAAATACATGCCTGGAATATTGTTTAACCTTAAAAGGGAGGGAAATGCTGACATACACTACAATGTGGATAAACCTTGAAGACATCATGCTAAATGAAATAAGCCAGTTACAAAAAGGAAAATATTTCATGATTCCACTTAAAGGAAGTTCTTAGAGTAGTCAAAGTCATAGAGACAGAAAGTAGAATGGTGGTTACCAAGCACTGAGGGGACGGGAGGAAGGAGGAAATACTGTTTCATGAACGAGTCAAGGTTCCCTTTTAAAAGGTGGAAATACTTCTGGAGATGCATAGTGAAGATGGTAGGACAACATTATTATTGTTCTTAACACCACTGAACTGTACACTTAAAATGCTTCAGGTGGTAACTTTTATATGTATTTTACCACAGTAATTTACAAAACTCAGGGATTATCCCAGATGCTTCACTGATACCTCTATTTTGCACCTGCGTTTTCTATTCCTCCTTTCCTGTGGTTGAATTGATAATAGAAACCTATCCTTTCCTGAACTTGTTCTATGCTACCCTCTACCACCTGAACTGCAATCATTTATGTCATTGTGAACTTGAAGTAAACTACATAAAAATTCATTATATGTTTTAGAAAATTGACAGAATATTTTATAAAGCTATCCCAAATTGTAATTAAAAATGTAAATGACTTCTTAAATGGCAGTTGACTAACCTCAGTATCATTTTTCTCTTACTATTATTAAAGGAGATCAGATAATATAATGCCAACTATAATCTGTTTTTATTGTGTTCTTTCTATAGATTTGTTTCAAAGCAGTTGCATTCTGTGGTATTATGAAGTACATTTCAAACTAGTGTGTACTTTGGGTTACAATCCTCTACAGTTTTTTAGAACTTTGACAAATTCATAATAGCTAATTATACCCACAGTCTAAGAATTAAGCAATATCTCTGTTCTAAAATGAGCCTATCACTTTAAATTACACAAAAGTGCTTGGCATTTTAACTAAGTGCCGCTCATCTCTACATTTTTATCTCAAACAGTAATATTACTAATAGCTAATATTTACGGAGCTTTAATTACATGTCAGAAATTATCAAGGAGTTTAGATTCATTACCTTATTTAAACTTTGTAACAAGCCCATGAGAAAATGTCATTATTATCCAGCATTTTAGGATAAGAAAACCAAAAGGCAGGGTTAGAAACATGTTCAAGATTTTAGGTAGTAAGTGGGAGAGCAAAGATACTAATCAAGGCATGTCCACTCAGCTACAACAGAATGATGTTAACCTACCTGTTCAATAGCCACATTTGTGATCTGTTCCTAACCTTTCAAAAAATATTTTCAGACAGTTTTTTTTTGCACTGAATTTATACTTGGCTTGATTTTATATCACCATCTATATTCCTCTCCTTTCACAAAATTTCTTAAAGTATTTTAAGTTGTATGGATTTTCTCTGATAACTAATGTTTTAGTAAATGAGGAACAATATGAATAAACAAATAAGAACAGACTTTAAAAAGATACACATGAAGATAATCACAGTGGTGTATGAAACTACTTCTGAAGGAGAGAAGTGTTTATTACTTGGAGAGTAGTTTGATGTTTGTGAATTCCTGAGGTCCGATTTAGATATCTTCTGGGGGTTGAGAATACATAGTTGAGTATCACGTCTCAAGGGGTCTGCACTAACAGTCCCAAGGTTTGAAAAAAAATATTTAGAACTTCTTTCTATCCATAATAATTTATATTCTGAATTAAATAGAAAGGCATGTTGATAGTTGCTACAACATGTCCCAGGCAGAAGGTGTGGAGTTCTTTACTTGCTTGGCTGTTGATATTATGCAAGTTTTGAATTAATGGATGTCTGTGTTTTAGTGTTAATTACGAAAACCTGAGCTCCTAGCTTAGGAATTTGACTGCCTTTATTTTAAAATAAAATTTTGCCTAGAGGAATAAAATCTCATGTTCCTGAGATGAAAATCATTGTTGGCTCATTGCCTAATGTGCTGCATGAAGGAAAGATGTGCTTGGGAAGAGAAGCACAGTATACACAATTGAAATAAGTATATTCAGAGAAAATATTTTGAAAAAGTCTGGTTATTGTTCAGTATGGGTCAATATGACAGAAAACATATAAAAACAAATCTACAACCTCCCTGATAGACTAGAAGAGTTGCCACAATCACATTAATGAGGGATTTGGGTTAAGTTAAAAAGCAGATGGAATAAGATTAACAGTGAAATCTAATAGAATTAAGGAAGGTGGCAACACAGGATACCTACAAGAACAATAATGCTTTTCCATAGAAACTCTCAGGAATAGCTCCTCCAAAATCACCTAGGGCAAAAGCCAGGGGGAGAGAAGGGGATGTGAGCAGTCAACCAGGTAATTATATTTCATCAGTTCTTAACTTTAGAATCTTTCACATGTTAACATTTATTTAAAAATTTAGGAGTGTCTTGCAGTCATGCAATGTCATACTTTAATTGGCAGCAGGCTTTGTTTGTAGGTGTGCGTGAAATAATGATATACTTCATCACTGATGATGGTCTGTGTTCTGTGAAATACAGAGAAGGCACTGCAGCCCACCTAACCAGCTCCTACAGCTCAGAGCAGTTACTACTGGTATTTGCTTCTAGGTGAAACCGAAGAGTGCGGTTGTTTTACTTTCTTGCTTGCTTGTTCTGTTTTTCTTTTTTAAACCTGGGATATCACCAGAGATCAGCCTCTAGATTGGCCATGGTAGGCAGAGAAGACACTAGTGTTGGAGGTAATTTATGTCTACAAAGGCAAACAGGGTTGAAAATGGCAGAATATATTGAAAAACTTTACTCCATCCCGGATAAACCTTTATCTTCCTCTCCCATTCAGAACTATCATTCAAGTATGCAGGGATAAAAAAAAAAAGATATGTTTTGATATAGAAACCTTTTAAAATGTTACTACTATGAACTCTGTCTGATAGAATTTATTGAAAATGTTCTCTAAGTGAAAATAAATGCTAGAAATTGAGAAAAATTAATATGTCGATAAGAGTGCTGAGCAGAAAAATAGTAATACTAAAAGTAGGTGTAAGAAATTATCAGTATGGCAGCTATGAGCATTGGAGTACTTGTTAAGAAACGATTTGTAGGAAAGAAAAGGCAAATGTAAAATAACCTGAAAATAGTAATAAGGAGGCTTTATCTATCAAAATAACAGTATGGAAGAGGAAATGAACAAATGAAAATGTCCAAAGTATATGGTGTTATTTGAAGAATGATAATTGATAACAATAACATTTTTGTCATGGATTTAAAAATATGTTTATACTAGAAATTTTTAAATGATGTAAATGAAACCACAAAAAGATTCGAAATGTTATTTAAAACCCTCATATGATCAGCAAACATTTTGGCACAACTGTTAAGGAAAAAAAGATCTCAATCCAGCTTGGGACAGAAAATAACAATAGATGGGAATGCAAGCTGGTGCAGCCACTCTGGAAAACAGTATGGAGGTTCCTCAAAAACCTAAAAATAGAACTACCCTATGACCCAGCAATTGCACTACTAGGTATTTATCCACGGGATACAGGTGTGCTGTTTCGAAGGGACACATGCACCCCAATGTTTATAGCAGCTCTATCAACAATAGCCAAAGTATGGAAAGAGCCCAAATGTCCATTCATGGATGAATGGATACAGAAGATGTAGTATATTTATACAATGGAGTATTACTCGGCAATCAAAAAGAATGAAATCTTGCCACTTGCAACTACGTGGATGGAGGTGGAGGGTATTATGCTAAGTGAAATTAGTCAGAGAAAGACAAAAATCATGATTTCACTTATATGATGACTTTAAGAGACAAAACAGATGAACATAAGGGAAGGGAAACAAAAATAATATAAAAACAGGGAGGAGGACAAGACAGAAGAGACTCATAAATATGGAGAACAGACAGAGGGTTACTGGAGGGGTTACGGAGGGGGGATGGGCTAAATGGGTAAGGGGCACCAAGGACTCTACTCCTGAAATCATTGTTGCACTATATGCTAACTAATTTGGATGTAAATTAAAAAACAAAATAGGGGTGCCTGGGTGGCTCAGTCGGTTGAGCGTCCGACTTTGGCTCAGGTCATGATCTCACAGTTCGTGGGTTCAAGCCTGGTATCAGGCTCTGTGCTGACCCCTTGCTCAGAGCCCTGGAGTCTGCTTTGGATTCTGTGTCTCCTTCTCTCTCTGCCCCTCCCCTGCTCACACTTTGTCTCACTCTGTTTCTCAAAAATAAATAAATGTAAAAAAAAATTTAATAAAATTGAAAAAAAGAAAAAAGAAAATACCAATAGAGCATATGAAAAGAAAATTAAAAATAAAATATTCAGATGAGACAAAGCATATTCTCCATATGAGTATGGACAGTCAAGATGGTTCAGTGAGTGACTTTGGAGCTTCCTCCCTTGTTACCAAAGAACCAAGTGGCACTGAAAGCTCTCTTTATCCAAACTGAATCTTCCCTTTTCCTAGTTGGATGTGGAATGGAGAGGAACCGTGCATATTTTCAACATCCTACAGCCCCGAATGGACTAAGACAATACCTCTGTGGTCTCTTGATCCTATGAGAACCCAAAGCTCTTTCGTTTCATTAATTGTCCTTGTCCTCAACAACATCCTTGAGAAAACTATAGAAAACTGTGATGAAATAGAAGCAATGTAGGTTTAAAAAATCAGATGTTCTAGATTCAAAACTTTGATGGGCCGTTTAAGAACTCTGTGGGCCAAAGCTCATCATTTAAGCTAGCATTCACTTTACTCATGAGCAAAGTGAAAGTAATAATATATGTCTATAAGACCAAAGATAACTTCTGTGATATTGATTTTCACAGAGTTTAATGTACTGGAAAATAAATATCGATTGATAAACACACAAAGCCCCAATCTATTCTAAATTTCCTTGTAAATTTACTCATAGACCTAATTCTGGATGTTGGAAAAGGGAAGAGGACAGGAGCATTAAGTCAAAAGTACTGTCACATGGAAAAGGTTGATGTTGCTGGGGAATGGTAGGCAGAATTCTAGGTGGCTCCAGGATTGATGTCTTCTGATGTATAATCACCTCCTATTGAGTATGATGGGATAGTATTTCCTTTAATTAGGTTAGGATATATAACCAGGGTGAAGTGAGAGTCACTCCAATGAATGTGTTGCTGCATAAAATTCCACGTTAGTAGCAGAATGGATAGGCATTTCTCTATTGGCTTTCAAGAAATAAGATGGCATGTTGTGAGGAGATCATCTTAAATATGAAAGTGTTCTTTATAACTTAAGAGTGACCTTCAACAAGGAAACTGGGATCTCAGTCCTATAACAGTCAAGGAATTAAATTCTGCCCAAAAACCTGAATGAGGAAGAAGAACAAGAGGAGGACCAAGAGCCTCAGGTGAGAGCGTAGTCTGAGCCCACACTTTGGACTCAGACTGGTATCCTGGGCAGAGGACCTAGCTAGCCTGGAATTCTGACCCACATAACTGAGATAATAAATCTGTTTTTTTGTACATCACTAAATTTGTGGCAATTGTCCAGTGATTTAAAATTATAATACAAGGACTTAAGGGAAAATGATGCTTGAAAACTATGAAGGCTCTCAGAGTGGCCTCAGGAAGAATGAATAACAGGACCTGGGCAGACAGATTACTTTGGGAACCATCAGTCATTAGTAAGTCTGAGTATATTTGAGATGCCTACACTCACCTGGGTGGTGGAGCTGGGACTTTATGTATGGCTAAGGAAGGAAGTAGGTCTGACATGAAACATAAGAGACAGCCAAGACAATAGCAGAATTGATTTAGGTAAAAAGGTGATTAAATTAACTCATGCATAAAGAAGATTTGCTCTAGAGATGCCTCCATATTAAAAAAAATATGAGAATTAATTTGTTTTTTTTAAATATTAGTTTTTTTCCAAAGGATGTCTTGGACAGATATAGCTCCTCCATATTTTTTCCCAAAACACTCTAAGAATAATTTTTAAGCTATATATTTGAAGCTGTATTAAGCTTGGTTATATTGTTTGGAATGATACTCTGTTATGTCCATGTAGTTGACTATCAAGTCAAAATTTGACCATCAAATCAAGTTTTCTCGGGGAAAAATAAATGCATACAGGAAAGCGTATGTGATTTCATTTCCTCAAGTGTTTCAATTAATGAAATCTATTGATTAGGACTTGTTGGCACCATCAATGCCAAGAAGAAGATAGAAAGCAGAAGCATTGTTGGAGCTGAGCACCAGCTTTAGGCAGTAGTTTTGAAAATTGTATAAACCCTTTGGAGAACTGTGAAGCTGGAGGGTCTGTTCCTCTGGGTTCACAGCCTGGAGTCCCCAGTAGTTACAAATTTATGAATAGCATAATAGGGTTCTGAGAAGTCTTTCCCTCATTCCATGTACTATGATTACCTCCCAGACTAGACTGAGCTCCCCGAGAGTGGCCAGTTTTTACTCTTCCCTTATATCCCCAAGTGCCCGTGGAAAGTCTCACGTATGGTAGAAATCAAATAATTTAACCAAACTGGTCCTAAGTAAATTTATTGAATATATATAATCCAGTTATTTGTGACTATTGATCCATGACATGTCCTTCAAAAGCTGTCTCATACCCCATATTGCCCAGGAATCTTTCCATGATTATCTGTGTGATTCTCATTTATTATCCCCTTAGGATTTTCATTACCAGTTTGTTTTGTTTAAATGTATTTCCCAAATGTTCCCATGGGCCAGCATTTCCCCCTGTCTCTTGTATTCTATTATGTACTCCCTGAAGCCAGTTCCTTCTTGTGTCTTTGAATTCATTTGCATGTCCAAATTGCCTTGGTCAGGCACCTGTTCACAGGAGGCACGCGATCAATATTTTTTCCAAGTGACTAATACTTGCCAGTATTTGTGATTGTTGTATTTCATCTTGGTTTAAATCCCATAGTAGGTATATTTTCTTCTGACTTAGGCTTCAGCAAAACAGATGGCATGCGTCTGCACATTGATCTCTCTTGAGGTGGCAGAGTGAAACACTTTGGTTGTAGGAAAAATTGTTTAGAACCTTCTCAATTGACCCCTTTGTGTACCAAATCGACATTTTGTGCAGCTAGTTTTATCTTTGCTTAAACCAGTATTGATCAAACTATCAAAGATGGTGTTATAGTTTGAACAGCTGTTCTTGAAGCACCACCAAAAAGAAGGGTTTGCATTTAAATCTTTAAATCAATCCACATCTTGTTGGCTATCACAGAGTTGAGATAGTAGGGAACTTGATTAATTTTTTTTTCAATCTTATTTACCACAAGAGAAGCTATAAAGGTATTTGAGCACTCTACTTTTTTTCTCATTCACTGTTCACTTTATTACACCGTCTACCATTCATTCTTGCCCTTTGAACTCTTCTTGTATAGAAAGGCAGTTTTCTAAGAACCCTTGTTTAGATGAAGAATCAGCACTGGTAAATGCTTTCTGAAACATTGAAGGGCTCTGCTGAAATCTAATGCTGATTTACCATAATCACGGAAACAAAAAGAAACAAAAAACATTCTGAAAGAACTTGTAGGATACCTTGAAACAGCTTAAAAAGAGCTTTATTACAAGAGGGGTGATTAAATTATTACATGAGAGAAATTAGAACTGGAGATTTTTGCAGTGGGAAAATTCTTAAATCTCACTGCTGAGAAATGTGTAGGGTTTTAGTGGAGATTTGGAAAGCTTTTAGGCTTCTATTTCTCAGGTAAGCCTAGGAAAGACTAGCTTTCAGCTGAAAATGGGTCACAGCAAGAGAATAGTATTAATTATAGCTAAACCCTCCAGAGAACTCTACTACAAGGCTACAGATATAAAGGTTAAAACAAATTCCACAGATTTTCAAAATTCTTTATTTATGCTTATACAGACTCAGAAGCACTCTTAGCATAAAATCAAGCTCTGGAGTTAACGCCACCTAAAGTAATACAACAAGCATTTAGTGTGCCTTTCCTTGATCTTACATGATTACTGTGGGATTATCATTTTTAAAATATTTGTTCTGCATATGTTTATTTTTACGATTATTTGCCATCAAAAACTTGATCGTTGATGATGCTGTATTAGGTTATTAATGGAGGTGGGGGATTAAAACTCCCAAACCTATTCCCAGAATCTGTGCAACTCGAAGGTTTAAGTAGATTTGGGAGTGCTCAGAACTTTCTTAATCACGGCTATTTGCTATGAAGTGTTGGGCAGAACAAAAATTCCCATATATTTCCCTCTACCAGTCTCTCTAACATGCTTTGCACGGCTTGAAATTTCCAGCTTGGACCATTATTAATCAGCCACCACATACCATGGGTTAGTTTATCAAATCATGACAGAATGAATATGGAGAGGAAATACTAAATGAGATGGGGAACTGAGGTAAAGTAAGAGCAGGAAGTCAGGTTAGCTTCAGTGGGGGCATGGAAAAATGTAAACAGAGAATTTACCAAGATCAAGGGAGAGATCTGAAAGTTTAGGGACATATTGTGAATATTGTATCCCAGTGATGGTGGGTCACTAATTCATTCAATGAGTGGGATAGGGATGCTAAATGCCCTGATATGCAGACTGTTGAATAGAACAAAGTATTATCCCATTCCTTCCCTGACTTTTGAATGCCCTGCTAGATGTTTAGAAAAAGATTAGCTGAACGAATCTGTATTCCATTTTATAAAGACCTATATTTTTTTGTCCATGGTTTTACTATATACAGTGACCTTTGCAGTAAAGCAATAGAAGTGTGAGTCAAATGTTAATTTGAAATCTTTACCAGAATTGTCCTCAATTTCAGAAATACATGTCACTGGTGGTGATGATGATGGTTTTGTTTTGCAAAAGTACTATCACTCTGCATTTGTAGATGCTACATCATTGGCAACTTTATATGGATAGATGCGTTTATACCTCTCCTTCATCGTGACTTCTAATGTAGCCACCCTCAAGGTTTTACCTTCTGAAATATATTTTATTATAAATTACTTTCCTTTTATTTATCCTCTATAATTTTAATTAAGGCATTAAAGTACTATTTTAAAATTAAATGTTAATTTAAATGATATAATGGATTTAATGCAAGATAATAAAGGTGGCTTTACTTATGTATATAAGGTTATGTATATATATGTGTTATAAGGTAAAAGTCTTGCACAGGATAAGGTGGAAAGCAATTAACTTGGATTATGTGAAGAGTCTGAGGAAGGCCTTTGGGAAAGAAGAGGAGACCCTGAGGACATACTTTATATAGTTGCTCACTGATAGCCCTACGTACCAAGTCAGGTACAGATAAAATATTTTGATAGAAGCAAAATAAGGGACAAACTGATAAGTTAATTGCTTAATAAATTCATTCAGGCATTTAATAAGTATGAAACTAAAAGATTATAGTAGGTGGTAGAGATTCACAAAGGAATGAGTCCCTGATTCCCAACTCTGGTAGGAGAAAGAGATGCATATATAAATGATTACAAGACGAGGAGGCAAGTTCAACTATAGAAGTGAATACTGGAGGGGATCTAATCAAATGTAGAAGAAAGATGAGCTGAGGAAGACTTTTCAGAGGAGATGGACTGATGGGAACTTAACTCATTGTAATATTTAGCAAGACAAATGACGCTGAGAGGGAGTGTTAAGCAGTCCAAGGGGAGAAAAACACTGTGACCAGTTACAAAACCCAGTGAAAGACCAACTACTTGGAAGATAGCAAAGATCATCACTATGCTGATCACCAGGGATAGAGGTCCAAAGGCATCTGCCCTCTGCATCTTGGTATTGCAGTCACCAAGGAAAACACAATGCAGTCAAGAACTGAATGACAGAATATTTTACTTACATAGAGAAGAAACAGCAAGATCAGCTTTAATACTGGACATTGCCCCCCCGCCCCCATGGGTAGCATGAATCTCTAGGCAGCCAGTGCAGGGCAGTTTGTCTATGCACCCTTCTGCTGCAGCAGTAAAAGGATCCCAACCCTCAACCATGGAATATGAAATACTTAAAACTGGGCATGTGCCTGAGTACTGTTGACATGCATGCTTAAGCAGAACAAAGGAAAACTCACTGATCATGGAACAGGGAAAGATGTTCCCACACAAGGTGACGAGCCTGGCACAGGCTGTATGGGTTCTTCATCTCTTGGTAAGGATGTGTTCCTGTCTTGAGGCTCAATCTTACATAGCCACATAGGGATCATGAAAAGAATGCATGAAATGAGTGCTTTCCCAACAGGGAGGCGTTGTATTGTTGAAAAGAGAAGCATAGAGAAGAAACAAGTAAAAGAACATGAATAAGATATATCCTGATACGTGTAGAAAATCTCAAGCAATGGCTGTGAGTCAGGAGAAAGGCAGAAACTAGATTTTTGAGAACCTTATTAATTATGTAAAAGAGCTGTAATATTTTTATAGAATAGAAGATATTTTTTGAGAAATATTTTTAGCTAGCTATGAGGAGGAAGGTGTTGAGACAGATGCGAGAGAAGACTAAGGGTAGTGACTACACTACTATAGTAATTTGAGAGATAACGAAGAACTACAAGGGCAATGGGATAGGAGAGAACGTTGCTTGAGACAGAGAGGAGATTAAAATATACCACTACCCAGTCACCATCAACAAGGTTCTGTACTCATTGGTCTGAGTTGGGTACGAGGTATTGGAATTTTTCTAAGTTCCTCAGGTAATTACAATACCTAATAAATTTAATAAGTACTGGATTAGATAATTACTTAGAATAAATCAATAGGACTTGACTGAAAATGAGAATGAAAGAAAAGGAGGCAAGGAGACATCTAGCATTATGCCAAGGGTTCTATTTTGGAGAAATTAGCAAATGGTGATGTTATTAATTCAATTAGAGGAGGTAAGAGATTGAATAACCTAAAGAGAGAAAATAATGCATTCCAAATGAACATAATGAGTTTGAGCTGCCCATGGTATATCTGAATGTTGATGGTCAGCAAGCAAGTGAATGAAACAGTTCAATACTTTACAAGTTAATATAAAACATAAGTATTTTGAGAAAGATGTGCAATTTTAAAGTATAAATTTTAGAGTCATCAGTGTCTTGAAGTGGGGGGGAGGGTTAAAAAACACACCACTGTGTATTATTCTTTAGGGAAAGGGTGTGAAATGAGAAAGGCAGGGAACCAATGATGGAAATCTACACAATATCAACATTTCAGGGATGAATAGAGGAGAACTTACCAATGGAAGTGGCCAGAGGGAATGCTAAAGAGATTGAATAAGAATTAGGAAAGTATGGAGTCATGAAAGCCAAGGAAGAGCAGATTTTCAAAATATTATCTGCTTCAATGAAGAGATGAACTAAGATCACAGCATAAAGTATTAATTGGTCTTAGACTAGGGGCCACAGGTAACCTAATAAAGGTACTTTTTAGTGCAGTCCAGCTTGATGGAGTGGGTTGAGGAGTGAAAGAGTGACAAGAACTAGGGAGAGTGATCATTAATTTTTTCTTTGTAAAATTTAGATGAGAAATAAAGGTCTGATGGTGTTAATGTAGCTAGAGAGGGGCTATGTGGCATGTTTGGAGAAAGTAGCAGTATAGTTATCTTAATGAAAAGTGATAAAGGTAAAGAGGAGGATGAAATTGATTTCTTTGAATCAGAGAGACAATAATTTAAAAGGTTATAAAAAAGAAGTAGCAAGTAGTTTCTTTTTCAATGGTAGAAAACAAACGTAGTTAAATAATTAGGGCAAGAATGGGTAGAGAGCTAATTAAAATTATGCCTTAATTGAAAATTTTTTTAAATTTCTCCTTTTTAAAATATTGTACATAGATATTAAAATTATTATATATTTCTCATATTAATATTTTAGGATTTCAACATAGCTAATAATTGAGGAGCTGAAGTTTAGATACCAGTTCTCTCTGGCCCCCAAATTCTTATTTCTTCCAGTCTCCCATATCTATCTCAGGTTAAGAAGCTAATGAACCTCATGGTATAATCTTAATCAGGAACAAGAAGTCTGCCAAAATTATGAAGGAAATAGAAAGCCTTTAAAACTAAAAATTAAGAGTTATCCAAAAACTCCAGTCTTGTGCTTAGAATTTCTTGGTTGTACTTACTGTGTAATCATTTATATTTCCCTATATATTTCCCCTTAAAAGATATCATCACCTATAAACCATCATCTCAATGTTGACAGAGTAATGGGCCTACTGATAATGACTGGTACTCACTATAAACAGACTTATCTGGGAACTTACTACAACAGTTCTGAGTTAACAGATTTTCTGTCCTACTTTTAGACATTAGACATCAATTGAACGCATCAGGATTGTTAATAATATTTGTCTTACCAGCTACCTGTTAAGTCTTAGACAAGTAATGCAACCTGTGTGACTCAATTTTCCCATTAAAGAAAATGAAAGTGTTATTCTTTATTTGATCCCTTCAATTAAAAAATGCAAGAAATCTAAGAGTTATTATGAAGTTGTGTGATGAAATATGGTAGTTAAGGGAGTAGTTAAAAATATAAAAGCTGTTGGATATTTGATTCAGCCATTGTCCCTTAATGATCTTGGTTGTTGTTCTTAGAGAGTTGAAAAGCCCCTGTATTATTTGATAAGCACAATATTTATTTGTTAGTTACCATTTAGGAATATGGTTCCAAAGGACCCATAGCAGTATAGTCTGTCCTCTATTTTTTTGATTGTTGGCTAGTTTATTTCTTCTTTGGTTTATATGTTTAGTCATGAGAAATTATTCTGTTTCTCAGATATTATACTAGGTTCTTTGGAGAAGATACAAATATAGAATAACATCCTTTCTTTAATACAAGAAAGACCTGTTCAGAGAATTTATAAGGCACAGGAGATTTATATTTCAATATAGAATGTGGTAAACACTTTAAGGAAGCATAGGCATAGTGATACAAATGCTCTTTCTTTTTTTTAAAAAAATTTTTAAATATTTATTTGAGAGAAAGAAAGAGACAGAGTGCAAGGGTGGGAGTGATGGGGGGCAGAGAGAGAGGGAGACACAGAATCCAAAATAGGCTCCAGCCTCTGAGCTGTCAGCACAGAGCCTGACACAGGGCTTGAACCCATGAACCGTGAGATCAGGACCTGAGCCAAAGTCAGATGCTTAACCGACTGAGCTACCAAGGTGCCCCCAAAATGCTCTTTCAATTAACATCAAGTTCTTGAGCACTATTACAAATCAGGAATTGTTTCTAAATTCTTGCTACACTCAATGTGGTCCATGAACCTGCAGCCTTGACTGTTCCTAGGATCTTGTTAGAAATATAGAATATCTGGCCCAAACTTAGCCATACTAAATTAGAACCAATGTTTTAATATAATCCCTAGGGTATTGATAACATACGTCAAATCTTCAGAAACACTGGTCTAGTTCAGTTTTTCTCACAGTGAAATATAAGGACCATCTACAACCGAATCCTGGATTCTGGGATCCTACACCTAGGAATTCTGTTTTAGTAGGTTTGTAGTGGGAACCTGGATCATTATTGAAACAAAATTATTCTCATGTGATTTTTACCACATTTGGTTTGAGAACCGCTGATTTGGGCATGGGGGTTGCTTGAGACCAAGCATGGCTGGATTGGTTTGAATCAAAGAAAATGGTTTGGATGTAGGCAACCATTTAAATGCATATTGATCGTTGCAATGAAAGCATCTTAAAGACATTAATATTAAGAAGTCTTCTGTTTGGGGCGCCTGGGTGGCTCAGTTGGATGGGCTTCCTACTTCAGCTTAGGTCATGATCTAGCAGTTCATGAGTTTGAGCCCCATGTCGGGCTCTGTGCTGACAGCTCAGAGCCTGGAGCCTGTTTCAGATTCTGTGTCTCCCTCTCTCTCCCTGCCCCTCCCCTCCTCATGCTGTGTCTCTTCCTCTCTCTCACTCTCAAAAATAAAAATAAACATTAAAAATTAAAAAAAAGAAGTATTCTGTTTGACCATAGAATAAGTTCTGGTTGGATATATCTACAGCATCGCTTTTGAGATCAAAATATGTTTTATACTGGTGTATTAGTTTCCTAGAGCTGCCATGACAAATTATAACAAACTAGGTTATAAAACAGAAATTTATAGTTCACAGCTCTACAGTGGAGAAGGCTGAAATCAAGGTTTTTGGCAAGTCACTGCTCTTTCCAGTGACACTAGGCAAAAATTCTTCCCAGCCTCTGAGATCTTCTGGTGGTTGTTGGCAATCCTTGGCCTTCTTTGGCTTGGAGATGCTTACTGAGATCTCCACTGTTATCTGCACATGGCTTTCTCCCCTGTGTGTCTTTCTTTGTTCAAAATTCCTCCCTTTTTTTTAAATTTTTTAACTTTTTTTTTATTATTTATTTTTGAGATACAGAGCATGAGCGGGGGAGGGACAGAGAGAGAGGGAAACACAGAATCCAAAGCAGGCTCCAGGCTCTGAGCTGTTAGCACAGAGCCCAACGCAGAGCTTGAACCCATGAAACCGTGAAATCACGACTTGAGCCAAAGTCGGATGCTTAACAGACTGAGCCATCCAGGCACTCCTAAAATTCCTCCTTCTTATGGGCATATCAGTCATATTTGATTTAGGGTTCACTCTAATCTAGTATGGCCTTATATTAATTTTATTGCATCTGTAAAGAATCTATTTCTAAATAAAGTAACACTCATAGTTTCTGGTGGAAAGGAGTTTTAGGGGACACTAACTCAGTGTAGCTGGTATTCTAATAAGAAATATGCAGATACATGTTAAGTGGCAAATCACTTATACGCTGTTCTTTTTTTTAAGTTTCTTTATTTAGAGAGAGAGAAAGAGAGACACACAGAGAGAGAGAGAGAGAGAGAGAGAGAGAGAGAGAGAATCCCAAGCAGGCTCTGCACTGTCAGCACAGAGGCCAGCTCAGGGCTCAAACTCACAAACTCTGAGATTGTGACCTGAGCCAAAACCAAGAGTCAGATGCTTAACTGAGCCACCCAGGCATCCCCACTTATACACTAATAATTTTTTTTCTTTGCAAAATGTAATTTACTAATATACCTTACATTTCAGAAAATTTGTGGCAGTATTGTGATTTCACTAATATTACTCAAGAAATAAGTAAATAATACTTATTTTCTATTCGGAGATAAAATTTTTCCCCATGACTTTTTCACATGGTTGTAAGAATCCTATGTGTGTTAGCAGTTATTATCTCATTACCTTTGTATTTGCATTCAATAAACCATCACATGTAAGTTGTAGATGAGAAATGAAGAAAGTTTATGGGGCAACTCAGTGGCTCAGTTGGTTAAGTGCTTGACTTCAGCTCAAATCATGATCCCATGGTTCGTGAGTTCGAGCCCCACTTCGGGCTCTGTGCTGACAGCTCAGAGCCTGCAGCCTGCTTTGGTTTCTGTGTCTCCTCCTCTCTCTGTCCCTCCCCCACTCACACTCTATCTTTGTCTCTCAAAAATAAGTAAACATTGAAAACAAATGTTTAAAATAAAGAAATGAGGAAGTTTAGCCTGATTACATGGTTGCTACTTCTGGCTATTGTGAGAGAAAGATAAAAATATCTTCATAACAATGATAGGCTAATGAAGAAAACATTTCTATCAGCCTAGCTTATTTTGTCTTTCACATGATGAATAAAATATACTAGATTGCATATGATGTTTCAAAATAACATTATTAGTTATATTTAACCCATTAATTAGTGAATTTACTGGTTTCACAGGTTACAGGACAATTAAAAATTATAGAGAGTCTACTATTCTAGATAAATAATTCAGGTTCAGTAAATACTTATTGATATCAAAGACAGAAATATATGATAGGATAGTTTTTGCCAGTGAGCAGTGATAGATAGTGGATAATAATGTAAATTTCTGTGAGGTATTTGAGCTTTTCAGAAAATGCTTTATATAAAATTTTAAGGTTCTTATTATAAGTATACAATATATGGGCAAAGGCTAAGAATGAAAAGATAATAGAAAGCAACAACAATAAAGTTCAAGTGTTTGGCAATACAGTGTGGATTGAGACATCTCAGGCTAGTAGTGTACATAGAATTGGACATGAAATCCTTCCTTAACATTATAACTTTCAAAAGGGTACAACATAGCAAAACAGAATTATAAATCTTAAACCAGTGAAACAAATCATAGCATTTGAACATGCATTAGCTATGGGTGAAAGAAAATTAAAAATTAACTGGTGAAAAATTACTAATTTGGAGGTACATAGGTTTAGATACTCAAATTATAAGCTCTACATGGTATAGCAAACATTAAACTGAGAAAGTAACTGAAAACAATAGCACTGGGAGAAGAGGGCTCTCTTGCTTTCCAGGCTGCCCAGGATTCCCTAAGGAAAGGAGTCCTGCTGCTGATGAGTACACAATAAGCAATTACAAAACAACAAGAAAATTGGCCTACTGTGTAAAACAAAACAAAATAGTACTACATTCCCTAGAAATCTAGTACAAAATTTAAAATGTAGATAAGGACTATAAAATAAGTATAACTAAATGATTAAAAAGGTAGATAAAGATACAGGCATTATGCAGATTGAAAGAAATACCATTTAAAAACAGAAATATACCCAAGGAATTTCTAGAAATAAAACTGTAATTCACGAAATTAAAATGGATGATTCAATAGTAGTTCAACTTCCTTCTTCCTGAATAACATCTCAACAATTTTAGGGAGAGTCTGCCAGTAGTTGTATATAAAATTCTACATGAATAGCATTTTCACTTAGCCCTGAAATGCTATAATTCAGATAGTCTTCTGTTCTCCATGAGAAAGAAAGATTTGATATAAGAATCAAACTTGAACAAATAAATTGATAAATATGTAGGTAATTTAAAAATCACTGGGTAAAGAAAAACAGTAATGCCCATGCTTATTTTGCAGGGTTTTAAATCAGAACAAAGCTAAATTTATAAACATCAAGGTAATAGATGTGTGTTTTCTAGAGGGATGATAAAGATGATGATTTACTTTTGATTTAATTATTTCAAATACCCACATAAAATTTAGTATATAATCATTAAAATTTACTAAGTACAGTGATCAAAGAGTTTTACATAAAACTTGATAAATCTGTTTTTTAAAGGTGAAGATTAAATATGACAGAATGATGCAATTAAATATGACAGATATGGTTGAAATAAGCTCAAATATTTAACTTAATCCAAAAAATAAATGAATTAAACTCAGACAATAAACACATTTAAATTGGATTTGAAAATGCAGCTTTATATTGTTTGCAAGTGATTAATCTGAAACATGACACAGAGAGACAGAAATTGAAATGATATACCAGTTGGTACTATGAATATACTGTCAAAAATAACACTGGTGACACATATTAATATTAGTTTTAAAAAATAAGTTAAGACAAAACACATTTTAGGGACAAAAGGATCACTTTATACTGAAAAATAAAAAAAAAAGAATATGACTTCACCAAAATAATATAACAATTTGAAGACTATAAACACCTAACAAAATAACCTCTGAATAAGTAGAATCTGATGAAATTAAAAAAAGAAACTAACATTTTACTACATTCTTTTCTATAATTGATAGGAAAAAAAAACAGACATAAAAATGCAGGAGGCAGAGATTACTTCTCATAATAGAGGAGGAGGGAAGTACCCTCCTGCACAAATCCCTGGAAGATAACAAGCACAAAAACTAGACAAATTTTTGAAAAGAATTATTTATAAAACATAGGAATGCATTCAATTGCTATCCTCTGAAGGGAATTTAGTTTGAAAAACCTGCAACCAGAGGGGTAAGAATTGTGAATCTGTCACTTGCTGGCCCAATGGCCCAACCTCCATGATGATAGTTGCGAAAAACTATGGAAGGAAAAATTCACAGCTTGTTTGGCTAGAGATACTTGAGATCAGAAGTTCAGAGCTAGGAGATAGCTGAAAATGTAAAGAGAAAATCCTGGCACCCCAGTTATCCCATGAGTGAGACACAAATCCCAACATAAACTGCCTACGTTCCTGCAGCTAGAGACTGGAGATAAATATGCTCATGACAGAGCTACATGAAGCCAGATCTGTAAGTTCCGTGCTTTCCTCATCTGAGTGTATTCCCCAACCATGCTGTGTTCAAGCAGCATAAAGATTGACATGAGAAAGTGCGGAGTCCATAAGTGGCAAGGCAGCTGGAAATGTAGGAGGAATCCCCAGAAGCAAGGAAAGCACAGAGAAAGGGAGTCTATCTCGGCTCAAATTCTTGGCACAGAGAAGATCCACAGGGAGCTAGGATTAAAAAGCATAAGAACAGAATAAATGTTCTGCAGCTGCATATCAAAGAAAAAATAATTTCCAGTTTGAATCCAGGTATATTAAATGCCTACTATTGCAAAACCAAGAATCCACAGAATATGACACAATCACAAACTACTATAATGTTAGCTACACTGTCTAATTTTTCAACAAAAAACCGTTAGACATGTATGTAAACAGGTAAAGGTGACTCATTATGAGCCAAAGTAATAATCAGTAGAAACAACTCTAGGGGTGCCAGGGTGGCTCAATTGGTGAAGTGTCCAACTTGGGCTCAGGTCATGATCTCATGGTTCATGAGTTTGAGCCCCAGTGTCAGGCTCTTTGTTAGTCTCCCCCTTGGGATCCACTCTCTCCCTCTCTCTGGCCTGTCTCTCTCTTTCTCTCTCTCTCTCTCAAAATAAATAAAGTTAAAAAAAGAAAGAAAGAAACAACTCTAATGATGTTGGATTTAGGAGACAGACTCCAGTGCACGTAACTTAAAAATATTTACAAAGTGAAAGAAAATATGGTATAAGTGAATGTAGATGAGGAACCTAAATTGAGAAATAGAAATGCTATAAAAATAAGGTAATTCAAGAGCCAAAAGTAGAATAATCGAAAAGATAATCTCTAGATGAAATCAACATCAGATTGATGAAGACAGAAGAAGGAACATGTGAACTGGAAGATAGATTAATAGAAATTACTCAATCTAAAGAACAGAGATTTAAAATATTGAAAAAAAATGAATAGATTCTCCCTAACTTGTCAGGAAAATGAGGCATAACTTCAACTATAGAAGGACATGAGACAGAAAAAAATGAGTGGAAAATATATATAAAGAAATAATAGCTGAAAACTTAACTTCCAAAATGTTAATTTACAGATCTGAAATGTTCAACAGAGATGAATTAAAGGAAATTACTCCTAGGCGAATTATAAACAAAGTGATGAAAGCCAAATAATAGAGAAAATCTGAAAACAAAATGATAGGTTACCTTCAGAGAAAAATGATAAAATAGCACTGGCTTGCCATCAGAACCTATGGAATTCCAGAATTTTTAAAACAGTTTGAAAGTGCTGAAGGAAAAAAAAATCTCAGCCAAGAATTCTATATCTAGAAAAGCTATCCTTCAAAAATGAAGTTAAAATGAGGACATTTTTAGATTAAAACAGAAAAAAATTAAAAAAAAAAAAAACTATTGCCAGTAGACTAGCAACACGAGAAAAGCTAAAGAAAGTTCTTTGGTCTAAAGGAAAAGGACATTCAATGAAAATTCATACCATAAGAAGAACATCAAAAGTGGTGAATATGTAGGTTAAAAAGATTATAGTTTTATTTTCATTTAACATCTTAAAAGGCAGATAAATAACCAAAAATTATACATGTAATTAAAGGCTTTTTAATAATGTAAAACAATAACATTTTTAGAAAAAATATGACCTTAGATTAGAGAAAGATTTATTATACAGATACACAAACACTTTATCAGAATTAAAATTTCTATACAACCAGAGAACATTTTAGGTAGATGCAATAAGTCACAGACTAATAGAAAATAATCACAATACATGTATCTTAAAAATATTTTTATCTAGAATATATATATATAGATTAAAATACAGTAATAAGATGATAACCCAATAAAAAAAGGACAAAAGGCTTGAATAGACACATCACAAAAGAAGATACATAAAAAGCCAGTAAGCGTATGAAAAGTTGCTCAACGTCATTAGTCATCAGCAAAATGCAAGTTAAAAAAAAAAAAATGAGACAACCCTACATACACACAAGAAAGGTTAAAATTAAAAACCACTGATGATGCCAAATGCTGATGAGGAGAATGTGGAATTATTGCTGTTAGTAGTGTAAAGTTTTAAAATGACTTTGCATAGCAGTTTAACAGTCTTAGTTAAACATACACCTACTCTATGGCACAGAAATTCCACTCCTAGGTATTTATCCAACAGAAGCTAAAACACATGCCTATAAAAGGACAAAATTATGCTTAACAGCTTCACACTGAAAATGACCAGCTCCACAGTGGAAAATTGTCCATTAACCAGAAGATGGAGGAACAATGGTGGTATAATCAAACATGGATGATTATACTGCACTTTGACAAATGTATTAAGTAGAATATGTATAACCGGTGAATATCAAACATATGTTGAGGGACAGAAGCCAAATGTGAATAATATATACTGGATAACTCCATTCATATGAAATTTGAAAATAAGCATGATTAAACTCTAGTGCTACGAATCAGAATTGGTTACCTTTTGGGTTGGAGGGTATTGATAGAAAGGGATATGAGAGATTTAGAGTGACAACAATGTTTTATATCTTAACTGAGATGGTAGTTAGATGGCTATATAGGCAATGAGTTCTATGATTCATCAAAGTGTATGTAAATTTCATGCCAATAGTGTTTCTTCATGTGCCTATAAAACTCATCTTTTTAAAAAATATTTATTTATTTTGAAAGAGAGAGCACGCATGCACAAGCAGGAAAGAGGCAGAGGTAGAGAGAAGGAGAGGATCAGAAGCAGGCTCCATGCTCAGTGCAGACTGGGACTTGGGACTCCATCTCAGGACCTTGAAATTATGACCTGAGCCAAAATCAAGGGTCAGCCACTTAATTGACTGAGCCACCCAGGCGTCCATAAGACTCTTATCTTTGTTTACCAGTGTGAAAGCTTAAAGTCTCAGAAATCACACTGCTTTCTGTCACTTGATTTATATGGTTAAAGTCAATATAAACACAAACCTTTCTTCTTTGGTTTGTTTGGCTTTTCTTATCTTTTATGTCTTAATTTTCTTGGTAACTTAGGTCCACTTACTCTTTTTGTCTATAGCATATGGATTTGATATCTTTCATTATGTGACATACTTGGGTATCATCCTACCTCCATTGTACTCAAGGTTTTTCCTTATTTAATTTAATAACTTGCTCTAGAACCCAACAGTTCCTGTCCAGTTCTTTAATATAGATCCTTTTTAGTAAAAGTCATTAATGCCTATCACTGATTGCTCAGACTTGATTAGTGCATGACGTCCTAATTGTAGCATGAACCTACCTTCAGTCTGAGCTCCATTATTTGTTTGTGTCTTGAAATAGACTTTCAGTCATTGGTTTGGTAGTCTGTGTGCCTAGAAGGAGCCCATGTGGCCATATAATTTTTATAGCGTTTTCCCATGTCATGTTTCTGCCTCCTAACCCCACTATGTACAGCTGCTTTTATCATCTCCTATTTGGTATTTTCTTAGACTCATAAAGTCACTTTTTTTTTCAAATTGTACAACACTGACATCTTTAGTAAACAAATTATTTGTTGAATGCCCACTCCATTGCTATTAGAATTCTAGGAAATGGAACCAAATGGGAATCTGTCTTCAGGATGCAGTTTTGTCCTGACACTTGTTCCTTAGCTTTGCCCATAAGGATTTGCTTCTGCATTGAGGACTCTGCCTACCAATCCAGGTCCCCTCATTTTTTCCAGTTTTATTGAGAAATAATTGCCATATGCCACTGCACAAGTTTAAGGTATACAACATGATAGCTTGGTTTACCTGGATTGTGAAAGGATTACCACAAAAGATTTAGTTAATATGCAACATTTCACATAGCTACAATAAAAAGAAAAGAAAAAAAAAACTTTTCTCCTTCTGGTGAGAACTTCTAGGATTTCCTTGACCTAGTTCCTTTCAATCTTTCATAATCATAAACTAATCCCATGACCTTTTTGTACCAAGTCTGTGTGCCTAGCTTCTGATGCCCAGCCATCCTGCCCTGGAACCAAAACAAACAAATCTGCCAAGATGCCCAATGTCTGACAGCTAAACCATGCCTGGTCACCTCCTGTTTCTTCCATCAACTGCTCATGTTTCCCCTTTCACAGGAAGCCTGACCTAAATATTATGTATTGCTTTCCTTATCTAGTCAAAAGTAGCTTCTTGAGATGCAATTTATCATACTATACCATTTTTAATTGTTTTCTTAGTACAACAACTTTTTTCAGAGGAGGGGCAGAGGGAGAGGGAGAGTGAGAATCTTGATTTCACATGGTACTCAATCTCATGACCCTGAGATTATGACACTGAGATCATGACCTGAGCTGAAACTGAGAGGCATCTAACCCACTGAGCCACTCAGAAGGCCCAGCATTACAACTTTTAATGTTCCATACAGTATAACCTTGGATTGCAAGTACTGTTCTGCGAGTGTTCCACAAAACAAGCAAACATTTATACTAAATTTTAACTTGATAAACAAGTGATGTTTTGCAGTATTAGTAGTCTGTGATGCCAAATGTCACATGATCAAAACTGAGCCAGTGGTTCTTGAAATTCACTTTGATATACAAGTGCTTTGGATTACAAGCATGTTTCCAGAATGAATTATGCTCGCAAACCAAGGTTTTATATATATGCATTTGTTTAGTTTCCCTCTCTGGAGTTCATAACCAACATTAGAGCAAGTCCTTTTTCTGTCTTATTCACTAGAATAATGGATAGGGAGAGAGTTAATATAAATACTTATTAAATAAATTAAACCTTAGTGCAGCTGCAGTCTAATGAAATAAGAGACTGTCTTTCTGAGTCTCAGTTTCCTAAAATGGCAAATGGGGATGATAAAAATAACTGTACTTAGGGATGTTATGAACAGGAAATATAACATGTGAAAGTGAACTTAAAATTATAAAACGTCTAACATGCTTCTATTTTAAGTTACTTTCCTGGCCAAGTTGAAGAGCATATATACATTCAGGTGTTACCCTGATGTTGTTACAAGGCACTTAAAAATAATAAAACTTAAAAATAGTAGTGACATTTTAATATTCCATTATACTAAATAGGTATAGGATTAAAATAAGATATACTTCTAAATATGGAGGAATTCCAGTTAGATACTCAAGTCATGGGGCAACATGAAGCATTGGAAAAGTGTAGAGCCTTGCTGAGTTTCTCCAATGTCTGGTTGTCAATTTCCAGCTAAAGGCAGAGCCCAGGTCCAGATAGCTTCCCCCGTTTGACCACATGAGGCTGTGCCCAGGATGAGTGATGGCAGGGTGAGGGCAGGCCAGGCCTTTGTGTGCAAGGAATGGTGGACAGAGGTCTTTAGAGGTAAGGAAAACAAGAAAAGGTTTCTGAGATAATTAAACAATTTTGAATAACAAGGTTTCTAGTGATTAATTATTCCTAATTCCCCTTTACCTTCCTTTTCTCTATAACCTGTGGCTCCTTAAGCATTTTCATGTTACTCCTTACAGCATTTCCCCCAAGGCTGGCATGGGTCCTAAAATGATGTTCTATCTTAATTTCCAATGTCTCATTACTCAGCAATCAGGAGACTCTCAGGAGGAAATGGCCTAATATATTAATTATAATTTAGGTGCATATGACTAACAATTACTGTCTTTAATTCTCTCCTCTACTCTTCTTGGGATGGGGAAAATGTACCCATCAACCCAAGTGAATGAATTATAGAAATTTCAGGTGTCAAAAGAGAAAAATGGGAAATAACTAGTAGAAAGAGAAACACTCTTAGGACTTAAGAAATAACAATTTCAGAGTACATGAATCTGTTATCGGTACTGATACTATAAGCCAACACCAACCAAAGCTCTGATTTAATGAGTAATAGATATTTATTATCTTTTTAACTTGTCTCCAGTCTAGTCTCTGGTATTCCCTACTATAAGCATGCTACAGATAATGACCTTGAAGTTCAGAGTGTTAAGTCACAAGTCCAAAATTGCATGTCCCATAAAGACAGAGTTGGGATTGAAGCAGAGGTGCAAAGTTTGCATTCTATTAAATGGACACTTTATCTGCACATAAGATTTCAAGTTGTGACATGGATCCATCTATACCTGGATAATAAAATGCTGTTTAAAAAATGTCAATATCAATATAGTACCAATGATTCTGGATGAAAAGTAAGACTTTATTCTAAATACAGGCATTCACCCCCATTGGAACAAACAGCATGTTCAGTAATTTAGAATGCCTAGGGATTGTTCCTTTGAGATGAATTCTTTATATCATATTGATCGAGGTATAAGTCCTTCCAAAATTTGTACCCAAGTAATGATTGTTGTTTTTGTTTTTATTTTTTCCAAAGCATCTTTTCCCTAGAGTGACCCCCCACTGGTAGAGTATTCAGTTTTTGAAAAACTTTATAAAGAGGTTAATGATGTTGGCCACTCTGCATCATAAAGTTCTTATGATCTATTCAGCAAATAGCAGTTTTTAATGAGCCGCATTGCCTCAAAGATAAAAGTATGTTAAGGTATCCAAGATGATAAAGTATGCATTGTGCAGCACTAATCATAATGGCTTAATTAGATGTTAATGTGGATTTTACGTTCATTAGAATTTAATGGTAACTGAATTTTTAAGTGTTCAGTTAGTCAGCAATTTCTAACATCACGGTTCTGGTGAGGAGAGATTTTCAAACCTGGAACTTGGTGAGAGAGTTGGTGTCAGTGTAAATTATACCCAAAAGAGAAAATTCCCATTTCTCAAGTCTACATTTCATGCCAAGTGATAGCAGGTGGTGCAGTCAGACAGGGCATGAATAACACACCCTGTATTTATGACCAGTCCTATTTATGACCAGTCCTATTTATGACCAGAAGGTAGCAGCTGCCATCTGGCATAATTTTTGGAGGGTATTGAAAGGTCATTGTGACCAAAATATCGATTTAGTGTTATTTTGTGATTTGGAGTCGGGTAACATTTATTGAGCTATAACTATAGTCTGGGGCTCTCCCAGGGGACTTCACATATGCTATCATAAAAAAAAAGTTCTAACACAAATCCTATTTTTACCTCTGTTTATTAGATCTACGATTTAAGGTTTGGGGAAGCTAAGAAGTTGCTGAAGATGATACATGGACAGTACCTAGCCAATATGTAGTTAAGCTGAGTTGGATACATCTCCTCTAATTCCAGAGACAGAATATAGAATTCTCATGGACATTGTCACTGGTCATAGGTCTTCTAGGGACAGGTGTATTTTAGCTTGTTCCTCCTACGGTGACACTTGAAAAGGGGGAACATATCCTAATATGCTAATTTCAGCTCTGAAAAGCAGTCTTATAAACCAGAGTACATTATGGATTTTCTAAGACTCTATGTATAAAACTTTAAACAAGATACTGACAAAACAGAGCCTGATCAATGACGGACGGCATAGATAATGAACAAACTCTAAACTATTAGATAGAAAAGACTATTGTAAGAGCTATATGTGTCTTCAAATATTTGGAAGAAATTCAAGGGATGTTTTATATGTTGCAAGATGATTGTAGGCATAATAAGAGAATACATGGCTAGAGGTATCTAAAATATAATGTGCTCCCAGGAAGGTAGGAGTGCCCTAGAAATGTCCAAGAGAAGGCTGAATAAATGCTTCACAGTAATTTGGAAAAATTCAGCAAGCAGTGTACTGCTTGAGTTATATAAATTTTAGCTTCACCCTCCAGCCACTACACACTACAATAATGAATAATCTGTTAAATTTTTTAAGATAAAGTTTTGTAAAGCTTACAACAGGGTGGAGCTCAAGAGATTTTTAAAACTTCATTGAAGATAGTTCAGGTGAACTTGCATGACTCAGCACAATTTGAGGCCACTCACAAGAGCTGGCTTGAAAAGTAAATGCTATATACCAAAAAATGTAAAGTGTAATTTAACAACTACTAGAATTCATCCTGCCGAATAGAATTTCTCATTCTCTTTGTCATGGAGTCTGAAATTTTAGCCTTATTGACATGTGCAATTGTTTCTTAAAGGCTGGTTGATGTCTTCTAGGATTTCTGTTAAGATGTACATACCCCCAGGAGGGTGACACCATAAGCTTTCATCAACTGGCATTTTGAAGACGTATGACAGTTGCATCAGACTCCAGCTCTGGGGGAATATGGTGCAAGATTCATACCAAAACCTATGAGGAGAGGGCCAAAAAAGGGAGAAGAATTAAAAAAGAGATTGAAAAGTACAGATGGAAAGTTACAAAGGCAAAGTTTTTAGAGGGATTTCAGGGATTAGTGTTTCTCAATAATTCCTGTCATGTGAGCGTGAACTCTTTTCAAAAGCTACCTCTGAAACTAGGTGGCACGCATACAAACACACCACATATTCTCATCAAATAAAATGTATGCTCGTTAGTGCTTACCCACACATTCCCTCACAAAATTCAGAGCATGCTTATTTCTTTTTCAAAAATAATTTTGAAGTAGTATCTATGTGCAGAAAAGAGCAAGTATCTGGGTTGTTCATAAAGTAAGCACATGTGGGTAAATAAAACCCTAATCAAAAAATGGATTATCTGATTTTAAGAAGCCCCTTCTCCAGTGTACTCCGAGATCCTCTCTCCTTTCCTCCTCAAAGAGAGTATCGTTCTGATTTCTAGCACTCTGTCTGAATGTAGCATGTTTTCAACTTTCTTAAAATGGAATAATTCATCTTAAATTAAGCTTCCTGTCCTGAACAATGTTTGTTAAGATCCCCCCCTGTTTTTTCCTTTAGTTTGTTCATTTTCATTTATGTATGCTATTTTACCATATGAATGTACCAAGCTTTATCTATAATTTCTAATATTTATGATTTAATCAGGGGCATTTTCATACAAAATCTCAGCAGAACAGGCTTTTCTATTGAGAAATTGACAAGATATCTATAAAACATAAGAAAACTCAAATAACCAAGAATGGCCAAAGCAATTTATAATAGAATGACATTAGAGGACAACACCACCTGATTTTATGATTTACCATGAAATCACAACAATTGAGACATTAGTGAAAGCAGTGACTTTTAATGGAACAGAACTAGGAATTGAGAAATAGTTCCACATGTATATGGCCAATTAACTCTCAACAAAGGTCCCAATGAAATTCAATGAAGAAATGAAAGTATTTCCAATAAATGAATCAGCAGTGATTAGATGTCCATGTGAGACAATTGAACTGCAGCCCTTACCTTTCACCTTAACAAAAATCAAAATGTAAAAGCCAACACTAGGTCTAGAAAAATATTATGAAAAATCCTTACCACTCTGGCTAGATAAATATTTCCCAAATAGGATACAGAAAGCACAAACTATAAAAGAAAACATAATATTTTGTGCATCACTAAAATACAATAATTTAAAATAAAAAAAAAACTTTCTTTTTGAAAGACAATGAAACGGAAATCCTAGACTGACGGAAATATATTTGCTATACATGTAGCTGACCAAAGATTTGTAACAAAAACATATAAGACACTCTTACAACTTAGAAGAAGATGACATAATATAAAAATGGGCAGAGGAGTTAAACAGAAATGACACAAAGGAAAATAACCAGAGAACAAAAAAAATATGTGAAAAAGATAATCAACATGAGTCATCAGGAAAATCCACACTAAGAGTGTAGTAGGATTACATTAGCCATCCATTCGGAGTGCTAAAATTTAAAAGAATGATAGTCTTGAGGATAGAAGAGGATGTGGAACCAAGGGATATGTAAGAAGCAGTATAGAGAAAAGAAATGAAATTTTCAGTTCATGTTAGATAATTTTGTAGATTTTGCACTTATGCAACTAAATACACATAGTCCCTCACTTGTAATGGTTTGATTTATGACTTTTATTCGGCTTTCTGATGGTGTGAAAGCAATATGCATTCAGTCGAAACTGTACTTCGAATCGCAAATTTGAATAGTTTCTTAGGCTAGCAATATGTGGTGCCCTTCTCCCTCATGATGCCAGGTGGTGGCAATGAGCCATAGCTTTCAGTCAACCTGACCACCAGGATAAACAACTAATAACTTACAACCATTCTGTACCCATTCAGCCATTCTGTTTTTTACTTTCAGTACAGTATTCAATGAGTTACATGAGATAGTCAACACACTTTGTTATCAAATAGGCTTTGCATTAGATGGTGTTGCCCAACTGTAGGCTCATGTAAACTTCTGAGTATAGTTGAGGTAAGCCAGGTTAAGCTATGATGTTTGTTAGGTTAGGTGCCTGAAATGCATTTTCAATTTAATATTTTCAACTTAAAATGGGTTTGTTGGGATGTAACCCCATGGTGAGTTGAGGACACCTCAGTGTGTCACTTCACAGATGATGGCAAGGAACCTTTAATGGTTGTAGGGGCAGGAGGTTGTGAAAATGTGCTGAAGATAGAGTGATATGACTTGTTTTTCATACCAATCTACAGGTGAGAGTAAAAGTATGCCTGAACATACATTTATAAACAAATCTTTCTAGTAATCTTTTGAAGCAACAAATGACTTTTTAATTAATTGTCTTACTGCTTAAATAAAAACCAAATTATGTTGCTTGAAACTATATACTTATTTATGTTTCTATTCATCTATGAATACAGCTCTATCTTATAACCACATGTGCTTATCTATCTCTAGCAATGGAATAATGAGGCACTTGAACTGTTTTATTCTACAATTTTTGTGCTGTTTGCATTTTTCCTACCAGAGTCATGTATTTAGTAAATCAACATATATGCAGTATGAAAATGTAAATAAATTGGTATGTTTTAGTTGAATAATCTCTGCTGTACATTGCAAAAGTAAAAGCCATAATGAGATACAGGGAATGGAAATTTGGAACAAATATTCAAGCACTTTATACATGGTTTCTACCAACCTTTCTTTGCCTCTAGGTATTTCCAATATATCTTGCTAATCTGTGGCCTCTCCCACATTCTAAATGTGATTCAACTTAGTCACACTGATCCTGCTATAAAACTTAGTTTACATTTTAAACCAGCTCATCTGTTGAATTCTGGGCCTGTTTATTTTATTTTGGACAAATCCCCTGGGCTTCACTAGTTTAATGATGACACTTAGCTAAGCTGTCACTCCCCATCCCTATCTCTCCCTGGTCAAGTCTCTAAGCCTCATTTTTATTTATCTGTAAAATGGAGATTGTAACACTTCCTCCAAGTGCTGGGAGGAATTTTAATTGATAAACACAGGAGCATTGTAAATGAATTTTCACATTAAGGACTCAGGAATGGAAAACTAGGAAGGGTACAAAAGAAGAACATCAAACACCATTGTTGAAATTTGGACAAATTACTTAGCAAAATGGTATCTAGCCTTTCTATAAACATCCAAATATCACAATGACCAGAAGCATCTTGATTCAAAAATCCCCCAAGTACACAAAAAGGCTAAATATAATTACAGTTGTAAAACAATGTCATCTTAATCTTTTCCCTACTTATTGGAAATTTGATTTAACACTAAACCTCAAGAGGGAAGGCAGGGTGGGTAGCAAAAGAAATTTCTCTAAGAGAGCCAGTCATTAAAAAAACATTGTTAACAATTGTTCTGGCCTACTTCTCATATTCTTATTTGGCTTCTTGCCCAGATTTGCACAAATCACTAATAATGCCCAAAACAATTCATGAATATAGAGAAATGAAAAAAAGAAGAAGACGAAAAGAAAAAAGAGGGGACAGAAAAAGGAAAAGTGAACTCAGGGGAAAAAATAACATCAGTTTTTAATTACTGGGGCACTAATGAAGACAGTGAATCAAATAAACAGTTTGTTCTCAAAGTGTTATCATGCAAAACACAATAAAATTGAAAGTTCCTGAAATAACACTTCACAGCAAGTAAAGGAAAATGCCCTATAACAGTCCTTGAAAGAAGAAATGCATTAGTATTTTGCTTTATTATTCCTGGTTGCAGGTTCCAATCTAATCTCCATAGAAATGGAATTCCAATTGGGCCTCAGAGATATCTTACAAGCACACTATAATCCCAACTTAAGAGAGAAATTCAAGTTAGCTGAAATTCAGTTTATTCTCACGGGAACAGTTTGGCTGAACTACTAGGAGGGACCAATTCAAGTCCTTAAAAATGGCCTGGGTGAATTCTAAAATAAACCAAAAGAGCTAATATTAGAATATGAAGAAATACAGTTTGTTCTTCGTCCCTCCTTCCCCCTCACCTCCCACACACACACACTTCTTCCATTTCTTTTCTCACTATTTCTACCCTTATCAGCTTCTTCCATCTCTCCTCTCATTTTTTTTCACATATATGAGATGATAAGATGCTGAAGACAAAAATGCCCCTAAAGTACACAAAGACTCAGGCATCTTTAGAAACAACAAAGTACATATTTAACCACAACTATAACACAGAGACTCTAAGATATCCATGGAAACATGGTTTTTATTTTTATTGCAACAAATTCCTTTTGATTATCAGGAATAACATTTTTATTTCTCAAATGTTGATGATCTAATTTTTTTTTTAGTTTTTCTTCTTTTTTCTTTCTTTTTAACTAAAGTGCAACAAGATTTTTATACTCATTTTATTGTATTTGAACACATTGTTTGATTTGACAGTTCCCTTTCAACTGTGTGTTAGAAATTTTGTGTTTTCCATTTCAAAACATTTGGCAGTAGAAGCAGTTTTTTCTTCTTCCCCCACACAATTGCAGATATAGTTGAATTCAGTCAACTTGAGTAAACGTATTACTTTAGCGAGCTTTGAGAATTTTTCTGTGCACTAAGAATGATTTTTAAAACTTGTCTTTAGCACCTTGGGAGTCAGAGTGAGCCATGAGGGGTGGGTGTGCCACTTAATATGGGCAAGTTGTTGAAAAGCTAGTAAGTCAGTTTCTCCAGCTGTGAAATGATTTGATAGTGAAGACTAAATGCTCTGATGTAAATGGAGCTCCTAGGACAGTAGTTACCTGTGGCAGACACCCCTTTGAATGAATCCACCGCAGTCCATCCTTCTCTTCTGAGATCAGCGCTGAAGGCACAATGGGGGACTTCCAGGTACCACTTCTTTACCACCCAATCTTGTTCTTGGATGAAGCTAATGGATTTGTGACTTTGACCTGAGCCAATCGGATTTTCTCAGAGAAAATAGGCTTAGGAATAGGGAGGACACAGACCTTAGGAGCTATGTGATCTGAATCATGTTACAAGAAAACTCGTAAGGGAGAAGAAAGAAAAGTTCCTGCTGCTGAGGTTTTCAGAGCTGGCATAGTTCCTTATCTCCTGATTCTGTCTCTGATCTCATGATAAACCACAGTTATACTGCCCTATCAATATTTATGCTTTTTTTTTTTTTTTTTTTGCTTGAGCTAGAAAGAGGTTCTGGTGCTTTTAAAAGAACATTAACACATAAATATGTATAGAAGAGTATGTTGTAGAAATAGACCTTCAGGGAAATGTGGGCTACTTAGAACTGAAGACACTTCTGTGGAAAGGTGAACAGATTATCATCTATGTTACTGGAAGAAAACTAGCGAGCTGGAAACAGCCTATTAAGGTATTGCTGGAGGATGATGCTGTAGGAGAGTTGACCCCGTAGAAGATACTGAAAGAGAGACAAATGCCATTCTTGCAGAATTGGATGGCTGCTCCTGATTACATTGTAGAACATGATTGCAAATCAGTGTTCTCTTGCTTTCTTTAGCAGTTCAAATCACACACACAAAAAAATACAGATATTTATTTGTTTAGATTATTTACTTACTCTGGCTTAATGCATGAGCTGTCCATGATTATAATGTTATATGTTATGTTGATAGTCAACTTCGAATGGACTTTTGGAGATAAGATTTAGAATTTCTAGGAAGCATTCAAAAAATTTAAGAACAGTCATACTGTCCACCTCTACCCAATAATCCTTAAACACTTACTTAGAGCCATTCTTGCTGAAGGAAACACCAAACCAACCTACGCCTGACTCCACATTGTCACTTATTATGGGACTATTTTTAAAATCAATTTTAGCTGCAAATATTGTTAGTAATATCAGAATGAAAATAACTTATGTCAAGGATTTGTCAAAGGGTATCATGAAAATAAATCTGTTGGAGGTGGTAGTGGTAAAGTTAGAATCTGTACTTGCAGATTTTGAAAATTCTCAACTGAGAATTGAACATAAGGAAAACTGCATTGAATGTCCTGGTTTGGACAGTCAGCTGTGTTTGTAATCCTCTTAAGAGTTTGCTAATTCACATAGGAACACCGTGCTTGATTCGTACCAGTGGTATTGAATGATCAGGTCACTCTTGCCCAATACAGGGAAAGTTATTCAAAAATTTCAGAAGGCAAACATGTTTGATTGTGTCTATAATGTGGTTTCTGTTTACTCGGCTTCCAAGTATTCTGGGAGGAAGGGTACCCAGGTCTTTTAAAAGGCTTTCCCTGGTTCTTCTAGCTATTCTTTTATGCCAGACATATTAAAAAGAGAAAGCTTCAATTGAAATAAGATAACCAATCTACCACTGGAAATAGGGTACTGAGTATACAGAGCCCATGTGGCAGCAGTCCATCACCGGTAAAAAAAAACAACAAAGTAGGGTTGGTACTCAGTTTGGAAAATGGCTTAGTCCATCTAATGTGCAATATATTAGGAAGTCAATTCATTTCTTCCCACAAAATGGATCTATCTTATTACCACAACCAACTCTATCAACCCAGTACGAGCAATCCTCATCTTTTGCCTGGAGGACTTCAGTGCCTCCAAACCAGTCTCTATTCCCAGCTTTCTACTATAAACTATTACTAAGGAGAAACCAAAGTGATCCAGAAACACATAAATCTAACCATGACAACCATCTGCCCCATTTTAATAGCTTTTTGTTGCATTGAGAATAAAATCCACATTCCTTTTTAAGGAATCCCATCTTATCCCATCTATTTCTCCGTCTTTACAGGTAAACTATTCCTAATTCACATGATCATTTTTTGATAATTTAATTTTATATAGCTTTATTACATTTACTTGTCTCCCTGTCGGTCTCTACACCTGTGTGTGTATGTGCACATATTTTGAATAGGCAAGATATAGACTGGAGAACAATATTCTGAATATATTTATCTAGAAAAGACTTGTATCCAGATAATATAAGAAATTCCTACAAATAAAAAGTAAATAAATAAAAAGATGACCAACCCAATTAAAAAAAAAGGCAAAAGACTTAAGCAGACACTTCTCAAAAAATATATGCAAATGTCAATAAGCAAATGAAAAGGTGTTAAACAGCTTTGGTTCTCAGGGAGATTTCCCCAATGTGATAAAACATTAATAACAACAAAAATTTTAATAACTTATATATTCTAAATATCTGGTTGTTTTGTATATGCCACGTGTTAGCCATGGCTCTAACAAGTCCAAGATCAGGGAAAGCTTATAAGAGCTTAGGTAGGGGGAAAAATGAAACAGTACAGGAAGTTGCCTTCAACAAGACTCTTATAAGATGAAGAAGAATGCCATGTGAGTTATATCAACCTGCTGTCTGAGAGAATTCATCTCAGTAAAGGTTGCAACGACCTCATCTTCCTGTCCCTCTGAAGCAGATTTTTAAGTGCAAGCTTCTGTGTTTGGCACTGGGAATAAAAAGATGAATAAAACTCTGTCTTCCCAGAGTTCACAGTAAAGTAGAGAAGATAGCTACTTAAACTGATCATCATAACATAGTATGGAAAATGCTTAAAATGAAAGTATCTATAAGTGCTGTGGGTCCACAGAGTAAAGAACTGACCTTATCTAGGGTGTGTCTAGAAATACTTTGCAGAAGAGAAAACATTTGAACTGAATTGAATGATAAGTAGGCATTGTGCAGAGAAAGAGGAAACAAAAGGGCATTAAGGCAATGGAACCAGCATCTTCAGGCGCGGATATGTGAAAGAGTGTGAGACAGTGGAGGAAGTCCAAAGGCTTTGGCATAGTAGAATATAAACATTTTGAGTAAAGTAGAAAACATTGCAGGAAGTGGAATTGAAAGGGTAGGTGTAAGAGGAGTTGTGCAGATTCGTAGCATCGGGAATATACTCTCCACTTAGTGAAGAACCTTTGATAGTGTCAATGTGTGGAAATATTCTGGCAAAACTTATGGTTTTAAAAGTTCTTGTGATAGGCAGAATAATACCTTTCCACCGCCCCAAAGATATGCATCCTAATCCCCAGACCCTGTCAATATGTTACCTTACATGGCAAAAGGGACTTTGCAAATGTGATTACTTTAAGGATATGGAAGTGAGAACATTATCTTTGATTATCCAGGCAGACCCAATGTAATCACAAGGGTCCTTAAAAGTGGAAGCAAGAGGTGGGAGAATCAGAGGGAGACTTGACTACACAGCAGAACACTGGACCACTAAGACGTGAGGAAGACCCAATCCACCATTGCTGGATTTAAAGATGGAGGAAGAGAGTCAAGAGCCACAGAATGTGAGTTGAATTTAGATGCTGGAAAAGCCAAGAAAGCAGAATCTGCCCTAGAGCTTCCAGAAGGAATTCAGCCCTGCTGACACATTGATTCCAGCTTAGTGAGACCGAGTTTAGATTTATGACCTCCAGGACTGTAAGATAACAGATTTTGCTGTTTTAAACTACTAAGTTTGTAGTGATGTATTACAGCAGCCATACAGATCACACACAGATCTCATATGGGGATGAAAGGACCCTCAGGATGAGCATTGCCTTCCCTGGTTTCTTCTTAGATACGGATCTTTCCATCTTTCAGGCTTTGGCTAAAAATAGGATCTTGAACAGAGTGGTGCTTACTATACTATAGTAAATTTAAGAAGAACACAGTCTTTGAAGCCAGAGAAACTTGAATTATGGTCTCAGATCTGTCAGTCACTTACTCTGTAAGCTTGGGATAAGTACTCCAAAGATTGACCCTCACCTTTCTCATCCATAAAACAGGGAGGATAACACATTTCTCACTGAGTTGCTATGGGGATTGGCTAAACTAAGGTTCCTAAAGATTCTACAGTATTTGTGTATACATGCTTAGCACATGCTCATTCTCACTTCGTAGTTCCCACAGAGCAGTGAAATGGAGATATATACGAACGCACATATGCAGTCCAGGCTGTTAATTCAGATACCAAGCAATTGATGCAGGTATCTTCTAGCAGTGAAGACCTAGGGAAAACATTCTGGAATTTGATGGTAGTAATACATCAGAAGAAAGTATTTGTGCATTTTCACAAACACACACACACACACACACACACACACACACACACACACACACACACTCATACCCAGAAGCACACAAATAAAGTGCATGATTGACTGGATTGGGGCATTTTTCTTCTGGATACATACTGTCATAGAGATAGATGAAAAATTGCTTGCCCCTTGCCAGCACTTTGCAAACCCACTCAAATGTGTGGGATGAATATGCACAAAGCCGTGCTAGTGAGATTCACCAAACAAGTCTAAATTTTCTTTCTTTTTTTTTAATTGTGCTCACCCAACATGGTTCTATTTTTAACTTCCCTTAGTTTTGTAACAATATCCTGGACAATAGTCTGGGTTTTTAATTAAAAATCTCAAGTTGGTGTCCCAGTTGAGCTGCTTAGTTTTATACCACTGAAGAAAAAACTGTGGCGGAATTCTTGTATTTCCGAAGGACTTATCGCCATAGGGTGCCCTGTATGCATATACCAAGTTACATTTTTCAAGGAGAGGTTCTTTGTTTTTTATCTCTTTCAGATCAAAGTACAAAATTTGTCAGGGCTTCTGGGTGGCTCAGTCGGTTGAGCCTCCAACTCTTGACTTTGGCTCAGGTCATGATTTCATGGCTCTTGAGTTCGAGCCCTGCCATCTGGCTCCTGCATTGACAAGTGCAGAGCCTGCTTGGGATTCTGTCTCCCTTTCTCTCTGCCCCTCCCCTGCTTGCTCTCTACCTCTCTCTCAAAATAAAAAGAATCTTAAAAAAATTTTGTCACCAATCTATTGAATGGCCTATTGATCTTAGGGAGACAAAATAACACTGTTATGCTGAAGATTTTCAAATATTTGATTGGTGGCTCATTTTAGTGATAGCCCAAATAAAAGCAAGAAAATGAAAAGAAACATCACATGTAATATGTTTATATTACATTTAAATATTTCCTAAAAAAATTATCTAGTATCTTTTGCATAACAAATTAAGATAAGCATAAATAAATACATGTTGCAAAGACAGTTTTCCCTAAGTTAGCATTTATTTTTCCTGACAAAAATAACACATTGTTATGTATTATCAGTATTCACTTATACACCATGATTTAAAGTTTGAAGAGATCTGGATAATAGTCCTTGAACTGAGGGTAACTATATAAACAATTATAGGAAAATCAAATAACCTCTTCAGGTATTGTAATTCCAATGTAAAATATGGGTACTGAGCTATGTGCCTTGATTCATTTTATTTCTTAAACACTAAACATTCCATGATACTAATCCTTGGAACTTTTTATTGTCTATCTACTCTTCATAGGACTAAGACATACTTGATTTTTTTCTCTGGTTCTTGTATTTTAAGCAAAGCCTTATATGGATGAAGTATCTGTTTTCATTTTTATAGGCATCTTGTTAAACATTATAATATGAGTGTTATGTTGCTTCCACTTTTTGAAGTTTTATTTTTTGCAGGTGAAACTAGATTTTTCAGAAAGCTTTTTCCAACAGCAGTTTCCATAAATTATTATTAGTAGTAGATTTATTCAGAGTAGATACAAAAGATATTCTCTACTGCCAATAACTTACAATAGTTACAGAAAACACAATTTACATTGTAAGGAAAAAATACAGAAAATTATTACAGAAAAGAGGTCAAGAATAAATAAAGTAACTTTGGCTAAAAGATAGACTGAAGCCACTTGGAAAAGAGAATCTTTAGTATGCTTCTTTTGTTTGACAGCTTAAGAGATATCTGGACTAAGAATCAATGATGCCAAAACACACAGTATTTTCTTTTTCTACTAATGGTGTAGTGGGAAAATAGTAAAACATCTTCCATTTAAGGACTTTAAGAGATCATTATTTTCATTTGTCTATATCAAAAATTACACATTTTAATTAAATTATAATTAACATACAGTGTTGTATTAGTTTCAGGTATACAATATAATGATTCAACAATTCTTATACACCTCATTGCTCATCAAGATAAGTCCCACGTGTGTTTTTATCTCCTTGCCTTACCCTAGATTTGATCCAATATCATTCATTTTTATCACAACATCACTCATACTCATGCATACCTTAGGGTCCACCTTTGAAATTCATTGTCAGTAGCGGAGCCCTCTTCTTAGTTACTTTGGAACCACAGTACTGCCACCACTAAAATTATACATTGAGTTTATTTGATATCCTTCTCAGCATTCTGTTTTCTTATGGATTGGCCATCTACTATGAACCAGGCACTTTGTATACATTATTTCATTTAATCATGGAAATAATATTGATTGAAAGTAGACCATATTTTAGATGTAGATAAAGCAGTCACTCCCATCTGAATATCTACTTCCTAATTTCTTAAGAGAGTAACAGTAAGCTTGGTTGCAAACATCAAGGCTAGTTGCAAGTTACATTGTCAATAAATTGATGCTGATCACCTGCCATGTACTGCCTTTTCAGTGTATTATCTGAAGGTTTCTTGAGACCTTAATCATTACATTGTACATTGAAATAGTACTCTCGTTCCTTCTTCCTTGCTTTTCACCACTCCCTCCAGCCTCAGACCTCTCAGGGATCTCCTCTTGCCAGTAATCTCTAATTCTTTTATAAAATTCTTTGACTCCCAGATGGCTGACAGTATGTTCCTTCTAATTTCTTTCTCCCTGCAGATCTGCTAGGATTCTTAATTGGGCAGGATGGATTCATATTTTATGCATTGAGAATTTACACATAATTATAATAAAATGTAAAGAAAGTTGACTAAATTCTTCTTATCTCCTCACATCCTTCCCATCCCTTATATTTCTGCTCAAGTTAATTTTTTGGAATACCTATATGATCATGGCTTTAAATGTGTCTGTATCTGTTATAGTTTCAATGATCTCAAGTTCCTCAGCTTAGCAGAAAAGTCCATTTATGAGGAAGTCCTACTATTATTTCCAACTTCATTTCTTGCCACTTTCTTTCTTGCAGGCTTCACTTCAGACTTATGTTGCTTTGTGCCAGTGCATACTTACACAAATCCCATCTACTAAGAATATCCTTTGCTTCCTTTTTTTACCATTCGACTCCCACTTAACTTTCCAGAAGGATTTCATTCCATCAAGTCTAAATTACATGTCGTAAAAGCATTTTGTATAGTTCACAGTTTGGTGTGCTTTTTACACTGTGCTAAACTGAATCATTGGTTTATTACCTGTATCTTTCATGAGGCCATGGGACATTATGGGTGGAGAATATATCTCAGTTATAATTTTATCCTAATTATTTAGGAAGAAATCAGACTATAGCTTGATTCTAGTCAGATCCTGACTCTCATCCTTCTGTATAAAACATCTATTTCCATTTGTATGTCCCACAGATACCTCTAACTCAGCATGAATAAAACTTGAGATTTGCTTCCCTTTTGAGACATTATTCTTTCTATACCCATTCTTTTTATAAATAACACAGTATCTACTCAGTTTCCTGAGAAACTTTGAAATTGTTCTTAACACTTCTCTGCCCTCACTACAACTTAGCCCTTGCCAATCTGTCACCTTTCACATGTCCTTAAATCTCTAGTGTCAAAGTCTGTCCATCTGCACTGCCACAGCGTTAGGATCAGTTTCTAGCAGTTGTACTTGAGTTGCTAATACCATAAGAACTGGATCATTTTCCATTAGCCTTCTCTTCTCCAACTGATATTCCATAGGACACCAGAGTAGTATTTCTAATTATCTGATTATGCACACACTACATCCCCAAAACCTTCTAATGATCAACGTACCATTGTCTTTGGCAAAAGTTCGAATTGCTTATCGTGGCTAGGAAGGACATTCACCACCTGGAACTCATCTACTTCTTTAAGTTTATTTTTATCTACTTTATGTATCAAAGTGTTATCAAGTCAAAATGAATTCCTTGTAGTTTCCCCCAAATGCCACGTACTCTTTCACTTCCGGATGTTTATCTGTGCTGATCTGTCTGCCTGCAGAGCTTTCGCCTCCCCTCTCTGCTTCACTACTTAACATGCTTTCTTCATAGGCAATGAGATAAAACTTCCTTTTGGAAATCTTATTTGGTCACCATGACTGTGTTATTCCCCGTAACGGTAGGCCAGAAACTACTTGCATTGTCTCAAAAATTTATATATTCAAGAACTTTGTGAACAGTTGTTAATACTATAGGTAGCTTGAAATTAACCACGGGGAAATATTCACTACGTAGAAATTAACAAATGTGACAAAATCAGGTTTGTTTGTTTTTACAAAATCAGGTTTTTAATTTTTTTCCCCAGAGAACCATTTTACTAGCACATTGGTGTCTCTAATTAGAATACACATGCTTCACTTCTTACCTTCATCACAGCATTATATACACTGTATTGCTATTGCCTGTTCATTAGCTTGCTTTCCCATGAGTTGTAGGATAGTTGGATTTAAGGATAGTTTCATTTTCTTTATCACTCACCTCTTGCACAGAGCAAATACCAATTATACATTGCCCCCCTCCAACAAGAACATTGCCCCCAATCTAATGCCAATAGATATACTAATTAAAATGGGTGTTAAGTGAAAAGAACTCTGTAGATAAAATAATTACTTTCTAATATGGCATTTCTGGAACTTATCATTTTGTCCTAGATTTAAAAGAGGTTTATCTTACAAAGCTGGAAGCAGAAAAACAAGCTTTAGTGAAAAACAGCTTCAGTACTCCTTCATTAAATCACTCAGGAAGGAGAAAATGCACTAAAATGTGTATTCTTCACATGTTGGGCAGTATAATTGTTATTGGCAGAAAGGTATTCCCTTATTTTCTGTTGCTAGACATCTTCCTTATTTTAGGTAATTATTAGGGGGATTAAAATATAGTAAAACCAACCATAATACTATATAAGTTCATAACACTATATGAGTTCATATAATACTGTATGAAATCAATTTCATTAACTGAAATTTCGTACACTAAGTAGGTAAAGGAATGACTGGGCTGAATCTACTCTAGAAGATAGAAGTTCATCATATATTTCCAAATTTGTTTTATCTGAAGGCACATTATTATATAGTTATAGTGATAGGAAAGCAAATAAAACTCTGTTAGACTAAAATAGATTATGTATTGCTTTCATCCCATTGATGGTTTATTTAATTTATATGTAAGAAGCTGTTATTAATGTGGGAAAACTTTGATGAGGTATTACTTTTTCATAGAAGAAACAACCAATAGTTCAGCCTATAGGTTTAACAGTAAGTAAATATAAGAATGAGAGTAGGTCTTCAAATATCATTTTATAACATTCTTGATGTCAAAAAAACAGAACAAAAGATTATTTATTTTTTTAAATTTTTTTAATGCTTATTTCTGAGACAGAGCATGAGTGGGGGGGTGCAGAGAGAGAGGGAGACACAGAATCCGAAGCAGGCTCCAGGCTCTGAGCTGACAGCACAGAGCCCGATGCGGGGCTCAAACTCACAGACTGTGAGATCATGACCTGAGCCGAAGTCGGACGCTCAACCAACTGAGCCACCCAGGCGCCCCCAAAAGATTATTTAAAGAAGAATGTATTCATTATAGGTATTTAATTTAGAATGCTATCTTAGCTTTATAGACCTTATCCTAGATATCAAGGAAATATGTTATGTTAATTCTTACTAAGAAATTTAATATGTTTATTATAGATCTTCTAGTTATAAATGATTGGCGTCTTATTCAAATAACTAAGCAAAGAGAAATATTAACTCAATGAAAAGAAGAAAAGTAGATCCATTTACACATGGCTGTGTTTTAAGCCCTCAGATGGGAAGTCTGGTCTTATGGCATATGGTCCTAAAGGAAGGGGAGCATCTTTCTGTTAGCTCTGGAAAAACAATTCAAATCCTGATTGCTCTAATTTGGGTCATGTCACCAGATATGTACCAATCACTTTGTCCAAGGATTGTGATACTTTTTTTTTTTTTAGTTTCCTGTGCTTGTGACTGCATAAAAACGTCAAAACCTAAAACACATTTTTTTTTCTGTACATAAAATGTTTTAGATATCTCAACCAAACAAATTAGGATAATTCTATGTTCAACTTAAAAATATCCCCATTCTGGGGTGCCTGGGTGGCTCTATCAGTTAAGCGTCCGACTTCGGCTCAGGTCATGATCTTGGGTTTGTGAGTTTGAGCCCCGCATCGGGCTCTGTGCTGACAGCTCAGAGCCTGGAGCCTGCTTCGGATTCTGTGTTTCCCTCTCTCTCTCTACCCCTCCCCTGCTTGTGCTCTGTCTCTCTCTGTGTCTCAAAAATGAATACATGTAAAAAAAGTTTTTTTTTTTTTTAATATCCCCATTCTTCTTAAAGGGATCTACCTAAAGCTTCCCATAGATATTGCATCCAGATCTAAATCAGGAAGTATAGGTTTTTGTCTTCTTCACTGTCAGAAAGAGGCTAACTGATAAAATCATGTGTACTCAATAAGTATGCCTGACAAAAATGAATTAAAATCACAACTTCACCAAGATCTCTTATTAGAAAAAGGGGAGAAGTAGAAGCAGCATTAAACATTCACTGATCTAAACATATATAGCATCTCTTCCTAGGAAGGAAGCATAAAATACTTCTTCTGTGTCAATAATGAGTTTTCTTAATCAGCCAGTTCATTAACTTCATATTCTTGAAAGGATGATTTTCCTCCTTATCACATCTTTGTAAGGCTGTGGGGGCCAGCATTGATTCTGGACTCCATTTCTTTTTACTGAGAATTTAGAGTCCTGTGGAGTATCTTAGACATTGAGCAAATAGGTTATCATCACCTGAAAACACCACCTGAAAACATTGTGAGTTAATAACTAAATTTTAAAAATGGCCTCAAATCCAATGCCAATAGATATGAAAATGGATATAGCCATTGTGATTTATGTTGGTTTGCACTGAGCTGCAGTGTTCAGCCAAGCTTCCTAGACTTTCAAAAATTTAGCTTTTGAAACAATAGTTTCAAGTATATATTACCTGATATAGGAAGCCTCATATGCTCCCTGGACTGCATCAAATACAATGGCTCTTTAAAGTTGGATACTGGTTTAATTTAAATGGCAAGAGATACCTAGCAGGAGAATTTCTGGAAACCCACAAGTTCCATTTTTTGTATCCTCTGTGTCTTCTCAGTCTTGTTTCCCATTTGTTTTAGCTTGGAAACAAGAGATTTTTGTTTTTATTTTGTTTTGTTTGTTGTTATTCAGTCCAATAGTCTGCATGATTTTGTGACTTGATCCATCTTGATTGCAGATTGAAGGAACATTGGACCTCTTGTAACAACACATGGTGTGTTTACTTTTTGCTTTCCATCAGGTCATCTGAGACTGTAACTTTCTCTCTCTTTCTCTTTTTTTTTATGAGATTTTGAAAAGGACACTATAGAAAGACTCCAACATTCAAACATTTTACCAGGTCCCTTAACTCTCCAGTCTTGTTGGGTACCCAATATTTTTCACAGAAACGGGGAACAATATTTTAACCATCTATTTCTTGAACACAGTAACTCCTTAACTGGGTCAGGGGGCTCCTCACCACAGTACCCTTTCTCAGTTTGCCACTTTCATTACTATAACTATTACTAGCAATAAATGACTTCCAGACACTAATTGCTTAATAAAGTAGGAGTCAGTAAAATTTACAGAATTTAACAGAAATTTATAGAAATCTAAGTCAGCATAGGTACTGAAATAAAGCTTTGCTAGATTATGTATTGTAATTGTAAAGTCTTGCAGCAGATTTTCTTCAGGCATAGCAGAATCAAGGTTCTGCCCCATTTCATCACTGGGTTTTGCTCTTTCCAAAATTGCCTTCATTTCATGGGAGTATTTCTTGTATAAATAATGATAAAGATGCCTACAAGTAGCTTACAATTTATATTCTTTCTATGGCTTAAAATCCCAGCAAAAGTGGAGTGGTTTCCCCACTAATATTTACAAAAGTCCTAGAGAAGGTGCTAATTGATGGCCCTACTTGAACAATTACTCTCTTCAGAGGAATATAAGATTCTGATTACTCATGTTGCTACTGGAGGGCACAGATGAGAATTTACTTTAGCCCCACTCAAAGAAAGGTATTTTGTAGGATTACTATGAAATTAGGGAAGCATTGGTTTTTAAATAAAATGAATATTATAAAAAAAAAAAGAATAGGAATGAAAAAAGGAAGGAAGGAAGATAGTGAGGAAGGAATTTTATATCCAATAAATACTGAAACTAGAACTCAGTGCATCAACTCAGAGATTTTCATGTTGTTTGATGGAGAGCCAACATCCTGATAAGGGTCAGTTGCATCTATAGTAGAGAGGTGGACAAAAAGGCATAAAGTTATTAAAGGAGAGAATGTAGATCATTTTAAAGGTGGCCTGTGCATTAGTATATTGATAGTATAATGTCAAGGTAAAAGGGATGCTCCTGTCATTGAAGGTGGTAGATGGAAGCTATCATCTCCATTTCTTATGTGAGATGAATGAATCTAAAAGTCCATTTCTGTACCAATAATCTTATTTTTACTAGCTTTTAACTACAATTTACAGATTTTTGACATCCAAACCATAATATCTTGAAGAATAAAGAAAAAAACAGGAATAATACAATATGCAAATAAATACATAATGGATTAAATTTCTTTCTTGAGGCATTTGTCATTTTTTAAACTCTCTTGGGAGACATACATGCTTGAACAATAAAATGAGAATCAATTGATAAACAGTTGTCTCCATGAAAAACACTTCTTTCCTTCTTGGTTTCCTTCTCCATTTATATACCCCCACCCAGCAACTTTTGTAGGTTTGCACCTGCAAAACACACTCTTTTTCATTTATGTTTTAAAGGAAGGAGTGAACCTGAAAAAAGCAAAGGAAATAAAACAACATAAGACAAGCAGTTTTCAAATTTTCTAGAATTTTAAAAATATATAGATTATGTATTTATTGATGTCCTTAGTGCAATATATAAAATTAGCAAGTGTCACCTCAGTGACAATCATTTGTAAGATTTCTCTCTATCCCCATAAGTGTTACTGAGGTCTTGATCTGTAGTAATATTCTCTAACTTATTTGTCTCTCCACAAAAAATCAATATTAGATTTAATATGACCTTTCCTAAGAGAGAGCCACTTCATATGTTGACTTTTTAATAAATATTATACTTGCTCTCTTAAATTCTGATTTAAAAATTCTTTGGATTGGATAAGCCTTACATACACCTAACTTTAAACTATTGTCTAATTACTTTTGTTTTAATATAAAAATAATTCATGTCAAAAATGAGGAATAAATAGAAATGCTCAAGTATATGATTAAAATTAATCTAATACTTTTCCCTTGGTGAGTTACTTCTTTTTTTTTCATATCTTATTCCTGTGGCTAGAAGTTATGTCTTAAGAAGTGTGCCAATATTGTATTTATTTTTTATTATAGGACTGAGATATCTCTGGGGCACTTGGGTGTCTCAGTCGGTTAGGCATCCAATTTTGGCTCAGGTCATGATCTCATGGTTCGTGAGTTTGAGCCCCATGTCCAGCTCCTCACTGACAACATCGAGTCTGCTTGGGATTCTGTCTCTCCCTCTCTCTGCCCCTCCCCTGCTCTCTCTTGCTCTCTCTCTCAAAATAAATAAATAAACTTAAAAAAATTGATATATCTCTGATATATAAAATTTTAGGTGGTAATGGTAATGTCCGCTCAAATTATACCTATGTATACTCTTGTCATATTGCTTGATATTAAACTTTACTATAAATATGTTTTGATCACTTAATTTCTCTATATTAAATTATTATTATTATACCCTATATTAGTATGAAGTTTAAACCATTACATAAAGCAAGTTTTGGCAAGAATTCTTTGTTATGTGCTAGATTTAAAGGGGACTCTTCAGAAAAGACTACAATAATATATGGCAAAAAGATCATGGGTTTTAAAGGCAGATATCCTGGGATCAGGTCTCTTTAGATGATTCTTACTGTGTGCCTATGAGCAAGTTGATTAAATACTCTGAACCCCTTTTTCCTCATCTATAAAATAAGGTTTACACTCCTCATTTTTTTACCATTTGTCTTGAGAATTTATAATTGTAAAAATATATGTAAGGCACCTGTCACATCATAAATTCTAAATAAATATTAATTTCTTCCCTCTTTTAAAATAATTTTGAATTATAGTTTAAGATAATTGAATACAACTCATGAGCTTAAGAAGTTGTTCATTGTTGAATTTTTTGAGTGTGCATGTTTTCAAATTTCCCTTTACTCATGTAAAAAAAAAAGGAAGATAATTTTATTAATCAGGGTTCTTCAGAGAAACAGAGGGATAGGTAGGTAGGTAGGTAGGTAAGTAGGTAGGTAGATAATGAGGAATTGCTTTATATGATTAAGGAGGCTGAGAGGTCTTAAAATCTGCAGTCAGTCAGCTGTAAACCCAGAAGATGTAATTTTAGTCCCATTCTGAAGGCCTGGGAACCCGGAGAGACATGATACAAACTATAGTCCAAAAGCTGGCAGAATTGAGATCCAAGAAGAACCACAATTTCTGTTCCAGTCTCATGACAGGAAATGGACTAATGTTCCAGTGCAAGGCAGTCAGTCAGCAGGAGCTCCCCCTTACTGAGGGGAGGATCAGCATTTTTTGTTTTATTCAGACCTTCAACTGATTGAATGAGGGCCACTCACATTAAGGAGAGCAATCTGCTTTATTCAGTCTACTGATTCAAATGTTAATCTCATCCTCAAATACTCACAGACACCTAAAGTAATGCTGACCAAAATATCTGGGTAACCATGGTCCAGTCAAATTAACACACAAAATTAATCATCACAGGAATAGTAATGGCATGCTTACTTTTTGACAATGGACATTTTGGTGTGGTTTTACCTCTGGTAATTTCTAACTACAGAAATGGCCTCTGAAGCATAGGTCATTTCCTTGGGAATTAATTGCTGTACTAGGGTTAATGGCCCACAGCAATGAACTTTCTGAGACAGCCATTAATCTGCCTTGATTATTATTGCTTAATTACTAATGAAAGTCTCCTCCTTCGTATATAAGTTGAGTATCTCAGCTCAATCTCTTCCAGTTTAAAATGTTCGTTCATGATTCTTTTGGGTATGTTAGAAACTAATGTTGAAAATAGAAGGTAAATTAAGATCATCACAAGCACAAAAATTGATTTTATATTCTAAAATAAATATTAATGTATTTTATTTAATATGTATTATTAAATCGGTATTTAGTTAATGGTATTAACATTGATGCCATTCATATTGAAAAAGTAATTTTAACACATTATTCAATATCCTTATAAAGTTTATTTTCTTTTGATTATAAATTGGATAATGTTTATTACAGAAAATTTTGCAAATGTTTAAATATAAAATGAGAAAAATCCCATCTTTTACCACCCAAAGCAAATACTTAAGGCATTTTGGATACTATCTTTATATTCTTTCAATGATTTTCTTGTTTGCATTTTTGTATGCATGTATAATATCTAGCATGAAAAGTCAATATAATATAGCATAACATTGTTTCAATGTTATCTCACATTCAATTTATGTACTATTTTTAATGGTGTATTTCAATCATAAAAATTTAAGCTTAAATTGTTTATATTAGAATTTTACATAAAATTTAGTTCACAAAGTTCTAAAGTTAAAATGAGTTTGCAAACTCTTCTACAGAGAAATAAAGTTATAAAGGTGGGTTATGCTGAGACCAGGAGAAGAGAATCTTCAAAAGTAAAAGTAACAAGTATGCCTCTCCCTGGATTGAGAGATTGCTTTCTTTCATCCATTTAATTCTCATTTCAATCCATTGAATTAGTTACTATTGTTTATGCTTTACATAGGAGAAACTGAGATTCACTTAAATGATTTAGTCCTAATCCCATAGTTAGTAGCAAGGAAAAGATTTTAAATTGTCTCTGTACCCAAATCATTTGAGCTTTGGATTTAGAATTAAGGAAGTGGGGCAGAGAGAACTTTTTAGCAATCCTCCCATTTCATTGAATAAAAGTATAAAGTGTACAGTGAAAAATAATTTCCCTGCATTCTTTCACATGCCCTATTTTGTTCTCTAAAGGCAACCTTTTCCAGTTATTTTAAGTGTTACTTCCTATATTTAGCTCTGTTATTTCCAGCTAATATTTCCAGCTAATATACTTATATAGGCATTCTTACTATCTTGATTTTATTAATATTTTATTGATGCCTGTTAAGAAATAGAAAGCACTATCACATGAAGCACGTCTCCTTACCCTATCCCTGAAAAGTATTCTTGTATTAAACTAGTATATACTGTGTACATTATTTTTGACTGTGTAAATATTTTTTTCATTGCTGTGCCAAGCTGTGTCATAACTAAGTTTAAATTACATACAATAAACAACCTTTTATTTTTCCTGGAGTTATTAGTTGTTTGAGTTTTAATTTGTTTTGTTTTCTATGTACCCATCAGTAATTCTTTCCATCACCTCTCATAGAATCTCCAAACTATTTTCCAAATGGTGAAATATATAAGATAATATATTGTTCCAAAGACAACCTGTGTATTTACCTTAAGGAGTTCTATATCCAGCTGCTTTAAAATTAACTAGTTGCTCAGTAGGCATATACAGCTTCAGTGTAATAGGAGAGTCTGTTTAATATTATCCTTGGAATTCTTTTTACCTTGTTGTGTTACTAGATTTTTGTTTCCTGGATGCTTTACTTTCCTCTTTAACAAGTAGTAAACTTTTTTTCAGGTCTTACAATCATGAAAATGTTTATCATGATTGATAATCTAGCTGGATATAGAATTGTAAGTTAGCAAAAAAATCTTCCTCAGAACACTGAAGGCATTGTTCATGTCTTAGGAGGTTGCATTCTGCTCTTGAAAGGACCAATGCAATTTTGATACAGGATTTCTGATATGGGTTAAGCTTTGTTTTTTTCATTTAAAAATTGTTCTCATATGGAAAACTTCAGGCATTCTCTTTATTTCTTTTGTTCTAAAATTTCACTATGGTGTGCCTTGTTGGGATTCTTTTTTCATTTACTATTCTTTGCGGTGAGACCTTGCAATATGCAAACTCAGATCCTTTAGTCCTGGGAAATATGCTTATATTATCTTTCTTAGATTCCTTCTCTTTTGTTTAATCCTCTTTGTCTTTCTGAAATTATATTTTGACCTCATTAATTCTTTAGTTGTCTTTTTTCACCTATGTCCATTTGTGATACTGCGATTTATAATAAGAAGTATATATTTGGTCTTTGTCTTTGTTTCTGGCACAGACCTCCTAAAACCCTTGGAATTTCCTAAATGTTGAGAAATATAAAAATGTCTTTTGTTATGTGAATGAGGTGACTTTGGGATTTCACCTAAAGATGAAGTCCAGTTGCCAAGGGAACCAACACATGATTAAAGGTTGGAACTTTCAGTCCCACCTCACCTGACCTCCAGAGAAGGGCAAGGAGCCGGAGGTTGAATCAATTGTCAGTGGCCGCATCTTCAGTAAACTGCTTTCACTTCCTGCTGACTCATGTTGATTTTTATCTAGTGTGAAGCCAAGGACCCTCTTGGCTAATCCTGTGGGATCCCACTCTCTGGGTCTTCAAACCCAGCCTGCCTATGTCAGAACTTAGCCCTTAACCTATTGAATCTGATATTATCTCCAACTTGATAGTGTCAGATGGAACTAAATTCTAGAACAATCTGTTGGTGTACCAAGCATTGCTTGTTGAAGGTATGTGAACCACCCCACCCTCCCCCCCCCCCGCCATATACACACATCCATGTTGTAATTGGGTCCATGTACTTTAAAGACCAACACATTGATTTGTCTTAGCTTACTTTTTAACTTTTAAAAGCATTTAAACATATCCTTATTCTTTATGTCAAATCTTCTATTAAGGATTTTATTGTCCATTTTTTTAATATGAAATTTATTGTCATATTGGTTTCCATACAACACCCAGTGCTCATCCCAAAAGACCTCCTCAATACCCATCACCCACCCGCCCCTCGCTCCCATCCCCCATCAACCCTCAGTTTGTTCTCAGTTTTTAAGAGTCTCTTATGCTTTGGCTCCCTCCCACTCTAACCTCTTTTTTTTTTCTTCCCCTCCCCCATGGACTTCTGTTAAGTTTCTCAGGATCCACATAAGAGTGAAAATATATGGTATCCGTCTTTCTCTGTATGGCTTATTTCACTTAAGGTAACACTCTCCAGTTCCATCCATGTTGCTACAAAGGGCCATACTTCATTCTTTCTCATGGCCACGTAGTACTCCATTGTGTATATGAACCACAATTTCTTGATCCATTCATCAGTTGATGGACATTTAGGCTCTTTCCATAATTTGGCTATTGTTGAGAGTGATGCTCTAAACATTGGGGTACGAGTGCCCCTATGCATCAGTACTCCTGTATCCCTTGGGTAAATTCCTAGCAGTGCTACTGCTGGGTCATAGGGTGGGTCTATTTTTAATTTTTTGAGGAAACTCCACCCTGTTTTCCAGAGTGGCTGCACCAGTTTGCATTCCCACCAACAGTACAAGAGGGTTCCCGTTTCTCCACATCCTCTCCAGCATCTATAGTCTCCTGATTTGTTCATTTTGGACACTCTGACTGGCATGAGGTGATATCTGAGTGTGGTTTTGATTTGTATTTCCCTGATGAGGAGTGACACTGAGCATCTTTTCATGTGTGTTGGCCATCTGGACGTCTTCTTTAGAGAAGTGTCTATTCATGTTTTCTGCCCATTTCTTCACTGGATTATTTGTTTTTTGGATGTGGAGTTTGGTGAGCTCTTTATAGATTTTGGATACTAGCCCTTTGTCTGATATGTCATTTGCAAATATCTTTTCCCATTCCATTGGTTGCCTTTCAGTTTTGTTGATTGTTTCCTTTGCTGTGCAGAAGCTTTTTATCTTCATTAGGTCCCAATAGTTCATTTTTGCTTTTAATTCCCTTGCCTTTGGGGATGTGTCAAGTAAGATATTGCTGTGGCTGAGGTCAGAGAGGTTTTTTCTTGCTTTCTCCTCTAGTATTTTGATGGTTTCCTGTCTCACATTCAGTTCCTTTATCCATTTTTAATTTCACTATTTTCAAGTTAAATTCATTGAGTTATAAATTACATTCATTGAAATTTACACTCTTTATGAGACTGAAACTGATTATGAGTAAATTTACACTCTTTAAATGGAGAGTGCTATGAGTTTTGGCAGATGGTATAGTGGTATAACCAAATACAATACGAACCAAAACCAATACGATGTTACTATATTTGCAAAAAGTTCCCTTATGTCCTTTTGTTGGTCAGTCTCTTTTTCCCATCCACTGATCGGATTTGGGTTTCTGTATTTTTGTCTTTTCCACAATGTTATATAAATGGAATAAAATTATAGTCAATATTTTGTGTATTACATTGTTCAATAGCAAAATGATTTTGAGATTCATTTACATTGTTGAATTTATCAAAAGTTTACCCCTTCTTACTGCTGAGGAGTATTTTATTTCTGGATGTACCATAATTTTATAATCCATTCATTAGTTGATGGAACTTGAGTTGTTTCTTATAAATAATAAGAGGACCTTCACATTCAAATAGAGGTTTTCTGTATGAAAACATGTTTTGTTACTCTTGAGCAAATGCCTTAGCAATGGTATTGTTGGATCATATCATAAATATATGTTTAACTTTCAAGAAACTGCCAAAAGTTTGTCCATAGCACCCATATCATTTTGCATTCCCACCAACAATATATGAGATTTACAAGGGCTCTTCTCTACATCCTTGCCAGTACTTGATGTTTCTTGCTGTTTGTTAGAAATTTCTGCAGGCACTTGAGTTTCAGCTTCCACTATTCCATTGACTTTCAACCTTTCAAAAATATGTTCAGACTTTTGCTTCCAGAAAGATAAACTGTATGTGTTTTCCTCTATCCCTTCCACTAAGAACATCTAAAAGCCTTTGACATTATATACCAACTGTAAGAAGACTCCAAAAAGTGGAGAGAAGAAGGCACAATGTCTAGGGACATTGGGCCCAAGGAACAACACTGTGTGATTTCCCTGGGTTTTATTTTTGTCTCCTATAGCTGAAACTTGGAGCTGAAGACATCATATAACTAGAAACACCCACAGGCCTAATAAAAAAGCCTGTTCTCTCCAACTGAAGGATCAAGAAATGACAGCCTGGTAAAAACAGAAAAGTTTTAGACAATAACTTGGCTCCTCAGGCAATCATCACAGAAAAACTATGAACCTATCCCCACCCATGCCAGCAAAAACCAGGTAGTGGAGCTTGGACTTGCACCATTATTGGAATGTAATAAAGCTCCCTAATATCTCCACTGGGATGGTTACAGAAAAACACAGAGGGAGCTGGAATTTTCATCCTCTTGGCCAGTAACAAGCCATCCATCTCATGGTGTCAGTGGAAGCCACTTGGAGAACCTAGCCTCCCACCCCTACCCAACAGTATTGAGGTGGGTGGTGTGAGAGGAGGTCCAGTAGAGAATCAGGATTTTCACTACCACTTGTATCAGTACTGATACAAGTCTCACCATGGTCTCCATGGGACCGTGAAATGAGCCAGAACTCCTACTTTTACACAAAAGTTACAAAGAATATCCCAACTTCAGGTATCAATGGAAGCCCCGTAGGGAATATAGACTTTTACCTTCACCTGGTAGTAATATTTTTTTTTTTTATTTTTTAATATATGAAATTTACTGTCAAATTGGTTTCCATACAACACCCTGGTAGTAATATTTTAATGCCTGGCCTCTATTTCCCTGATCTGGCCTTCTCTTATGTGATTTCTACTCTATTTCTAATGCATTATTTTGCTCTGGTATAGTTTATTTTTTTAAGTTCATTTTTTTTTGAGAGAGACAGAGAGGGAGAGAGAAAATCCCAAGCAGACTGTGTACTGTCAACACAAAGCCCAATGGGGGGCTCGAACTCATGAACCATGAGATCATGACCTGAGCCAAAATCAAGAGTCAGACACTTAACCAGCTGACCCACCCAGGCGCCTCTACTCTGACATAGTTACTTTATTGTGAAGAAGTTGTTTTCTTAGCACTTGAATATTACTTACCTTATTCTTAATATTTTCTTGTTATATATAGTTCCAAATATTTTTTATTTTCCTTAATTCCTTGAAAACTGTGTTATTATTGAATTTTTTTCTATTCCCTAGAATATATATATACACACACATATATATATGTGTGTGTGTATACATATGTACATATATATGTGTGTGTGTGTGTGTGTACATATGTGTGTGTGTGTATATATATTTTTTTTCCAGAGCTGATTCTCTTTTTCTTTTCTGTCCTTTTTACTGTGCCATTTACATCTTTCCTTTCAGTTACTTTTTGCCCTAGTATTTTTGTATTGCTGTGCTGTCATACCTTTCTAGGCTATTTGTTAATTAAATAGGCTGCTTCATCTGAATCTTGTATTTGGCCAAAAAAAATTTTTTTGAGTGTTATTTTTTGGTTCCTTTCAAACATCAGATGAGCTCTGTGTTTGGGTTTTTGTGTCAGAGCTTCAGATCCAAGTTTGAAGGTTGTAGGTTCTGTTTGTATTCCATATTCTGATTTTCTATCAACTCTTAGTGGTGGGGGGCAGTAAAGGGTTGTATAGCCAGTGAATAATTTTCACTACTCTCTCATATTTTTAATTTCATACTGCCTTGTTAGAGTGATACAAAGTAGTGTGGACACTGGGGACGGGCGAGCTTTGATTCAAATAGTTACCCTGGTTCTCTCTCTCTCTCTGTCTCTCTCTCTGTCTCTCTCTCTCTGTCTCTCTCTGTCTCTCTCTCTCCAACACGGGGCTCAAACTCACTAACTGTGAAATCATGACCTGAGCCAAAACCAAGAGTCAGTCGCTTAACAAACTGAGCCACCCAGCCACCCCCATTTGGTTGTAATATTTGAGTTCACTTAGCATCCATTCCTGTTTCCTTCCAGGTCAGTGTAACAGGGAATAAAAGAGGACCCATGTCATCTCTTGTTGTGTCATTAAGTGAGTAGATGGCTTTCATTTGGGACACTGTGTTTGCCCCCTAATGACATATACCTCTAGAAATTTACATTTGTTTTACATTTTATTTTTTCTTAATTATAAAAAAATAATATTTAATTATTTAATTACTGGTGATAATTAGTTGTGTCACCTTTATCCCTGCCAGAAGGAAAATAAATGACAAATTTTATTAATGATGTCAGTTTCTACCAAGTCACCTTAATGAAGACATGTATTCTCTTTCTTTTGGCTCATTTTCTTCCCATCTGGCCCACCAATAATGCCCCACCATCCCTTTCTCTCAGACCTCTCATCAAGGACACTTCTCAAGTTAGTAAAATTTCTCTTAATTCCTCACTTCTAATTCTCCCCACAATGATAGGAGACACTGATAGAAGCTGGTGGTGCTGCATTGATGGAGGAAGGGATTTCTGTGGATTATTACTGCCTGCTTTCAATTTGATCTGATTATTCTTCTGCTACTAGACAATACTTTTCAAGATTTGTGATACAGAATTTGGTTCTTTCACAAGTTTGCATGCTATTAGTTTATTTTTGCTATTTTTATTGTTTTTTAATTGCTTTTAGATGTATGGTTAGTTAGGTTCTGCGAAGTTTTATTTAGTCCTCAATATTTCAACCACCAAAACTCAGTTAACATCTTACTTATGATTTTGGCTGCTATTATGTAGTGATAGAACTTGTGTTGATTAAGATTAGGCCTAATTTAGTCTTATTTAGTAATGGCAACAGTGGCAACCAAGGTTGCAGTTGTGTTAATCACTTAATTTATTCTATCTTTTTTTTTTTTAGCTAATACCCTAATTCTTGATAGTATTCTTGGAAATGTTCACTTTCATCAAAGGAGTTATTGGTGAATGGAGGACAGAAGTTGAATGTGAATCTATCATTTTGAATGTAAAACCAACTCAAAGTTCAACTGTCATCATGGCAAGTCAGTTGTGAATTACCTGTCTACATAAAGGATCCAGAGCTCCCAAGTGTTGACCAAGAACTATTTGACCTATTGGTGCTAGTCCCAAGTTTGCCTGGCACATTGAGGGTGTGTGCTCACATACATTCCTACACCAAAAGCTCAGCTTTTCAGGCATTTCCCGTGACTTTCAAAGAAGTGACTAACAGTCAGTTTCTAGAACATGTAAGGATCTTGGTGTTGTCCATTTGTGAAAGATTCACAAACATACTATGGAAATATAAAATAAATTACTTGCTGTTCACTTACATTCTAGCTGTGTCATTGAGGGAAACAATGAGAACTGGTGTCAGAGTCCCAGGTATGTCTCTAGTACCTTGGAATAATTTTAAGCATTTCACCTGAAATGCTTCTACCTGAGGAAAATGTTACCATGTGTAGAGTCCTCTGGTGGGAGAATAAAGAATCCAACTTTTCCAGAAGTTTGGGAAATATGAAAGTATGTGTCAGAATAAGAAATATGTAGAAACATATTTCGCATTTCAGATAGTCACTCGCAGTACATGTCCTTCAACCAGATTTTCTCTTCTTTACTTGTCCGCATTTGGTGGCGTTTAGAACATTAACCTTCAGACTGCAGTTTCCTTATTCTGCTTTCTCCTTTCCTAGCTAGGATTAATTTTAATCAGATGGTAATTAAAATAGGTGCTGCATAACCAACTCACATTTCTGCAGGTAATTAAAGCTTCTGGATTCATGCATTTTCCCCCTCCCAGCTCTGTAAGAAGCAGTGGCAGATAATTTGTATTTTTCCTTCCAGCACTATTCTTATTGCAGTAATGGCTCGAGTTCTAATAAATCTCTTGCAAATAACTTGTCTGGGCTTTGTAATAATATAAGACAGAAATTATCAATTGTTCTTTTTCTTTAAAAACATATAGTTCCCAGTTGTATGTTATTGATTCTAAAAACCATAATCTGTTACTGTCTTATTAATCAATAGTTGGGAGTTGTGTCTCAGAAGTTGTGAAAATCCTAGAAGTAGCCCTAGAACAAAGATGACCAGCGTAGTTATTACTATGCCCCTTCTTCCTTCTCTGTCACAGTAACTGAGCATGATACAAAGGATTTTCAAGAAAGATTTCTCCATATGGAGAAAAGAAAAAAAAGAACCTCGGGAAATGTGTTGGGTTTACATTTCTTGCTCATTTACTAATTCCCATGTTGTAAAAACAGACCACCCACTTACCCGTGGTGAATACCTGCTTTATGGAACATTTGGCCACTATAATTACTTTTAAGATGGACTCTTGAGGAATCTCTACATGCACTCATTAGGTAAGATGCAACGTCCATAAAGGGAGCTCCTGTAATACATGACTTTTTTTTTAAGTAAACTTTTCCTTTCAAACAAGATGTGTTTTTCACAGCTGCTGGTACATCTACAGCTTTCATTCTGGAGCTGCCTGAATGTCATTGGCAGCCCCAAGCTTGGTGCATTGGGTCCCTTGCCAGTGGCATGAACAACAAACAGCAGCCCACCAAAACTTCGCTCCTTGGGAAGGGACTGCCTCTTAGCTATTGCCAGAGTCTCTGGTGCACAGCTCACTATGCATCTGGTGGTTATGAAATCTCATTTCATTACACTACTAATTTACAGGGAATGAAATTATAAACAAGGTGATTACTGAGCGTAATTTATGGTCCATGTAATTATATAGCTGTCAAAGTAGTGCTGGCAGTGGAACTGTGCGGAAGAGGGCTGCACTTTTGCCTGGTCTACTGAGTTTGTTAATTGTCCACAGCTGAAAATATTTTTTTGGACTGCAAGATCAGCAACCTTCAGTATGGAGAGCCCAGCTAGAGCTGGTCATAATTACCTGCCTGACTGGAAATGTTGCCTATTGGCTTTGAAGACCTTCAGGTGATGGAAAATTATCCTCTGGCCTTTTGGTCAATGGAGAAGAACACGTCCACCTTTCTGGGGCGGGGGAGGGAAAGACCCAATGAAATAGTAGCAAGTAATAAAGTACAGAGCCACGAGTATTCTATCTCTGTCTCTAAATATCCTTCTACCTATTGCACACACTCCTACTTAGATGTGCATAATAGTGGTCAGAAGGTAACAGTATTGCCAGAATGAAAAATAAGCAGGAAAAATTATACTTTTGCCCTTTCTCAATAAATTAGACCTTTAATTATGGCTTCGTTAAGCACATCCTAGCACTTAGGGCTTGTGAGGGAAACCATATCTGCAAATAATCAGAAACAGGTGAAACACTCCAACCTACTCTAACCTGTTGCCAGAACAGGTGAAAAACATAGCACAGAGTGGGCCATTAAACCAAAGGCTTTGTTTACACAGCTACAATCTGATTTGATGGGCTTGTCTCCTACCCACCCGCAGAATCACTAGTTGTTTTGCAGTTTTCATTTTGTAGATATTACCTGGAAAGCATAAGCATTTTTTTTATTTACCTGAATAACTCGTGCTGCAGAAAATCTGAAAGTTTTAATGCACAGAGGCATGTCAACTGTATTGCCTATTTAAACACATCAGAATCTTTGCAACTTCGATTATTTTGAGCTTCCTCTGTGGTTTCGTATGTTATTGATAATGAGCAGATAGAATTATTTTTCCCTGTCCCTCTCTGACTTCTTTTTCTAGGACCAGTTCTATCCAGATTCTGAATGAGAAGTCCCCTTGAACAATAACATATTTGTGGTATAGTCACTATTTTCCTTAGAACCAGGAGAGAGAGAGTGGAAGGTTTTATTCCTGAGCTTTGACATATATAAATGTTAACCTTGATAATAGAATGTAGTTGATTTTTTTTTAGCTTTTAAGTTAGAATAATAACTATAATAAGTGGTATTAGATTTAAGCAGAATTTTATGTCTACCAATAGGACACAGATTAATTTTATTTAAAAATAACACAGCTCTTGAGATGCCTCAGTCGGGTAAGCGGCCAGCACTTGATTTCCACTCAGGTCACGTTCTCACGGTTCCTGAGATAGAGCGCGGTCCGTGTCTGGCACTGCACTGACAATGCAGAGCCTCCTTGGGATTCTCTCTCCCTCTCTACTTCTCTCTCTCTCTCTCTCTCTCTCTCTCTCAAATAAATAAATAAATAAATAAACAAACAAAAACAAAAACAAAACAAAACCAGGGTTCTTACCATGTGCCAAATACACTGTGTAATTTCCTAATAAGCCACAACATAAGATAGTAACCTGTTAGAACAGTTAGTCACCAGAAAATAATATTGCTGGAAAGAGTCCATGGGAAGTTCTGAGGATAGAATTTGCCTTTGTTTTGAAGTTGATAAGATCATATATTACTAGCAGCCAGCAACTAGCAATTTATCAATTTTATCAAGGTCATATGGTGTTTTAGATTTAAATTAAAGAAGGAAGTCTAGATTTACAGTCAGAAAGGTATTCATATGCAACATTCCTTATTAGTAATAAAAGATTAGAAACAACTAAAATTCTATTTCATGAAAGATTATTTTAGTAACTTATGATATATAATTAAGATATAAATTGAAGTAAAATGACGGGGGTATAGCATTGTACCTACATCATAATGGTACTTTCAAACTGAGTATACTTAAAGAAAATTAAAAATAAGTGGAAAAGAGAAAAATCAGTGGATGAGATAGGTCGGTCGAATTACACATAGCTTTACTTTAAAAGTACGGTTGCTAAAGAGGTATTTGTGTGACACCTATTACATAATATCTTAAGATAAAGCAACAATTGCTCTCCCCGCCAGTTCCCTATTGAATTCTGAGGTTCCAATGACAGAACCCTGGTTCCCCCGGAAGGAGCCAGACCTGTGTGTCAGCTGGCAAGCTTCATCATGGCCAGGATATCAAGTCTCATTTGCTTGACTAAAATCTGCTGCAAGCTCAGATGCATTCAGGCGAAGATTTAGAGAATGTCTGCACTTCCCGAAGTGCCTCATTTGTCAGTGGCAGTACAGCCAATGGAGCACAATCTGTGAGGGAAACACATTTGTAGTCAGGTTGCAGGGATTGTTTGGTGAAAAGGAGACAGTCAGAACCAGTATTTCCTCTAAGATAATAAAAATTCACAGTGGGGAACCCCATCTGAAGAATCTCTCTTGTCTTTGTGATCTAGGGTTACTGGAAATTCAGCTTCAGGTTCGCAGGGCTGTAATGCAAACTGATTTCCAGGCAGTGGGAGTCATTGCACTAGTGGGAAGCTAAAGAAAATAGAAAGCAAATGGAACTTAACTTACAAGAGAGAAATATCAAATCATGATGGCAAATGATTTACTTTGTTCTTAACTGCTAGGTGAATGGATGGAGTCATATTATATTCAGTGATAAAATTAATAGCCATTCTCTGACGACCAGTGTCCAGCCACGTAGATCTCTTTCTGTAAAGAGGGCTAATCTCGGTATAGAAGGCTTTAACTGATTTGACATTGGTTAATTTCATCCAAATACACACACTCCTTTTGGTTACTTACCTGAATAAAAATCACTACATGTTTTTGTACTTCTGCATTCTTCTCCATATTTATGATTTCACTGGACATGGAAAAGTTGCATCCCACCTTTCCTACCCATTACCCCCTTCTCTCCCATCTCATAAATACAAGAACTTTCTCCATTTTTGGCAAGATTTCAGACACAATTACATTTCTGTAACTTCTTTAGCATTCTGTTTCATCACCAAATGCTTTCCAAAGCCTAAGGATCAGACTTGCTTGGGGAAACGAAAATGTGCTCCTTTTAACCTCTCATGCTGCAAAACACAAACCAAATTGTAATCAAATTATCTCCCTCTTCCCACTGAAGTAGAAACGAATAGAGAGCAAATGTAGCTGAAGTCACATTACCAGACTTTTCCTATTGAAAACCAGACCCTCATCTGCATGCTTTCTTTATTCACTACTTTCTTTTTGCTTCCAAGGGCTCTCTGAGAAAAGATTTCTCTTAATTCCCTCAATACACTGGATACAAATGTGTATTCACATGAGGCAATTCAAGATTTTTTTTTTTCTTCATCTGCTCCCTAGACTTTGGCTCAATCTTAGGCTTTGGGAGAAGTAACCACTCTTGCCTTCTCTTTTGCCCCTGAGGTGGTTTTTTATGGAATACTTTTGTCATTATACTTCTTAGACCCCCTCCTCCCTCTAGTTTTCCTAGGAGAGAGCTAGGATGGTATTTTTAAATATGCTCCAATACCTTAGTTAAAAAGGGTAATTTTCCCCTTAAGCTATCACATCCTCTCTCCCTAATATAGTTGCTGTAAACCTTTGATTTCCTTCTTTCTCAGGTACTGAGGGGGATTCGAAAAATCCTTTTACCAAGGGGTATCAATGTGAATATGCAGAGCATTTTAATGGAGCACTTTTTGCCACCCTATTCTTGTAGAAGGGAAGGGAAAGGGAAAGGGAAAAGGAAAGGGAAAGGGAAAGGGAAAGGGAAAGGGAAAGGGAAAGGGAAAGGGAAAGGGAAAGGAAGGGAAGGGAAGGGAAGGGAAGGGAAGGGAAGGGAAGGGAAGGGAAGGAAAAGAAAAGAAAAGAAAAGAAAAGAAAAGAAAAAAGAAAAGAAAAGAAAAGAAAAGAAAAGAAAAACAGTTTAATGTCCCAGCTGCTAAGAAAAGAGTATTTAAACCTAGACATGATTTTCATAGCAATCTAACTGGATACATCCAAACCAATTACCAAGTATACTGTGAAATACATGATGATTTGGGCAAAGCAGGTCCCTCAAAGGAAGAAAACCATTCACCAGGAACCCTGCTCAACAGGATGTCGGCTTTGCACATGCCTTTCTGATATGTGGATGTTTCAAATCTCCCTTCACTTCAGGCTAATTGGCAATGATTCTTGCATGTGTCAGATGTCATGGGAAGGAATAAGAACATTTCTCACCCTGTTTCAAAGAAATGCATAATTGTTCTAATTTTTATTTTCTTCCTTCTTTTCTCTTGTATTTTTTTAAAAAATGTTTTCTTCCCCTGGTGTTTATCTCATTAACACAATGTTGAATGATTTCCATCTGGCAAGCTGGGGGAATTGCCTAGTATTATGGAGACCAAGCCAAAAACTAACATGATAAGTTATTTATTAGTTCTGGCCCTCTGGTTCCTTTACCCTAATTGGGATTGTGGAGATAGTTATTCATTGCTTATTTGTAATCCTTTTATTTAAAGGGAAAGTGAATGTTGATGTTTCTGCCTGGAAAAGCAATACTGATATGCAACCAAATAAACTAGGAGTATTCATGTCCAGGTTGAATATTCAAGTCCAACCTTGAAAGTAGTTATGATGGGTGGAGATGTCCATTGGGGAAAAAAAAGAACACACAGAGTGGAAGTTTTATAACTGAGCATCATTACTAATAGGCAAGTCTGTGGACATGCTGCTCTTGAGAGAAAGAGCTCCAATGAACTGGGGATAAGCTGGAAGCAGGTCATCAGTGACCTGTACTATACATAATCTGTCAGGTTTGGGCTGGGAAGAAAGATATAATGGCATGAACAAAGAAAAGAGTGAGATTAATTAAGCGGGAACAATATGATGAAGAAGTAATTTTCTCCAATTCTGATACCCGTTAGGGGAGTCTTGGTGTGACTTAGGATAGGCTGGGATGTCAAGATTTCCAAAGCACAAGTAAAATGGTGATAAATAGCCCCTTTAGTGCTATGTAATGATCACTACAAGGGAAGCAAATGGGACACATGCACGTGCAGTAAGAAAGTATACTTGTCCCCTAAGTATTATACCATGTAGCACATAAAGTACGTATCAAATGGTTAAGCAATTAACCTCTCTGCACTGCTGATGCCAGAAGGATATTTTCATGGTGCTAGGTAATGTGTGACATGGCATTTTTGTCATTGTTCTCTAGGGAAATCTAGTGCGTTTGAAATGTGCAAGGAGGATTATTGGTTGTCTTTTATAGAATATCTGCAAAATGGGTTGTCTGCACCTATCAGTTTGAGCCATTCCATAGCTCTATGAACTGTGGAAAACTGGTAGTCCTGCTAATTATCCTTATCTAGAGGAATGCAAGTAGATTTTGTCTGGTTAGGTGCAATTCATTATCTCCTATAGATAATGACTAGCTTTGCCCCCATTTGACATTCATTTCAGTGTTTGCGATCACTTTTGTGTGTGTGCGTGTGTTTGAATTTTTCTTTGACCAATCATAACATGTCACTGGTTTCCTTCTTAATGAGTTAAATCTTTAGCCTGTGTTAATGTTATATTTTTATGAAGATCTTAATGTTAGCCCTTCAGCAATTTAATGAAAGGATCTGCTTTCATAGAACCTTTCTTTTACAGAAAGTTCGACATAGAAAAAAAAGGTTAGAGTGCAGGGCCATTACATAAAGAAAATAACTAGAATCTATTACTGAAAAACTCCCAGAAAAAAAAAAAAAACTTTACACAAATAAAATTGATAGAACCAGTACTCAAGGCTCACTTTAAATAGTTGTTTAAGCAGACATTGAGCTAAGGGTTCAGATTTGTTCAGCTTGGAGGAAGTAGGACTATAAATGTTATGGGGCACATAAGAGAATGGATGCACACACACAAAAGAATTCAGACTTGGCCAGACAAGTAATATTTCTTTATCCATGCCTACTATGGTTCCCATCAGTTACTTGCTGAGGCATAATTTGTGCAATCCTAATTTCACTGTATCAGTTCCATTATTCCCAATACACCATCCTATTCTCCAAAGCCCTAAATTAAATAATTCTTCCAGGGGTTACAATAGATATATGAATAAGATACACTTTTTCTAAATATGTATTATTGTGTCCTGCATGAATAAAATCTGATGAGTTTTAAAAATCTTACAAACATCTGTCTCAGAAAGACTTCTGTCTATCCGGGTATGCCTCATGTTGCATCAGCATTTTTAGAGTATCTTCTTTAAAAAGGAAGTAAAATGATAGGATACTGCAAAATTACAGTAGTTCCTCTGGTGTTTCTGTGTTTTTAGCTGTCAGCTCTATAGACAGTATTTGGCATGGCCAGTTATTGTATTTCATTATATATTTTCAAAATGTCAATTCCTATTCCAATTTACTTTGTCCCATTTCATCCTGTGGCTAATGAATTGTCTTCAGACTTATGAATATGAATTGGCAATGCCATATCCAGTAAAATTTTTGCCAAAGATGAATAATTTATTTGTCTCCAGTATTGTCTTCCTGTGTCATTATTAACCAACATTTATCCTCACTCATGGGTATATCACATCTTCTTTCTCCTCGCTAAATACCCCCATATAAATTCTCATGTCTGCACCATCATTGTGCCATTCATGGCAACTGACTGGCCTCTTTATCTTTCAACATTTAAAATTCTCATTATGATGCAAATTTCAGTTCAGGTCATTCTTTCAATTGTTTATTCATTTAAACTTTACAAACAAGGATTGACAAGCTCATGTCAAGTATTTTGGTTGAATGTCTTCTTCATACTCTCATTTCCCCACTCCACAAAGTCGTTAACAGTGAAAACTTTGTTTTGTTTCATTGGTATTTTAGGAACTAAGACAGTAATATTATTGTGGATATTAGAAAAGTCTTTTCAATGGGCATTTTTTAATGTCTTAAATATTGTGTAGTCAAAACTTTTTATTTCACTGATGAGAAAACCAAAGTTCAAGAACTGAAGTAGCATAATGTTATTTAAGCAGATGTGAGATCCAAGGGTCAACTCTGTGTTTTTGGCTCCAAGTCCAAAATTATTTCTCTTATACCAGGTTGCTTCTCTTGCTTACCAGATAAACAAAAGGATTTTGGTTGAGAGACATGATAATCTAGCTGTTGTGAAAAACACAATGAAACAGGATTGCTCTTTCAAATACCTTTATATTTGTTAGCTATCACTGTGTAACAAATCACCCTGAAACACAGTGGCTTTAAATAATGGATACTGTGAGTCAGGTATCTGGACCCAGCTTAACTAGTTATCCCAAAGTCTCTTAGGAGATCTCATCTGCAGGTTGGACTGGCAAAAGAAACCACTTACCAGCTCACTCTGTGATTGTCAGAATGCCTTGGTTCCTCACCCAGTGAGTCTGTCCATAGAACTGCTTCACAAGTCAGTGGGGCTTTTCCCAAAGTGAAGAATCCAGGAGAGAAGAGAGAGAAAGAGCACAAAAGGAAGCCATTGCTAATGAAAGCTGATTTTAGAAGTGATTGTTTATCAGTTCTGCTATTACTTTTCTTTGTTCAAAGAGAGTAAGTCCAGCGTCCACCTAAGTAAGGGGAGAAGGTTATACAAGGGCATGTATACCAATGATAGGAATCACTTAAATGGCTGCTTACCACACACGATTCACTAAGAGTAGGATATTTAAAGCACAGTTATTGTTAAACAACTGTCAGTGTATTCTCTAATTTTTCATTTCTTAGATTACTGTAGAATTGGGCAAGATAAAATTTATTAATCAACTCCATGATACATTACCAACAATACAAGTTTATCCTCATGGGACAAGGTTAAACTATGACAAAGTCCTTGATTAAAGATTGAGGTAGAACAATTTGCAATTAAAGCAGTAATAAAATTCATATTAATAGTAGAAAAAAACAAAAATTGTTAGTCTGGAGCTTAGGTCTATCAGAGAAAAACTTCAAATGAAGTTGAAAAAAGTCTGCTTTATTAAATATTAGATTTAAATTATCAGAAGAAAGCACTGTCTTATTATCCTAGTGAAGTGCTTTCGAGGAAATTCAGTTAGTAGGACTAAATTAATTGCAAGTCTAAACACAAGAAAAGGTTCAATTCTAGCTGAAGATCCCTTAAGTTATCCATGGGAATGTAGGGATGGTGGGCACAACTGAGGTAGAGGACACTTCGTACTCCAGGTACCTTGTTAGTTGAATAAAAATATTCTGAAAGGTCTTTCTAGCTTGTGAAAAACCTTGTGTATGCTTGAATTATTTTTAAAATTATCCATGTTTTTGTTAAGATTATGTGCTTTGAATCATCAGGCCATGATTCAAATAGGAGTTCTATTTCAAACTAGCTCTGTGACTTTGCTCTAGTTACTTTATTGATTTGCAGTTCAACTTTCTAAGGTGTAAAGGTGGTATAATAATAGTGTCTGCCTCAAATTTTATCTTACAAATTAAGTGTGATAACAATATATGTGAAATACTTAGCGTGGTGCTGTGAAGTGTAATGTATTATTATCTATAGATACAACTTTAGTAGTATCAGGAGTTCATTTCAATGAAATTATCTTACTGTGTGTGGTTGATACATAGTTACTGTTCAGCATGTGATTCCTCCTGCTCCCAACCTATAGGAGATATTATATATATGTGTGTATGTTTATTATATATATGTGTGTGTGTGTGTGTGTGTGTATACATACATACACACACACACACACACACACATATATAATAACATTAAGATATAAACTAATAATAAATGTTCTAGGTGTCCTACAGACTTTATTGCCAATATGTATGGTAACAATAATAGCTAGCACTACTTTTTCATTTTGTATGGGTTATGATACAATTTTTATATTCTTTATGCTCATATTACCTGCATAGCCCAGAAAAAGGTAAATAAAATTATTGTCCCACTTCTAAAGACCTGGAAACTGAAACTTCTAGAGAGCACACATTTTCCATGCAGGGGCATAGACAGAGAGAAAACACAGAGATGTGGGAGAATTGCCGTGTGATGAAGTCTGACTATTACATAGAGCAGACTGGCTTCTTAAGAATATTTGTACACATGTGCTATGACAAAAATACCTAGAGTGGTCAAAAAATGGCTAGGGAAACTATGCATTGTTAAAAATGACTCAAACATGAAATTTCATAGGTTTCAGAAAGGCTGAGAATCCTCTGTAATGGGTAAGAGAACCTTCATAAAAGTAGTCACCTTACAGAAGCAGATGGCATGGGTTGCAGTGTGAGGGACAGATAAGGTTGCTGAAAGGAAGGTGAGGATGTGAATGCTGTCAGGGCAGAGACATTTCTCGCAGCCACATGGACTCAAAAGCATTTGATAGAAAGGGTTTCAATTCATAGTGTGTGTTATTTACAATTCATTAGCGACTGTCTTCTGCCACTTAATTTGAGTGTATCTAGTTATGTTTGGGACAGTAGGTCATACATCTGTACATTGAATGGTTTATTTTGGAGTCAGTATCTTCATCTAATTCCTGTTATGTGTCTTTAAAAATAGATATTTGTTCTGGAAGTAATTTTCAGTCATTACACTTGGCCCAGAAAGAGAAGACCAAATTGTAGGGCCAAAATACCTACACAAGAAATAAGCAGGAGTACTTCTTGGGAAGGCAGTTCTTTGTCACCATCATAAATCTATCATTGGACATGTTTGTTAATCTCCCATCCCTTCAAAGGGCTCTAAATCACTGCCTTACAGATTAGCATGTGTATAAAACTTACTACCTTTCAGGTGTCAAACATTAAAAAAAAAGAAAAAAGGCATTTCCATCAGAGCGGTTATGTAAACCTGTCTGCAAAGATATGAGCTTATCTCTTTACCGGTAGTGTTTACTGCCCTGTACCATTTCCCCTCCTTGGGAACTTGCACTTGTTTCTGTTACTGGACCCAATACAACAGAAACAAAGGGTATTTTCATAGAACTTTCTCATAACCTTTGCTTCATTTTCCAGTCTTATGAGTTTTCCCCTAATACACCCAGACACTGGTTTTTCATCCCATCCTCTTTGCTGACAGAAAAATCTGAGCTCCGGTTACTCTGGTCTTGGTCCTGCAAAACAGTATGATATTTACATTGAATCAATGTTTGCCCCTTCTTATCTTATTCTTCTTTATCTCGATATTAGACCAGCCATGCGCTGGAGTTTTACTGCCTTTATTTCTTTTTTTTTTAATGTTTATTTATTTTAGAGAGAGAGAGAGAGAGACAGAGGGAAAGAATGAGCAGGGAAGGGGTAGAGAGAGAGGGAGACAGAATCCCAAGCAGGCTCCATCCTGTCAGCACAGAGCCCGATGCAGGGCTCGAACTCATGAACCGAGAGATCATGACCTGAGCCAAAACCAAGAGTCAGACATTTAACCGTCTGAACCATCCAGGCGCCCCATTTACTAGCTTCATTTCTTGAGCCTGAGTAGTTTTCTTGTCTACTACTTAGTCCAGATTCCATGCCACCTCCTCCCACTTTCCCCAGGACAGCCCTCAACAAGGAGCCTTGTCTTATTCTGCATTCTGGTCTATTGATCAGGACTCAGGCACCCTGCTTACCTCCTAAGAAAATAATCCTCTCCCCTGGATTGGACCCAGCCCTCGTGACCTCCAACCAATATTTTGCCATCTGTCTTATTCTCTAATATTAACTGACTCCACATGTGCCCTGTGTGGCTGAATATGTCAATTAAGACCATTTCCAGAATTAGCATTGACATATTTTCACTCTGTCCCACACTGGGCCTGAATTAATACCCTTCTGGAGCTAACTGTGATAGCCAAGTCTCTGAACCCTGGTCCAGCCATAGCCCGTATCAGATGGTGCTACCACCAATAATCACATGCTAATTTATCTCTTATGTTGACCCATATTCACAAATATCTAACTTATGAAAAGACAGCTTGCTCTTAGTCTTTCTTTTCAAGATTTCTTTCCAAAATTTCAGAACATAAGATGTATTGTAAATGACTATTGTAAGCCATTTGAGTTATGAAAAGTCATGAAAGTGACAGCAAGAGTCTCTTTCATGGAGAAGTAGTAGAGAAAGGAAAAACTTAAAAGTGGGAAAATTGGGTTTTATTTTTTGCCTATTTAACATCATTCTTGGCAAACATTTGAACCAAGATGGTAAAGAAAATGGCATTTCAACATGCCATTTGGGTACCATTATCAAATTCTCATCTTAGAACTGATTTTATTTTGGAACAGCAATTGGAAGATGACGGTCAAGAATATCTATAATGAAATCTTGCAGATTTACAGAACATTTGTTTCTTATCATAGTGGAAGTACAGTTCATTATATTTCAAAGGCCCTGTTTGTAATTGGCAAAAAAACTATCCACCAACCTTAATGTTTACCAATTACCTCTCCTCCAACAAGCTACACGATTTGATTTGTTTTGGACTTGTGCAAAACCAGGCTACTCTCAAGTTTTCAGGGATCTTTCTTTCGTAGGCTCTGGAGGGGTTTTAGAAGTCTCTGACTCCCCAGAAAGGGCTAGGCCTTCACTCATTTATGTGCCTCATTTATTTGCCCATGTCACTGTGTACATGCTTATATTATTAGGATCACAGCAGGGAACTAATAGCATAGTGAAAGAGAATTTAATAAAACGCCCGTTTTAAACGATGTGGTTATGATTTAGGGAAACTAAAGTGAAAGAGCACAATGCCCTAGCATTAGCATTAGCGGATCACTCTTAACATCCTGATGTTTAAAGAGTCTATAGCCTGTTGCTAAATCTGTAAGGCCGTAGCAATATGGAGTCAGCCATAGCACAACCACTCTGAAGCAAGTCAACCAAAAGGAAACTGGGAGAGTAAATACTTAGCTTCATTCAGTTGCCTTCTGCCCTCCTATCTCTTACTAGGTTCAATCCATAAAGTTCAGTCTCCCAGGAAAAAAGCAGGATGGAGAGGGTTAAGCTGTGGATCTTGAGGAAAAAAAGGACTGTATCCACCATGGTCTGTTTGAACATACAGTGTTCCTGATAATGTGTTCTTTTACAAATTATTTTTTTAGGGGCACCTGAGTCAGTTGAATGTCTGACTCCAGCTCAGGTCATGGGTTTGAGTCCCACATCAGGCTCTGTGCTGACAGCTCAGAGCCTAGAGCCTGCTTTGGATTTTGCATCTCCCTCTCTCTCTGCCTCTCCCCCTCTTGCCCTCTCTCTCTCTCTCTCTCAAAAATAAATGAATATTAAAAAAAAATTAAAGCTATTTTTTAGAGAAGTTTTATCTTCACAGTAAAATTGTGAGGGAGGTACAGATATTTCCCATACATTCCTTTCCCTCATACTTGCATAGGCTCCCATATTATCAACACTCCCACCAGAGCAGTACAATCATTACAACTGATCAACTTACAACCTACATTGACACATCATAATCCCCCAAAGTCTGTAGTTTACCTCAGAGTTCCCTCTTGGTGTTGTACATTCTATGAGTTTGGACAGATGTATAATGGCACGATTATAGTATCATGCAGAATATGTCTAAATGTATTTTATCTCATGTCTCTTATGATTTTTCTGCCTCCCCAACCATATTATGAAATACTCAAAAACAAGAACTAAGTCTTATGTTACTTAGGTATCCCCCAGCCTACGCATTATGTCCAGCACATTGTAGGCAAGAAGTAGTTGTTTGCTGATGAATAAATAAAGACATATTGGCTTTTGTTTTTAAAATAATATGAGAGTTGTGATTCAAAATCAGTACAAGGTCATTTTCAAAATATTGCTATCCTCTCCCTTTTTTAGGGTATTCAAGTAAATATTATCCTTCAGGTGATAAAAATCAATCACATTTCCTAAATTTATAGGAGGGGCTTCTTGAGTAAAATTGCATTATTTACACAGTGCTTTAGTGAAACAATTGACTGATTCAACATGCAAGATACTTGGTTAAATTACATTCATATAATGTTGAAAATAAGATTTTTTTAGTCTTATTGACTCAAAGCTATTATCTTTGATGATGATCTTTCTACTCCCTTTGCCTGAATATCAAAAAGGCCTTTGTATATATTACTTCTGAGAAAATTACTGACACAACTCCTGGTTTGTAATATAAAGTAGTATAATTACAATTTAATGCTTCTCATTGATTGTTTGTGACTTTCTGTGTGCAATTATGTATTCAGTACACTCACATTTTCTATGAATTCTAATAGGCAGAGACTTATTTAAAGTGTAATGTGGTTCAGCTGTCCTATGAAGATTCTTCATTTTTTCATAAAGATAGGTAAAATTTCAGCTGAAATTTGACATTGAAGTTTAAAGCCAGAAAGAAAAGAAGGAAGAAAGCTATTATACATTAGCAGTTTGACTTTGGCACAAAACACCAATAATAACAACAAAAACAGCTGGTTACTTCCACTAGACCCTGGACTTAGGAACCTTTAGGTAAAAACCCAGTGTTGAAACTTTCCTGATTGTATGATGCTGGCAATTGCTCATCCCCTCTGAGCCTCAGATTTTTCATTTGTAAATGAAATGTTAATTTTATTTGGGACATTACTACCTGTAAGGAATGACAGCCTATAAGAACTAAAAGACATGCCTTTTCCTTAATAGACCTACAGAGTAGTTTGAATATTTCTAATATGACTTAATAGGAATTTCTTGGACTGTGAGTTTTTCCTTTTAGATTTGTGGGAAAACAGTTACTGTGTATGAGCTCTGAGAATTATTCCCTCTGTTTCAGGTTATTTTTTTCTCCAGTCTTGATTACTTTTCCTTGTATTCATGTACTGATTGGTACTCAGTTAAAGATTTGAAAAGGCAGCTATCCAAAGATCTGTATTGCTCTCTCGTCTCTGCTATTCTTACCTAAAAATTCTAGCTGTCTTAGCTTCTCCACAACTCAAGCTCCTTTTCCTCACCTGAGTGAAATTACTAGGCTCCTCTTAGATTTCCCTTTTTAAACTACAACTTGTAAACTCTATCTAGACAGTAATTTGAGACAATAAATTGGTCATACTTTGTTTTCCCTAATCTCAGAAATCACTGTCCTGGGCTGCCTGATGTTCAATATCTAAAAGGAAAACCAACAACATTGTTTTATATATTTTGTCCAGTTATTTAGTTGTTTCAGTCAATTGTGTAAATTGGGTTCCTTTTACTTCTTCTTGCCTTGAAGAAAAAGTCCTCAGATACAAGATATAGTACTCTACACAAGATAAAGTGCCCAGATACAAGATACATGGATTTCTTTTTTCTTTTTTAATCTTCAAAAAAATTTTTTTAATGTTTATTTATTTTTGAGAGATGGAGCAGAAGCGAGGGAGGGGCAGAGAGAGAGGGAGACACAGAATCTGAAGCAGGCTCCAGGCTCTGCGCTGTCAGCACAGAGCCCAACGCAGGGCTGAAACTCACCAGCCGTGAGATCATGACCTGAGCTGAAGTTGGAAGCTTAACCAACTAAGCACCCAGCACCCCAATATAGACAGATTTCTAAGTGATTTTGTGGAGTGCCGTCTCCCTAACTATACCCCACTAACTTGTTCTGGATATGTCTTGTGAACAAGAAATAAAACTGCTTTATTTTGCCAGTAAAACAATAGGTTTAATTTATTAGGCATATAAATTACTCTGTCCTGCTTGATTTACATACTCTGAAGAAATGGTATTAATGTTGCAAGTATGTTGTTTTTCATACACCTTGCAGACAATGGGAAAGTAATGGGAAGGAACATGATCTGTGTCTTCATTCCCTAAATCCAAATGCTCTCCAAATGTTGTCAATGATTTCTTCTGGTATTTTACAATATTACGTTGCCTCTTCTATAACAAAACTTTCACCAGATCTAGTAAAGTTATCCCCCATTGCTTTCTGTCTTTTTATTCTCGTACTCTTACTTCTAAAAAGAAATACACTCAGCTCTCAGGAATATCCTCAGATTAAATACCACTATAAACCCACTAAGACTAAGCCTTGAGGGGATCCAGCAGATTGGCAAGTAATTTAAATGCTTTCCAACACAAAGGTTAATTTAATTTATTAGACTGCAATAAAATTTAGAATATTATTAACAACATGCATTAATATAGCCAAAATACACCAATTACAGATGAGAATATGAAGAAAATTGAGCAAATATCAGGAGGAAAAAGCCAATAGAAATAGAACTAGATGTGACATGGATGATGGAATTCATGGACAAAAACTTAACTATTTTTAACGTTTTCAAAGATTTAAAGAAAAAGATGACAACAATGAGTGAGCAGATGGAAAAACTAGTCAGAGAGAAAGACTTTCTTTAAAAAGACATATAAAATATAAATAAATATGAAGTCCTTAGAACCTTGCCTAACATTTAGTTAATGCTACCTCAATGTTTGTAAAGTGAAATATCCAAATGCTTTTTCTGCCATTCATCAAAATGCTTAGACCCAATTCTTATAATAAACACACCATATATATTCTGCCTTGTTCTGTTTTCCTTTGTTATGTGGTCTTCATGGGCCTTTCTTTTCAAGGCCCAGCTCAAGGGCAACCTGTCTCATGAAGAAACCATCAACTAATCTATAAACCAATATTATCAGTCGTAACACATTGTTCAGAATTTATTCACTCAGTTACTCATCCAACAAGTATTTATTGATTACCTACTAATTAGTAGGCACAATATTAGGAACTGAAAATGCTGCAGGTGACAAGGCTGGTTTCTTTTATGCCACTTATGTTCTGTTGAAGGAGATGTGAACAAATATGTCCATAAGTAATACTTCTTGAACTTCATAGGAGAAACAAGACTGAAACAAGGGGATGTGATTTAGACTGATAGGGAGTACTGAGAGCTACTTTTTATTGGGTTATTAGGGAAGTCCCCTCTCAGGTGGTTATATCTTAGCTGAGGCTCAAATGCTATGAAGAGTCAGCATATGAAGACTCAGGGGTAAAAATCCCCAATGAGGAATAAGCTTGGTTCATGCTATGAAGGAGAAGGAGGAGAAGGAGGAGGGGGGAGAGAAGAGGAAGGAGAGGAGGAAGGGGAAGAGGAGGAGGAAGGAGGAAGGGGATGAGGAGGAAGGAGAGGAAGAGGAGGAAGAGGAAGGGGAAGAAGAGGAAGAGGAAGAAGAAAAAGAAGAAGGGGGTGGGAGAGGGGGAAGACGACCATCAGGGCTTATCCTTCTTATCAGTTACGTTCCAGTCAGGTAAACAGAAAACATTCCAGTTATTTTAATAACTATAAATTAATTTTGAAATTGGTTAACAATGTGGTGTAAAGCAAAACAGGCAAAAAATACATGCTGTAGTAACACAGAGATACTTATGGTAAGAAGCCGATTCTATCTTAGGGCTGTGGGAGTGAAAAGAATAGGGTTCTTACAAGTGCCAGGTTTGGAAGTGTAGTCCTGTATAGCTGGAGCTGAGATCCTGAGGAGAGGTCACTGTACTGTTGATATTGGTGTCTGTGAGGGGAATAATAAAGTTGGTTCTGATAATATGGATAAACCCTGGAAACTAGAATCAACTGCCAGTGCTAGGGCAAAGAAGTGTCACTGGGGTGACACTGATAAGAAGTGTGAGCCAATAGAAAGGATTCTGTCTTTCTCATCTTTCAGTTTCCACTCTCCCTTTTGCTCCCTGTATTGGCAAAGTTTAATGCGAATCCAGCTAGAAAGCAGAAATGTGGTATGAATATCCCTAGCTCAATGTGGTTGGAATATCCCCAGTTGAGGACAAGACAGAAGCATAAGTGACTTGTGAGCATAAGTGAGTGAGCATGAGAGGACTTGTATACAGCAAATGCAATTGTAGATAATTTGCAAAAAGTATAGATTTTTTTTTTCTATAAATAGAAACAAGATCAGTAGGTAACCAGGAATCTTAAGTATATTTGATTTATATATGGAAAAATGTTACTCAGGTTGCTACATGAACAGTTCATTGGAAAGTGTTAAGAGGAAAAGCAAGGACGTTCAGTTTAGAGGCAATTGAAGTACTCCAGGGGGAAGATGGGGATGGTCTCAACCTGAGAGTTAGCAGTGGAGATAAAGAGGAGAGGGTAGCTTCAGCATTATTTCCCAGAAGTTGCAGTGAAATTAGATTGAGAGGGTGAAAGAAAAGCATGAAGCAAGGATGACTCCCTTGGTTTTTAATTTGAGCAATTGGTTGAGTGGAGATGACAAATAGAATTGTGTGATCCTCCAGTTAGATCCAGCCTCTTGGGTGCAAAAGAATATTCATGATTCATTATGCAGCAATACCTTTGTGTTCCTCAGTTCAGTAAATGACATAACCATTCCAACAGTTGTTCAAGTTAAAAACTTAGGGATCCCCTCTTCCCTTTATCTCCTCCACACCCAAATCCATTAGCAAATCCTGTGGGTTTTACCATAAAATTATCACAAATCTGAGAGAACTCCTTCCTGCTTCCATTGATTGGTATACCACAGAGCAGCCAGAGTAGGAGTTGAGTTTACATTGATAGTATCACTGTGTAAGGATCAACACTCTATAAAAGCTTTCTATTATACTTAAAAATGGAACTTCTCCTTTGAAGGCTCTACCTTCTGCCTATGCCGCCAAAGTCATCCCCTACCAACCCTTCTTGTCCACTTAATTGTAGCTCCTCTGGTTTTCATGAAGTTTCTCTATCACTGTGAGATCAGTCCAGTCTCATGACCTTCACTTTTGCCATCCCATCTGCCCATAATGCACTGCCCTGAAATCTATTGACTTGCTCACTTCACTCAAAACCCCACTCAAATTTTGTGCAAAGTGGCTTTCTCTGATCTCTTTATATGAAATACTCCCTTTCCACATAACTCTATCTCCATGCTCTACTTTAATACTGTTTCAAGTGTTTATTATTATTTGAAATTTTCATTATTTATTTGCTTCCTTTTTTTAACTTTTAATAAAAAAAATCTTTTTAATGTTTATGTTTGAGAGACAGATGTGAGTGGGGGAGGGGCAGAGAGAGAGAGAGAGACACACACACACACAATCTGAAGCAGGCTCCAGGCTCTGAGCTGTTAGCACAGTTAGCACAGAGCCTGATGTGGGGCTCGAACTCACAGACTGCGAGATCACAATCTGAGCCAAGGTCGGATGCTTAACCAACAGCCATCCAGGTGCTCCTGCTTCCTTCTTTTTTTTGTTTTTGTTTTTGTTTTTTTGAATGTTTACTTGTTTTTGAAAGAGAGACAGAGCATGAGCAGGGGAGGAGCAGAGAAGGAGACACAGAATCTGAAGCAGGCTCTAGGCTATGAGCTATGAGCACAGAGCCCAACGTGGGGCTTGAACCCATGAGCTGTGAAATCATGACCTGAGCCAAAGTCAGATGCTCAACTGACTGAGCCACCCCGATGCCCCTGTTTGCTTCCTTGTTAAAGATAAATGCCCCCAATGGAATGTAACACTCTGAGTCAGGGAGGGGCTTTTTCACTCCTGTAACCCCAGGGGCTACAACAGTTGCCAGCATGTAGCACATGTTCAAGACATTTTTATACATAGATTGATTCAAGTAGGTGTTCTTTTCATTATATGATTCAGATTCTTACTAGTAACAGAGCTGGAATAAAATATAAGTTTTCCTCATTTCCTTCAATTATATTCCATTGGCAGATTATCACAATTTGTGATTATACATGTAATTATTCTCTGTGAGGTGTTTTTGAAGTCTACAAGCAAAAGGAACCTGCCTATTTTGTTGACTGATGTATCCTTCTTAATTTCCACTATTCCTGAAATATAGTATATGCTTAATAAATATTTATTGAATACATGAATAAATAAATTCAAGAATATACACATGAAAAATTGATACCTTTCAATTTGTAGAGAAACAAGAAAATGGAATTAGAATGAGTTCCCTAAGCCGCTGTCCACAGGTGGCCCTGCTTCTTTAAAGCTAGCTATGAATATACTGCCCTCTCATGGTCCACTTCAGACTAAATTAGAAAAGGCACACTATATATATTCCATTATTATGTAAATTTTATTCTAAAAGGATCCCTTCTGAAAGATAACTATGCAACCAAAATTTACCAATAGGGGCTTTTTAGGCTTGTGGATGAAATTGCCATTGCAATGTACCAGGTAATAAGGCTGTACATGACAATACAATTGTAACTAAACGTATTGTGTATATCTTTCAGCCTGCATGATTTTTAAAATGCTTTCAGGATTAAAAAATAAAAGGACCTTGACCACAGAGTTTCAATATTAAAGATGGTCAGAATAATACAATAAATCCCTAGGCACCTGGCTATCAGCACAACTCCCTGCGTATTTGAAATATCTTTGTTTGCTTTTCACACTAACACCAGTCTAACTGGGAGCAATCAAATAATCAATTCTGCAAAGGTGACTTTTTAAAGAACACGAATATATGTGAGCCCTGGGAGTTGAGGTAGAGATGTGGGGAGAGGGAGGCAGAGAAAAACTTGAGCCTTTGTGCATTCTGAGTGCTATACTCTTTACGCAGGGAGAAAGTAGTATTTTAGTTCTGCTCTTCCATTTCTCAATCCAGTAATGTGACCTGCATTAATGGTGGTCTCAGAAGGGAAACATGAGCAAAAACAATGGCAGAAGGAGCCAATTTAGGAATAAAATAATTTGCATTTGTATAACACCGTGTGTGTTTGTTTGTTTGTTTTTGTTTTTTTCCTCCCTAGGTAACCAAGCGCTTGCCTGACACAAATCCTTCTCTTGAAGAAGGTCATTTTGACATCCCTGGTGACTTCTGAATTGTCTCTCTCCAACAAAATGACTTACGTTTTCATGCATTCAGTCCCCTGCAAATTCTTCCCCTTCTCTCTCCTCACCACAAACCTAGTCTAGTATAAATAAGCTAATTATAGAAATTCTGAGTATGAAGAGATCCTTAAGGGTCTTCTGGTCCAAAAGTTTGCAGGCAGACTTGCTCTTAATTTCTAAGTAAAAATTAATGGCAGAAACTCTAGAAAAGTGTTTTTTTTTTGTTTGCATAACCCATTGAGTATGTTGGATTCCTAAGATACATCCCAGACACTCTTACAATAGGAAATATAGAGTTTCTGAGCGTTGGGGTCAGAAATGCATTTACAGCAAGCATTCCAGGTGATAGATATCCCTCAATGTTTTCCATCTCACATATTAGCTATTTTCATATTGTTAAAGTTACACAATATTTTAAACATTCAAAAAGTTAAGAAACAATTAGAAAGAACTGTCAGCTAATGCAATATTCAGATTATGCACAAGTAATTTTTTTTGCCATGTGAGACAGACACATTTTAAAGAAAATCTTACAGATACATTTAAAACCTCATGACCAGTTTTTGATGTTCCTTCCCTCCCTAGAGTGAACTACTCCCCTGAAGTCCTTGAATATTTTATATTTGAATATTTCATTGTGAATATTTTATTCAAGTGTAACATCATACATAAAATTTCAGAAATCAGAAGTGTAGGCCTTGATAAGTTTCACAAAATGATCTACTTTGTAACCAGCACCCATATGAAGAAAGAGAACATTACCAGCACCTGAGGCACCTGGGTGGCTCAGTTGGTTAAGCGTCTGACTCTTGATTTTTGGCTCAGGTCATGATCTCACGGTTGTGAGATCAAGCCCTTCGTGGGGTTCTGCGCTGAGTGCATAGCCTGCTTGAGATTTTCTCTTTCCTTCTCTCTCTGCCGCTCCCCCACACAAATAATGGAAAACAAAACACTACCAGCACCTCTGTAAGACCATTTCCTGGGTTATATCTCCCCTGGTGTCCCAGATGACACCCTGCAATGTTTACTTCTAAGCCCTTCATGGAAGGGTCTTAAGTTTTCCCTTTTGTTTGTTTCCCCACTATAGCATGACTCACAAGAGGTTTACTCTGCTTTTCAGGAGTACTTGACTTCTTATCTTTCCACTATTATATGTTTAATATGTACCTAGTGATTCAAAGTGGAAACCAGTGTGTGGTGATCTTGTTTGTTTCTGTCATTCTGTTAGCCTGGGATTTGTTCCCCTCAAATCCTGCCTGTTTCAGACTCTATAATGCCATTACAAGATTCTTTGTGTGTGTGTGTGACTATTTTTAAGAAGTTTTACATTTTAGGTTTATAGAAAAAGGAAAGAATAGAGTTCCCATATAACCTTCTCTCTGCCCAGTTTCCCCTATCATTAACATCTTGCATTAGGGTGACGTATTTGTTATCATTGATGAGCCAGAAATGACAAATTACTAACTGAAGTCCATAACTTACATTAGACTTTACTCTTTGTGTTGAACTTCCTATGAATGTTAACATATGGACAGTGTATGATACCATTGCAGTATCATCCAGAAAAGTTTTACTGCCCTAAAAATCCTCTGTGTCCCACCTGTTCAGCCCTCCCTCACCCCAAACCCTTGCAACCCCTGATCTTTTTACCGTAGCTCTAGCTTTGCTTTTTCTAGAACGTCATATAGTTAGAATCATAAAAGTACATAGCCTTTACAGATTGGCTTCTTTCACTTAGTAATATGTATTTAAGTTTCCTCCATAGGAGCTTAATAGCTCCTTTTTATTGCTGAATAATGTTAACCTGTATGGATATATGTTATTTATCCATTTACCTGTTGAAAGCCATCTTGGTTGCTTCAAAGTTTTTACTATTATGAATAAAGCGGCTATTAACATTTATGTGCAGGGTTTTGTGCAGATATAAATTTTCAGTTCACTTGGGTAAATACCAAGGAGTGGGGTCGTTAGGTTCCAGGGTATGAATATATTTCATTTTGTAAAATATTGCCAAACCATTTTCAAACGCAGCTATACCATTTTGCATTCTCATTAGCCATCAATGAAGCTTACTGCTGGTCCATATCCATACCAGCACTTGGTGTTGTCAGTGTTTTAAAGTTTGGCTATTCTAATAGGTTTAGTGGTGACACAATGTTATTTTAATCATTTTCAGTTTTCTAATGACATATGACATGGAACATTCTTTCAAAAGCTTATTTGCTCTCTGCCTATCTTCCTTGGTGAGGCGTCTGTCCAGATTTTATGTCCATTTTAAAAAATCAGATTATTATTATTGAGTGTTAAGACTTCCTTGTGTATTGTAGATGACAGTCTTTATCAGATGTCTTTTGCAAATATTTCTTACAATTTATGGCTTGTCATTCTCTTGGCATTGTCTTTCACAGAGCAAAAGTTTTAAATTTAATGAAGCCAGAATTCTCATTTTTTTTCTTTCATGGGTCATGCATTTGTTGCTCTAAGAATTCATTGTGAAACCCATCACCTGGATCATCTCCTCTGTTACATTCTAGGGCTGGGATAGTTTAGTATTTTACATTTCTACCTATGACCCATTTTGAATTATTTTCTGTGAAAGACGTAAGGTCTGTGTCTAATTTCATTTAGGTTTGTTTTGTTTTATATGTGGATATTTTGTTCCAGCATCATTTGTTGTAAGACTCTTCTTTCTTAAATCTATTACCTTTGCTCCTTTGTCAGAGATCAATTTGTGTGCGTTATGTCCGGACTCTCCATTCTGTTCCTTTGATCTATTTGCCTATCTTTTTGCCAGTGCTGTCTTGTCTTGATTACTGTAGCTTCAGGTCAGGCAGTGTCAGTCGTCTGACTTTGTTCTTCTCTTTTGATATTGCTTTGGCTATCCTGAGTCGTTTCGCTTCCCTCATAAATTTCAGAATCACAAAATAACTTGCTGGGATTTTTTATTGCAATTGCATTGAATCTATAAGTCAAGTTAGGAAGAACTGACATCTTTACAATATTGAGTCTTGTCAGTCTTGATTATGGAGTATTTCTCCATTTATTTAAATCTTCTCTGATTTCTTTCATCAGCTCTTCTTGAAATGTAAGTAGTAACCAACTGTTTTGGTTCTTCTCAGCAAGATTATTGGTGTATTTAAAGCCTTTCTGTTACAGCTGGAAGTGGGTTGTTCTCCCAGACTGTACTTAAGGTCCCTAAAGCTTGACATCCATTGTAATGCAGAAATAGATGAGAATTTAATATAAACTATTATTTATAGAATTTATATTGATAGAATTTAATATAAAATATAATTTAATATAAAGAACCACACACATTTCAGGGTTGACAATGCGTTTAAGTCAAGTACAGAACATAAAATCAAATGCTTTGGAGTTATACAATGTGGGCTCAAATCCTTGATCTAATATTTGCTATAAAACTCTGACCAGTTATTTGGTATCTGTGAGCATCAGTTCCCTAATGTATGCCCAAGTATATAAACATTATCAACTCAATATTGTTTGCTAGGAGTAAATGGTAAAGCACGTTTAAATTGCTTAATGAATGATAGGTGGTACTCAAAATATTATTTTTACATGTATTTTATCATTGATTATGGATTTAAGTAAATCAGGCATTTGGATAACTCAAGCATTTTGTCATTGATTGTGGACTTTGATAAAGCAAGCATAAATAAGCAAATAAGAAATATTTTTTTATTCTTTTTGCCAAAGAGATCTGACACTATGCCAGGGATGCGGAAATTTTTCTGCTCAGTCACTAAAATAAACCCTGAAGAGATGTCATGAAGATGCTACAAATATCGCAATCAACCATTTACTCATTTCAGGAAGTCCACTGCCCCCAAACTATCTTCTGATATTCAAGAATTTAGGTAATATGTCTACTTTTAATACTATCACCAAGTTATGAAACTTAACTGTGACTCTTTGCATGTACTCAGTTCCCAGTGCTAGTAAATATATTTTACATTAGAAATATCTCTAGGGGTGCCTGGGTGGCTCGGTCTGTTAAGTGGCCGAGTTCGGCTCAGGTCGTGATCTCACGGTCCGTGAGTTCGAGCCCCGGGTTGGGCTCTGTGCTGACAGCTCGGAGCATGGAGCGTGTTTCAGATTCTGTGTCTCCCTCTCTCTCTGCCCCTCCCCTGTTCATGCTGTGTCTCTCTCTGTCTCAAAAATAAATAAACGTTAAAAAAATTAAAAAAAAAAAAAAGAAATATCTCTGGATACTGACCCACTTTGGCATTTCCACAGTCTCAACTTGGGCTATCACCATATTTTGCCTACTTGTTTTCTAACAGCTCTGACTTTTATATCTTCTCCCATCACAGGGTGTTCTCTGCACAGTTGCTAAGTTTTTGATTTATATAAAACATAAAAATAAACATTTTACTCATGACCTACAACTATTTAATTGCCTCCTACCTTGTATCCCATGTTAGTTCCCACATATCCTGCATTGAAATGATTTAAAGTCAATCTCAGAATTAATACTTTTTATTCCCAGCCTAGTCCAGTGACTAATTCATCCTGGTTTTAACACTGAAATTCTCACATGCCAGGAAAACCTTTATTTCAAGGAAAACTGGCAGGATTTGTCATCCTAGATACACTGAATCAGACGTTCTGGTGGTAGATCCAGAAAACTATGTTTTTGAACATGCTTCTCCAGTGATTCTTATTCACAGAAAATGTCGGTGAGCCACTGGCCTACAAATAGATAATCTCCATTTTTGCATTATATAATGTCATTTTGGACATAATTTTATTACAATTTCTTTGTGTAGTATTGTCTCGCACACCAAACGTATGACCTCCTTGATATTAAAGACAATGCTACTTATTTTTTAATCCACAATGACTAAAGATAGTTGAATCTCATTATTAAAAATAAATATATGAATATAGTATGTACTTCGATTTTCCTATGGGGTAATTTTTTTTTTCTTTTTAAGTTTGGCAAAATGAATGGATGTGAGCGAGGATGACTGAAATTCGATATTAAATAATTTAAATTTTCTTTTCTTGATTTCCACTAACTAATATGTTGTTGATCTATTATTTACAATGAGTGTCCATGTAATGAAATATCTTTACCCATGTTCTGGTCTAAGTCCTATTTGAGTCTCTGTTGAATGAATCAACACACAAAAATTATGAATACCATGCCAGTGGCCACATACAAGTATATGCATACACTGCTTAAAAAGCAGAATAGCCTCGGGGTGCCTGGGCGGCTCAGTCAGTTAAGCGTCTCACTCTTTACTTTATTTTATTTTTAACATGTATTATCAAGAGACAGAGAGAGACAGAGCATGAGCATGGGAGGGGCAGAGAGGGAGGAGACACAGAATCTGAAGCAGGCTCCAGGCTCTGAGCTGTCAGCACAGCACCAGATGCAGAGCTCAAACTCACAAACCGCGAGATCATGGCCCTAGATGAAGTTGGACACCTAACCAACTGGGCCACCCAGGTGCACCTTAAGCATCCTACTCTTAATTTTGGCTCATGGGATGATCTCACGGTTCATGAGTTTGAGCTCCATGTCCGGCTCTGTGCCCTCAGCGAAGAGCCTGTCTGAGATTTTGTCTCCCTCTCTCTCTGTCCCTCCCCTGCTAGCTCTCTCCCTCTCTCAAAATAAATAAAAATAAGCTTTAAAAAAAAAGCAGAATAGTCTTTAAACAAAGATATTTAGAAGAGAATGTGTTTTCATTTAAGTGCAACAATTAAGGTGTTCTTTTTTGAAATATTATGCCATTATTCTCATTTAAAAGATCACAATTGTTATACAATTGAACATGATTTCTTAGTTATTTTGGTAACAAATGTGAATTTGTGATATCACAAGTGATCAAACTCTCCGATTTTCTTTTTACATTTGAGCATGGAAATACTAAATAAATTCAAAAGAGTATCCTTCTTTGGGTTAAATACCATGAAAAATGTATACATAAAAAATAAATCTCAAACCCAGTGCTTCTTTTCAGGCATCATTTTGGCTTGAAATCCCAGAATTAAGACTTGGATGGGACATAATTTTAGGAAATGGCTAAAAATACCTTAAATTCCCTGACAAGTCCTTAATGGATATTTACTTTAAGATTTTTCTCATAGGACGTTTGCTCATAAGCTATGTATTGGTCTTGCAAAAATTATTGGAGGATTTTGGAACCATAAGCAGTGATTAAGTTAAATCTCAGTCAGCAATGTCTTCATGGTATTTCAGACAGCGATCATTTTCATACAACACATGAGTCCCTCCATTCATGGTGGCTCCTAATAGTATGAATGAATAAATACTGAATGGTTACCAAAGTACAAATAGCCAACATTTAGTTGAGTAATTCAGTTGAATAATTTAACAAACATTCACTGTATGTGGGTTTTTCTTTCTTATCCTATACTGTTTTGAGCCTAGGAATACAACAATAACTGTAGCATAGAAACTGTTATGGGAAATACTGGGAGAAAGATACCCCCAAACACATGAAACCCATATGTCTCCAGGATCGCAATAAAAGTAAACACTTCTTGTTCTTGGTTCTGCTTCCATGTTAACACCCTATTTTCTTTTGATATCTAGATCTGACTTGATTATGTAATGAATCATCCAAACTGCAACACACAACACACTGATAATTAGAGCCACTGGACACACACACACTCATAGATACATAAATACACACATGTATACTCATGAAATATTTATTTAAAAAATGCTTTAATGTTTATTTTTGAAAGAGAGAGAGAGAGAGAGAGAGAGAGAGACGGAACATGAGCAGGGGAGGGGCAGAGAGTGAGGGAGACACAGAATCCGAAGCAGACTACAGGTTCTGAGCTGTCAGCACAGAGCCCAATGTGGGGCTCTAACTCAAGAACCACAAGATCATGCTGAGCCAAAGTTGGATGCTTAACCCACTGAGCCACCCATGTGCCCATGAAGCATTTATTTATTGAGTTAAATTGATATTATTATATTGGTACATTGAATTGGATTTAAAAAAATGAACCATTATGCAATTAACTAATTTTCTACTTAAAGCACTTCTGTTATTGATACAACTTGGCATCATTTACCAGTTTAAGAAAAAATAAGTGAAATTAATTTAGAACAGTTGTTTCATCTAAATATAAAGTTATGTTTCAGAAGGTTATATAGAAACATATTTCCAGCAACTACAAATGTTAAAGCATTGTCTTCTGAAATAGTTCTTCAGGTAACTACGAACATTGAAATATATGCCCATGCTTGTTTAGCAGATTTGTTTCTTTTGCTTTCCATGTCCTATGATTGATATACTATGATTGCTATCCCATGAGCCACATGGAAAATGGTAAATATTTGAGTATATTGTGAGTTCATCATTATGTACATTATTAAAATAGAAATCTGGTACTTTTTATTAAAAAGAGAACTATAATTTTCTAGCTTATTCAACTGAATTTCTTACAAAATCAAAAGTAATTCAAAACTCAAAGATGAGGGGCACCTGGGTGGCTCAGTCGGTTAGGCATCTGACTTTGGCTCAGGTCATGATCTCATGGTTTGTGGGTTTGAGCCCTGCATCAGGCTCTGTGCTGACAGCTTGGAGCCAGAGCCTGCTTCAGATTCTCTGTCTCCCTCTCTCTCTGCCCGTCCCATGCTCATGCTCTGTCTCTCTCTGTCTCTCAATAATAAATAAACATTAAAATAAAATTATAAAAAAAACTAAAAGATGAACAAAAAGTTGTAAAATTACATTATAGTGGTACAGATTTTCATCAGACGCACTAAGATCACACAGCAAAAGTGTTCCTTAACTAATGTGCCTTGCATATGGTCTACTCAGTCTCTCTTTCTTAGCAATTATTTTCTGGTTCCCACTAAGTCTTGAATGATGGATGGCCTAGTAGCTCCATGCATTTCAGGCCCCCATGGCATGAACCTTGCAACAATTGCTTGGTGTTCAAGTGACTAGTAGAAGCAGCAGGATTAAATACTTCTTTACCAGCATTCACCATGAAGGAGCTCGCTGGTCTGAACCAGGGGTTTCTGAGCACATTTTGCTGTGTTAAAGGGTGTCTTGCATACTTAAATGAAGGGTGTGAACCACCTTGTATATGGTAAAAATGATCACATATGCTCTTTCAGGTTTAACCACATGTGAAATTAAAAACCATTTTCATTACACGTGTATTTCACATGATAATATATAATACCTTAGCAGAAACTGAAAGTTCAACATGGACTTTTACCAATTACATCTCAGTTTATTTTAATGCAATTAATAATAATAGTGCTCAATTAAAAAAAAATGAAAAATCCAGGGCACTTGCTAAACCTGATGGAATTTGGGACAACAGTGAAACTGGGATATAAGTCACCATATCACTGATCTACCCCCGTATCACTTATTCTCATTTTAAGAAGTAGCTCACATAAGTCCCTGTGAATCATAAATGATGTTTCCTTCTACTTTGTGTGATGATTCTCCAGTTTTAGTGCTAAAGCTTCCTGGCCACGTGTTCTTTGCTTCTTGTCCTGGCATCCATTCTCTTGCAGCAATTTCTGCTGCTGTCATTCCCTCTCAGCGGTACCCGTGCTGACATTGCTGTAAGCAATCTCCTCTAGTTGCCAAATTTTAGTGAGGAATACATACCTTCCTTCCAATTATGTTAAACTTTATTATTAGACTGGGAAGCAGGGCAGCTCACACTCTAAGTTTCCTACAGTGCTTTATTTTTGCACATTTATTCAGTTCATTGTATTTCTTCTGTCTTTAATAATTTGACTCAAATTCCCTGGAGACCTAAATCAAGAGATCGTTTGAATGATTCCACTTTCTCATTTTTAACCTGAATTTCCATGTACTTGTTTTGAGATGGATTCCTTCTTTTACATGAGCTCTGCTTGGAGATTAAGAGTTAGCCGATGCCTTCCGACTTCTTAATTCATAATCCTGGAGAACAGCTATCACCCGACACATCTCATCCTGGACCCTCCAATAAAAGCAAATGATGACTTTTGCAAATCAAGTTTCAGGGAAGCAGACAAATATACTGAAATAGGACTGGATTTACACAGGTTATGTGGCTTAAATTGTTGACCTGGAATCCTGCATACAGAAATAATGGCAGTCCAGTATTGTGATTTATGTTCCTGTTTCAATGAGAATAGGAAGAATGAGTCAAAGAAAGTTATACAAGGAAGATGCCGTTTGAGGTAGATTACTTATGGTAGCTTGATCAGAATTCCTTAAGCAAATAGAAGAAGGAAGGACACTTTAAGTAGGGAGAAATCACATGTTTCAGTGAAGTGATATGTGGAAAATTGCCACCTATTTAAAAATTAATGGATGTTCTGGCAGATAGAATGAAGAGTTTGGGGCAGGAGGCGATAGGAGTTAAGATACTGTCAAAGATTTTGCCACTTAAGAAATCTGGACTTTATTTGGTTTGAAGGAGCAAGCAGACACAGGTTTGTTAAAAAGGAGAGTGGAATATGTACTTAGAGCTGTACAGTAATAACTCTTATAGCAGTTTAGTTAATGAGTAGAAAATGGGGTAAGTCCAAAGCAAGTAATCTTACTAGGAAGCAATTATTCTGAAAGATAGTCTTATATTATGGACTTCCAGGTGTCTGAAAATTCTGAGTAAGGGGTCTGACCGTATGTGTTTTTAAAAAGAATGGTCAATTATATAAGCAGTCAGAAGGTCAGAAAACTATAGAGGCATCCTTTCAGTATTCAGGCTAAGAAGACCGATATAATCTCTTCTTTGTTGGTTTGAGAGATAATAAATTGAGTCAGGATCTGATGTCAGGGAAGGGTAGCAAGATAACTTTTGGGTAGAAAGAAACGGGACCACCAGATCAACTTATGCAATAAATCAGGTAATCCAGTGATCCTAATTATGACTCAACAAATGGCGAATTTGCAGTGACATCCCTCCTGTGAAAGCCCTAGGGCTATAAACAAACAGAGGTAAAATTTTTGATCTGAATACCCATTAACATAATAGTAAAGGAATACAGGGGGCTTATCTTCCCTTGCATCATGAAAAGCTAAATTGATGAGAAAAGGGTCCAAGGACAAGCCAGTAGCAAATAAAGTAACCCTTTGGAAAAACAAAAAGCACCTTGAGAAATGCTTGGTTTATTGTAAGAAACATGAAGGCAGCACCCTTGGATGAGAGATTCTTCTGGCGACAGGTAATATGCAGGCTTGAGTCATTCGATTGTAATGTTTAACCGAATTGAGACCTTATTTTTCTCCCAGAAGACAAATTAAGGATAATGATGATGATGCAACAAGCATGATAATAAGAGCTTAAGTATATGGAGTGGTTAATATGTGCCAGAAACTCATCTAAATGTTTAATAAGCATTGTTCACTTTTGTGATAGATAAATAAATAAGTAAGCAATAGATGATAGGTAGATAGATAGATAGAGAGATGCTAAAACAGATGATCTATATTAACCAAATTTTTGAGTAGGTGATTTTTTTTTAATTGACTAAATCTAACTGTCTTGCATACTATTAGCCTTGATCCTAGAATCTGTTTCTGTTATGCTGGTGATCTGGATTTAATCTTCAAACGTAGTCAAACATGTTAAAGCAATGATTAGGCCAGCTGAGACTATAAACTCTCCAGGGAAAATCAAAGCAATCCTTAAATGTGTATTTAATTCCCAAACATATGGGGGCTTTTCTAGAGTCTTTCTGCTCCTGGTTTATAGCTCAATTCCACTCTGACCGGAGAACCACATTTCATGGTGTCAGGCCTTTGGAATTTGTTGAACCTTGGTTGATGACCTAGCATATGGGCAAGTTTTTGGAATGTTGTTTGTGTACTTGAAGCAACTGTTTCAGTGGCTCTTGCCAATTGTTGTGTGCATATATCATTTAGATCAACCTTGTTTTGGTCAGATCGCAGTAACATTTTAGTTTGTTTTATCAAGTGCTGAGAAACGTATTTGAAAAATTTACCAGATTAGCTTGTATTCGTAGGGTTTTTCTTTCAGTCCTGTTACATATGTTCAGTTTAGGTTTATATTCTTGTTGAGGTCAAACATTTAACGTTATGAAACACCTTTGTTTCTTTTTATCGTACTGTAATTTTCTTCCTGTAGTGGTATCTACTTTATTAGTTACACAGGCTTTCTTTTTAGCTATTGTTTATGTGCTATACCTTTTCTCCATCATTTTTTGTGTCTATTTTTTAAAAATATTCCTCATGTACACAGAACATTGTTGTGGTTGTAGCTAGTTGTCTCCTCTGTCTTTTACCTAGAGTATTTAGTCAGATTATCTGTCATACTCTTAGGATTTATTTTGTGACTCAATTTACCATCTTGCCATTACCTTTTGACATGTGTTCTTTGTTTCTATTTCTCACCTTTTTCTTTGCTTTAGTATTTTATTTTCTTCCTCTCCAATATTGGCTTGTTAGTTATGCATAATTTTACCATAGACCCTAAAGATTACAAAACACATTCTCACCTTAGGGCTTTAGAGCACTTGCGCTACATTATTTTCCTCTCCCCCACCATTTTCATGATTATTGTTTATTAAATCAATGTAAGCTTGAGAGCAGGATTCAGCTCAAAGCAATTTGTATTCAAAATAATGGTTATGTGTTGATTTTTTTTCAGTCCATACTTACCGATTCTGTCGTGTGTGTGTGTGTGTGTGTGTGTGTGTGTGTGTAGAATAGAGTGAAGGATTATGCCCCTAGAACAAAGTACTGACAAATACAAGGCACGGGACCTGATAGTAAGAAGAAGAAACTTGTTGGGTTTCCTTATCAATTCAGAGTGTTAAAGTGTATTTATTTGGGGCTATGTGCCAGATACTGTACTGGACTTTGAAGATTCAGTAGAGAAGAAGAAAGACATATTCACTGGTTTTATAACATTGCATTCTAACAGGGAAAGAGATACAAATCAAGATGCACATACAATCTAATTCAGTTATTATGTTTCATTTGCTTGTTTAAGGAAACCAACAGATGCAGTAGGAAGCAGAAGTGTGGCTGAGGCCATTTTAGGGTCATCACAGAAAGTGTCTCTGACTGTAGAACATTAATCCCCTTATCTCAAGGATGAAACAAAAAAGCTAACTAAGCAAATAGGCAACGTGTGGTTCATTTGAGGGGCGAGAGAATCTATTGCTTGTTTTCCAGTCTCTGTAACTGATGAAGATAATCATGTCAAAGTTGGATGTTACATGTAGAGGATAGCAGAATTCAACACTGAGGAGCCTGGGTTTCTGAACAAACTCTTGGAGGAGAGTCCCCTTCCCACTAAAGAAATGTTTTACACTTTAACTAGACAAGAAATAAAATGGTCCTATATTTGCTATATTTGGGCTATTATATTTTTTTCAAAAAAAATTTAATGTTTATTTATTTTTGAGAGACAGAGAGCATGAGCAGAGAGGGGCAGAGAAAGAGAGGGAGACACAGAATCCAAAGCAGGCTCCAGGTTCTGAGCTGTCCACACAAAACCAGACATAGGGCTTGAACCCACAATGATATCATGACCTAAGCTGAAATCGGACGCTTAACCAACTGGCTGCCCGGCCTTCCCTGGGCTATTATATATCTTAAAGTTTATTTGTTAGAGCTATTTGCAACACTTTAGCTAATCTTAATGGGGAAAATTAAGATTTTATTCTAAGAACAATGTAAAGTTTTGAAGCTTTCAAGTTAAGGCATGATATGACCCTAATTACAAATTTAACATTACTCTGATTGAAATGTGAAAAAATAGAAGGAGAGTGGGGATAGAAATAAAAGCATAGTTAAAGGTTGGAAGAATGTTCTTGGCAAGAGATGATGATGTTCCAGACTGATATGACATTCTGGAACAGACAAAACTATAGTGATTGAGAACAGGTCAGTGGTTACCAGGAGTTAGGAGCGGAGGAAGGTTGACTCAAAGGACAGTATGAGAACATTTTTAGAGAATAAGAAAACTGTATCCTGAATGTGACTACATGAATTTATACATATGCTAAAAGTCTACATTAAAGAAAAAAACCTTTACAGAATATCAATTATACCGTATGTAAATATAAGAATAACAATGAAAAAAGTGCTTTAAAAACCCCATAAACCTCAGAACAGTTGTCTTCAAGGCATGAAAAGTGATCCACAAGATGCAATTCAATTTGTTTGTACATATTCTTGTTGATAAATTACTCAATAGTCATAGACTGCCCTCTATGTCTTTGTTTATTTTGTAATAAAGTTCTACACAATATTGAATTTAACACATTGGGAGCCACATTTTATTAATTGTATATGTACAATTTTTGAAAGAGATAAAGGAAGTAAATTAGGAAACTAGTTTCAGTGTATGGTATGTAAATAAACTCATAATACTATTTAGTAATGATACTGAAACATTTCTTATAGTTTAATGGGAAGTAATTTACAACCTCAAGCAAGCTGACGTGTTCCTCAAATATATATTGTTTCTTTGAAATTGTATTATATATCATATTGCATTTATATCTTGTGTATCATACACATCATAGTACATATCATAATCCATGAGATTGAGAGGTAACAATTCTTTATTTGCTGTAATTGGGTAGGAATTTAAAGATGGCTCTGAATCTAGTGTCTCCGAGTAGGTGTATGTGTGGGGTTTGTATGCAGACACTGAGTATTGCTGAAGCAGGGATCTTGGGCCGCATGTCACAAGACAACAGAAAATCTTATTCTCCTGCTTGACGTGCCATAAACATAAAGAATGCAAACCTATAGACATATCTGTATTGCAAATTATTATTTATATAGCACTCTCAGCTACTGGTTTGTATCTTCCATGAAAAGAGTATGTTTTTTATGTGTTTAATTATCCTCAACACTCCCAGGTTATTGATGGATTGCATGCTTTCAACAAAAGTATATTTAACTGAATGGATGGTGAACGGATGAATAGATGGATTGGTTAAAGAATTAATTAGTTAAAAGAGTAGTAGTTATCTCCCTTCTCACTTCTTGTTTACATTCCCAGTAGGATCTAGTAATATTATGGGACATACATATTAGGATACAGGTGGGTAGATTGATAGATAAATAGATCCACTATATCTGTCCTATACAAATTTAATAGTTTAAGCCTTTAAGAATAAATGATACTAGTAGGAGCCTTGGGAAAAATATGAATGTGTCTGTGTGTGTGTATATACACTTATATAAATGCATACATGTATATGGGTATATATATATATATTCATATTCATATATACTCATATTCATATATATATTTATATAAATGTATATATTCATATTTTTCCCAAAGCTCCTACTAACATCATTTACTCTTAAATATATTGAATCATCTTATATAGAACACATCAACATTTACAGTGAAATTCTGCTACTAAAGCTACTTAGAGCCCCTTCTCTATTTTTTTCCCCCATTTTCCAGTCTATTATCTTTTGTAATAAGTAATTTCCTTCCAGGTACAGGTGACTCATTTTATCTGAATCAAAGTGATTTCAAGGTTCAGTCTGGATTTTGCTGATGTGCCTGGTTTCAAATATTGAGTCATTCACTTTTTGGCAGAAGAGCCTTGCTCAGTGCCAAGTAATTTAGAAAGCTAGAAGGAGCTCCAGTTGGAAGTCAGGCAGAACACAATCGGGTGCCAAGTTTTCTTTTTCTATGAAACAATAAAGCTGGTAAATGAAAGTGAATTTTGCAGATCTTTACTAGTAGGAACAAATGTGATTCAAAAGACCCAAGCCAAAAGCCTCTCCTGCGCAGTGGGCATTAGCACTCACTTTTATCATTTCAGGCCCTAGTCTGGTGCCTGGCTTAAAGGAGGCATTCAGTTAGGGGGTGTTGTTCAATTCAGATGTTGTGTGCCTCATTAGGGTATTTCATTTCTGCTGCTTCCACATATAAATCATTGTATCAGATAATCTACCTCTTAGTTGAGCTCAATGACCCTGCTTGCCATTTTCTCTGGAATTTTCAGGATCTCTTTAAACGCTTCCTGTTACTATTTCTGGCTTAATTGTTAGCAGTGGAGGTCTACAAGAACTGCATAGAGTTGTAAAATAACTAATTACCAATACATATTCATTGGTGTGATTTTATTTAAAAGCAAATGAATAGCATCAGATCATCATGCTCTCTAGACTCACAGAATTAAATTACACACCATGATTTAGATTTGGACAATAAATAAGACAAAAAGGAAAAAAAAGTGAGTGTGAATTGATCTATTATTTTGCATCTATGATTTTGCAGTCACAGCAAAGTTGTTTGGATTGTAATAGAAAGGCTATAGGTATATTGCATTTTAAAATGGCTCTTGGCCTTTTAAAGGAATAGTCTTATTTAATGGTGATGGAATTCAATCAAGACAGACGTCAAAACTATTTTAGTAGGACTAATATAGTACATAACTACATCATGGGGGAGAACAGCCTCAGCATCCCTTTTGAATGAAATATTCTGAGGCTTGTGGCATTTCACAAATTAAACACATAAAAATAATGTCCGATGCTCAAAAAACAACCACCTTGTTTAAAAATTCTCAGCACTGAGAGCTTTTGAGTTTCACATTTAGTGGCAGTGTAACCTGGACTTTGTTTCTACTTGGACCAGATTCCAGAACTGTGCCTGAGAACACAGGGACAGTTTTAAATCACACTTAGACGTTGAGCATCTAGGAACCTTTTTAAAATGCCCAATACCTTGCCAAATTGTGCAAAATATCTCCCAGGAAGAAAGTAGAAAGACACAGCTTTCAATTATCATTGGCTCCAGAACATGTTAGGTTCTTTCCTAAGGTATAGGTTTTATGCATTCTCAGTTTGCCACAGGGCATACCAACCACCCTCCTTTCAGAACACACATGCTTTTCCAATGTTTTGAAGGTCCACCTCAGATCAGCCTTTGTGAGGTTTCATTTGTGAGGAAATGAATGTATTGGCTATGGTAGATGTTGAATGGGGTCATGGAACAATTTTGAAGTTTTCTATATAGAGTTGCTATAAATTGTGTTTCAAGGAATGGGAATGGGGTTTATATAGGCGATCGGGGCTTTGGATCTGTTCTCCTAATGGACAAGCAAGCTACTTAACCACTATGGGCTTCTCAACAACCTTCTAAATAGGATTTTTGTGAGACTTAAATGAAATAGTATAACAAAATCATTTATAACAGTGTGAGGAGTGGTGGAGAGAAGTCATGGTCTGGAGTCAGACTGCAAGCATTTAGATATTGCCATGTAACAGCTGCCCCATTTAAGGGGAGATATGCAAACTTTTTAGATGTCAGTTTCTACATCCATAAAATGGAGGTGAAAATAATACATAGTCCATAGGATGGTTTAAACAACTATCCCATTTAAAGTGTGTGAAGCACACTTAATCATGATACCTAGCACTTAATACATACTCAAAATTTCATATTCCTGCAACATTTTTTGTGTGTGGGTGTATATGATCTTGTCTTGTTTGCTTGCTTGTTTACTTCTTATGGGTAGGGGCTCATAAAATAGTGGCGAACTGTGTAAGGTAATGAGGGAAACCCAGGACTCAGCTGGGGGGAAAGAACAGTGTCCTGTGACTCTCTTTTCCTAGGTAAGTGCTTTGCCCCTAACATTATCATTATTGCCATAATTAACTTCATAAGAAGTTACAACATATGGTTTCACATTGCATTCGTGTGGAGATACTCAACTGAATATTTCGTCAAATATTTTCCAGGACCTCCATTGAGCTAGTGTTCAGAGTAGCAGTTTCAGGAGATGAAGGGCTCTTGGAATGGATGTTTTCATCTAGAAAATCAATTAATCAGTGGCGATTCTGGCTCCATCTGAGTGAATGAGAATTTGCGTATGACTCCCTTTCCAAGAAATCGTCTCTTTTGGGTGTGCAGAGCACTTCCCGTGAGTCCTCACGACTGCCATTCTATTTGACTAAGATGCCAGTCACGTTCATCAAAGGGAGGTTGGCCACCTGTGAAGATGGGCTGACTGCCCTTTGGGGCAAAGAAATCTGGAGTCCTGGCTTTTGTCAGTTCTAAAAGTGAACAGTTTCCAGATCACTGCTTTAATGGTCCTAGGTTCATCACTGTTGCTTCAATTTAAAAATAATGATTGGCTTTAGATTTGTCATGCGGACGTACCTTAAATCTCAGATTTCTATGGAAATAAATAACATATCGGTTAACAATACAATTAGTTGGATAAGCAATTTAATACCTCTCTCAGTTACCTGGTTTCCCTAATCTTGCCACTGATGTTGGTCTAATATGGTGTGCTTCTCTTCTAGTCATGTAAAAGTAGGCACTTTTCTTCTCTTGCTGACTTGTCCAGGTATTTTGGCATTAGACCGATATTTAGTGTAATTAACTGATTGTAAAAGAAATCAAACAACCTAAGCTGTATCCATCAGAATATCAGTGCTTGCCATGTGTCAGGAACCTTGTTAAATTCTTTGAAAGCATTTAGAAAACATAGCCCTTAGAGTCAGAGTGGTGATTTTAAATCCTCATTTGTAAATGTAGGCGACAACAATAATGATACTAAGCTCACAAGGTTGCTATATGAATATGAATAGATAATTTGCACATACAAAGCACTTAGAATAAAGCTGGGCATTTAGAAAAGTGCTCAGTACATGTTAGATATTATTATTATTGTTATGCTGTGCCATATTATAATAATCTATAATATCCCATTATATGACATACTACAAAATACTCTATTTAAATATATATATATATGCACATATGCATGCATATACACACATGTATATGTATTACACAATACTAGAATGCTAATGTACCCATTCCACAGGTAAAGCAGTTGAGATTTAATGTAGTTAAGAAACTTGCCAATGTCACAAGGGACGTACAACTCAAACCCAAGCAATTAGGCAGCATGATACTCTATTACTTTTGACTATGCACATGTAGTCAATGAGGCAGATTCTTTCTCTAATAGATATAACTTATACTTTGAAGAACCAAATAAATGAAGAGATGATATTTCTAGATTAATAAAGCCAAATAGTATTTATCAAAGAAGTGGGAAGCAGAAATTGGTAAATGTAGAGTTAACCCAAAGGCCCAAGTATCTGGCAGGTACATTAATACAAATGTGTAAAACAAAATAGGTATAAGAATGATGAGGCTTATCATCATAACTAGAGAGCACGGGCTTTAATGATACTGATTCTTATCATGTAGAAATGTGAGTATACCGTCACCAATTTCTCACAAAGGGCCCAGCATCCACATATTTATGTGAAAACACTCTGATTTTAAAAATGGGAATTATTTCAAAATAGTTTAAAGCACTGTGAAGTCTAAATAAAGCAGTTCCACAGATTGAATTTGGCCAATGGGCCACCAGTGTGCAATCTCCATAAAATATGCTGTGAAATCACAGACTCCTGAGTGATGAATTCTTCATAAACAGTTGTATTCCTAAAGAGCTGAATACTTTGAACAGCATCTGCCCATTAATAAGTTCCTCATGTGTGAGACGCTGCATTTACTGAAAAAAAATTCCATGTCGAGACACAGCCTCACTCAGGTAGTGAATACATCACCGTCAAGCCCACGGAGTCTGTTTTTTTCAAGTCTACACAGATATTCTAAGGTAGGGTCCTGGGCATTCACTTATACTTTGCCCCATCATACCCCCAAAATCTTTCCACAAATCTTTGGTACTCTATTTTGTTTTAGTTTCTTGATTTGCTTGGGCTGGAGTGTTGCAATAACATCTTTCTAATTTAGTTGCAGTCCTGGAAAAAATGTTCATCCTTGCCTGGTCTTTTGTCTACTGTCTCTAGTTTTCATTTAGTATCCTACCTACTCCATCCTAAACAGATACCCCTGGGAAAAAATTACACTGTCTCACACCCCACAGCCTACAGTTCAGTCCAAACACCAGTTGCTCAACTCAGTGCTGACAGGAGCAAACAGACTCAGCTGGACACACTTACAATATACTCAGTGCATTACCATTATTGCTATCACACGTCTTTGTTTTCTTCGTTGCACGTGTATAGTCTTGAGCTATTTGCTGAAATGTATACTTCCTATGCATAGGGCCTATTAAATAAATTGTGTCATATAAAACAAAGCACAGAACTTAGTTGAGAAAAGTGACTGTTCTTGATAAGTCCTCTCTTGGTCATTTATAATTATGACCATGGTTTTCTCAGTAGGAAGTTAAAAAACAGAGATTTCTGACTGAGCACAGAACGTTAGGAAATTTCCCTTCTTTTAATGGTAGTCAGTTCTGAAGTGTGATTAGTACCTGAACTCTGGTCTTTTTTACTACTCCAGTTTTCAGCCCCACATTAGGTCCTATTTTATACTTCTTCCCCTGAGGTCCAAAATCTTGCATGTTTTACAACCAAAGCCAGCGGATTCATAGTACTGTCCAAAGGAGGAAGTGAAATCATATTGTTTTAAGCTTGGAATAAAAATTAAGCAAACTGGACCACATAAAATAGAAGCTATAGAACTAGTTCTTAACACTTCATGTCTTCTAATTAATCTAATGTAGTGGACTTAAAATGGTTCAAAAGACAGACTAGAAAATTTAAAGGATTTGCCGGTACATACAAAGATTCTTCCATTTCCTAAAGGGAAATGCAGTGATCATAAGGCAAGATGGAAAACGTTTTAATCATGGTATTAAAACATTAATTTTCTTACCAGGACAATCAGCAACATAGCTAGAATGATAAGTTGAATCTGATTTATTTTCATATATTGTCTTTTATACCAAATACCTTAAAATAGTAGGGATACAATAATAAGATAACATTTATTCAGTACTTTGAAGTGAAATTTCTAACTCTTGAGTGTCCCAGCAGATTGATCTGTGATTTCTCTAAAAAGACAACAAGGTAAAGTTTATCCTGCCCTATTTTCATCCATTTCACTTTGCTTTTTGCTTTTCATTTCCAATCACACAGAATTTGTTACAAGGAAAACAAGGCAGTGCAGGAAAAGGAAGTTGGCAATGCCAGGGGGAGAGTGATTGCAGATCTTTTAGTTAAACTAGGAACTAAAAACCAAAGATTCAGGCTCAATACTTAATTCACTGAAGGCTGACAGTGGTATTGGGTAAAAACCAATGTCTGGATGGATCTCTGTGGAAAAGTAGTAAGGTTATTTTTTTCTAGTTTTTAAAGTACTGTCAGATCAAAGGGCTAATGTAAGTGCATTTACCTCTTTTTAATGTCCAAGTTCAGAATACATGGCACTCTGGTATCCTTCCAAGTGTGATGAAGAATTTCTCACAATACCCTAGCGAGGTCAGTCGAGTTACAGATAGCCCATTGTGGGGAATTTTGCATTACTCCAGAGCATTCTGATAAATGATAAATTTTGCAGTCCGTCAGTAGGATATGTGAAGGTCTCTTCTTTACCGTTTAGCTGGTAACTGATTGGCAATTTTCAATATCACCTGTCCCCACCACCATCATCACTATTTAAGAATGAGTAAAAAGATCTCAAACTATTTGGAGCTCAACAACCACATTAACTGCAGATATTACCTGGAACATGTTAGGTATTTCTAATTTAAAAATAAAAACCATCTTTTAAAGAATGTAGTAAACTGTCTTTTATCAACACCTTTGTCTGGAGAATAAATATTAGACATGGATCATTTGAGCGTTTATGCCACTTATAAATATTGCTTTCACCTTGGATCAAACCCTGATGTTTTCCTTGAAGTCAAGTAGCTTGAAATTGTGCAGGTATTTTTGGTTATAGTCAGGGAAGGTAAAAATGGACAACTATTTTTATGCCTCAAAAAAACCATCCAAGATTTATAAGCATAGCAACTTTTTCCTCGAAACTCCGTCAAAGATTATCCTCAATTAAGTCAGGTAGTTAAATGTTTGCCATTTATTCCATGTACCTTTAAAAAACATTTTTGTGTAATACCGAACTCAACTATTATGTCCAGAATCCTTTCTCTTAATGAATGCTTCAGCACTAACTGTTGAAAAGCAATTTATTTTTATGAAACTCTAAGGATCAAATCTCAGAAGCCATTATTTATATGATGAACCTATGACTTTCCAAATTGGCTTGAAGTGCTGCACAGAAGTGCTCCTTTTGTCTTTTGTATTTGCTTTATTGCTACATGACGTGTTGCTATTTATTGTGAAAAACAAATCTCAAAGCAAAAAGGGAGGTGTTATTAAATATCTCTGTGCAACATCCGTGATTTCCTTTAACAACTAAACTACAACATCTTAGATGATGCTGTTCGTAACATAATGACATTTAAATGATTCAAAATACTTGTAAAACTTATTTTTCTGATATTATGAAATAGGCTTTACTTTAAAAAAATATATTAACAAAGATACAGGTTTTGAGATTGTTCTAAATAATATGAATTCACGATAGCCGCGCTTTCGGGTTTCGTGGAGGAAGACTTTATTAATTATAAGGGAATGGGGATATAAGGAATTGAACAATTACAGTAGGCAAAGAGGGAAAGAAGTGTAGAAAAGAACAAAGAAGGCTTAATACATCAGATCGGTGCTTACAATATCCAGCCTTCTGGCCGGGAAGCCCCACAGTTGAACAGCCGGTTGGAGTCCCCATTGAGGGGTCCCCATTGAGAGTCCTTCCCTCAGGTGAGACTTCGAAGTAGCTATTCCCACCAGAGCAATATATATACTACCTGTGCGTGCTTTATGGCTAGTCATTAAGTTTGCCTAAGCGCTGCCGAAAGTGAGCTTTACTTTTTTTGTTTTTTGGTTTTTGTTTTTTCTGTTTCTCTTCGTATATCACAATCTTAGGAGCTTGGCCCTCTGCATATTCTTCTTTCCTCCTTGATGCATTCCAGGGGAATCAGCCTGGTCTGGCTCAAGGAGGAAGGTGAGGCACATTAAGACCTCTTGGCATCAGGAACAGAAGGGCCACTTCTGATCCCAAGGCCAAATACAGAGGACAAGCCTACTAAGCCCGCATGATTGCCTACATGTGGCTCTGGGCAGATATGTGTGACAGGTCACATAAACAACTTCTATACAGAACAGAGATATACCTAAAGCCTTGAACTTTTTTCTTTTAAGCATGTCTAATGGAACTCTCTTGAATTAATGTCTGTGTTTATTTGATACAAACATAGTGAAACGTTTTTAACTTCATTATTAATTTATTTGGTAGGAGTGGGCTGTTTACCCTGAACAGTCTCAAACATAGTCCACATTTCACTGTCAGAAAGGTTTTAAATGTTGATATTTATCACAATTTACAGAGTAAAATACACAGGAACCAAATTGCCCAGAATACCCTTCTCATAATATATTGAGAATGCAATTGGCTTGCTTCTCATTTCTGGTAATTAGCTGCCTTAGGTGAGCACAAGGTGGATTTACATTTGGTAGAAACATAATGACCAGATTGTCTAAACTGATAATATGGAAATTCTGCTGACACATGGTTTTACAAAAAGAAAACACACCTGAGATAGGATCCATGCCAAGATAGCTGGAATAGAACCGTAGTGTGTAGATACAACTTCATATCATTATGAAAGTCAAATGAGAAGTTCAAAGGGCTATACAGTTTTTCAAGTTTGAAGCATAACTTAATCTTAGTCTATTCATGTTTATCATATGAACCTCCTTTTCGAATAAACCCATTGTATTTGTTTTCAAGCTTGACCTATTAATCCAACTGTTATAGAATGCTAGGTTTTATCTGTTACATAGGTACATATGGTACATATATGTGTGTGCATGTGTATGCATGTGTGTGTATAAATGTGTATATATGTATTATGTATGTAATGTGTGTTTGTATGTCTGTGTATGGTCAGCAGCATGTCAATTTGGAGATTAAAAGCCAAGCTTTTAATCTAGGTTAAATGTTACCAATACATGATACAAGGTGAGTATTGAGATTGTATTTACCTGTTGAAAAAATACTTTGATCTAGTAGCTCCTAAAATTAGAAGCCCCTTTAAATAGCACTCATTTTATGTTAAGGATGAGGAGATCAAGCCCAAGTGATTATCCAAAGTTAAGCAGTCTGTTTCTGAACTCAGCTCCAGCCCAAGTCTCCTCTCTCCTTCTTAGTCCCTCGCATGACCCCCACCACATATGGGAGAAGATTCTGCAATCTAACCAGTCACATTTAAAAATCAGGCAATATTGTTATATGACTTTCCTCAAAGGTCAGTTCAGCTAAAACTATCCATCTGGTTGTAGCACACACACAAGAAGATGTTCTATATGCTCCTTAGGAACAGGAGTGAAATTTAAATAGTTATGTTAAAGCTCCTTAATAGTGTAATTATAGTAATAAAATCTGATAAATAAGAAAAAGAATACTTGCTTCCCCAGACTTACCACCTAGGGGTGATAATTCATTTGTGTCCAGAATAATTAATGTGTTGCATTAATTTTTTCACAAATGAGCATATATCCAAGGTTGTGCATCAAAAACATTATATAAATATATACAATACCGATATCTATTTAGAAAATAACATAAAATAATTATTTTCATTTCATGGAATTTTTTTTCTTTGACATATCAAACAGTATCAGCTGTTAATTACCTTTTTCTCTTTTCTTCCAGAAACTTACACTTTGTTGTTTTTTTTTTTTTTTTGCTATGGTACATCATTTAGATATTCTTCCTTTACATTTTTATAAATGATCCTTTAATTTTCACAAAAGCATTGTTTCCTCTGTTGTATTAACTGTTTATTTTCTCACTGCCTGTGTGTATTTCCCTAGCCTTGCTTGCAATTGTTTTTCTTTCTGATTATCTTGAATATAGATGTTAGAGAAAGTGCTGGTAACTAGGCATTTATTTCCAACTGCAAAACTCAGCATAGAAGTTCTTAAATCCCTATCAGGGAGATATTCAGAAAAATCATGCTCATATTGTTTTATAATGGTCCAGATATTTTAAATGTGTGAATCACCAACCGTGCAAGAGGGTTCCCCTTTCTCCACATCCTCGCCAACACCTGTTGTTTCTTGTGTTGTTGATTTTAGCCATTATGACAGGTGTGAGGTGATAGCTCATTGTAGTTTTGATTTTTATTTCCCTGATGATCAGTGATATTGAGCATCTTCTGAGATGTGTCTATTGGTCATCTGTATGTCTTCTTTGGAAAAAATGTCTATTCATGTCTTCTGTCCGATATTAAATTGGATCATTTGTCTTTTGGGTGGTGAGTTTTATAAGTTCTTTGTATATTTCGGATCCTAACCCTGTATCAGATACGTCATTTGCAAATATCCTCTCCTATTCCAGAGGTTGTCTTTTAGTTTTGTCGATTGTTCTCTTTGCTGGGCAGAAGCTTTTTAATTTGATAAAGGCCAATACTTTATTTTGCTTTTGTTTCCCTTGCCTCAGGAGACCTATCTAGAAAGAAGTTGCTATGGCTGATGTCAAAGAGTTTACTGCTTATCTTCTCCTCTAGGATTTTGATGGTTTCCTACCTCACATTTAGGTCTTACATCCATTTTGAATTTATTTTTGCATTTAATGTAAGTGGTCCAGTTTCATTCTTTTGCGTGTTGCTGTCCAGTTTTCCAACACCGTTTGTTGAAGAGACTGTCTTTTTCCCATTTGATATTCTTTCCTACTTTGTCAAAGATTAATTGTCTGTATAGTTGTGGGTTCATTTCTGTTTTTTTTTTTTAATTCGGTTCCATTGATCTGTGTGTCTCTTTTTCTGCCAGTACCATAGTGTTTTGATCACTACAGCTTTGTAATATAACTTGAAGTTCTCAACTGTGATGCTTCCAGCTTTTCTTTTCTTTTTCCAGGTTAAGTTGGCTATTTGGGGTCTTTTGTGGTCCCGACAAATCTTATGATTATTTGTTCTGGCTCTATGAAAAATTCTGTTGGTATTTTGATAGGGGTTGCATTAAAAGTGTAGATTGGGGGCACCTGAGTGTCTCAGTCAGTTGAGCATCCAGCTTCGGCTTGAGTCATGATCTCGTGGTTTGTGGTTTGAACCCCACGTCTGGCTCTGTGCTGACAGCTCAGAGCCTAGAGCCTGCTTGGGATTTTGTGTCTTCCTCTCTCTCTCTCTGCCCCACCCCACTCATGCTCTGTCTCTCAAGAATTAATAAACGTTAAAAAAAAAAAAACATTTAAAAGTGTAGATTGCTTTTGGGTAGTGAGTAATATAGACATTTTAACAATATTGCTTCTTCTAATCTGTGAGCATTTTCCTCAAAAAGGTAAAAATTGAACGACCCTATAATCCAACAATACTAGGTGTTTACCCAGAGAATACAAAAATACTAATTCAAAGAGATACATGCACCCTGATGCTTAAAGCAGCATTATCTTCAATAGCCAAATTATGGAAACAGCCCAAATGCCCATAAATTGATGAATGGATAAAGAAGATATATATATATATATATATATATATATATATTCCACACATATATATATTATTCCACATATATATATTCCACATATATATGGAATATATATATATATATATACATACAATATATATAAATATATACTATATATATATATATATATATATATATATATATATATATATATAATGGAGTATAACTCAGCCATCAGAAAGAATGCAGTCTTGCCATTTGCAATGATTTGGATGGAGCCAGAGAGTGTTATGCTGAGTGAAATAAGTCAGCGAGAGAAAGACAAATACCATGTGATTTCACTCATATGTGGAATTTAAGAAATAAAAGGGGAAGCAAACCAAGAAACAGACTCTTCACTATAGAGAACAAACTGATGGTTATCAGGGGGGAAGTGGGTGAGGGGATGGGTAAAATAGGTAATGAGGATTAAGGGGTGAACTTGCTGTGATGAGTTCCAGATGATGTATGGAAATGGGGAGTTCATATATTGTACACCTGAAACTAATTTCCACTGTATGTTAATTAACTGGACTTTAAATTAAAAAAAAAACTTACAAAAACTGTATGAATCATATGAGCATTTAATAATTAAATTTTTTTAAACTGCTTATTTCCTTTAGTGACCTTTCAGGATGTCTAGAGAGGCAAAACAAAACTCTTCAGAAACTTTATATACATTGATAATGTTTTAAAGGTCCTTGGTGTAGGAATTTAAGAAAACTCAGTATACTGTTGTTAGGGTTTGTGCTGGTGGTGGAGCTGCTTAAGACAAGTTACTACTGAAACTTTCCTTACTGGACATTTCAGACAATGTAATAGAGTTGCTGGCTACCATAGCCATGTGGCTTCTAATTCAATCACCTATTCAGCCATTCTGGGGTGAGCAGTGAGGAGTGAGTGTACTGAAGCAGTCTGCTGGGGTCCAACCAGGTTTGTCGTCAAAAAAAGATGGTGACTCTTGCAGAAATTCTCTGAATGAGGAGGACAGACAACACTTGGATAACAAAGAGGAAGACTAGAGATACTTCAAGGGGGAGGAAGTCTGTGAATGAAGATAATGGAGGTAACAAAGTGTTGTATGGGGCAGGGGGAAGAAGCATTTAAAAGAAATATCCAACTGAAAGCAAGGTTAATGTGTAACCATTTTGGAAACTTGACTCTGCCTGTGATTTCTTGTATGAGACTGTGAGAATGAGGCAGTTACTCTTGTTAAGTCCCCATATACATAACTTGCAGTATTGTGGTCACCATTTGAATTTGCCCATATTACTTGCCAGATGTTTTACCAATATTATCTCACTTAAAACATTTATATGTATATTATTAAGGCAGAAAAAAATTCCTAAAGGATTAATTTATATTAGTCTCTTTGGCAATTTTGTGCCTGCAAGTAAGAAACTCATTTCTGTTGTTAATAACTGCCCAACTACAGCTGTCCTCTCCTTCCTGTCTCCAGATCCAAGTAAAAAATGCAACAGCTGTCTGCCTCTTTCCTTTCCAGCATTATCATGCCCTTCCGTCCTCACATCTACTTCTAAGATGCTCTTCAACTTAGACCTCATTTCCACCTTCTATCATATTATAACATAGAGGAAACCCTTATTCACTTTGCAGACCTCATCTACTAAAGAATTGTGCTTTAAATTAATTGTGTAAATCTTCAATATCTTCTTTACTTCTCTTAGAATTATAACTGCCGAGAATTGTTTGTGACTTTTTAATTTCCTTCCCAATCTAGCATGATACCTAACAGATGTCATCTAACGAAGAGACTTGGTAGTCACAGCCTTTACTGTGGAAGTTCCTTGTTTACAGCATACTTTTCAAATTCTTTATATTATTCCAAGCCCTGTCTACTTCTTACTTCTGCCAAAGTTCTTTAAGGTTTTCTTGTCTAACTTCCAAAACTTGATTCTCACTAACTTGAATGGCATCAATGAAGTGACAATTGCCTCATAGCTCCACAACTTTGTGTATGTTGCTGGCACCTCTGTTCTTCTTCCACAGTACTCAGTTTCTATTGATGTCACAGTGGAACTTGAAGTACACTGTTCCACTCTAGGTTATTTATCTTATAATTTTCATTGTAGGCACTGTTTCCCTATTTAGTACTTCTGCAGTTATTCACTCTACTGAAATGAACAACCTGCAGGTAGAATCTTGGATTATAGAAGTCAAAAGGGGTTTAACTCTTAATAAGTATTGGAGACTTTGCCCTCATAATAAAAGACTTTACGGTCATTGAGTTAAATATTGTTCTTTCACCTAAGGTTTCCTTTGCCCTTTTGAGCTTCTTGCAAATGTTTTGTGGCAGTTTGCATACTTCTCAAAACCATGGTTTCCCTTCATTCCCTACAGGTCTTAATGACAGTGCTCACCCTGGTTCTGCATCAATCCATTCTCAGATACCTGGCTGACTTTTTTCTCAGTTAGGTATAGTGAAAGAGGGTTGGAGAAACTGATTCGTGACCCCCAAAGATATGATTGAGTTGTTCCTTTTTTAAGTTTATTTACTTATTTTGAGAGAGAAGAAAGAGAGCAGGGGAGAGGCAGAGAGAGAGAGAGAATCCCAGGCAGGCTCTGTGTTGTTAGTGCAGAGACTGACATGGGGCTCCATCTCATAAACCATAAGATCATGACGACCTGAGCCAAAATCCAGAGTCAGACATTTCACCTACTGAGCCACCCAGGTGCCCCCTGTTCTTTCTTTCTCTCTCTCTCTCTCTCTCTCTCTCTCTCTCTCTCTCTAAACAGAGCCTCATCCAGCTCACTGTGGTGTTCATCCTCATTTACCTGAATAGAAACATTAAACCTTCTAAGCTAAGATTAAAAAATCAGATGTGATAGAAAGGCCTTATCTCTGCATCATTTATTTCCTCCATCAGGTGCATTCTGTGCTGCTTGTTTCTGAGTGCAGTCCTGAGCATTCTATATCATAGTTTCCTAATAGGTATGTAGCACAGATCTATGTCTACTGAATTTGGGAAATGGTTCTAATACGGGCTCTGCAGAATGCATACACTCATCGGTGAAACACTGTGAAATCACAGTTTTCAATAAATGTAAAATTGCTTTCAGCTCTCTGTCAGTCTGGGAACTGTATGTAATACAAAGAGAAAGGACTGACCCAGTCAAACAAGAGCTTTTTTAAGCCAAAGCATTGTTTTAAAATCTTCAGTTTGAGAAATCTTTTCCTTTTTTTCTTTCCTATTTGATATTTAAGCATCTGATATTACAAAAATGATTTACTCTCTAAATAATTCTGCCTTTAATAATTAGTTTATACTACTCCCATGCCCTAAGCATCAATGGTGACCACAATACTGCAAGTTATGTATATGGGGACTTAACAAGAGTAACTGCCTCATTCTCACAGTCTCATACAAGAAATCACAGGCAGAGTCAAGTTTCCAAAATGGTTACACATTAACCTTGCTTTCAGTTGGATATTTCTTTTAAATGCTTCTTCCCCCTGCCCCATACAACACTTTGTTACCTCCATTATCTTCATTCACAGACTTCCTCCCCCTTGAAGTATCTCTAGTCTTCCTCTTTGTTATCCAAGTGTTGTCTGTCCTCCTCATTCAGAGAATTTCTGCAAGAGTCACCATCTTTTTTTGACGACAAACCTGGTTGGACCCCAGCAGACTGCTTCAGTACACTCACTCCTCACTGCTCACCCCAGAATGGCTGAATAGGTGATTGAATTAGAAGCCACATGGCTATGGTAGCCAGCAACTCTATTACATTGTCTGAAATGTCCAGTAAGGAAAGTTTCAGTAGTAACTTGTCTTAAGCAGCTCCACCACCAGCACAAACACCAACAAGAGTGTATATGGCCCATGTGACTAAAGCTGATGAAGGGCCAGAATCAGAATTCCCAGTCCTTGAGTTTTCAACCTTGACTAGAACACAAGTAAAGGATGAGGCTTTGGAGATAAAGACAATATAGGGCCAGTTTTAAACAGTGAAGAAAGGGAAAGGGGGCTGGCTCCTTTCCACTGATTCTGCACACAGCCTTTCATAAAGCTTATTCTGAGAGTCCCCAGTGCTGTTGTCTCAAAGACAGAACTTAGAAAATACATATGGGGTCAAACAATTGATAATAAGGAGATTGTTAATTGGATATCAAATCTTGGCAGAGATCCAGGAAGCCAATCTGCAATGTATTTATAGAGACTGGTCACTTAATTTAATAAATATCTGATTTATAAATTGGCTCTTAATTTGCTCTGTAACTTGAGTCCATTCTTTATTCAAATATGAAGTAGCCATAGTATAAGTGAAAAGACATGTCTAATAAGAGGCAAATGAGGTACGATACAGTCCAAACTCCAATTTTGCTATGACATATGAGCCTAAATAACGAGATTGTTCAACTAAAAGAAAAAAAATGGAGTATTAATTCATAATTCCTAGGTCTTTTGTGAGTGTCAAATGATTAAGACAGTGAAAGTGCTTTATAATCATAAGGTATGTTATAAATATTTATAACTACTACTCTCCAAAATACGCTGGTTTATAAACTAGCTATTTTTCTAGTTATATTTAAATAGGTAGTTCTCATTTCTATTGCTCTGTAATCACCCATTCCATCTCTCTTACTTAGAATGCCACCTTGTGTTCCACTGTATAATCCAAAAAACATTCTTGGCACTGATGATATGGTGTTAAGTAAGAAAGACAAGGTTGCAATTCTCATAGATTTATATTACGGACCTCTTATTATCTTTGTCACATGAAGGACTATGTTTAAATTTGCAATGAAATACCAGGTAACTATTTTCATCCGCAACTAAGTCCATATTTGCATTGATGTCATTAATATGAAGGAGAATTTAGGAAGTTCCATATTATGTTTATTTAGTTATTTATTCATGTGTGCATACATCCACTCCATCAATCACTTCTTTTACTATTAATAGGCTCTACTATTAACATCTATCTGAAATCCCTGCCCTGTTTCAAGGACTACTTTAGTTATCATCTCTCCAGGCCTCACTGCTCGTTGTTTCCTTAGAATTCCCATGAAAGGTGGTGTTGTTTCTCATGAATTAATCTTGACTTTTATAATGTGTCCAGAAAGATGAAATAAAATGGATGGACTTAAGTGGAATAGAGAATCTGATTTGAAATCCTATGAGCTATATGAGCATAGTGAATGAATCTCTCCAGTCTCTGTTTTCTTATCTATAGTTAATGGAATATTAATAGACCATATTGGTGTTTTCCCCAAGTTTTAATAAAAATAGCTCATATGAAAGAATATAGCATGCTGTTTAGATCATAGCAGATATATAAAATTTTAGTTCCTCCTAATCAATCTTCTATGTCTCTCTGTTAGTCTTTCAAAATAATAAGAGCGAGGTGCTAAAAAAACTTATACTGGCGTAATTTGAAAAGTAGAAGTTGATGACTATTTTATGTACTATAGTAGTGATTTCAAACATTGCCATGTATAACTATAAGCAGTAATCATTGCTAAAAGGAAGACTACTGAGGCTCCGGGTCCAGGTGGAGTGCTTTGAGGTAGGGCTCAGGATTATGAATTTTAAGCAGGTGACTGCATATGATTTTGCTTTTGATCATCAGCATATCATATTTTGAGACATACAGTTATAGAGTCATTTCCGAGTTTGTCACTTAGTCACTGCACAAAGTATAAAACAACAGCTAAGTACATATTTCCCACAATACCGTCACATATTGTCACCCTGTAGCAAAACCTGAGTCTCAGAGACAAGCTTAATAGATTTCTCACATACACACACAAATCATCCTCATCTGCCATATTAAACCTAATAATGTTTTCATTTCACAGCCATATTCTCCATTGAGTAGCAGAGGTATCAAAGAATAATTGATTTGATAATGGATGATTCTGTGGTCTATCAATTGAATCCTCCAAGGATATGGCATGTTTCAAAATGAATCAACTGCAGAGAATAATCACTTTATTTTTATTTGGTGTTCCAGATTATGTATTTTAATTCTAAAAGTAAATGAATATTCTCCTCTCAGAAATTGAAACAAAAGAAAAATCTAAGGAGGATACATGACTTTATTATCCATTGCATCTTTTACCTAGAGTGGCATTGTTTTTTGTATGACTTTCCCTACTTCTGGGAAATAGTGAGGGAGCCATGTGTATCCTTCCCAAGAAAAATATATTGATAACCCAGTGTTACAGACATCACCTCTGTAGTAATGAGCAAAACAGAAGATCCTGGTTTCCTAAAGCTTGCAATTTAGAGGTACAGACCTGCAACCAATAATCATAAGCACCTGGGAATACTTCATGGGACTTCCATTGTTTCCTGTCATCCAGTAACAAGGGAATACAAGCAATTTGATTCCTTATGGAATGCAGAGTTATAAGCCAAGATTTAATTTCTCTCCATTAATGCAAATATATATTTCACCACTGCCTCTGTGTCAGGTGCTGAGTGATGAAGATATGCAAAATCTGACCCCTATCCGTAAGGAATTCACTGTCTGGTGGTGAAAACCAACAATTAGAGCACAGCATTATCAATGTTATGATAGAGGCCCATACATAAAACAAATGTATGTCTTGTTTTTAAAACCCATAAGTATTCTGCTGTGCTTGAGTAGAAAACATAGCACAGACTATTCTTTGGTGAATACTGCACAAACAAAGACATTTGACCTCCTGTCTGTGACAGGAATATCAATAGCAGAATATGTTTCCTGTTTGGAGCCAATATGATTTTTTGGTGCCAGGCTGCTGCAGGTCAGGCTGGTGCCGTCCCCTGTCGTCTTGTTGGCAGTCTCCACGTGGCCTTATCATACAGTATTCCTTGCTGGTGTTGGAAGGACCCTCTCTTACACCTTAGAGTCACCGTTGCATGCACCAAGCTTATGTGGTCTGGCATGCCTAATGACTTTTTTTTTATTTTTTATTTTTTTTAGTGACAAGAACTTTCATGTTTTCTTGAGTCCAAATCCCCGGGGATTCAGAGAGCACTCATGGGCAGAAAACAATCTAAGAGATTCAAAAACTACCTTCTGTCTTCAGTGAATGGAACAGAGCTGAGAGTCCAAATCCATGTACCTGTTTTCCATAGATTTGCTTTTTTTACAGGGGATATTTTGCTCCCTCTCTCAAAAAGGTGATTTGCAGACTGCGTCAGATATCTAGACATGCCCAGATATATTTGAATACTCAGGGGAGTAAGTTGAGGTTTAGGCTTGGGTTTCTCCCCAGTGCCTGTCAACATGCAAATAAACTCATTCATTTTCCAGCAAACTAGTCAGATTATCAAGTCCACACCTTCATGATATGGGTTTTTAAGCACTTCTGATGCCTTCCTTCCCACCAAAGGAAAGTGAGGCCCATTTCAAATATGACCTGTTTCCCCTAAGGGTATTTTCAACCAGATGATCTTTGTGCTTTGAGAAACAAACAAACGAAACCATAAAGGAATTCATATGGCATGGAGGAAACATATCTTAACAAGCAATGCAGCTTCAAAACATGCCAACATGGGGCACTTAGTCTATCATTGTAAAGATGGTCGCCAAAGAGAAATGTCTTTACATTTTCCCCATACAATGTTATTTTAATCTTTTCTTGACAGATTTCTTGACTTGCCTTTATCAGTATGCAGAGGTTGAGGCTTGAAGAATCTGAATTAAACATAAACAGGTGTGGGGCACCTGGGTGGCTCAGCTGGTTGAGTGTCCAACTCTTGACTTTGGCTCAGGTCATAATCCCAAGATCATGGGATTGAGCTTCACGTTGGGCTCTGTGCTGAGTGTGGAACCTGCTTAAGATTCTCTCTCTCTCCTTCTGCCCCTTTCCTTGGCTTGTGTTCACTTGTTCTCTCTCTAAAAAAAATAAAAATAAACATTGCTTTTGTTTTATAGTCTAATTTTTATCTGAGAATAAATGAATGTCACTTCAGAATGCCATCTTACACAGATCCATCATACTGCCTCACATTTTATCCACCATATACTTTTTTTCTATCACCCTTACTTCCAGATTATGTTTTGTTGACCTGTTTTCTTCCATGGTGGTACATGCAGTGATAGTGATCAGAAAAGACATTTCGGAGTTGTCCATTCAAGAATATACCAGTTAAACCCTAGAGAAAACTGAATGACACAATGTAGTTTCTAGTTTAGATGGAAAAGTGGTTCCCGAGTGTTTTCTCTGGGCCAGCAGCATCAGCATCACTTGTTACGTTTGCAAATTCTCAACCCTTAACCCATACTTACTACTCTGGGGGTAAGGCCCAGGAATCTGATTCAACAAGTCCCCCAGGTGATTCTCACGCACACTAGTGTTTGAGAACAACTGAAAACAATAAATGGAAGTTTTCTTCTCTCAGTTCCTTTCCTGCCCTTTATATCATCCTCAGTGCCTCCTTTATTCAGTATCTATCATGATTGTTCTTTAGGCTGACACCTTAGTTTACAATCTTTATCATTATGCCTCATTAACATCTTATTACAATGACAGTCATCCGTCATCCACGGTTTTGCCTTCTGAGGTTTCGGTTACCTGTTGTCAGCTGGGGTCCAGTAGCAGAGGATCCTCTTTCCGACTTATCGTCAGAAGGTCCGTAGCAGCCTAACGCTAGGTCACATACCTGTCATTCACCTCACTTCATCTCATCACAAAGGCATTTGTCATCTCAAATCATCACAAGAAGAAGAAGGGCAAGTACAGTACAGAGAGGTATTTTGACAGAGAAGGACCACATTCACATAAGCTTTATGGCAGTATGTTGTTATAATTGTTCTATTTTATTATTAGTTATTGTTTTAATCTCTTACTAATTTATGAATTCAACTTTATCATAGGTATGTATGTATAGGAAAAAACAGTATACATAGGATTCAGTACTATCCATAGTTCTAGGCATTCATTGGGGGTCTTGGAATGTATTCCCTGTGGTTAAAGGAGGGACTATTGTAATGTCTGTAAGGGGTTTTATTTCTCCAGAGACAGAGGATTAATCTGTGCAGTCAGATTCTATCGGGGTCCTGTTTCTATCCACTTATTTCGTGTGACAACTCTCCACCCTGATCATTTCTTCCTGTGCTTGGTATAGTTCTTAGATAAAAAAAAATAATAACTATATGGCTTTTTTTTGCAATTCTTTGCTTCTGCCTTACACTTAATGAGACAGAAATACATACCTACCTTTATAGGAAAATATATGATTAAGAAAAGAAACACAACACCAAACTCCCCCAAATTCTAAAAATAGGTAAACAAAACTCATTATTAAGTTTTTTTACCAAGTTGTTTATTACCATTTTTTGTATTGATTTTTTATAGATTATTATATTTGTTCATTCCCATCATTACTTCTACTATAACTGCCTCTACCTTAGAGACGTATTTTAACTTACACTAACATTTTCCCTCAGTATTAATGATTTTTCTCCAAGAGACTGGCAACACAGCTGTCAATCCATCTACAGCAAATGAGACAATATCTTTTGACCTTTTTAAATATATGATTCATGCCATTGAGCTATTTATGAATTAAAGGGCATAATTTAACATCATACCATTGTTCATGGTTTTAATATAATGTTTCTGCACCAGTACCTACTCTTGATTTCATGCCACCTTTTCTCTGACTCACTATTAAATCACTGAAGTCCATAGGATAAAAAATAACAATAGAACACATTGTCAAATTGCCTGTGGTATCAGAACTGTGGTTTTCCTTTCAGCTGCGTCCCTCGTGAAAAGCTCTTCCCTTTGTGACTCTTGCTTTGATACCTCAGCGAATATAATCCTCCAGAGCCACCCCTCATTTGCTGTTGTATCACCTCTTCTGCCTCCCCAGGTGGTGTGAGTGATGCCTCATTTTCCACCACAGATGGAGAGCAACTGCAGTGTAGTTAAGAGGGTGGGTTCTAGAGTAGTGCCACATGAATGAAAAGTGCAATACCTGTAATGCAGCATTTGTGTGCCCTTAGGCAAATTGCTTAACCTCATTCAGTGTCCTTGCCTGCAGAATGAGGATAATAATAGCAACTACCTTCCAGAGCTGTGGTGGGCATTAAATGAGTTAATGGATGCAACTCATCTGCCGCATGGTGAGCATTCCATCACTGCTAGCCGTGATTAACTCTTACGTGGTAAATAAGTATCTCATTACGCTGGCATCATGTATGTTTATTTTGGTGCCTCAGACCAAACAGGGAAGTTGTGGAAGTCATATTCTAATATTTAATTATATATGTTTAGTAATTGGGCATCATGAATGGTGACTATCTGACACTGCATGACTCATTTACCATTCCAGAAAATCCCTGGGCTCATTCGAGCTGGACACTTTCTGCTCTGGGGAGGCATCCCATCTTGCAGCGTTGTACTTCGAGAAAGCCTAGATTCCTTTATCCCATACCAGAAATGCTCTCTTGGGCATATTTGGCTTGGGTCAAGGCTCATAATCCTACTATTAATTCTCTTCAAATATCTGTCTTTTTCCTAGTTTAGGATACAGTTCAGTGGATGACAAATGAGCAAGTGCCATCTTGGGAAAGCAAAATTGTGAAAAGGCAATTAAACTTTCAAGTCCAGGTTTATCAGAAAATTGCCCACACCCACCAAATAGTTCCAAATAATTGTGCATTTATTTGAGGTTTCTATGAGATATCAGAGATTATTTAATTTGAATAATTATTTATAGAATATTACCATTTTATAACTATACTATCATATTTTGCAAGTGATATTTAACAGTGACCATACCTTCTGGGTCTGAACACTAAGACATCAAATCACAAGAGCCTATATTCCATTGGCTCAAGTTGAAATATAATATACATATCACAAAAATCATATCAGCATTAACATGTTTTACATTGGCTAAATCCGTTTTATTACAGTCGGTCAAATTACTTATTTTTTTCTGGGATCACAATCAATTAAGGAAAAGTTTAATGAGACATATTAAGTAAATGAATCTTGCCTCCTAAGAGATTTACTTCATTATAAATGATATACCGTATAGAGGTGAAGAAAGGAGGTGAGTAAGTTGCCCAGGGAAGACTACAAATGTGTATCTTTGTCCTAGACACCATTGAGAGCATCTATTTATAGCTTCTTTGATAATAAACTGTAATGAAATAAGTAATAAACTTTTAACAGCTGTTAAATTTAATAAATGAATTTTTAGCATAAGAAAGTGATTTGCAGTTAAATGCATGCAGGCAAATAACAGCCAACCAGAAAAATCTGGGGTTGGCTTTCATTAATTCCTTTAGGACTGAAATCAAACAATGAGCTGTCTTCTTAAATTCAGAGTGGTGCTTCATTGCTTAATGACACAGATCTTGTTTCAAACTTTTGCCAAGACAAAATGATAATTAACAGAGAGAATGAACTAGTTTTATATGTATTATTTGATCTCATCAATTCATCCATTCCACAAATATGCCAGGAGGACTAGTAGATACTAGTTTCTAGAGTGCGAATTAACAACTTTTAGACCTATAGAATGTACAGAGTGCTAACTCACCTAATTTCATTAAATTATCACAAAAACTGGGAGGTAAGGGTAGTTTTAAAATAGTCAATTTTGTTGAAACACAATAGTACAACCATTTTAAGTATACAGTTTAGTGAGTTTTGACAAATTTATATACCCCTGTAACCACCACTAGAATTAAGATATATACATTTCCAACACCTACAAAATTCCCTTGCATCCCTTCTCAGACAACCTTTCCTCATCCCTTACCCAAGAACCTACTGATTTGCTTTTTTTTTTTAAATGTTTAAATTTTTTTGAGAGAGAGAGAGAGAGACAGATTATGAACGGGGGAGGGACAGAGAGAGAGGGCAGCACAGAATCCGAAGCAGGCTCTAGGCGCTGGCTCTCAGCACGGAGCCGACATGGGGCTAGAACTCGTGAACTGCGAGATCATGACCTGAGCCAAAGTCGAATGCTTAACCTACCCAGACACCCCCTGAATTGCTTTCTGACACTGTATATTACTTTTGCCTTTTCTAAGCTGAATAATACATAAGTTTTTATGCCTGGCTTCAATGGTTCAACATGTTTTCTTAATTCCTTTGTGTTGCATATGTCAAAAACTGCTTTCATACCTGTACTGCCAGTGGCTTGTTCATTTTATTCCTAAATAGTATTCCAGTGTATGGATATATCACAAATTATCAATTCACCAATTAATTGGCATTAAGACTGTTCTCATTTGGGGCGATTAGGAATAAACATGCTGCAAACAATTATGCACAAGTCTTTTCAAGGGTATGTCCTTCAGTTTTTGTCTTGTTTTGTTTTGCTTTGAATGGGATTATTTTGTTTTATTTTGAATCAGATTGCTGTGTAGCATGGTAATTATGTGCAGTACAAATTTATAAAAGATTGACAGCATTTTACAAAGTCACTGAACCATTGTGCAGTCCCATAATTACAAATGAATGAAATGTATGCAATTTTAAGTTGCTCTGTACTCTTACCAACACTTGGTATTGTCATTCTTTTTAACTTTATGTGAGGATCAATTTTTTAATTGCAATAAAGACATGAAGGAAATAATTTAAACCTACAATAGCTAAGCAAGTCAAAGAATCCTTAATTCTATGTTTTCTGGCTTCACATCCATTGACCTTTCTACTACATCGTGCTGCTACTTATTTTATCCCTTTTCTCCTTGACTGTATTTGGAAGAGTACACATATATCAAAATGTATACAATGATTGCTTTTTTTCCACTTCAAAGTAAAATTTAATAGCATTTAACATTATTTCAGCTACTTTCAAACCCATGCTGAGATGTATGTGCAAGTGAGGCCATACTATTAAGCCTGAATAAGTACTACAATTTTCCAGGCGGGTTATTAATGATATGATGCGCTTCTAAACATCTCTCGCTGTCATTGTTATTGTTGAGCACTGTAAGACCCTGGTAATAAACAGTATTGAATAGATCTTTTACAAATATTTTATACATGCCACATTTTAAAGAGAAACTTTAGCATCCTTCTTGTATGCAGTTAATAGGCATTTTAAGCACAGGGGAAGAAACTGCATCTCTGCCCCAACCCCTTATCTTCAGAAGCAGGTTCTGCTTCAAGAGCTTTGTGATATATGCTATGAGTAAAATGGCATGAAATCAGGGAACAAAAGACTTGGCTTGGCATGGCTTCCTGACCCAATTCTGCCTCTGTCCATGCTATTTAACCTTCTCTTCTCTTTCTTGGAAAGTGTTCTGCCAGGCACTTTACATGTTTTCCTAGGTTGAATTCCCTAGAACAGTTCCTCAGTTGGGAATTCCTTTGTATGATCCTTTAAGGGGGTGCTCTCAGAGGGACAGATAAACAAGTAGAAGACCAGATAGGGAGAGTAGAAGCAACCACACAAATCTGGAATGCAGATTGTACTTCAGAGTCCATCACACTTTGAGTCAAGAGAGCAGGACTGTTTTATCCTTCACCCTGCCAAAGAAGTCATTGACCACAGACATCTTGGGATAGAATCCATGGCCTAATCCCAGGGACTTTCCACAGAGATGGCTTCAGTTGTCCAAGGGCAATTCTTACAGGTGAATCTATTTTTCAAAGCACTGGCAGTGGCCAAGATGAGCACACCAATAGAACTGATAAAGGGGATCCCAGGAGTTCCAATGGGGCATCAAAATCTGTATTACCTTATTCCATTTCCAACAGGAGAGAAGCTGAAGCCTTAAGAGGCTAAAAAAGTTGCCTGGAGACCACATGGTCAGTCAATAGTAGCGATAGAATAACCATCATTTTACCTTTAACTCCAAGTGATCAACCAAGAGAATATACATGAACCTTCTAAGATCTACAACAGATGACAGACTATACTGATGACCATTTAACACCATTTAACACTGGTGTTATTATCTGAGAAAAAAAAAATGTTTCTCTGACCCAACTCAACTTGTCATTGCAAGGACCCCATTTCCACCCACTGAAGTTCTCCTGAATACTTTCTGTAAGCCCCACTTGGGCATTACAAGAGAACTCTTTATCAAATATTTTTGCTATCTGAGCCTACCGTCATCTTTCTACCCTGTCCCTTTGTGTAACACCCTTTGGAGGAGTTGCTTTCTCCTCTGGGTGTAACTTTTCCTATTGCTAGGACTCCCAAACCCCTCCTCCTCCTTTTTTTTTTTTTAAACGTAACAATCTTCTGCAACAAGGACTGAGGGTTGTGGCTGTGCTGTGCCCTGCTCTTCTGTCCCACAGACAGTACTTTTGCAGTTAGAAATATGTAGAAGCAGATGTATGCCTTAGTGTGGTTCATGTCACAGGAACACTGACTTGCAATTACAGGGATTTGTTTTATAAAAGGATCTTGATTCTCATTTGCAGCTATCCTTTTGTTGAAGTTTATACGAGATGACTTCAAAAATGGACAGAGAAAAAATTAACCAAATCAGGCATTAAGAATCATCTAAACCAGTGATTCTAATATATGCCTCTCTTTGGAATCCTTACTTTGGTTTATTAAATAAGGACATCAGGGGAACCTAGGTGGCTCAGTTGGTTAAGTATCCAACTCTTGATTTTGGCTCAGGTCATGATCTCATGGTTTGTGAGTTCAAGCCCCACATTAGGCTCTGCTCTGACAATGTAGAGCCTGCTTGGTATTCTCTCTCTTTCTCCCCTTCTCCCTTTCTCTTGCCTTCTCTCTTTCTGTCCTCTGCTCATGTTCTCTCCGTCTCTAAATAGATAAATAATTAAATACCACCAAAGATAGTGTTCAGGAATTTTCATTTTCCAAGGTTAGTACTTCCAAGTGGGGTGAGAAGATCCATCTACCAAAAATCTCTTTCTTCTTATAGTCTTCTCCCTATGCCTCCTATTTCTTCAATTCCACAAGCAACCCACCTCACACTACATTTTTGAAATTTACACTTTCAGCTGCCCAACAAACTATAATAAAATATAGGACTGAGTCACAACAGAACACAATAGTTAACTCTGGAGTGGTATCAAATACATTCATATACTTGCCCTATCATTTACTGATGGTGTGTATTAGGCTAACTACATAACCTCTGAGAGTCCCATTTTCTCATCCTTCATATGGGATAAATCATAGTACCTACCTTGTGGGATGGCTGTGAAAACAGGGAAATAATTGATGGAAACTATAGAGAATACTTACTGGCACTTGGGAAGTGCTCTATAAATATTAGCCATGATTATTTCCATTAAAAATAAAAAGTTTTTCTAAATAATGAAGAGGGAAGGGAGAGTTTATGCAAAATTAATGGACACTGGCTGCCAGATCATGCATAAATGCACAATCCTCAAACATTGGAGCTTGATGTCTTATTTGCATGTTTGAGAGCCACCGGGGGCAGAAGAGTGATCGTCAAGAATTAGAATAGTCAATAACTTATATTCTATATCTAGAAAAGAAATAACCTGGTGAGGAAACTCTTAAATAGGAAGGAAAGTTTATAGAACTACAATAAAGGGTGCAAAATAAACTCTAAACATGTGTGTTACATAATCACTAGTATATTTTTAGTGTAATTTTGACATGCCCAGGTGTGTACTAAACATAGGCTCAGAACTAGAAAATAGTTAAATTATAAAGTGATTACTCACACTGGAAGAGAACTCTTGGCTTTACAAAAGAATTCACCATAGGATTCCTCATATATAAACCTCTTCAAATTTTCTATGGTTTGTAAAAAGTCCAAGAAACTACAAATCTAAATTACCAAGAGATATTTTCAATTAAACCTAATTATAAATCAAGGTTAAGGTTTCATAAACTATAATACAGTGAAATAGGACAATGACAGTGAAGAAGCATTGGATTCAAGTTTTATTATGAAGAAGAGAAAGATAAATAAGATATATTCATGATGTATTTGGCTTAGGTTTCCCAGAAAGCGGAGTCAGAGACAAAAGATTGGATAGAATATGTTTGTTTGAGAAGTGAGTGATGGGCCAGTGAATCAGAGCAGGAGGGAAATCCAATAGAATAAGTAATATTGAGTTGCACACTATATGGGGAACTGGTATTGATCTTCCAAGATCTTCAGAGAATCCTTATGAAATGTAGTTTAGAATTGTCTATCTAAGGGAAGAAAAAGAAAGGCAATTATGTGTTAGTTCCCACTCCCAATGGTGAAGAGGGGTGCATCAGGTATTAATTCGAGTTGCACCTGCTTGTATGCTAAGTACGTTCCCATTTGTAGACAACTGATATGGCAACAGAAAAACCTGGAACAGGAAGCTAAGAAGTAAACAGTGCAGCATCAAAATGTGGTGCTTTTGGATCTCATTTGCCTAAAAGACAGAGAATGGTCTTTGGCTGTATCTGTGACTAGAGTAAGATTTGGGGCAGAGAGGATTTGAAAAGATAAAAGGGTTGATTTCACAGCTCTTATACATCTAACAACTTGAGAAGGGGAGAAAATATACATAAATCATATCTGAACAAGAGACATCTTAATGATAGCTGCCAACAGAGAGACATTTGTGCTACTATGAAAATACAACATAGGGAGAAGTAATTTTGATTGAAATGATTTAGGGAAAAAAATGTAGTGTTTGTTTTTGTTTTTGAGGGGGGATAAACTCCATGTTGAACACAAAAGCTTAGGTAGGATTTCCATAAGATAAATGAGGAATTTATGAGTGATGTGGGTGGGGGATGGGTTAAATAGGTAATCGGTATTAAGGAGGGCACTTGTGAGGAGCCCTGGGTTATATATGTAAGTGATGAATTACTAAATTTTCCACCTGAAACTAATATTACACTGTATGTTAACTAATTGGAATTTAAATAAAAACTTGAAAAAATAAAAATAAAATAAATAAAATAAAATAAAATAAAATACTTAAATTCCAAACTTCAGCGACTTCGTGTGGCAGGGACCTCCACTGGTCCTCTGAGGGTGGGTAGTGTCTTGCCACATTGGAAAAAAAAGGAATTTATGAATACTTATAAAGAAAGAGAAGAGAAAGAAAGAACAGAGGGGCATATAAAGCACATTTAGGACACATGTAGGTATATTTGGCCTAGATCTAAGGTATGTTTGGGATACAGTCAAAAGAAAGCATGTTCATTAAGATGGAGAAGTAGATGGGGGCGGACTGTGCAGACCTTAGCAATCTGCTGAGTTTTGGTAGTATTCATGAATAGTACGTTGTCTGTGGAACTCTAATTTCTTTTGGGAATTATTATTTTCTAATTTAATAAAGGCCTGATGGATTTTTTTATTTGGTTCCCTACTTTCCTATTAATAGTATCTTTTTCAGGGCATTAGTTTTTCATTTTACTAAAGTCAACCTTATTTATTTTTCTTTATTTCATGGATCATGCCTTTGATGTTGTGTCTAAAAACTTATCACAATATAGTAGTTAACGTAGATTTTCTTCTACATGTTCTATACTTTTACATATTTATTATAAGTTGATAATCTATTTTGGGTTAATTCCTATGAAAAATGTAAGTACTGTAATGTAAGCTAAGAAAATGTAAGGTTCTTTCTATTTTCTTAATTTTTAATTTTAACTTTTTGGCATATGGATATATGATTATTTTAGCACCATTTCTTGGAAAGACTATTCTTGCCTCATTGAATTCCTTTTATTCTTTTATCAAAAATCAATTCTCTATATTTGAATGGGTCTTTCTGGTCTGTCTATTCTGTCCCAGTGATTGATTTATATGTCTATTCTTTTGCTAATACCACACTGTCTTGATTAATGTAGCTTTTTAAAAGTGTTAAAATTGACTACTGTGAATCATACTACTTTGCTCTTCAGTATTATGTTGGCTCTTTCAGATTTTTTGCTTTCCATAGAAACTTTAGAATGAGTTTACAATAGCTACCAAATAGTTTGCTAAGATTTCAACTGGGTTTGTGTCAGATCTATAGATCAATTAGGAAAAAATGACATCTTAACAGTATTTAGTCCTCCAGTGCATGGACACAGATTATCTTTCCATCTATTTAGATTTTTTATTTCTTTGATCAAAGTTTTATAATTTTCAGTATATAGATTCTAAACAAATTTTGTTATATTTATACCTAAATATTTCATCTATTTTGATAGTTTATGTCTTGTTAGTATTGAGTAGTATTCCATTGTTTTCATATACCATTTACCTACTGAAGTATATACTGGGTGTTTCCAAGTTTCGGCAATTATGAATAAAGATGCTTTAAACATCTATGTGCACGTTTTTGTGTAGACATGAGTTTTTGATTCATTTGGGCAAATATTAAGGAACATAATTGCTGGATCATAGGGTAAGAGTATGTCCACTTTTGTAAAAAACTGCCAAACTGTCTTCCAAAGTGGCTATACCATTTTGCTTTCCTACCACCAATGAATGAGAGGTCCTGTTGGTCCACATCCTCACCAATATTTGGTTGGTTGTCAGTGTTTTGGATTTGGGTTATTCTAATAAGTGTGCAGTAGGTATCACATGGGTGTTTTAACAATCAATTCCCTAATGACTTTATGATGTTGCATATCTTTTCATATATTTATCTGTCATCTGTACAGCTTCTTCGGTGACGTGTGTGTTCAGCTCTTTTGCCCATTTTTAAATCATTTTTTTCCTGTTGTTGACTTTTAACTGTTCTTTGTATATTTTTGCTAAGTCTTTTATCAGATGTGTCTTTGCACATATTTTCTTCCATTTTCTGTGACTTCTCATTCTCTCAATACTGTCTTTTACAGAGCTGATGTTTGTTTGTTTGTTTAATTTTAATCAAGTTCAGCTTATCAAGTATTTCTTTTCTGGATTGCACCTTCCATATTATATCTAAAAAAGTCACTGCCATACACAAGTCACCTAGATATTTGCTTATGTTATTTTCTAAAAGTTGAATAGTTTTGTGGTCTACATTTAGGTCCATGATCCATTTTTATTTAGCCCAATTATTATTATTTCTATTATTCTTCTTTTATTTAGACCTAAGCTGTTCTTCCTTAGTTTCCTAATGTTGAAACATAGGTTATTTATTTTAGATCTTCCCTCTTTTGTGATGTGTGATTTTAACATTACACATTTCCCTCTGAGTACTGTTTATACTTCATCTTATGCTATTTGATACGTTGTCTTTTACTTTTTATTTACCCCCAAATTTATTTTTTTTCAATTTCAGTTGAGAATTATCATTTGACTAATATGATTTTAGTGTTCAAATTCCATATATTTGGTTATTATCGTGCTCTGTTTCTTTCATTAATTTCTAGTTTAATTGTAGTATGATATAAAATATATGGGCATGACTTCTATTCTTTTAAGTACGCTAAGGTGGTTTTATTGCCCAGAATGTGGTCCATGTTGGTAAATGTTTCATGTGAGTTTGAGAAGTATACGTATTCTGCTGTTGTCAGATGCAGGATTCCGTAAATGTCAATTAGATCAAGTTGATGGATAGTGCCATTGAAGTCAGCTCTATCCTCACTGATTTTCTGCCTGCTTGATCTATCAATTACTAAAAGAAAAGTGAAGTCTTAGACTGTTATAGTGAGTTTGTGTATTTCTCTGTGCCGTTCTGTCAGTTTTTACCTCACGCATTTTGATACCTGTCCTCCCCGCCCCCCACTGCCACCATTAGGTACATGCATGTTTAGAATTGTCATGTCTACATGGGGAATTGACACTTTTATCATTATATGATGCTCTTCTTTCCTCTCTTTTCTTTCTTCTGAGGTTTTGCTTTGGTTTGGTTTGGTTTTGGGTTTGAGGTGTTTTTGGTTTTTTTTGTTTTTTTTTTTGTCTAAAAGTAATTTAGGTACTCCAGAATTCTATTTTTTTCAAGTTTATTTTGAGAAAGAGAGAGTGGAAGCAAGGCAGAGAGAGAAGGAGAGAGAGAGAATCCCATTGTAGGGCTTGAACCCACGAATTCACAAGCTGTGAAACCATGACCTGAGCCGAAGTTGGACACTTAACCAACTCAGCCACCCAAGTGCCCCTAGGATTCTTTCAATTAATATTAGCAGGATATAACTTACTTTTTCCCTTTACTTTTAATATATTTAAATTTTTATATTTAAAGGTTTTTCCCCCCACTGTAACAATTTTTGCATTTTTTCATGACAAATATTTTTACTGAAACCTTTGATCATAAACTTACATGGGCACAATTATTCCCAAAACAGTTGAAACACTTGCTGAAATGCTTGCAAGGGTTGTACAATATCAACAGTCTTTACAGATGTTTTTTTCCCTCCTGTTGAATTGTCCAAATACATATTTGCATGTATAAATTATTCCAACTATTACAGAAATAAACAAGAATATCATGTTTGAAAGTATGACATTTTATCTTCCAAATTTACTGAATTTATGAGGAATTTTTTTTTAATTTAAATTTAAGTTAGTTAACATACAGTGTAGTCTTGACTTCAATAAAACTACCCTATGGCCCAGCAGTTGCACTGCTAGGTATTTATCCAAAGGATACAAAAATGCTGATTTGAAGGGGCACATGCACCCCAGTGTTTATAGCAGCACTATTAACAATAGCCAAATTATTGGAAGAACCCAAATGTTCATCGACTGATGAATAGATAACATACACACATACATACAATTGAATACAGTGAAAAATAATGAAATCTTGCCATTTGCAACAATATGGATGGAACTAGAGAGTATTATGCTAAGCAAAATACGTCAGTCAGAAAGATGTTGTATTATTTCATTCATATGTGGAATTTGAGAAACTCAACAGATGAACATAAGGGAAGGGAAAGAAAAATAAGGTAAAAACAGAGAGGGGGGCAAACGATAAGAGACTCTTAAATATAGAGAACAAACTGAGGGTTGCTGGAGAGGGGCAGAGTTGGGGGATGGGTTAAATGGGTGACAGGCATTAAGGAGGGAACTTTTCAGGGTGAGCACTAGCTGTCATATGTAAGAGATGAATCACTGGGTTCTATTCCTGAAGCCAAGACTACACTGTTTGTTAACAATCTTTGTATTTTAATTGGTGCATTTAAGCCATTTGCATTGAAAGTGATAATTGACATAGTTGGGTTAATCACGTTTATAACTATTTTCTATGAATTACATTTGTTCTTTGTTTCCTTTTTTTCTTCCTTTTCTGCCTTTTTGGTTTTAATTTAGCATTTTACATGATGCCATTTTATCTCTTTATATATTATTCACATTTCTTAATTTTTTTCATTGTTTGTGCTAGAATTTTCAGTATACATTTCTAGGTAATCTAAGTCCACTTTCAAATGACACTATACCAGTTCATATGTAAGGCAAGTACTTGTAATACAGTATTCCTAACTCTTTTCCCCACCTCTATAGCACTGGTCCCTGTGACATTGCTTATGTTATTTCATTTATTCTTATTTTATCATCACCTAATATATTATTATTATTTTATACAAATAATTATAGTTTAAATCAATAATAAAAATAAAAATATTTGTTCCATTTTATCATAATTTATTCTTTCTGAACTCTTCGTTTCTTTATATAGGCCCAAGTTTCTGACCTTTATATATAAGTTTCCATTTGCCCAAGGAACTTTGTTTAACATTTCTTGAACATAAGGTCTTATGGCCATGAATTTCTTGTTTTTATTTATCTGAGAAAGTTATATCTCCTTAATTTTTGAAATATAATCTTCCTGCAAATATATTTCTAAGAAGCTGAATATTTTTTTTCTTTTCACACTTTATTTTTCTTTCAACACTTTATTCTGCTTGCTGTTCTCTGAGATTCCTGGATCTGTGATTTGACATCTTTCATTAATTTGGGGCCATTTTGTCTAATGTTACTTCAGATATTTCTTTGTTCCATTCTCTCTTTTTTCTTCTTCTATTCCAATTATGAATGTGTTACATCTATTAAAATTGTCCCACAATTCTTGACTCTGTTTTTATTTTATTTTTTTTCTTTCTTCCTTTCAGTTTGGGAATTTTTTATTGGCCTGTGTTCAAGCTCACTTATTCTTTCTCCTGGACAGTGATGTCCAGTCTAATGATAAGCCCATCAAAGGCATTTTTCATTTATGTTAGGGTGTTTTATCATGTAGTATTCCTTTTTGATTCTTTCTTAAAATTTACATTCCTCTATCTACATTACCCTTATCATTCTTGCATTTTGTCTTTCACCATCGGAGCCCTTTTATTAATTACAGCTTTTAAAAATTCCCTGCCTGACAATACCAACATTTGTGCCATACCTGACTCTGCTTTGGGTACATTTGACTAAATTAAATCCAAAAACAACATGGGTGAACCTCAAAATTATTACATAAAACAAAATAAACTAGCAACAAAAGAATACCCTAAATGATGTAAATAAGACCAGCATTGAACAAATCAGGTTTTTAAGATTCCAATTATATGCTAAATAAAGAAGAGGTATGTAAAAGGAAGGATACAAAAAATGTTGAATTAAAAATAGTAGAAATAGGAAAACCATGAAACATTTTCCAAAAGAAACCCATGGAACTATACTAAGTACCGAACAGCAATACCAGTTTTGGTTGATAGAAATCAGACATGTAGTTACCACAAACAGTGATAGGCAGTAGAGGGGAGCATCTTGAGTGCAAAGGGGGTGGGTGAATGTGTGGAGGTGAAAGGAATGTTTCGAATTTGACTTAAGTAGTATCTAAACAGGTGCATAATGTGTTAAAAAAATCTCTGAAAGCCACGCACAAAATAAAATGCCTTCATATTATTTTTTTTAATTGTATCTCAATAAAGTAGACTTAAAGAGAAGAACAATAGAGAAAGGATATAAAACTTCTGTTATTCTAATGCATCCTTTAGAGAGTGGAAAAGAAAGCCAATGAATTGGTAAAGAATTTTGCACTTATGTAATTATGTAATTAACAAAAAAACTCATATCCAGGGCATATAAAGAAATTCTACCATTATAAAAAAAGCAAAAGACAAAAATAGGCAAGAGACTTGAAGAGTCTCCTCAAAAAAAGCGGTAACCCAAATGCCAATAAACTATAAAATGTTGTTCAACCTCTGAGAAGATTACAAATTCAAAGCACAGTGGTAATCCATTCACCACTCATCCTAAAGAATGGATAAAATTAAAACCAGAATCTGAAGGAATTGGAGCTGATTCCCATTCTTCAGGTGGGAAAATGCAAATTGATTCAAATAGTGTCTTAATTCAGACTGCTATTACAATGTACCACAAATTGGTGGTTTATACACAACAGAAATGTCTTATCTCACATTTATGGAGTCCAAGATCAGGGTACCATCATGGTCAGGTTCTGGTGAAAGCCCCCTTCTGGCTTGCAGAGTGCCATCTTCTATACTCTCACATGGCAGAAAGAGGTAATGAGGGTTAGTTTAGTTCATAAGAATGGCCCTCGTGATGGTATTAGTGGCTTTGTAAGAAGTGAAAGAGAAAAAGAGTTGTCTCTCTCTACATGAGCACAGAGTTGAGGCCATGTAAGGATACAGCAAGAAGGTGGAAGTCTGCAACCCACAAAGAGCATTCTCACCAGGAATGGAATCAAACCAACACCTTGGTCTTGAAATTCGCAGCTTCAGAACTGTGAGAAATAAATGTCTGTTATTTGAGTATGGTATTTTATTATAGTAAGGGGGCCAAGGCAGGGATATTGTTACAAGTGTATAACACAACTCCGGAAATAAAAGGATATAGATGTATCTCACAAACGTAATGTTGAGTGAAAGAAACAAAACATGGAAGAATAAATATTATGTGATTCCATCTAAGCTTGTTTTTAAAAAAAATGGTAAAAGTCAATCACAATATTACAGAAGAATATATAGAGATTAAAGCAATAAAAAATAAAGAACAGACTTATCTAAAAGCTAAGCTAATGGTTACCTCTTGTGGGAGGGAAGAGGTAGTGATTGAGAAAGAACATTAGAGAGGCTTCTAGGGTATATACACTATTTTCTGACTTGGGTTATGATTGCATGGTCTTTGTGATAGCTTCCTAAATTTTATATGTGGAGCATTTTTCTGTATATCTCATAATAAAAAAGTGAAAATATAAAGCAAGAAAATAATAAACACTAAATTGAGAGGAGTAGTTCCTCCAGAGGGAAAGCTGGCTCTGGAGAAAGGGAAGATACATAAGCAGACTCTTCAAAATATACAAAATGTTGCATAAATTATTTTGTATATACTAAAGATTATATTAAAGTGCAAATAAATTTTAAAATGTTTACATTTCGTTTGGTCAGAAATTTGGACCAAATAATGTCTAAGTTATATAAGATCACTGATTTCAACTCTGACATTTATTTAGGTCAGATTTTTTTACATTTTCATATCATCAGTGAGACCATGAGATCTCAGAGAAGATGCATAACTTTTCCACCAGCAAAGTGCATGATGATGATGTGATGATGATGATTATGGTGATGATGATGATGATGGCTACCATTATTGAACACTTACTTTGTTTGGTTTGAATGTGTCAGTATTACCTTGCAGTAGCTTGGTTAGTATCTGTAGTTATTACCCCCATTTGGCAGAAGTGGACACTGACACACACACGCACACACACACACACACACAGAAATAACAGGTTTACTAGACATAGCAAAAAGTAGCAAGGCCAGGATCTGAAGTCAACAAGTGCAACTCCACTGCCTTGTTCTTAGTTACTGTAATATATCGAATCTCACAAATTACTAGAATATGTTGAATCTTCCCTAAAAGGACTGTGTGTGTGTGTGTGTGTGTGTGTGTGTGTGTGTATCTCACATGAATATTATTTCCTTCTGAACGAGCACTTGGCTGTAGTCTAGAACTGATTTGTAACTTTAGTTTTGGTCTTTGTAGCTGAGTATTCCTTTGAAAGTTACTCACGTTTTCTGGTATTCAGTTTCCCAATTAAAAAAATGGGAATGATTCTATCGTAGCCTGACCACCTCACAGGATTATTTTAAGAACCAGCATAGATCATGTATGTATTAGCATTTATGAAATGTAAAAGGCTAAGAATATAAACTAACATCATGAAAATAATTATCCCCTAATGCAAAATTATACTTGCTATATGGGCATACATAACATATATACACCTGAAAGAAATAGTCTCATAATATTCATCAATAGTACCTTACAGTATACGATCGTACCTTACAGTCTTCCAATGGCTTCACATATAATCATTATATTAATATGGCATACAAACAGTATACTTGTTGAGTAATAAAAATATTAATAATAATACCTCTTGGTTATCTTCATTATGCATTTCACTTTCAAGATCTATCAGCACCATATAAATACCATTGCAACCATTTTAACTCCAGTAGATTGTGCCTTCTGGATTAATTTCAGAATTAGAATTTTTTTTCTTGATAATATACATGTTGAATCGTGATGGATTCTAAGAGAAGCTGCATTCATCTATGGCAATTTATTCTTAGGCTATATGAAGTGTGTCATTCTTTTCCCAAGCAGAGTTGATTTTATTCAATAAAGCATATCTCAGTGCTTTTAAAATCCGGGGGGAAATTATATTTTAAATTACTTAAGGGAAAAAGGCAGTGTTGCTTGACATCAAGGATTAACTGCTCCTACATAAGTTAATTTATTTTAAAAATGTGAAATATCAGTATGCTGATTCTGGCATCTGACTTTACAGCTCAGATGTTAAAGGTATATTTTGTGAACATTATGCAAATGAGTACCCCAAATTAATAAGCTAAAAATGTTTATGAAACAATGTAAAATTATTAACTAACTTATCTGATAATCTGGAAATTTTCACATGTTAAACACCACATTCTAGGAAATTCAAGCTGTGCAGTAGTACTAAATAATAAAAGGCAGACATTTAAGTATCAGTTGAAAAAGTATGTGAGCCCCTTCTTTATGTAAGAAACTGTGTTAGACACAGTGAGGGAAAAAAGACAGAATTCCTCTTCTCTCATGGCTCACAGCCTAAAACTCAAACAAGGCAGGCCGTGCTCTGTGTCAACAGAGTTAAAGCAAACTGCTTTGAGGATATGAAAGACAGCATAATTCCAGGTGAGATTAAGAAAGCACATTCGTTCAAACACATGCAATCTGTTTATTTTGCCTGAACATGGACATGAGTGACATGGACATAGGGACAGTGTATTTGTGCTCACAGAATCCTAGTTTGTTTGTGGAATTATTTGAAATTTTCTTACCTTGATAAGAAAAAAATTCACCTGTGTATTCATGCATAAAATAAGCAATTTAGACTAGATGATTATCCTAGGTCCTTCAGCCCTTATATTCTTAAAAATTAGACTCTGTAGCATCTTTTTTTTGTTTGTTTATTTATTTGTGAGAGAGAGACACACAAACAGAGGTGAGCAGGGGAGGGGCAGAGAGAGAGGGAGACACAGAAGCAGTAGCAGGCTCCAGGCTCGGAGCTGTAAACACAGAGCCCCACGCGGGGCTCGAACTAACCGACCGTGAGATCGTGACCTGAGCGGAAGTCAAACGCTTAACCAACCCAACCTGTTGCATCTTATTTGACATGAGTAACTTACCCATGTGGACACTCAGAAGACATCTTAATTATATTTTTTCTAAAATATGAAAAAAAAATGCCAGCCTTACTTTTACATAAAAAATCTGATAATTATCTGCAATGTATATTAAGGCTTCTCAATTATCTCTGGGAAAAATAATTAGTACCTAGAGATACGATGTGATTATCATAAAGCAGTTGAAATAATTAAGACGAATAGTATGTGGTCAATATGGGTAATTGACCTGATTGTTATTTTTTGATAATGATCAGTACTACAAGGATTAACACAAACATGGATGTGCATGGACTTTTATAGAGGAAAACACTAAATAAAGATCAGTTTAATAAACGACTTGCCTCAGGACAACCAGATAATAAATGCCACCGTCACGAACAAGAATTCATTTTTTTTTTATTCCAACTGCCATGCTATTTCCTTTCCCTGTGCTACTGCTTCATGTGTATTCACGGAATACTTCTGAAAATAAACTCGACCGTACATTACTTTCTAGTCAACTGATACGGATCTTTTACAAAAATATCAGTGTCACCCTTCTCATCAAAACCACCAACAAATAAGTATTTAACAAACATCCATTGTATGTCAGTCAGCTGTGGAAAATAATTAGAAAACATCACTTAACTAGAACACGAGTCTGTATGAAATTCAGGGGAAGCAATAGTGGGGGGAAAAGCTTATAAAAGTCAGAAGAGTTCCAGAAATATGTGAATTAAAATCCTTTGCAAAACCTCTCACTTAATTTTTAACTAGGTTTCAAATCACCATGCTGACTCATTTTTGAAAACTGAAAAAACTTGAACAAACAAACTACCAAGGGCGAGTGAGGCTGAACTAGAGGCAAGTATCTTTCAAAAAGAAAACGAAAACAAAAAAGAAAACACAAGTGACAGCTTGCTGTTGCTGCTCAAATTCCATTAAACAAACTTTAACTAAATTGAGGCTGAAATGAAATACAAAACAGGGAATCGTTATTTTTAAAGTACAGAAACCATGGACCATTTTGAGTATTACAACATAGTAAGATTGCATATATTTACTTTCACAACCATATATATTGCGTGAAGTGATGCAAAACTATGTAGAGATTCTGAGGAAAACATTTTCAGCATACTTGAAAATATTGCCTAGTAATTTTCAAATGTAAAATGTGTGCGGGAAAAATATCTTAGATAGTGTGTGCTTTGCTCTTCCACTGAAACTAAGGAAAACACCGGTTCTAAAAAAATACTTTTAAAATGGGATGGCACTCTAACAATATAATATGGAAAAGGGAAACAGTAACTTAGACCTGAAGAAAATCTAGCAGATACCACCCTCACCAAGTGACCATAATCATGCTGATATTAAAGACTCCCTGGCACGTTGTCAGAGAAAGCAGACAAACCCAAATTGAGGGACGTTCTATAAGACACTTGATGAAGTGTCTTAAAAAGTGTCAAGATTATGAAAAACAAGAGATGAGAAGCCATCAAGATTGGAGCAGACTAAGGAGCCATTGCAACTTAATGTAAGCCTGCATTAGATCCTGGAACAGACAAAAAGGACTTTGTAGGAAAACTGGTAAAATCCAAACAATGCCCTTAGATTGGTTAACAGTGTGATACAATGTTAATTTCTTAGTTTAAGTACAGGTACCATGATAATGTAAGATGTTGTATGAGAGGGAGATGGAAGAAAGGTGCACAGGGACTCTGCACTATCCTTTCAACTCTTTTGTAAATCTGAAAAAATTTCAAAATAATAGTTTAAAAAATTGTGATGAAATGACATGGAGGAAAAATTGTGACATTGGGTTAGGCAATGGAATAAACACCAAAGTGCACAAACAGAAAAAAAAAAATTAGTAAGTAGATTTAATCAAGATTAAACAGTTGTGTCTTAAAAAAATCATAGTTATGAGTATAAAAAGGTGACTTAGGAAAACTTTTTGTAAAACATGTATCAAATGAGAGATATACTGAATATATAAGAATCTCTTACAGTTTGGGGCTCCTGGGTGGCTCAGTTGGTTAAGCATCTTTTTATTTCGGCTCAGGTCATGATCTCACAGTTTATGAGATGAAGCCCTGTGTTGGGGCCCTGTGCTGACAGTGTGGAACCTGCTTGGGATTCTTTCTCTCCCTCTCTCATTATCCCTCCACTGCTCATACTCTCTGTCTTTTTCTCTCTGAATAAATAAATAAACTTAAAAAAAGATCTCATAAAATTGAAAAAAAGCAAAAACATTTGAATAGACACTTTCCAAGAGAAGATAAATGAATAATAAACACATACGAAGATGCTCAACGTCACTAGTCATCAAGGAAATGACTAAGATCATATGAAGATCATATAAGATCCCACTAATACTAGAATGGCTAATGTGAATGAGACTGCTAACACCAACAATAGGCTAGGAATGTGAGACACAGCACTCATATATTGCTGGTGGGACTGCAAAATGGTATAATCACTTTGGTAAAAAGTATGGAAACACTTTACGAAGTTTACATGCATTTTTCATATGACCCAGCAATTATTACCTAGCAGAAATCAAATTATGTATCCACGCAAAGACGTTTATGTGAGTGTTCATTACAACATTGCTCATTATAGCTCTAAATTGGGAAAGCCATAAACATTTTTCAACTGGTGAATAGATAAACAAATTGTGGTTTATGTATACAATGGAATGCTACCCAATAATAAAAGAGTGAAATATTAGTGAACAGAAAAAAATGGACAAATCTCAGAAACCTTATGCTACCTGAAGGAAGTTAAATATAAAAGACTGTGTGTGGGTCAACTTATATGAAATTCTAGAAAATACAAAACTACAGTGACAGAAAGTAAGTCAGCATTTTGAGATGCTGCAGGTAGGGAAGAGATTTTTAGTGCAAGCTTTTCAGACCAAAAGGACTATTCTAGATCTTAATTATGTGGTAGCATTTACACAATTACATACAATTACCAAAATACATCTGTATACTTCTAATTGACAATGTATATAAATAAAACCTTAATAATCAAAAAAGAACAAAATAATGTACACACCTATCAAGAAAACTGACAAAATGTCACCTGTCAAACAGTAAGCCAATAGGGACTTAAATCATAGACATATTGACTATTTCTGGAGGAGAAAGACAATTGGATGTAGGCAATTTCAGAATTGCCTCGTCAATTCCATGATGTTGGATGAAGGTCTCTGAAATTCTTTAGACATCAGGATAGCTGTGGACATCAGACATCATATTCTCATGTGGTTGTATAAAAATCGGGAAATTGGAAGAGGGAATTATATTAGTGTCTTCTTGCTGCCATGACAAATTAGCACAAATTCAATAGTCTAAACAACACACGTGTATTATTTTAGAGTTCTGTAAACAGGTTTCACTGTACTAACATCAAGATGTTGGCAAGCTCTTTTCCTTTGTGGAGACTCCTAGACAGAAATCCTTTTCCTTGTCTTTTCCAGCTTCCATGGAGGCTATGTGCATCTCATGACTCATGGCCACTTTCATCTTTAAAGCCAACAAAGGCAGATTGAGTCCTTCTCGCATCCAACCTTGCTTTTCTCTTATTAACTCATTTACCAGAACTATGGATCTAGTACCCTAAATGCAAAGACAGTGGAGAAAGTAATGACCTGGTTCTTCCATCTTCTACAGTGGGAGACGGGCCAGATGACTTTTCTCCCACCACCAGGATCTATCACATATTGCTTTTCCATGGTTCTTCTTCCCAGGAGAAAATGACAGAAACATGTAAAATATTTAAGTAGCAAAGTTCTCTTTAGTTCTGTGGCATTAGAAAGATAAGATACATGAAATCTTGCCATTTACAGCAATGTGGATGGAACGTGTATTATGCTAAGCAAAATAAGTCAGAGAAAGACAAATATCATATGGTTTCACCCATATGTGGAATTTAAGAAACAAAACAAATGAACATAGGGGAAGGGAAGCAAAAATAAGATAAAAAGAGAGAGAGAAAGACAAAGTATAAGAGACTCTTACAGAGAACAAACTGAGGGTTGCTGGCAGGGTGTTGGGTGGGGAGAAGGGCTAAATGGGCAATGGGCATTAAGGAGGGCATTTGTTGGTATGAGCACTGAGTGTTACATATATATGTGATGAAACACTAAACTGTTCCTGAAATCATTATTACACTGTATGTTAACAAACTTGGATTTAAATTTAAAAATAAATAAAATTAAAAAGAAAAAAGAGAGATAAGATACATATGCAGTATCTCAGGAAATAAAACATCTACAAATTTTTCTTGAATCAAATTCTTTTTTTTTAATTTTTTTTAATGTTTATTTATTTTTGACAGAGAGAAAGACAGAGACAGAGACAGAGCATGAGTGGGGGAGGGTGAGAGAGAGAGAGAGAGAGACACACACACACAGAATCCGAAGCAGGCTCCAGGCTCTGAGCTGTCAGCACAGAGCCCGTCACGGGGCTTGAACTCACAGACCACGAGATCATGACCTGAGCCGAAGTCGGACACTCAACCAGCTGAGCCACCCAGGTGCCCCTTGAATCAAAATCTTTTTTTTTTTATTTTTTTTTTATTTTTTAATATATGAAATTTACTGTCAAATTGGTTTCCATACAACACCCAGTGCTCATCCCAAAAGGTGCCCTCCTCAATACCCATCACCCACCCTGCCCTCCCTCCCACCCTGCCCTCCCTCCCACCCCCCATCAACCCTCAGTTTGTTCTCAGTTTTTAACAGTCTCTTATGCTTTGGCTCTCTCCCACTCTAACCTCTTTTTTTTTTTTTTCCCTCCCCCATGGGTTTCTGTTATGTTTCTCAGGATCCACATAAGAGTGAAACCATATGGTATCTGTCTTTCTCTGTATGGCTTATTTCACTTAGCATCACACTCTCCAGTTCCATCCATGTTGCTACAAAAGGCCATGTTTCATTTTTTCTCATTGCCACGTAGTATTCCATTGTGTATATAAACCACAATTTCTTTATCCATTCATCAGTTGATGGACATTTAGGCTCTTTCCATAATTTGGCTATTGTTGAGAGTGCCGCTATAAACATTGGGGTACAGGTGCCCCTATGCATCAGTACTCCTGTATCCCTTGGATAAATTCCTAGCAGTGCTATTGCTGGGTCATAGGGTAGGTCTATTTTTAATTTTCTGAGGAACCTCCACACTGCTTTCCAGAGCGGCTGCACCAATTTGCATTCCCACCAACAGTGCAAGAGGGTTCCTGTTTCTCCACATCCTCTCCAGCATCTATAGTCTCCTGATTTCTTCATTTTGGCCACTCTGACTGGCGTGAGGTGGTATCTGAGTGTGGTTTTGATTTGTATTTCCCTGATAAGGAGCGACGTTGAGCATCTTTTCATGTGCCTGTTGGCCATCCGGATGTCTTCTTTAGAGAAGTGTCTATTCATGTTTTCTGCCCATTTCTTCACTGGGTTGTTTGTTTTTCGGGTGTGGAGTTTGATGAGCTCTTTATAGATTTTGGATACTAGCCCTTTGTCCGATGTGTCATTTGCAAATATCTTTTCCCATTCCGTTGGCTGCCTTTTAGTTTTGTTGGTTGTTTCCTTTGCTGTGCAGAAGCTTTTTATCTTCATAAGGTCCCAGTAATTCACTTTTGCTTTTAATTCCCTTGCCTTTGGGGATGTGCCGAGTAAGAGATTGCTACGGCTGAGGTCAGAGAGGTCTTTTCCTGCTTTCTCCTCTAAGGTTTTGATGGTTTCCTGTCTCACATTCAGGTCCTTTATCCATTTTGAGTTTATTTTTGTGAATGGTGTGAGAAAGTGGTCTAGTTTCAGCCTTCTGCATGTTGCTGTCCAGTTCTCCCAGCACCATTTGTTAAAGAGACTGTCTTTTTTCCATTGGATGTTCTTTCCTGCTTTGTCAAAGATGAGTTGGCCATACGTTTGTGGGTCTAGTTCTGGGGTTTCTATTCTATTCCATTGGTCTATGTGTCTGTTTTTATGCCAATACCATGCTGTCTTGATGATGACAGCTTTGTAGTAGAGGCTAAAGTCTGGGATTGTGATGCCTCCTGCTTTGGTCTTCTTCTTCAAAATTACTTTGGCTATTCGGGGCCTTTTGTGGTTCCATATGAATTTTAGGATGGCTTGTTCTAGTTTCGAGAAGAATGCTGGTGCAATTTTGATTGGGATTGCATTGAATGTGTAGATAGCTTTGGGTAGTATTGACATTTTGACAATATTTATTCTTCCAATCCATGAGCAGGGAATGTCTTTCCATTTCTTTATATCTTCTTCAATTACCTGCATAAGCTTTCTATAGTTTTCAGCATACAGATCTTTTACATCTTTGGTTAGATTTATTCCTAGGTATTTTATGCTTCTTGGTGCAATTGTGAATGGGATCAGTTTCTTCATTTGTCTTTCTGTTGCTCCATTGTTAGTGTATAAGAATGCAACTGATTTCTGCACATTGATTTTGTATCCTGCAACTTTGCTGAATTCATGTATCAGTTCTAGCAGACTTTTGGTGGAGTCTATTGGATTTTCCATGTATAATATCATGTCATCTGCAAAAAGCAAAGCTTGACTTCATCTTTGCCAATTTGGATGCCTTTGATTTCCTTTTGTTGTCTGATTGCTGATGCTAGAACTTCCAGCACTATATTAAACAACAGCGGTGAGAGTGGGCATCCCTGTCGTGTTCCTGATCTCAGGGAAAAAGCTCTCAGTTTTTCCCCGTTGAGGATGATGTTAGCTGTGGGCTTTTCATAAATGGCCTTTATGATCTTTAAGTATGTTCCTTCTATCCCGACTTTCTCAAGGGTTTTTATTAAGAAAGGGTGCTGGATTTTGTCAAAGGCCTTTTCTGCATCGATTGACAGGATCATATGGTTCTTCTCTTTTTTTTTGTTAATGTGATGTATCACGTTGATCGATTTGTGAATGTTGAACCAGCCCTGCATCCCAGGAATGAATCCCACTTGATCATGGTGAATAATTCTTTTTATATGCTGTTGAATTCGATTTGCTAGTATCTTATTAAGAATTTTTGCATCCATATTCATCAGGGATATTGGCCTGTAGTTCTCTTTTTTTACTGGGTCTCTGTCTGGTTTAGGAATCAAAGTAATACTGGCTTCATAGAAGGAGTCTGGAAGTTTTCCTTCCCTTTCTATTTCTTGGAATAGCTTGAGAAGGATAGGTATTATCTCTGCTTTAAATGTCTGGTAGAACTCCCCTGGGAAGCCATCTGGTCCTGGACTCTTATTTGTTGGGAGATTTTTGATAACCGATTCAATTTCTTCGCTGGTGATGGGTCTGTTCAAGCTTTCTATTTCCTCCTGATTGAGTTTTGGAAGAGTGTGGGTGTTTAGAAATTTGTCCATTTCTTCCAGGTTGTCCAATTTGCTGGCATATAATTTTTCATAGTATTCCCTGATAATTGTTTGTATCTCTGAGGGATTGGTTGTAATCATTCCATTTTCATTCATGATTTTATCTATTTGGGTCATCTCCCTTTTCTTTTTGAGAAGCCTGGCTAGAGGTTTGTCAATTTTGTTTATTTTTTCAAAAAACCAACTCTTGGTTTCGTTGATCTGCTCTACAGTTTTTTTAGATTCTATATTGTTTATTTCTGCTCTGATCTTTATTATTTCTCTTCTTCTGCTGGGTTTAGACTGCCTTTGCTGTTCTGCTTCTATTTCCTTTAGGTGTGCTGTTAGGTTTTGTATTTGGGATTTTTCTTGTTTCTTGAGATAGGCCTGGATTGCAATGTATTTTCCTCTCAGGACTGCCTTCGCTGCATCCCAAAGCGTTTGGATTGTTGTATTTTCATTTTCGTTTGTTTCCATATATATTTTAATTTCTTCTCTAATTGCCTGGTTGACCCACTCATTCGTTAGTAGGGTGTTCTTTAACCTCCATGCTTTTGGAGGTTTTCCAGACTTTTTCCTGTGGTTGATTTCAAGCTTCATAGCATTGTGGTCTGAAAGTATGCATGGTAAAATTTCAATTCTTGTAAACTTATGAAGGGCTGTTTTGTGACCCAGTATATGATCTATCTTGGAGAATGTTCCATGTGCACTTGAGAAGAAAGTATATTCTGTTGCTTTGGGATGCAGAGTTCTAAATATATCTGTCAAGCCCATCTGATCCAGTGTATCATTCAGGGCCCTTGTTTCTTTATTGACTGTGTGTCTAGATGATCTATCCATTTCTGTAAGTGGGGTGTTAAAGTCCCCTGCAATGACCACATTCTTATCAATAAGGTTGCTTATGTTTGTGAGTAATTGTTTTATATATCTGGGGGCTCGGGTATTTGGCGCATAGACACTTATAATAGTTAGCTCTTCCTGGTGGATAGACCCTGTGATTATTATATAATGCCCTTCTTCATCTCTTGTTACAGCCTTTAATTTAAAGTCTAGTTTGTCTGATATAAGTATGGCTACTCCAGCTTTCTTTTAGCTTCCAGGAGCATGATAAATAGTTCTCCATCCCCTCACTCTCAATCTAAAGGTGTCCTCAGATCTAAGATGAGTCTCTTGTAGACAGCAAATAGATGGGTCTTGTTTTTTTATCCATTCTGATACCCTATGTCTTTTAGTTGGCGCATTTAATCCATTTACATTCAGTGTTATTATAGAAAGATATGGGTTTAGAGTCATTGTGCTGTCTGTATGTTTTATGCTTGTAGTGATGTCTCTGGTACTTTGTCTCACAGGATCCCCCTTAGGATCTCTTGTAGGGCTGGTTTCGTGGTGACAAATTCCTTCAGTTTTTGTTTGTTTGGGAAGACCTTTATCTCTCCTTCTATTCTAAATGACAGACTTGCTGGATAAAGGATTCTCGGCTGCATATTTTTTCTGTTTAGCACACTGTAGATATCGTGCCAAGCCTTTCTGGCCTGCCAAGTTTCAAAGGAGAGATCAGTCACGAGTCTTATAGGTCTCCCTTTATATGTGAGGGCACGTTTATCCCTTGCTGCTTTCAGAATTCTCTCTTTATCCTTGTATTTTGCCAGTTTCACTATGATATGTCGTGCAGAAGATCGATTCAAGTTACGTCTGAAGGGAGTTCTCTGTGCCTCTTGGATTTCAATGCCTTTTTCCTTCCCCAGTTCAGGGAAGTTCTCAGCTATAATTTGTTCAAGTACCCCTTCAGCACCCTTCCCTCTCTCTTCCTCCTCTGGGATACCAATTATGCGTATATTATTTTTTTTTTAGTGTATCACTTAGTTCTCTAATTTTCCCCTCATACTCCTGGATTTTTTTATCTCTCTTTCTTTCAGCTTCCTCTTTCTCCATAACTTTATCTTCTAGTTCACCTATTCTCTCCTCTGCCTCTTCAAGCCGAGCCATCGTGGATTCCATTTTGTTTTGCATTTCGTTTAAAGCGTTTTTCAACTCCTCGTGACTGTTCCTTAGTCCCTCGATCTTTGTGGCAAGAGATTCTCTGCTGTCCTGTATACTGTTTTCAAGCCCAGCGATTAATTTTATGACTATTATTCTAAATTCACTTTCTGTTATATTATTTAAATCCTTTTTGATCAGTTCATTAGCTGTTGTTATTTCCTGGAGATTCTTCTGAGGGGAATTCTTCCGTTTGGTCATTTTGAAGAGTCCCTGGCGTGGTGAGGACCTGCAGTGCACTTCCCCTGTGCTGTGGTGTATAACTGGAGTTAGTGGGCAGGGCCGCAGTCCGACCCGATGTCTGCCCCCAGTCAGACTGGTGCCACAGTCAGACTGGTGTGTGCCTTCTCTTCCCCTCTCCTAGGGACGGGATTCACTGTGGGGTGGCGTGTCCCGTCTGGGCTACTTGCACACTGCCAGGCTTGTGTTGCTGGGGATCTGGCGTATTAGCTGGGGTGGGTAGGCAAGGTGCACGGGGGGTGGAGGGGCAGGCTTAGCTCGCTTCTCCTTAGGTGATCCACTTCAGGAGGAGCCCTGTGGCAGCGGGAGGGAGTCAGATCCGCTGCCGGAGGTTTGGCTCCGCAGAAGCACAGAGTCGGGTGTTTGCGCAGAGCGAGCAAGTTCCCTGGCAGGAACTGGTTCCCTTTGGGATTTTGGCTGGGGGATGGGCGGGGGAGATGGCGCTGGCGCCTTTGTTCCCCGCCAAGCTGAGCTCTGCCGTCCGGGGGCTCAGCAGCTCTCCCTCCCTTTGTCCTCCAGCCTTCCCGCTTTCCGCGCAGAGCTGTTAACTTATGACCTCCCAGACGCTAAGTCGCGCTTGCTGTCGGAACACAGTCCGTCCGGCCCCTCCGCTTTTGCCAGCCAGACTCGGGGGCTCTGCTTGGCCGGCGAGCCGCCCCTCCGCCCCGGCTCCCTCCCGCCAGTCCGTGGAGCGCGCACCGCCTCGCCGCCCTTCCTACCCTCTTCCGTGGGCCTCTGGTCTGCGCTTGACTCCGGAGACTCCCTTCTGCTAATCCTCTGGCGGTTTTCTGGGTTCTTTAGGCAGGTGTAGGTGGAATCTAAGTGATCGGCAGGACGCTCTGTGAGCCCCGCGTCCTCCTACGCCGCCATCTTCCGGAACCCCTAACCCCCTTGAATCAAAATCTTAAAGATGCACTCTAGGCAACTGAAATATAAAGAGAGATAACTAACAAAACTCAATGTCAAAACCTTACTACATTCTGGAACCTTTCAAAGCAACTAATTTAGCTAATTCTTACCATATTTTTACAAGGTAGATACTATAATCCCATTTATAGATGAGAAAACAAAAATGCAGAAGGATGGACTCCTTCAATGTCACATAACTGTTAAGTGGTAAAGATCTAAAACTAGCAATGCCCACTTCAGAATTCAGACTCTTCATCCTAAAATTATAATTTTACATAAAAGTGTGTGGTGCCTGTGAGATTACCAAATGAAAACTTCTAGAAATTGGTTGGGTATATCCAGTCTATACTTCGGAAGTGAGGTCTGGGCTGGAGATACAAAACTTGAAAGTAGGGAACACTTTGCAGATATGCCTCAGGGAACCTGGTGGCAAGATCTGAAAAGAAGGGTAGCAGGCCAGGAGCCCGGAGGTATGGTAGTGGAGGTCACAGAAAACTGAGAGAGGGTCAGAGCAAGCAGAAGGTCTGGAACAACAAGGATACGCAGAATCACATTGGATGGTTTGACATATCAGGCCAGAAACCAACAGGACACCTATGGTAACCTAAGAAGCACGTCTGAAAATCAGAGGTGGGGGTGGGGAAGTAGAGGAGCAAGACTCAATGTCAGTAATTGCACTGCCTCACATTCATATAGTACTTTAATGTGTCTCACAATTTCTGATTCTCTTCCATTTTTTTCTCATCAAGGAGACTATGAAATGGGAAATGAAAGCATGTGCCTCCTTGTTGTATATTCTAGGAGCTCGTATCTGCTTCTCATAAGGCAGGAGGCTGATGTTCACAGGGAGAGTTGATTGAAAATGCTTCTCCCTACTGCCAAAATAGTGGCTAAATATGAAGAGTTCCAGAAATATGCTTTTCACTGTAAGAGAAAATTGGCAACGTTTGAAGACATCAATGCTTATAGATATAGCTTTCTCCTAACCAAAGAGAAAAAGAAAAAAAAAAAAGAAAGAAAAGAAAAAGAAACAACAACAACAAAAACAAGCCTGGAGTTTCTTTAAGTTGTTATTGCTATTTCTGTTTTAATTGAATTTTACTTTGCAAGGGCCAGAAATGTCCCTTTTGTTCACTTAACAATAGAATATGGCCATCTCTCCATATCCATATAATGTTCTTTCTTCTTAATGGAATCTGCACATCTAACTCCTTGTAAAAGTCCTGCAGGAGAGCCCCTTTAATTTTCTGGCTGATGCATCCAGAGCAGTAAGAACCATTTAGTTCTCAGTGGCCTTACGTTTGGGACATTTCAGAAAATCCCTGGACTTCTCTGCCATGTTTTATTAACATTGACTCCCAGCATTACATTAGAATAGATTTTATTTTCTCTTTATGTCAATTAGATTGACTGACAGTCTGCAATGAGTTTCCTGGTAACACCTAGGGGATGGTTAAGTTTCCTAGCTTACTATTCTTCAAAATATTGAGAACCTGTCACTAAAAAGTCCCTTTTCTTTCTTTTCTGCTGATGAAGACAATTTTACTCCTAACCTCACGTATAATTTGCCAAATACAATAAGGTTTTAGATTATACAACTGCCTGACATCATGGATTTTTAAAGAGTTTTTTTTTTTCTTCCCCTTGGTGATAATCTTGAATTCTCTATGGGAGGTAAAGATTTAATCATTAGTTTAATCATGGCTGTTTGCTCTGTCTACATGAAGCCAAACAGTCTTTTTTTTTAAGTGTGTGTATTAAATGATTAATCATGAAATTGCACTAAAAATACTCTTTGGGCTTAGACATGCATTTCCTGGACATAGAATTAAGCATAGATAATTGATCTGTACAAATCTATAAATATTTACCCTAAGGGTAAATGGAGTGGAGCAGTACACCAAGGATTTACTTTGAAAATAATTTGGGATGTTAACCTGCAAATATATTCCCTGGTAACCTTGAGTGTTCCAAATAGGTATTAACTTAGCCCATTTCTTGTGCTTTCAGAATCTGCTCCTGTGTTACCATCCCAATATCCTTCTGCAGAACGTACATGTGTTACCCCTTTGTGTTGAATTAATATGTCTCTAATAATCTATTCTTCTGTTCTGCACTACGGTCCTTCTGTTTCACCAATATGCCGGTCATTGTGGTTGAGAAACCTCATGGCTTAGCCTCAAAGGAGGAAAAGATTTTCAGGAAAGGAAAGAAAAGTTTATATAGAGAAAAAGCATCAGGACATATATTTTAACTATTTTTCTGTTAGAAATATATTCAGATTTGCCTCAATGTTTAATGGGGTAAAGTCCCACTAAAACCAATCTAAGTTCAAAGTATCATTAAGTCAAAGTAAATTGAATACAAATAACCTACCAGACATCACAACTTAGCCTAGGCTACCCCTGAATGTGCTTAGAACACTTACATTAGCCTACAGTTGGGCAAAATCATCTAACACAAAGCCTATTTTATATTAAAGTGTTGAATGTCTCATGTAAGGTATTGAACACTCTACTGAAAGTGAAAAACAGAATTGTCCTATAGGTACAGATCGTTGTGACTGTTTACCCTCGTGATTGCACGGATCATTGAGAGCTGCAGCTTATTGTTCTGCCCAGCATCACAAGAGAGTATCATACTGCCTGTCGTAATTCTGGGAGAAGATCAAAGTTCAAAATTTGAAGCAAGGTTTCTATGGAATGCATATCGCTTTGACAATGTTGTGAAATGGAAAAATCACAGGTTGAACCACTGTAATATCGCTAAAAATCATACCTTACACCACTGTAGTGGGCAGCTGTCTCTAGTATCCTGCATAGCACTAGGACAAGTTAGTTAACAATCAGTGCTATTTTCTTTCCCCATTTAGATTGCCTCATGATACAGAGCACAACTCTGAAGCCAGACCACCGAGCTTAAATGCCACCAGTTGTGTAATTTTAGGCAAATTACTGTAACTAATCTGTGACTCACTTTCTCATCTGAAAGATTAAGTGGACTAATCCCATCCCCCTTTTATGGGGAATAATATACAGCTAGATTATAATATGCAAGCATTTATGACAGTGCCTACCATATAGTAAGCACTTATTAACATAAAAAACCTTGGAGGTGTTAATAATAATGTTTTTTTATGAAATTGTATTGCATGTATTTTGTTCCAATTACTCTTGAATGCCTATTGAGAGTAAATGTATAGAATGGTTGGGGCATAGTAAATGCACATATTCAACCACAGAATTATTTATTTATTTATTTATTTATTTATTTATTTATTTATATTTTAGACAAAGTGAGCATTCACGCATGCCCATGTAAGCAGGGGAGGGGCAGAGGGAGAGAGAAAATCTTAAACAGGCTCCACACTCACAGCAGAGCTTGACATGGGGCTCAATTCTGCAAACCGTGAGATCATGACGTGAGCCAAAACCAAGAGTTGGACACGCAACTATATTGAACTACCAGTATAGTTCAAGGCAGTTAAGACAAGGCATTTCTCCAGTGCCTGTGTGGTACAGTCAGTTAAGTGTCTGACTCTTGATCTCAGTTCAGGTCATGATCTCACAATTCGTGCATTTGATTGCCACATTGGGCTCTGTGCTGGTGACATTGGGCCCTCAACCACAGTAGATAAACAATACAGTTCCCAACATTCCCACCAACAGAATATGAATACTTTCGGTCCACTTTTTTGCAGGAATTTTGTATTGTTAGCCATTTTAGTATAAGTTCTCTATATTAGTGCTACATATGAAGACCTTGTCATTCATATGTGTTAAAATATGTTTTACTTTTCTCTACCTTGCCCTGTTGTCTCTTAATAGTCTAGGAGTGCCTAGCTGGCTCGGTCGGTTAAGCATCCGACTTTGAATTTTGTCTCCGGTCTCGTGTTCATGATATCGAACCCCGTGTCAGGCTTTGTACTGACAGCACAGAGCCTGCTTGGGATTCTGTCTCTCAGCCCCTCCCTGCTTGTGCTCTCCCTCTCTCTCTTTCAAAAAAAAAAAAAAAATTTAAAAAAGTGTAGTCTAATGAATACTTTTTAAGTTTAAATGTAATCCAGTCTTTGAACCATTTTCTCTTATGATGAGAATAAAAGTTGTATTCTCCCAAGTTCAAGAAAGAAGTGGAAAACATAATCTTGTTTGACACTAGATTCAAACTCTGTGCAAGGTTTTACAGCTCCTGTTTAAGGAGCTGCAATTGTATCATTAACAATTCTGTTTTAATATGCTTATTTCTGAGTATTAGAAACTTCCTCTGCTCTATTACTTTTGTTTGTATAGTCAGCCTGTTCTTGAACATTGTGCTTGCCCAAGAAGTTTACAAAGATTAGTTCTCTGACTTGTTCTGCAAAGACAGTTCCCCCTTGCCTGGAAGGTGATAAATCCACCTTGGTTTCAGATATATTTCAGGAGTAATCAATTCCCTCAGCAATACTAGTACTTTGTGTGACTTGTTTGAGAAATCTGGCAAGTATAGGGGCACCCGCGTGGCTCAGTCAGTTCAGCTTCCAACTCTTGATTTCAACTCAGGTCATGATCCTAGGGTCGTGGGATGGAGCCCCGAGTAGGACATTTTTACAGGGGGAAAAAAAAGCGTCTTAACCTCTTTATAATTCAAGCCCAAATACTATGCTTTAGGCTTAGGTCTTGACCCATAGAATTTCACCTTCACATGTTCTTCTCAGGGTTTGTGGGGATACTTGAGCTTTCACAGAGGACTTTGATGCTAGCTCCATCTCAAAGTTTTGATTATACTTATTTATTTTTTTTTATTTTTTAATTTTTTAATGTTTATTTTTTATTTTTGAGAGAGAGACAGAGCATGAGCAGGGAAGGGGCAGAGAGAGAAGGAGACACAGAATCTGAAGCAGGCTCCAGGCTCTGAGCTGTCAGCACAGAGCCCAATGCAAGGCTTGAACCCATGAACCACAAGATCATGACCTGAGCCAAAGTCAAATGCTTAACTGACTGAGCCACCCAGGCTCCCCTAAGAGAGAATCTTAAGCAGGTTCCATGTTCAGTGAAGAACCCAGTGTAACGCTTAATCCCATGACCCTGGGATCATGACCTGAGCTGAAATCAAGAGTCAGTTGCTCAACCAACTGAGTCACCAGGTGCCCCTGATTATACTTACTTTTGTATATTATACAATTTCTGGTTTTGATTTCCTCATTACCACCAAGTGGTAGAACAGAATAATTTTTAAACAAGTTCCAGGGCTAGTTTTGAGTGGAGCTGAGGTTCACAAAATGGAGTAAGTCATACTCTTTGGTTTATGGAACTCTATTATCTTTGTTGTGTGTGTGTGAACACATTTAGTTTTTAGATTCTTTTAGGTATCTATGTCCTTCAAATTACTGTCCATAGGGGTGGCCATGAAAGTGCATCACTGAGGTCTCTCTTCAGAAAAACCTGTTGGAGGGACACTGCTGCCACCCTCTTATCCATCATAATCTTCATCGCTGTACACATTCCCCCAGGCTTCTTCCATCTACTGACAGAACACAGAGGGCTATTAAACCTGGATCATTCCCACCTGTTGTGGGATTCCTCTAAAGGCACCACTCTGTCCTGGGGACTTCTTGTCTGCCTGTGGTCCAAGAACCCTGAAACCATTTTTTATCCCCCTCACCTTTCATAGGAACAAAACTGTGTCACAGTCTGATAGCCCTCCTGAAGACTCCTCCCCCTCATAATTTTCACAGACATTTCACCAGGAAACCCTGTATACTTTTAATTCCTTCTTGGTTTGTGCCTCCTGGATGATCAGAACTGACACTTAACAGAAATGGGGAGAAAGAGAAAGAGAGACAGAGAGATCCTTGAAAAACATTGTATTGCTTTTTGAGCATGTGAGTTTTATTCATATAAATGATATATTGCAATAAATTTTTATAACCCTTTAATGTTTCTGCTGAACATTATGGTTTTTTTGGGGGGGAGGGAGATTAATCTCTTTTCATTTTTTTTTTCTGACCAGTATGGGCCATTCTACCATAGGAATATGTCACACTTTCTTTTCATCCCCCTTTTCATGAATCCCTAAACTGTTTCTGGTCTTTGCTAACATAAAATATGTTGCTCTAAATATTGTATTTAGTTTTTTTCCTGTCAACAGGTAAAAGAACTTTTCTGGGCTATTTTGGATGCTTGTTGTACAGTTAATTGTACAGATATTTTATTGTAATTCCCATAAATGCTACAAACAACTTTCCCAAATTGTTGCATCATGTAAAGCTCCCACCAGCATGGCAGGGGTCCTCTTTGCCCATTATCCTTACTATCATTTGCCATGATTTTTTTTCCTCTATGTTTACTGCTCTGATAAGTGATAAATCAAATTGCATCTCTCTGATTATTAGTAAAGCTGAGAATTTATTTGTAAATATATTTTCCATTTGGAATATCTTCACTGTGAGCTACTTATTCATCTTCTTCATCATTTGTTTTCGACTGGATTTCCTATTCTTTTAGGCTTCTACTTTCAAATTTAAGTTTCTCCTTTTAAACTAGTCTTTTTGAATATGTTTGTGTGTGTCCGTGTGTTGTGTGTACACATGTCGTTTTGAGGTTGTTGGTTGTGACCAGTTTATTAAGGCATAACTGACATACAATATATCGCACGTATATAAAATGTAAAATTTGACAACACTGACCTATGTATACCTCCATGAAACTACTACTATGATCAATATCATTGATCATCTTGTGATTCCCAAAGATCCCTTGTGACTGATTCTTTTCTCCCACCTCTTTGAACCACTCCCTACTCCATCTGTAAACAACAAATGTCCTAGTTTCTGTTATGGTAGGTTAGTTTGCACATTCTTGCCTTTTATGTTAATGAGTCATACAACATGTATTTTATTTGGTTGGTTTCTCTCTCTCAATATAATTATTTCAGGATTCATCCATGATGTAGTGTCTACCAATGATTCATGCCTTCTTATTTCCAAGCAGCATTTCACTCATTTGTGTATACGAGAGCTTGTTTTTCTGTTCACTTGTTAATGGACATTTAAGTTGTTACCAATTTTTTTCCTATCTCAGATAAAGCTTCACTAGCATTTGTGTCTTTGTATGGAATACACATTCATTTCTCCTGGGTAAATAGTGAAGAGTCGAATGGCTGTATTGTGGGGAAAGCATATGTTTAATTTTTAAAGAAACTGACAAGCTACCATTTTACATTCCCGACAGCAGTGTATGGAACTTAGTAACTGTGTTTACACCCCAACACTTTGTATGATCAGCCTTGTAAATTTTAGCCTTTCTAATCGGTATGTATCTCATTTTGGCATTAATTTGCATTTCCCTAATGACTAATAATGTTGAACATAATTCATGTGCTTATTGGCCATCTGCATATCTTTTTTGATGAAATGCCTTTTCAAAAATTTTACCCATCTTTATTGGGTTATTTGTTTTCTTATTATTGAGCTTTAAGAATGCTTTATGTATTCCAGAGATAAGTCCTTAATCAGATTCACAAATATTTTTATCATTTCTTTATCACCACTGGTTCACATTCCAAGTTTGTTTTATCCTCTCTTTTTTAATTCTTTTATATATTTCTCATAATTCCTTCCTGAGAGAAATATTATATTGTATCATGTTGTTAATTTGGTTGAATATAGAGGACTATGTTTATTCCATATCTTACTTCATCTAGGGTACATCCTCTAGGTCTATTTTCATTTCTGTGTTTTGTTCTTCAGATATTTTTAAGTGTATCTCTATATAGATTTGATTTATTTTATTTTTATGCATTTATTTTATGTATTTTTTAAGAAATTAGGGAATACCTATTCAGTTTTGCCATTGGCCAAAAAATAAAGTGGGATGGGCATCCATGGTAGCTGACTTAGCCAAGAGATTCATTTTTTATATGTAATCTCAGAGCATTTGATCAAAAATTATGCTTTTTTAAATTTTTTTTTAACGTTTATTTATTTTTGAGACAGAGAGAGACAGAGCATGAATGGGGGAGGGTCAGAGAGAGGGAGACACAGAATCTGAAACGGGCTCCAGGCTCTGAGCTGTCAGCACAGAGCCCGACGCGGGGCTTGAACTCACGGACCGCGAGATCATGACCTGAGCCAAAGTCGGCCGCTTAACCGACTGAGCCACCCAGGCGCCCCCAAAAATTATGCTTTGACATGTGATGTGCACATGTAGATCTATAAAAAAAAGGAGAGAGTTCAGAAGGAGACCCAATTATTTGACTGATTAGTCAGCTTCAATAAAAGTACCAAGATGATTTAGTGGAAAATAATTTTTTCACCATAAACTATTAGAAAAATTAGACAGTATAAAATTTTAAAAAGGAAAAAAGGAAGTCAAATCAGTAAAAAGACAGAACTTTGATGTATCTTGCTCTACTTACCACCCACAAACATTACCTGATAATACATGACAAACCAAAATGTAAAGCTTAAAATTAACAGCATCTAGAAGATAACATGTGGAGAATCTCTGTAACTTTGGGTCAGGCAAAGTTTTTTTTTTTTAATTTGACAGAAAATAAATATGAAATATAAAATTTAAAAAGCAGTGTTGAGCTTTTTCAAAATTAAAAAAATCTTCAAAAGACACTGTTAAGAATGTAAAAAGATAAGGCACAAATGAGAGAAAATATTTCCAAAACACATACACAGTAAAACCCTTGGATTGCGAATAACTTGTTCTGTGAGTGTTCCAAATGATGGGCAAATGTTTCTAATAAATTTTAGCTTGATAAACAAGCAATGTCTTACAATACGAGTAGTATGTGATGCCAAATGACACATGATGACAACTGAGTCAATGGTTTTTGAAATTCGCTTTGATATACAAGTGATTTGGATTATAAGCATGTTTCTGGAATGAATTATGCTTCCAAACTAAAATTTTACTGTATTTGAAAAAGGACTTTTCTTGGTGCCTTGGTGGCTCAGTTGGTTGGGGGTCCCACTCTTGGTTTTGGCTCAGGTCATGACCTCACGGTTCGTGAGTTTGAGCCCCACTCAAACTACGCTGGGTGTGGAGCCTGCCTGGGATTCTCTTTCTCTCTTCCCCCCACTCTTTCTAAAAATAAACAAATAAACTTAAAAATAGGAAATGACATTTATTAAAAAAAAAGGAAAAGGACTTTTCAATGAATATATAATTATAAATACAATTATAATATACCAATTATTTTTATAATACAAATAAACTATATAAAGAATATACAAAAAAACTCTTAAAATTCAATGATGAGAGGAAAAGCAACCCAATAACAAATGGACTAAAAGCTTGAACAAATGCTTCACCCTAGAAAGATAGAGGTGGCAAATAAGCACATGGAAAAAATTGTTTGACATCATTTGTCATTAGGGATATGCAAATTAAATTCACAATGATATTTCATATGCATTTACTAGAAAGGCTGGGATTGAAAAATAAAATGAAACAGGCAATACAAAATGTTGGCAAGGATGTGACACAACTGGAACTCGCACACACTGCTGGAGGAATGCAAAATGTGTTCAACAATGAAAAAGAACCGACTACGACATCTCCTACAACATGAAAGAAGTCCAATAACTAGGAATGAAGCCAGAACTCAGAAAACTACCGACTAAATGTTTCCATTTATTCGATACTCTGGAAAATGCCAAGGATAGGAACAGTTATCAGATCATCAATTGCCAGGGACCAGGAATGAAATGAGGTTGGCTGACCACAGGGGGGAATGAGGTCAATTTGGGGCGTAGTGGAAATACTTTCTACCTTAATGATGTGGGCGATTATATAACTGATTGCATTTCTCAAACCTCATGGAATTGTACCAAAAAAAAAAAAAAGGCAAAACAAAATGGTGAATTTTACTAATGTAAATACATATCAGTAAGCCTGAATTAATGAAAATATATGCTTGGCAATTGCTCTAGGAGCATGACCTTCCTCACCCCTTGATGTATCTTACTTCATACTCGTAAATCAGATTTTTATTTGCTTACCTGCATTTTGGTCAGTATCCCAACTAGAATGCAAGGGTCTCAGAGGCAGTCCTTGTTCATTATGATATACCTGGGGTGTGATAGTACATGACACCCAGGAGGTACTCCTGTGTCAAGTGTTTGGTTCACTAAATTAACACTTTAGATTTGAATTTTCTCTATTCATTTTTTTTATCAACAACTACAGAAATGATAGTGATTTTTTTTTTGCTTCCAACTTTCAACTCCAGAATTTAAAATAAAATAAATAAAAGTAGTTACTTTTCCAGGATGGGGCGGGGGTTGCTTCTTCAGCCTCACCCCTCCTGTCACAACTTCATCAATGGTCAAACATATTCTAAATCCACACTTTTTAGACCCTAATACAAACTCTCAAACTGGCAGTTTTAGAGACCTGAAAAGTGTGTTTTCAAGATTCCATTTTCTCATGTCAATAATATGCTAAATATTACCTACTCTTCAGACTTGTGATAAGGATTATATAAGATGAGAATATAATGAGCCAGATTTAATGATTGGCCAAGAAATATTATTCAATACATATCTTTCTTTAAAAATCATTCAAAATGGGGCAACTCAGTGGCTCAGTCAGTTAAACATCTGCCTTTGGTTCAGGTCATGATCTTGCAGTTGTGGGTTCAAGCCCCTCTTCAGGCTCTCTGCTGTCCATGTGGAGCCTGCTTTGGATCCTCTGTCCCCCTCTCTCTCTGTCCCCCTCTCTCTCTGTCCCTCCAACTCTCTCTCTCTCTCTCTCTCTCTCTCTCTCAAAAATAAATACATTTTTAAAAATTCAATATATATTCTCTATATTCAAAATTAGTTCTTCTGGAATAATAAAAATAATTCCATTATATATTAGAAGAGGAAATTCAGTATGCTTTCTGTGTAGATTTTTAAACAAATAGAAAAGATTATTATTTCCTTTCTCATGACCTTGCTAAACACAGTCTGATGTTCTCTCATATGATGTAATCAGATATTGGGAACAATTTTCTGTAATCAGTTGTCATTTTTTCTTATATTATTCTTATGTTTTTACTCTGACATTAATGATGCCTTTTTATAAATATATTCTACCTCTATCTAACAACCCCCACCCCTTACTTCATGCTCTAAACCCCTGAAGGACAAGAACTCTGTATTATATTTCTGTGGATCTTTTTTTCTTTTAAAATTTTTTTTTAACTTTATTTATTTATTTTGAGAGGAGAGGAGGGGCAGAGAGACAGGAGAGAGACACTCCCAGACAGGCTCCACACCGTCAATGCAGAGCCAAGGCTGGGCTTGAACTCAAGAACCATGAGATCATGACCTGAGCTGAAGCCAGATGCTTAACCAACTGAGCCACCCAGGTGCCCTTATATTTCTGTGGATCTTGACTTTAATATTGTACATATTGTAGGATCTATATAAACATGTTGATTTGTTAGCTAAGCTGTGGGAAGGAGCACAGTTACACATTCAGAAACTGATGATCCCAAGAGGATGATATTAACAAATAAACAAAAACACTCACTACTTTTAAAGTTTTCTTCAAAATTTTTTCTGAATTAGGTCATTTTTAAGATTACTTAGTAAGGGTATTCAGAAAGTTTCTTCTGTAGTCAATATAATGTGTAAGTTCCCTTGACACTGTGAACAATTCTTCATGCAATGCAGACATATCGGCCTGTTGTTGGAAAGGGCAGCTGGCTCATTTTTCTTGCTTGCTTAGTCTAATGCTACTTTGGGCCCAGAGAATGAGGAATTGTGTTTTACCAAGAATGAAGCACTGTATATTCCCCCCAAACTCTACTCTTGGAAAGTCCACAGGTGAAAGGAAAAAATGGAAATAAATAAATGTTATCATCTTTTCTTCCTTTTCACTGTCCTCAACTCTGTCACTTTTGTTTTTATTTTTGTTTGTTCATTTTTAAAATTACCCTGGAACTTATTACAAATTACTCAATTTCCACAAGACAGTGCCTGAAAATTATGGATGAACTTTACTTTCAAAATAATATGTTTTTCAAAATTCTAGATCCATATGTATGATCAGTAATTATTTCTCTCTGCATTACTTCTAGGAGCCCTATTATGCTAGAAATAACTGCTTTGGCCATGATCCTTGTCTTCAAATGTGAGAGAAGGGTCAAAAAAGATGAGTTTAAAATGTATCTCAGCCAAGTGCTTGTCCAGTTAGCATTATCCAATAAATATCTGTTCTTACTATTCAAATCTGCTCCCCTGCTCTGCTCCTGGATGTCTTTCCCCAAATTCATATACAGTGAGTACTCGAGTCATGTGATTATGCAGTCTACTTTTATATCTACCTATTTGAGAGGCTAAATATACAGAAAGGATAAAAGACCACATCTGGCAACTGACATCTTTGCATTAACCACTCCGATATTCAGACCACAACTTCTATCTATAGCTACCAGTCCAAGGAGCCAAACTGAAACCCTGTAGCAATCAGCCAAGAATGTTAAGGATTTACCATCCTTATGTTTACCAAAACTTTATGTTTACCAAACCTGGTGTTTGCCCCAGTTTCCAACTCGGACGAAGGAGAGAAAGCCAAATATGCTCTTCAATACAACCTTACAGAATGCCTCACCTCTTGCTAGCCTGCATCCGGATCCCCATGCCAACAACTTCTAATTAGAGCCTACCTGAAGCCTTCCACTTTTTTTTTCACTATAAAGATATTCCATTTATTTTCTATCTTTGAGTGTCTTCCAAATGCTAGCAATAATGGCTAAATCTCTTGCTACAGCAAGCTGTGAATAAATAGCTTTTCTTTGTTTCCATTTGGGTGGTCTTCACTTATTTCCACATACTTTTCATTTGAACTTTGTCATTTTAGTATTAGTAATATTTCATTTTATTTTTAAGTTTTTATTAAATTCAAGTTAGTTATAATATTAGTTTCAGGTGTACAAAACAGTTCACATGTTTCTACACGACACTACACTCACTACAAAGGTGGCTACCGTCTGCCCCATTTGTCACTATTACAGTACCATTGACCATATTCCTTAGGCTGTGTCTTTTATTCCAAGGACTTATTTATTCCATTACTGGAAGCTTGTACTTCCCATTCCCCTTCACCAATTTTGCTCCTCCTCCCACCCCTCTCCTCTGGCAATGTTCTCTGTATTTGTGGGTCTTTCTGGCTTTTTGTTTGTTTATTCGTTTGGTTTATTTTAGATGCAACATAGTGAAATCATACGGCATTTGCTTTTCTACGTCTGATTTATTTCCCTTAGCATAATTACTCCTAGGTCTATCCATGTTGTCAAAAATGACATCCTTTGTTATGACTGTAATATTTCACTGTGTGTGTGTGTGTGTGTGTGTGTGTGTGCGCATGTGCGCGTGCGCATGTGCGCTCACATATGATTACCAAATCTTCTGTATCCATTCATGTATTGATGGACACTTGAGTTGCTGTTGTAAATAATTCTACAATAAACACAGAGGTGCATATAAATGTTTGAATTTGAACTTTGCATGATTTTAACTTGAATATTATGGTAACCTCTTATTGTTTTCATCTCTTATTTTTGTTGTTGTTGTTCATTCTTACAATATGCTGCCCTTGAAGGAAATGTCTACCTTTTCACCACTTTGATATCTCAGGACTTAATGCAGTCGTGTCAGTCTCTACTTGAATGTTTGCCAATATTCCTCAGTTCCCAAAGATCAAATACAGAATGTTTCCTGTGACCATAGGACTCCATGATTTAGTGTCAGCTGAGTTTCCTTTTTCACCATTTCTATTTCCAAAAACACTGAACTACTTAAAATTTCATGTTTCCACTCCTTGTTTGCTTCAAATGATTTTCTTGATTTTCCACTAAACATACTAACTCATTCTTTCATTCTCAAATCAGTCGTCACCTTTGATAATCTTAACTGTTCTCTCCAAGCAAATTTAAATCCCATACATGGTCTAGTTATCATCATTATAGAAAATGCCACATCATGTTATAATGGTGTTTAGATACTTCCTTCTTTACTAGATTCCAAGATGATTAAAGGACATTTCCTTTTCTCTTGACTTTTGTATTCCCAGGGTAGGACATTTGATAGGTGCTCTGAAAATGTTAGTGAGTTTATGTGGGTATTCAATATTCCATGTTCAATAGAACCAACTGCTCTTTTCTTTTGGTTATTTCCAGATGAGTTTATGTTTATTTTTATATGGAGAACTCTATTATAAGGTGCTTCTTTTCAAGCACACAAAAATGGAAAGGGACGGAGACACATCATCTAAGTTTGCTACACATTTTGACCACACTCAGATTTTCTAGTATCCTGGTGTTGGTTTATTTGGGATTTTTTGCAATGAACCTAACCATAATCCTTTAGTAAGTTTTTTTTTATAATACTGTAGATTTATTCCAAACTGTTTTCACAGGGGAATGCCTTGCACTTCATTATGCTGAATTTAAAAGCAGTTAGCATGTTATGACAAAGTACTCCAAAACTGTTTGAGCACAAGTGTCATTAAAATTTGCAAACGGAATGCTGAGTCTTTAGAGATATAGATGAACCATCTCTTCAAATTTCAAGAAGGTTCTGTTCCCTTAATAAAAAGACAAAATATGCACATTTTTTTTTTAAAAAGCTACGTGCGTATGTTTGGTGTTTCAAAACACATATTGGCTTTTCACTCAAACAAAATAATGTAGAAAAGAAGTTGAGCCAGGGTGAAGGCTAACTTGTTGATTTATAAATCATTTTAAACAATGCAGTTTGTGGTAATTTGTTATAGTAGCCGCAAGAGACTAACACACTAGTAGTGTAGTGTTGTCTTTTTTTTAATTTATTATTATTTTTTAATCTTTATTTTTGAGAGAGAGAAAGAGAGACAGAGTACAAGCAGGGGAGGAGCAGAGAGAGAGGGAGACACAGAATCCGAAGCGGGCTCCAGACTCCAAGCTGTCAGCACATAGCCCGACGCGGGGCTCGAACCCATGAACCTTGAGATCATGACCTGAGCCGAAGTCAGCCGCCCAAGAGATTGAGCCACACAGGCACCATTTCAGAATGTCTTACAGTGGACTCACACAGCATGCAGCTTTTAGACTGACTTCTTTCATTTTAGTACTGTGCACTTATGACACTTTTACATCTTTTCATGGCTTGATGGTTTGCTTCTTTTTATTGCTAAATAACACTCTACTGTATGGATGTTTCACAGTTTGTTTACCCACACACCTATTGAAGGACATCTCATCTTAAGTTACTTTTTTTTCAGTGATGAATAAAGCTGCTGTAAACATTCATGTATAGATTTTGTGTGGACATACATTTTCCAATAAGCTGGGTAAATACTTAGGAGTGTGATGGCTAAATTGTAGGGCAAGACTATGTTTAGTTTTATGAGAAAATGATAAACTGTCTCCCAAAGTAGGGGTAACGTTTTTTTTTCACACTAGCAATAAATGAAAAGTCCCTGTTGTTCTGCATTTTTATCTGCAATTGGATCTTGCAATGTTTGGATCTTCACCCTTCTAATAAGTGTGTAGTGTTAACTCACTGTTGTTTAATTTGAAATTCCCCAATAACAGATGTTGCCAATCTTCCTTTTATATGATTATTTAATATTGGTACATCTTCTTTAGTAAGACGTTGACTCATAATTTTTGCCTAGTTCCAAACTGTTATCCTTTTATGCAGTATTAGTAGTTTTGTGCATAATTTGGACAGAAGTCATTTTTCCAATATGTGTTTTTCACCTATTTTCTCCTAGTATGTGGCTTGTTTCTTCATTCTTTTTACAGTTACTTTTGCAGAGGAGGAGTTTTACATTTTAATAAATTCTGACTCATCATTTCTTTTTTCTTTCATGGTTCATCATGTTGGTGTTCTGTGTAAAGGCTCCTCACCAACTGCAAAGTCACATAATATTTTCCATGTTATCTTCTGGACATTTTTTAGGTTTGTGTTCTATTTTTAGATTTATTATCCATTTTCATTTAATTTTTGTCAAAGGTGTCAGGTCTATGTTTATGCTGGCTTATCTATCTATACATATATTTTTCATATGGAATTCCAATTATTCCAGCACCATTTGTTACAATGATTTTCAATTCTCCATTGAATTGTCTTTGCTCCTTTGCAAACTCAATTATTTGTGTGTGTCTATTTCTGGGTTTTCTATTCTTTTCCATTGATATATGTGTATATTCATCCACCAATCCTTGCTGTCTTCATTACTGTAGCTCTATAGCAAGTCTTGAAATTGGGTAATGTGTGCCCTCTCTTTCCCTTTCTTCCTTCTCTCCTACTCCTCTTCCTCCTCAACCTCCTTCTGCTTTACTATTGTGTTGTCTATTCAGGGTCTTTGGCCTTTTCATATAAACTTATAATAAGTTTTTCAGTATCTACAGTATAGCTTGTATGATTTATAAATATCTATAAAATATCTAAGACAATCTATCTGGCAGACAAAGGGCTGCACTCCTTCCAAAGGCACTATGGGACAGCCCATTCTTTGCCTCTTCCAACATTTGGAAGCATCTGGCTTCCAGTATCAGGCTCCAGATGTTCCTTCATTGCTAAACACATCACCCCAATCTTTGCCTCAGTGATCACATTGCTTCTTCCTCTTCTCTGTGTGTCTTTCTACTGTTTGTTTCTTACAAGGACACTTGTCATGGGATTTGATGTCCACTTGTGTCATACAGGATGATATCCTAATCTTTACATTAAATACATCTTTTAAGCCCCCTTTTGCAACTATGGCAACATTCAGCCCACTATAGATGGTACTGTTGCCAGTGGCAAGGGAGGTGTGGAGGATTGGGTGGCCAAACCATGGGTGATTTTTTAGGACTGTAAAACCATTTTATGATACTAAAGTGGCAAACACAAAACACTATTTATATGTCAAAAACCCATGAAACTATGCCACAAAAACTAAAATGTAATATATTCTAATTAAAAAATAATTTTGGAGGTCAGAGAATTCATGGATGGAATGGAAAATGTGACAAATCAATTGAACTGTATTTACAATTCAGGAATGAACTCATTAAAGGGGATTGGGAAAATAAAGCTACCTAAGTAGCTTTGGAAATGAGTGTAGTCTGTAAAACTAAAGGCATGTGAAACTTCATAGCAATGCACTCTAGTTGATAAAGTTGTTTCACATGGAGATATGGGTTAGCGATTCTGGTACCACTATATGTGTGTGTATACTGGAGCTAAACAATTATGTGAATGGATTGTGGGTTATGAGAGGCAGGTTTCTCACTGTTGGAGTAGGACATTATAGATAAGCAAGGTAAAAAGGTTCAACTGAACCATGTGAGAACAGATTAGAGTTGGAGATGTCAGTTTGAATTTATGTTAACTTAATACACGTACAGATGATTACATACAGAAATATTCATAGATATGACTATATATGCTAGTTAGTATATACACATATATCTTCTTGCTGTGTTAGCTGAAAGGACATGGAAACCATGACACTCTAGTAGAAATAAACAAACCTAGTACTTAGATCTTGATTCTAAACCTATTATTTAATAATATGAATTGGGGTTCATTGGAGAAATGACTATTTCTAGGACTGAGGCAGGAAATATACAAGGGGAGCCTAGGGAAGATTGTAGTACCAAAAAGTAATGAAATGCTAAACAAGCAAAAAGACAAAATTAACCAAAAATAAAACAACAAAACAACAATGGGAGTATGCCAAAGTGACATAGGAGCCAACTGAAAGGGTCTCTAATGGCCAAATCTGAGCCAATGTGAACAACAACAACAACAGCAACAACAAATACATAAAGTTCTATTGGATTGTAACCCAAAGTATAAAATAAATGTCTTACAGTCTACATTGATATAAATGCATGACTGAATAAATTAATATAGAGAGGAGAATAGACAAATCTTCCATACAGAAGAATTCAAAATTTATGTAGTTACTCCACTATCAAGGAGATGGACATAACTCTCCACTATTGGTGAGGGGGGTGCATAGTGACTTCCTTCCTGAGTATATTATGCCTGTTCCAAAAGGTACACTATGGAAAAAAGGGAAAAAAAGCACAGTAGAGAAATCTGACAAACATCACTTCAGTCAGGTAATCAAGGTTCATATCAACAGTGATGAGTCATATTGATGGTATGTATCCTGGATATGACGTGATGAAAATGGCACCTTATCTCTGTGGTCTTCCTCTTCAAAACACATAATCCTAGTCTAATCATGACAGAAATTTAAGATGAATGTCAGTTGAACGACATTCTGCAAAATACCTGACCAATCCTCTTCTCAACTGTCAAGGTCATCAAACTCCAGGAAAGTTTGAGAAATTATCACAGCTAAGAGGAGCCTAAAGAGACATGATGACTCCATGTAATGTGATATCCTACTTGTGATCCTTAAATTGAAAAACTTCATTAGGTAAATACTAGGGTAATAGGAATACAGCATGGACTTTATTTAATGATAACAGATAAGTATTTGTTCATTTATTGGAACAAATATACTACTAACATGAGATGTTGATAACAGTGGAAACTGGATGTGGGGTATATGAGAACTTTCTATCTTCATATTTCTTTAAATCTAAATGTAGAAAAAAAACCCTAAAACACTAACTATGAGTGTTAGCTCACTACATGAATGTATATATTACTTTTTACACTGAAAAAATGAAACATCCTCAAGAATATGATAATATTTAACATTTCACAAATGTCTTAGTCTCCCACTATTGCTGATACTATCGCTTTTTACTGTTACTGTTATCTTTTGAAATCTAACTTATCTTTCAAGGTCTAATAAAAGCCTACTTTTTAAAAAGTTTATTTATTTTTGAGAGAGACAGAAAGAGAGAGAGAGAAAGGGCATACAAGAGTGAGGGGGGGCGAGCAGGGAAAGGGAAAGGGAAAGAGATCCTAATCCTAGACAGGATCCTAATCCTAAGCAGGCTTCACGCTGTCAGCATGGAGCCCAATACTGGGCCCCATCCCATGAACCATAAGATCATGACTTCAGCCCAAACCAGGAGTCAGACGCTTAACCAACTGAGCCACCCAGGTGCCCCTAAAAGCCTACTTTAGAGGCTTTCATAGCATCCGAAAAGATGTCTTTTCTCCCTCTGCATTATTAGGACACTCTGCTTATAAGACCACATTGTAGTTGGGATGTGCATTTCACTGTCTCTGAGATAATGTGAGTTTCTGAAGTGCTGTGTTTCTTGGAGTCAGCATAACACAGTAGTTACAAAATGGACACTCAGTCAAAAGGACCTGGTTTTGAATCATTAGCTACTTCATTTCATTTTCCAGTTACATAATCTTGGGCATTATTTAACCCTCTGTGTCTCAGGTTTCTTATCTATAAAGTGGACCTAACAGTAGCACCTATCTATAAGAATTTTGTGAGGAATAACTGACTTAATACATATAAAAGTTAGGAAGAGTCCTGTTATACGGAATAAACAATGTAGGAATTTTCTACTATTGTTGTTTCTGTGTTGTTCTTGAGGTTAAATCTGTGTTGCTGTCGTCTCACCATAGCAAGGGCTTACTAGGCAGGTGTTAATTTTTCTACTTAAGTTTAATAAATGTGGTAGACAGCAATAAATTCAGCCAGTTCATTGTTCTCCATAAATCTGTGTTGGGGCTTTACAAAATAAGTTTAACCAGTTGGAAACTCCAAATCTCATCTGTATAATGGGTTTCTTCCTAATTCACTAAAGCTGAAATATTCCAATAAATAATTTCTATCTGAGCATAGATAATGGGAGAATGATAGAGGCCATTGTATAAACTCAGCAGATGTCTATTATTTTAAGTAACAGTATTTTTGGAAATTTGACAAAATGTCTTTTACACAAATTAAAAATAGTAGCGTTTAGTAAGGGTTAATTAGTGCAGATTCCCTATATACAGGAAATATGACACATGGGCATGGTATTTAAAATTTTTTTTTCAACGTTTTTTATTTATTTTTGGGACAGAGAGAGACAGAGCACGAACGGGGGAGGGTCAGAGAGAGAGGGAGACACAGAATCGGAAACAGGCTCCAGGCTCCGAGCCATCAGCCCAGAGCCTGACGCGGGGCTCGAACTCACGGATCGCGAGATCGTGACCTGGCTGAAGTCGGACGCTTAACCGACTGCGCCACCCAGGCGCCCCCGGGCATGGTATTTTATACATCAGATGCATGATAAGTTACTTACATCAGAGTACCTATAACACACTTAAATTTTTGCTCCCTGGACCAAAAAAATTTAGAAATGCAAGTAATATGTGTGAAACATTAAGAATATGAAGTGTATAAGAGGGTTTGTTTGTTTTTATTTTAGGTATAGCAGTCAGGTGATCATAATTATCATAGTTGTAATAAATTTATGTTTGCATTTCCTAAAAATTCTAGAAATAGTGTCTCAGATGAACTATTTTCTCAGGCTTCAAAATAATTAATTTGTCCCTTCATTTAATTATCCATCTTGTAGACACCAGTACGTATAAAGAGGTTAATATAAGCAAGTATATTACAGGAAACACTTTTTTTTTTAAGTAGGTTCCAAGCCCAGTGTGGAGCCCAACGCTGGGCTTGAACTCACAACCCTGAGATCAAGACCCTGAGATCAACACTTAACCATCTGAGCCAGCGAGGCTCAGTCTTGAAAGGGCTTTTATCTCAACAAAATAAATGGCAGGAATACAACAAATCAGGTCATTGTACCAAATATCATTTTCGTATATGTTACATGTACACACGTTTTAGAACAGAGAAGGAACAGAGACAGAGATGGACACAGAGCAGCTAATTGGTAGTGGATATAAGGAGGGGGGTGGGAATAGGGAAATATTCAAATGCAAAGTCAGGATCACAGCTTAATCAATCATTTTTCAGCCTCCAAATTCATTAGCACTTTTGTGAATTTTGTTGAGGAGTGTTGTGTTTCTCTTGACTGCTCTCATTTCTTGGGCACTAAAAAAGTCACACAGGACAGTTAACTTCAACATCTTCAGAAACCCAAGCAGCAGGTTCCTCACAAGCTGTGTTTTTTTGAAATACTGAGTCATTTCTTGTGGCTGACTCAATTGCTGTCCTTTTGTTTCAATAGCATGTTTTCCCTCTGAAGTTACATGCCATAGTCTGCAGACCAACCATCATGTTGACTCTTATCACGTGTAACGTGGAACTCAGTAGAAACCACTTAAAGATTTACAAAGCATTTTAGGGCATTTTATCCTCTGATTAGATTTGCATGCATTCACATTCTGATTGTCCCAAATGTAATTAGCTTTTTCTGTTTACCAATTATCTGGGAAGATTTGCCAAATGCATCTTGACAGCGTTCCGACAGGAACTTGCAGCAGTTACAAATTATTTGCAATAAGTTCATTTACACCATAGTGTAATTCTACACTACATGAAGAATTAACACTATTTATTCATGAGATAGTAGAAACACTCTAAGGGATTTCTGTCAGAGAGAATTGGGTCATTATTTGTTGGAATGAACAAGTCATTAGGAAATACAACACATAAATCTCAACCAGGAAAAAAATTCTTTCTAATTTCATCTCTGCAACTTTCAACCTAACATGTTTTATCAATGCAAAGCCAAGAATGAACTAATCAGTTCTTTAAAATGCACAGTAGTGGTGAAAAAAAAATATGCTGATGTTTCAGAAAATGTGTGTATAAAGCTTTAAAAGGTGCTATAAAGATGTGTAATATATAAATGAAATCATGAAACTATGTGGTAAACTCATCATCATCCTCCATTTCTTATTTGATGTAGAAAATGCTGACAATTAGTTTAAAATTAAGAAAGAGCTCCTTGCTAAGTTTTATGGTTACCATTTTTTGAGTAGAAAATATTTTTTAGGTTTAAAATGTATTGTATTCTTATAGTAATTGAATAGTACACACTTATTTTTATGTAAACAAACTATGTGATTAAACAGGATGAGTGACAGCAAAATTTGGTACCCATATAATGAGACAGGGTGAAAGAATGAAATGTGAATTGCCAGTAAACTTATTAAAATGTCCAAACTCACCAGGAACCAATGAAATATAAATTATCTCAACAAAGAAATGCCCTTTTCACCTATGAAATTGGAAACGATCAAAATAAATGATTAAATGAAAGATAATTATTACCTACCCATCTATCTAACTCTTGATCAATCTTACCACAGGATTTGAGAGAACTTGGAGTAAATCTTATAGAACAGTAACACATATATGCACTTTAACACACACACACACACACACACACACACACACACACACAGGCATGCACATGTGTGAAGACCAGGAAACGTATGTGAGCCAAGTAGAGAAACTAGTTTGTAAGCAAAACTATTCTATAGCTATATAAATATAAATATACTTTGTCATTAGTGCCTCACTCTAAAAAGCACTTCTGTATGAATGACTCGTATGATTATCCAAGAGTCTTCAACTGATTTTAATGTAAAAATGACTCCCTCCAAGGTTAAGAAAATGAGCAGAGTTATCAGGGGTCTCCAGGAGCTAAGTTTGAGTGTGTTGTGCCAAGGGATAGACCATTACGTAAATCTTTCATGCTTTCTTTGGACTCCCTAAGAACAATAACCCAAGAGGGTGGTCAAAATTTTAAAGAAGTATAGCCCTTGGGAAGATAGTCTTTGAGACACTAGTCCACTGTCTTCCCAATGCTGGCCTCAAAAAATTTCTTTCTTGTTCACCCCCCACACCAAAAAAAGTGTACAGCCCTCACAAGCACTGAAGTATATATTCCAAACATCCATTAGATTAAGATAATCAGTATTACTGATGCCTCTAACCACTAAAGACGCTAACATAAATCTTGAAAGACAGCATCCCAAGCCTAGCATAATTTTTAATTTTTTCACACATAATATATGACATACAATTTAAAAAGCATGTGATGAGACATTATATGTAATGAAAATCTAAAAGTAGTAATTGCCCACAATGACACCATAAAAATTACTGGAGACCCCAAAAGAAATCACATTAATAACTTCAATTAAAAAAAAAAAGGAAAGAAAAATAATGCCATCAGAGATTGGGAAGCTATGTAACAAACAGAAATTCCAGAACTGAAAGTACAATAATTAAAATAAAGAAATTAATGGAGGGGGTTGGCAGTAAATTACATACAATTAAATAGAAAATTAGAAGACATACAACAAGAAAATAGGCAGAATTAAGTTGGAGGGATAAAAGGATGGAAAATGAAAAAGAGAGTATGACACAGAAAGGATAAAGTGAAATATAAAATATATGTTCACTGGAGTCACAGAGGGAAAGAGGAGCTATAAGGATTATCTTACATTCCTTATATAAAAGATATAAGAAAAAAGTTTTGAAGATAAAAATCATAGAATCTACTCAGACAAAAAAATATCAAGTCACAGAAATTAGGAGGACTACAAAATTCAAGTGGGAAAATTTTTTAAAGGTCATAGCTAAGAATGTTAATGATAAAATCTTAAAGCAGACATAAAAAGTCAGATTGATTTAAAGGAGTAACAATGAGACCAGAGGGTATGAAGCCAGAATTAATGGAATAATATCTTCTAGCTTTTGGGGGTGGGATTAAGTTCAAATTCTAGAAAAAGAAAGGAAAGATTTTTCAACAGTTGAAGTAAAACATTGCCAGACGAGTAAAACTTACTTTGACAAAGAAGACATGCAAGAAAAGATATACTAATGAGTTTTCATCAAAGAGAAGAAATTTAAATAAAAACTTAGAAAGAGAGAGAGAGAGAGAGAAGGTAATTATGGCATATGGAAATGAGAGGTATAAGATAAAGACCAAAAGAAAAAAAAGACATATAAACACAGATAAATATAAAAGATTATTGTCTGTACAAACCAATATATCCATATCAGGGGAAATGAAAATATATGCATTGAATTAACATAATAGAAAACAATAGCATATGACTAATAAATGTTGCTAACTTTCTAAAGCCATTTTATTGTCTTGGAAGAGTTAGAAGTCCTAATTTGTATAGACTTTGATGGATCAGTGACTAAGAATGTAACCTCCAAGCACTCCTGAGTGGCTCAGTAGGTTAAGGGACTGACTCTTGATATTGGCTCAGTTTAGTGATCTTGCAGTTGTGAAGTTGAGCCCTGAGTCTGTGCCATGCTCAGCATGGAGCCTGCTTGGGATATTTTGAGAAAGAGAGAAAGAGAAGAAGCATGAGTGGGGGAAGGGCAGAGAGAGAGGGAGACAGAGAATCTCAAGCAGACTCCGCACTGTTAGCACAGAGCCCCACCTGGGACTCACACTCAAGAAACCGTGATATCATGACCCAAGCTGAAATCAAGAGTTGGATGCTTAACCCACTGAGGCAGCTAGGTGCCCCATCAAAATAATTAAATATTTTTTTAAAAAAGGAATGTAATCTCCAGAGAAAACACTAAAATAAGTTAAATAATGTATAACTACCAACCTAGTAGAGCTATGTAATCAGAAAAATCCAAAAGCAAGTAGTAAGATAGTAGATTTAAATCCAAATGTAAAAGTACTCACATTAAATATAAATGGATAAAATTTTTTAATTAAAAGACAGAATTTTAGAATGATTTTTTAAAATTGCGTGCTGCTTAAAAGAGACACATCTACATTAAATGAATACAGAATATTAAAACATAAGAAAAGCAAATATATTATAGGCAAAATTAAACAAAAGAAATCTAGTGCTGTAATATTAGGAAAATTAGACTTAAAAGAAAGAAATACTGCAAGAGGAAAAAAAAAGGTCATTTCATATTTTTTAAAGTTTTGATGTATTAGGAAGATATAAAATTGTAGTTTTAGACACCTACAAAATATCTCAAAATAAATGAAACTAATATTATTAGAAATAAAGAAATACATGAAGCTATAACTATTTTAAGATATGTTTATAAATATATTCAGTATTTGGTACATAAAGTAGACAATATTACATTACTAATATATAAAAGTTTTTACCAGTATTTTCAACAAAAATTCTCTGATATTTATTAAAGCTGCATAATATATATAGATATCAAGTGCTCATGGAACATTTTCATGTAGGTAGTATCTGCTTTCTATATATTTGAGAGCATGTTTTTGATGGTGTAGAATTAGGCCAGGAATAAATAACAACAGAAAGCTAGAAAATCCTCATGTTTTTGAAAATTAATAAACATATAAGCTTAAGCCAAAGAAGGAAAGATATTAAAATTATAAATTACTTAAAATAAATTAATATCATTAATCAAAATTAATTAATATATTAATTAAAATATGAAGTCAAGAACATGTGTGATAAAGCTAACATGAGGATTGGAGAGAAATATTCAATTAAGTAAGACAAAAAAAGATTGAAAATATTTGTGATAAGCAATCATTTTAGGAAAATATTAACAAAGAAGAAAATTAAGAAAACAAAAGGAAAGTAATAATATGGATAACACCAGAAACTAATAAAATAGAAAATACACAAAAAAGAGCATATATTAGGCCAAAATTTTTTTCAAAATGCTAATAAAATTCATAAATGCCAAGAAAATCTGATGAACTTAAAAGAGAGAATGAGAGTGAGAGTCAAAGCAAGCAAGAGGGAGGAATGTGGGAGTGACAGAGAGACAGAGAGAGAAAGATACAGACAGAATGGAGCCTGGGTGTTCAGTCGGTTAAGTGTCCGACTTTGGCTGAGGTCATGATCTCACAGTTCCTGGGTTCGAGCCCTGCATCAGGCTCTGTGCTGACAGCTCAGAGCCTGGATCCTGCTTCGGATTCTGTGTCTCACGTTCTCTCTTCCCCGCCCCAACCCATGCTCTCTCTCAAAAATAAATAAACATAAAACAAAGAAAGATACAGAAGATAAAACAAAAGACAGAAAGGAAGGCACAAATGACCAATGTTGGGATTAAATATACGAGAGACCAAAAACAGATAGTGAAAGGATTTTATGTCAATGAAATGAAAAATGAAAAAGAAAAAAATATCTGGAAATATTTAGGCAAATATAATTTATCAGTAATATGTGGAACAATGCACTTTACCAAACTGGGAACAAAATCTGGAAATACAGCTTACCAAAACTGACACTAGAAGAATTTGAAAATCTTAATAACTCATTACCACTAAAGGAAGTGAAACTGTAATTAAAAGCCCTCTATCAATAAAACTGCAAGTCCACAGGGTTTCATCATAGAATTCTAATAATTGAACAATAATTCACTGGAAAATAACAGGCAAATTTTAATCAGAAACACAAGGGCAAGTGGAAAAATACTCTAATGAACCTACGTATAATATAAATGCCAAAGCAGAATATCAAGGAATTATGTTTTTCAGGAACCCATTAACCAGGACCCACAACAGTGGTCGCATACTGAGGATATTATCATTTGGACTTCCTCCATTGCACATTCCCTCCTGTACTGCAGGACTTCATAGCCCCAGATGCTTGCTCCTATGTCAAGGGGCTCTCCAATCTATAACATCTTTATTATATTTTAAATTCCTGAGGGGAAGCATCTAGCTAACCACACTTTTGATATTTGCATAAGCTGTAGTTTGCAGATATATAAAATTAAATAAATATGGAGCACTGAGTCTTAACTTTTATTTCTCTTGGTATGCCACATAAATAAAAAGGATATTTAGATGCTGACACAAAAAAGAACAAATAGCCCTTTAGCTCTCCAACATCTACATGAATCCATTTTATACTTTGGACCTAGCTCCGACATGCACACACAAAATGTTTCCACTTTATATAATGGAACTATCCCTTCTGTGACTAAAAAAGCACTCATTCTTCTCAAGGGAATAAGCAAAATTGCTGTATGTTACTGCATGCAGACTAGATCCAGAATTTCTAGATCATGTATATTCCTCTTTAAGTTCTGTCATTCTTATATTCTGCAAATTGTAGAACAATTGTGTAATTATAAAATTAAACATCAAACTATGTAAAATATTGAAGGAGACAATGACAAGGATAATTCACTAAAATATATAAATACGTGCATTACACACTCTATCAACTTCATTATTAAGAACATGTTTCAAATTGAGCATCTATGAGCATAGAGGTTTGAGACACGTTGAGTCATTGGGATAAGAGCAAAGTGGAAGAGATACAGCCTGGACAAGCTGAAGAGCTCTCACTGGCATAGGGCTGTATACAAAGCTAGCCACTTAGGGGTGATTCAGGAAATGCTTGGGAACATTCCCCCAAAATGTGATATATATTTCCTCCAAAATCAATCAGGAGGCCTTTTTGTCAGTGATTGCGAGAACAAGGTTACAACATTTACATCTTTGTTCACTCCCTTAGAAGGAAGGACCTTGCATGTTCCATATTTTGGCTAGTCATAAAATTCTCTGAGGTGTCTGGTTCCTGTATTTTTTGTGAGATTTATCTTTCTGTCTTGGAATACATATATATATATATATAAAACCAAGAAATCTAGGACACTTACTATTTCCTGTAATCCTGATCTTAAAATATACTATTATGTTGTGATTTATTTTCTTGACCAGTTAAATATTGAACTTCCTTGATATCTGAATTGTGTTAAAGAATTTGGTTTCTGAGATGCCTGGGTGACTCAGTCAGTTAAGCATCTGACTCTTGATTTTGGCTTAGGTCACGATCTCAAGGTTCATGAGAAAGAGCCCCACTTTGGGCTCTGTGCAGATAGCATAGAGCCTGCTTGGGATTCTCTCTCTCTCTCTCTCTCTCTCTCTCCCTCCCTCCCTCCCTCCCTCTCTCTCCCTCTCTCTCTGCCCCTCTCCCACTCATGCGCTTGCTAACTCTCTGTCTCAAAATAAATAAATAAACATTAAAACAACAAAAAAAGTTGCTTGGTCACATGGAGTTGCACAGTTTGTGGAATGCACAAAGCCACTGAGCTAAAGGAATGAGGGCAAACTGAAATCCAGTCTGCTCTCAACTCATTCAGCTCTGTGCTCTGGACTTGGGCTGCATCTGCCTGTAGGAAGGCAAACAAAAATGTGTCCTTTATCAAATTTGTCCTCCCCACTCAGAGAGAAGATTTTTCTAATTGTACTTCCCAGTGTATAATTTTTCATAATATGTCCACATATAGAAGCTTTTTCTTTCTCTCTCTAATTGGAAAAAAAAAGTGCTTTAAAGAGTGGTGGTAGCCCTGGATAGAGTGTGAGTAATCCTGAAGCAAGTGATACTGTTTTACTGCTGGGCTTGCTGGGTAAAAGCAATCTTCTTGTGCTTTTTTATCTTATTGCAATGGAGAAAAAGTATTTGTCAGGTCAGTAGCTGCTTGCCAGCTAAATTGATTTGTTCCTATAATAAGACCATATCTGCAAGAACAGCTGCATTGGAATGATGATATGATTAAACTTTAAGATATTCCACTGTGTTTCTCCAAAAGGCATTTATCTTTTGCATCAGCCAAGATGAAACTTAAATGGGAATGAGATAAGCATCACCGTTCCTGATTCTTTAAAGTTTTGACGTTGACTCTAATATCTGAAGTTCCCCCAGGATTCGGTTTTGCTTTTGCTTTTAATTGTGTTTTTCACCCATAATAGTCCTTACTTGGTGTGTCAGTGAGCTATGGTGGTAATTCTGCCAGGTCCTAAAGATACACGTTCAGATTACACATCCTGTTTTACCAGTCCTATTGTGAGGAAGATCAGGTCAGAGCTCCTTTCATCATCTTGACCTTGGTTCTACAGTAATTGGTATTAGCCAAAGGATGGTGTCCAATAGTGTTTCCTTCCTGTAGGCAAAGATAGGAGTTGAGTTGCTGTAGATGTCTTTAAGGAAGGTTAAGAGGATGTCATGGTATGTAATCCTCCTTCTGTTGCAATATTCTTTCTCAAGGATTTTTTTCTCAAGGAAATTTTGGCTAAAGGCAAAAGAAGATATACAAGGAAACATTAGAGATACATGTTTTTGACATTAAATATCCCATGCCAAAAAAAAAAAGTCAAAGGAATTCCCCAGGTAAATAGGGTATGTTATAATTTGGAAGTCTGTGTCTTTAAAAAGGATGATAAACTGGGATGCCTGGGTGGCTTAGTAGGTTAAGCATCTGACTCTTGATTTCAGGACAGGTCATGATCTCATGGTTCATGAGATTGAGCCCCACATCAGGCTCTGTGCTGAGCATGGAACCTGCTTGGGATTCATTCTCTCTCCCTTTTCCCCTGTCCACAGCTTGTGCTCTGTGTGTGTGTGTGCGTCTCAAAAATATAAATAAGAAATATATATATATATATACATATATATATATGTATATATATATATGTATGCATGTATATATATGTATGTATGTATATATATACATATATATACATACATACATACATACATATATATATATATGGCAAAAATTAGAGAGCATTTTCTTCTATAATTTATAAGGTTCAGGGGCACCTAGATGGCTCAGTCAATTAGGCATCTGACTTGGGCTCAGGTTATAATCTCAAAGTTCACAAGTTCAAGCCCCACATCAGACTCTGTGCTGACAGTTCAGAGCCTGGAGCCTGCTTCAGACTCTGTGTGTCCCTCTCTCTGCCCCTCCCTACTTGCCCCTCTCTGTCTCTGTCTCTGTCTCTGTCTCTCTCTCTCTCTCAAAAAAAAAAAATAATTTATAAGGTACGTACATGTACATACATTATAAAATACATACATGTAACAGCATAAAGCAAACCTACAGCCATGGGCCAAACCCAGTCTCCAGCTTCTAAATATATAGCCCTAAAGCTAAAAATTACATTTTAAGCAATATTTTTAAAAGGTTAGAAAAACAAAATAAAACAAAACTAAAGCAGAATATACAATGGAAACTGTTTGTAGCCTGCAAAGTCTTGAATATTTGCTATATGGTCAATTACATTAATTATGTAATTATATATTTGCTATATGCATTTGCATTATGTTGGCTATATGGTCAAATTACATTTGCTCTATGGTCATTTACATTAATTCTGACTTTTTTATGACTGAGTGATATTCCAGTGTAGACATATACCACATCTTCTTTATCCATTCATCAGTTGATGGACACTTGGGCTGTTTCCATAATTTAGCCATTGTAGATAATTCTGCTGTATACATCGCTGTGCATGTATCCCATTGGGTAAATACCTAGGAGTACAATTGATGAATCATAGGGTAGTTCTATTTGCAACTTTTTGAGGATGCTCCATACGGTTTCCCAGGGTGACTGCACCAGTTTGCATTCCCACCAGTAGTACAAGAGGGTTGCCCTTTCTCAACATCCTTGCTAATACCTGCTGTTTCTTGTGTTGTTGATTTTAGCCATTCTGATGGGTGTGAGGTGATATCTCATTTGCAGTGACATGGATGGAGCTATAGAGTATTATGCTAAGCAAAATGTTGCAGAAAGACAAATACTATATGATTTCATTCACATGTGGAATTTGAGAAACAAATGAGTAAAGGAGAAAAAAAAGAGAGAGAGGCAAACTAAACAACAGACTCTTAACTGTGGAGAACAAACTGATGGTTTCCAGAAGGGAAGTGGGTGGGGGATGGGTTACATAGATCATGGGGATTAAAGAATGCACTTGTGATGAGCACCAGGTGTTGCATAGAAGTGTTGAATCACTGTATTGTACACCTGAAACTAATACTACACTGTATTTAACTAACTGGAATTTGAATAAAAACTTTTGAAAGAAAAGGTAAGAGTGTGAGACATAGGTTTCCAGCTGTAGAAAAAATAAGTCACAGAAATAAAAGGTACAGCACAGGAAATTTATGGGGTGCCTGGGTGGCTGAGTCAGTTGAGTGGCTGATTTCAGCTCAGGTCATGATCCCAGGATCATGGGACTGAGCCCTGCATTGGGCTCTGCACTGAGCATGAAATTTGCTTAAGATTCTTTCTCTCCCTCTCTGCCCTTCTCCCCCACTAGCACTGTCTCTCACTCTCTAAAATGAAAAAAATAAAATAAAATTCCAAATAAAATATTTAAATAATCCAAAGGAAAGCAGAAAAGGAGAAATTAAGAGAGACTGACAGAGACAAACTGGTAAAATGTAGACCTAAATCTAACCATGTAAATAATTACATTAAATATTAATGGATTATCTTCATGATCTTGAATAGGCAATGGTTTTTAGATATAACAGTAATACCACAAGCCACAATTGAAAAATATACAAATAGGACTTCATCAAATTTAGAAATTGTTGCACTGCAAATTATACCATCCAGAAAGTGAAACATAATCCATAGAATGGGAGAAAATATTTATAAATCGTGAATCTCATTGGGTGCTTCTGTTCAGAATACAAGAAACTCTCCAACAGAAGTTATTCAATTTAAAAAGTAGGTAAATTATTTCAGTAGATATTTCTCCAGAGAAGATATAGAAGTGGCCAATAATTTTATAAAATAATGCTAATATCATTAATTATTGGGGAAATACAAATCAAAACTTCAGTGAGACACCATTTCACACTCACTAGGATGGCTATAAGACAGAAAATAACAAGTATTGTTAATGATACAGAGAAACTGAAACCCTCACATATTGCTTGTAGGGATGTAAAACAAAAATCAATTGCATTAAAAAAATCAATTGCATTTTATATACTGGTAGCAAGTAGTCGAAAATAAAATTTAAGAATAAATTTCATTTATAATATATCAAGAGACCTAAAATATTTAGGAATAAATTTAAGAAAGGATAAGGAAAACCTCTAAAATAAACCATAACTGAGATAAACTTAATAAGATATAAGTAAGTGGAAACATATGCCATTTTCATTCATTGGAAAATTCACTATTATTAAGATATCTATTCTACCCATTTTGCTTTACATATTCAATGTTCTCCTAAAGAACCCAAAACTTTTCTTTAAAGTTTGATGGAACAATTAAAATATTGAACTGAAAAGGTATTAGAATATACAAAGCAACATTGAAAGAAGTGCAACAGTTGGAAGCCTTACATCCCTTTAGTTCAGAATTAACAGTAAATCTATGTAATCGAGACTGTAAGATTAAACCACAAATATTAGGGAAAGTTGGGTAGAGGGAGAAAGATCAATGTAACACAATAAAACAGCTAGTAAAAGCACATAAATATATATTCATTTCATTTGCAACAAAAGCACCAAGATAACCCAATGGATTAAACTTCTTTTTCAAGAAATAGTGCAAGAATAGTTGAATATCCATAGACAAAATTGAAATACTAAAAGTATAAAGAAATGTGGAAAAATATAGCCATGACTTACGGTGAGCCAAGTATTTCTTTTTTTTTTAATTTTTAATGTTTATTTTTGAGGGAGAAAGAGACATAACAAGAATGGGGGAGGGACAGAGAGAGAGACACAGAATGCTAAGCAGGATCAAGGCTCTGAGCTGTCAACACAGAGCCTGACACAGGGCTCAAACCCATAAACTGTGAGATCATAACCTGAGCCGAAGTTGGATGCTTAGCTGACTGAGCCACCCAGGCTCCCCAGCCAAGTGTTTCTTATATGTCACAGAAATCGATAACTATGATAGCAAAAGCGTATGCATTACATAACTATATATGAGTGTATATTATACAGTCACAGAGACTGGTTTGCAGAATAACATATTCCTACAGGTAAATAATCAAAAGAAAAATGACTTCTTAAAAAGGGGCAAAAGATTTATAGACACTTTGCAAAAGATGTTCTATAAATCATTAGGGAAATGGAAATTGAATTTACAACCCAACAAATGGACTGAAATTTTATAAAAAGATTGACAATAAATAATGTATTTGAAGATGTGAAGCAACTGTAATTACATTTATTATTTATGAAAAATGTAAATAATACTGTTACTTTATAAGCATTATGGCAGTGTCTTAGTTTCTTCTAAAACTGAACATACACTTAGCATATGTCACAAGTTTCACTTCTAGGTATCCACTCATAAAAAATGAAACAAACATTTACATGAAAGCTTGTATACCAATATTCATGAAGATTTCATTCAGAAGTGTCACAAAGAGAAAACAGTTTCCATCAATAACATAATGGATAAACAAACTTGGGTATGTCCCTATAATGCAATGCTACTCAGCAACAAAAAGAAACAAACTATTTCACACAAAAACATGAATCAATATCAAAAGCATCTGTTGTGTGAAAGAAAAATGCAAGTGAACATACTGTATGATTTTACTTATATGAAGTTCTTTACTAGGTACAATTGACTAATAGTGGAGAAGGATTAAAAAAGCAGTTGTAGGATGGAATTTGGGGAAATTTTCTGGAGCCAGTGTAATATCCTATATATTTATAATGCATCTGGGTTTCACGGATGTAAGCATTTGTCAAAACTCAGCAAATGTACACTTAATATTTATGTATGTCGTTGTATGCAAAATTTGGAAGAAAAGAAGAAAATCAGTAAAGAAATTGGAATTTAGCTAATGTATTACATATTAGTATACTGATGCCTGCAAATTACTTTGAAACACATCAAAAGCTACAATGTACTTTTGGATCAAGCGTTGGATGAATGAGTATATACATATAAGACAAAACAAGTTCGGTAATGTTAATGGTAGTAAGTGGTAAATATGTTGGTGTTTGCTATAAAATACTTTTGGTTTTGCTGTTTGAAAAATTTCATAATAAGATTTTGGGGAAATTGTTTTAAAAGGCAGGCAGGTATTATGTAGATGAGCATGGTCAGATGAATTCCAGAAAAAAAAAAACAAAAACAAAAACCTAGCAGATGGAAAAGATAGAAGATTAGTGAATGAACTATGAGTCTTATAATTAAATAATCTAGAACTTGGGTCACAAGCATGGACATATTTTAACTTTCAATCCTCAGTTTATATATATGTGTGTGGAAAACGTGAAGGTCTCAAAGGGGAGATTATATCGGGTGAGCCTGACTTAATCAGGTGAAATTCCTTAAAAGAGGAAATTGGCTCTCACTGATGAGAGAATCTCTTGCTGGCGTTGAAGAAATGAGCTGCCAAGTTATAAAAGGTTCACATGCCTGGGATATAAAATATGGATTTTAAGAGCTGAGAATGACCCCCCACTGGAAAGCCAGCAAAAAAACCAAGAGCCTCAGTCTACTAGTCACAAGGAAATGAACTCTGCCAATAATCTGAGGGAGGATGGAAGATATTATTTCCCCAGACAAGCATCTGGTGGGACCCCAGACCCATTCAACACTTTGATTACAGCCTTGTGAGACCCTGAGCAGAAGACCAGTTAAACTGTGCCTGGGCTCTGGACCCAAGACACTGACTTGATGAAACGTGCTATTTTTTTTTTTTTTTTTTTTTTTTAGTAGCTGAGTTAATGGTCATTTGTTATGCAGCAATAGAAAACCAGTACAAGTAAGGTCATGAGTTTGGATATCAAGCTAAATATTCTGAGCATTTAATGTATAATAAGAAAAAGGAAGATCACTTGTAGCAAAGGAGTAGCATGATCTGAGGCTTTCATTAGCAAGGAAGTTAAGAAGACTGCATAAAAATCTGTATAGAAACGCTGATATCTCAGTTCCTAACAAAATGGTTTATTTTTCATTGATGTAATAGTCTGATGTGAGCGTTTCTTTTAGCAACTCATTTCCACTGTCACCCAAGAATCCTGGATGTTTTTCATCCTCCAACTTTGTCGTCTTGGAGTTCCTTGTCTCCCTCAAGGAAAAGAAGAGAGACAGCTTGGGAAATTTCATACCCTAATTCTTAAGTATGTCAAGCAAGAAAGAATTCTTACCACTTCTGCTCAATCCCATTGACCACAATGAGTCATAGGTTCCCATTTTATCTTCAAGGATGACTAGGAAACGTACAGAAGCCCATGGAATATGTGGTGAGCCCAAACAGTTTCTGATCAGAGAGGAGAATTTCAAAAAGGAAGAAGGCAGTGTCAAATCCTTCAGAAAAAGATAGATGATAACTAAAAATCAGTTATTAGGTTATATTAGAAGCCTCCAAGTTTCTATGTCTGCAAGGGAAATCCAGCCCGCTTCTTGTATTTATGAATAAAGTTTTATTGGAATAGAGCATGATCTTTATTATTTATTTATTTTTTTTGCTTTGGTATATTGTCTATGTCCACATCTGTGTTATAGCCAGAGTTTAGTTGTTGCCAAAACTATTTGTCTGGCAAAGAACAAAATTGTTACTACATGGCTCTTTTTAGAAATAGTTTGCCAACCCCAGGATTACATAATTAGAAAATTAATCGTGATTTTTGAGCTGTGAGTAGGTACTATAGAACCAATGAGGGAAAGAATGACAGGCAAATGAGAAAATAGTTTAATAAAATAGATCCGATTCTGTGTCTCCCTCTCTTTCTGGCCCTCCCCCACTCATGCTCTGTCTCTGTCTCTCTCTCTCCAAAATAAACATTAAAAAAAAAAAAGAAACTTAAAAAAGGGGCGCCTGGGTGGCTCGGTCGGTTAAGCATCTGACTTTGGCTCAGGTCATGATCTCACGGTTCATGAGTTCAAGCCCCACATCAGGCTCTGTGCTGACAGCTCAGAGCCTGGAGCCTGCTTCAAATTCTGTGTTTCCCTCTCTCTCTGCCCCTCCCCCGCTCATTCTCTCTCTCTCTCTCTCTCTCTCTCTGTCTCTCTCTCTCTCAAAAATAAATAAACATAAAAAATAAATAAATAAATAAATAAAATAAAGTAGATATGACTCCTTCTGGAAGTTTGCCGAGGAAGAAAACAGAAAAACATGTTCTTGAGCTTTGCTACTCACTTACTTATTTGTTGTTTCTTTTACTTTTATTGTTTTTTTTTAATTAAAAAATTTAATGTTTATTTATTTTTGAGAGAAAGAGACAGAGCATGAGTGGGGGAGGAGCAAAGAGAGAGAGACACTGAATCCAACACAGGCTCCAGGCTCTGAGCTGTCAGCACTAGCCTGACATGGGCCTTGAACTCACAGACCGCAAGATCATGACCTGAGCTGAAATCAGATGCTTAATCGACTGAGCCACCCAGGAACCCCTGTTGTTTCTTTTATTTTGTCAAATATTCCTTTTGTAAAACCTAAGCATGTTGTAAACAATGGTAAAACTCTGAAGATGCAGGTACATGGTAAGATAATGGAAGAAGTGAGTGTCTTGAGAAGTCAGAATAGAATGAGATTATAAATGTCAGTGGAAAGACCAGCCCTGGTAAGGATGATGGCATTAAACTCCCCCTGAGACAAATCTGAGAAGAGAAGAAAGAGATCCCTATGTGGCATTTTTACAAATATTCTTTTTTTCTGCCTTCAGATTCAATTTTGTACTTATTAAAGTTGAACAGTATAGAAATTTGAAAAAGAGAAAATGAATATCTCCCATAACCATATCATTTCCCCATGAACAATTTTTGATAAACAGCATCAGCTCTGTATTTTTCTGGGCATACATTAACATGCATAATTTGTTTATTTTTAATACTAATGGGGTCATAAATATATATTGTTCTTTATTTGCTTTCTTTAGTACGATTTGTCAATTATGCATAGAGCTCTCTCTTTTTTAATAGCCCCACACAGAAGACTTCTTATATAGATCTTCCAAGTTTTATGTTACCAATTCATATGATATACATTTGAGTTATTTCTAATTTTAGTTATTATTAGAATGCTGCAATTAGTATGCCTGTCTGTAAGCACTTCTTATTTTATTAGTATTTCTGTAGAAAAAAATTCCAGAAGTGGAATCCATACTAATTTTAATCTGAAAAGGAAATGTTGAAGGATTGTACACCAAATAGTACTGATGATAATATCCCATAAGAAGCAAGAAAATTCATGAGCTGCCTATAAGGGGAAATGGCTGTGTTCAGGACTTGACAAGAATGGAGAAGCTTTGGAACGACTAATGCCATATGACACTAATCTTGCAGCATTTTTTATCCTTTTCCCTCTAAAGCCTTTCACAGCTTCTAGATGTTCCTTAATTCACCATCAAGTGCATTCTTCATTACCATGAAACTGCAGTGGCTGACGGCAGAGCCGATCTTGTCATAGTCCTACCAACCTTTCCTTGTTCTTTTATTTGGATGCCATGTTAAGTTACTTTCTAAGAAGCCCTTTCAAAAGAGGAATAGCACACCGCAGATCTGGAAAGTGTCTGATTTTTTTCACATTGACCTGAATGGGAGAAATACGAACTATTCAAGTCTGTCCTTGAGGTATTAGTAAGATGGTCTCATGCTGCAAGTGCAAGTCTGGATATTTTTGCAGTGTTCTCTTAGCCTGCATTACTGATTCGCCCAACCATCACGGCCAGATGTATTGATTGGCCTTGCCAGTCCTTATACAGTGGACTCCCAACCCTGAAATTGTTCTCATAGTAAAATGTGTGTGTGTATGTTAAATGTTTGGATTTAGCCTAAGAGCTAGATCTTTTTAATAGTTCTTTGCTTTCTACATTAGTTCAGTAGATGTGCTTTGAGTCTGTGGTATGCCAGGACTAAGCTAATGGGCTTAGAATACAAGGAAGAGGGAAGACAGAGCATCTGGTTTCATGAAACGTTTGACCTAGTGAGGGGAAAGATGGGAGGTTGAAACATGTTATGTTGGAGGGAGTCACCGTGCCACTGGGTTCATAGAAAGTTAAAAGGAAGGTCATATGAAATGAGAAGCTAGAGCAAAGTGAAAGAAAGCGCAGAATGCTGGTGGAGCCAGGTTTTTTTCAGGAGAACTGGATATGAGGACTTGGAGGGAATCCTGTGAAGGAGAGACGAGCTATGTACAACAGAAGTATTGTAACAAAAAGATGACAGAATATGACTTCCTTTCACCTTATTTCCTCTTGCAGATAATGCACATATATAGAATTCTATATTTGGAGAAATCAGAGGATTTATTTACATTTTAAACAAAATATCTTGGATATGAAATTAGCAAAGAATTTATCCAAAGTTTCCAGGGGCGATAAAAATCAGTATGAGCATTTTTACTTACATTTGGCATTCGTAGGCAAATACATCAATATAATTTAGTCTTCATTCACCCTTCCACAGTGTCAAGAGAGAAAGTTACAAAATGAATTATAAATCAACTGTTTCTTTCTTTCCTAATGTCTTTGTTTAGAGAAGAACCTCTTTGCTATTTTTCAAACACACACACACACACACACACACACACACAACACAAAATCCAAAACTAATTAGGTGCAGTTCATTGCCATTTCCAAACCAATAGTAAAGTTACCAGTAACATTAATTAGCATAAAAATTGGCTGATTCCTATTATCTCTAAGTACTAAATCTTTTCTGTTTATACCTTTTGGATTTGTTAGGCGATGGGCTGAGTGAAACCTTATGAAACAAAAGGCTTGGCAGCTGCACATTTTAAATATGCAGAGACTTGACTAAGACTTGACTATTGTATACACAGAAATAATGTATAGAAAGATTGCTAGCCCATTATGTAGCCATGATGATCTGCTTTACCACCACATTTTCCACCATAGTGCAATTACACTGAGACCACTATTTAATCACATTTATCTATCTACTGTTAAACTGGGCATGACACTGTCAGTGCTGTAGAATCTTATAGCTGGATCTCAGCTTGCTCATGGAGTTTGGGAATTGCAAAACAGGTTGAAAGCAATCTTTCCTGTGAATTAATGAGGTACTCAAATCATCTGCACTCTCATCTCCATCGAACAGGTGCTAGAATGGCAAAAGGATAATTGTTTTAAATTTTGTTGTGCATTGTATTAAAATCGTATTCTACAAGCAACAACATGATATGCTAAAAAAGACGGTAAGAGGTCTAATACATGGCAGAATTAAAAATTTAACTCTTTGATGTGTGTGCATAAACTATCGACATTGCTTCTGCTAGCTTTTCATGCAAAATAAAATGGTTTTGATCATTAGGAAAAGAAACATACGTGTTCAACATATATTTATAGTTGACCAAAAAAATGTATTGAGTGGTTACTCAATGGAAAACACTGTACTAGGCCCTGGGGATGCAAAAATGAAGAACTTTGGAGAAAAATAAAATTTGGTCTGTGCAGACTATACCCTACTTTTTCTCCTCATAATTTTTATAAACGTTATGTATATATATTTGTTTACTATTTCATCTTCTTCTCCCTTACAGGCTCTATTTTGTTTTTGTTGTTTGTTTTTAGTGGGTTGGGGGAGGCAGTGCATAAAACAACATAAATTTATTGTCTCACAGTTCTAGAGACTAGAAGTCCAAAATCAAGGTGTTAACAGGGCCAAACTCCTTTAGAAGCCTCTAGTGGAGGATATGTCCTAATCTCTTCCCACCTCTGGCGGCTGAATCACTCCAATCTCTGTCTCCATCTTTTTCTCTTAGTCTGTGGCTCTGTGTACAAATGTCTCTCTTCTTATGAGAACACTTGTCATACTAAATTTAGGTCCACCCTAATCCAGTATGACCTTGTCTTAACTAAGTATGCCTTCAGAGACCCTATTTCCAAATAAGCTCACATTCTGAAGTTCAGGTTGGGCATGAATTTTTGGAGGACACTATTCTACCTAGTATACTTACCATAGAAGAAATGACAGGCATAGAAACAGCATATATTAGAAGCCATCCTACTGCAATAAACTTTGGGGACTCAGAGAGGTGAGTCTTAAACAATGGACAATTCTCTTTCGGCATGAACTGAAATAAAGGGTCAGATATGACTTGTGCTTAAGGTGGTTCTTCTGTACTTTAAGGAAAAGGTGAGTACATCCTCATGACAAATGTGGTTTGAAGAAAGGCTCTGTATTAATGCAGGCTCTATTTTGTTCACCAAGGATACCTATCAGTGAGCAGATTCTCAAATATGTTAAAGAAGGGAGGGAGGGAGAGAAGGAAGGAAGGAAGGAAAGAAGGAAGGAAGGAAGGAAGGAAGGAAGGAAGGAGAGAAGATCTAGAAGGAAGGAAGGAAAGAAAGAAAGAAGGAAGGAACGAACGAAGGAACGAAGGAGGGAGGGAAGGAGAGAAGAACGGACCTGTTCAATAGGATTTTGTTAGAATTCTCAAAGAGATACTTCCTGAAATCCAAGAAAATGTATGGGAACATCTAGCTCACTCTGGGAAAGGTTAAGAATGTTTCCCTAAGGAGATAAAATGTTGAGATTCTACATGTGTGAAAATATATTTATTTAGCCCTCATATTGCACAGTTTTTCTAAAGTATAAAATTCTAGTTTGGAAATAACTTTTCCTCACATTTAAAAAGATTTTGTTCCATTTTTTTCTAACTTCCCATCTTGTTGTTAACAAGTGCAAAATCATTCTGAAATTTAACCACTGGGTATATATCTACTTTTTTTTTCTGAAAATATTTAGATCTTTGCTGCCAGGAAATTTCTAGATAAAAAGTTTTAGGATGGTCTATTTTCTTCCATTGTTTGGGGGCACTTAATGTACATTTTCAATATGTAAAGTCATACTTTTCAGTTATACAGAATGTTCTTAAATTATTTCTGTGATATCTCTTCTATTTCATTATAGTGAGGGGTCGATACCACAGAATCTAGAGTCACAGTCTGTGCCTGATTGCAGATTCAAGTTCTGTTCATACTAGCTGTGTGGCTAGGGCCAACCAGCTTAACCTCTCTGTACTTAGAATTTTTCACCTGCCAAATGTAGATTGTAATAATAGTATCTCCTCATAGAATCGTTTCATATTTGAGCGAATGTTTTTTTGTTTTTGTTTTTGTTTTTGCAAAATGGTTAGAATAGTGTCCAGCGCTTAGAGATTGCTTTAGAAAGGTCTGCTATTACAGATACTGTCCTTCCGAATGATTTCTACACTTTTTCTTATTTCCTCTCCTTTGTTTTCCATATCTGTTTCTTTCATTTGGCTGTACTTTCTCAGCAGCTTCCTCAGCTATATCTTTGCATCATCTTATTGAGCTTTTCATTCGCGGTACCATATTTTCAATCTTTATTTCTTTTTCCTGTCCTGCATGTTTCTCTTAGCACACTGCACTTGCTTACAGATGGAGTGTCTTATCTTATCTCTCTGAGGATTTTAATGGGAGGTAATTTTGTTATACTTGTACAGTTTACAGCAGTACAAGGCTTATTAGGAAAAAAGAATTGTCTCCTATACACATCTCCGTTTCTCACAACCTTAAAGTAACTACTTACAGTGCTTTTAATTGTTTGTTTGTTTGTTTGTTTTGGTATTTGCCTATGCATCCCTAAGTAGTATATTTATACTGCTCTTTTTTCTTGTTTTAGAAATTACCTAGTCATTTCCTACATAGAGTATAAAAATTTCCTCTTCTGTCCCTCACTGAACACACACACACACACACACAGACCCAATGACCTCTATCCCAATGTAGTTACAATTTTGGTTATATTGGTATTCAGTACATATATTTGAAACAGGGTGCTGTCGAAAAAAAAAAAAAACCACACACCAGATGGAGAATAGAAGCAAGGCAAGATTTTATTCATGGCGGGGCCAAACCTGATCTCCTGATCTTAAGGGGAAAAGTGCAGAGAATGGCCCCGAACAAAGGTAGCAGTGAGTTTATATGGATTTTAGCAAGTCAGAGTACATCATTATGTAGTTAACCAATTACAATTTACAGCATTTCATGGTAACCAATCATATTGTGACACACAGACGTTAGTCTTGGCGGGAACCTATCAATTTAAAGTTCTTTGTCCTAGGAGGTTTTAAAATGACCAATCATACATTGGTTAGACACCTAAGATACCATGGGGCAGTGAGTTTGTGACTTTTTACATGTTGGTCTTGCCTAGGCCAGATCTTGGTAGAAGGGGTGGGGGAGCGTTTTGCAACCTAAGTTATCTATTTAGCAAGCAGGCGAAGTTACAGAAGCGAGATAGGGCGGTTAGTAGTTTCTGATAACCCTAATAGGGAACTACATAAGCTTTTATCTCAATTATTCATGAAAGGTGAGTTTAAGCCAAACTTATATACAATAAGCTTTCTGATATCTTATAAGTTTATCTATTACATATTAATATGGCTAAATAAATGCTATTTATAGGTGAGTCATACAGCACTCTAAAATTATTTCACTTTCAAGTGCATATTTATTCTTTCTACACTTCTTACACTTAACTATATTATCATTTTGGTTTTCTTGCTTGGTTAAACAATAGTTTTTTGGGGTTTTATTTTGTTTTATATTTTAATTTCCTTATGACTCATCCCTGAACCTTCCCACCAATTATACAAATCGCTTTACAGCCTTCCAGATATACCATACATATCAATTTGATCTTATTGTAGACATCTTTCCTGGGATCTCATGAACTATTGCATTCTGGAGATGTTACTCCCCAGGTCTGCTGCACAGCCATTATCCTGGGATCTCCCTTCCTTCCTTCCATCTTGGGAGTTCCATTCATCTAAGGATGATTTTCTACATCTCAGGGTGTGATCAGTTTCTTTCTCCTATCTGAAAATTAAGACCAACCTAATAAATATATGCAGGTAACGTTCTCTAATGGAACACTCCAAACGAATCAATTTTAAGTGATGTCCTCGGTGTCCAAGCCTTGTCCAAGCCCTCAGCCTTTTTAGTGGTTCACTCTTCAACATAAACAAGTGGCCACATGTTCATAGACATCTGAGAAAAAAGAGTGTAACATGAAAGAAAAGGGCCAAAACAATCAACCAAGCAAACTTAGCTGAGAAAGAGACTAGGCAGAGGTGAAAATTTCATGTCTAAAACTGAAAAATCAAGACATCGTAACATACTGCTCAAGAATAGATCCAGTTTTTAATAAGGCTGTAAGCTTATAATATTTGAGAACCTCTCTTTAAGAAAAAAACCAGGGTGGGGGGGCGCCTGGGTGGCTCAGTCGGTTGAGTATCCGACTTCGGCTCAGGTCATGGTCTCACGGTTTGTGAGTTCAGGCCCCGTGTCGGGCTCTGTGCTGACAGCTCAGAGCCTGGAGCCTGTTTCAGATTCTGTGTCTCCCTCTCTCTCTCTGACCCTCCCCCATTCATGCTCTGTCTCTCTGTCTCAAAAATAAATAAACGTTAAAAAAAAAATTAAAAAAAAAAAAAAAGAAAGAAAAAAAACAGGGGTGCCTGGGTGGCTCAGTCAGTTGAGCATCCAACTTCAGCTCAGGTCATGATCATAGTTCCTGGGTTTGAGCCCCTAGTTGGGCTCTGTGCTGACAGCTCAGCCTGGAGCCTGCTTCAGATTCTGTGTCTCCCTCTCTCTCTGCCCCTCCCCTGCTCACACTCTATGTCTCTATGTCTCTCAAAAATAAATAAACATTAAAAAAGGAAGGAAAGAAAAAATCAAAATTATGAATTTAAGAAAGAGTTACAAAAGGGAATATTACTTAGAATAACAAAAGATAGGCTTTGCAAGGAGCTCATCCAACTGAGGGTATGGAAACTTCATTATCATTAACATAAATCAGCATCTGATGAACATGCTATCTAGAAATGTGGAAATAAATAAAAAAATAAACATTTAAAAAGTCTGTTTTCTTCTTTTAATAGGGAATGAGAATATTTCTTCATATATTTTGAGTATTTACCTTTTATTTTTTAAAATTTTTAAATGTTTGTTTATTTTTGAGGGAGAGAGAGAGGGCACAGAAGTGGGGGAGGGGCAGAGAGAGAGGGAGACACAGAATCTGAAGCAGGCTCCAGGTTCCGAGCTGTCAACATGAAGCCTGACACGGGGCTTGAACCCATGAACCACAAGATCATGACCTGAGCCAAAGTTGGATGCTTAATGGACTGACCCACCCAGGTGCCCTGAGTATTTCCCTTTTAAAATGATATGCACATTTAATTGTTATGAAATCTTCTGAAGAAACTGTCAGAAAATAACATTTATGTACACAAATATAATGATATAAGGTAATTAACCAAAACTGGTTAAGTCTAGGGAGACTCACCAAGTATGGGCTAAGGAGAGCAGTCAGCCTAAATGTTTTACAAGAAAACCCTGGTGTTACAGTCTTTTTTGTTTTGGCTTTAACCTTAATCTTTATTGACTGATGGTGCTTTTAAATCCTTATCCAGGAGTGGCATAGCTGAGTTAGAGTCCTACCCAGGCATCTGAACGCAGTGTGTGTCCATATAAAAATCATTATAATGCATTTCTTATGCTCTTCTTGTAATAGAAGCCAAGGATTTCTTCCCCATGAAGGAAATAAAAATGCAAACACTTAAAAGAAGTTCATTTGAATGACAGTATAGTATATGTTAAAAATATATCTTTATATTAGTCCATTAGTGAATTGATTCCATTTGCTTTGTAAGTATAAACCTCAAACCAGTTCTTTATCTCTTGCCAGACTTATTAAAAGTTAAAGAATTGCTTAGACATACCTTCATGGTTGTATGTATATAACCTCGAAAGATTCAAACTTTAAAACTTTTTACATTTTTTTAAAGACCTAAGTGCAGTCTCTAATCCTAGTAATAACCTTTGAGGAACTTAGTATTAATTTTTATAACTTAGCAATAATATTAGAGGCATAAATGCATGCTCTAATTTGCAACATAAAAAGGAAAACACAATATTTTCACTTAAGTATGAATGTTCTGTATTTTCTAGCTGCACTTTAAAAAGTCACTAAGTACCCCCCACTGGAATAAACAAACAAAGGAAACAAAAAAAGTGTATGATTTTCCAGTTATTACTATACTAATATCCTGGCATATTTTATAAAATATTTTTACTGATTGTTTTTCATATTAAGAAATTGGGGCTTCATTTGCTCTGTACTAAGGTTGTCAGACAATAGTTATCTTATGCCCTTCAGTTCTTTTCCTAAGAGTGAATGGTTAGTGGTCTTTTCTCTTTTACACTTGACTCTGTCTTCTTCCCTTCTAATAACAGAGACCACTGAACTTTTCCCACTGGATATGTGTCTTATATCTGAAGATCCACTCACATTCTCAATTTAATCTCAAATCAAGCAAGAAATCATGACCAGATTCACAGTTATGGAATTTAGCTCAAAAGTCCATGTTCATAACCATGATCGTTTGTCATTTTACAAACATCCTTTGTTACAATTGCATTTGGAATCCAGGATTAATTTCTGCATGCCAAAGTTTCCCCCCCAAATTTTCCTGAATTGTTTGACTATAAAGGGTAGTGTGGGATTTTTTAAAAGTAGACATTTTTAAGAGCAGTTTTTAGTTGATGGCAATATTAAGCAGAAGATACATAGATTTCCCAAGCAGCCTCTTTGCCTACATCCACACTCCCTTCCCCATTACCAAAATCCTGCACCAGAATGGTATGTTTGCTATAACCAATGAACCTACATTGTTACATCAATATTGATGCATTTGGAGTGGTGGTGGGGGTCGATAGCTGATGGTCCTGAAAGAATCCTTGAGAAGTCTTTGGTGCAAAAAGGTGATTTTATTAAAGCACAGGGACAGGACCCGCAGGCAGAAAGAGCTGCACTGGGGTTGTGAGGAGTGACCTATTATATACTATGGAGTTGGGGGAGGTACGTTTTCCAAAAGGATTTTCATATGCTAAAGAGGACTGACTCCAGAGATTCTGGAGGCCTGTCTATTGTCAAGCTAAGGTTGTTCTTCCCTCTAGCAAAGCATTAACATTAGGACAGAAGGAGTTCCTGGAGAAATGTTATACTCAGCCTGCCTCAAATATTTGTCAATGGGCTACAGGTTATAAAGGAATTTAGTCTTATTTACATTTCTTTGCCTTTGTCCCCCAAATCACTATGGAGGGAGACAGTGATGTTAGGACTCTAGGAAAGTAAGTCTATAGGTTTCTGAAGATTGCCTTTTTTCTTGTAAATCATTAAAAAAACAGTTACAAACTGGTAGAGATTCCCATCCTGAATGACTGTGATTTCTATCACTTAGCCATTTGTTTTTCCCTTCCCTTTGTTCTTGGGCAGCCAGGAGTCCCTGAAGAATATCACGCCTATCCCACCCCAGGGGGTTGAGGGCTTGCCTTATGCTCCCTCATCAACTGTCACCCAAAGTCTGTAGTTTATATTAGGGTTCACCCTTGGTGTTGTAAATTTTATGGGTTTTGATAAATGTGTAATGACATTTATCCACCATTATAGTATCATACAGCAGGACACAAATTTTTGTCCATATAATTACTTCTCCTGGGGCACTTTGTGAGTGGGCTAATCCCCACTAAGATCCCCTGAATAAAGACCCCTTGCCAGCCTGGACTTCTAATTATGGCCTACTCCATTTTTCTTCATCTGTACTCAACCCACCTGACAAGACTCCACTACTTTTTATGTTCATCTTATGTGGAATTAGGCTGACACTTCTTATGATCTTTGAACATTGTGACTTACATCCCTTTCCCTACATCATGTTTATACAGTGCAGTTTGGTCAGCTTCTATTTGCAGCCATCTGACTCCATCAGTCCTATAGTTTTGGGTACTAACTACCTCTTACTTTGCATACATCAAGGTTGCTTTATACCCGATTTTGATATGGTCTTGAATACACCAGCAGTAAATTCAAGAGAACAGAAGAAAAATTACCATTTATTTTGAAATTAAACTTACCTGTTATTTTTAGTAGTTTATTGTGATCATAGAACAGAGTAAACAACATATATTATTTCAGTAATGAACATTAGAGACTCAAATTTTATTTTAAGTACTGTTACCTTATTTGGACTTTGTACACTCTTGGGAGCTGTCTCATCCAACAGAGCATAATATCATAGAATCTTAGATTTGAGGGATCTTGAAGAGTATGCAGTTTTCTACACATGTGTTCCATGTGAGGATGTTGAACCTCATTGGTGAATGGGAGTTGTCCAATATCATTCAGTTAGTTGACAGCAAAAGGACTAAAATCTACATCTCCTTTTTCGTGGCTTAGTGTCTTTTCCCTTATATATAAGGTAAGTGGTTTGAAAAAGAATGCAGGCATGGAAGCAGAAGGTCAGAGGACTTACATTCCAGAGAGCCTTACCATATTAAGTCTGTTGAATTCACTAAGGTTAAAGTCTAGGTGATACAATTAGAAATGTGTATTTGGTCTTTGTTTCAGGTTCCTCGCAAACAGCTACCAAAACACTTGCAATCTCCAGAGTGATGAGTGTTTTGTATACTAATGAGATGGCTGATGGCTGGGGTACAATATGTAACTTCAGGAGCGGGGTGGTTACCAGAAATACTAAGGCATGATTGGAGGGTTGGAACATTCAGTCCTATCCCCTGACCTCCAGGGAGAGTAGAGTGCCCAGAGATTGAGTTCAATCACCAATGACTAATGATTTAGTCAATCTTGTCTACATAATGAAACCCCAATAAAAACCCCTGAATGCTGAGATTTGAACAGCTTCTGGGTTGATGGATGTATCCCCATATTGGGTGCACCCCAAATCCATAGAGAAAGAAGTCCCTATGCCCAGGACTATTTTTGTTGTTTGCCCCATATAGCTCCTTCTAAGGCTGTTTATTTTCATCCTTTATAACAAACCAATAACAGTAAATAAAGTAATTCTCAGAGTTCTGTGAGTATTTGTAGCAAATTATTGAACCCCAAAGGAAGGTCTTGGGAACCTCTAATTTATACGTGGTCTTCAGAAGTGTGGGAGGCTAGGACTTAGAATTGGTGTCTGATGTAGATCGCAGTTCTGTGAGAATGAGTTTAAACACTAAGACCCCTCCTTAAACTGTGGGGATCTGTGCTAACTCCCAAGTAATGTCAAAATTGAATTGTAAGTCACCCATTCGGTATCAGGACACTTGGAGAATCTTTTGCTGTAGGGGGGGAAAAAACCACATATTTGATGTCAGAAGTGTTATGAATGAAAACACAAGAGTCTGATTCTCAGAACTCCAGATTCAAAAATGTGACTTTATGAATATTCCCCTCAAAGATCACACTCTATGATGGCAGACACATGATAAAAAATCAGGCATGTCAATTTCTTAATTTATAGTGGAATTTTCAATGACAAGAAACAGGTAATTTTTATCCAGAGTTTCAAAGCATTTTTAGATTGAAAATTTAGCAAGCTATTTAAAAACTAATATATCTAGTGAGTGTTGATCAAAAAGTAATTGGTGTTTGCTTCCTTTATAAAAAGGTTTTATCATTAAAGATGCTTCTAATGTCTTCCACCTGAATAGACCCTTCATAAGTGATTTAACCCTACAAATAGAAAGAATTTCTGGATTGTTGACTTGTTCATTGATGCCTTAATATGTATGCTACATAGAAGGATACATATATATCCATGTTATGAGAACATTCTGCTCTTTATTATAGGAAACACTCTTTGTTGGACTAAAAAAAGTAAATAAGTAAAAAAAACACATTAGTCTGCAGTAGGTTTTTTTTTTGTTTGTTTGTTTGTTTGTTTTTTTTTGATGTGCAAAACCCTGCTTAGAAGGATATTATGATTATTTCAAGCAAAGGTAGCGTGTATGCATGCACAAGTGCTAAATCTTACCTTGTATTAAGTCTACTCATGGTAAATATTACAGTCAATGCAAGCGATTGAAAAGGGACGGTGCTATTTTATAATGTTTTATTTAACATTAATTATAATGAAGAATGAAAACCTTGGGTGTGTGTGTGTGTGTGTGTATGCACGATTTTATTAAAACCAAGTTCAGATTTATAGATAAGGGCACAATTGTGTTATGAGATTGCTTCGGTTTTTAACTGAATCACTGTGATTATAAATAAATATCAAGCAAGATTGCATTCCTTTCTTGCTAATGACGAACTCTGCAAAGGTTAAAAAAAAAAAGGATGATTTGTTTGGATAATTGATAATTATTTCACTGACTCTCCCTCCTAAAGCTCTGATGGGGCATGGTACAAAATGCTGAATCCTTTTTCTATCCAGGCACATTGTAGCAACAGATGTACCCAGCCATTATTGCGAGTGGAAACATACCAATCAGTGTGGCATGGTTCCCGACTTGCCCCCAGAGCCAGCAAGGAACACCAACACTGCCTGAAGAATAACACCGTCTGTCCAACAGTCAAACCCCACCTAAGATTTTGGATGGAACTAAACATTGCATGTGCATAACAGACTTTAAATAAGACAAATTCTTCTTGAATCTAACCCAAGACACTTACTTGACAAATGCCTCAAATGTTATTGTGAAAAGTCAGCTTCCCTGACATTAGTGTTCTTCCAACAGTGACTCTGGCTGTTTCACGTATCCCAGCTCATTTAAGTGTCTCTGTGTTCCCTCTAGAATGTTTTGTTTAAAATTACTATATGCTGCCAAGAAATGAACAGAAATTCCGCAATGATGGCCCCTGGCTTACTCTACTCTCACTCCCTTGCTCTCTACTAAATCCAGTGCGTAAGCCACACTGCTGTTCGTGTGGTTTCTTTAAATGCATATTTGACCAAATTAATTACCTGTTTAAAATTCTCCTGTGCCTCCTCCCCCTTTAACTCTTACTATACCAATACAAGATTTCACATACTTTAGCTTCATATACAAATGTCATAAACTGGTCCTTAATTATCAATCAAAAATGTTAATATTCATTTGAAGAGCAGTAATCTTAATTATTTATGGTTTATCTGCAAATACTGAGCCACAAAACTCTTTGTCATTACAAAACCTTTCTGTCTAGCATGCTCAGACAGGGTTTCCATGGGTCTACTTAACTAAATGTTTAATGGCTGAAATTCCACTCCACTCATCTGCCCTTCATGTCTGTCTGTCTACCTATCTATCTATCTATCTATCTCTCTATGTATCTATCTATCTATCCAGCTACCTACTTACTTTATCAAAACAGATAAGGATCTTAAAGGTAACTATAAAATATTATTGTTCTTGACTCCAAAAGCAAGTGGAATCATGTAAAAGGGTTTAAGAAAAATAAGTTTCTTAAATTATGTCCTTCTGAACAAATGGCTCCACACAGAATATGTAGAAAGGATCAGAAGCAACACTTTGTGTGCAATATCTGAATATTTTGTTAAATATAGAGATATTAAAGTCAGCATTCTAACATTATTTCCATGTTTACTAAATAAATGATACTCTACAGGGATTAATCAAAAATAAAATATTCAAAAATTTAATACACTTTGACCCAAGGATTTTATTTCTGATAATCTTTAATAAAGACATCATTGCAATACCAAAAAAGGTTTCATACACAATAGCATTTAATGTACTAATAAGGGAATTATTTATTCATTAAAAATTTAGGGAAAATTATAATATCATTAAAACACTAATATGATATATAATGAAACAAAGGTGTTTTTAAAAATTTATTTTAATGTTTATTTTTGAGATAGAAAGAGAGAGCATGAGCAGGGGAGGGGCAGAGAGAGACGGAGACACAGAATCTGAAGCAGGATCCAGGCTCCTGGCTGTACAGAGACAGAGGGCTTAAACCCACAGACCGTGAAATCATGACCTGAGCCGAAGTCGGACACTTAACCAACTGAGCCACCCAGGTGCTCCAAAGTTTTAAAGTTATATATGACATGTAATCTCAATTTTACAAGTATATCCAGACTCAACTGAAATAAATTACACGAAACTATTAACAGTGGTTGTATTCTATAATGAAATGTGAAATTTTTCATTTTTATCATTAACTGTTTTTCAAAGTATCTTTAAAGTGTGTATAAATTTTATATTGCAAAAAAAAAAAAAAACACTTCATTTTGAAAAAGGGCGATTAGGGACACCTGGGTGGCTCAGTCCATTTATGCATCCACCTCTTGATTTCGGGTCAGGTCATGATCTCGCGGTTTGGGAGTTTGAGCCTCGCGGAGCCTGCTTGGTGTATTGTATCTCTCTGTCTCTCCCTCCCTCCCTCCCACACACACACTCTCTCAATATAAATAAACTTTAAAAAATTAAAAGTAAAATAAAGGGAAGATTATGTAGAATGGAGGCAATGCAGCAGTTCTACATGAACATTTAGAGGATTCAATTATTATCTGTTTTAGTCTTCCAAAGATTAGTCTCCTCTAAATTTTATTTAAATAGATTGATTAACAAGCATGCAAAATAAACTTTTTGGTCTTGTTAGATTTTATGGTTTCATTGGGTTAGAAACAAATCTACTGAAGTTTGGTTTGGGAACATGTTACAGCTGCCTTATTGGAAGGTAACTTACTAAAGTGCATTGGTAAATGATTTCCTCACAAATTAGAAATATACACTCTCATCCTCATCTGTTAGAATTCCAAGCATATACAGAGAGAGATTCCATCTTATCCAAATAGACAAATTAAAGGATTACTTAAATTAACTTTTATTTTTCACTTGAGGCTACTCTTTGTTCAAACTTTCCACAGTTTTTGAGATAATTGAGATGTTATAGAGCATTTTCATGTTAAAAATTGAAGAGGTCGTGTAATTTTGATATTTCTCTGCAGAAAATGTCTCCCTAACATTAGCAGTCAACTGTTATAAAACCTGTCATTTGAAAATCTAAAGGAGTTTTGCAAATTTGATTCATCACAACACAGTGAGTTCTCTTATTTAATCAGCTACTCCTCTCTGATTATATAGTTCAGATTAAAGTCCCAGTTAATATGGAAACAGACCGTAAACAATTGGCCCTAAATGATCCAATAAAATGCAGATTTGCAAAAGAGAAAATTATATATTGGGATTGAAATAGCAAAGCCCAAAACCTTTGACTTACCAAGAAAAATAAAATAAAAACGTCTGCACTCAAATCTTAGAATTATGAAAACCTGTTCTTTTATCTAGAAATGTATCCACATGTGTTTTGCCTCATATCAATTAAAGAACTATAATAATAATAACAATGGCCACTTCTTGAGCACTTAGTATGTCCCAATATCTATACTCTTGCATTATTTATGGGTTTAAAAATATTAAGTGAATTATTCCATTTAATTTTAAATAAATGTTATTGAAGTACAGCATATATACAAAAAATGCGTGTCAAAAGTGGAGAGATCATGATTTCTCACAAAATCTACATGGTCTGTAACAACCATCGATATTAAGAAGCAGAGCATAAGTAGTACTCCTAAAGCAACTTAATATTCTCTTTCAATCATTAGCTCTGCTATATTAGCAACTATACTTCTGATTTCTATCACCATGGGTAGAATTATGTTATGTATGATGGTGTGACTGAAATAATTTTTCATTCAACATTGAACTTACGAAATTCACCCACATTTTTGTGTGTAGGCATAATTTTAAATTCTTATTTCTTCTAGTATTTCACTGGATAACATTACAGAGGTTACTTATCCAGTCTCCTAGCAATGGATATTTGGATGTTTCTAAAATTTTGACTTCAAGTAATAATGTTGCTATGAGCATTCATATATATTCAATTTTAGTAGATATTGTTAAGAGATTTCTGAAGTGGTTGTACCAATTTACACTTTCACCACTGGTGGGACATCAACCTTGGTACTATTTATCTTTTTATATCAGGGGTTGAGAACGTTTATCCTTTTTTTGAAGTGTGTGTGTTCAAGTTATTAATAATACGTATACGTACATTATATGCTCTATGGCTTTCTACTCTTTAAATGTTATATTTTAATAAATAAGAATTCTTAAATATAGGTAGATTTTTCATATTTTGGTATCATGGCTCTGCACTATGTCCTGATAAACACATCTTGACCTAGTCTAAGATCATGGAGATATTCCATTATCTTATAAAAGCTTTTTTATTTTACCCTTTATGTTTACATATACAACAGGAATCGTTTTCTGTAGATGGTGTAAAGCTTTTACATACTCCATGATTTATTTATATATGAATTTGGAAAAACATAGATTGATATTTATAGGGAAGTATTTCAAAGGTCATTCTTTCTATATCCTACACTTTTGTATTAGTCACAAATCAAGTGATTGCTTATGTGTGTTCTGTTTCTGAACATTATTCTATTGATTTGTCTATTCCTGTGCCAAAACTACTGTCACTGTTGTTGTTTTATAAATAAGTGTCAATACCTGCTCATGCAAACCTTTTAGTTTTGTTCATTTTCAAGATGATATTTTCAGTTCTTGGCCCTTTATGGTAAAATTTTAGAATCAGCTTGTCAGTAATGACAAATTAACAGTGCTAGGACTTTGAAGGGTTTTCAGTGAATCTATAAAGAAACAGGGGATATTAACATCTTTACAATATTGCATCTTAAATCTGTGGACATGATTTATACCACAGTTTGTTTACAACTATTTCCCCCTGAAAGGAGGAAATTACTGAAAGTAACTAATGTAGATTTCTGTGTAACAGTTTCGTATACATTAAGGTACAATGTACACACATTTTACTAATTCTGGGTGTTCGAATTTTAATGCTACTGCAAATAGTATCATTAAAAGTTATATTTTTTCTGATTCCATGTAGCATGAAGTACTAAGTGTCAAATATAATATTGACTCAAAGTGAACTTTAATGAGTGAAGGATATTTGTTGCCAGATCAAGAGAAAAACTCTGGGCCATGATTTCTTTTGAAAAAGGTGGCGTTATTTACATACTTTGTGATTCTAAATTTTTAGAATTTTAAATATATCATTTAATTGTCCTTTGTGTTGCATTGTTTCTGTAGAGAATCTATCAGATTTATTGTTGCTTCGTTGAGGTACAGTGTTGTTTCCCTTCCCTCTGGTGGCTCTTTTTACTGGGTTTTTTATTTGTTTGTTTGATTCATTAGGACAGAGATAGAAAATATAGATATAGATATGCCTACATATGTATATATACATATTTTCTCACACATTTATACACATATAAATATATGTGTCTAAAAACGTGTACATTATATATATATGTATGAATATAAAATGTATAATATATATGTAGATATAATGGATATTTTCTCATACCCTTATAAATATATACATCTATACATACACACATGCATATTACTCAGAAACACACACCCTCACACACACACACACACACACACATTGATATGAACTATGAGTTCACACCAATTACAATTTAATACTTCCAATTATAATTTAACACCACAGGAGTCTTTCAGATTTTCCCACTTTTTTAAGTTTATTTATTTGTCATGAACCATGAGATCGTGACTTGAGCCAAAATCATCAGTCATTCAACCGACTGAGCCACCCAGGGGCTGCCCCCCTTCCCATTTTTATAATTCCTTTCTCTGACAGTAAGAAACCTGGCTGACATTGCCTTCAGTTTACTTAACTGATCAGCCCTCCACCGTTGTTTTCAACACATGTCTGTGTCCACCACTACCTCCCAGTGAAGAAGCTTCTCACACTCCTCAGACGCTGATGCTCTGATCTGCGTGGTACCCTTCTCACTTTGCTTTGGCTCCAGTACCTCTGGACTACAGTTGACTCTCCTACTTTTATAGGTACCCTTCCCCTCACCCCATGGGGCTCCGACGTCAGTGCTGGGCTGTGCAGTTGTCTTTAATCCTGTGCGGGTACCCCCTCATTCACGAGGTCTTTGAAAGGCTTCTCTGGGTTGCTACTGCTCCCCTACATGCGTGCTCCCCACATCTAGCACAGGCTCCAAAATTCTGCTTTGAGCTGCAGCCACTGACCTTATGAGGTTCGGTTCAACTCTTGCTCACCTTGTTGGTAGGGTACAGCCTTTAAGAAGTATTTAACCTACTCTAATCCCTCCTCCGGGTCAGGTCCTGAGCTCCACTTTTTCTCTCTGTAGGAGCACAAGGCTATTAAAACTTCTGTTTAGGCTTTCAGCTCCTTTCTGCAGGATCTCTTAAAGCCCTCACGCTACATCTTACAAATGGCAGATGCCTCCATGGGCAAAGCTTAGAGTGCCTGCCCTCCGTCTTCTGCCTCACTTCCTTCAAGTCCTCCCTGCCTTGAAAGCCCCAGATTCCAATTTCTACCTTCCTAGTCTTGTGACATTATCAAAAGGTCTGCCAGTTTTTTGCCTGGATTCTGAATCTTCTGCTATTCTGTAATTAAGTCACTGACTATCCAGGAGAGAAAATCAGCATAGAGAATTCTTTAATAAACTTCTTTCTCTCAGAGATCTTGGCCCTTCAACCTCGGACTCATTTGGCAGCTTTCCAATACGTTCAAAAAGTACATTTTTATTCAGTTTTTCTAGTTGTTCTTGATGAGGGTGGTCTGCTACAAGTTATTCCATCATGGTCCTGTTTCAATTAATTTTTACAAAACCCAATGGGATGCATTTTATAGCAGACATTTTAAAAGAAAAGAGAACTGAGATACAGGAATGTACTATTATCATGGTCACAACATCCAGCGAGATCTGGATCTCAACCTCAGCCATCTGATTTTAGAAGTATTGCTGTTAATATTGTACCTTTTATCACCATAAGTCAGTGTCTCCTCTTACTCTACATTTATTCTAGATTTGCAAGTAGTCTGTATAAACAGCCCACAACTAAAGAGGAAGAATTAATAAAAAGTGAAAGAAAGGGGTGGGGGGAAGCTGTCCATTTTCAAACTGACTCAACAGAAGAGGTGATGCACTTGTTTGCCTATTGGAGGCCTTATCTATGTCAGTTTCTTCATTTGTCACTATTGACAGTGGGGTGGATAATGCTTTGTTGGGAAACAACTAGTCTGTGCCCTGGAGGATGTTTAATAGCATCCCAGGCTTCTACCCACTAGATGCCAGCAACATCCTCCAGTTGTGACGAGCAAAATGTCTCCAGACAATGCCAAATGGCCCCTGGGAGATAGAATCAACCTTGGTTGAACACCATTGACCTATAATAAAAGATAATTTTCCAAATAGGGTAGGTCATTTGTATCAAACTCCTAATACGTTCCCTCTGTGTTGGTTTGGAGCTGAAAAGTACAACTTAATTTGTTTTTCAAATTCCCACTAAATCTGAAGGACCATAAAACTCAAATTCGATAGGATACATGCAGTGGGATCTGCACAAGCAGAAATAAGACAAAATAGATGAGAAACAGCGGCAAGTGCATTACTGGTTGTGTCCTTCTCCGAATAGAAATCTATAAAACAATAAATAAGCTGCCACGTTCAGCATAGCTTAGCCTTGTCTTTCATAATTCCCCACAGTGTGCTTAGAGGAAAAGAGTTTAATTCCTATTGAACTTTTATCCAAATTTAGTAAAAAGCAATATAAATCTTTCTCGGGCCCTCTGTGATTCCCCTATCTGCCACATCATCACTCTTTTGCTTGCCAGTATAAAGAGTTTGGCTTTGTTTTCAAGAAGGTTGGAAGCTGTCACTTATGCTGCAATTATGAAAAATGTGCTCTGAATTTATTTCAACCAGGCAGGAATAGGATCCTGACATAGGCAAGAACTTTTCAACCCGGAATCAGGTCAACTGCCAAATAATTGCATGTAGCTCCTTCAGAATAGCAACTTTTGTTCACTCACCTTTTTATTTCTAACCTTCCCACAGTGCCTCATATGCACTGGAACAAATATAGTAGTCCCCCCTCCCTTATGGATGGTTTTGCTTTCCATGGTCAACCAGGGTCTGGAAGCACATGATAATGCTTCTGACGAATTGTCAGAAGGTCCATAGCACCCTAACGCTATGTCACAATGCCTATGTCATTTACCTCACTTCCTCACATCACATAGGCATCATCTCATCCCCACCATCACAAGAATGGTGAGTATAGTGTAGGAAGATATTTTTAAAGAGAGAAAGAGACCACATTCACATAACTTTGATCATAGTATATTGTTACAGTTGTTCTATTTTATTATTAGTTATTGGTGTTAATCTCTGACTGTGCCTAATGTATAAATTAAACTTTATCATAGGTATATATATATATAGGAATATATATATATATATATATATATATACAGGAAACAATAGAGTATATGTAAGGTTCAGTAATACCCAGGGTCATCCTTTTGGGGGGTCTTGGAACATACCTCCCACAGATAAGGGGTGACTGTTGTACTAATATGTATCAAGTACTTTCATAACTAAAATGAATAAGTAAATAAATGTTCAAAGAATATATTATCCTTAATGATTTTGATAAAAAAATACATGAATTCACACCACACACACACACACACACACACACACACTTAAGATACTTTAATGCGACAAGATTCTTCCTTTAAGGAAGAACTTTTGCCCTAAGTATAGTCTATTGCATTATTGGAAGCAGTCAGTGAACTATATTCTGAGTTTTTACTGTATAATAATGACACCATGTTTGTTGCTTTTATAAGCTCCAATAGATATTCATTTGTAAGTTTAAAAAATATATTCAGAACACAAGGGCAGAAAACTGCCCACATAAAGCTAAACATTTTGGGATGTGACAGATAAGAGAAGTAATGCTGAAAATAGTTACAGATATTTCACTTTAGCTGAAAGGCAAAAGAAGAAACACCTCATAGCATATAAAGGCACAGCCACTCTATGATAAATATATAAATTCAAAATTACCAATATCAAAGAAAAGAATAAACAGATACATCACTTACGCAATGCACCCGCATCATTAGTCATCACTAATGAAGATTTGCTTTTGAATCAATAGAGAAAATAGGAGTTCATGCACAAATGTGTATATCTTTGTTATACAATACATGTCTTCTGTTTTTAAAAATTTGTAATCTACCTTTTCTGCCAATATAATCAGTAAGCAAAAAATGCTAACATCTACAAAGAGAAGCTAAATAACATGCAAAAAGTTACCCTCAACAAAATACTATTCATAGATATCAAGAACTCTTGGATTGTCTTGGTCCATTCAGGCTATGAAAGGATACCACAGACTGGGTGGCTTTAAAAAACAAATGTTTTTCTCACAGTTCTGGAGGCTGGAAATCCAAGAGCAGGGCGCCAGCACGATTGGGTTGTGGTGACAGCCTTCTTTCACATTACAGGTGGCCATTTTCTCCTTGTATCCTCTAATGGCAGAGAGCAGAGAGAAGCAGGCTCTCTCTTGGGATTCTTACAGGGGCACTAATCCCATTCCCGAAGGTTCCGCCCTCATGACTTCAGCTAATCCTAATTAATTTACAAAGACCTGACCTCCCCACACTATCACACTGAGGGGAACGGTTTCAACATATGAATTTTGAGGGAGGAACCACAACATTCAGTCCATAACATGGATAATATTGGGTTTGGGTTCAGCCATATTCTTCTGCATGCATTTCATTAGATTTCCCTTTCTCTGACTTTGCCTGTACTCTTTCCCTTGCTGATTCATGTTAAATCTTCTTAAAAGGTTTTTGGGTTTTGTTTTTCAATCCATAATTAAATGTACATTCTCTTGGGAACACCTGGGTGGCTCACTCAGTTAAGTGTCCAACTTTGGCCTGGGTCATGATTTCACGTTTTATAAGTCTGAGCCCTGCACTGGACTCTCTGCTCTCAGCACAGAGCCTGCTTTGGATCCTCTGTTCCCCTCTCTCTCTGCCCCTCCCCGGCTCATTCTCCCTCTCTCTCAAAATAAATAAATTTAATAAATAAATAAATGTACATTCTTTTGGTAAATTTCCTGACATCATTACTTTGAATTACATTTCTTTCCTATGAACTCCCACTGAATCTACTCATCACACTGACTTTCAACTGGTAGTTTAGTATAGATAATTTAATTAGTAACATAACTAATAATGTAACCAATACATACATTTTCCCCTTATATTTCACATGTACCTTAAAAAGCAGATGATAAGTGAAATACACAAATATATGCAATGCTCTGTAAACAAACAAGGTATAAGCCATGCCATGTTTTCTAATTCCCAAGCTGGTGCAATCCTAATGAACTTCCAGAGCAGAAATTTATCTCTCATCTTTCAAACTTAAGATTTTGCCTAAAATACATCATTTGTGGACCATTACCAATATCAGAACTGACTCATTAAATTCCCAGCTAAGGGGTGTTTGTGCTTACGTATCTAAAAAAATAATTTGGCTCATTGTGTAGTAATTATTTACCTGCAGGGGCCTAAAATCGCCAATGTTTATACACCTGGGCAATGATGTCACTTCCGGAATACTTTACAGTGCTAACATTTTGCAGTGTAAGCCGAATTCTTAACCACTTTACTGCTTCCTAGCTCGATGGTAACTTTTGAGCCATACCGAATCTAACAATCTTTCCCAGAAAAAGTGGAGAATGTTGGTGTGTTGAAATTCTAGTATTAACTAGAATTTTCTCTTAGTATTTAATAAGATTGATGCCTCTATAATCTAATTCACAGCTGATGGCAGCCTTAAGATTCTTTTCCCCCAGAAGGGGCAGGTCCCAGCTTGCTATGGAGATGACCCCTTGCAAAATAAATGGCACCAGGCAACTAATTTCAACCAAACTATTGCCTCCTAGCGTAAGATGTTTACATTCTTTTTTTGTTGTTTGTTTTGTTTTGTTTTACCCCAATTTTAAGATTTTTCTCATCTTTAATCATTTTTGAGGGAAGTTCAAAAGATACTCAAGCTATGCTTCTTTTTTCTCAGATCTATTTCCAAACCAAAGGTTTTCTCTATCTCTTCACGGATGGCAAAGGGAACCAGAGGGTAGATTAATGCCTTTCTGCAGTTGACCTCTGAGAATCAAGCTTCTATCCTGTGACTATAAGAATTCATTCTTGTATAGATGCTCACATAAATGATAATAATTTTATTATGAGCCTCAATACTGCAAAATTCATATTTATTAGACATTCTTAATTCCGTATCTTATACAGCATCCAGAACGTACTGTCACCTTGAATGAAAACCATAAGGCACCCAAATACAGAAAGAGAACTCTGTATGAATTGCTGTTCTCTGTGAAACCCTTCAGGACGTTCTCTTTTAATTAGAGAGATGGTTTTAACTAGCTTAGTTCCCTCACCTCAGTGAGAAGTTTGTGATCGCTTATATTTTTTTTAACATCTCCTTCATAATTAAATAACTATGTGGTAAGATTTATTCAAACTAAGCTAAAATTACTCTCATTTGGCAAGAGACCAAGTCTTAATAAAATAACACGTTTAAATCCTTTTAGTATCAGGATGCACTAAATACTCATAGAAAAAAATTGGCATTTTTCCCACAGATGAACTCTGAATCTATTATTTATTATTGCTTTAAATAAATGCCATGTGTACACTTAGGCAAATAATATTCCACATCAATTCCAAGATACAGTGTAGCCCAACAGGGGATCTTTGAGCTTCATTATCATGGACTGCCTTATTTCCAGATCATAACCTTAACTACGTCTCATGTCTTAGGGAGTGCAAATCTACTAGTAACCATTCATCTTAGGAAATGCATGTTGCTTCATGTGGCTTTAATTAACATGAAACAAACTTTAAGGCATATGTAGTGAGCTCTGCTTTTCCTCACTAGGTAAATGGTTATATCTCTTTCTTTTAATAGCCAATGTATAAATAATCTGGAATAATCTTTTTCCCACAAGATATGTAGCAGGAAAAAAAAAACAGTTAACATAATATTGAGTTGTTGGTAACAAATTAATTTGTGTTAGGAAATTTGTATCGGAAATCATAGGCTGTGCTTAAATTAAGAGAGAAAGGAAGTCTGTGAAACCCAAAGTCTATTTAGTTGCAAATGGCTTTTCCTAATGTGTTATCAAGAGTCATAACTATGTTGGTACTTAGTAAGTTTACAAAGTCATCCTTTCCTGGGGCAGATATTCCAGTGTGTGTATGTATATGTATCCACATATATGTATGCATGTATGTATGCATATAATGTTTTTGGAGATTATGACTACAATTATTCTTTTTCTAAAGTTTTTAAATGTTTTTTTAAATTTTATTTTTTGAGAGAGAGAAAGACAGAGTACAAGCAGGGGAGGGGCAGAGAGAGAGGTAGGTATTCAATCCAAAGCAGGCTCCAGGCTCTGAGCTGTCAACACAGGGCCCTACAAAGGGCTGGAACTCAACAGAGTACAAGATCATGACCTGAGCTAAAGTCGGATGGTCAACTGACTGAGCCACCCAGGTGCCCCTGACTACAGTTATTCTTTTTTTTTTTAATTATTTTTTAACGTTTATTTATTTTTGAGACAGAGGAGACAGAGCATGAACGGGGGAGGGTCATAGAGAGAAGGAGACACAGAATCTGAAACAGGCTCCAGGCTCTGTCAGCACAGAGCCTGACGCGGGGCTCGAACTCACAGACCGCGAGATCATGACCTGAGCCAGAGTCTGACACTTAACCGACTGAGCCACCCAGGCGCCCCTGACTACAGTTATTCTTAACAAGTGCTCTGGACAGCTTCCGTAAAATTCTTTTATTTAAATTTTTTCATGTTTATTTATTTTGAAAGAGAGAGACACAGAGCACGAGCAGGGGAGGGGCAGAGAGAGAGGGAGACACAGAATCCAAAGCAGGTTCCAGGCTCTGAGCTGTCAGCACAGAGCCTGACACAGGGCTCCAACCCACAAACCATGAGATCATGACCTAAGCCGAAGTCAGACGCTTAACCGACTGAGCCACCCAGGCACCCCAACTTCTGTAAAATTCTAAAGTCAACAAAACAAAACTTAATTCTGTGCAACCATATGTGCACACACGCACATACACACAGACACTCCTACTTTTGTTGGATAGTATTTATATATGTATTAAAAATGAAGTTTCTGTTGCTCTATGTAGGGAAACCTAGTTAAGCACCACTTCTTGCAAAAATATATCTGAGTACGATGCGTATATAGCACATTTATTAATACACCAGCTTTGGAGTTGGACTCAAAGGTTCTAATCCAGATTGCAACATGCTAGCTTTGTGACTGTTAAAAATGGCTTTTCTTCTCTAATTCTTTGTGTTCTAATGTTATGAGGCCGTGTTAATAAGTACTACATCATAGAGGGTTGTCATGATGATTAAAGGAAATGATGTTTGCAAAGTACCTCTTGCAATTCAAATTCATTAGTATCTGAAATAGAATACTCAACAAGTGTTTAATATAATAATAATAACTAAAATAACTAAACTATTAATAATGACTAAAGGTATTCAAGATGTACTCTTTCATCCCATTAAAAATATTTCACTATTAGCTTGCAATTTCACCTTTACATATGTATTTTTATTACATTAATTTTTTCATTTGTTCTTAGAATATTCACTGAACTTCTGTATTCTTCCTTTATTGTGCCAGTACATAGGATAGTATGGTGGTCAAAGCAGACATAGTCTTTTCCTTATGGAGCTTGCAAAGTAGTAGGGAGAAAGAGATAATAATTGTGTAAATACATGACTATATACTATGATAATGGCTAAAAATTCAAAGTGAAATTGCTAAACACCAGTAATTACAAGGAAGATCTATTCTAATCTGAGACACAGTCCCGAAGACAAGACATCATATGCGATATCAGGGACAATATTGTATTAAAATACCTGAAGTATTTGTTTACCTGAAATATTTGGTCATCTGCAATTCACATTTAGAGAGGCTTCTCCAGGAATTTGCTCCTAGGTTGAAAACTGAAGAATAAGCAAGCATTATCAAAGTAGTGCAGATGTTGGAAGTTTTCTGGGGTAGAAGACAGCACTTGCAATTATCCTGGAGTGGAGGGAACATCTTAAAAATTGATGGTGCTGGAGGTGCATGGGCAGTTCAGTTGGTTAAGTGACCATCTCTTGATTTCAACCCCGGTCATGATCTCATGGCTTCTGAGACCCAGCCCCACAGAGTGTGGAACCTGCGTGGGATTCTCTCTCTCCCTCCTTCTCTGTCTCTCTGCCCCTCCCCCACTCATGCTCATTCTCATGTTCTCTCAAAGTAAATAATTAAACATTAAAAAAAAAGAATTGATAGTTCAATAGAGCTGGGGCTCAGAAAACAAGAGAGGTGGTATTCCACAGAGTTAAATAGATAGGCAGGTCTAGATAAGCAAGGATCTTGATCCATACTTGATTGGAAGTCAATAAAAGTTTTAGGCATTAGAGTAGCATCAGATTTACATTTTAGTCACAGGAACTTTTCCAACATCACCTCTGTCACTTCTTATACACAGCTCTTCTTCGCAGAGTTGTCCCAGTGTGCCCTTACTGATGAGGTCAAGCCCTCACAAAAAGTCAAGGAAAAGACACTAAATATGTGAGCATAAATAGCCAAGTAGATAGGGCAAGCATGTTGAGGCACTGTGATGGAAAGTGGAAAAGTGCTGAGATCCAGGGCTGAAATTACCTCCTGAGGTATTACGAACAACTCTGAGATTACTGTGGGTAAGTATTTACGGTTACATTTAATTAATATTTTCACCAGGATAACTATCAAAGGATGTGTATGTTTGAAAGACTTAAAGACTTTTGATACATATCATCAAATTCTTTTTTTAAGTTTATTTATTTATTTAGAAAGAGAAAGAGAGTAGGGGAGGGGCAGAGACAAACAGGGAGGGAGAGAGAGAGAGAGAGAGAGAGAGAGAGAGAGAGAGAGAGGATCCAGGCAGGCTCTGTGCTGTCAGCACCGAGGATAGCACGCCGCCTGCATGGGGCTTTATCTCATGAACTCCAAGGTCATGACCGCAGCCTAAATCAAGATCTGGCTGCTTAACCGGCTGAGCCACCCAGGTGCCCCACATATCATCAAATTCTAAGGTAGGTATTTTTTATGTTACAATGATGTGAAAATTATGTAACGATGTTTTGCCCTAACTTAGTTTATGGAGGGCATTTTGTTTTAATATACTGTCCAATAACAACTAACATGAAGTATAGAGAAAGGAGAGATTTTCAAATCACACTGCTCTGGGTTTGAATTTTGGCTCTGCCAGTTGATATTCCTGTGATCACAGGAATTAATTATGTAGGGATGTTAGTTCATTTCCTCTGGAAGTAGTTTTTATGTCCTTAATATTAACTTTGGTGAAAAAAAATTTAATTGCATTTACTTTTACACATATGTTAAATGTTAAATAAAGACATCTATTTGGAACCAACAAAGATATGTAAGGAAGCCATTTCTCATTAACCAACTTATGGAAAAAAGAGGAAATCTGTAGTTAGAAACATACAAAGCAGAGATAATGCACTGGCATGAAATGAGACTTTACACAAAAAACATTATACAAACAAAAGCTATTAATAAGTTGCAGGGGTTATGAAACAGTATGCTGCTTAAGTTAAAAAAAATTGAAAAAAAGAAAAACCCAAATCCTCAATGTCCTATTTGTGGAGAGAAGGAGCTAATATTTTGAAAGGTTATTGTGTAAGCAAAACTTGGTGGGAGGGTGTTGGTTTCAGTTCAGTATATTGTATGCATCCTCCACATAGGGCAAAATAAAATAATTATTGTTTTCAGTTTTTTTAATTGGCTATATAGGAGAACCCACAGTAAATACGACAAGCTAAAAAATGAGCAAAAGGTAAGAGAATTTTTAAAATATTCATGGGTGAGTTTCTATGGATTCAGTAGATGTCAACATAGTTTGGACTACTGCTAATGAATTACTGCTTATGGGGTCAGCCATGTACATACAACAAGCCAGTGCGGTCTATATTATTATTCCCATTTTGCAGACGAGAACATGGAGGCTCAACTAATGTGAGTAACACACTGACTGCAACACAACTATGGAGTGAAAGCATTGGGATTGAAGCTTAGATCTGTCTGATACTGGCACCTGCTCTCATTCTGCTCTGTCCATGCCATCTCAGAAACCTCATCCTACTAGAGTATAAACCACTGTTCTTGAACCAACCCGTTCTCTTTTCATATTAACAGGTAACTAGTGAGAGAAGAGTAGAGAAGGGAGGGAAAGCAGAATTTTCCAGAAAGTCCAGCCTCCTAGAAATTCAAAAGGGTTCAAGGTGTCAAAACCCAGCTTCTCCCTGCAGCAGTGATAGGAAGGGTTTGCTGTTGGTTAACAAGAAGGTTGAGAGCCCATCTCAATACCTTGGAGGTATAAACACTGAGGGAAATGTTTCAGCAACCTGCAGGGGATGTGTTATATTTGTCTTCTTGCCTGAGGAACTTGCCAATTATGTGAAAATGCCAACTGGTCTTCTTACCTGATTTTGAGTAATACTTCTCAAGAAAATAAAAATGTCCAGAGACAGTAAGCAAAAATCATACAAGATGAAAATATTGAAAAGACTTTCTTTTCCTGAGGAGGCAGAGGCAAATTAAAATATTTCAAGAGTAGGCAATTAAAAAAAATGACAGAGAATGAAAAGAAAAGGAGAAATAATCTATTCATATAGAAGCAGTGCAGAAATTTCAACATTAAGAATGTTTTCTCAGTTAATTTTTTAATTTAGAAACTCAAGATTAAAGCAATATATTGTATGATGCTATAAACCATAAACTTACACACAAATGCATACAAACTTTGTATTATGACTATAGAAGCACAATAAATGCATGGACATACACATCTAAAAGGACAGTCAGGGGCACCAGGGTGGCTAAGTCACGTGAGCATCCAAATTCAGCTCAGGTCAGGATCTCACAGTTCATAGGTTCGAGCCCCTATCGGGCTCTGCTAACAGCTTGGAGCCTGGAGCCTGCTTCGGATTGTTTGTTTCCCTCTCTGTCTGTCTCTCTCGTGCTCTCTCTCTCTCTCTCTCTCTCTCAAAAATAAAATAAACACTAAAAAAATAACTAACTAAATAAATAAAAGGAGAGTCATTGCTGGTTGTTTGGGTGCGGCAGAACCATGTCATTTTTTTCTCCTATTTGCAAAATTGTGCCTTCTGTATTATCTGCAATGAAAATGGAATACTTGCTCATACACAAATATATACCTCTTCCCATAGAAGCCATAGAAGGCTCCGCAACTTTCCACAACACACAGAAAATTCACAAGAATTATAAGATTTAAGGGAATGTGTTTTGTGTGTGAAGATATTCTAGTGATGTGTAGGAATACTCTTTGGAGAGAGAGAGAGAGAGATGCAATATTGGTTATATATACACCTGGCATAACCAGGGAGTATACTTTTGTTCTGGAATGTTCTGTTCCATGTTTTGTTCTGGTATTTTTTTTGCCAAGGATTATAATCTTTTTTCTCTGTTATGTACTTCACTCAGTGCAGGTGGGTCACGGACGTTTTTCTTTTGCTTTCCCCACCTTGGACTATCCAGCATTTGAACCCCAACACCTTCATGTTTGAAGGATCCTTCTATTATAAGCCCTTGTGGGTGGAAGGGACTGCATGTATCCTGGCCTCCTGACACTAAGATGTGCCTATTTATGTAGGCACATGACTCAGGTTTGGCCAATCAGATGGGTCCATTCTACTGAGGGTTTTGTTGGGTAGAAGCAGCAACATCTTGAGCTTCTAGGGGTACCGATGGCAGAACAAATTCAAGTGTCCAGTGGCATTGCTTGGTACAAGTTTTGGGATGGGTCCACCCTCCGGCAGGGGGTGCTAGCCCTTCTTTCACTCTTGCTTTTGATACCTGGCCTCCACTGCTGTGTCCATTTGCAAAGCTTGGTTCTAAAGCTGTCCCCTCAATTGGTAATGCACCCACTATCATTTTAATGAATCATTTTATTCCTAAATCAGTCAAAGTTGGTTTCTGTTGTTTGTATTTAAAAAGTCCTGACGGATTCCAAGTGTGAAGAAATAATTCTTGGACACAACAAGTAAAAGAACTTACGGGAATGTATCCTTAATTGTTTTGAAATTGGGGATACAAGTGTAAAAATCTTGGAGCATGGGTGGTGGTTTAACTTTTCCCAGTTAAAAACATTGTGCCAGACATTCATTTGGCAAAGAAAGGAGGAAATTGAATGGTGATACCTGGAACACACAGTAGGTATTTAAAACTAAATTTGGTTTACTTGACCGTGGTTTATGATATTTTAACAGCAGTTTTCAGCAAAAGGATGGCACATGCCTTATCAGATCTGGTAGGAATATTTGTTTACCTTTGTTCAAAAATTGTGAGGGATTTAGAGTTGTTACTGTAGAAGAAAATTCCCTAATCAAATGACTTTTTTTATTATTAAGGACAGTAGATGTTCCTTCATAAAATATGCATTTAGTGCTTTCTCTATGTCAGGTACTAAGTTGCCAGAAAGAGAAAAACATGATCAATCTCTTCTCTCTAGAAATGTCTATTTTGTACTGTCTTAGTTACTTTCTATGCATATCATAATATTTTGTTCATTTGTTTGTATCCCATTGATTTGTGAATTCCTTGGGGATATGGGACTTATTTTCTATTTATTTATGTTCCTAGAGCATAACACAATCTCTCATACATAACTGGCTTTCAAAAAAATGTATACCAAATGAATAAGTGAATGAATGAATAAATGAATAAAAAATGACATAAGTAAGTAGCCTGAACAATCACCCTTAGTGAGTTCTATTTGCATCCCAGTCAACCTGCTTATCAGTGACATGAGGGAACACAGAGGCAAGCTTATCAAACACACAGATGCTTTCTGTGCAGTATAAGAAACACCTACGACATATAATGACAATCGGAGATCTCAATATTTATTATCTGGTGTAACTGAGAAAAGATTTGGAAGAGTTTATTATAATATATTTCAATTTGTTCCTTGAAAAATTATCAGCTGTCTAGGAAGAAGCTGGAACAGACTTGGCTTAAAAGCAGGTAATATAGGGGCGCCTGGGTGGCTCAGTCAGTTAGCGACCAACTTTGGCTCAGGTCATGATCTCGTGGTTTGTGAGTTCAAGCCCTGCGTTGGGATCTGTGCTGGCAGCTCAGGCTGTGGAGCCTGCTTTGGATTCTCTGTTTCCTTCTCTCTCTCTGCCCTTTCCCCACTTGTGCTCTTTCTCTCTCTCTAAAAAATAAATAAACATTAAAAAGTTTAAAAAAAAAAAAAAAGCAGTTAATACAGGGGCACCTGGCTGGCTCAGTCAGTAGAGCATGGGAGTCTTGACCTCAGGGTTGTGAGTTTGAGGCCCATGTTGGGCATAGAGATTATTACTTAACAAAAGAGCAGGTAATAGAATGTGATGAATTAACAGAAAATGAAGGTAACACTGACAGCACCCTCTGTGAGGCAGCAGTGTAACAGGTCTTCTCTGTCAATTCTGTCTGTAAGGAAGGGAGACAGCCATCCCCTCTGCACTGCACTGGTCAGGCTCTGCATGGAAAACTGTGTTCTCCGTGGCTCTGAATTTGAAGGTTTCTGAAAAAGACCACATTCAGAAAAGTGTGATCTTTATGCTGAAGTGTTTGAAAACTACAATATACACTTTAACCACCTGAGGAAATGCAGTCTAGAAACACTTAGCATAAGCATAATGTAATTAACTCAAGATCTAGAAATTAATTACTGGAATTCTAAAGTGCCCAATCATCTTTTGAGACTAGGCATGGGACAGCAAATCAGCAGTTCAAGGAGCTGAGGAGAGAAGAACAAAGAGCAGAGGGTAAGATGGGCAAGTGAATGGACAACCTGAAACATGGGTTATTGTCAGAGACTTGTTTTTACCTGTTTCCTGTGCTTCAAAGACCTGGCCTAAGGAAAGGGCAAATGCATATACAAAAGTAGGACAAATAGGCTAACGTGCTCAAAAGCTATTTTAAGAAGTGTTTGTATTTCTGCCGGTAAACTTTTTATAAAATAAAATGATCAGAATACAAAGATGACATTGAACATGGGGTGGGGAGGTCAGGTCCAAGTGCCTTGACTGGAACTCTTTTGAGTAGTGACTGATGATATCAGAGAGGGAGGCCATAGACAAAAATACTAGTTTGAGGGAAAATTTACATAAGATGAATTCTTAAAAACACTTTCAATTAAAAAACTCTTTGCCTTGAGGCACCTGGCTGGCTCAGTCGAGGAGCACGAGACTCTTGATCTCGGGGTTAAGTTCGAGCTCCACATTGGATGCAGAGATTTCTTAAAATGTTAAACACACAAAAAAAAACCCTCTGACTTTATTCAATTTATGAGAGTGATGGATTTTTTTTTCCAATTAACATAAATCTTTTGAGATGTTGTATATAGAAATGTTTAAGATATTTTATAAATTAAGTTTTTTTATGCATGGAGGAAAACTAAAGAGTAATAGTTTTAATGTTTATTTCTTTATTTTGAGAGAGAACACAAGTGAAAGAGGGGCAGAGAGAGAGAATCTCAAACAGGCTCCATGCTGTCAGTGCAAAATCTGGTGCGGGGCTCAAACCCAAGAACTGTGAGATCATGACCTGAGCTGAAATTGAGTGGGACATTTAACTGATTGAGCCACCCAGGTGCCCCTAAAGAGTATTTTTTTAAACCTTTAAAATCCATTTGTCCTTTATAGAAGTAGGACAGACTCTGAGACTACCTGAACTAAATTCTGAATTTCAGTATTTTCTGGCTGAGTGATCTTTAACAAGTTAGTTACCCTGTCATTGCCTAGGTTTCCTTACCTGTCAAATCAAGATAATAGTGCACTGAATTGAATGAGATAGTAATAATTTAGAAAAATATCTGTTATGTGGTAAGCACAAAAAGGTTTGCTGAAATTATCATTTTATATATAATGATATTAACATATCTGAGAAGCATATTTGACATAGCCTATGCATGTTATGATGCATATCCATGTTTTATCTCCATATATAACTCACTATGATGTTCAGCAGGGATTATTTATTTTCATGTTTTTTTTTCTAATTATTGGGAATGTATTTTTAGCTTTTAAGACCTAGTCACCAGTCTGACATTTTATATTCCAGATTGGTTCCATTGATTACTGGTCAGATTTAAGGATGTTGCTTGTGGATGGAATAGGGTTAATTGGACTGATTCCAAAAATAGCAAATCTACTGATTTATAAGTGATATGAGACTCCTTAGGAATTTATTGTGTTCCTGCAGGACTCTGGCGTTATACTAGAAGCTAGGAACAAGTAAGATATAAAACACTGGAATCCCACCTCTAGTGAAGGAAACAGGTTATTAAAATTCTAATAATCACATTGATTCACAGCAGTGAGTGCATGATAAGGGATAATCTATACTGATCTGAGGAAAAGAGGGAAAATACAAGGAAGGCTGTCAAAAAGAGGAGATTTTCTTTTTTTTTTTAATTTAAATTTTAGTTAACATACAGTGCAATATTGGTTTCAGGAGTAGAATTTAGTGACTTATCACATACATCACCCAGTGCTTATCACAAGCGCCCTCCCCAGTGCCCATCACCCATCTAGCCCATCTCCCACTCACCTTGCTCCATCAGCCATCAGTTTATTCTCTATTGTTAAGTGTCTCTTGTGGTTTGTTTCCCTCTCTTCTCTCCCCCCCCCCACATGTGTTCATCTGTTTTGCTTCTTAAATTCCACACATGAGTGAAATCATACGGTGTTTGTCTCTCTGAATGACTTCTTTCGCTTGTATAATACATTCTAGCTACATGCACACCATTGCAAATGGCAAGATGCCATTCTTTTTGATGGCTGAGTAATATTCCATTATATGTATATGTCACAATTTCTTTATCCATTCATTAGTCAAACTACCCTATAATCCAGAAAGAGGGGAGAAGATTTCTGAGCTGAAATTAAAGGTTGAAAAATAATTTAAGCTAACTGTATATCAATCCCATCTTCCCAATTGCATGCTTCCTTTTTTATTTTTTTATTTTTCTTTAATTTTTTTTTAACTTTTTTTAATGTTTATTTATTTTTGAGAGAGAGAGAGAGAGAGCATGAACAGGGGAGGGTCAGAGAAAGAGGGAGACACAGAATCTGAAACAGGCTCCAGGCTCTGAGCTGTCAGCACAGATCCCGATGCGGGGCTTGAACTCACGGACCGCGAGATCATGACCTGAGCCGAAGTTGGACGCTTAACCGACTGAACCACCCAGGCGCCCCTCTTTTTTTAATGCTCTCTCTTAAAATTGTTTTATTCTTCCAAATTGTAATACGAATATAAATAATGCTTGTTCACAAAGGAGATAATGCAATACCAAGGTGTACAAAGTCAAAACAACATTTCTTTCCCTTCACTAAATCCCGTTCTACTTCCTTCCCAAACTACATTCATTATTAAAACCCTTGCCAGACTCCTCCCACAACTTTTCAGTGCTTTTGAATTGCATGTTAACTAGAAGCCTGGAATACATGTAGCTTCTGAAACTCTGTGTGTGTGGGGTGTGTGTGTGTGTGTGTGTGTGTGTTTTAAGAAGTTTGGTTTCCATTTATTTGTTTTTATTTAAAAAATCATGTATATACATCCCTTAGCTGCTTATTTTATATCACATGTAAAATTGCAGTTTAATATTACATGTGAAATATACATTTCGTATAGACAAAGGATTATGTAGCATGTATACATAAGGTATTAAAATGAATAATGTTGTAACAACTGTTAGAAGTTTTAGAGACCATAGGCACCCTTCTTTAATTACATTCCTTATCTCTTATCCCCACTCAAAGCCACAGTGCTCCCAAAAGACAACCACTGTCTTGAATTTTGAATTACTTATTTTCATTAACTCAAGAATATACCATATACACATCATGTCAATAGATATTGGTTAACTCCTCTTTTTTTAAATTTTGGTAAATGTGTATGCACTAGCATATGCATTATTTACATAAAGAGCGTTTTACGCATTCTTTTTATATGATTGTAGTATTTTTTCTTTATCTACTCTACACTTCCTTCTTTTCCTCTCCTCTACCCACTTCTGCCTCCCCTTACCTGACCCCACAGACAGCCTATTTTAAAAATCTGGTGTTGTGGAGAAACAGGAACCCTCTTGCACTGTTGGTGGGAATGCAAACTGGTGCAGCCACTCTGGAAAACAGGGTGGAGGTTCCTCAAAAAATTAAAAATAGACCTACCCTATGACCCAGCAGTAGCACTGCTAGGAATTTTCCCAAAGGATACAGGAGTACTGATGCATAGGGGCACTTGTACCCCAATGTTTATAGCAGCACTCTCAACAATAGCTAAACTATGGAAAGAGCCCAAATGTCCATCCACTGATGAATGGATAAAGAAATTGTGGTTTATATACACAATGGAATACTACATGGCAATGAGAAAGAATGAAATATGGCCTTTTGTAGGAACATGGATGGAACTGGAGAGTGTTATGCTAAGTGAAATAAGTCATACAGAGAAGGACAGATTCCATATGTTTTCACTCCTATGTGGATTCTGAGAAACTTAACAGAAGACCATGGGGGAGGGGAAAAAATAGTTAGAGAAGGAGGGAGCCAAAACATAAGAGACTTCTAAAAACTAAGAACAAACTGAGGGTTTATGGGGGTGGAAGGGAGGGGTGGGTGGGTGATGGGTATTGAGGAGGGCACCTGTTGGGATGAGCACTAGGTGTTGTATGGAAACCAATTTGACAATAAATTTCATAATAAAAAAAAAAGTAAAAGTAGAGTTTTCACCACTAAATCACACACACACACACACACACACACACACACACAAACACAAATCTGGTGTTCAGTCTTGCTTTTTTCTATACTCTGCTCCCAATTCATTTCACCATATACAAATACTGTCAACAGTTGTACATTTTGGGGTACCTGGGTAGCTCAGTTAAGCGTCCAACTTCAGCTCAGGTCATGATCTCATGGTTCGTGGGTTCAAGCCCCACACTGGGCTCTGTGCTGACAGCTAAGAGCCTGGACCCTGCTTCATATTTTGTGTCTCCCTCTCTCTCTCTCTGCCCCTCCCCCACTTGTACACTCTCTCTCTCTCAAGAAGAAATAGACATTAAAATTTTTTTAAATAGTTGTACATTTTACAAATATTCCTACTCATATATAATGGCGAAAATATAATATACATAATGGCCTGTGTAAATGTGTATATTTATTTTAAAATTTATTTTAAGTGGAATATTATAATTATTTGTGTTTTATATTGTTTATTCAATAATAACTAAAAGAAATTGATCCATGTCAAATGATATAACTTTATTTTGTTTTCTTTTTCATGTCTATATGATATTCAGTATTGTGGCTGTACATAGTTTATTCAGCCACTTTCATTTTGACAGTCATTTGTTCATGGTCATTATTTCCACTATGGACATTGCTTTAAGAAACACACATATACGTAAAACCTTTGTCTAGGGCCTTTATCACTTTAGGATAGATTTCTAGGAGTGAGACTATTGGAGTTAAAGATATTTTTAATTTTAATAAGTGTTGTTTCATACTTTTGTAAAAATGATTTAACATTTGTATTTCCAAAAGAAATTCATGAAAGAATACTTTTCTTCATATCCTTACCAGCAATAGATCTTATTTCACTTTTAAAAAAATTGTTATTCTGGTGGGTAAAAGTGATATCTCATTGGTACTTTAATTTGTAGGCCCCTGATCAATACTGCATTTGACTATCTTATTTGCATACCGACCATCAGGTTTTCTTCTCTGTCAATTGTCTATTTTCATTCTTTGCTCATTTTTCTTTTGGATATTTTAGCTATTTCTTGACAATTTGTAGGCATTTTGTGGTAGTGTAAATAGTATCTCCTCACCTGTTACTTGTTTTGCATTTTTTTCATTAATTTTACTTTTCTACTAATATATTGTTATAAAAACCGAGCAAGAACAGAAAATGAGTACCAAAAGTATATAGGGAACTGTCAAAGGCATGACTTCATCAGCAACCTTAGCTAGCTGTCTCAAACACAAGGAAATAAAACAATTTCAAAAAGCAGAATCTTTTGTGGTTTTCATTTTTTTAATATAATTTATTGTCAAATTGGTTTCCATACAACACCTTTTGCTCATCCCAACAAGTGCCCTCCTCTCTGCTCATGACCCAGTTTCCCTTCTCCCCCATCCCCCATCAACTCTGTTTGTTCTCAGTATTTAAGAGTTTCTTATGATTTGCCTCCTTCCTCTAACTCCCCCCACCCATGGTCTTCTGTTAAGTTTCTCAAGATCCACATATGAGTGAAAACATATGGTATCTTTCTCTGCCTGACTTACTTCACTTAGCATAATACCCTCCAGTTCCATCCACGTTGCTGCAAATGGCAAGATTTCATTCTTTCTCATTGCCAAGTAGTATTCCATTGTATATATAAACCACATCTTTATCCATTCGTCAGTGGATGGACATTTAGGCTCTTTCCATAATTTGTGGTTTTCTAATTTCTTGACAAGGGAGATGGTCGTTTGTGACTGAGAAGACTTAAAGACTAAACTTGCTGGCCGTGAAGATTTGGCCGTTTGCCACCATTGCAGTTTTAAAGAGCACTGTCTACTCTTCAAACAGAAAATCACCCTCTGTAAGCAGGAAGTGTGCCCTTGAACAACATAATCCATAATCCTCACGGCTGGAATTAGAACACACAGAGTTTCATATACCGCTAAAACCGTGATCATCATATTATTTGACCACTTGGAAATTTTAGAGATTTTAGTTCTTGGCGAGTCAAACTTCAGGACTGACTAACACCTATGAGTAGCATCAAAATGAATTCCTTAAAGTAGGTAAACATAATATCTACTACTTGCAACTATTCTGTTTTTTAGCCAGAGACTGTCTTTGGCCACTTGGGGGAACTTAGTAGCCTCTAGCAAAAGGGAATGTGATTAACGTCAGAACACTAAGTGCGCAATATGTAATTACACTCCATTAGAATCTATCAAAACAAGATTATAATTACACTTTCCACATGACATGTTCCTTGTAAGGTTGGCAATTTAGAGCTCTGCTTAAAAATAGAGTGCTCTGCAATCTGCAGACCCCCCAGTCCATTTAATAATGACCCATCAATAGTCAACTTAGTTTTTAACAGAACAAAGGTATTGAAATGGACTTCTAATATTAACAACAAGAAACTAACTAAAATGTGTTATGTAAAGACAGGGGAAAAATCACTAAAGCAAACAGCAACAAGGCAGGAGAGTAAGGCTGATTTAACATGGCAAAACTTATTTAGCAGGTTTTTTAGAAACTGAACCCCAGCTCTGGACCAAGTGTTTGATTTATGCCTACCTTGTGACCCTTGACTTCCCAAAAGGTTTCAGTCTTTCCAATATCACTTCTTTAGCCATAACTTTATTAGGAAATCAACAAACCAGGGAGGGAATGTTAAAAATAAAACTGAGTACTTTTTAGAACAATATGGTGAATATCTGATTGAAGCCACACAACAAGCCTGCAAAGGAATTTTTTTTTTTGCCCTATTTTTCAGAAGGAATGGTGCAGTCCTGTGAGGTTGTGTAACTTGCCCAAAGTCCCTTAGTTAGCAATGTTATACCTGAGATTCAAATCCAGGGCTTCATGACTCTGGAAGCTATGATCTATTATATAACCACACCCTTACTGGGCACACAGAAACCAAGTCTCTGGTTAAGTTTTACTTTCAAAATCAAAAAATAAATAAAAGGGAGTCAAGATTTGTATTAATTTGGAGAAAAGGCAAGAGAAACAACAACAAAATAAACAAAATAACCCGGGGCAACAGAAGATTTGGACAGACCATTGAAAAGAGCATTGGAATTGGATGTGTGGAGGAAACGAAGGGTACTTGTATGTGGTGATGGTATTTCGTTGAAGTCAAATAGTAGAAGGTGATATTATTCCATATCCATCATAAAGAATTAGGATTTTATTTTTCCAAAATGTAATAGCCCATAAAATGTTTAATTTAAAGTAAGTTCAATCTAATTAGAAAATTCTTAGGTCCTAGCATAAAGCCCAAAGTCTGCTTATACCATGCTCTGAAAAAGTAATTGCTTGTCTCATAATCTCATAAAGGTATCACAGATAAGATACAATGATTGATTGTTAAGCTAGGGGATGGGTAGCCAATCCAGTGGAGAAGCCACAGCAAATGGAGTGCATAGCGTGTTTCAACTGAACACACAGAGAGAAGATGGGTAGAATGATCAGTCCCTTATATTAACTGGAAGTCTGCAGTGTATGTAACCCTCCAAACTCTACAGTCAAAGGGGAAACATGAGAAAAAGAGTTAGTAGAAATCGCACATGTCAGCCTCTCCATTTCATAGGAATAGCTAATCAAATATTTCCCTACAAGTTTAGAAGCAAAAACATATCACTGGTGATTACCAGCCTGGAAATGTAAAGGAAAAGATTTTCAAAGATAGCTGCTTTAATGCTGTCTCCTGTTATTTGAGGAAACAGAAGCTGAGAGAAGTGCTATGACTCAATCTGAATTATAACTCATAACTGGGAGAACCTGGATCCAGGTGCCAGTCCTTCTGTATTCGATATACAGTGAAACCTTGGTTTTGTGAGCATAATTCATTCCAGAAACATGCTTGTAATAGAAGGCACTTGTATATCATAGCAAATTTCAAGAACCATTGACTCAGTTGTGATCATTTGACATTCAGTGTCATGAACGACTTGTATTACAAGACATTGCTCATTTATCAAGTTAAAATTTATTAGTGGGATGCCTGGGTGGCTCAGTAAGTTAAATGTCTCACTCTTGGTTTTGGCTCAGATCATGATCTCGTGGTTGGTGAGTTCGAGCCCCGCGTCAGGCTCTGTGCTGACAGCTCAGAGCCTGGAGCCTGCTTCTGATTCTGTGTCTCCCTCTTCTCTGTCCCTTCCCAGCTCGTGCTCTATCTTTCTGTCTCACTCTCAAAAATAAATAGACAATACATTTTTTTTAATTGATTGTAGTTTTACTTCCTCACTTCTATTGGACCCCTGAATTTAATCTTTCTGCAAAGTCTGTAATATCTGTTGGGCAGGAATACTTCATCTCTCACTAAGGGAATGCAACTTTCTCTTACTCCTGCTTCCTAAGATTTGATTCTCTCCTTTTGTTCCTGATACTCTATTTTTCTCTAGCTGTCACTTATTTTTCTCTTCAAATGAGTCAATAAACCCTCTGCAAAGGAAGTTGATAACATATACCAGAAACCTTTTCATCTTTTTAAAGTTCATATTCTTTTTGGCTTACCACTCTCACTTGAAGAAATATTTGTCTAAATAAAGAAACCAAATGGCAAATGAAGACTTCTGCTCAAAATGTTTTCATCACAGAATGACGTGTGATGATGAAAAAATTACAAAGACCTCCATATTTAGTGATATTGAAATAATTGAGTAAATTAAACTGTTCATATACTAGGATGTTATGCTCCCATTAAATACTTTTATGAAAATTTTTAATAATATTAAAACACATATGAGATTATAAGTGGCCAATCGCATGGAAAATAAATATTTCTTTTGTTTGAAAAGAGTATTTGCAGGGAAAAAAAACTGAAGAAATGTACTAACTTTTAAATATCTTTTTAGTTTAGAATAATTTTAAACTTACAGAAAACTTGCCAAGATAGTATAGAGTGTCTGTGTACTCTTCACGTAGCCTTCCCCTGACGTTGACGTTATATAGTCCATGGTACATTTTCAAAGTGAAGAATTCAACAGTTTTACAATATTATTAACTCAACTACACACTTGATTCGCCTTTCACCAGTGTTCTCACTAAGATCATTTTTCTGTTCCAGGATCTAACTGAGGATACCACATTGCATTTGGTTACCATGTTTCCGGAGTCTTCTCCAGTCTGTGAGTGTTTCTCTGTCTTTTCTGTTTTATTTTTTCAAGTCCTTGAAAAATCTGAAGAACTCTTGTCAGGTCGTGTTAGAATGTTTCCCAATTTTGGTTTCTCTGATGTTTTCTCATGATTAGTCTGGGCTTATAGATTTTTCGAAAGTGTACCCCAGAGGGGAAGTGCCCTTGCCATCATGTCATACCGGGCAGGACATGGTAACAACATGGCTTATCACTGATGGTGTTAACCTGGATCACCTGGCTGAGATAGTGTTTACCAAGTGTCTTTACTGTAAAGTAACCATTTTTCTTTTTCCATACCCTGTTCATTTAAAGTCAACAGGCAAGTTGAGGGGCATGAAGGCACACTACCTAAAGAGGAGTATGTTTACAAATATTATCAGGAATACTTCTGTGAAGAACATCCTTCCTGCGGTTATTAATGTATCCATTGTTTATATTGCTTTGGACTTATATATATCTATGTATTCTTTGGGTTGTAATCCAGTACTGAGTTTTTCAAAGCCCACTAAGGGCATTAACATTGAATTACGCCATTCTAATTGACTTCTCTTTTGCTACCTTTAGAATATGTCCGTTTCTTTTTAATGAGCATATGCCAATTTTGTGACCAGAACAAGAAACAAAAACATTAATATCTATGTTAACCCCACAAGGGCAGACCAGTAATCAGATTACTCACATAGTCCAGTGCAATATTTGTTTTCGCCAAGGTTGTGTGAGATTGGGCTGCCATGTGCTGATTTGGGGCGAGTCTCACTCACCTTCATTGCCCGTATGATGAGTTGAGGGCTACCGATGAGACGGCTCATAGCTGACTCTTGGGCTTAGGCTACACGTGTGGACTTATGTGTTGGTGCTCACCAGTGTGTGTTCTGACAACAGCACACAAGAGCAACAGGACTGGGGACGGCAGGAGTGGTGGCACATGTCTTTAACCCATGTGCCCTCTAGTGCTGAAAGCTGGGCTCTCGAGCCACACCCATTGCTAGCTCCGCCCCCAGGGTGTAGCTGTCCCCTGGAGTGGCTGTGGTTCATCTCCTCAAGGATTTTAAAACCATTGCTATGTAACTAAAGGGGCTCTTCTGCTCTTTTCTCTGATGTCTGTCATTAAGGATGTTATTCTCTCCTGAGTTGGGCCTCGTCCATGATTAGAGGGAGAGACATCCCTTGCATGAATGGAACCACTCTAGAGGTATGGTCAAAATTGAAAGAGGCCATTCTAGAAATGCAGTGATTATGGCTTAAAGAATTCCAGGAAAGGGGCGCCTGGGTGTCTCAGTCGGTGGAGCGTCCAGCTTCGGCTCAGGTCATGATCTCACGGTTTGCGAGTTGGAGCCCCGCGTCGGGCCCTGTGCTGACAGCTCAGAGCCTGGAGCCTGTTTCGGATCCTGTGTCTCCCTCTCTCTCTGCTCCTCCCCCACTCGCGCTCTGTCTCTCTCTCTCTCTCTCAAAAATAAGTAAACATTAAAAAAAAAATCCAGGAAAGATGTGGTTTTACGTTTATTCAAGGAAATTCCAAATAATAAATTTAACATGACAGGAAAATGTTCGCATTTTCTTACCTACTCTGGGTAAAATTGTTGACATTTTCCTGCATACTCTGGATAAAATTGCATTTGTGGTCATCGTCAACAAAGCAGAGTAAAAACCTTGAAAGAATCACTGGACCTCAGTGGTCCCTGGTGATAGAGCAGAGGTTGCAGCATCATGAGTATGTCGCCAGTATTGAGTAAATGCGATTAGGAATTGCAGAGGCAGCAGGATCTATAATATTGCAACACACACAGATTCCAAAGGGCAGTGTCACTGTGGCCAATAACAGTGTTACTTCTGTTTTATTTGTTTTATTTCTGTTTTATTTTTTTTATGTTAGGAGATGTAAAGTTAGCCAGGAATTGCAGACTTGACATACAAGGGGAAAACAGAGAGAGAGATTGGCAAAGAGGTGGTTCTTGGATTTGTGCAGGAAAAGGTGGTGTTTAAGTACTATAAAGATTCTTCACATATCCTAACTGATAGGACATAGGAAAGTGAATATATGCTTCTTCTTTACCAATCTTGCTAGCTCTTTATCAATGAATCACTATACCTCACACGGCCCATGAATTTAATAAGGCACCATTTACTCAAAGTGTTATGCAGTGAAAAGACCCCCTCCCCCCAAAATATTTACTGGGACCCAGCACATTCAAGGGGTGGCCCTTTTTTTGTCCCTGTTCCCACTGCTATGTGCAAATTCCCAAACAGCATGTGTTGGGGGCAATCCTTTCATACATTTAGCATATCATGGTTTTGTCCTTGGCTCAGTGGTCAGATCTCCGAAATATTGGTCAGAAAAAGAGAAGGAAAAAGTTGTTTCCTATATTTGGGTCTTGCAAATTGTTCCCCAACAGAGCTGAGAGAGAAGGATCACTTCATTTTCCCTTAAAATCCCCTAGGGTTTGGGGCACCTGGGTGGCTCAGTTGGTTGAGCGTCCGACTTCAGCTCAGGTCATGATCTCACAGCTCGTGAGCTGGAGCCCCAAGTCGGGCTCTGTGCTGACGGCTCAGAGCCTGGAGCCTGCTTCGGATTCTGTGTCTCCCTGTCTCTCTGCCCCTAACCCACTTGCATTCTGTCTCTGTCTCTCTAAAAATAAATAAACATTAAAAAAATTTTTTTTAAAAAAATCCCCTAGGGTTTGACAACTGTGTTTCACTGAAGAAGAAGACAACCCACTACTTTCACCAGGGAAACCTCTACTGAGCTGTGTTGCTGGGGAATTTTGAAAATGTGACCTCATGTGGAGTTGTAGCCAGCTGTTGTCCTTGGACCAAATCCTGTTGCAATTTATAATGCTCCTTCTCCGTGTAAAATCCTGAGGTCCTAAACATGTAACAGGTTCATACTACATAATTACAATTGGCTTAAGACTGTGATAAAGTAAAGTAAACATATATGTAGGAATTATAGAAGGTAAAAAAAAATATATATATATATACAATTAAAATTATACAATTATATTTATATATATATATACAATTAAAATTATATATATGTGTGTGTGTGTATATATATATACAATTTTGTGAGTTCGAGCCCTGCGTCAGGCTGTGCTATCAGCCTGGAGCTTTATATATATATATATATATATATATATATATATATATATATAAAAGATACCTTTATATATAAATTTAACCTCATGAGGGGTGCCTGGGTGGCTCAGTCAGTTAAGTGTCTGACTTCAGCTCGGGTCATGATCTCACGGTTCATGGGTTCAAGCCCCACATCAGGCTCTGTGCTGACAGCTTAGAGCCTGGAGCCTGCTTCTGATTCTGTGTCTCCCTCTCTCTCTACCCCTCCCCCACATGGTCTCTCTCACTCTCTCTCTCTCTCTCTCTCTCTCTCTCTCTCTCTCCCTCTCCCTCAAAAGTGAATAAACATAAAAACAAAAATTAAAAAAAATTAACCTTACTAGTAACCAAAGCAATATAATCGAAAAGGTTGCATTTTGCCTATTTCTTTGGCAAAGTTTGGGGTTTTTTTTAGTGTTCAGCACTGGCAAGTATGTGAAAAAATGGCCTGTGATTCACTGTAGGGAGGAGTGTAAATAACTATAAGTTTTTGGAAGGGTAATTTGGATATAGCTATCAAAAGTTTTACAATGTACATATATTTTAGTCCAGCAATTCTACTTCTAAGTAGGTTTACTCAGTGTTTTACCAAAAAAAAGTTTATTGCAAGGCAACAATAATTAAATCAAAAGGAGAACTAATCTAAATGTCAGAGTAAAAATTTATAAATTATATGTTTATATATGAACTTCTCTGCAGACATTAAAAATAATATAAAAGTATCTGAAATAGAGGGAATATAATAATACATCATAAATAAAAATAGTATGTGACACCAGTAAGGTACAGCATTATTAAACATATATGACATGTATATGTGTATATATGTTTATGTGCAAAAAGATTACTTAGAAAATATTAACACTGGTCTTCTCTAAATGATGACAACTGGAGTTATTTTCTATGACTTTGGTGGTAATTTTTAAGTTTTCATTGTGCAAATTTTCTACGGTGAAAATACGTTTATAATCTAAGCAAACTACATATTATAACTTTCAAACTGCTACCTTCTCACTCATACATATGGACACATACATTGTCTTCTGACTGCCCTGGTTTATATTTATATACTCTACTAATATATCACTTTTATTAAGATGATCACATTAATGTTTAGGAAGATTCTGAAGTCAGAGCAATTAAGTGATAATAAACTGCTTTCACAAAACACATCTTTTTTTTATATATATATATATTTTTTCAACGTTTTTAATTTATTTTTGGGACAGAGAGAGACAGAGCATGAACGGGGGAGAGGCAGAGAGAGAGGGAGACACAGAATCGGAAACAGGCTCCAGGCTCCGAGCCATCAGCCCAGAGCCTGACGCGGGGCTCGAACTCACAGACCGCGAGATCGTGACCTGGCTGAAGTCGGACGCTTAACCGACTGCGCCACCCAGGCGCCCCAAAACACATCTTTAAAATTAGTAGGATGCATAAATTTTAAGCCCACAGCTTAATGAACCTTTACATAATTAAATGACTTAGGCAGAGACATAAAGCAATGCCATCACCTAGATCAAGACCTAGAACATACCTGTTATCTCAGAAAGTTGCTTCTTAGGACTTTCTGGTTGATGGCCACCCGGCACTTTAATTCATGGTAGTTGCAGAAGTCATGGTCAAACCTACCATGTGTTTAGCTCTTGCCATGGGCTTGACTCTGTGCTAGATCCTCTAAATACACTATCTCAGGGCGCCTAGGTGGCTCAGTCACTTAAGCGTCCGACTTCCGCTCAGGTTGTGACCTCACGGTTTGTGGGTTCGAGCCCCGTGTCAGGCTCTGTGCTGACAGCTCAGAGCCTGGAGCCTGCTTTGGATTCTGTGTCTCCATCTCTGCCCCTCACCTGCTCACGCTCTGTCTCTCTCTCAAAAATAAATAAACATTATGGGGCACGTGGGTGACTCAGTTGGTTAAGTGTCTGACTTCGACTCAGGCCACGATCTCACAATTTTGTGAGTTTGAGCCCCGCATCAGGCTCTGTGCTGCCAGCCTGGAGCCTATTTCAGATTCCGTGTATCCCTCTCTCTCTGCCCCTTCTGCTCATGATCTATGTCTCAAAAATAAATAAGCATTAAAAATTTTTTTTTAGGGGCGCCTGGGTGGCGCAGTCGGTTAAGCGTCCGACTTCAGCCAGGTCACGATCTCGCAGTCCGTGAGTTCGAGCCCCGCGTCGGGCTCTGGGCTGATGGCTCGGAGCCTGGAGCCTGTTTCCGATTCTGTGTCTCCCTCTCTCTCTGCCCCTCCCCCGTTCATGCTCTGTCTCTCTCTGTCCCAAAAATAAAAATAAAAAACGTTGAAAAAAAAAAATTTAAAAAAAAAAAAAAATTTTTTTTAATTAAATAAATAAATAAATAAACATCTCATTTAATCCTAATTCTATATACGATGAAGAAAAGAAGGGTTTTCAATATTAATCAACTAGCCACACAAATTGTTATCAGCAAATAGAAGACAAGCAGGTATTTGGTTGTCTTGAGTTTGGTTTCAAACTTGAGTATTTTTTCCACATTTTGCAGGTTTTCAATAAGTTGAACAATGGAGTTTGGTAATAACCACCCTAAAAATGACTTGACAGAAAACAAGTTGAGACATCAAATAACAGAAAGCTGACAGAGAGAAACACTGGAGACCCTTAAATGCCTAGGGGCAGATAATCCTTAAGTGCCCAGCACACTCAGGAACTGGTTTGGAGAGGTTTTAGGATTAAAGTGACTATAGTACATTATATTGTTCCCAGAGAGCCCAATCCTCAAAAAGAAGATTATACCTCCTTCAAGGATTTCAGGACAACTTTCTAGCTTTTAGAAGTTTTAATTTAAAAAAAATAATAATAAATAAATAAAATAAATTTTTATTTAAAAAAATAAACACTGTGTAGTAACCAATTGTAAAACAAAATAATTCACCCAAAATCTCACAGAACACCAAATAGTGATTACATTAACAGAGATTATGAATCTGAAACTAAATTAAAATTCATTTTGGTGACTATGTACAAGTTCTCAGTTCATTTCTCTTCCTACAGTTTCATTCCTCTGCAGAGCTGGATGGAAATTTGCATTTCCCCAGGCTCTGCTTCTTTAAGTGACTGACCAGGAGAGGGGCTGCTCCAGGACTTACAACATTAATGGACCACACACCAATTAGCAGGGGAAGGAATCAGTCCTTCCAATGCATGTAAATTAAGTATACAATCAGCAGGCTTTCTCTTTAGCTAAAGCCCTTCCATGGGAAAGAACACTCAAGAGACCCTCTCTTTTCCCTTTGCAGCAGCAGAAAAAAAGGGAAAAAAAGGGCAATCGCCCTCAATTCTGCTTCAGAGATAAATTAAAATGGCTATTTGTATCAGGTGGGAAAAGTAAGGGTGATTTCCCACATCAGGGAACCACCATTAAGGATCCAGAGCTCTATCCTCTGGCTATATTACTCATATTTATTTCCTGTGGGTTTAGAGAAGCAAGAATTAGAAATGAATGGCATTCCTGACTGCTCACAAGGGATTCGCCTCAAGCCAAACTCCTGCTTTAACTTTGCACAGTTCTTAAGTCTCCAGATGCTGTATGTGTGACTCTGCCATTAGAAATCTTCAAACTTGTGGCAAACCCAGAAACAATGAGACAGAGAAGTCACACAGTTTGGGAGAAAGAAAACAGCAAGGTCAAACAGATACCTGAAGCCCAAGGGACAGGATATTTTCAGAGGCAGGGGCATTAGAGAAAGAGGATGGGCCATAAAGATAATTTTGATTTCTTTGAACCATTGAGCTCTCAGATGTAGGATAAAGGACCCAGCCCAGAATCAGGCAGACAGTTAATCAACCTCTGAACAGGATATTGCCATTCTGAATGCCCTATTTCCAAAAATCAAAAACTCATCTGTATTTCAGCTGAGTCTTACTCATAGAAGAAGCATTCCAAAGCTTTGATGTCTGTTAGTATCAAGGGATCAGGCATGCAAATTAGCACTGGCCCACAGGCCCTTGGCTGAAATGACACTCATAGCAAGTGCAATGTTAAGGGGACCTGCAAAATATCAACAGTGACTTTAAATACACCTAATTTTTCTTAAAATCTGTTATGGAGAGCTTCATATAGAAATCTTGCATGCAATTTCTGTACTCTGGGGAAATCTCAGATTTTAAAGAACCTTCACCCAAACTCTCCATTCTCCCCTCTACATCCACTCTCCCTCCCAATCCTAAGCATTATTAATCTACCTTCTCTTGAATGTACCTCCTCCACTCTATATCACTGGATGTTCTTGATTTAGAAAATCTTGGGGGAATTTTTTTTAGCATTTTGAATCAGAGAAGATGCTTTACACTCTTTCCCAAAGTATTCTACAATTTCTATAACTTATTCCCTTAGCGTAGGGAGATCTCAATCCTGACTGCCCCTGAAAAATACCTGGAAAACTTGGAAAAACAAACAAACAAACAAACAAACAAACAAACATATTTTGGACATACCCAAGACCAATTAAATCTCCAAGGGTAAGGCCTAGACAATTATATTTTTTAAACTCCCTAAGTGACACTGATGTTCATGTACTAAAAGTTAAATGCTTACATCAAAGGAAAAGCAACAAAGGACAGCTGCCAATTTCAAAGTTCCAGCAAACGGTTCTCTGCTATCCTGTGTTATCATCCCAGATGAAACCCTGGACATTTTGAACAGAGTTTCATAAGGCAAGGTAAGCAGGATATAAGCAAGGGATTCTGTGCCAGGGCCCTAATCCCTGAATCACTCTGTAAGATTACAAACCATACTTTTATCTCCTTGCAGATCCCCGCCCCAGAAAGCAATTTGGAGGAAGAAGCTTCAAAACAGAAATAATCAAAATGCTGCAGTAGGAAATCTGATAGGAAACATACAGCACGAGAAGAAAAATATCAGGCAGCATTTCATTAAGTCCCCAAAGCCCTGAAAAACACTGATTTGAGGGCCAGAAAAATCTCATCAATTATAATACTTAGTATGTCTTCTAACCTGAAAAAAAAACCATTATAGTCAATATGATGCTTGGACACAGAGTGTCCGAGTCTTGTAAGGATGGATTTCTCTGCAAAGACCCCAAAGCACTTGTTAGCAGGGATTTGCCTTGTCAACCTTTTCATTTTCCTTCTCAAGCCTTATATGCAATGACCTACTAATGATGAAATACTAATGTTACATGTTGGATGGATTAACTGGGGCACGATTTAGCTCCTTCACATCACAGACAAAGACAGGAACATTTGTTTGCATTTTTGAAACTAAGACCTGGATGGGTCAGTGACTTTCCCAAAGCTACATGTTGACAAAGAAGAGAGTAAGGGCAGATTAGTGATCACCATCTTCAACTGGACTAGCACTATTTTCTGTGCAATCTTGTTCTCTATTTCTTGATACCTTGTTGGCCCACTCTGCATGATGAACATATCAAAACTTCTGCCCTCTCTTCAAACATAATGCCCAAATTGCACCTCTTGTAAGCTTCTTTCCTTATAATTTTGGCTTGGCTTGCAGATAGCCTATTGTGGCCACTCAGACACATCCTTTACACCTTCAGCCTCACAAGCGATGGAAAATTCCTCTCTCTCTCCATATCTTTTTGTCTTTTTTTCTCTTCATATTTTTATTCAGCACTAAAGGGATCTAGTTGTTTCAGGGTTTTTGGGGTTTTTGTTTTGTTTTGTTTTGTTTCTTGTTTTTTTGTTTGTTTTGTTTTGTTTTGTTTTGACACCAGACCTCATAAAAAAAAAAAAAAATCTCTCAGACTTTGGTTCCTTGAGTAGCTTCTCTGGAGGCAATAATTCTCCGTAAAAGATGTTTTGGGCAAGAATGAAACCTTATCTAGGGGCGCCTGGGTGGCTCAGTCGGTTGGGCATCTGACTTCAGCTCAGGTCATGATCTCACAGTTCATGGGTTCGAGCCCCGCATCAGGCTCTGCGCTGACAGCTCAGAGCCTGGAGTCTGTTTAAGATTCTGTGTCTCCGTCTCTCTCCGCCCCTCCCCCGCTCACACTCTGTCTCTCTCTTTCTCAATAAATAAGTAAATAAATAAATATTAAAAAATTAAGAATGAAACCTCATCTAATCCTTTTCTGTTTTCAGGGCTGTCCTGTTATATTTATCTTTCACTCTGAGTTCAGGTGATTCTGATATTCATCAGGGGTGAGGTCACTGTACTAAAAGCTGAAAATGCTCAACTAGCATGGCAAAGTTCCAGTTATGCTGGGTTCTCTTTTTCCAAAATTACTGTCACAGGTAACGTTCTGGAAATGTTGAACCATCTCATACAACAACCTAATCAGGCTGACTTGCTGAATAATTACTGTTACAAGGAAATGCATTCATATCTGAGAGAAACTTTATAAATGCATTTGAATTAAGGTACATTATTATTAATTATACAAGAAAAGGATTTTATGTCCATTAATGACATCTGAAGCATCTGAAGGCAGGTGAAAATAAGTTTGGTGTATATAGGCATTGGGTGTGGGGAGTCGGGGGGAGGGATACAGGTCCTAAAAATCACATTAAACTCACTCAGCAGATACAGAAGGTAAACTTGATTTAGTGATTTAAAGAATGAAGGTGAGCAGGTCAAAACCTGTGATTCATTTATTCCTCTGGGAAACTACAATTTTAGTTAATATTTTTAAATGTATTTTTGGGACACCTGGTGGCTTAGTTAGTTAAGCATCTGACTTGATTTCAGCTCAGGTCATGATCTCGCTCATGATCTCGCAGTTTATGAGTTCAAGCCCTGCATCAGGCCCTGTGCTGTCAACCCGATTGGGTTTCTCTCTCTGTCTCTCTCTCTCTGTCTCTCTCTCTCTCTCTCTCCCCCCTCCCCCACTTGTTCTCTTTCTCTCTTTCAAAATGAATTTAAAAATTAAAAAAAATGAAATGTATTTTTAAATTTTTATGAGAGTTATACAAGTATACACATCATTTAAATTGCAAATAATGTTGTGCTCACTTAGGCACCACACATACTAAATTGCAAATAATGTTATCAGACTCATCAAAAAGGGACCGTTTTCTTCCCATGACATTGCACTGCCCAGAACTACCTCTCAGAAGCCACCATTCTGTGTTTCAAAGCAATTTGCTTCTACTGCTATTTGTATTAAAGGATTTCAGATTTCATTCGTGATAGGTAAACATTTAATTCTCTTATTGGCCCACCTCACATCCTCCATGCTTCCTTTCCGGAACCTTCCAAACCTGACTCAACTTCATGGAATTTTTGGCATTTCGTAGTCATAGTAGCATTATTCTTATTCATAAATGTTGTTCATTTGTTGCCACCAAATAATATATTACAATAATGTTCATTTTCCTATACAACTCTTGGCTCTTCCTAAATTTTGTGTTTCATTTTTTTGTCTGGTGTTTTATGTGAAAATTAATATATTTTTTTCTAAATTCTTAAACAGATCTTCCAAACACCTACTAGTATTATTTTCAGAATTTTCAAATAAAATTTAAATTATATAATTTCCAAATATCCAAATGCATGAGGAAACTTCTCATATTCCCTTGTTTACATACATATTATTTATTCCCCACTGACCTGAGTAGCTCCCTAGAGAATTGTTCTATCTTTCTGCCCCAATCTATTGGGCTCTTCTATAGGTTATGGCTGCACAGCTTTCTACCATTCTTTGTTTCACTAAATACAGTCTTTTCTAGACAGCTCTTCTGTGTTAAGCCCTATTTCCTAGAATAGAGCTGCTTCTTTCTTATTTTATTTCTTAACTTTGTAACAATACCTATTAATCAAGAGTGGATGGGAGGCAAAAATCTTGAGATCATTGATATCTTTTTAAAAAAGTTTTACTAAGTTTATTTTAGACACAAAGAAAGTGAGTGGGGGAGGTGCAGAGAGAGAGAGGGAGAGAGAGAATCCCAAGCAGGCTCCACACTGTCAGCACAGAGCCCCAAGTGGGGCTTGAACTCACCAACCATGAGATCATGACCTGAGTTGAAACTAAGAGTTAGATTTTTAACTGATTGAGCCACCCAGGAACCTGAGATTATTGATGTCTTAAAATGTCTTTGTCTCTCTCTTGTACTTTATTGATAATAGGTTTGGTCAAGAATGATAGTTTAGAAAGTATTATCCTTCATAATTTTGTAGTCATTGTTCCATTGTCTCTTACCTTTCAGTGTTTCTAAGTATAATGCCATCCTGATCTTTTGCCTTGTTTTGCCTTTGTTTTCAGGAATCTTTTAGCACCTTACCCAGTTATGGTAAAGTTTTAGTATGACATGCTTTAATGTGGGTGTTTTATTTTCCCTCATTTATTGTATTGTGCTCTCTGTAGGACCATAAATAGATTTATGCCCTTTAGTTCTGGGACACATTAATTTTTAGAGAACACCCATCTCCTGTTTTCTCTAGTCCCTGTTAGTTGGATGTTGGATCTCTTTACTATTTTCTTAATTTTCGTATATTTTATCTCCTGTTTTTGTATTTTTTTAAATCTGTGGGAAGTATTGTTTACTGTGTCATCAAACAGTTTTACTGACAGTGTTAAACTTCTTTTATGGGATTTACAATTTTTTTTTTAATGTTTATTCATTTTTGAGACAGAGAGAGACAGAGCATGAATGGGGGAGGGTCAGAGAGAGAGGGAGACACAGAATCCGAAGCAGGCTCCAGGCTCCGAGCTGTCAGCACAGAGCCCGATGCGGGGCTCAAACCCACAGACCGCGAGATCATGACCTGAGCCAAAGTCGGATGCTTAAACGACTGAGCCACCCAGGCGCCCCGGGATTTACAATTTTTAATGGTCATTTCTTATTCTTGCTTTCTCACTTTATGAATTGTGTAGGTTCTCACGTGTCTGAGAATTCATTTTGTAATGGGTACAATTTATGAACTATGTCTATATGCTAAGTACTCTACCAAGCACATTCCATACATCATATTGTTTAATTCTTACAACAGTTTTTCATGGAAATATTATTTTCAGAAATATTATTACCATTTTATAGATAAAGATACCAACATCAAAACATTTTAAAAATTCTGATTAATTCTGATTATGTAAATACTGTTCACTTTTTACCAAGTGATATATTATGATTATGTTTTTAATTTCTAGACAACTTTTTGTTGATAAATGCCAATGGCAAATCAATTTGACTGCAGATCCCAAATTCCAAAAAACAGTGTATGAGACTGTTAGGAGTGGAGGCACTATTTATTATCTGTACTTTACTACTTCTAATTCTTCATATTATATGTATCATATTGTCATTGTTTTCTTTGTTTGTTTTTCAGATTTCTTATATAGTAGTCTCCTGGGGACAGGGGCATATTTCTGTTTTCTTCATAACTCAGCATCCACATCAGTGTCTGGAAAATTAGTTGCCAAAAATGTTGATAATTGAACTGTTTGCTTTTCGAAAGCAAACAGTCACTGCTCATTTTATTGTATGTTCAGAACTCACCTTTCATATATTTACAATTCTTAAAGTAGGACTTATCTGTAATGAGGTACTATTTGTTTCAGTCTTATTATCCATAAAGAAGAGATACTGATATGATCTGCCTTCTAGAATTTTTGTAGAATTAGAAAGGTATTACATGTATTGTATAACAGCATTAGCATACTGTCTGATACCTGTGAAACACTCAGTAACTGTTCACTATTACCATTATCATCTTCTTCTTCATCATCACTGTCATTATGCAAGATGTAGGAATAATGCATTCTTGTCAATTGGACTAGATTAAGATAAAACCTGGTCTACACAAAGGAACTTTAATTATGTGATAAAATGCATTAAAAATGTCACTGTTTTAAATACTGTGCTGCCTCTGAAAAATGTAATGCACAGTGACAGCTTTAATTTGAAAATCAATCCAAGTTAGTACTTGAAGCTTCTGGATAAATACTCCTTCAAACATTATAATATGCAGAAATCCAGATATATTCACCTATTAGGAAGTTCATCTGTTTTATAAAGCATATTAAGCTTTACTTCTTGAAATAAACCTTTGGCTATTGTCTCCAATCTAAATTATTTTTCTGTTTATCTATTAAGCTCTAGCACTTTATTGGTTATTTATTAAAATATCACAACTTACTTTTCATTTTTTAATTAATCTGTCTTTTCGCCCTTACTTGATCCAAAGCTCCTTGTGTAAAGGGTCAACAACACGTGTATGTTTGTATCCCTTCCAACAAGAACAACATCTCAGCTATGGCAACAACTTGAATATTTGTTGATGTGAATGCATAAGATAAGCACAAAATTAAGATTAAATTTATGTAACACTGTTCTATGGAACTATACAGTAGAAGTTATTTGCCTGAGACCATATAGGTTTCCTCAGGCTAGAATTCTTTGAAAGTTGGCATTCCTCGAACTTACCACATATGTGACTTTTGTGTGCAAGGTAGATGCTACTGACAAATACAGTGTTTGTATGTCTATAACTTAGACTTCGGTAGTGTTTATAGATTTGTATTGATCAGTCTAAACACTCTCTATGGTGCTCTAATGAGCAACATATATATTTTAGCATAGGCTCCACTAAGGTCATGAAGCACGGCAAAATTAACTAACCCATAAGTGGATCAAACTCGGGATTTGTTTTATGAATAGTGTGGTACATTAGTGATATATTCAGCTATGAGCTTTAAATACTTCTCTAGTAGTACTGAAGTACTACTTTAAGTACTTCACTAAAGCTTTAAATACTTCACTACCCAGCTGTGAGCTTTAAGTATTTCACTAGAGCTTTAAGTACTTCTAGACTCTTGTAGAGTCAGGTGGTGTTTATCTTAAGTCAAACTGATATGCAAGAAACAAGTACTACAAAGCATGATTAAGATGGTGTTGTTAAGGAAAACTCAAGAGAGAAAAGAAGAGTTTTGGTTTTTAAGCATTTTCCTGATGTTCTCTCATTAAGATATATCTTAAAGTTTGGGATTCAGATGGGTTTACCGGTTGAATACTACCAAACAGTTAAGGAAGAACTTATACCAGTTCTCTGTAATCTCTTCCAGAACATAGAAGCAGAGGGAATACTTCTTAACCCTTTCTAGGAGGCCAGCATTACTCTAATACCAAAACCATGATAAAACATTACCAGAAAAGAAAACTAGAGGCAAATCTGTATCCATGAATATAGATGCAAAGCCCTAAACAAAATATTAGAAAACAAATAGAAAGTCAATTAATGTTATCCATCACACAAACAAAGGAGGAAAAATCCCATGATTATTTCAATAGTTGCAGAAAGCAATCGACAAAATCCAACACCATTTTATGATAAAATTCTCAGCAAACTAGGAATAGAAGGAGACTTCTACACATTGATAAAGGCTGTCTAGAAAAAAAAAAAACAAACAAAAAGGAAAAAACAAGCAACAAACAACAACAAAAACTATAGTGAATGTCATACTTAACAGTGAGAAACTAGAAGCTTTACTGATAAGTTCAGGAACAAAGCAAGGATGCCTCCTCTTGCCATTTCTTTTCATTGTTGTACTGGAAGCTCTAGCTACCACAACAAGACAAGAAAAGGAAATGAAAGGAATACAGATTGAGAAGGAAGAAATAAAATTGTCTTTTATCAAAGATGACATGATTATCTACATAGAAAATCCAAAAGAATTGCAAAACAAAACAAACCAAACAAAGACTTCTGGGACTAATAGGTGGCTATAGAAAGATTGCTGGATACAAGGTTAATATACAAAAACCAATCATTTTTCTATGTAACAGCAACAGACAAGTGGAGTTTGAAATTAAACTATCATTTACATTAGCATCCTAAAAAAAAGGAAATATGCAGGTATGAATCTAACAAAATATGTACAAGATCTAAATGAGACAACTATAAAACTGATGAAAAAAATCAAAGAACTAAATAAATGGAGAGCTTTCCCATGTACATAGATACAAAAACCTCAAATTTGTCTAGATGTCAGTTCTTCCCAAATTGACCTATAGATTCAATGCAATCCAAATCAAAATTCCAGGAAGTTATTTTGTGGGTATTCACAAAGTCATTCAAGTTTATATGGAGAGACAAAAGACCTAGAATAGCCAACACAATATTGAAGGAGAAAAGCCAAACAGGAGTACTGGCAGTGCCCAACTTCAAGACTCACTTTAAAGCTATAGTAATTGAGACAGTGTGGTATTGGTGAAAGAATAGACAAATAGATCAATGAAACAGAACAGAGCCCAGAAATAGATGCCCATAATATGGTCAAATGTTCTTTGACAATGGATTGGACATAGTCTTTTCAACAAATGGTGAGGCAACAACTAGATATTCATATGTGAAAAAGAAGAGGGAGAGGAAGGAGAAGGAGAAAAAGAAAACAAACACATATGTTATACGCTTATCAAAAATTAACCCGAAATGGATCATAGACATCTTGTAAAATGTGAAACTATACAACTCCTAGACGATAACCTAGGATACAATTTATATGCCCTGGGTATGGTGATGTCTTTTTCAATACAATCCTAAAGCACAATTCATGAAAGAAATAATTGATAAGCAAATGTTATTAAAATTAAAAACTTCTGCTCTGCAAAGGACACTGTGAAGAAGATGAGAAGATAAGTCACAGACTGGGAGGAAATATGTATATGAGACATATATGATAAAGGACTGTTATCTGTTATATACAAATAACTCTTAAAATTCAACAATAAGAAAAGAAGCTGATGAAAAAAATGGACAAAGGATTTGAACAGACATTTCACCAAAGCAGATATATAGATGGCAACTAAGCATATGAAAAGATGTTCCACACCATGTGTCTTTATGGAATCACAAATTAAAACAATAACGAGGTATTACTGCACACCTATTAGAATGGCCAAAATTTCAAAACACTGCCAACACCAAATGCTAGTGAGGATGTGGACCAACAGGAACTTTCATTCATTCCTAGTGGGAATGCAAAATGGTATAGCCACTTTGGGAGACAGACCATTTCTTGCAAAAGTAAACATACTATTACTATACAATCCAACAATTATTTTCTTTGATATTTACCCATATGAATTAAAAACCTAGGTCCACACAAAGCCTGCACATGGATGTTTGTAGCAGCTCTATTGTGACTGCCAAAATTTGGTAGCAATCAAGATGTCCTTTAGAAGGTGAATGGGTAGGGGCACCTGGGTGGCTCAGTCGGTTGAGCCTCCGACTTCAGCTCAGGTCATGATCTCATGGTCCGTGAGTTCGAGCCCCATGTCAGGCTCTAAGATGACAGTGAGGAGCCTGCTTGGGATTCTCTCTCCCCCACCGCACTGCTCACACTTTCTCTCTCTCAAAATAAATAACTGAACTTTAAAAAAATTAAATGGGGTGCTTGGATGGCTCAGTCAGTTAAGCATCCGACTTCAGCTTAGGTCATGATCTCACGGTTCGTAGGTTCGAGTCCCACACTGGGCTCTGTGCTGACAGCTCAGAGCCTGGAGCCTGCTTCGGATTCTGTGTCTCCCTCTCTCTCTGCCCCTCCCCCGCTCATGCTCTGTCTGTCTCAAAAATAAATAAACATTAAAAAAAAAAAAAAAAGAAGAAGATGAATGGGTAAATTAACTGTGGTAAATCCAGACAGTGGGAAATTACTCAGCACTGGGAGAAAAAAAAAAAAAAAAAACTATCAAGCCATGAAAACACATGAAAGTGGAGCACCTGGGTGGCTCCGTAAGTTAAGTGTCTGATTTCTGCTTCGGTCATGATCTCATGGTTTATGAGTATGAGCCCTGCATCCAGCTCTGTGCTGACAGCTCAGAGCTGGCTTGGAATTCTGTCTCCCTCTCTCTGCTCCTCCCCCACTTGCTATCTCTCAAAATAAACTTAAAAAAAGGAAAATAAAATACACGGAAGAAACTTAAATGCATATTACTAGGTGAAATCAACCTGAAAAGACTATATATTGCAGGATTCCAATTATATAACAATCTGAAAAAGGCAAAACTATGGAGTCAGTAAAAAGTCAGTGGTTGCCAATGGTTGGTAGAGAGCAGGGAGGGATGACTAGGCAGAACTCAGAGGAGTTTAGGGCAATAAAACTATTCTGTGTGGTAGATATGTATCCTTACGTATTTGTCCAAACCCTTAGAATGTACCACGCCAAGAGTGAACTGTAATGAAAATTATGATCTTTGGATGGTGATAATATGCCATTATAGGTTTGTTAATTGTAACAAATGTTACCCTGTGTGGGATGTTGATAGTGGAGGAGACTGGAGGGAGTGGGCTTGTGGGGGTATATGAGAACTGTGTACATCTTGCTCAGTTTTGCTATGAACCTAATTGCTCTAAAATATAAAGTACATTGAAATTGGGGAATCCAGAATGAACACTAAAAAAATTGGATTTAAGATAGAAAAAAAGGACAAATAGCAAGGCAGATCACACACACACACACACACACACACACACACACATTAAATATTGGCTTCTGCTGTCCCTTAGGAATAGAGCAATTTAAATAGACCCGGGGAAGGCAGCCTTTGCTGTCACAAGAATGGTTTTATGTATCAGTTTGTTAACTTTGAAATATGCCCTTGGACCCCTCTGCCCAAGATATAAAATCTGTAGGCTTGGGTAAGACCTTCACTTGAGATTTGTTTATAGTTTTTCCATATGAGCTTCTGTCACTCTACTTAGGTTCCATCAGCCATAAATTTTCCATTCGGAAATTCCTCTTGATTTCTGAACATGAAACCACTGCAAGCTATGGGCAGTTTGGGATTTCTTTTTCAATTTCTTCAAGACCAAGGAATATGCTGTACCACTTAGACTATAGCCATGAATTAGCAATCTATAGTTTCTGCCTTTGACGGCTGGCAGCTCAGCGAGGGAAAATAGTATTTTGAAAGCCGTGGGAATTCAGTCATCAACTTTGCTCTCATGGGCTCTCTTCCAGGGTATTGGGCCTGATTAAAGGAAACATTACTTTTGGAAGCATGCATTGTTATCCAGCTAAAGTAAAAGCAAAACAAAATAAAACAAAATGAAAAACAAAGACCACAGCACACCTTATTACGATACATCAGAGTTCCATGTTAGCAATCTTGCATTTCCCTATGTGTATACATTTGTTCTCTTTCATTCTCAAGAGTGAGTGTGTGTGTGTGTGTGTGTGTGTGTGTGTGTGGAATACCAAATATAAAATCCAGATATAACTCAATCACACATCCAGATGAAAATATCTCTATTTGCATAAACAGATAGGAGGCCAGATCTTAGATTTTTCTATCAAGGTAGGACAGAGAGGAATTATTGTAGATACAGGAACAGAAGTCATGTTCTAGGATCCACAAATTAGATGTTTAGAAGTCAAAAAGAATAACACCAACAATCCAAGGTTTACTTTTTTTCACGTGTATTTGAGGAAATGGGGGAGAACATAGAGAGTAAAATGTATTTTTAAACAGAAGCTGCTTGGCTTTAAGTCTGCAGGCAGATGAAGGTGGCTTCTTTAAGTGATACCATAAAAATTGGTGCTCAGACACAGGAGACAGAAACCAAACTTTTATCTCAAAAGCAGAGGTGTGCTTATGCCCCTCACTTGGTGAAAGAAGGCCAACACACATTGCAGCTGACATTCACCTGCTGATAAGATGGCTTATGTGAAGCTTTTTCCCAAACAGCCAAGAGAAAGCAGGCATGGCCTCACACCTCACCAGCCAAAGCCCAGATTAAGCTCCATGATGGTTCACTGACTGGATTCCCAGTATTGCAGCTGTGCTTGGAGGACAGGACTGAGCTGCCCCTGTGAGACCAGGTGCTATTATAGCAATCTCAAGGACTTGTGTGAAGATCAATACATAACTGACAGAAAGAGAAATTTGAGTGTAAATGGGGCATGAGGCAAGGAGGGAGAAAGAGGAGGGAAGTCTCAGTGAAGAGATGCCTGAAAATCAAAATACAAACAAGCAGGGGCGCCTGGGTGGCTCAGTTGGTTAAGCATCCGACTTCAGCTCAGGTCATGATCTCACGGTCCGTGGGTTTGAGCCCCGCGTCGGGCTCTGTGCTGACAGCTCAGAGCCTGGAGCCTGTTTCAGATTCTGTGTCTCCCTCTTTCTCTGACCCTCCCCTGTTTGTGCTCTCTCTCTGTCTCAAAAATAAATAATTGTTAAAAAAATTTTTAAAAAAATACAAACAAGAAAAAAGTGAGAAACAATTATGCTAAAAGCACAGCCAACAATTTAAATAAGGAATTTTAAATGTCCAAAGATACCAATGAGAAGATACCATTCATAAAAAGAATAAAGGATATTGATAAATAAGCAGACAAAAGCAAAAGGGATGGAGATTGGAAGGCCGTACTTCCGATGTAGATGGGATACTTTAGTCTGGAGTTACAGGGAACAGATTAGAAGACACCAATATTGATTTACTAGGCATTCAGTAAGAAGAGAACAGAAAGAATGGCAAAGAAGCAAGATTGAAAGAGATAATGGCTGGGAATTTTCCAAAGTGTAAGACATAGTCCACAGCCGAATCCAGTGAGATGAGTGCCAAATAGAAAGCAGATTAAAATAAATTTATAACTATACACATTTTAGTAAAACTACAGAACATTAAGGTTAAAGACAAAATATTAATTAGCAAATAAAAAGTAACATTATCAGATAAAAGGAAAAATTGCATACATATGGCTGCTAATAAATAGCAAGCTTCTCATCAACAACAATACGAGCTAGAAGATAGCAGAGTAGTATCTTCAAAGTGTTGAGTTAAAATAACTGGCAGTTTAGAATTCTGTAGCCAGTTAAACTGTCATTCAAGAGTTAGGATGAAGTAAAAAAAAAAAAATCAGACTAATGGGAGTTTATTACCCATAGACTTTCTTGAAAGAACTACTAACAGAGGTACTTCAACATAAAGAAAAGGCAAGAGTGTAAGAGTCTGGTGTGAGAAAAAATAGCATGATAAAAAGTAATGAAATATACTTGTTCATTTAATTCAATATTTACTATAATTAATCATTTATTTGTGCTTGACACGTTTAGAAAACAATTTAATAAGGAACATGTGGATGAAGTGTTAAGAGAGTTAAAACACATGGGGGTCCTTTTCTACTTGGGAGGAACACAGTGGAATGAAATAATTTTGGCTTATTAGAAAAGTGTACAGTGAGGTCTATATATTAAAATTTTAAGTGTAACCAGTGAACATTTAAAATTCTTATCTCAAATTTACAAACCAATAAAGCAGGAAAGCATATTTTATTTATTTATTTATTTATTTATTTGTCAAATTGGCTTACATACAACACCCAGTGCTCATCCCAACAAGTGCTCTCCTCAATGCCCATCACCCACTTTCCCCTCTCCCTGCCCCCCCATCCTCCCTCAGTTTATTCTCTGTATTTAAGAGTCTCTTGTGATTTGCCTACCTCCCTCTCTGTTTCTATTTTTTTTCCCATTCCCTTCCCCCATGGTCTTCTGTTAAGTTTCTCAAGATCCACATATGAGTGAAAACATATATCTGTCCTTCTCTGACTGACTTATTTCACTTAGCATAGTACCCTTCAGTTCCACCCATGTTGCTGCAAATGGCATGATTTCATTCTTTCTCATTGCCAAGTAGTATTCCATTGTATATATAAACTACATCTTTATCCATTCCTCAGTTGATGGACATTTAGGCTCTTTTCATAATTTGGATATTGTGGAAAGCACTGCTATAAACATGGGGGTACATGTGCCCCTATGCATCAGCACTCCTGCATCCCTTGGGTAAATTCCTAGTAGTGCTATTACTGGGTCATAAGGTAGATCTATGTTTAACTTTTTGAGGAACCTCCACACTATTTTCCAGAGCGGCTGCACCAGTTTGCATTCCCACCAACAGTGCAAGAGGGTTCCCATTTCTCCACATCCTGTCCAGCATCTATAGTCTCCTGATTTGTTCATTTTAGCCACTCTGACCAGTGTGAGGTGGTTTCTGAGTGTGGTTTTGATTTGTATTTCCCTGATGATGAGTGACATTGAGCATCTTTTCATGTGTCTGTTGGCCATCTGGAAGTCTTCTTTGAAAATGTGTCTATTCATGTCTTCTGCCCATTTCTTCACTGGATTATTTGTTTTTTGGGTGTGGAGTTTGGTAAGTTCTTTATAGATTTTGGATACTAACCTTTTATCCAATATGTCATTTGCAAATATCTTTTCCCATTCCATCAGTTGTCTCAGAAAGGCATATTTTAAAAGAAAGGGATAAAGAAAACTTTGCCCAAGCAGGGGCACTTGGGTAGCTCAGTCAGTTGCGTGTCTGACTCTTGATTTTGGCTCAGGTCATGATTCCAGGGTCCTGTGATCAAGCCCTGTGTTGGGCTCCACGCTTGAGATTCTCTCTCTCTCTCGCTCTCTCTCTCTCTCTCTCTCTCTCTCTCTCAAATTAAAAAAAATAAAAAGAAAAAAGAAAAATTTACCCAAGCAGAGCAAAAAACTGGAAAAAACAAGTGTTAATAAATAAATAGAATAAATGCTAACAGAATAAGCCTGTTTATAATAGTCTTTCAGATTAGATTTTTGAAACTCAGCTTAAACGCTCAGCAATGTTGCTTGCAAGAGTTATTTCTTACAGAGAAATTCACAAAAAAAACTTTAAAATAGGAGGTATGGGCAAGATAGCCAAATATAAATGAAAGAAGGCTGGTGTAACAATATTAAGATCAGACTAAATAGAGTTTTAACGAAAAAGAATCAACAGTTTCATAGAATGACGTTGCAATAAAGAGTGATTGATTCAGTAATGTGAATGAAAATAGCTGTTTTGCTGACAGTCTAGCACCATGAGACAGACTTCATCTGTTCACACAGCTTGACCATCTTTAAGACATCATCTTCAAGGAGACCTCTGGTAGTCTCATCTCTGTCTTTCTCATGGTACTTCATATGCTTTGAAACTTGGAGTCCGTATTTTTTTTAGAAGATAAAGATTCTTCAATGTCAAATATTCTCATAAACAGTTAAGTAATTAAATATTTAAGCAGTTTTGTCCAATAGGTTGACCAGTCTATGGTACCAGGACATCAATGGCTGAAATGCGGTCTTCCATTGTAAGGTTTGTCTCAGTCAGAGCAGTGACTTATGAAAGAACAGCAGAAATAATTTGCTCGAAAAGGAATAGAGAAAGTGATTCTTTTGATGTCTCTTTTTATGATGATAATTCTTGACAGAATAGCCATTTTATCAGTAAATGAATTCCAAAAGGAGAAGAAGGATATTGAATCTGTCTCTCTACATTTTTTTGTTTTTCATAGAATCCTCACATATAGAATGAAATTTGGATTAAAAAATAATAAACTGTAAAAAAGATATCACAACAGAGCCATTTAATTTCTTTTTGCTAACACTTTATTTTTCTGTCTAAAACCCCAGAGTGAAGGTAAAATATAGCATTATTGCCGAGAACAGTAAAAACATTTTCCCCTTTATGCTACCACACTAAAATGTGATTTAGATGTAAATATAACTTCTATTTCCAAATATTAACTTCAGGATGCACTACAGACCAGTTATTCTCACAAAATATGCATCGCAGAGATATAGTTCAAGAACACACTCATAACACTTCATCCTCAGCATCCTGATTGCTATAATACCTCCAATTCCATAATCCACAACAGAGAAGACACAAATGCCATAATATGTCCCAAGCAGATAGATCTGCCTGTGATTGTCGTCATTGATGGGGCTCACTTAAAACATGGATTTCTCAAATTGTTTCTGGGTTTAAGATGTATTGTACTTCAGCCTGTCAGTCTTTGTCCTGTTCTCTACTTTCATTGATTCAGTTTAACTGTCTTCATTTTTTTCCTGCCTAGACACTCACCACCGTCTCTCAACTAGTCTTCTTTCACCTCTTTCTTCTGGGACCAACATCTGTGTATTGCACATGGTAATACTTGTAATGTGCACATGTGACTATATGCCTGCTTTAAAACTTAAGTGTTTTTTGTTTGTTTGCTTGCTTGTTTCCATTTCCCACCTTATTCACCTTTACCACAGTTCTTTGTTGTTGTTGTTGTTGTTGTTTATTTTGAGAGACAGAGAGAGCAGGGGAGGGGCAGAGATAACTGAGAGAGAGAATCCCAAGCAGGTTCCATGCTCAGCACAGAGCTCACCACGGGGCTCAATCCAGGACCCCGGGATCATGACCTGAGCCAAAATCAAGACGTGGTCGCTCAACCGGCTGACCCAGCCAGGCGCGCCTCAAAACAATTCTTAAAGGTAGTTATTTGTAGGTTTTGGTTTTTGGTTTTAAATGGGACTTAGAGTGCAAGTCATCCAAATTCCCACAATAGCTAAGTAGAAAGTAGGATCTGAATTTAGATTTATCTCCAGAACCTAGGTTCTTAATTATTATAATATAATACCTCAATGTGCTTTGTTGTATATCCTCTCTCTTACATCTGATGTCTATCCTGCCTCCCTTGTATCTGAAATGAGCAGCAAATAGCTCTGTAGATAACTATGCTTTCCTGTCCCTCTTGAAAGTCATTCTAACTTGCCCCCAAGCTCTTCCATTTTCTCTGTTTTCTGTCTGTGTTTCTACATCCTTCATCTAAATAATTTTGTTCTTTCTTTCTTTTCTTCTCCTGTCTTCTCCTTCTACTCATGGGCTTCCCCTAATGCCAAATTCTTGGAGTTGTACTTGAATTTATACTCTCTTTTTTGACTGACCTTTGTGTACCAGTCTTCAATTCCATGCTAATGACTATTTTCCTAAATGGATACTTTTGTTTTAGAGTCCTGTTATCACCTCTCACTCAACAATAGCTAACTGAATGTCCTTCCGGAATCCATATGTACCATTTTTATTTTGTAAATCTATTAATTTTTTCCTATAGGATCTAGAGCAAGTAACCCAATTGGATGTGTCTCTATATGCTCTCTTTAAAACAAATAGATAATTTCTGCAGTTTCTACAGGCTCTGGAGTTTGGTGATTCCTTGTTCCAATCCACCAGAGATTCACCTTTAAAATTTTAAAGTCAAAATTTTGAAGTTTCTCGTAGTTGGCTCTTTAAGGGTCCATCTCTCTGACTAATTGAGATCATAGTTCTCATTAAAGAAATAGTCTGGTAAATTTTCAGCCTTGATGACTTACATCCTGACCCATCTTATTATATTAAACCTCTATCTTGAACAGCCCATTCCCACTTGGAAATTTCTGTTTTCTTAAAGCCCTCCATTTTGTGAAAAACTACATTTTGCATTTCTGTCTTCAACAGTGATCAATATTGCTACTTATGAGCCTCATCTATAAGTCAACTTCTTGAGTACCCATTTTGTATTTTATTTTCATTTCACCCTTCTGGATAATGGCCCCTAAAACATTGCAAATTTATGCTCTGCCTTAGAGACATCCAACCTGAAGCCAGTATGTTCTTAATGATTTCTTCTTCATCATTCTCCAAATCATTTACATCCTTCATGTTTTTTTCTTTTTTTCCCCTTTTTCTTTATTCTTTAAATTTTATCTTTTAGTTTTTAAAATTTACATCCAAATTACTTAGCATATAGTACAACAATGATTTCATGAGTAGATTCCGAAGTGTCTTACCCATTTAGCCTATCCCCCCTCCCACAACCCCTCCAGTAACCCTCCGTTTGTCTCCATATTTATGAGTCCTTCTGTATTGTCCCCCTCCCTGTTTTTATATTCTTTTTGTTCCCCTTCCCTTATGTTCATCTGTTTTGTCTCTTAAAGTCCTCATATGAGTGAAGTCATGTGATTTTTGTCTTTCTCTGACTGACTAATTTCACTTAGCATAATACCCTCCAGTTCCATCCACATAGTTTCAAATGGCAAGATTTCATTCTTTTTGATTGCCAAGTAATACTCCATTATATATATATATATATATATATATATATATATATATACACATATGCACACACACACACACCACTTCTTCTTTATGCATTCATCTATCGATGGACATTTGGGCTGTTTCCATACTTTGGCTATTGTTGATAGTGCTGCTATAAACATGGGGGTGCATGTGTCCCTTCGAAACAGCATACCTGAATCCTGTGGATAAATGCCTAGTAGTGCAATTGATGGGTTGCAGGGTAGTTCTATTTTTAGTTTTCTGAGGAACCTCCATACTGTTTTCCACCAGCTTGCATTGCCACCAACAATGCAAAAGAGATCCTCTTTCTCCACAATCTCGCCAACGTCTGTTGTTGCCTGAGTTGTTAATGTTAGCCATTCTGACAGGGGTAAGGTGGTATCTCATTGTGGTTTTGATTTGTATTCCCCTGATGATGAGTGATGTTGAGCATTTTTTCAAGTGTCGGTTGGCCACCTGGATGTCTTCTTTGGAGAAGTGTCTATTCATGTCTTTTGCCCATTTCTTCACTGGATTATTTGTTTTTTGGTTGTTGAGTTTGATAAGTTCTTTATAGATTTTGGATACTAAGCCTTTATCTGATGTGTCATTTGCAAAAATCTTCTCCCATACCATCAGTTGCTTTTTAGTTTTGCTGATTGTTTCCTTTGCTGTGCAGAAGCTTTTTATTTTGATGAGGTCCCAGTAGTTCATTTTTGCTTTTGTTTCCCTTGCCTCCAGAGACGTGTTGAGTAAGAAGTTGCTATGGCCAAGATCAAAGAGGTTTTTGCCTGCTTTCTCCTTGAGGATTTTGATGGCTTCCTGTCTTACATTGAGGTCTTTCATCCATTTTGAGTTTATTTTTGTGTATGGTGTAAGGAAGTGGTCGAGGTTCATTCTTCTGCATGTCGCTGTCCACTTTTCCCAGCACCACTTGAAGAGACTGTCTTCATTCCATTTTATATTCTTTCCTGCTTTGTCAAAGATTAGTTGGCCATATGTTTGTGGGTCCATTTCTGGGTTCTCTATTCTGTTCCATTGATCTGAATGTCTGTTCTTGTGCCAGTACCATACTGTCTTGATGATTACAGCTTTGTAGGATAGCTTGAAGTCTGGGATTCTGATGCCTCCTGCTTTGGTTTTTTTTTTCAAGATTGCTTTGGCTATTCGGGGTCTTTTGTGGTTCCATACACATTTTAGGATTATTTGTTCTAGCTCTGTGAAGAATGCTGGTTTACTTTGATAGGAATTGCATGGAATATGTAGATTGCTTTGGGTAGTATCTACATTTTCACAATATTTGTTCTTCCTATCCAGGAGCATGGAATCGTTTTCCATTTCTTTGTGACTTCTTCAATTTCTCTCATCAGCTTTCTATAGTTTTCAGTGTATAGATTTTTCACCTTTTTGGTTAGATTTATTCCTAGGTATTTTATGGATTTTGGTGCAACTGTAAATGGGATCAATTTCTTGATTTTTCTTTCTGTCGCTTCATTGTTGGTGTATAGGAATGCAACCAATTTCTGTGGGTTGGTTTTATATCCTGCAACTTTGCTGAATTCATGAATCAATTGTAGCAGTTTTCTGGTGGAATCTTTTGGGTTTTCCATATAGAGTATCATGTCGTCTGTGAAGAGTGAAAGTTTGACCTCCTCCTGGCCGATTTGGATGCCTTTTATTTCTTTGTGTTGTCTGATTGCAGAGGCTAAGACTTCCAATGCTATGTTGAATACCAGTGGTGAGAGTGGACATCCTTGTCTTGTTCCTGACCTTAGGGGGAAAGCTGTCAGTTTTTCCCCATTGAGGATGATATTAGTGTTGGGTTGTTCATATATGGCTTTTATGATCTCGAGCTATGCTCCTTCTATCCCTACTTTCTTGAGGTCTTTTGTCAAGAAAGGATACTGTATTTTGTCAAATGCTTTCTCTGCGTCTATTGAGAGGATCATATGGTTCTTGTCCTTTCTTTTATTGATGTGATGAATCATGTTAATTGTTTTGCAGATATTGAACCAGCCCTGCATCCCAGGTATAAATCCCACTTGGTCGTGGTGAATAATTTTTTAATGTATTGTTGGATCTGGTTGGCTAATATCTTGTTGAGGATTTTTGCATCCATGTTCATCAAGGAAATTGGTCTATAGTTCTCCTTTTTAGTGGGGTCTCTGTCTGGTTTTGGAATCAAGGTAATGCTGGCTTCATAGAAAGAGTTTGGAAGTTTTCCTTCCATTTCTATTTTTTGGAACAGTTTCAAGAGAATAGGTGTTAACTCTTCCTAAGTGTTTGGTAGAATTCCCTTGGAAAGCGATCTGGCCCTTGACTCTTGTTTTTTGGCAGATTTTTGATTACTAATTCCATTTCCTTACTGGTTATGGGTCTGTTCAAATTTTCTATTTCTTCCTGTTTCAGTTTTGGTAGTGTATATGTTTCTAGGAATTTGTCCATTTCTTCCAGATTACCCATTTTATTGGCATATAATTGCTCATAATATTCTCTTATTATTGTTTTTATTTCTGTTGTGTTGGTTGTGATCTCTCCTCTTGCATTCTTGCTTTTATTTATTTGGGTCCTTTTTCTTTTTATCAAACTGGCTAGTGGTTTATCAATTTTGTTCATTCTTTCAAAGAACCAGCTTCTGGTTTCATTAATCTGTTCTACTGGGTTTTTTTTTGGTTTCGATAGCATTAATTTCTGCTCTAATCTTTATTATCTCCTGTCTTCTTCTGGCTTTGGGTTTTATTTGCTGTTCTTTTTCCAGCTCCTTAAGGCGTAAGGTTAGGTTGTGTATCTGAGATCTTTCTTCCTACCTTAGGAAGGCCTGGATTGCTATATACTTTCCTCTTATGACCACCTTTGTTGCATCCCAGAGGTTTTGGGTTGTGGTATTATCATTTTCATTGACTTCCATGTACTTTTTAGTTTCCTCTTTAACTGCTTGGTTAGCCCATTCATTCTTTAGTAGGATGTTCTTCAGTCTCCAAGTATTTGTTACCTTTCCAAATTTTTTCTTGTGGTTGATTATGAATTTCATAGCATTGTGGTCTAAAAATATGCATGGTATGATCTCGATCTTTTTGTGCTTACTTGGGGCTGATTTGTGTCCCAGTGTGTGGTCTATTCTGGAGAATGTTCCATGTGCACTGGAGAAGAATGTATATTCTGCTGTTTCAAGATGAAATGTTCTGAATATATCTGTTAAGTCCATCTGGTCCAGTGTATCATTCAAAACCATTGTTTCCTGGCTGATTTTTTGAGTAGATGATCTGTCCATTGCTGTGAGTGGGGTGTTGATGTCTCCTACTATTATGGTATTACTATCAATGAGTTTCTTTATGTTTGTGATTAATTGATGTATATATTTGGGTGCTCCACATTTGGCACATAAATGTTTATAATTGTTAGGTCTTCTTGGTGGATAGACCCCTTGATTATGATATAATGCCTTTCTGCATCTCTTGATACAGTCTTTATTTTAAAGTCTAGATTGCATGATATAAGTATGGCTACTCCGGCTTTCTTTTGTTGACCATTAGCATGATAGATGGTTCTCCATCCCCTTATTTTCAATCTGAAGGTGTTTTTAGGTCTAAAGTGGGTCTCTTGTAAACAGCATATAGATGGATCTTGTTTTCTTATCCATTCTGTTACCCTAAGTCTTTAGATTGGAGCATTGAGTCCATTGATGTTTAGAGTGAGTACTGAAAGATATGAATTTATTGCCATTATCATGCTTGTAGAGTTGGAATTTCTGGTGATGTTCTCTGGTCCTTCCTAATCTTTGTTGCTTTTGGTATTCATTTATATATATATATATATATATATATATATATATATATATATATATATTTTTTTTTTTTTATCCTTTCTTTCCTCAGAGAGCCCCCTTAAAATTTCTTGCAGGGCTGGTTTAGTGGTCACAAACTCCTTTAATTTTTGTTTGTCTGGGAAACATTTTTATCTCTCCTTCTATTTTGAATGACAGCCTTGCTGGATAAAGAATTCTTGGCTGCATATTTTTCTGATTCAGCACACTGAATATATCCTTCCACTCCTTTCTGGCGTGCCAAGTGTCTGTGGATAAGTCTGCTGCAAACCTGATCTATCTTCCCTCGTAGGTAGGGGACTTTTTTTCCCTTGCTGCCTTCATGATTCTCTCCTTGCCTGAGTATTTTGCAAATTTGACTCTAATATGCCTTATCGATGGTCAGTTTTTGTTGAATCTAATGGGGATGCTCTATGCTTCCTGGATTTTGATGTCTGTGTCTTTCCCCAGGTTAGGAAAGTTTTCCACTACGATTTGCTCACATAACCCTTCTACCCCTATTTCTCTCTCTTCCTCTTCTGGGACCCCTATGATTCTGATGTTGTTCCTTTTTAATGAGTCACTGATTTCTCTAATTCTTAAATAGTGCTCTTTTGCCTTAATCTCCCTCTTTTTTTCTGCTTCATTATTATCTATAAGTTTGTTCTCTATATCGCTGATTCTGTTCTGCCTCATCCATCCTTGCTGCTGCTGCATCCATCCATGATTGCAGCTCAGTTATAGCATTTTTTATTTAATTCTGGCTATTTTTTACTTCTTTTATCTCTGCAGAAAGGGATTCTAATCTATTTTTGACTCCAGCTAGTATTATTATCGTGATTCTAAGTTCTGGTTCAGACATCTTGCTTGTATCTGTGTTGGTTAAATTGCTGGCTGTCTTTTCTTCGTGCTCTTTCTTTTGGGGTGAATTCCTTTGTTTTGTCATTTTGAAGGGAGAAAAAGAATTAATGAGGTAGAAAAAATGAAATTAAAAAAATTAGAGTTAAAAAAATTAAAATTAAAAATTACACACACACACACACACACACACACACACACACACACAAATCGAATAAATGATGCTAGATCCTAGATGTGTTTTGGTCTGGGTGTTGAAAGTGGTTTGACAGATTAGAGGAAAAAAAGGGGGGGAGGAAATTGTTTGAGAATTTGAAAAAATGAATACACTGAAGTAGATTAAAGTACCCTGATGGGGGTAAAATAGAATTTGAAAAAATGTACACAAAAGTAAAGAATATAGTAGAAAAAAATAAAAATATTTTAATAAAAGTTAAAAATAAATATGATTTTTTTCTTTTTATGTATTTAAGAAAAAAGAAAAGAAACAAAAAAGAGAATAAAGATTTTTTTAAAAAGGTAAAAGATTAAAAAAAAGAAAAAAAGGAAATCGTTTGAAAATTTGAAAAAGTGAATACATGGTGGTAGACTAAAATAAAATGATGGAAGTAAAATAGAATTTTAAAAAATTACCTAAAAGCAAAAATATAGTAAAAAATTAAATAAAAATATTTTAATAGAAATTGAAAGTAAAAATGAAGTTTTTCTCTTTCTGCATTCAAGAAAAAGAAATGAAAAAGCGAAAAAAAGAAAAAGAAAGAAAAAGAAGGAAATTGTTTGAAAATTTTAAAAGGTGAATACACTGAAGTAGACTAAAATAAAATGATGGAAGTAAAATAGAATTTGAAAAATTTTACACAAAAGTAAAAAATGTAGTGATAAAAATTAAAGAAAATATTTTTAATAAAAATGAAATTTTCTCTCTCTGTATTCAAGAAAAAGAAAAGAAGTGTAAAAGAGAAAAAGAAAAAAAAAAGAAAGAAAATTGAATAGATGAACCTGCCAGCAGATTGAAGTAGGACTGAAATTACTTAGTTTTCCCCTAGAGGTCAGTCTGTGTAGCACTTCATAGTCCATAAACTAAGCTGGCGGTGAGACTTGTGTTCTTGAAGAGCAAAGTTGGCCCAGTTGGGCGGGTCTCAGTGTAACAGCTCTGCTCTCCACTAGGTGGCATTGCTAGCCTACTGGGGTGGATTGTTGCGGTGCTTCTAGTTGTGTATGTACATGCAAGGGAGTGGTGAAAATGGTGCCACCAAGCTACCCACTGTTCTCCCGGATCAGCAATTGCGCACCTATCCTCTGTCTTTAGCTCTCATCCACTCCCCGCTTTTTCACTCTCTGCGACCAGGCCCCAGGCAGTATCTCTCTCCTGAGTTTTGTGTCAAATGCGGCTATTTTCCCCAGCCCCTTACTTCTGAAGGCCTACAGCTTTGACCCCTTCCACCCCTCTGCGGAAGGGTCTCACCGAACAATGGCTGAATACCGGCTGCACCCAGGAACGCCCCAGAATAAGTTCACGAGATAGTATAACAGCAGCTTTTCAGGGATTATGGAAAATCACAACACATATCTGGAACCAGGCTTCACCCTTAACAGCCTTGCCCCAGCACCAGCGAATGTGGCCGCCTTCCGGGGTCTGCTGGGACCAGGTGACTTCAACAGTTTCTACCAAATGTCCTTCCTGCAGTGGAGCCGCTTTTCCCTGTGTGGCCTGAGAACCTCCTGGACCCCACTCTGTTCCTGGGGGTTCACCTTTCCCACCAGAACACTGCCAGGTATTGAGCTGCAGAGTTGCAGACTTTGCGCTCCCCTTGTTTACAGTCTTAATGAAATTTAAACCCTCTCCTTTCTCCTTTCTCCTTTCTCCTTTCTCCTTTCTCCTTTCTCCCTTCTCCCTTCTCCCTTTTCAGTTTAGTCCCTGTAGCTGTTTCCAATTTTCCACTTTCTCTCCAGCTCCTATTGGGGAGGGGTGCTTTTCCCGTATTCTCCACCTCTGTCTCTGTCCTCTCACCACCCACAAAAGCGCCTCCCTTCCTGCGGCTTCTCACTTCCCAAGTTCCCCTCTCTGCGCTGCGTACCTGCTGAATTCTGTGGTTCGGTTTGTGCAGATTGTTGTGTTAATCCTCCAATCAGTTTTCTAGGTGTGTAGGATGATTTAGTGTTGGTCTGACTGTAATTTGTGGATGTGAGACACATAAAAAACTTCCATGCTCTTCCGCCATCTTGGCTCCTCCCTACATCCTTCATGTTTAAAAAATTCTTTATAGATACCTACAAAATTAAATTGTCAAAGTTCTCTCCCTTCTAATCCTTCTGAACTGTACATTTAAATAGATTTTAATAAAATGTTTATTTATTTTGAGAGAGAGAAAGAACGAGCAGGGGAGGGGCAGAGAGAGAGGGAGAGAGAATCCCAAGCAGGCTCCATGCTGTCTGTAAAGAGCCTGATGCAGGTCTTGATCTCATGAACCTTGAGATCATGACCTGAGCCAAAATCAAGAGTCAGAAGCCTAGCCAACTGAGGCACCCAGGTGCCCATAAATAGCTCTCTTAAAGTATCTAATTATACCACTTTCCTTCATAATCACCTAACTCTGAATTTCTGCAAATTAAAAGCATGTTTTAAAGCCCTCTATATGTCAGTTGTCCAAATGTATCTCTTTTTACTCTTCAAAACACAGGTAAGCATGTCTGTTTTAGTTAAGTCTATCTTTCTCATCTAGGTATTCGTCTCTGATTCAACATGATATTAAGTTCTTTTTATTTGGTACACAATTATTTTTAATTCTTACTTAGACCACACTGTGTTTCAATTATTATTTGAATATGTCTTTCTTCTACATAGTGAACTTTTTGAGAACAGGGGCCAGGACTTCTGCAAATTTTTACTTTTGATATAGCAAATCTCCTGATCCACAATAGGTACTAGATGAACATTTTCTAAATGAATGAGTAAAAATTTAAATTAGTATATTGATGAGCTTGGGGTACAAGGAAAAAGGAATAAGTTGTTCCTGAGAATCGATTATCTGCATTTAAGTCAATGCACTTGATCCTGAAACTTATAATAATTAATAGAGAACAACACATGTGATAGTTTCAGAACTGCTGTGTACTTTCTGTCTGTCTGACAAGTAATTTGGTTTTCATAATGTATAAATTGTGGATAATATTTTCCTTTGACTGGGCTCTTGAAATTTTTCTAACAGGACAGAATCAAACTATAGCCAGCTTATGGTGAGGAGCTCTTCAAACCATTACTGAAATTGCCATTAAGATGCACCTGCTGCACAAGGCATTTAAAAGAATGTCAAAGACTATGCTTCTCAGTTACAGAAACCAGGCTTATCACCTTTAGAAACCATTGAGGGTATTCAAATTCTCTCCCTGTCACTTTCTTTTAATGCTTATTTATTTTGAGAGAGAGAGAGAGAATTCCGTGCTGGGCAAGGATGAGGGGCTCAATCTCATGACCCTAGGATTATAACCTGAGCCGAAATCAAGAGTTGGATGCTTAACTACTTGAGCTACCCACATGCCTCTCTCCCTGTCACTTGTAGGCAGAAGAATTATTTTCACATCAGCTGCTTTATCCTGGCTACATGGACAGAACCAACACATTGAAGACCAAGTTTAATTCATTCATCCCCAAGAGTAACATAAAGACTATCTGTTGTGATACTAAATTGAAAAGTATACTCCAATCAAAAATAGTTTTGCTTTATCTTTTATGCATACATACAACACCATAATATATATTCAGCAAAGATGTATTACTGTTTCTGTCGTATCCAAGGATATAAAACACATAGCTATTCCAGTGATGGTGCCTTTCAGTTCTTTCTGTAAAGCTTGTTTGTACATGTATGTTTTCATGGACAGACTTCAAGTTAAAAAGCTTATATTCTGTCATTTTCAGTGTCAAATGCATCCAATATCAAACATATCAAGGCTGATCACATCATTATAAATTGCTGATAAGGCTTCTTGTTACCCTTCTATCACCACTGTCACAAATCACCACAAACTTAGTGGCTTATAACATCCATTTATTATCTCCCAATTTCATGCTGAGATGTCTAAGCACAAGGAGACTCAGTCAGACCCACTGTGCAGAGCTTCACAAGGTCTAAATCAAAATGCTGGCTGAGCTGACCTCTTATCTAGAAGCTCTGGGGAAGACTCTGCTTCCATAGACCATCAGGTCGTTGGAAGAATTCAGTTCCTTGTCATTTTAATTCATTTTTAAATGAACTAGAGCATGTTGAATCCCTGTTCTTAAAATCTCTGACATCGTCTTCTGCTACCAGCCAGAGAAAAATCTTGTAAGGACTCATGTGATTATATTAGGTCCACTTGGATAATCCAGGATAATCTTACAATATTACAGTCAAGTAATTGATACTTTTACTTAGATCTTCAAGATCCCTTTCACTCTGTATTTGCAGGAGTAACACCAGGGGATCAAGATTATGGGGGTAAAATTCTTCCTCCTACTGGCTCTTAAGTGGAAATGATGTAAGAAATTAATTGCACATGAAGTTTTCATTATTTTAAAAGTTATTGCCCCAGTAGCCTGTTGATACCAACCATAAAGACAAATGAGGCTTATATTTACTGTGATTACTTCTGGGCACATGTCTTCACCTTCTAACCTCCAGCAAGACATCTGTAATCCAATAAAGAATGCAAATGGGGATATTGGACTTGGTATTGACAGTTTACATGTGCTTGTTGAGGATATCGTCAATAGCCTCTGTTGAATCATTGGGTTTTAGAAGTGATTATTCCTGCTTGCTAATGACTCCATGCAATATTTTTTGTAAGTGAGTTTTGAAAAGCTTTGCCTTTGCACTGGTAGCAAAATATAGTGAGAGCTCTAAAATTTTCTCTCCATCTAAGGATATTTGAATTTATGCATATCATCCATAACAGATAGCATGTGCTTCGCTTAAGTGAAAGTGGCAAAACCAGCAGAATTTGATTTCAAGATGAAATAGGAAATAATTATTACAACCTGGGTTTAATTTAGATTGCATTTTAGCATCCTAAAGATCTTTTCATATATACCACATTAAAACTGAAATAAATGAAGCCTATACAAGTGCTAGTTTTATTTTTCCTCAAAGAAGTATTCCTACCTTCACCTTATATATTTTCTATCAAAGGCAGTAGATGAAGTTTATCTCTTTGTTTCTTGAAATCAGAAGTGTTAACTCAGATTATTTAATATATATTAGGTGTACGTACAGTGTTCTTAGGGTAGATCAGTGTTTCCAACAGAATATTTTCAATACCTTTTACTGTACTAAATAAAGGAAAATTTTGACTCAGAGAGTGGAAGAATGTGACTGAAGCCAAAACCTGATGCCTTCTGACTCAGCTTTGCCTCTAGATTTGGGGGTTAGAAAGTCTGCAGGATTTGGCCATTGGGAGGCAATTAGAAGGTGAATTTAAAGAACAGATAAGCAGTAGAGATGTAAGTCACTCTGAGGGCAGGAGGTTTCACCTAAGTGGATTTTGGAGACATGGAACTAAGTCATCTCTTATAAGTTTAGCAGCCATGAAACAAGAGGTCATGTGCCAGGATGAGGAGGGAAGGAAGGACACGGGAAGTTGTCTTGTTCTGTTTTTCTTCTCTGATAAGGATCATCTGAAAATGTTTGCAGCCATAGAACAAGCAACAGAGAGAAGGATATAGAGGAAGTTGGAGCAAAGTCAGAGAAGAGATAGAAGAGAATAAAATCAGGAAACTTCAGTGAAGAAATTTTCTGTAGAAAAGAGACAGAATACTTGTCATTTCAAAGCAGAGGAGGGTTCATTTGATAGTTTGCACTGCATGAACTTTATCACTTAGGTGAAGCTAGGAGGGAAGAGGATCTATGGAAACTGAGTCTTTTGCACTTCATAGATGCCACCGAGGGATGACAACACCCATATATATGTAGAAGATGAATTAGTGCATTAGTTACGAGTTCAGGTCAGACTGCATATAAATCCTGGTTCTTACCATTTCGGTTATTGACATAAATTTCACACGTCATAAAATCAACCCATTAGAAGTATGCAGTTCCGTGTTTTTAGTATATTTACAGAACTGTGTGCAACCATCACCACAACCTAATTTTAAACATGGCATCCCAGAAAAGAACCCATTAACAGTCATTAGCCTTTCCCTCCTCTTCTCCCACAGCTGGGTCCCAACCCCTGGCAAGCACTGACCTACTTTGAGTTGTTACAGATTTTTCTATTCATGGCTGTCTACACGAAAGCAGTCATGCACTACATAGTCTTTTGTGGAGGCTTCTTTCACATACTGTAGTGGATTCAAGGTTTACCACCTTGTAGCATGTATCAGAACTTCATTCCTTTTTATTTCTGTATCATATTCCATTTTATGGATGTACTATATTTTGTTTATCCATTCATCAGTTGATAGACTTGTAGATTATTTCCAATTTTGGCTTTTATAAATAATGCTGCTATGAACATTTCCTGTAAGTTTTGTATGGACATGTTTCATTTCTCTTGGATGTAACTTAGGAATGAATTGCAGAGTCATGTGGTAATTATAGGTTTTCCAAAAAGGTTTATCATTTACCCTTTGTTTTATTTTAATTTTTTAACGTTCATTTATTTTTGAGAGAGAGAGACAGAGACAGTGTGTGAGCAAGAGAGGAGCAGAGAGAGAGGGAGACGCAGACTCCAAAGCAGGCTCCAGGCTCCGAACTGTCAGCCCAGAGCCCAATGTGGGGCTGGAACTCATGGATTGTGAGATCATGACCTGAACCTAAGTCGGACACTTGACTGACAGAGCCACCCAGGCGCCCCACCATTTACTCTTGTATATTATTTAACATCACTGAGATTCAGACTCCTGATCTTAAACTGGATGCGGTAATTGTACCTATTTCCTAGGATTTGAGGGAGGATTAGATTATATAAGTAATATGAAACTTGGCACATAAAAAGTGAGTAGGAGAGTACTTTTATTTTTACAACATGACTGGGTACAGTAACAACAAAAAGTTTTCTGGTGTCTATGGTGTGTGTGTGTGTGTGTGAGAGAGAGAGAGAGAGAGAGAGAGGGAGAGGGAGAGAGAGAGAGAGATTAACTGTAATTTGCTAGAAGGCAGTTTCAGTGTGGCTGTTGCACATGTTTTCTAGTTATGTCCCTGTTAGATCCCTGTAAGTATTTTTAAAATTTCCTTTTAGAATTTCTTACTGTTCCAAATATCTCTCACTTTTGAATTAGTCATTATTGCCTCACCTATTCACTCCCATCTTTGTCTATCCATCTAGAACTAACTCTGAACCATCATAAACCATCCATCAACCCTCTGAGCCCCTGGTAACCATCCACTTCTATCTGGGAGACTTTGGTCTCAACTTGGCACTGTCTCCCTTCATTTTACTTTTTTTCTGAGCATCGACATATCCAGGTCTATACTAAGATGATTTTAGCAAACAATCCACATTCCTGTCCTTAGCTATCCCAGACCACACCCAGTAAGTAGATGTGGGAAAGAGGATAATGCCTCAACTTTCAACATGACTAAGGGGGGGGGGGGAGTAAAAACAAAACAAATAAGCCAGTCGTATTAAAGACCTAAAAGCAGATTAAAATTACTGAGTTATTTATCTATTTGCCTTCCATTTTCTCAATATAAAGTATTTCGCATGGGTATTCTTTCAATAAGAGCTTGAGTCATTGTAGAGCTAATATGTCTCCCTGGAGGTTATTATATTTTGACTTTTGGCATTTTCTGGATTATGCTATTTTTGTGTTTTAGCTCTTCAGGGTATTTATACCACTTCCGAATTCTATTCAAACTCCTTAACCGAATGCAGGATGGACTTTTGTGGCCTCGCCCCCCATGTACCTCTGTCTACCTAGTTCAGACACACAGGCCACAATTCAGCTGAAACAGAGAACTTCCAGCTCCCCCTGAGCCCTGTGCAATATTCTCTTCCTCTCTGAATCTTATCACATCCTGCAATCTCTCTCAGGAACACTCTTCCTGGGGCTTAAACATTGTCTTGACAGGGGCACTCTGAGTAAGGAGAAAATAAACTCTTGTAGCATGTTAATTCAGATTCAGATTTGGGAAGGGCATTAGAAAGAAGTGATAGATCAAGTACAAAGTAAGGACATAAGGACATGTCCTACAGGTTATGGCAAGGGATCCTTATTAGCGTGTTCACTTTTTTTTTTTTTTTTTTTTTTTTTTTTTAATCTTGGCCTGTTTAGCCAACGCCCCAGGAGTTCTCTTTTTCTCCAGTGACTTACTCAGTGTCCTCTCTCCATCTCGCCATACACCGTTTCCTCCCTGCTACACACAGGAATCAAAGTGATTGCTGCCGCACTTAAATTCTCTCTGTTGGCTCCCAGGAGGAACATAAACCCCCTAGTGTGACCACTCCACTCTCAATGATCTGGTTCCTGGGTCAACCCCCAGCCTCATTTTTCACCATGTTTTATGTGCACACGCAATTTTAGTCATCATGAATCCAACTTGTTCTCTCCTGACTCGTGATTTTGTGCCTTTCCACATTCTTCTTTCTGGAATTGTGCCATGTGGCATCCTAAGCACTAGAGACTTGCAGTAAGTAAAGTCCTGTTCTTTTGCTACCTGAATCAATTCCAAATCTCACCCCATCTGCTCATATTGTGTCTCTATATTGTAGCATTTACTGCCTTTTTTACTCTATATTGTTTGTCTTCTGCTCTACATGAGACTTCCTTGAGTATGAGGATTTTATGTCTTTTATAGTTGTACATTCAGGACTTTATGTAGAGAGTGTGGGACATAATAAATACTCAACAAAGGATTGCTAAGCCACAGTGAATTAGGACTGAGGATTCCAGGACTCCCAGCATCAATACTGACTCAGTCTAACTTGGGCTGATGCTTGACTAGATTAACTAAGTAGGTATCCAAGCCATACAGGGCCTCTAGAATGAGGTTAACAAGGCCCCACGGGTCTCAGCAAAGGGAGTCATGCAGTGAGATAGTCAGCACTGCTAATTAGGATGTATGCAATGTTTACTCCATCTTCTCGTCGTGTTTGCTTCTGTGAGCATATTTCCTCGCAGAATGGAAGGGGTGGGATTAGACAGTCCCTTGGGTCTCTTTCATCTTTACTACCCTGTTGATGAAATCAATTGGAAAAGAAATCGTTGCATTGTTTTGAAACTGTAAAAGCAACTACCCATAGTGAAAAGAGGAACTGTATGCTTGGGACAGATACAGAAACACTGAGAAAATTCATCCTTTTTTTATTATTAAATTTTTTTTAATGTTTATTTATTTGAGAGAGAGAGAGAGAGAGAGAGGAGCAGAGAGAGAGAGAGGGACACACAGAATCTGAAGCAGGTCCCAGGCTCTGAGCTGTCAGCATAGAGCCTGATGCTGGGCTGGAGCCCATGGACCGTGAGATCATGACCTGAGCTAAAGTCATACACTCAACCTACTGAGCCACCCAAGTGCCTCAATCCATCCATTTTTGATGTCAATTTGATAGAGTTGTTCAAACACACCTCCTCCTTACTGTTTAGTATTCACTGACCACTATGGGCATGAAATCATGATTTTTTTGACTCTAGAGTTCGAAGCCACTTCTGTTTTAAGTTGTTCTTAGATAAAAATAAGGTAAATAACTTACAGACTTTTAAAAAAGAAATGCATTATTAATTACTATTTGCATGGATTAACTATGGAGAATTTTTTGTTTACTTGATAAACTTTATTTAATATATTCTTAAAGATTTCTTACCCTGACATGTGTTCTCCCCACTCACACACCCTGACTGTAATTAAAGAAAAAAAAGTGGCTTTAGAGTCATGGGAATTTAGAGGAGCTAAGGAAAGTAGAGAGCATTGAACTAAGCCCCCAGTAAAAGAAAATTCCCCATGTACAGAAACATTTACCACTGTCAGTCTGGTCATCTCAGAAGTTAGGAGATCGTGACCATATAGCATACCAATTCATTTTTGTTCAACAATCTTAACTACCATAAAGACTTTCTTTGTGGGGTATCACAGTATGCCTTTTTGTACCCCTTGTTTATTGGTCTCAGGATTGTTCCCTTTTTATCCTAGATCTGCCATCATGGGATTAGACATAATGCCTTCAATTTGCCTTTCAAATATTTGAAAAAAGTATCTCGTCACATTCTTTTCTTAAATTTTCCCCCTTTATTTCAACAACAATCAATTGAGTGCACAAATGTTTTATAGAGACCCCTCCCTGTCTTGGTTAAAACTTGGGTGGTATGACATAACCCAGGACAACCTCTGTAATTTATATTAACAATAACTTATTAAAGGACATGGTAGTCATAATGCATGCTCCAGGGGATGAGTTTAGGAGTTTGGTGGCTTTGCAAGCAGCAGTCATGTGGGGACCAGTCCATCTATTTGGGATGGGTTAATTGCTTAGCAACATTTAAAAACCATTTTAACTGTGCAGAGGCATATTCTCATCAACTGAACTGGATAACCTCACAACACTTTTACGCTTAACTAGTTGGAAAATAAAACCTGAATATTATGGACAGTGCAAGATATTTTACCTTAGAAATGTTTATCTAAACAGACCACTACAAACTAGTGCAGCCACTCTGGAAAACAGTATGGAAGTTTCTCAAAAAATTAAAAATAGAACTATCCTACGACCCAACAATTGCGTTACTAGGTATTTGTTCAGAGGATACAAAAATGCTGTTTCGAAGGGGCACATGTGCCCCAATATTTATAGCACCACTATCAATAATGGCCAAATTTTGGAAAGAACCCAAATGTCTATTGACTAATGAATGGATAAAGAATATGTGGTATATATACAATATAATACTACTCAATGATGAAAAAATGAAGTCTTGCCACTTGCAACAACATGGATAGAACTAGAGGGTATTATGCTAAGTGAAATAAGTCAGAGAAAGACAGATATTATATGGTTTTACTCATATGTGGAATTTGAGAAACACAACACATGAACATAGGGAAAGGGAAGGAAAAAAATGAGATAAAAATAGAGAGGGAGGCAAACCATAAGAGACTCTGAAATACAGAGAACAAACTGAGGGTTACTGGAGGGAAGGTAGGGGGAGATGGGCTAAATGGGTGATGGGCATTGAGGAGGGCACTTTTTGGGACGAACACTGAGTGTTATATGTAAGTGATGGATCACTGGGTTCTATTCCTGAAACCAGCACTACACTGTATGTTAATTAACTTGAATTAAAAATAAAACCCAGGGGCACCAGCGTGGCTCAGTTGGTTAAGCAACCGACTTCGGCTCAGGTCATGATCTCGTGGTCCGTGGGTTCCAGCCCCACATCAGGCTCTGTGCTGACAGCTCAGAGCCTGGAGCTGCTTCAGATTCTGTGTCTCCCTCTCTCTGCCCCTCCTCTGCTCATGCTTCGCTCATGCTCTGTCTCGGTCTGTCTCTCAAAAATAAATACGTGTTAAAATTTTTTTAAATAAATGAATAACTAAAATCCAAATATAAAAAAAAAATAGATCATTACTATGAGAACATCCAAGACAACATAAAGTAACATGTGAAACCAATAGAGTTGACTACTTAGGAATATCCAAGATGATGTGAGATTCAAAAGGAATAATAGCAAAAGATGGACGGAATACAAGAAAAAGAGGTGGTTTGTGTGAATATTAGAGACAGTTGTTCATGCCTATGTCCTGTATTTCACACATTCAGGTACCATAGCATGTGTCAAGGAAAATATTTTTAAGATCTAGATAGAAGAAGAAACAAAGGAAGGAAGGAAGGAAGGAAGGAAGGAAGGATAAAGGAAGGAAGGAAGCAAGAAAAATGAGTTAGGGGAGACTTGGTGGCTCAGTTGGTTAAGTGTCTGGCTTGGCTCAGGTCATGATCTCACAGTTCATGAGTTCGAGCCCTGCATCAGGCTCTGTGCTGACAGCTGAGTCTGGTGCCTGCTTCAGATTCTGTGTCTCCTTCTCTCTCTGCCCCTCCCGGCTCACACTCTGTCTCTCTCTCAAAAATAAACATTAAAAAGAATTAAAAATGAGTTAGTCAAAAGGGAGGAAAAAAGCATTTCTCATCATCAAACTGTTATTTTAGATTTAGTTAAATTGGTGATTCATGAAGGTGAGACAGAAAGTGCATACATGGCAGGGATATCAGGAGAAGAAGAGAACTGTTGTTTATTGAGTGTGTGCTATGTGCCAAGTATTATGCCAGGGGCTCTGCATATGCTGTCATTGCTATAATATTAATTATTATGGTAATTACCCTTTATCGGATATGGCAAATGGAAATTTGGGAAAAACAACAACAAAGATCTAAAAGCTAGCTATAATCCCCACCCAATGTTTCCCTTTAAAAGTTCAACCCAGACAGGATTATATCTTATGCCTTAAATGCTTTCAGGTCATACTGTGTTCTTCCTTTTTAACACTTAACACAATTTTATTCATTAAATACTTGTATAATTTTTGCTAAAAGCTAGTTGCCCCCACTAGACTATTAACTGTATTTAGGTAAAGACTAAAACTAATAAAACAGTTTTATTTTTTGTTGTTAATTTTCCAGGACCTAGCACAATATTGAAGCATATTTTAGGTGCCTAATAATGAGCTATTGAATAAAGGAATAAATCCATTAATTGATAGCTTTGCTAAGTCGGCTGTGTCTTAATCACACGCACACACGCGTGCACACACACACACACACACAAATCATAAACTACAATATTTGATCTACGTAGATTGCAAGTACTGTTATTTCTAAATGTGGCAGAATGCCCTGAGTCCCAAACGGAAATTTAAATTTGACTATCTGTGCGTATCTTTTGAATTTGATTTATTTTCTCCTTATTTCTACTTTATTTTTAATGAACTGATATGCAGATTGCAAATGGATTCTATTTAGGAGAGAGAGGAGAGGAATATTCATATGATCCCTAGGAGAATAGGTGAAGGAAGGAGTAGGAAAATCACAGTACACTGTAGTGGATTTGGAATCAGATAAAGCTGGGTTTCAGCAGTAGCTATCAAACTGGACTTAATTCCCCCGAGACTCAGGATCTATACTAGTGAAATGGCCAGAATACCACCAAGCCTATAGCATTGCTTCAAGAATTTTCAGTAATACATGCTAGGTGCTTGGACCAGTATTGACATTCACTAAAGACTCAGTAGGTGGTTTGCTGTCACAATTATCATTATGATATTAATAAGTATTAATGGAGAAGGAGCACTTGGGTGGCTCAGTTGTTTAAGCGTCAGACTTTGGCCCAGATAATGATCTTGCGGTTTGTGAGTTCCAGCCCTGCATTGGGCTCCACCCTGACAGCGTGGAGCCTGCTTGGGATTCTTGCTCTCTCTTCTCTTTCTCTGCCCCTCCTCTGCCTGTGCTTTCTGTCTCTCACAAAATAAATAAATAAACGTAAAAAAAAAGTATTAATGGAGAATAGCATCATAATGGCTTCTGCCCCATAGTGTATCTGTCCCGCTGATCTGAGAGACTTCTTTAAAGTCTGAGATTAGAAATACAGAGCCAGAAGCTCCAAAAAGCAAAAACAAAAACAAAACCCAAAAAACGTTATCTTAAAGTATTCTCTATAATTAGAGGTGCAAGCATTCAACTCTAAGGCCAGGTGACACATTGCGGGGCAGTCTTAGAAAGATAATGTGTTCACTTCTGCTTGGAAGCCAATATTGCTCTGGAACCTGAAAGTGTTGGGCCCTTGGCAGGGGCAGTTCTTTGATAACAGATGCTGACAGCAAAGACAGTGAGACAGAACCTTGGTGAGGAGAGCTGATTAAAAGAATGAGCACAGGACAACATCCAGGGCACTTGAGAAACCACCCTGAGAATTCCTACAAAAAGTGGTTTGCAGTAAAGTCAGAGTGCTTATACTATAGGTGGGTAGAAAGGAGCCTTTCAGGTAGTGGGCTTCTGCACCATGCATTTAGAGAATAATGTTAATGCCATCTTGCTTACATATTTGTTCTGCCAAGGCTTATTAATAGTCTGGTTGCATGAAAAAGAAATGTTCCAACTGGAAGAAAGCTAGTCAACATCAGAAAGCGGAAAAGGAAAGCTGAACACGCCAAACCCAGTCAGTGTCCAAGAGGGAGAATACCTTTGCCTAGTGATGCTAGTTATTTGGACTGAGCCAGAAAGCTTTAGCCAGCATCCTTCCTTCTCTCCCTATCAGCACCATGAGCTCACATGCTGGAGAGGTAAATCTGAGTGCTAGACGGCATGCTGTTCTCAGAATTGTTCCTCCCTTCACATAGCTGCTGTTTCAAGGTAGGTTTCTAATGAGCATGCTTGCCTCACATGTGTCTCTATATTTCTATATAGTCAATTCTTTCTGGAAGCAACTCAATCACTCTTGCAAGGAGGGTCCTGAATTGGCATGCTGACACTTTGCCACACTTCGATTCAGATTTGTGCAAAGCAGGGGTAGATAGAGCTCAGAGACAGACTACCTGCTTCAAAAACACGGACTTTTCACTATTAATTTTATTAAGAATATTTTAGCTCTCCTCTCATTAAAAAGAAAAATAGCTACATGGCAGTTATGCTCAAATTTAACCAATACCTATTAGTAACAGATTCCAAAAGCTTTTCCTAAATTTTATAAATTGTTTCATGTCAACTCTAGGTGTTCAAAAAATACATTTCACCCTTGAGCCAACAAGTTAAAATTCATAAGAGCCACATACTTCAGTATGTTTGAAGACACCATGATGTACTAGACAAAGAAAAGGAACAATCTTTGCCTGCTGCCTTTCCTATAATTGCTGTTTGGCCTTTTTTGCAAGGTCAAGTTGCATGCAAAACATTAGAGGCCTCTTGCCATCCTTTATCTGCAAGGATTAGTCACAAAGCCTCTCTTCCAACACTTTCCAACTTCAAAGTCTTTGTTCTAAAGATAAATGATACAGTTGAGGTGGGTGGGGAAAGAGATTCGGGGAAGATGACCTGAAAGAGGGATATTATTTGATGTAACTTTCCATTTTAATCAAACAAGACACGGTGGAGGCCTGACAAGTTATGTCAGTTGACAACACAAATATGAAAAAAATGCTTTGTATGGAGAACCAGTTGGACTCTGGCTTTGTCTGTATGCTCTCACATACAAAACATAGTGTGATCTTGTGTGCAAAACAAAATTGTGCCCTTCTTTAGAGGATTAAAACAATCACTGTATAGAAAATGAACTGTCAGATACAAGAGAGAAGATTGAAAGGGAATTGAGATGTCAGCTCATAAATATTGTGTGGCAAAAAATCATCTTCTAGTCCCCTAAAAGTAATAATGGCTACCAACTCCTGTAGGGGAAACCAGGCACCTCTTTAAGTCTTTCTGGAATGTTAACAAAGGTCTTCAAGCTATAACCACCCGTCTTCCCCTCCTCCACCCCCCACCCCTCCTGGCCCAGTTATGTCATTACACTCCACTATAAAGACATTAGGTCTCTGGCTTTTATTCTGATTGATATTGGAAGTCAAAACAAATTTTGAACAGGAGACTCTTTTCAAAGGATATTTGTGTTATTGGTCAAGAACCATCTTTTTGGGGGGGGGCGATAAAGGGAGGGTTATCAAGATCAGAAAGGCAAGGAATAAATTTAGGAATGTATTTAAAGTAATTCCAATAAGAGAAAATGGTGGCTTGAACTGGGTGGTAGGTGCTTAAGTGGTAAGAAATGAATCCTTAATATATCTTGTACTTAAACTCTGTGGATTTTGTCAATGAATAAGATTTGGGAAAAAGTAAAGAAAGGAGTAAGGATGAGTTCTAGGGTAGTTGCCTGAGCAACCAGAACAATAAAGCTCCCATTTACTGAAATAGCCAGAAGGAGCAATTTCTGTGTAGGTGGTGGGATGGGAGAGGGAGGGAGGTTGGTGAACTTTAGGAGTTAGGTTTTAGGCATGTGAAGTTTCACAAGTCTCTCAGATATCCACATGCAGATATTCACCCAATAGTTGAATATATAAGACTCCGCTGTCAGAGAAGATGCCTAGGACCTTTCTTTGATTTTGCCTCCATAGCCAATAGACGTTGTCTTGTTGAAACAAAAATTGTTTTTGGATGAAGTTGAACAGTCAAGGGAGATTTTACTTAAGGCTATTGTAATAGGTGAGAGAAACCAGAACTGAACTCTACTGGACCAAAAGGCTGGAGAGTTTTTAAGAGCCGGGGTGGGGACGGGGAACTCTAAGGCCATTTGCCGTGTTTGTTGATTGACCAATGGAAAAGTAAACTTTCTTTCATCTTCATGACAGGAGGCAGTTTTACAACTTAGAGCAAGGCACCCACCAAAGTTAAGCTCCTACCCTCCCACAGAGGATTTTTAAAAGGTTTACATCTCAAAGGGGAAGAGAAAGAGTTTATAATAACAAGTTTTCTAAAGTGAATGTTCTAAGAAAAGAGAGGGGAAGGGCTTCTGTGGTTAGGCTACCTGGATTCTGGAAGGGTAGGTTGGTGAGAGGGAGGTCAGGGGCCTAGAGGCAGGAAGAACCTGTTTCAATTAGTCAAACTGAAGAAAATATAAAGGTTCTTTTGGTCAATCTTCGATAGGGTGCCCATACAATTCATTGCTTAAGTCAATATAGTCTGAGAGTGGAATTATTATCCATTAATAATAGGTAGGGCAGGGCTGGCCCCATCAAACTTTAATGAGTTGTTATTCTACCTCAACATTCCTCATGCCATTTTCATTCGACTTAGAGGAGAAGATATAACATATCTGTGAAGATAAAACTTACCTTAAAAATACTATCTGACCAAATGACCATGAAAAAATGTACTGACACCAAAGCTTTCTGAAAGATCAATTATGGAGATGATTTGGTTTGATACCTTCTTCGAGATCCAGCCCAGATATTGCTTTCTGTCTTCAGAGGTCTTTAGGTGTTTCTCAAAAATAGGAGTCTGCATTTTTCTGTTTACTTTTCTCTCCCCACAGCAAAACTTAAAACACAGTGAGGACTTCCTCTTTAATCACTGTTACTTCAAAACCTAACAGTGTGCCTAGTACATAATAGATGGTCAACAAATATAGGTTGATTGAATTAGTGGAGAGAGTCAAAAAGGGAGTGAAAGTTGGCACCAACATGCTAAGCCTCAAAGACTGCAGAAACAGTTGTAAAATAAATAGAAATGGAAATGACAGAAGGCATGGAGCCTGCTGTTTTATTCCATATGGGATTCAGATTATAGTATACAGGCTGGGAAGAAGAAAGACTAATATATTTACCTAATGGTATCCATAATGCTATTTGTTGCATTACGTTCTATATTTTCTTCCTGTGGAATGTGTTTGTTTCCCATTAGTGCTTCATGAATTAACCATAACTGCCACCAATGTAATTAAAATATTGATTGCCAAAAGGAAGTGAAGATTCAGCATTAATTCATTCAGCAAAAACTTATTGAGTCCTATTATATGTCATTCCTTGCAATAGGCTCCAGGAATATATATAATAGCAAGTAATTATCTTGGCTGCACCAACTTAAGGGTAGAATTGCATTATAAAATAGTACAAAACATCATTTTATGGCTTCAAACTCACCAAATATATTACAAATTATCTTCTCTGACTAACCCTGGTTCCAAGCAGTAAGTACCGTCTGGTATATTTCACAAGTGGCATTTGCGTGGAGGTATGTAGTTGCCAAATGAGGTGTGGGTGGATTGTTGCAGGTGTAGACAGGCTGGGGAAGAGGGTAGTACCTAGAGATAAGGCTGAAAAATGAAGTTGAGACAAGATTGTCCAGTGTTTTGAACACCATGCTTGCATTTGCGCTTTATCGTGTTGCAGTGAAAATGTGATTAAAGTCTTTGTATGATTAGATTTGTAGTTTTGAAGAAATTGAGAAAGGCTTCTCCAGTGGCAGTGAGGAGGATGGGGTGCCTGGTCTGGTGGCTGCCATAATCCTACAAGCAAGAGATGATGAGAGCTGATCTAGAGCAGTGACAGTGGGAAGTGAGAAGCAAAAGAGTTAGGTGGACATTTCTGGAGTAGATCTATCCAACCTAGGTATCTACTGAATGTTAGGCATGAAGAAGAGGAAACTGTCAATGATGCCTGCCATTCGTTATGATTCCTTACAATAGTTCCCTTATATTGATACCGAGCCCCAGCACAATCTGGCCTCTACCTACCTCCCTGACCTCACCTCATCTTCTTACCTTTTCTTATTCCCTCCAACCGTACTGACCTTCTTACTCTTGGAATACAGCAGACAAGCTTCCATTTGAGAGCATTTGTATTTCTCTTCCCTTTCCCTGGAGTACTTTTCTCCCTGCTATATCTCTGTGGCTGAGGTCCTCAAATCCTTCATGTCTTACTTTCTGAGTAAGGATCCCACTTATCACATATCTAAAATTACACACACACACACATACACACACACACACACACACACACACACACACACCCCTACCTACCTTGGCACTGCCTATCTGGTTGCCTATATTATTCTTTTCTGAGCTATTTTTAAAATATAATTTATTGTCAAATTGGCTAACATACAGTGTGTAAAGTGTGCTCTTGGTTTTGGGGGTAGATTTCTGTGGTTCATTGCTTATATACGACACCCAGTGCTCATCCCAGCAAGTGCCCTCCTCAAAGCCCATCACCCATTTCCCCCTCTCCCCCACCCTCCCATCCACCCTCAATTTGTTCTTTGTATTTAAGAGTCTCATGTGGTTTGCCTCCCTCTATCTCTGTTCGTACTTATTTTTCCCCTTCCCTTCCCCCATGGTCTTCTGTTAAGTTTCTCAAGATCCACACATGAGTGAAAACATAGGATATCTGTCCGTCTCTGACTGACTTATTTCACTCAGCGTAATACCTTCTAGTTCCACCCATGTTGCTGCAAATGGCAGGATTTCATTCTTTCTATTGCCAAGTAGTATTCCAATGCAACTTGAGCTACTATATGTTTTGCTAATTCATTTTTGCCTCCTTTTAAAAATTTTTAAAGTTTTTATTTATTTTTGAGAGAGAGCATGAGCAGGGGACTGGCAGAGATAGAGGGAGACAGAACCCAAAGCAGGCTCCAGGCATTGAACTGTCAGCACAGAGCCTGACAGGAGGGTTCGAACTCGCAAGCCGCAAGATCATGACCTGGGCCGAGGTCAGGCACTTAACCTACTGAGCCACCCAGGCACCCCCATTGCCTCCCTTTTTTTCCCTTCTCAACACTAATGCAATCTTGTTAAGACAGGATTTCTGTTTGTTTTGTTCATGGCTGTCACCCTAGTGACTATGAGATGGCCTTTAGATGCTAGTTAGTAAGTCATTTAATAAATTAATTTCTAGATAAGCTGAGTCGGTGGATGTTGGCCCCAGTTTCTAAATGCTATTTTCTTAAATTTCAGGTGATCTCTGCCCCTTATTTTTTTTTTGTATTACATCTGTAACACAAAAAAACTTACACAACTATTCACACATACATAGACACACTCAGTCTTACATGTACACAGACACATGCACACCCATGCACATCCACACACAAAAAACTTCCTACTTCATGAGATTATCTCTTGGGACTGGATATGGATTTTGGTCTATGGCATTGATGTTGTATTAAGCATTTGCCTAATGCCAAACTTACAACAGATACTTTGCTAATTTTTAAAGCAAGCTGCAGAAACAGAACAAGACTTAAAAAGGGCATGGTTATGTCTGTGTGATGGCAAGGCTTCAACAGAGGTAGTGCTAGAATCATAATGGATGTGGAGCTGAAAACTGGATTGAGTGTTGGGAAGGAGAAATATTCCAAAGGTGTGATTTAAATACTTAATTTATTTTGTTTATAATCTACCAGACATGATCTGAGACCTCCAGGTAGAAAGGAGCCAAGAGAACTCCATTTTTTTAATGTTTATTTATTTTTGAGAGACACACACACACAGAGCACGAGTGGGGGAGGGGCAGAGAGAGGGGGAGACACAGAATCAGAAGCAGGCTCTGGGCTCTGAGCTGTCAGCACACAGCCCAACGCAGGACTTGAACCCACGGACCGTGAGATCATGACCTGAGCCGAAGTCAGACGCTTAACCGACTGAGACACCCAGGCGCCCCTACAACCATGAGAATTCAAATTGGCCCCCATTCATTCATGAAATCAAGCCAATGTTCTGAAAATAAATTCACCAAGCCAAATTACTGAAATTTATTTTGCCATATAGTAAAAAATCTGCCAAAACTCAAGCTTACTGATGAAGACTTTGCTAAATAACTGATCTATGAAATTCAGTAATTATGATTTTAACAAAATCGTGGTTTAAAAACTTTAATAGGAACATTTTAAGAGCTTCACGAGGATATACAATTCTTATCTCTTTTACTGAAATAAAAGTTTATGAACAATTCATTATATACAAAGTATTAATATTACAATTATAAATATATGTATATATTTCTTTCAAAATGTCAATTAGAGATTCTGCAAATTTGATTACTTATATGAACATCTTTTAGGTTGATGTAACTTAAACTTTTATTCATTTTGGACTTGTAATCTTTTTTTTCATTAAAAAAATTTTTTTTAATGTTTTTATTTATTTTTGAGACAGAGAGAGACAGAGCATGAGCAGGGGAGGGGCAGAGAGAGAGGGAGTCACTGAATCCAAAGCAGTCTCCAGGCTCTGAGCTATCAGCACAGAGCCTGACGCTGGGCTCGAACTCACAGACTGTGAGATCACGACCTGAGCTGAAGTTGGGCGCTGAACTGACTGAGCCACCCAGGCGCCCCGGACTTGTAATCTTTACAAGTTTTAGGGGTCATATGGCAGTTTCAGGTAGCTTTGTAAATTTCAATTGTTGTATCTAGAAATTAGTTGCTACAATTTATTATGCTCAATTTATTATGTGATGTGGTTCCTTCTGTCACTTCCTACTTTATTTTTATCCATGGAATCCATTAATTTGTCCCTTCAGGGCATCTATGCCTTGCTTCCACACTTGGACACTTTTGCTTTTTGATAGTGAATCATTCTTCTAACAAGTAACGAGTCGATGTTTTCGATTGCTTCCTATTAGAAACCAAAATTTCAGCATTTCATAAATGATGTAATTTATTCAACAACTTCAATTCCTTTTAGAGGCTCTGGGGTATTTTCTAACTTTCTTCCTTTGCTTTTCTTTTTTCTTTTTTTTTTCCTTTTTTTTTTTTTTTTTTTTTTGTAATTTCCCAAATGTAAAGCAAATCAGGTATAATGTGTTATTTTAGCAATTAATTCTAACTATAATTAGGTTAAATTTAAATTTGTTATTGAAAGTAAATATTTGCGGGGTGCCTGGGTGGCTCAGTCGGTTGGGCGTGCGACTTTGGCTCAGGTCATGATCTCACCATTTGTGAGCCTGAGCCCCATGTCAGGTTCTGTGCTGACAGCTCGGAGTCTGGAGCCTGCTTCGGATTCTGTGTCTCCCTCTCTCTCAGTACCTCCCCTGCTCACATTCTGTCTCTCTCTCTGTCTCAAAAATAAATAAACATTTAAAAAAATTTAAAAATAAATATTTGCACATATATAGTTTATTATAATCTAAATATTTATAAATATAAACATATATAAAAATATTTTTATCAGCAGTATACAGTTTTGTTAAAGCTTAACAGACTCATCAAAATGTTGGGAACCATTTTGGCCATTAGCATATGTGGCAAATTTAACCAGTTAATCAGTTGACAAACTGATGGACTAGAAAATGTCCTCCAGCAATTACTTTTGTCTGAATTAATCATTCATCACATTGGTTGATCTTCTAAACCTCATTGATGTGAATGGTTATATCATAACATTACCAGTTCCCTGAAGAGAGAAAATTTGTCCAGGATTAGACACCTAATTTAACCTGGGTGAAACAGAATCTTCCTCAGAATTTCAGTTACCAGGACCTGAAAAAGAAGACAGTTATCTATGGGGTCCCTACGATGCCTTGGCTACAGATGGAAGCCAGGAGAACTAAAGGAGACACACAGACTCAAGTGGTAGAGAAAGCCAATTTGACAAAAAGAGAACAATCAGATAGGTATAAAAGAACAGATACAAAATTAGGAAAAAAAATCTCCTGAAAATAATTGACTGTTGGTCCCAAGTTTTGTTCTTGAGGCTTATCAACATTTGCATCTCAGAATGCCTTGGGGTACAGAGATACCTCACTGTGATAATGATAAATTTCTCTTTTTGGTAAACTGATGAGTTTAGAGTTTCTGTCATTTTCAAATTAAAGACATGAAACAGATTGACCTTGAGCGAATCACAAAATAATACTGATAGTAGCAGTGACTGTGATGATGACGAAGCTACAATAATTTTTAAGATGCTTTTCAGCTGTTTTTTTACATTCTTGGATAATCTAAATGTTTTGTGGTATTTTTTTTAGCAACTGCTGAATAACAAGCAATGAGCTAGGTGTTGGGAATACAAATATGAAAATAAAGTCTCTCCATGATAGACAAGTAAACAATCATACATTAAGTGTTATGACAAAAAATATGCAGAATTTCAATCGAGAGAAGATTAGAAATTGATCCCTCTTCCTCTTTTGCAGCAATATTTCTGTTAACAAATGAATCTTTGATGTATTTATATCAACTCCAATAATTAGCTTATAACAACAAATGGTTCGTTTTTATGAGATGCATTAACAACTGTTGGTAAATAACATTCTTGAATTTCACAATGTGGGTATACTCAGAAGTTTTGTGTATTGTGGTAATTAAGTTACACATGCTGTTTAAGAAGTGAATATCCTTTCTAATAAAACTAGAAAATTAGTAATAATTCATGGCATTGTAGAGCAGAATCGGTTTATAGTCACAGCATTTTCTTCATGAAATTGTCCTATGTTCAATATCTATGAGTTCCAGTTATATGAAATATATATTAACTTTATCCTATGTAGGATAACTCAAAGGACAGCTTAGGTTCATAGTGGCATACATCAAAAGGCTGCTCCTGGGGCCCCTAGGTGGCTCAGACATTTAAGCGGCCAATTCTTATATCAGCTCAGGTCATGATCTCATGGTTCGTGCAATCGAGCCTTGCCTCAGCTCTGTGCTGAAAGCATGGAGCCTGCTTGGGATTCTTTCTGTCTCTGTCTCTCTCTCTCTCTCTTTCTGTGTCTCTCTCTCTATCTCTCTCTTCCCTTACTCCATTTGTGCACTTTTCCTCTCTCTTAAAAAAACAAAAAACCAAAAAAAACCCTTCTCCTTATAAAGTCCTAGGAAAAGATGAATCAGATGTGGGCCATATATGAACTATTTCCTTCTAAAGCCATTCATAAAATCATAGTTTCCACACTTCTTTCTTGTTTTAAAAAATGAAACTAAGCGGCGCCTGGGTGCCTTAGTCAGTTAAGCATTCAACTTTGGCTCAGATCATGATCTCATGGTTCATGAGTTTGAGCCATGCATCGGGCTATCTGTGTCAGCACAGAGCCTGCTTCAGATCTTCGTCTCCCTCTCTCTTCCCCTCCCTGCTCTCTTTCTCTTTCTCTCAAATGAATAAAAAGTAAAAAAAAAAAAAATGAGATAAAGAAAGAAAGAAAGAAAGAAAGAAAGAAAGAAAGAGAAAAGAAAGAACTTACATGACTCACATTTGAATGGACTTACATGATTCTGGGCTCTTAATTTTGATTTTTGATCACCTTAATATCAATTTCATGGCCACAGATACTATTATAATCCTCAATAAAATAATAAATAAAGGTTTTTGAATGTTGAGACATTTCTTACGAACTGGCAAAGCTTTTTGAAAAGTGATAATGATGAGGGTGGTACGAGGTACAAGGAAACAGATACTGATAACCTCACATGGGAATGTAAACTGGTATAATGTTGATATAGGGCAAGTAAGCAATATATAGCAAGAACCACAAAAAAAAATTTTTTAATAAATTTTAACCCGGATAATTCTCCACTAGGAATGTACCATTGGAAAATAATCATTAATACAGATGGACAGATAGTTATGCACAGTCATGTTCATTATATAATTCATAGTAGTTAATTGTTCGTAGCAGCCTAAATGACAAAAGATAGAGAAGTAATAAGGAAAAACAAAGGTGGAGCATGTTATGATCAGCAAATGCAATGTGTTTTTCAGATTATTTAATAACAATGCAAATCTGCTTGCAATTGAGTATTTGGATATAAATGCAGCATGTCTGCATACACATATATGATAATATGGTTCTGATTTTGTCCACTTTGCCTCTATAAATACAGGAAATATCATGCCACGTGTGTGGCAGAGATTGCCAATGGGCACCAATGTCTGCAGCTCCCTTTTTTTTTTCCCGGACACACAGCTAGACAACATGCCCTGGTCCCATTTCTCCTTTGCAGTTAGATGTGGCTTCACAGCTCCTAACGTCCCTCTTGTGTTATCTTTGAGAAGTGTTTAAAAGACAGTTTGGTAATGTGTGATACCTACTGATTGTCCCATCCCCATAATATCTGGATGATTTTGCCCCTATTGTCTCTGTCTTATCACTTTGGATTCCATCTCCTGTAGTGTCTCCTCAGGATGTGGCTTTATCCCACAAAGGAGCTTCAGTTGGTGAGTTCTGAGAGTTCACTGGGTCCACACCTTTTATTTCCTTTTAATCTCCTGCACTCAACTGCACACAGGAGCCTTAAAAGCCTTTTTCTGGTTTGGACTGCCATTCTTAGGCTGGACTACTATAATTTCTAGGGAGCACATGTAGACTATTTTAGCTTACTCTGGATAACCAGTCGTCAGAGGTCCCAAGGCTTCTCCACACAGTCTCTGATGTGATACGGATCTTGCTGCCTTCAGTGGTTTTCTTCCTGTCCCTCATATTGTGAGGCTTGTGGGAATACGTAGTATTTTTGTAGATGTTGTTTGAGGCGTAGGGTTTTGCTCTGCTGGTTGTGGTTTCAGTTTTATGGGAGGAAGTGGAGAAATTAAAAACAGAGTAAAACAACAACCAAAAAACCCCAAACAAACTATATGCCACAGCTATCAACAGCACAGAATCCTGAACAAATACCACTGTGTGGGTACAATATAAAGCACAGTGGGTGAAGTGGTACAGGTAGAGGAATTATGGAGGTAAAAATAGGAACAGTAGATGGGGTTACTAAAAATAGTCCATAGTGCTGGGTAGGAAATGGGAAGGAAACTGATGTATTAAGACACCTGAGTTCGAATTCCAGATTAACCACTTTTATATTATTTTTGGTGAGTAATCTTGTATCTTAATTTCTGATTTTTTTCTCACATGTTAAATAGTTGAATATTGTTCCCTTTTGGCTTAGACTTCTTACAGTTTTTATGAGAGGGACATCTACTTTATGTGTTTACTTACATTACATTTATATGGCCAGCCCTACTCAAAAACTAATAGTGGTTTTTCTTTCCAGAATAAAATCTGATTTATTTACCATGCCATTGAGTGTCTAGCGCCAACATTCCAGAATTCTCCTTTTCCCTGCCCTCCCCTAAACCTTCTCTTCTAACTGTGCCGAGGTTAAAATCCCAAATGTATATCAACAATTTGTTCACTCCTCTGCTCTTGCTCATATGTGGCTTTCTTATCTAGTTCAGACAGAAAATCTTTGGCTCTGGTCTACCAGTTGAAACTTTACCTTTTCAACTCACCAACTACTTCCCCGAGGAAGACATCATGCATTAACCCCAGCGAAAAAAATTTTCTTCCTTCTCAGATAGAACATCTATTGATCACACTCAGCCCTAAATTACTGCCATCTGAATATACGTTTGGTGCTTCATTACAGTTCAGGCAGAGCCGTGCACAGCAGTGTAAACAAATCAACCTTAGCTTGGAGGTCAGACCAGGTAATTTTGCCAATTTACAGGACCTTAGCCAAGTTAGTTAAGTACTCTGAATTTAACATGAGGATGATAACATCAAAATATTTTGTAAAAATTTAAGATAATCTTCATTCATTTATCTCAATTCTCATGCTCCACTGCACCTGTTTACTTGACACCTTCAATTAACATGCCCAAAATAATATTTGTGATATATATATCCAAACCATGTATCAGCCTCATCTTACCCACTGCTAGAATTACAGAGAAAAGTCACCCAGTTACTCAAGCCAAATGATTAGGATGAGCAGACCCTTCTTATTTGGTTTCCACCCCTCCCACTTCCAAATCGTCAGCAAACACAATTTCTCTAGCTCCTAAATAGATCTCCATCTCTCTACAGAGACACTAGCATCTTACATTGGGCGAGGGCAGCCCCCTACTTTTTGCTCCCAACAGTCTACTTCCTACCAGTAGAACAACCAAAGTTACCTTAAAATGTATAAATTACATCATGTAACCCTGATTCCCTAAAACCATCTAATAATGTTTCTCTACTCTTTGAATGCAGTCCAATCTCTTACCACATCCTACAATGCCCTACAGAATCCATGCCCTGTGCCCCTCTGAGCCCACCTCCTTCAGTTCTTCCATCTGTATTCTGCTTTAGCTACCATGGCCATATTGTCATCTATCAAACACTCCAGGATTGTTCTTATTTTGGACCCTTTAAATTTGTTTCTTTTGACCAGAACACTCATTTCTCAGGCTTCCTTGTTGCAGATCTTTTTACTAGGCAGATCTCTGCTAATTTAGTTAACTGCAACAAACATTTATCATACTATGTACATACAGCACATGATATATATGCTATATTATGCCAGACACATCTAAAGGTCATCAATAATTGACAAGATCCTGTTGTCCTGGAGGTTCCAGTGGGAGAAATATCAATCAAATGTTACAAAACAATAGCAAACTTGAAACTGTAAACTGGCATAGTTTCTTTTAAGGAAAGGAGACTTGTTTTTGAGTCTCACACCAAAAATCATTATCCCTGTAGTAATATTGACAACTGGAACAGGTGCGGTTCCAAATTAATATCTGCCACAGGTAAGCAAGAAGGATATAACAAATGTTTCATTTTATGAGACATCATCATGATTTAAGTTGTATCTGTTGCTTATTGTGGGTCTAATGTCATATGCATATATCATACTCATTACCAAATTTAAACTTTTGTTTATGCTGTTTTCAATGGTTGGTTATCTATGATTATCCTAATATGTTCCAAATTCCTTGGGATACTTCTGAATTTTTTTCTAAGGTATACCTGCTCATTGTCATATTCCTCTATAAGCCTTTATCACTTATTATCCAACTTATCATGTAACATACTTTTATTTATTATCCCTTTTACTAGGCAAGATATTACCAGATATAGGAACAAACTTATTTTTTATGCAGTGAAAATACTTTAAATTTTTTTTTAATATTTGTTTTTTTTTTTTTTTTGAGAGAGACGAAGTGTGAGCAGGGGAGGAACAGAGACAGAGGGAGACGCAGAATCCAAAGCAGGCTCAACACTCTGAGCTGTCAGCACAGAGCCCAACACGGGGCTCGAACTCACGAACTGTGAGATCATGACCTGAGCTGAAGTTGGACACTTAACCGAGTAAGCCACCCAGGAGCCCCTGGATATGCTTTACTTTAAATAGTAGCACAATCTTCTTGTATGTATTGTCCTCAAATACATTCTCATGCTTGCAAAACGAGTTCTCAAGAGGTAGTTAATTAGTTCCTTCTAAAGAATAGAAATATATTCTTTATTGAATATATTGATATAGAAGAGAGTAAATGCTAGGGGTTGAGGAGGAGTCTAAATTTGTTGAACCACAAACTGAGAAATCCAAAGAAGCACTATACTGAAAATGAGACCAATGTCAAAAGTTAAGGGAAGGATCAAGAAACAAAAGCTTCTGTAGGCTTTTGCAGGAAGAGCCAGCAAACTCTAGCAACTTTACATATTAGTAGATACTGATGTGTAATTACCTTGGAAGTTATAAGAGTTTTAGCAGCAAGGACTTTCAAATCAGACCAGATTAGTACAAATTTTGGTCTCAGAATCTGCTATATGTGTGGGCTAGGGCCAAGCTAGTCAAGTTTATTGAGCCACAGGTCTCTCACCTTTAAAAATAAGAATGGTGATAGTACTTTGCACTGCTTGTCTGAGAATTAAACCTGGTAATATATATTCTTGGCACATATTCATTGTATCATTCAAAATAGTTAACTTGAAAAAAGTTATTTGTGGGTTAAATAGGTGATGAGTATTGAAAAGGACGCTTATTGTGATGAGTGCCAGGTGTTATACGAAAGTGATGAATCACTGAATTCTACACCTGAAACTAATATTACAGTGTATGTTAACTAACTGGAATTTAAATAAAAACTTGAAAAGAAAAAAAAAAGACAAAAGGTATTTATTACCCGCTAGGCTCTACTCTGAGCATTTCATGAATAGTAATCCCAAGCCCTTGAGAGAGGGATTATTAATATCATTTTGTAGGTGAGGAAACTGAGGCACAGAAACCTTAAGTGACTAGCCCGAGATCACAGATCTTATAAACAATTTTGCCAGTATTCAAGCCAGGACAGTGTGGCTCTCATGTTTGTGCTGTTAACCCTGGGCTATAGTGCCTCTCAAGTTACGTTGGTTCCCATCATATTTCTCCTCAAAAAGTTTACTGACAGAAACAATTGACTGGACCATGTCTAATTAATTCTATATTTTCAATTTAAAAATCCTACTCTGTCAATGTTAAATTTTCTCCATGGCGCTCCCTTTTGGTTGAATAAATATCATTGAAAGATCCCCTAATAAAGTGTTAGTTTTCCCAGAAATCATGAATCAATGTCCCTATTACACTGTTCTATCAGGGCTGTGGGATGAACATGTGGTTCCTGAGTGGCGCTCTTTCTGCCCCACCTGTTGGTCAAGAGACACTTGTGAACTAGAATTTATAGCACTAGACTTAGAATTACAGCCAATATATGAGCAAACTGTGTGGATGATTCAGCACATTTGAAAAGGCTTATGACCTATTTCACTCTTTATTCATACGTGAAAAAGCAATTTACAAATCTAGAAATACTAATTTGAAGAACGCTTTTTTCTATTTTTCTTTCTTACGTTCCTTTTTCCTTTAAGAAGGTAATTCTAAGTGAACAGAGTTCTAACTTCTGGAAATATGGACAATAGAGCACTAGTTTCAACTTTATGTTGTTATAAAAAAATGAGAATAGCCTGTTTATTATTTGTTTGTGTGTTTTATAAGCACAGCCAGAGGCTTCTCCTTACCAATTAGTAGCTGCAGTGGCTCCATGCATACAGATTGTAGGAGAACAAATAAATAAACACGGGGAAGGTTCTGGTGCTGAGAGACTGGAAGTACACCTATTATAGGCTACTGTGTTGCTTCCATTTCCTGTCATTGTAGTTCAAGTCAGCAAGTCTATTTTGAGCATCAATATCAGGGAGCGGAAAAGCAGCTCTGAAGAAAGAATATAGGTAGCAGCTAAAAATGTAAGAAGATGCCTGGCAACATTAGTGTTTTCTACAAATATAATTGGGCCACTTCTTGTCCCGGGCACTATCCTAGTACTGGTAAGGTCCTAATCCCAAAGACTTTACATTTGAATTGAAGAGAAAAATAGCATACCTTTAACAAATAAATAAATGGGATAAGCAGAGTCATACATGCTCTGGAGATAACAGGGTGAGGAAATAAAAATGGTAATTACGCACCTATAGCATTATGGACAGATTTTCAAAATCTTACACAATCTGTAAGTTACAAATTAGGTTGCTCTTCTCCTTTTCCTTCCCCTCCCTGCACTTCACTCATCTCCAGCCACAGGGCTCCTTGCTATCTTTCCAACACACCAGGCGCTCTCCCAGATTGGTGTCTTTCACTAACTGTCCCCTTTGCCTCACATTCTCTTTCTTCAGCTTTGAGACTTTTTCGTCTCTTCTCCATGTTTGCTTAAATGTCAACTTCTCTGTGAGCTAATCCTGACCACCCAGTCACTCCATCCTCCTTACCCTGATCTACATTTTCTTCTTATTTTTTATGACTTATCACCTTCTAAAATCCCATCTAGTTTACTTATTTACTGTTTTACTGTTGATTTTTATTGCTCCTTATCCCTATTAGAATATAAGCTAGACAAGGGGAGGGATCTTTGTCTATTTTCTTCACTGATGTCTCCCCAATACATAGAATTGTGGCTGGCCCCTAGTAGGCTTTCAGTTCGCTTCAGGAGGTAAAAACAACCACTTAGTAACCATAACAAAGAAACGGGTTCCAAGAGAAGGTGAGCAGTACAGAAGACATATAACCAAGAGCTAAGAAAACATGGGTACTGGCACCAAGAATGGAGATGACTATGATCAAGTTATGGTTTTCCTTAGAGTTAAAAGAGGCACTAATGCAGAATGCAAGTGCAAAATAAGGAGAACACGAAAATGTGCTGGGAATGAAGAATAATATGATATTTGAAAATGGATATGAATGTGGAACAGCAGAAGCACGGAAGACCCACTGGTATACCACCCAGAAGGGAAAATACTACGTAGCCCTGCTTTTGCCCAAGGATTACATGTGTCTGTTGAATATAGAACAGGCAGTGTGGATTGAAAACGTATGTGACTGGAGCAAACAGTAATAATATGGTCATGACACAACTAGAAAGTTTGTCTATGAGAGTATAGGAGTTCAACCTACCATATAATGGAGTGTCTTCAGAGTGGCATTAAGTAACCTCAATATTACCTCGCAAAAAATTGGGAGTCAACTGTTTTGAGGAGTGTATTCATATGATAGAATCATACCCCCTGGTGGCACTTCATCCACTTATCCATCGTCTACTAATTCAAGTAAAAGATATATTGAGGACCCAAGATGTACTTAATGCCATGCTAGACATTGTGGATACAAAATGACTATCACACAGACTCTACACTGACAGGGCTCACATTCACCTGTGAGATAACTGAGCTGGATATTAAAGGTTAAAATACAGCCATAAGTGAAGAACAAAATAAAGTGAAATAATTGTGAAAACAAAGTGTGAGAGTGCATGACACATTCTCAGAATAAGTCATCCATCACATTATAGGAAAAGCATAGAAGGTGTTATGGGCTGAATTGTGTCAAAGAAAGAGACTTTTGTAATTATACAGGTAGGAGCCAACAAGGGAATAAAATAGGGAGTCATAGTTAGAATGAAGATGTGGAGGTTTGTAAAGAGATTAAGGGTATACAAGGGAAGGTAAGGGATGCATCTCCTGTGGGGGGCTGGGAGGATGGGGCACCACAGTCATGCAAAGGGAATAGTCATGGTCTCAAGGTAGGGGAAAGAAATTAATTTTGGTCAAGGTTGATATCAATACACATGTGGGAAAGCTGCCAGTTCACAAGTGGGCTTTTGGATGTTCTTTGGTGAGTTTTAAACTAGATAAAAACATGAGCAAATTAACATTTTATGAATAATATTCTTTGTGTCATATGAAGAATCAAAAACAGAAGATACAGATTAAAGTTGAATTGGGGGAGGGAATGAAGTCAGGAGATGGGGGAGGGTTAGTTCTGATATTCTTGAAGTAGTCCAGGCATGAAGTCATGACCTTCAAGTAACTAAACAGAAGCAGTAATGACTCCTCACAAGGAAATAAGAAGCATTCTTTTATCTGAAATAGAAGGTATGCTGAAAGCAGTACAGAAAAAGGACCGCTTCATAGTAGATCTCACCTGGCCATGACTTTCCAAGCAATACATTTTATTTATGTTTCTGAAGAAAGTTTATTATATAAATAAATATTAAAATGCTAAGAACAATTAGCTTTCATGTTTCCTTCCAATGTAAATGGCATGAACTTCTTAAAAATTTATTGATACACATAAAGATAAGATAGCTCTCTAAAGTTCCTTAAATTACGAAGAGTAAAATGCACAATGAGAGAGACTTGGCCCATGCCATTTACTCTTCTAATGTGATATTTGTAACAGACAAAAAAGTAATGTCCTGGAATGCTTCAAGAGAAGTACTGTTAACGCACTTACCTGCAGAAAGAAAAACAGAAACTAAAGCAAAACCAACAAATATTTTGTGGGATTTATGCTTAAAAATATTATTGTGTTATCATACTTGTCAGTAGTATTGACATTTCATTATAATTGAAATAACTTTACTAGCTCAAAACGAAAATGTAAACAAAAAGAAAAATAAAAGTGTATACCAACTGAGAGAAAGTGTATGCCAACTGAGAGAGAACGAAGAACAGTAAATGAAAAAAAACTTGACACTTTGAGTCCGAAGACCAGGATTCAAAAACCTACTCTTATCAATTACCAGCTGGGTGATATTGGGGAACTTTTATCACTGAGTTTTGTCACAGGTGGGGGATAGGCTAGAGGTTAACCACTACACTACTGACTTCATAAAGGTAGGATAAAAGCCTACCTTTATGTAAGGATAAAAAGCCCAAACAAGTATGGTGATCCATTCTAATAATGGCCCCAATTTTTCATATCTCCCCATATCCCTGCCTATTGGCTCCTACACTGACTCAGGGCTTGAGTCTCTTTAGCCGGTAGGTTTTTGGCAAATTTGACATAAGCAGAAGTTGGAAAAATGACTTGTATATTGCTGTTTCCATTATTGTATTCTTGCCACTACCATGGGAATATGTAGAAGCTAGCGCAAAGGAGGGATGTGAGAAAGACACATGCAGAAACATCAGGGCCATCCACAACCATCCGGCCAGGAGCCAACCATAAACAGACGAGGAAGCGTGGCCAGTATCTGCAGGGACACCTTAAAGACTCTCAGATGACTGCAGATGTCTGAGTGCTCGGGCAAAACTAGGGAGACCACCTTCCAGCCCACGCAATCAATCATAAACAGTGATTTCTTCCAGCAACTACATTTTTTGGCCGTTTGTTACCCAGTATTCTTGTGATGATAGCTAATGTATACAGTAAGGAAGACAGAATATTCAGGAAGGACAGAAGAATTGATGGCTGTAATGAGGCATATGTGGGGAAGAAACCCTTGCCACATGGAAGGTTCACAGCATATGCAATGAACTGAAAGCTTAGGAAACTTAACCCCTCTTCTTGCGTGCCTTCTGTAGAAAAGAAAAGGCCATTAGCATTACAACCAACCACACCAGCAGAGCAGAGACAACCCAAATCTAGGCATCAGGGTGGAAAGATGGCCTTGGAACGTTTTGTTTGTATGTAAGCTAATGCTGTGTTTTTGGAATGCTCTCATACGTAATCATTAAATGGCGTATATTCTGGTTGCTTTTTTTGTAAGCTTCCACTAAGACAGCGTATGTTATATACACCGAAAGTAGATGACACACTTCTCATCAGCCAGAACAATAAAGCATTTTCAATGTGTTTCGCAAATTTTCATGCTAGAATTCTAAACATGGTTTCATTATTACATAAGACTGAAAAATTAATAAATGTATTTTCATATAGAGAATGACAGACCTTAATAGAGATTATCTCTGAAATAAGTTCTAAATGGTATTTTTTAACTAAGAAATATTCTAAATACAGAATTTAGGAAGGAAATGGCCCTATAATTATTTTCCACAAATAGCCTTATGCAAATAAATTGGCAAATATGTTTTTAATTCAGGATAGGAATGATACAATATATAACTGATGTGGTGATATTAAGATAGAGCATATATAAAATACCAGATAAAAAATAATGTAGAAAGTAGAACAAGAAGGATATGATTAAAGCTAAGTTATCTTTGATCATTCAATATGAAGGGCAAAAGGAGATGGTTCTTAACATGAAAATGAAGAAACCAAGGAAAAGTGTGATAATTAAAAATATTAGATAATAGTGAAAACTGAATATATCAATAGTCACTCCAAAAAATACATGCATTAAAGTTACTCATTGAAAGACAGTCTCAAATGGGATATAAGACAGTCGTCTCTAAGATATTTATAAATATAATAGCAGAATATATAATGATTTAAAAAGTTTGACAATAAAAATACTGGGAAAGCACTAACTAAGGATAGCTGGAATGCAACACTAATACAGTCTGAAAGGCATTATTAAGGATGAAATATTCCTATTAAGGACAGAATGATAGAATGGACTACTCAACCTAAGGACATAACAACTCAGATCCTTGACTGAGTCTTTAACAGCTGAAATTAAAAATTAAAAAAAAAAAAGCCCAAAATTACAAGTAGAATTTAATGAATCTAGAATCAGAGACAGAGATTTTTTTAACATCCCTCTCTCAGAAACTAAGATAAATTTTAAAAATAAATAATACCTTGATTTTGTAAATATGTATATCTGATTTCAACCATTAGAGGATATATCTCTATCAATCAATCAATCTGAGAGATTCCATTCCATTCAAATACGCAAAGAAGTTTTATCAGAATTGACTAACTCACTTAAATAAAATGGATAATACCTTAGAACGGTCATTAACTGATCAAAACTGACTTGGGAAGAAAAGAAGGATCAGTAGGCTTACAATCATTAAAGAAAATAGATGCATTAATATTTACTACCACTTTCCTGTCCACACGTATAAGCATCAGACACAAATTGTTTTATAGGAAATTTTTACCAAAACCTCAAGAATCTGAGAACCCTCATCTTACACAATTGTTTAAAGGATAGAAATAGAAGAAATGACACTTGATACAAATGACTTTATACAGACACTTCATATAAGATACTTTATACACTTTTGCATACACCATTACACATATAGCTGGTATAGCTTAATATAAAAAGTGTACGTGATGGGTAAAAGAAAATATTATAGACCAATTTTACTTACAAACGAGATGCAAATACCCTACATAAAATTTTATCTAACTATATCACAACAACGTAACAGCTATTCTAGGATCACAAGGATGTTATTTTTACTGTAATTCCTAGGACCCTAACCCCAAATTACACATGAAGGAAATATTACAAACAGACATGTTAGTATTAGAGCTGATTTTTTATATGGGCCTATCAACTATTTCTTGTGTAGTCACAATTTGGAAGAGTTTGACAGTAGGGATTGGTTTTAATGAGTACAACTTATTATTCAGTAGCTTTTGTGGATATATATTATATATATAATTATAAATATAAATATAGTTATAAGATATATATAATTATAAAAAATATATATATACATAATTTAGACTGTATAAAACAATCTGTCTAGTAAATAAGACAAAGAGATTGAGGAATTGAAAATGAGAAAGAATGGTTTTAACAGGTTGCTCCATGTCAATTTACTAGCAGAATGACCTTGAAGTACATGACTTAGGTTTCAGATTTACATCTTCCCTCTAACATAGCCATGCATTCACATCTTGGGTGGTTTCAGATTATACAATGTCAATGCCTGTTACAGTTTCATGAATGCACATTAAGACATATTTACTAAAGTGCAGTTCTAGAGGCAGAGATTCAATAATAAGGACATTATACCTTCAATGTTATGAATATGCTAATTTTGCTATAAAAATCAAGCAAGGAAACCTAATTTTATGTTTAAAAATAAATGTGCAAAACAAATCTGTTGAAACACATAAATACAACTGGATAACTAGGGGAATATTTTGCGTAGTAAGGATACCTCCTGAGGCTCCGGTGCATATTATAAAATTCATACTATAAATTTGAGGTACCATACTGCATTAAGTGACTACAAGAAGAAGGTCAGGTTATGAGTTTTAAGCAGATGTACATTAATCTGTGCTCTGCATACGCCAGTGTTACATTTGTGAAGAATAAGTCACCTGATATTGTGTCACCAAGAAAATTCCTTATGCCAGGTTTCTGCTCTTTAACCTTTCTCTGAATGAAGGGGAACGTGGGCCGTATAATGACTCAGTTATTGTACATGAAATAGCATGTTTATGAGATGACATATTTGAGGTAGTATATGAAGTCAAGGTTATACTCACATTGTGGCATACTACACTTAAAGTGATAGAAAAGTTGTTTTGTGACTGTATATGTTCACTTTACAATTCGTGTACCTGATTCGGGATCTGTATACCATACATTTTTCAGTCATAGCGTTTATTAAGTCATCAAGCACTCAGTAGGTAGCTAATATTTCTCTCTGAACATTAGAGCATATTAGGACTTATTAGGACTCTTGTTTTCTGCACTCTAGTCAGGAAATCACTTTGTCTCCCTCTCTGCCATTTTTCCTTTTTATATCCTCCTATGTTAGAGACAGTTAGTGTTCAACATTAAATATATTGTATATATTATACACACACACACATATGTACACATATATATTGAATGTGTGTATTACATTTCTCAAATTGCTTTGTTCTGTGGCTGGGTATATGTCTGGTTCTTGCAGTGAATTGTGAGTACATGTGTTAGATCCCACTCTCAGATCAGAAGTATCTGGTCAGCTTTTCCCCATGCTTTCTTCCCCCATCTGGCAAATGGATTTCCTTAAAGTCAGAAGATGATGGAGCCATGGGAAAAGCAGTCTTATCCTTGATTTATCAGTTGGAGGTGAGGTACTTATAGGACATTTACCCAGAAGAGCTCAACAACCTGCCTAAGATTACAAAATGAGCAATAAATAAGTTTTTTGTGTGTGTCAAGACTATGAGAATTCTTTTGGTATTTACTAAAGAAAAGTACCCATTTACTAATCTCCCTTCCTTTCCTCCTTCCTCTTAACTTTCAACTCATGTTTAGTGATCACCCAGGAGCATGTATTATAAACGTAATCAGAGAGAGAGGTGAGAGTCCCAGGCTCTGTCTTCAGGCAGCTCCAAGTAACATGGTGAAATAATGGTGAAGAAACCAAAAATTACAATTCATTCTGATGAGTGCTGTTATGGGGTTAATCCCTAAGGATGTTGGCATGCTAAGGACTCTAGGGGATGCATCCTCAGAAAAAAATGATGCTTATTCAGAACGTTAAAGGGCAAGAAGGATTTATCTAGAAGGAAGGGGAAGAAAGGCCAAACCCAGGAAAGAGCAAGTGTTTTTCAGAGTTCCAGCCAATGTCTAACAGGATATTCTTTTCTTCTGGACATTTGCTCAAGACAACAGTCTAGTAGTCATTCCTGACCACCATTGTCTTCTGTTCCCCATGGCCAATGCATCATCCAGTCTTGCCATTCCATTTTCTTAATGCTTGTTGCATCTGTCTCTTCCCAATCCACCTTCTGAGAACTTAGTATGGATAACCTTACATCTCTCATCTTAAAGGCTTTATAATTGGTCTCTAAAATTCTATTTTACCACTTTCTAATAGTGTTCCATCCAACAGTCAGAGCTGTCTTACTAAAATTTAAATATGTACATATCTCTTCCATAGTTACAGCTTTTAAATGACTTCCCATTGCCCTCCAGAAAAAAAAAATCCAAACTCTTTAGTACGGTGTGTAAATATGCTTTATGCTACGATCTCAGCTCACTTTGGTGACATCATTTTACCACGTGCCACCACGCCGTGTGCTCTATAGCCAAACCCATTCTCTGTGCTTAAGGCTAAAATAACATTTTACACCAAGATATTCTATAACTTCTCTGTGTACCTGATGACAACAAAATGCAAGCTGACACAGCTTTAAAGTGGATGATGTGCAGTAGGGGTACCTGAACAAGGGGAAATGCATACTATTGAGAGCTATGCCATGAAAAGCCTTCTAAGCCAAATTAAAGAGTCCAGACATCCACAGACTTCAAACAAACCCTGGGACTTGTGTCCATGTCAGCACCAATCCCACACAAACTGCTGATTGTTAGAGACAACTCGGTCACAAAACATTCTTCTTGGAGCTCTTGATTCAGATATCTTTATGCCATGCCTTTAGAGTCTACGTTTTTGTTGTTGTTTTGAGACCCTGAAAGAAGAGGAGATTTGTGCTGACTTCCTCCCAGCTTCCTCCTGTTTTCTTATCTCCCTAAGAGAGGAGCAGCTGCTAACAAATTAGTTGAGGTCTGAAACACTGACTTGTCTTTTTGGCAAGAAGGCAACATTGCTGTGAGTTCAAGGGTACTGTACTCTTTTAGACCACCTCTGGGCTTCTCATCTCATCTTTGGATGTACTGAATGAGTCTTGTTGACCAGAGCATGCTCCAAAGTCCTTGTTGACTTCAGCCCCCTCCTACCTTGACTTACTTTCTCAGTGCTGCTAGTCAGAGGACTAAGGTCTCATGTGGGATGAGCTGGTATAATACAAGTATTTGTTGTTTTTGTTGTGAGATAGATTATATCTATATCTATATCTATATCTATATCTATATCCCTATATCTATATATCTATATGTCTATATATGTATACATATATACATATATAGACATATAGATATAGATATAAATTTATTTAATAAATTCAAAATAAAATAAATGAAATTCAAATATAAATATATATATATATATATGTAAATTTATTCATTTATTTTTGAAATGCTGTCATGTCCTAGTTTTGAGGCCAGTCAGTGCCCCTTCTTGGGCAGCTGATTATATCCATTCCTCAACTACTTCCCTCACAGGGGTGCTCATGCTCCAGGACACCCAGCCTAATCACTGTAGCGCCAAGTACAAGACAACTAGGGCCACCTTTATGGCCTGGAGCCCATAAAATTATTCAAATTAGCTAATCCATGAAGGAGTCCATGAAACCTAGCTAACCCCACCCAGAAGGCCATACAAAAGCTGCCTCCTATAGCTCCAGTTTACTATTTCCATGCCCCTGGCTGCATCCTCCTGTGTGGTCCTGCCTAGAGTCCTTTCCTTGTTCAGAACTGTAAGTAGCCAAGAGTTCTGGCTTTCATCTATCAGAGTGTCATTGTGCCATGTCTTTGCCATTAAAAAAATAATAAATCTTATGGAACAGGTGATAAGAGAAAAATAGGAAAGTGTGTTTATTTAACCAAGATTAATGTTCTAAACCAATTTTTACAAAAGTTCTGTAAAAGGTGTTCCTAAGGGCTGCTCAGGTTTGCCAAAAAAGACTATACCTTTGTTTCCCATATCACTTCCCTTCCTTGAATGTAGTTCTTGTAGTACTCCCACCGGAGATTAAAAACAAAGTCACTATAAAAGGCAGGGGAGGATTTCAGTTTTTCTGTGTCCTTGATCACAACGTCATCAAATTATCAACAAAGGTTCACCCTTTGCCCTGGAGTATTAGTGTAGGGCTTATAAGCTGGACAAGTGCATGCACAAGCACAAACATGTGGGGCAAAGCCCGATGTGGGGAGACCCGGATTCTTATACAGCTCTAGTAGTTAGCATCCACTGACATGGTACTGTGAGGCATTTTGTGTTTTAGTTTTTATATCTCTTTGTTATGTGGAGGGTTTTTTTGTTTGTTTAAAGTTTATTTATTTTGAGAGAGCGCAAAGTGGGAGAGAGGCAGAGAGAGAGAGAGAATCCCAAGCAGGCTCAACACTGTCAGTGCGGAGCCTGATGTAGGGTTCAGAACTCACGGCCGGAGCTGAAATCAAGAGTCAGATGCTTAACTGACTGAGCCACCCAGGCTCCCCTTCTATCTCTTTGTTTAACTGAAGCTAAAGGACTGTCTAAGGGAAGGTTATTTTAACATAAAAATAGGTGGTTAAGTGGAGGTAGGCTACCATTGAAGTACAGACAGTTAGAGCTCAGGGAACTTAGTTAAGATAATATTTTGTAGATAACTACGTAAAAGGTCATACTGCTTTTTTCTAAGGCAAAGAGAATTCTAGAAATATTTATTTTTGGTTAAGAAAGCACTGAACTTCTGCAACATTTGAGTGTCAACTCAGATCATCACTGGAGTAAAAATATCTCCCAATACAGTATAACTATCTAAATTATGAGTAATGAACAAATAATCTAATAGATACTTATAATGTCCTGGATTCTAGATGACAGTATACTGTATGTGAATAGATGACTGAGAGACTCATTCTTCACCTACATGTATCATCAGAAAATGCTCCAGAGAAGAACTAAGGTAATAACTGGGGCAACAAATGTTTTACTTTTGATTATGGCTTAAAAATGTCTTTCAAGCATGGATCTGGAAAGGAATTTGGCAATGAATTGCATATGTTATAAAGATCAGAAGCTGAATGAAAAAATTCTAGTGGGTCCTGAGGAATCAAGTTTTATCCTGATAGGTGAGTTTCTCTAGTATGGTATTCACATAGTCTTCCATATGGAAAAAGAAAAAAAACTGGAGAGAAGAAATTAAAGTATTTTCAGTGTATGCCGGTTTGTTGCTCCTTAAGTAAATATTTATTAAGCTTTATTTTTATACTGTATCTCATTGGAAAGTTATGACAATCCTATAGAGAAAATATTTTCTTTTCTATTTGCAAGAGTAAAATTGGGCTCAGGGGGTTAAGTGGCTTTGCCAAATTTACATTGTTAACATGTGACAGAATCAGAACCAAATTCTTTAAATCCTGTGCACTTTCTAAGACATCATGCTACTGTTAAAGACAGAAGGGAGTCTCACACCAATGATCCTTGGAGAAGAAACTAAGTTACCAGAGGACCAAGGAAGTCTGGAGAATATATTCTGTAATGAGACTTACTCTACACTGGGGTGTTTAGCATCTAAAGTGTAAATATGTGGGGGGCCGGGCCCCGGTGCTAGGCTGAGACCGGGTCGAGCAATGTTCCCCGTTGACTCAAGCCGACCCGGTGGTTCCCCCTCCCATTCCCCCACTCTCAAGGGCATACGAAAGCCTCGTCGAGGCTGAGAAAGTTAATTCCTGAAGCCTGTGGTCTGCAGGTGTTGGCAGTAATGCTACCTCCCTTTTTCTACCCCGAGTCAGATAGACACAAACATGGGAACTGTGTTTTGCTAGCAATCTATCAACAAGGTCTTGTGACCTGTTCAGAAAGTTCACAAGGTACACAGAACTAAATGTTCTGGTCATGTGAAACCTGTTTATTCTTAGAATGACCTGATCCATAAGAGTCTTATATTATAAACGATTGTGTACAGCAACAATAAAGCCGTCACTTGGGCCATCAGCCCAGGGGACCCTCCTGTTCCCAAACTTTCTCTTCTCTCTTTTTTTCTTGCATTCCCCTACCCTCAGGACCCTGACCTCGGTGTTTGTCGCGCCGGCCGCGACATAAATAATTGAATTATGTTTATTGGCTGTGTTTTATAAAACCGTTACTTTACAAAAATTCTCCATGTAAATAAAATCAGTCTCTATGAAAAGAGAAATCAAGGGGAAGAATTTTTGCCTACCATTGAGCCAGCATTTTAAGAAGCATATACGGATGGTGGGTCTGAAGGGGTGGAGAATTACAAAGTGGGGTGACATTTAGAAACAAGGCCAGAGAAGGATTATCCAACCTATTTTTTTTTCCATATGGAAATTCCCTTCCAGAATCATCCTCCTCTTCCAGAGCTACAGAGGATGATGGATCCAATTTGAATGATAACAAGCTTTCTCCATCCAGCTTTATTATGGGCTTCTCCAATTCTCACCTTCTATGCTGTCTGCGTTTCTCTACGTACCACTCATAATTTTCTTATTGAAAATGGGAGCCCTTCTAAAATTATGAACTCTTCTAGCCTCATGAAATAAGAGTAGGCAAAGGGGTATATTGGACATGACGGAGGAAGGCAGGAGTAAAATTTAGGAACTAAAATTTAGTGGTTTAGAAATGCAAACAAGGGGCGCCTGGGTGGCTCAGTCGGTTAAGCGGCCGACTTCGGCTCAGGTCATGATCCCGCGGTCCGTGAGTTCGAGCCCCGCGTCGGGCTCTGTGCTGACAGCTCAGAGCCTGGAGCCTGTTTCAGATTCTGTGTCTCCTTCTCTCTGACCCTCCCCCATTCATGCTCTGTCTCTGTCTGTCTCAAAAATAAATAAATGTCAAAAAAATTAAAAAAATATATTAAAAAAAAAGAAATGCAAACAAACTTAGTTCTATAGCATTCAAATTAAATTTTACTTTTAATGTGACTTTTTATGGCTGTAAGAAGTTATTTAATGATATTATTTAAGCAGTTTGAATGGAAGTAGGATTGATATTAATGCATTAAATATGAACTTTTACTTAAAATAAATTCATTCTTCAAAATGATGCTGAGTATTTTTTATAAAGTACTACAATATTCAAATAACTAAAATGAGCATGAGTTAGGTCTTAAATATGCTTATAGGTTAATAACAAGCCCATAAATGACTAACGAATGGCGAGGAGAGACTGCAGAAAAAAACTCATCTGTGTAATGATAGCACCAGATGATATCTGATGACCATCAGTTTAATGTTTTTCTCATGATTTCACTATCTATTAACCATTACTTTAATATCACTTCAAGTAATACTAACAAGAATTATTGTATAAACATGTGAACGTAACAGAGAAACAGTAAGCAAACTCCATAGATGTCTCAATGGCTTGTATGTAATGGGCCACAAAGTGTTGTAACAGGTATGGCTCTTGGTGTTTTCTTTTGTTTAACTACAGATTTATTAATCACACCACCACAGGACCAATATAATAATAATAATAATAATAATAATATTTTGGTTTAGGGGAATAATGAAAACTTTCATAGAATGACAGACAGAAACAAAAATGTCGTATGTAGAAAGCATATGATTAACTAGATATAATTTTAACATACACACTTGGATCACTGCAGTATTAAACCAAGAGAAGCATGTGTCTGTGAGTTCTAAATATTCTAGTGTCATTCGGTATTTGTTTTTATTACAAAGTCATCTTATAAAAGTTAACTCAAATTCCTTTTTAGTTTTTGGGTTGTTTGCCTGTTTTTAATAAGTTGTTCTTAGAAACATCTTAAAAGAGTAGAAAAGGATGCGGGCTTTGGAATTACAAATCTGGGTTGGAAACTGAGCTTATCTCTAACAAACTGTGTGACTTTGGACAAGCATCTCATCCTCTTTGGGTTTTCATGTTTTCAACCTTCAAATTAGGGATAATTTATAAGACTGAAAATTAAAATATAGTGTGCTTGGTTCTTTGCCTGGTATATTATTAATAGCTCATCTGTACATTAGTGTGTGTCTTTCATGTTTTATAGCAAGAACCATATATATATTTCTCCTTTCATAGAACTTAACACAGCAATACAACAGATGTGTCTGCTAGTGCTTATTATTCCTGTTAATACTAATCCCCACATTACTGCATGATGGAAACAGCAAGAGAAAATTTGAAAAGCCAGTTTAAAAATCTTCTTTGTCTATACAAGATTGCTATAAGTGGCTTCCATCTACTTAGAAAAATGATGTCAATCTGTTGCTTTAATTCTCATGCTGTTGTATCATGAAATGCAGTATCATTTTCATTTTCTGAATGGGGATATCTTAGATTAGGCAAGTAGGATGTATAAAGAACCCCATGTAGAGATTTAGACTCAACAAAATCCCATAGAATTTTTAAAATTTGTCCACATAGCACTAATACTTTCCAATTCTTCATCTTTAAGTGTCTATAATAATTTTGTGCTCCTTCCCTAGACTAGGTAGATATCCACAGGTATATCCATAGGAAACACATTTTTATAATCTCCTTCCCAAACGTTAATAGGTTAACAAATGTTTTCAACACATCCCCTTACTGGCCCTACACTTTCACCTGGATATCCTTCTTCACTCTTAAGACTACTCAACCATTACCTTCACCAAGAGTCCATTCTTTAGTGAACTTGCCAATCTAGATTCTATACCTCTGTCCTCACCACTTTCTTGCACATACCTCTATCCCCACTGAAATTATTTCTTGGCTGAATATTGCTCTCACCAGGTTGTATCTTTTTTTTTACTTATTTATATCCATATATCAACTGGTATCTGACACAGTCAGTATTCAATAAGTGCTGTTAGATTAATAGAATGGAGGATTTAATGGAAGAAGATGTGATGCTCATGTCACTAAGTTCCTAAGCAGGTGACCATATGTCTATGCCCAATCCACTATAATAATAGTAGCCAACACCAACAAAGCACTAAGATGTTCTGACATTGTGCCTGGAAATTTATGAGCAACATTTTGTTGTTCCTATGGGGTAATATTAATATTATCAGTGCCACTTTAGAGACAAATAAAATTAAGTTTAGCAATGTTAAGCAAGTTGTCCTAGACTACAGTACTTATTTGATACCCAAGTTAACTGGGCTCTGAAACATGTTCTCCTTCTCCCCACCATGATGCCTTCCATCTTTTACTAAAACTCCAAAAATTCTATGTATATAGTTTTGACATCCACATATTTATAAAACATGAAAGGCAATACAGTTTTCTTCTATTTTGATCCGTATGATGACTTTTTAAGATAGAACCCCCTGTAAGAAAAAAAAAAAAGGTGAAGCCTTCCATTACATATTGTATCTGCAGGCGTGCCTTTCATTTTTAACTAAATAACAATCCAGTTGGTAAAATAAGGTATTTTGTTAATCAGATACTGTGGATAGTGATTGCCATTTGGTATTTTCTACTTTCCAAAAAAGAATGAAAAAGAGAATCACTGTACTCACAACTCACATTAAGAACTAGATAAAGCACAGTTTTTATGTGGTGATTCCAAAGGTTGTTCAGAATCTGATAATTCTTCAGGATATTCACAATGGCAATATTCTTCACGGTAATGTCAGGGAGGTGAGAGATAAAAAGAATTTTGTTGTTGAAATTCCATTTCAGTGAACTGCGGCTTACTAACATTGTCCTTTAAAAAAATACCCAAGACCTGAATTCTTTTAATTATTTAAACACATTTGCACACCACACACACACACACACACACACACACACACAGAGTCTTTATCACATTTCACAAATATATAGTTATTTTGAGAGAAGGCATCTTCTCTTTGACATTTTTCAATCTTATTGAGCATTACTCACACAGGGAAATCCATGGGCATCTGTCTTCAATGCAATCATTTGTAACCCGTTTGGATAATTGAACTGTCAACTTGGCCCCAGCAAGGATCCCCTGGCCATTAGAACATTTGTTTGCTTTGTAGTAGTCAGTGCTTTCATTTTCATATGCCTTGTTAGTGCAAATAGCACTGCCTCAAAACTATTAAGAAGAAAAAAAATGCTCGGTGCCACACATGAGAATAAACTGCCAAAATAATGTATATGTAATTGGAATGATAAGTAATCTGTCACCAAATCCGACATATCAGTTTTATTTCTCTTACCAGAAATGCCCAGCCTGACTTACTTATGCTACAGCTGTCTTTGTTAAGCATAAATGTTTTAAATTTTAATTTTTCCATGTGTAGTATATTGATGTTTTGCAACCTGATTTGTTCCAGAATCCTACCAAAAAATATTCACAGCTGGATGGAAATATAATGCATTTATGCAATTCTAAGAATTATTTATGCTTCTTTTGTTGTTGCATGTATCCTTAAAAAACAGAAAGGCTAAAAATATTCCATACAAATGCACATTCCCTTTGAAAGTTCTTTTTGCAAATGAATTTTGGATTCCATTTGACCATGGCTGAGACTGGCAAGCCAAGATGTCAAGAAATTTTTGGATCACAAGTAACTAATGTTATCTCAGATTGAGCAAGAATACAAGTTTCCTTGTAGAAAGGCAACAATACAGTTGCTTGTTCAGTCTGTAAGCAACAAAGACTACACTGAAATTCACTGCAAGAAAGGCTTCACTTCCACAGTTTGGGGAGAGAGTTGTTTTTTGTCTGACTTCCTCCTTCTTAGACACTTGCTAAACCACATAACCTCAAGTTTTGTTGTTGGAAATTGCCATAGTTACAAAGACAAGGCTTGTTGTCAATGGAAGAATAAAACAAAGTTAAATGCAGCCTGTTTCTTAGAACAATTATTGTTTTTCTTTACGACTCTCTACGGGAAAATTAAAAGGAAACTTCCTGGTTTTTAATCACACAGATTTAACTGTTCAGTGCATTCTTCAATGAACACTTAATAAAATACAGTACTTGAAATGACTTGGGGTTTGCATCTTATTTAACATTAACAGTTTAGATTATTGGGAAGATAATGTTTGCATGTTTGCCATCAAATCTGCCAAGTTTTTAGGGTGTTAGGGCTTGATATCCTCAAACCATAAACATGATATTTGATAACTTAAAAACTTAAACTGCTTTCAGATTTATACTGCTATTCATGATTTTCACATAATAGTAGGAGTGAGGAATCCAAGAGAAGATTTGGAAAGGAGTAATTTAGAAACTAGAAGTTTAAGATTGAGCCTCCCTCATTTAGATATATAAACACAAAACCTAATTTTATTGTCTTCCTTGAGCCACAGTAACATCTATGTCTTAGTCTATGTGGGCTTCTATAACAAATATACCAGACACTGGCTTACAAACAACAAACATTTATTTCCTAAATTTCCGGAGGCTGGGAAGTCTAAAACCATGGTGCCAATAAATTTGGTGTCTTATGAGGGTCAGCTTTCCAGCACAGCTGACTTTCTGCCTTAACCTCACATGGTGGAAGGGACAAGAGTGTTCTTTGGGGCCTCTTGCCCTAATCCCATTCATGAGGACTCTTCCTTTTGACCTAATCACCTCTCGAAGACTCCACCTCCTAATACCATCACATTAGAGGTCAGGATTTCAACATAGGAATTTCAGGGGGACACAAACATTCATAGCATAGCATGCTGTCACACACTAAAGACATAATCTGAGATGAGCTCAAGATCTCCCTGAAACTCAGTGCTGGGTTGCATCAGACACTAGGAGTAAACAAGAATTGAAGATCTGGAAGCATTTAGTCATTTATATATCCTCAGAAGGCATATATAATTCCGGCAGCTTCTCTGAAGTACTAATTCATTCATTTATTTATTCATTAATTTTAACAAACATTTGGTGAGGACCTGCCATGTACTAGTTAGTGAAGATCAATGCAGGGCTTGTGGAAGCAGCAACCTATCAAATTTAAATTGAGGACAGAGGGAAGATTCTAATGAGCCCCAAATGTGAAGTAATTCTGAGTATAGGAAGAAAGTAGACCAAGGATATATGCAAACAATATGTTTGGACGGGCATGGCTAGGGAGAAAGGAGGGTTAAAGTTGATACGTACAAGCATATTGTGGAAGAGTGGGTAGTTAACCAAAAATAATTCCAAATACCAAAGTCATGGTAAGCTTAACGCTAAAGAGTTGTTTCAAAATATTCAACAAATATTTACTATAAAAAGAGTAGCAAAACCGGAAGGAAGAGCCCTGTCATTAAGCAGGATCTAAAGTTGAAGTTAGTTGTGGGAAGGGAGGTCAGATGTCAGGGGTGGGAGCTCATTAGTTTTAATCACAAGAAAGCCAAGTCAGAGAGAGCACAATATGGATGTGAGCTTGCCCCGGGATATGTCTGTTTGGGTGTTTGCCTTAGATAGACACTCTCTACTTTTTTGAATAAAGGGAATATATTGTTTCAGATTATAAAATCATACATATTTATTTTCTACAATTTCCTATATTCTAAAGAGTACAGACTCAAGACTCAGGTAGTCATTGTTTATGATTACATGGCTTCCCTTCCCTGAGGCACATGCTGCTTTATACAGGAAGAACACATCCAATATAACAGTTTGCTTACTTTCTTCACTTAATATCACCAGTGGTTTCTCCAATAAATATAATTTCAGTCACTGAAAAGAAAAGTTCATTTTTTAGCCTGTAAAGCATTTGATCTCTTTCAAATAATATCTCTGAAAGACTCATAGACTATAATTTAATTAATCTTCACCTGATTGTTCTACATCAAAGAAAAATATCAGGATCAAAAACCTTTCACTTTACAAATACAGTTCCTGGATAAAGGCAAGGGGAAAGTGTTACCAAAAAAAGTACCTTTACTCTCTATGTTCACTCTGGTTTGCTTTTTACCTCCTTGTTTTTCACTGAATGTCCGTTTGCCTCAACCACAGGTGCCTAGAGTAACTCATCGAGGGTATAGATATTGTGGCTTCCTATGATTTTTCAGATTGTCGCCCACAAAATGTCAAGTCCATCTAGAGATAAACATAGAACGAAAAAACATATTCCAGAATAAGAAAATATTAAAATATAAATATGCATTTTGTATATGTATAATATTAATAAGCTGTGTATTGATACAAATACAGTTTATTTTTGTCTTCTACAAAAAGGCTGTATTTCTCGATTGTGGATGTTAGGTGAAACAATGTTCTCACCAGTAAATCTTGCTGCTAATGAACTATTAGCAACTCCTTCTCATACTTGCTAAAATTTCATGCCAAGCTCCTAGATTACCCTATGCAGAACAGTTTATTCCTTTCAGATGGTTTATACGTAAAATCCAGCCAGTATTGGGTATTTTGCAATGTATTATTATTAAAAATAGTCTTAGCACTAATATTAATATACATTCAACAAGCCTCTGAGAAATGCTATTTTTATTCTTTTAAAAAAACACAGGTATTAGATGATAGATAAGACTGCAAGATAGATAGAAATTCAGTCCGATTTCCTGCAGGTCTGTAAGAACCTTAATGAACTTATCTCCTTGACAACTTGTGATTTAGCTGCCCAGATCCACCTTTGAGAAAAGTGATATTCCCCAGTGTTACTCAAGAGCATAAGATGAGTTTTAGGTTGCCAAAACTTTCATTAAAATTTTATGTAACCATTCTCTAGAGCATGGGACTTGCATAATACCTTACTATCCATGAATTATGCATGTCAGTTTCTATATTCACCCTATTTTTATGTTTAGTCTTTAAGTGTATTTATAACAGGGTTCCCATAAGCTCATTATGCTGTAAATATATTTAAAAAAGAAGTATACTGTGTCACTGGTTGGAAACAACAAAAATCTTAAGGAGGGTCAAATTTATATGCATTAATATGTAACTAAAAACCCCTATCTGTGATTCCCCATCAAAAGTTGAAGTCATCCAAAGACATAAACTAGATATTTAATGAAATCTCTAGTACATACAATCCCCAGACACTGTAACTTAAAATTTAGGGAGCAAATTTATAGGGTTTAAACATTGAAAGTATCAAATAGGAAAGCAGTCCTTAATTCTCAAAGCCAGAATCAAGAAATCCAAGGTAAAATTTTACTTAAGACAAGGTCCCTTTTTTTTTCAATATATGAAATTTATTGTCAAATTGTTTTCCATACAACACCCAGTGCTCATCCCAAAAGGTGCCCTCCTCAATACCCATCACCCACCCTGCCCTCCCTCCCACCCCCCATCAACCCTCAGTTTGTTCTCAGTTTTTAAGAGTCTCTTATGCTTTGGCTCCCTCCCACTCTAACCTCTTTTTTTTTTTTCCTTCCCCTCCTCCATGGGTTTCTGTTAAGTTTCTCAGGATCCACATAAGAGTGAAAACATATGGCATCAAGACAAGGTCCCTTTTATGCTTACACATTGTTTTAACTCACTGAGCTTATATAGTGCTGTGTTGGGAGGCCCAAGACCATCCCAGGTTCAGTGATTTTCTAGAAAGACTCACAAGAATCAATTCAAGATTTATTATAGCAAAAGAATAAAGAGTAAATGCAGCAAAGAATGACAGTGCATGAGACAAAATCCAGAAAAACCAGACCCCAGCTTCCAAGAGTATTCTCCCCTTGAAGTCACACATAAGGCATACTTGATTCCTTTAGCATCCAATAGTGATAAACACATGTGAAGTGTCTCCTAGGGAAGCTCATTTGAAATTCAGTGCCCAGGGTGCCTGGGTGGCTCAGTGAGTTAAGCATCTGACTTTGGATTTCGGCTCAGGTCATGATCTCACAGATTGTGAGTTTGAGACCAGCATCAGGTTCCATGCTGACAGCACAGAGCCTGCTTGGGATGCTCTCTCTCTCCCTCTCTCTCTCTGCTCCATCCCAGCTTGTGCATGCATGTGTGTACATGCACACACACGCACACATGCACTCTCTCTCTCTCTCAAAGTAAATAAACTTTTTTAAAAAAGTAATTGAAATTCAGTTTCCAAAGTTATTAATGGGAGAAGTTCACGTAGACCCCCTCTGCCTAGTTTGTACCAAAAATCCAAACTCCCAGAAGGAAAGCAGGTGTTCAGCATAAACCACACTGCTTGTACAGCTTAGGCAGAGGGAACCACTCTTCTTGGTTCTGGGAATAGTGGGAATTCTTCCATGCCCAAGTTCCTAGACGCTAGCCAGGGGCCAGTCCTGCAAGCAGGCCTTTCTATGTTAATTCTTCTGTGCTCATATGCCATTTTAGGAAATTCATTGTTTTGATTCATATGTATTTTTTTTTCATATCACTTAAGACTAATTTTATCTTAAGGGAAAATATGTGTTCAAATGCAGATGGGAAGAGATGTGTGGTAACACATCCTTATACAGAATTCCAATCATATAGATTCAATCAAATCTTGAATTCCAGTCATATAGATTCAGTCAGGTTTTGAGGAGATAACCTCCAGAGCATAGATAATAGTAAAATAGGAAGTGATGAGTTTTTTTATATGTATTACTTTTGTATTTATATGTATTTTTTATATGTATTACTTTTGTTTTTAGTTTTACTTATTTTGAATAATGGCTGTTTTTGACAGCTGGCTTGAAAATTCCTGCAAATTACCCTTCCATGAGCTGTCTTTGTCATACACGCCATTAGTACAAGCACATGTCAATCCTCTGCTCTCATCATGTCTGCTAATATTCTACTATCACCTCTCCAAGTCAAGGGATGGGAAGTATATTCTTTCCATGAAGATAGGGGAGAAGCCTGAAAGATTTACTAAAAAAATCTCTAATGTAATACACAAACTCCTATTCTGAATAGCATTTTACAGTTTTTATAGTGTTTTCATGTACCTTAACCATACTTAATTCTGATTTAATTTGATGGATAAAAAAAGTAAGTCCTGGTTTGGTTCTTTAACCGGTATCATCCATTCAATGGTAGGATATAGGCAAGAAGCAGGGAAGGGAGATGTTTCTTAGTTTTTATTTTATGTAGGTGCCCTAAATTTAAACTCAGAGCAATATGTCTCAACAAAGAATAAGGCTAACTTTGCCAAGAGGCTTATAAACTCTCACCGGACTTTGAGTTTATAGTTTCTAGGCAACTTCCTTCCAAGATTCTGTTTAAGGTCTCTTCCAGTGCATGATGCTTCTTGAAATGGAAGATTTCCAAGTCTGTAGTCCATGGGGCTTGTTTCCAACTTTTAAATGCCTTGCAGCCTCTAACAGCTCAGCTGTGTGAGCGTATTTTTAAGCTGGACCACTTATACTAATCCTGTTTGGAGATCACTAATTCCCTTTCATCTTGGAGAAGTGTAGGCTGCTCCTGAGGCCAATGAATATATGTCCTACTGGAGAAGTTCTATCTCATATGATGTTATGACCACACTAGTTATGAACTAAAAACAGGAGGTGATATGTCAATGGAGAGAACACTTGTGTGATTTACATTCAGTTACTCTCATCACCAGAATCATTTTAACTCCTCTTTAAAAAACTAATTGTAGGGGCACCTGGGTGGTTCAATCAGTTAAGCGTCAGACTCTTGATTTTGTCTCAGGCCGTGATCTCACAATTCATGGGATCCAGCCTTGTGTCAGACTCAGCACAGAGCCTGATTGTGATTCTCTCTCTCTCCCTCTGTCTCTTTCTCTGCTCCTCCCCCACTTGTACACATGTTCTGTCTCTCTCTCTCTCTCTCTCAAGATAAATAACAAAAAACAAACTTAAAAGAAATAAACTAATTGCCTCAGAGTTTTCTCTCTCGAAGATTATAGAACCTCATAGAAATGACTGTCCATTCTCCTTTAGTGCTGAAGAGTCTCCAGGAGACATTTCACGAGTAAACACCTTTAGGACTTACAGATTGTCTATACCACAGCCACCACTCCTCCCTCTAATCTGTTCTTCTCCTTGTCTCTGGGTCATGTTCATTTGTGTCTTATCTTCCAAAATAGCTTTTAAAGCCTTTCAGGATAAGACCTTTATTTACCTACCCACTGCATCATTTCAGACTCTTTTAAAGCATATACTCCAGTTCGTAAAGGAGGACAGGACAACAACTACTGTCTACAATGTTATTTTTTACAGCACTTAAATTTACTCCTCAGTCGGGGATGTATGTGCTTATGCAGAACTCATTAAATCCACAATTATTTCATGCCAACAAATATTCCAGGGATGCTAGCATAGAATGCCTTCTGGAATCTTGCCTTAGGTTTGTAATTCCCCTCTCTTTCCCATCTCTTTGACCCGGCCACAGCAAACTATCTGCATCCCTGTCCCCTGTTCCACAGTTTGTTTTCCAAACTGCTGGATATTCTGTCTAGAGTTGCCACCTTCAGCCTGCTGATACTTAAAATTAGTTTCAGCATGACTTCCCCTAGAAAATTGTCCTTGATCCCAAAGTCTGGGTTAGAGACCTATCTGCATTTTCATCTATGATATAACTATGTTTACCTTGATATTTACTATACTGTAATTATTGAGTAATATGCATGGCTCTACTAAATTCATAAGCCCCTTAAGGACAGGAGACCTATTGTACCTGGCCTTTTGTTTGTAGCACAATATAGGTCTAGCAAAATATAGGCCCTCAATACATGCTTACTGAGCATATCAATGAAAATTTAAAAAGTTGTAGAGATGCTTCTGCTAAACAGGTTAATACAACTGCAGGTTTTTCACTTCAGGTGTGTTGTCTTTGTTTTTGTTTTGTTTTTTTAATATATGCTTTCATCTCTGAAGAATGCTCTGTTCCTCCCTCTCGGCCTAAATTCTATGGTCTCTCCAGGCCCTGGATTAGGGCCACCCACCACAAGTCAGGAGGGATTCCTTCATCCAATGAACCGCTCTCTTGAACTTTGTATTCTGTTGCCTTAATAGTCTATGCTATATTTTTTCATTTTATATTTTAGGAACTTTTTTTCTGACTATAAAATGCATGATTAATTTGGAAATTAGAAAATATAAAGAAAAAATAAAGATAATATGCATTGCCTTAGGTGGTGATGATCATTGTAAACACGTAATTATGTATAATTAAAAGTAACAACTTTGTGTGAATTTTCATTAATATTACATCATGTGTCCTTTCCACTTTACCACATGGTCTATAAAGTACAAGGGAGGAAAGGATGTACATAGACATTTCACCACTTGAGACTGTCACTGACATATTTGCACACTGGACATCCTGGCAACCATCTTGGCTCTGAATGAAAGTCTAAAAAGAGATAAAGAGACAAAGAGTAAGGAAAATAAAGCGTTATACTATTTTAAATGTAATCCTTTTGGACAGCTAAGCCGGACTAAGATTTCAAGGGGTAATTCCGTACACTCCATGAAGTTCCAAGGGGAAACAGCCGAGAAAAAAAAAAGAAAAAAGAAAAGAAAAAATTGTGTCTGGAATAGATAGCCATTGATAGTAAAGGTTGTGAGATTAAGATAAATTGTTCTATTTGAAGCCTTTTTGGTTGTTGAATTTCACCAACTCACTCACTCTCTCTCCTCCCCCCCACCACGACTGCCTCCCCCAATAAATGCTAGTGATTTATTGTCGTCATCATCACTATATTCTTCTCAATTGTTCCACACCAAACATCTTCCTGGGTTTCTATTACAGATCCCTGATTATCTTTGGCAAAATAAGTCCATTATTATGACTTAAGTCAAGTAAGATACTCTTCATGATGAACTTGGGTTTTTCAATTCTGTCTCCTGTACTTCCCTTTGAATATTCCGTGTGAGGTCTAGGTTGCTCATCTATGGTCTGAAATTTGAATAATAAGGGCAAGGCACTGGTGTCAATGAAAGAAGCAGGGATTTGGAGAAACAGTAAGAGACATTTAGAAGACAAAATTGGCAGGAATTAGAGTAATCAAATATCTGAGGTGCCCAGATATAGAAAGCACTCAAGTACTGCTTCTTAATACGATTCTTGACAATATTTCAGTTCATAATTTGAACAAAAGGAGACTATTATATGAATATAAACTATGTGAATAAAGATTTTTTCCCATTACAAAGCTAATAAGTGGTTGTTACTGGAAGTTCGCACAACATAGAAATGTAGAGGAGAGCAAAAGCAAGTAATCATTTTTTCACACCCTAAAAAGAGCCACTATTAAGGGTTAGGTCATTATAGTCCTTCTGTTTTCCATATTGCACCATCTTATGAACTGTAAGAAAGTACTTGAATTTAAACTGGGAGGTACTAAAACACAGCTTAGGTTTAGGGAACTGTAAGAATAAAGCAAATGTTTATATCTATATTTGACAAGCCAGATGTCAAAAAGCATTTTGTTTGCTTTCCTAAAATGGCTTCCTTATTCCCAAAGGAGTCCATTTTCCTGCCCTGCAGTCACATAAATAATGTGGTGCTCTGCAGATGGACATCAGGTGTTGCTGGGGAAGCAAGAATCTTGTACCATTCTCACCGGGCTCACCCTGAAAACATCAAGCGCAGTCACTTCAAAGTTAACAAGAGCATTGCCAACCTGCTCAGTGTAGGGACAGAGGCTCAGGCTATTCCTAAGACAGATGTGCCTGTGGATTGAGCACAGCTTGATAGTTAACAGTTGAGGAACTAACTTCCCAATCACAATGTTTTTTAAAAAAAAGAAAATAGGGGCGCTTGGGTAGCTGAGTCGGTTAAGCGTCCACCTTCGGCTCAGGTCATGATCTCACAGTTCGGGTTCATAGGTTTGAGCCTCTAGGTGAGCTCTGCGATGACAGCTTGGAGCTTGGAGTCTGCTTCAGATTCTGTGTCTCCCTCTCTCTCCCTCTGTCCCCACCCGGCTGTCACTCTGCCTCTCTCTCTCTCTCTCTCTCTCTCAAAAATAAATAGACATTAAAAAATTTAAAAAAATAATAAATAGAAAAAAGAAAGTACATAATAAAATGCTTGCCTAGTCCTCTTTACTGCTTGAAAATACACTACTTTCTTACTTGTGAGAATTCTGAAAAGTATACTTTTTTTTTTTTTTTTTGAGAGTATAGAGAGGGAACACAGGGATATACTCTTGACAACATACCCATCCTTGAATGGTGGAAATTGTGCTTCATTCTTTCTTTACTCTTAATTATGATTCAGTATCTCCATACTCTACAGTGAATAAACAAATATGAAAGACAATGGGAAAACTCCACATACATATTATTTCAGCATCTCCCAATCTTCTCCTTGCCCGGAAGTCATTACAGTGAAGGAGATGAGTAGAGAAGATACATCCACACTTCACCAGTTAGGTGCAAGGTGTACTCAGGAAAGTTATCTCTGATCACCCTATGAAATTACAAATGCTGCCACATATAGCCCCTTTCCCCACTGTATTTTCTCCATAGTACTTCCTGTCTTCTATTATACTTTTTATATGTATTTATTTTGCATTTCATCTTCCCCCCCTACTAGAATACAAGCAGCAACAAGGCAGAGATTTTTATTTACTATTTTTCAAGAGGCATATTGCTTATAATACTTGATGTACTATTTTTTAAGAGATTCCATTTTTTAAGTTTATTTATTTATTTTGAGAGAGAGAAAATGCGAGCGCATGCATGTGAGTGGGCAGGGGAGGGGCAGAGAGGGGGGAGAGAGAGAATCCCAAGCAGGGGGGGGGTCACTGAGGGGCTCCATGTCACGACTATGCGATCATCACCTGAACCCCTGAGCTGAAACCAAGATTTGGTCACCCAACTGACTGAAGCACCTAGGGGCCCCTTGACTTACTACTCTTGATGCTTCATAAATATTTGTTGAATGAATAAACCTCAGTTTTCATCAGTTTAAACATGATCGAATTATTGATTTTGTCATGATATGACACCAATGGCTACTGATCTGTATGTATATTCATTCATTACTTTCAATCACAGACTGTGATATTTAGTCTGTGACTAAAAATAATTTTACTTCTTCCTTTCCTAATTTGTATGCTCTTATTTGCACAACCAGATCTTTTAGCACAGCTGAATATGAGTGGCAGGAAGAAATACCCTTGACTTGTTTCAGATCTTTTACCATGAAGTATAATTATACATTTTTTTGTAGATGCCTTTTAATCAGGTTGAAGATTGAAGAAGTCTCCTCTATACCTAGTTTCCTGAAAGATTTAATCAGAAATGGATAGTGGGGTGGTAATGCTCTTTTCGTGTCTATAGAAATATTTTTTTTTAGTTTGTTAATAATGGTGAATTGAATTATTGATTTTTCCTATGTTTTTATTGTAGTAAAATACACACAACACATATTCCACCACCTCATCCGCGTCTAAATGTACAGCTCACCTACATTCATGATGTTGTCCATCCATTTCTGTATCTGTTTTCATCTTGCGAAACAAACTGTGCCCATTCCTCTCTCCCCATAGTCCCTGGCAACCACCATTCTGTTTCCTGTCTCCATGACTGTGACTATTTTAAGTACTTCATGCAAGTAAAATCATACAGTATTTGTCTTTTTGCGACTGGCATAGTTAGCACTGTGTTCTCACCATTCCTCCATGTTGTAGCGTATGCCAGAATCTCTTTCCTGTTGAAGACTGAATAATATTTGGGGGTGCCTGTGTGGCTCAGTTGGCTAAGCCTCCAACTCTGGATTCGGTCAGGTCATGGTCTCATGGTCGTGAGTTCGAGCCTCCAGTCAGGCTCTGTGTTGATGGCGCGGAGCCTGCTTAGGATTCTCTCTCTGCCCCTCCCCTGATCACTCTCTCTCCCTCTCTCCCTCAAAATAAATAAACTTTTTTAAAAAGCCTGAATAATATTCCATTGTGTGTGTTACTAGCACGTTTCATTTATTAGTCAGTGGACACTTAGGTTGCTTCTGAGTAGGGAAAGGGTTAACATAAGGCAGGGAAAGATAAGGGACCTTCTGGAGACAGACTGCAGCTGCAAGTGGGAGGCTGAGGAAGTGGCAGCGGAGTTTGGGGAAAAGGAGGATAAGATAAGCATGTTCCGGACCTGCCTGAGCTAGGTACCATGCATGAAGTCTCACAAACTTTCTGATAAGGTCCCAGTAAGAAGTCAGGAACAAAAATCCTTGGCGGCTGCCTACTAGGGACCCCTCTCACTCTTGAGAGCTTTGTACTTTCTCTCAATAAACTCTATTGCTTGGCTCACTCTCTGTTGTCCACAGGATTCATTCTTAGACTCCGTAAGACAAGGACCAGTTCTCTCCCACACTCCTGTAACACTTTTACCATTTAGCTATTGTGAGTAATGCTGCTATGAATATGGGTGTACAAATCCAATAATAAGGCAACTCTGAAAATCAGATTCTCCCTTTCACCAGGTTTTGTGTGTGTGTGTGTTTGTGTGTGTGTGTGTGTGTGTGTGTGTATGTATTTACTTTGTTTGTTTGTTGTAGGCTATCTCTGTGCTTAAGATTAGCTTGTGATATAAATTTAAGGTCTTCTCAGGTCTTTCCTGAGACCTTCCTTGGGCATACATAATCACTTTTTAATTTTTCTCTTATACACAGTTGCTTTTGAATGACCTAGCTTTTAATATCTAGCTCCCAAAAAGAGGATAAAGAGAAAATCGAAAAGGGGGGTCGGGGGAAGCTCTGGGCATTGGATCTTTAGATAAAATCCCCTGGAAGTCACCTCAGTTACACAGGGAGAAGCTGCAATCAGTGGTCAGAGAATAGATTCCCAATATTTGGAGGACAGGTTCCTTTTTGTTCATCCTGGATCCGGCAAGCTGTGTGCAGGCTGCTCTAGTAACATGTGCATGGCTGCTTGCCACATGGCTAGGGTCAGGGAGGTTGAAAGCCACTACTGTTCTAAGAGCTGAAATTGACTGAAATGAACCACAATTTACTCTCCAAGTCTTCCCCAGGAAGTTGTAAGAGTTCAATAGACTCCAGAGTTCTAAAATAGTTGTATCAGATAGATTCTTACAGGGCAATTGTTGTCTAGCTCAGGACATAGATTTCTGGCACTTCCTACTTCATCATCTTCCCAGAATCCTCTTTTACATCATTGATTTTTTAATGTTAAATTAATTTTTCACTCCTTAGCTAGATGCCATTATGTCATGATGTAATATCCATTTTGCATATTGTTGAAATCAATTTACTAAAATTTTAGACATTTTGAAAATTTGGATATTTTGAACCTATGTCTATAAGACATATTGGTCAGTAGCTGCGTGTGTGTGTGTGTGTGTGTCTGTGTGTGTGTGTGTAATATGTTTTTGTCTGATGATGATGGCCTCAGAATGATTTGGGAAATATTTCCTGATTTTCAATTTCCTGGCAAATTCTTACCGCTATGTAAGTTCTATTTCCTCTTTTCCCTGTTGTTTTTTTCCTGGATTTTCCTAATGGTGTTTTTGTGTAGAACCTAAGTTTTTAGGCTTGTTTGTTTTACTACTACTTATTTTTAAATGTGGCAAATTCTTACCAAAGAAGAAGTATTTTGTGACCAGTTGGTATTAAGGAGGAGCCAGAAAATGTCTTGGCTAGTAAAAAGTAGCACACAAAGAAACCTCTATTTGAATCAGGAATTTCAGTGTCTCTAATAGATAATTATATTACTTCAGTTGACAAAGAATGATGAGTAGCTATAAGTAGGTTGCCAAATAGCAAATAAAAATACAGATTACCCAGTTCAAGTTGCATTTCAGATACACAGTAGCGTGTGTGTGTGTGTGTGTGTGTGTGTGTGTGTAAGAAATGTCTCATGCAATATTTGGACTATATTTATACTAACTAGTATCCTTTTTATTAAATCTGAAATTCAAACTTAACCTACCCTATTTCTTTTTTTTTTTTTCTGAAAACCCTACCCACGGGGTCACTCACCACTCACCAATTTTCCTGTGTGATGTGACACATTTAGCCAGATGGCATGTCTATGAGTCTCCCTCTTGATGCCATGCCTCCTTCAGCACTTCTTCCCTTGACATGCTGTGTGTTCAAAGCTGAGCCAAGGAGGCTCCATAGCTAGACACTTAATGCTGGACATACCTACACAAGTACTTCTGGTGTCTGCCCTTCTCTGTGCTGCCTACTGTGGAGACACCTATGCTCTCAAAGAAGTCCCAATGTGGTGTCCTCCTTCACCCTAATAAATGTTTCACTCTACTGTCTGCTTTTTTCTTTTTTTTTTCCTTTTTTTACTACGTTTTATGTTTAGTATAGATTTTATTTTTGAATACTATTATCACTGAAGATAGAATATCAATTTCCGTTTTTCTCTTCCTTCTTACTGCTTTCAGAACTGGGTGAAGAAATATTTACTTTGCCAATTTATACCTGGAGGCCTGTTTGTTCTATTTAATAATGTCTTCAATATCTATTAGTTTAATCTTCTTTCTACTTTGTTATCTTTGTATTTTCCCATATTCTCTAAGTTATATTTGTTAAAAACATGTCTACTGTTTTGCAATGTGCCCATCTTAGAGTTATTTATACATTTTCCTTTGCTCTGTTGACCACTGACTTTCCACTTTGTATTTTATTAATTTCTGAGATTAAAAAATGTTTTCAATGTTTATTTGTTTTTGAGAGAGACAGAGTGCAAGTGAGGGAAGGGCAGACAAAGAGGGAGACACAGGATCTGGAGCAGGCTCCAGGCTCCGAGCTGTCAGCACAGAACCTGATGCAAGGCTCAAATTCATGGACCACGAGATCATGACCTGAGCTGAAGTCAGATGCTCAACTGACTGAGCCACCCAGGTGCCCCTAATTTCTGGGATTTTTAAAAATCTTCATTATTTTTTCCCAGCATTACATTGCTTTGGGTTGGGTTTTATTTTGTTATTTTTCTATTTTTTAATTCTATTTTTTTCTATTTTTACCTACTTTACTTTTTTTATCCAATTTTTGAGAAATGGAAATATTTAAACTATTAAGTATCTGACAGAAGGTCAACTTTGTTAATTTAGATGTGCAGTGTTGTTATTATTATTTCCCTTCCAAATTCTCCCATAATGGTTTAAATTTATATTTAACAAAATAATGATATAGCAGCATCCCCTGATCCCCACTGAATTCTGGGAAACCAAATATTTTTAACTTAAATATAATTATATGGTAACTTGCTTATTTCTTAATTTTTGCATTGTGACCAAAGAATAAAACTGCGGTATATATATATATATATATATACACACACACACACACACATATATACATGTATATATATACACATATATGTATATGTATACATATATACATGTATATATGTATATATACACATATACATATATATGTATATATGCATATATTTTTTTTTAATTTACTGACTTTTCTTTTTAGTTGTAAATAGTACAAAAGTAGTTCTAATATAATATAATAGAAAAAAAATGACGACACTTTTTTCTCCTTGGTTACCTATTCTTCTTTGGAATATAATCTTCCTACCATGTTAGAGGCAGCAATGTACTATTCGCTACCTGATCTCCTTCCTTAAGCATTCCTTCTGTTTCAGAAGATGGATATCTAAACTGAGATGAACTAATTCAGGGACAGTAGAAAATTGATAAGAATTTAAAATTAGGATATGAAGTACCTATCCCAGTGAGATATGGCTTCTGAGAATGAGGATAGTACAACAAAAGAGACTTCGAGGATATTACTCTGGGCATTGCTGAATAACTATCCAAAAACTTAATGTCTTCAACAATATTTAAGTTTTAGCTCATGACTTTTTAGGGCCAGCAAAGCAGGTGCTTCTTGGCTTGTCTCCATGGTGAATCTTAGATCAGCTGTGAATCAGGTAAGCACCTCTGCCTGGGGGCATGGGTGGCTGTCAATTGGATCACCTTGGTTCTCTTCCCTTTGTCTTATTTCTCTATGTCTTATTTCTCTATGTCAACAGCCATCTGGCTTGTTCTTATGGCAAGGATGAAGCATAAGTGCACAAGCTCAAAAGCACAAGAAATCAGGCTAAACATGCAAAGCCTTTCTAGACACAGAACCTGCATGTGGTTAACTTCCGCCATGTTATTAGTCCAAACAAGTTGAAAGGCCATCCCAGAGTGAGAGTATAGATGCAGAACACAATATTACAGGTCAATAAATGTGGATACAAAAGGACAATTAATTTGTGCCAGAATAGCAATCAGTTACCATAGTCCTCATTGGTGTCCTCATAGGCAAGATACACTTACTGCTTTTCAAGACCCCCCAGAATCTATTCTTCTCTAACCGTGTCTGCAGTCTGAAAGCCCAGGAATTCATGGTCTATCTTAGCTTTTTATGTGCATCTCCTTGATAAGAACTATGAAGTAAGGAAACACATCATCCACCCCTAACCCCCCATCTTCCAACCCACAATAGAGCAGTGAAACAGGGAAAGACAAGAAGCCGACATTAAACATCGCCGTTTGTGAAAAGGATGGATAGGAGGCACATATCTATTACTGGTCTTAGCCATTCTGAAATTTCCTGGGCAAATGTTTCAAAGTCCTGCAATTCTAGGGATGAAAAATACTCCTAAATTTAGGCTGTGGTCCTACACCTTGTCTTGCACAGTGTCCTGCAGCTACATTCAATTTGATTTTTATGCTGAGCCCATTTCTTTCTGTTGACACTTAATATTTTACTGGCTTAAGAAGCTGTATAGGTCAGAAACAGAGTGGGCAGAAACTAAAAAGTTATAGGGCAAAATTTATGACTTTAACACTATTGTATAGGGTCATCAAATAAATTCACGACAATATTTAACCTGGGACTTAAGTCAATCCTGAAAAAAAAAAACAGTCATCATAACAAAGAAATCATTAAGAAAATAGATGTATGAGAGAATTAGGAAGATGGATATAGTGAGACAAATATAACCCAAGTTCAATAAAGGGTACAGGATATGTGGTTAAGTAGTCTAGTTTCTGGGTTAAGCCCCTCATAAGTCTTCATTATACTCCTTTTCCTTAGGGTCCAAAAGGAAACCCTCATTCTTTTTCTCACCTTATTCTTTTCTGTAAGCTAATTTTGGCAACATCTTAACCCAAACAGCATGTGCCTAAATCCTTTGTTGAAATAGACATATGTTTTTCTCCTATCTTAATCCTAGATACATTGCAGATTTTCCTCCTTTTTTATTGATCTCCTTGGGCATATGAGTGGAAATTCACTTATATGGAACCATGTTTAAGTAGATATATAAAATATTATTTTCATTATTACTATTGTAGTATGTATCCCCAATAAAAGAATGAAGTGCAAAAAGAATCAATCATGGTATTATCATGGTATTTTCTGGGTGATCATTCTATAAAGTTGTTTATTTTCTCTGCTTACAATTTTTTTAAAACTGAAAATCACACACATATCCTTAGCGTTCAGTTCAGTTCAACAATTCTGTGTACCTTTGAAAACACACAGGTTACAAGACAGAATTTTTTTTTATCACCAAAGAAAATTAATTTTGCCTATTTTCTCTCTTCCCTGCCTTTTGTGATGCAACCATTTCCTATTTTTGATCATTATAAATCAACTTCATTTGTTCTTGGAAGTTATAGAAATGGAATGATAGAAGTGATCGTGTGTGTGTGTGTGTGTGTGTGTGTGTGTGTCTGAGTTACTCTGATCAATATAGTGATTTGGGGATATATCCATGGTGCTGTTTCATTATCTTTTGAAATATGTTGTCTTTTCCATTTTCAATTTCCTTTTTCTGTGGGGATCCCCTTACGTACATGTTAGACCATTTGATCTCTGACAGATCTGTTCTTTGTTCTATTTTTTTCACACTTTATTTTTCCTCTTTAAGTTTCTGTTTGATACTTTCTGTTGCTCTGTATTCAAATTCTCTAATTCTTTTCTGTATTGAATCCAATGTGCTATTAAACCCATATAATGAGTTTTCATTTCAGATGTTATAATTTTCATTTGAAACATTTCCATTTCACTCTCTTTTTTTTCCCCCAATGTTTCTATGTCTCTGCTAAAATTCCCTGTATACTTGTTATGATGAGCACTGGGTGTTGTACGTAAGTGATGAATCACTGAATTCTACTCCTGAAACCAGTATTCCACTGTATGTTAACTAACTAGAATTGAAAGAAAAACTTGGAAAAAATAAAATAAAATAAAATAAAATAAAATAAAATAAAATAATAAAATAAAATAAAATAAAATAAAATAAAATAAAATTCCTATATACTTAGGTTTCTCACATTTTCAACTATATCCTTTAGTGCTTTCACCAGTTACTTTTTTGCCTATTTTTATTTATTTCTTTTAAGACCACTTCCTCACAATTTCCAGAGGTTCTTTCTTTTTAAAACAAAAAAAAGTTTTTAAATGTTTATTTATTATTGAGAGATAGAGGGAGACAGAGCATGAGCATGGGAGGGGCAGAGAGAGGGGGAGACGCAGAATCTGAAGCAGGCTCCAGGCTCTGAGCTGTCCGCACAGAGCTGGATGCGGGGCTCGAACTCCCAAACTGTGAGATCGTGACCTGAACCAAAGTCAGACGCTTAACAGACTGAGCCATCCAGGTGCCCCTCTTTCTTTTTTTTTAAATAACAGTTATTTTTAAGCTGTTGAATGGTAATTTTAATATCGAGCCATCTCTGTATCTACTTTCTCTTATTTTTTCTTTTTCTTTTTTTTTTTTTTTTTTTTTTTTTTGGAGAGAGAAAGAGCATGCACATGAGTGGGGAGAGGGGAGAGAGGGAGAAAGGGAGAGAATGTCAAGCAGGCTCCATGCTCAATGCAGAGCCTGATGCAGGGTTTGATCCTACAGTCTTGGGATCGTGACCTGAGTCAAAATCAAGAGTCGGGTGCTGAACCTACTGAGCCCCCCGGGTGCCCCTCAGCAACTACTTTCATTGACTAATTATATATATATATATATATATATATATATACATACATACACACACACACACACACACACACACACACACTATGGATCTCTCTCTCTCTATCTCTCTGTCTCTGCTTCTGTTTCTTTGTGGGTTTTGTAAATTTGTTTTTATATGATTGTCTTTTGTGTAAAAGAATAGTATTGGCAGAAATACATCATAGTTACATTTAGAAAAAAAGAATATGCCTTCTTGTAACAAACTGCTGTTATGAAGGCCTCATTCAATTTCCCTGGTACTGAGCTAGGCTTGGGCTTTTTGACACACCCAGTCTGAGTGGCTTTAGCTGTCTTGCTTCATTTCTGCTTCCTCATGGTTTAGAAACTGAGCACGGTTCTTTTCCTTTTGGTGAGGCTTGGGGTCTGAGAACGTGTGAGATGCTTGAGATAACTTTGTGCTTTATAGCTGAGCTGCCAGCTCTCCAAATTGTGGAATACTTCTCTGGATTTCTACTAAAATGGAGTCTGGTTTCTGGGGAGTTTCCGTGGGTCTCAAAACCTGCTTTAGGCTTTGCACACCTAGAAAGACTTCTCCAGCTGATATATCATTGCGCTGTTTCTACTCCTTCCGAGGTAACATCTGTGTGTCTTAGATTCATTTCCTCAGATATTCCACTCTGTTTCCATCATTGAAAGGTGGTTTCTTTGTAGCTGTGTGAGGCTACATAAGCCTTAGTAATGGTGTCTTTCTCAGTCCCCCTGTTCTGCACCCCAGCCCTTGTCATACTGCCTCAAAGCAAATAGTGAAGACTGATAGAACAGTTGGTGAATGAGTGTAGACTTATTCTATGTTGAGGGTTCCTTGAAATTCTAATTTTTCAGGTACATCAAGATGCATCATATACATAGAAGTATAATAAAAATCCAGCTTGTTTCTTCCTACTCCCATGAATAGTAAATTCCTCATTCTCTCATCATTCTGTGGAGATATGTCAAGATCCTGTGTTTTATACAATCTGTTAACCTTCTAGAACCCATATCATGGTTTCTTTGCATCTGGAACTCTCCGATGTGCTCAGAAAAACTATTCGTTTTTGTGGTTTATTCGTCTTATTTGATTGTTGGGGGAAAGAGACAATCTCTTGTTATTGTCTATGTCCTAATCAGAAGCTAAGTATTCTATTCCTTGTGTTACATTTATTTCCAAATATTCTTCCAAATTAGCATGCATTGATTTAGTTATCATAGTAATAAGTGGAGTAAATAAATAGAGTAAAACTAATCCAGTTCGCCACCTTACCCAAAGGAAGTGGTTTAAAACCTAAAACATAAAATACCAGGCTTTAAAAGAGAAGTCATTTCCTTTACATTAAGAGGTAATTTACTTGTTGAAGGCAAACATTTTCTATCGTCTTGCTTTTTGTTACTTTTATAAATGTTGAATTTATAATAAAAGTCTTCATTAATCTTCCTCTATGTTGCTAGAAACTGAAGAAACACTAGTATGTTAGGATACCAATAGCTGAAAGAGAATCTTACCTTTCTTATATATGTAATCAAGATAGAGAATCAACAGAGTATTCACCAGCACTTGCCAGTATTCAGTAGTATAAAACACATTACAATTCAAACAATAAACATTTTAGCATATTAAAGCTTGAGGATCAATCAGGTAAAATAAAGCAAACCAACCAACCGCCAACAGCAAAAAGTTACACACTCATTTTACAACTCACAAAGAACTTCGATTTACCAGTGTTACATTCATATCTATATAAGCACACGTTTCTACCTCATCCTTCTGGAAAAAATAACAGGTTCATAACACTTTAGAAAAGTTGCACAGGGAATTGAGTGATTAATGCAGAATCAATACTACTACCAAAGAGTCTACCTGATTTATCTTACAATCAACATGGGAAAACCATTTTGATGTTATGACTCAGCAGATGTCAAGATGTAAACCTTTCACAAAATGATTTCAGGGCAGGAGTTGACTTGCTTACTCTGCAGAACCAGGCGAGAGAGAAAATGCTAGTAAGAGTTCACCCAAGGATGTGCCTCAAATGCATTGAGTATTCTTTCTCATTTTTTCTTCCTTTCATCCTCTCTCCCCCGATTCGCCCCTCCAACTATTGTTAGAAAGACTAAAAATGATGCAGTCCGCAATAAAGTGGGTGGAATATTAGTTACCTAGAGAAATTATGTTAGTGTGAAATGACTAAGCAAGACCATTTTTACTAAAACTTGGCTGGGATGGATCTGAGCTGCCAAGTGAGGTACATAGAGAATTACAGCCGTTTGAAATTTACAGCTACATGGTTTCTGTTTCAGAGAGTCCTTCAACTCTTTGAATATTAAAGATTCCCACCCTCACCCCAGAAACAGCCCTGATCCATCACAAAACTCTCATCTAATAGACAATGGGACTTATGGAAGTGTGTTGCCAACTACGTTAATAATAATAATGATAATAACAATAAATAAAAGCCAAGGAAATTCTAATGTAGTGCATCTAAAACTCACCAGGATGGAGTGAATTGCCTAGGGTTCTGGAAAAGTAAATATGGCCTCTACACAAAAATTGTTCAGAAGCCTGAACCCATATAAGTTGACTTTATTGTAACAAATGTCCTTTGTATTTTGTTTTATATAATTGTTTGCACACCACCCCCATCTCTGTGTACATACACAGTCCTCCCCTTCTCCATGATCTCTGCATGGAAAGTCCCTTCTCATTCTTCAGGTCAAGTGTAAATGTCACCTCCTCTTCTTAGAAACCTTCCTTGACTACCTTATCTCAATCTAGGCATCTTGTTTGTTTCCTAAAGGGCCCTTAAAAAATGATTCTCTATTACTTTCTCTGCCTAATCATCCGTTGATAAAGGCAGGACCATGTCTGATGTTCTGGGATGTTAGACATTTAGCAACTGCCACACTGCAATGCACAGAGGATCTCAGTTAATATTAGTGAATAAACAAATACATTAAATAATAGATCTCTCATGGAGTCTCCTGTGACCCTTTCTAATAGAAGTACTTTTCTCTAAGCCTCTTCTCTAAGTAGTAATGAAATTATTGGGTTCTGGTTGCAAGTAACAGAAACCCAATATAAATTATCTTAAGCCCCAGAAGGGATATTATTAACACATACAACAACAACAACAACAACAACAACAAAACAAAGATTGGTCTTCACACAAATGGCAGGGTCCACTTTATAAATGGTATCAGCACCTTAGAATTACTGTTTCTCTCTTTTCGTCTTTCACCACTGCTTCCCATTGAGTCAGTTTTATTTTCAAGCAAATTCTCTATATGTAAGAAATGTGGTCCCCAGTAGATTCAGGCCTACATTGAATCAGCTTAGCAACAACAGAAAGAAAGCATCTTTTTGTTACCACAATGAATGACCCTTGGAGGACACTAATTAATCTGGCTGGATTAATCTGTGAAGCCAAACGAATGAAGACATTGACTGGCCAGACTTGATTCATTGTCCAATTCTATCATTCAAAACACACCTCCCAAAACTTCCTAGAGTGAATTTTTTGCTCGTGAAAGAAGGCTTATTTTACCAGAATAAGAAAGCAAGAATAGAATGTTCTGGAAAGACCAAAGTATATTAATCTGATTCACCACACATTTCACCTGTAACTCTTCTCGAGTTAGTTGCCACTTTATACCCTTTATGAAGGTGTGGAATATACAAACCACAGTTTGTGGTACATTAGATTCTTGGTTGTTATGTCTGAGTTTCCATTGTATTAAACAGAGTTTCTGGGGTGCCTGGGTGGCTCAGTCAGTTCAGTGCTCTATTCTTGATTTTGTCCCGACTCTTGATTTTGGCTCAGGGCATGATCCCAGGGTCTGGGCATGGAGCCCACTTAAGATTCTCTCTCTTCCTCTGCCCCTCTCCCAGCTCACACTCTCTGTCTCCCTAAAAATAAAAATTATAGAAAATAAAAAGTAAACAAAGTTCCTAGTTTACTACTTTCTCCTAATAAATGTCTTATGGATGAATTCATGAATGAATGAATGAATATTTTTCTGAACTTTTCAGCCGGACTTGTGTTGAATTTTCTAATTAGATTTATAATATAACTTTGTCTCATGAGATTCACTGTTTTTAGGTGGAAGGCAGGAGTGAGTGACAGAATAAGAGGACATTTCTATGGCCAGTGACTATAATTTCAGACAAGAGCATTCCCAAAAAGAATCCACAAAATAGGATAAGCACAGAGAAACCACCATGAAATAGTTCTGAAAATATAGAAATAAGCCACTACCATCTGGAATTTTACTTGAAAATTTTTTTTTACTGAAACTTTTACTGGAATTTTTCTCTACTTCCTCTTTCAAGGGAAAAAAACAAAGAAAAGAAAAGGCTACTTTCTGAGCTCAAAGGAGATTCAGATAGGCTACAATGTTTGAAGCAAACTGAAGTCATCACTAAAATCTATAGATTCCTTTAGTTCTCTATGGTATACAGTAAAGCAATATATAATCCATTTGTGACTACATGTTATTGAAAGGTCTATAAACCATATACAACTTTGAGTGTGTATGAAATTCGGGAATAATTCTTACTACTTACTGTAATTTTTGTAATTTCATAAGGCCTCAGCACAAAACAACTATCAAAGTTCTCATAGACTCTGTTAATAAAAAAGCAATCAAATCAGCAATTCTTAAATACTTACAATTTTTGCTTTTTCCATTCAGTACTACAAAGGGAGAAATTTTAGTAATCAGTTAAGTTACATATTTTCATAGTTGCATGGAAAACTTTTTCACTCCTCCAGTGGTTCTTGTGAGATATGGTTAATTTTGGGAATCTAGAATTATGAGAAATTTCTGCTCTAAACTATAATTCTAATATCTAGCTCTGTTAATTATTACTACTACTGTCCAAATTTAACCAAGATTTTTAGAAGGATTTTTTATAACAAATTGATTTGAAAATTTAATGAAACATATTCATTAATATGATTAATATGATTAATATTAATAATGAAATTATATTCAAACAGGTTATAGACAAGGTGTTTAAAGTCAAATTATTTAAAGAACGTAACAACAGTAAAAGTACTCATACCCTAACAGCCACCAAAATATAGTTTAGAGATATACTCCTATAAATATTTTGGTTGAGGTACCTGTGTGGCTCGGTTGGTTAAGCGTCCAACTCTTGGTTTTGGCTCAGGACATGATCATTTTGTGAGTTAGAGCCCTGCATTTAGCTCTGTGCAGTGAGGAGCCTGCTTGGGATTCTCTGTCTCCCTCTCTCTCTCTGCCCTTCCCCGCTCATACTGTCTCTCTCAAAATAAATAAACTTCAAAAAATAATATTTTGGTCACTTCTTCAGGTCATTTTATTTATTTACTATTTTGTCATTTTATCACTTCCTCCACTCTAAAGTGAGACAGTTGGCCCCAAGTCAGTCAGTAGTATGTTGTGGTGTTGGGATCGGTGTGTTGGGATCTTTGGCTTTGTGACAGCAGGTCTAGAAATGTACAGCTATTTGGCTATTGGAAAGGAAGTGACTCTGCAGTGCAGTCAACACAGAGATGGCAAGTAGAGTTGAATAATTGCTGGGAAGTGTGGCCTGTTCCAATCAAACCATCTTCATGCATTGTCTGTGTTATTGTTTAAAATATTTAGAATTGGATTTTCTATAATTTAAAACAAAATACATTGCTATGTCTTATAAATGATGCTGACACATATAAAAACTGAAGCAATATGATGTTGGTGAAAGAGTTGGAAAAAAAAAAAAAAGATGGATAGAACAGAAGAGAGCCCAGAAACCAGCCAAAGGGGACATAGAGGAAAGAAACTACTTAAGAAGATTGGGGGAAAAAATTCCAAGACTGATGTTTTCTATTGTACTAAAAGATTTCATAGTATCAAATCAGGTAGAACATTTCCAAATTTATTCTGTGATGTCATTATAATGCTGATTTCAAGAGAAGAAAATTATGACACAGAAAAATTAACTATGGACATAACAGGTTGGATTATATGTTAAAAGATTTAAAATAAAATATAGGCAAGAAAAATACAGAAATGTGTAAAAGAAAAATATGTCCTAAGTAACTAGCATTTATTTTAGGAAATTAAGGATGGTTTAAAATTTGATGATCTATCACTGAAGTCCACTGCATTAATAAATTTAAAATTAAAAAATAAGACAATTAATAAATTGTTATTGATAGAATTCTTCTGGAATTTGAAAAAATCTCATCAAACAAAAAACAGAGGAAAATTTTGTTTGGTTGATAAACATAATAATGTTCAGTGTTGAGTAAACGTTTATCACTGAAGAGTCTATCCAATTCAGTAAAAATAAAACAGACAAAAAAGAGTCATTATTCTCCCCAATATGTCTACCAATTAAAATTTTTCTAGTAAAAAAATATATATCCACATGTTTTTATGTTTGATAAGCCTGATGCCATAATTTATTTAGAAAAGTTATGGTCAAGTTTGTGAGGACTATTTTGGGAAGAGAAAAGAAAATGTTGTAGTGGTGATATTACTAGATATAAAGGTATAATTGCATGGAAAATATACAGGAAAAGATACATATATTAGTGAAGTAAACTAATAATATGTGTGTGTATAAATGACATTATAAAATATTATTTTCACATATTAGGAAAAAGATCCTTTAATAAATGAAACAGGGTCTGTGGATTAGAGAAATTTGAAGTACAAAAAAACCAAATGTATTCCACATAAAAATATAAAAAATAAATATGTAAAATTACAAAAGTACTCAAGGAAAATGGGAAAATTTATTTTTATTATCTAGAAATATGGAAGGCATTGTTTCTTAGGACAAGAATGGAAGTCATAAAAAATATTAACAAATGAATAGAAACAGTTATAACTCTGAAGACATTAAAAATCTACATACACATAAAGGTAAATGACAAAACACAAAAAAGACGGATGGTATGAAAACAGAACCTTTGTCAGTTCTTCTGTATTAATATATCCCATATAAATAAATAAGAAACATGTAACTAAAGAGAAAAATAGACTAAAATCAGGGAAAGGAAATTAAAAAATAATTCAAATGAATTTAAAGAAAAGATACACATTCTCAGAGTTCATAATGAATTGGAAAATTCAAACTAAAGCAAAGATACAGGATTTGCAGCTTGTAATATTGGCAAAATACAAAATGATTTACATTCATTGTTAACAATGTAAGGAATGTGATATTCTCAAACAATGCTGATGGTTATGGGTTAGTACAAAGATTTTCAAGGTCAATCTGATGTACCTATGAACATTTTTGTGATGAACAAAACCATTAAGCTAGCAAAAGTTACAAAATGAGGTATTTTCAAAGATGTCCATTATAGGATTACAAGCTACCTAAATATCTATCAATACAGGGAATAATTAAATCAATTTTTATACAACCAAAGTGTTCCAACACTATGAGCTAGAAAAAGAATAGTTTATGTTCATATAAACTAAAAGTAAAGACTATGATTTTTTTCACTAAAAATTAGAAATACTTGGAATCACATGATTCCATGATTATAAAAATAATTAAATATGTAAAATATTTGAATGTGCATATTTGAAACTTTAGAGGTATAAACATCAAATTGTTAACCTTTAGTTCTCTTAGTTGGTGTTGGAACAAAAAAGGCAAATTAACTTTTTATGGATTACAATGTGTATTTCAACATTTTAAGCAACGGTACTATTTTTGTACTTTTAACATTTTTAAAAATCATGTTTTCTGATATTCTTTTTTATCATTTGTTCCAGATCTTGTAGTTACTGTGTTAAATAGATGTTGCAATAAATATATCAAGGAAATGAAATAAAGTTTTTATTTCAATATAACTACTCAGACAATGTGCTTAAATTTGTAGTGATAAATCAAGTTTCAAATCTTTACCTGTGAGAATTATTGCCTATTAATTTCTATATTGGTAAACTCATTACTATATGTTCCTTTTACTTTATTGCAGTATTTGACAACTGAAATTTTGATCTTGTAGATATTGTATCACTGAATTTCAAATATGATGACTTGTTTTATTTTTGCCCTGTATACCAGTCCCAGGCCTATAATTACCAAAATAGCATAAAGTGAAATTCAAATTTTTCTTAATGATGTGCATCTCATAGCCCAGTTAAATATCAAAATACAATAGAATTTTATATAGAATATATAATTTTATATATAATTTATATATATTATATATATATAATTTTTATATATAATTTATATATAATTGTATATATAATTTATATATAATATATAATTATATAATCTATATAATTTTTATATAGAATATATACATAGCTATATATATGTATTTTTAGAAAGTAAGATATAGAAAGTAAGCTATATATAGCTTTAGCTATATACATAGTATATATATGCTATATATATACTATATATATAGTAAGATATAGAAAGTAAGCTATACATTACTTTAGAAAGTAAGCTATATAGCTAGATAGCTAGATAGCTATATATATATATATATGGAAGTAAGATCCTATTACTAAATCCAGATTGACCAATCTACATAATATCCCATAATATCCTGGTTTTACTCACATACTCATTTGAGGAAATCAAAAACTAGTAAAATTTCATCAACATTTAATTATAATTAAGGAGATATGGAATAGCATCATCAATTACTCAAACTGCATTCTTTATCTTTAATTTTGTCCATAAACCATTTTTAAAGTAGACTAGGGACAATAGAAAGTTAAAACACGCCAATAATAAATTAATTCACCCTTCTTCTCTAGGCAATATTCTCTATCTAGAGAGAGAGAGAGAGAGAGAGCGAGCGAGTGCACAAGTCGGGAAGAAGGGCAGAGAGAGAGAGAGGGAGAATCTTAAGCAGTGTCCATGCTCAGCACGGAGCCCAACCCAGAGCTTGATCCCATGACCCCTGGGATCATGACCTGAGCCAAAATTAAGAGTCAGATGCTCAACCGACTGAGCCACCCAGTTGCGCCTATATATATAAACTTAATATGGGAGTATTCTGTAGCTAGCTTGTGCCTTGCTTAATTCAGCCATCAAGTACACAAAACTGTCAACAAATAAATACTCTGCAGGTGCCCTGAACAGGATCATCCATGTGCACACACTAAAATGATGATACTTTGTTTCTAGGATCACATATACTAGAATTTGGTTCATGCATCAAATATACATTAACTGTGTAACTTTGAGTGAATTACATAACCTCTTTAAGCCTTAACTTGTTCATCAGGAAAACTGAACTGATAATGAATAGTATCTAATACATAGGTTGCTTTGGAAATTAAATGAGATTATGCACACAAAGACCCAGTTTATGTCTTGGCATGTCACAAACGGTTAAAACACAAATATCTTCACTCCATTTTGTTCTCACTCTTCCCAAATCTGATGAATCAAGATCCTAGCAAAATGATCTTCTGAACAAAGGAAAAAAGAGAAAGGAAGGAGCGAGGGAATGGAGGAAAAGGGAGAGAGAACTCTGAGTGCAATCATCAGATTTTTCTGAGATTGACATTCACCAGAACTATTATAATTTCAATATTGCAATTAGTGGTAATTTTTTTTTCATCCCACAGAATTCACGAAGGCATTTTATCCTGACCTATAATTGTAACAAGGTAGTCTTTGAAGGCCAGCAATAATAAATCCATTTTAAAACATCTTTTTATTAGTACTCTCAACAAACCTAAGATGAACTGAACAGCAATTGCAGCTCATTTTACAGACGGGAAATAAAATGAGGTTCTTAGTTATCATAATTTACGTGACATGCTTTACACATTAAATCCCTAATGGCAGCGACTTAAACTTAATTCCCATGACTACGTGCCTAATCCTTTAATGGTTCTTCCTTCTATTTTCTGTTATTCAGTGTCACTATAGTCAGTGATGGTTTCTTTTTCAGTTTGGCAGCACAGAATTTAGCTATTGGTACAAACTCAAAACAGCTTCTTCCTATTACTGTTGTTGCTGTTGTTTTCCTTAGGTTATTCCAACGTATATTTAAACAAGTATAATTTCCCTGGCTCGAATTAGGGAAGAATCCAACTGACATCTTCTCATAAAAGCATTTTCCTCTCTTCAGGTGGCATGAAATCCATCCTTGCCATGGAACCTGAATTTGTAACAGCAATAAAAAAGGTTAAGGGTAAAATAAGATAAAGATTTAAAGGGTAGGTAGGCACCCTGGAACCAGAAAGTCCTTATTCTCCCAAATCTGTGTCCATATGGCGTGATGGACATTTCAGGGTCAAAGTAACAGAGAAAGCACACTTGTAGAAATGAAACTTAAACCCAACACTGCCCATTATTTTGTAGTAATTAGAGTAAACACGGTTTGCAGAGCTCTGAGACTGGTAATACAGGAGCACAGCAGGCATGTTTTGTCTCTTTCTAAGCCTTTCACATAGATTTGTAGACCACTGTAACAATAGAAAATCCTTTGAGATGTGGTTATGTTTTTATTGACATAGTGAACGACCCAGCATCCATGATGTTCTGGCAGAGAATTGATCCCCTCTTAATGCGTTTTATAGAGCCTTGTTTCTTTTCATCACTGTGACTTACTATAGTCTATCTTGAAAGGTAAATATGTACTAGGACACATTCTTTCTAATAAAAAAAAAGGCTTAACAATCCTGAATACTTCTTTCTTCCTTATAAATTTCACTTAATACATGTACAAAGGCTAAATTCAATAAGCACTTTTATGCAAGTGCTGAACAGATCAAAATCTTAAGTGACAATATTAGATATTTAAAATAAAAACAGATTAGGTCTACCTAAGCTTGTAAATCATTCTCACCAGTATATATGTAAACAAACAAACAATATCCTAATAGTCTTCTCTACCATTAATTCCTGAATGTCCTATACACTGATAATTTGAAAAATCTATCAAGCAGAATTTAGTATATCTTCCTTTATTTTCTCATCCTTATATATCACTGTGTATTTAATTCTCTTTAATATAATGAAAATACATTTTTCTTTATTTTAATAGGGCATGTCTGGATGACCAAATCAATTCTTTAAAACCCTAAAAATAAAAGTTAAAGCATCTACTGTGTATCCAAATATATTTGCATATAGACCACTTGCTAAGCTTGGTCTACCCATACATTAAAATTTGGCAAATAACCCATCTTCAAATGAAAAAAAAAGTTTTTGTTTTTTTTTTTTTAATGTGGGCACCTCCAACTTCATGTAAGAATAAGAAACAACCACAGCCAGCTTTTTGGAAATCTGTTCAGCTATAATTTCCATTTTTTTCTATTCATTACATTTCCAAATTTGAATGCCTGACAAATGCCTTCTCAAAGGGTAGAACATTTCCACTTATTTTGCTTTCCAACTGCACACAACTTTTTGACCCCCCCCCCATTAATAGGCCTTATTCGAAATTGTTTTTATTGAATTCATTTATTTCTGACCAAGTTTCTTCACTGAAGGATATAAGCCCTTGTCGAAAGGGTCAGTTTCCACACTGAAGCTCTCAAGTACCTAATGTATGATCAGCCAGAGAAGCAATACTGAGATTACTTCCATAAATATGCTCAAGTTCAAGCAGTACCCATCCCCAAGCTCAAGGCTAGCTCTTGTTTAGCACAAAAAAAAAAAAAAAAAAAAAAAAGCTGGTCTGCGATTGGAGCCTTGCATCAGGCACCTTAGGGAATAAGATCTATTAAGTACACAGAGATTTACAATTAACAGAGACCAACTCTATGTACAGTTCCCTTTTGGAGTATCAAGTAATGTCAGTAATAGCTTCACAAACCCATTTTCAAAGGTGGCTGCGTATTCTTTACTTCTCTTCTAAATGCTGGCACTTAGCATTATAAACAATTATATCTCAAATTCAAATGCAATATTCTGTGCTTCTAATTTTATTTTGAGTGCGTTTTCTGTTTTTCTGGGAGATAATGGGGACACGAGGATGATGATGATGATGATGATGATGATGGTGTCAATAATGACAGTGATAACAAAAGTTATCTTTGCCTTAGCTGATACTAGTTTACCAACCAGTTACTTATATTTTTGCTAATGACCCCCAAACCTGTAGGGCAGGCATTAATGTACTCATTTTGTATACGAGTAAACCTAATTTCAGAGTTAGAGTGACTTTGCTCAAAGTCCCAAGATAACAAACTTCAAGTTCAAGCTTTTTATACTATATCCCAATTCCTTTTATCTCTGGGAAGCTTCAGATTGTGGAACAAAGCCTCCTCCAGAGAACGACACTCAAAATGTTGACTAGGGATTTACCCTGTGTCCATGCGTGCCTAACACTGTCTAAGTAGATGGGGAGCGTCGATGAAACATTCAATATGATCATACTTTTTTTTTGTGAGTTAAATGAAGATGATCTTGCTTTGGGAACAAATTAGAGGACTCTTGAAAACAGCACATTATGAAAATACAAATCAAAATAAGAGAATTCAGGTACTAAACCTTAAACCCCTGAGGACAGGGATGAAGCCTAAATCATCTTTTTGTTGCAGAGAATGTAGCAGTTTCTCTACAAAGGTCGTTGTTTATTGAATGAATGTATGATTGAATGAAAGTGAACCTCAGTGGCATTCTACTGAGGCATGACTACTGTTCAGTCATCACTCCAGTTAGTGCCCCAGTCCTGACAATCCTGACAACATTGTCTTCTCAATCTTTTTTGAATATATCCCTTTCATGTTTCTTCTGTCAGTTATAGACTCACACAGAGCAAAAAACAAACCATCCAACAAACAGCAACAAAGAACTCAAGTAGCTCCCACCAATAAACAAAAATAACTCAAAATTTTTATTCAAGAATTCACACCAGGGGCACCTGGGTGGCTCAGTTGGTTAAGTATCCGACTTTGGCTCAGGTCATGATCTCATGGCTCGTGAGTTTGGACCCCACATCAGGCTCTGTGCTGACGGCTCAGAGCTTGGAGCCTGCTTCCAATTCTGTGTCTCCCTCTTCTGCCCCTCCCCTGCTCACACTCTGTCTCTCTCTCCTTCGAAAATAAGTAAACATTTAAAAAGATTAAAAAAAAAAAGAATTCATACCAACTGAAATAGGACTCATATCACCTTCTCTATTTTTCTTGGAACATCAGGCCAACTTGTTTTTATCTTTTATAAATCCCTGTAGTTTCCATCTTCACACTGTTTTTGAATCTTTGAATCAGTTGCCTGTATTTTTAAATTTTTAGATTTCACAGACCATCTGAATTTATGGCTTGCTTTTGAAAAATTAGATGTTGCTACGCTGAGTCCTTCTCTGAAGTGTAAAACTGAGATCCTACAGTCTTGCTTAGATGAAGTACGCACTCTCCAATTCAGCCTTGTTTCCACTATTCAATTTGTGTCTGCATCACTGAGGCCAAAAGTCACATCCACACTAGGGCTAAAATAAAATACTTCCTGCACCAGACACACTCACTTGAGTCTGTGACTGTTGCTTTCTACAGATGATCCCCTTCAACTTCCAGCTGGTCCTGCGATTATTTCCTACTTTGGTGCTGGCCCACATTCATTCTAGCATCTTAGATCTGTGGCTTTAGGCAAATTAACAGTGTTGAGCTTCAGTCTCTGACTATAATGTGACCTAGTAGGCTTGCCTGCCTTTTAATATTACTGTAAACATTAAGTGAGGTGTTTCTCATTAAGCACTGAGGACTTTGTTGGACACTTAGTAAATGCTCTCAGTGCATACTAACTTCCTTTCATGATGATGATGCTAATGATCGGTAGTTTTTCCATAGCCATACGTAAAAATCAACTGACATGGGAATTCCCTGGTAGGGTAGAGTGAAAGTAATCTGGGGTAAGTATAGAGGCATAAAGAGGGATAAAGCAAGTCCCACTGAAATCACTTCTGAATTTCTAAATATAAGATAATAGATAGAGAAGACCATTTAGACATAAGAGATGAAGTGAAATGTTGTCTCGACCTATATACAGACAGAGAATGAAAAAGAGTGGGCCAGAAACAGGTTCAGAGAAGGGAGCCAGGGATACACTGGGGCAGCGTGGGAGCATGGGCTCTGTGTTATAGAACTATATTGATAAGAAATCAGAGATGACAGAACATTGTCTCTGCTCTTCTTAGAACCAGCCTTCCAATAACTGTAGTTAGGACAAGAGGGAAATGCCGCATAAGGTTTAGCTTCCTAGTAGTGTACTCTGACAGGCGATGAGGACAAATGTTTCTAACCTCTTCATGCATCCTTCAGCTTCTTGCGTTTATATGAAATCCATTTGACACAGAATAATAGCTGGCATTTATTAAGCATTTTCTATGGACCCATTCTAAGCTCATTATGTATTTTGATCATTTAATATTCATGATCCTATGAGTCATAGCAAAGAAATAAAATAGTGATGTGGAGAGTGAGGGAGGCTTGGGTCTTAGAGTTTGACAGCTGGGATGGAGACAGACATTGATGGCTAAGAGTCAGTGATAATCAAAATAGATTTGTTCGCTTCAATTGACAGGTTCAGATATTTTATTTGATGTTAGGAGAGAGGTGGTTAGGGGGATAAGGGAGCCTAATATGATTCTAAGATTTTTCGTTAGGATGTGTTGATGCATGTAAATGTCATTATGGAATAGAGTGAATTCAGGAGGAAAAAGCAGGGTTGTGGAAGTAAGACACGAATTCAGACATGAACACATTGATTTTGAAGAGCTTATGGACAATGAAATGCATATGTCTAATATTGCTTTGACTGGCTGATTTCTGATATAAGGTGTAGACAGTTTCTTAGTACGAATATTGGTTTCGAGTTGTTACACCATGGCCTGCACACCACCAGACTTCCTATAACCTTGACCTTGGGCAAGTCATGTGATTAGAAAATGGTGATTATAATGCCTACAAAGTAGACTCTTTTAAGAATAACTGACATGTGATGGCTCTGAATAAATGTTATTTCATCAGTGTGATTATTTTTTAAAAAATCATGGAAACTATATTAGACAATAAATGAGCTCCTATTAGGTACTAGAAAACATGGCTGGAATTATAAGATGTATTCAAGACATACCCTAGATATTTTAGTGTGGGCTTAAGGCACAAATATTTAATATTATTGCTAACAGCTTTATTAATGAAGCCCCATTTTCTCAACCCTCATTATATATTAAAATCACCTGGAGACTTTTCTTTAAGCCCAACCCCTGACCCAGAGTCTTTAAACCAAAATCCCTGGGAATGATTGGATGTGCTGTCAGTGTTCTGAACCACCTGCACAGCCCATACCATTAGCCTGGTTGGGGGTCATTTAAAAAGAAAAAAAGCCATTAATGAAGTTGCTTGTACTGTTTCTCTTGATTAGTGATGAGGCTTTGAATAATTTCTATCCCAAGATTTGTAGCAAGTGATTTTCTGTTTTTCAGGCTTCCTTCTAGAGAACAGAATTATTCTTAAAAAAAAAAAAAAAAACAATAACGCTTAGCCTTATGATATTTGAATCTGACTTCTACCTTCAGGCCTCCTTTCCCAGTTTTGAAGAAACAGAACTTCATTTCTTTCTAATGTGAAATGCTCTTATGATGCACTCCCTTTCCACCTTTGCCAGGTCGCTTTAAATAAAATGCAGATGCAGGAAAAGAACTTCCCAGAAAGACAAAGAAGGGAATGTATCCAGGGTATGGTTTCTTTGACAAAGCAGATTAAAAGACTTCTTTTTAGGCTTAGAAGAAGACAGAGAAAAGAAGTAGACTGGCCTTTCATTGATTCCCAACCACTTTGTGGCTTAGAGCCTAGATTCCCATTCCACTCCAGTTTGTAAATATACAGAATATTTTAAATAATGTTCGTACCACCTTACAGGAAAATTTAAAGATTTTTTGAGATGCAGTTTTTATAAATTCCACGATCATGTGTCTTTGCATAATACCCATTATGGACTCTGCCCTACTTATGCAGCATAGAAAAGGATTGAATTTACATTATTTGACACATATCCCATATTACTATTTTGTCATTTGATGAAAATCCTTAATGCTATCATGAATCACTATTGTCTCTTTTTCTCCCCCAGCTTTACTGAGGCATAATTGACATGTAACAATGTGTAAGTTTAAGATAGACAACGTGATGATTTGGTACATCAGGGAAATGTTTGCCACAATAAGGTTAACTTAACACATCCTTCACCTCACATAATTACAATATTTTTAAAAAATTTGTGATGAGAACAGTACAGGTCTACTCTCGTAGCAATTCTTAAATATACACTACAGTATTGTTCATTATAGTCACCATACTGTGCATTAGACCTCTGGAACTTATTCATTTTACAACTAAGAGTCTACATCCTTTGACTAACATCTCTACATTTTCTCGACCCCAGTCCCTCAAAACCATCAATCTGTTCTCTGTTTCTAGGATTTTGATGTTTTAAGATTCCACATATAAGTGAGGTCAGACAGTGTTTCTCTTTGTCTTTCTAATTTATGTCACTAAGCATAATGCCGTCAAAGTTTATCCATGTTGTCACAAATGGCAGGGCTTCCTTCTTTATGCCTGAATCATATTTCCTTATAAAAAAATACTATATCTTTGTCTATTCATATGTTGACTGAAACTTAGGTTGTTTATAAGTCTTGGCTATTGTGAATTATGCTTCAATGAACATGGGGGTGCAGATATCTCTCTGAGATCCTAACTTCATTTCCTTTCAGAGCTGAGATTGCTGAATCATATGGTACTTCTATTTTTTTAATGTTTATTTATTTATTTTTGAGAGAGAGAGAGAGAGAGAGAGAGAGGGAGAGAGGGAGAGAGAGAATCCAAAGCAGGCTCTGGAAGCCTGATGTGGGGCTCGAACTCATGAACCATGAGATCATGACCTGAACCGAAGTCAGATGCTCAACGAAGTGAACCACCCAGGCGCCCCTGGCACTTCTATTTTTCATTTTTTGAGAAATTCCATACTGTTTTCCGTAGTGACTTTGCCAATACATATTCCTTCCAATAGCGCACTAGGATTCTCTTTTCTCCACATCTTCACCAGTGCTTGTTGTCTCTTATTCTTTTTTTATTAATTTTTTAATTTTCATTCCAGTATAGTTAATATTATCATATTAGTTTCAGGTGTACAATATAGTGATTGAACAATTTTGTACATCATTCAGTGCTCATCATGACAAGTACACTCCTTAAACCCCTTCACCTACTTCACTCATCCTTCCTGCCACCTCCCCCTCTGGTAACCATCAATTTATTCTCTATAATTAAGTGTCTGTCTCTTGGTTTGCTGTCTCTCTCTCTCTCTCTCTCTCTCTCTCTCTCTCTCTCTTATTTCTTCCTTTTCTCATTTGTTTTGTTTCTTAAATTCCACATATGAGTGAAATCCTATGGTATTTGTCTTTCTCTGACTGATTTCGCTTAGCATAATACTCTCTAGCTCCCTCCATGGTGTTGCAAATGGCAGGATTTCATTCTTTTTATGGCTGAATGATATTATTGTAAATATATACCACATCTTCTTTATCAATTCATCAGTTCGTGGACGCTTTCATAAGTTGGCTATGGTAAATAATGCTGCTATAAACATGAGGGTGCACGTATCACTTTGAATTAGTGCCTTTGTAGTCTTTGGGTAAATAGCTGGTAGTGCAATTGCTGGATTTCTGTTTTTCACTTTTTGAGGAACCTCCATACTGTTTTCCAGAGTGGCTGTACCAGTTTGTATTCCCACCAACAGTGCATGACAGTTCCTTTTTCTCCACGTCCTCGCCAATACTTGTTATCTCATTTGTGTGATAGTAAGAATCTAAAAGATGTTAGATAATATCTCATTCTGGATTTCACTGGAGATTAGTGATGTTGAACACCTTTTCAGGCACTTGTTAGCCATTGTATGCCTTTGGAAAAAATGTCAATTCACATCCTTTGTGCATTTTTAATTGGATTTTTTTTGCTATTAAGTTATATGAATTCCTTATATATTTTGGATATTAACTCCTTATGAGATACATGGTTTGCAAACACACTCCTGAGGCCACAGGTTCTCAACAGGGGTGCACGACAGTGTAGGCCAGAGGACCTACTGCAGGTGCAAAACTGGAGGAACTAAGCTGCTCGTGAGCCCAGTGGTATAGGCCAGTGACAGGACACAGGGCCAGATCTGGGTTCACAAGCAACTTTCTGGGCCCTTGCTGTCAAAGTGCACTCTGGTGGCTAAAGGGTCTTGACACAGGTATGGATGTGGCATGGAAGCCAGTGATGGGAATCAAGCCAGCAGAGTGCAGGTGCATAGGTGGAGAGGCTAGTGCTGAGCATACCAATTGTGTTGAGGGTCTGTGTGGGTGGGGGTCTAGGTTGGCATCTTGCACTCAGGCAGCTACAGAGGTTCAGGCTGGCTGCCCAGTGAGGATCATGAGCTCCAGTTGGACATGGACAAGAAGGACAAAGGAGGGAGCAGGTGGAGGGTTGGAGGGGGGCAACTCAGGTGACTGGCATCTGTGAATGTGAAAACCAGAAGTGTGAAAACTGGTGAAATCTGCAGGTCCTCAGCAGCTGTGCTGGCCTTTGCTTTCTTCAGTGGTGAAAACTGCTGGGGTTTTCTGTAGAGCAGGTCACTGGGGACTGGAGTCACTTTCACTGATCGACCAGTACCAGTGGCCTCTACTCTTTTCTCTTGTTCCTAGCAATGTCTACAAGTCTAGCTTTGCCGGTCTTGCGGTGGAGTGAACCAAAGCCATCCTTTGTGTATTGTCCTAAAAGGCTGGGCTGGCTGCACATTCACCACAGTGAAAGGAGCTCTTTCTAGCTGGGGAGTTACCTTTTCGTGCTGAGCAGTGCCGGTCTGGAGGACGGGATGATGTAGGCAGAATGGAACTGTTGTTCCTTCCCTTTTTGTGTAGTTATTCTCTGATTTATTATTCCACTGTGTTGCTGAAGTTTCCTAAGTGGACTTCTGAGCTTCCCCAGAACTGTTTTTGTTTGTGGATAGCTGTCTAATTATTGGTCTTTGTGGGGACCATCCTGACTGGGGTCTTCTTCACCACAGTCTTGGTGAAATTGCCACTCGAAAATTTCAGGAATTACAATTCCAATATTTCATGATGTAATAAATTTTTCAAAGATCAGGCATTTAAATTTTTTTTCAGATCTTCCATGGGCCTTAAGTGATGAACATAAGGATAATCCAGGTGAGACTTGAAACAGCATGCACATAGGGATTCTCCACCATGGCTGTGGATTAGAATTAACTCTTATCACCCCACCCCAACATAGTGGAGCTTTTACATTTATCATAGCTTAAGGCCTCCCCTAGATTAAACATGTTTGAGATGAGTCTCAGACAATAATTTGTTTTACAAATTCTCCAGTTGATTCTGTATGTACAATATTAGGTTTGAGAATCCTTGAGTTAGATCAAGGTGCATGCTGGTAATAGAGGAAGAAGTGGAGATAAGTAGAAAAATAGCCAGCATGAAGGCAGGTGCATAAGCACTGAAGTATCAGGTGAAGAAATGGAGGCCATACTGTAAGGAGCATAATTATAGCATAAAAGAAGAGTCAGTGAGGTTTCAATAGAGACTGGTAAGGTTTATAAAGACCAGCATGAGGGACAGCAGATCAAGAATATTAGAGGATTTGGTTCCTAAGTTTAAGCACGGAGAACCTTGGGAATTAAATAGTCATTGACAAAATTATGAAGGAGAGTCCTATTTCACAGGTGAAGTGGAAAAGCTTCCAAATAATAGAAAAATCTAGGGTTCTGAAGCCTGGTAGATGGCTAATTATAGTGAAATAATTTATAAGAGATAATTTTAAAAGTCAGAGATTAGAAATCAGTCCTTCAAGCGTGGATTGAAGTTTTATTTGGAGTAAAGATGCCATTGATTTTGTAGGACTTTGAATAATTTGCTACATTAAAAACTAAAGCACTGAAATCAAACTGTGAAAAACATCTGTATGAAGCCCATAGGGTCTTAAAATAGTCAATTTTAACAGAGGCAACTTAAAGGTGGAATATGTTAGTTCTTCCATACATTTCTTTAAGATTTTGGAGGTGTAGCACTTCCAAAATCTTGCTCCTCTTTCAATATATTTAGTTCTTTATTCTTTGTTTGATTCAAATGACTGGAAAAGTCAGTGGGTATTATAAAATAATAATAAGGAGAAAATGGTATAAAAATGATTAAGATGTGAGAACAAGTTTCCTGCAAGTGAACACATGGTCTTGTGACCTGTGAAGTTAAACCCTCTGTACCAGGGATCACCACATCTCATTGTGAGCCTTTTTAACTTAAACCACACTGCATGCCATCAGTGGATTTTGAAACTGTACAAACCATAGCTGTTGATGAATAATAGCTTACCAAATGATGTTCAGCTTCTTCAGTTTGATGACTTTATTCTCCAGCCAATTGTCTTACTGTTAAAACAGTAAATATATAAATTTTATAGTTTGAAAAATAGAGAAAAAAATCAAACATTAGTCTACCACCCCAAGTTACTTTGATGTTTCTAATGACTCTATTTTCTGCAATTTTGGACATAATTGAAACCATGCTCTACTAACAACGCTACTTCTTGCTATTTTCCATAGTGTTATTTTCTATCTTAGTGTTTTCATAATCAGCATTTTAATCACTATACAATATTCCATGTTTTGGCTCACCTATTGCTGGGCATTTAAGTTCATTACCTATTAAAACATTAACTCCTGGGGTGCCTGGGTGGCTCAGTCGGTTAAGCATCCTACTCTTGATTTTGTCTTAGGTCATGATCTCACAGTTTCATGAGGTCGACTCTGCATCAGGCTGTGTACTGATGTGGAGCCTGCTTGGGATTCTCTCTCTCTCTCTCTCTCTCTGTCTCTCTTTTTCTCTCCCCCCTCTCTCTTTACCCCTCCCCTTCTCACACAGTCTCTGTCTCTCTCAAAATAAATATATAAACTTAAAAAAATTAAAAAACATTGACTCCTTAAATATATTTTTTAAGATAGTTTATTTGTCAAATTGGCTAATATACAGTGTGTACAGTACGCTCTTGGGTTTTGGGGTAGATTCCCGTGGCTCATCGCTTACATACAACACCCAGTGCTCAGCCCAACAAGTGCCCTCCTCAATACTTATCACCCATTTTCCCCTCTCCCCCACCCCCCATCCACCCTCAGTTTGTTCTCTGTATTTAAGAGTCTCATGGTTTGCCTCTCTCCCTCTCTTGTTTGTAACTTTTTTCTCCTTCCCTTTCCCCATGATCTTCTATTAAGTTTCTCAAGATCCACATATGAGTGAAAACATATATCTGCCTTACTCTGACTGACTTATTTTACTCAGCATAATACCTTCTAGTTCCATCCATGTTGCTGCAAATGGCAGAATGATTTCATTCTTTCTCATTGCCAAGTAGTGTTCCATTGTATATATAAACCACATCTTCTTTATCCATTCATCAGTTGTGGACATTTAGGCTCTTTCCATAATTTGGCTATTGTTGAAAGCGCTGCTATAAACATTGGGGTACATGTGCCCCTGTGAATCAGCACTCCTATTTACTTTGGATAAATTCCTAGTAGTGCTATTGCTGGGCCACAGGGTAGTTCTATGTTTAATTTTTTGAGGAACCTCCACACTGTTTTCCAGAGTGGCTGCACTAGTTTGCATTCCCACCAGCAGTGCAAGAGGGTTGCCTTTTCTCCACATCCTCGCCATCATCTGTTGTTTCCTGAGTTGTTAATTTTAGCCACTCTGACCAGCACAAAAACAGACACGTAGACCAATGGAATAGAATACAGAACCCAGAATTGGACTCACAAATGTATGGCCACCTAATCTTTGACAAAGCAGGAAAGAGCATCCAGTGGAAAAAAGACAGTCTCTCTAGCAAATGGTGCTGGGAGAACTGGACAGAAACACCCAGAAGAATGAAACTAGACCACTTTCTTACACCATACACAAAAATAAACTCAAAATGGATGAAAGACCTAAATGTGGGACAAGAAACCATCAAAACTCTAGAGGAGAAAGCAGGCAACAAACTCTTTGACGTCAGCCACAGCAATTTCTTGCTCAACACATCTTCAAAGGCAAGGGAATTAATAGCAAAAATGAACTATTGAGACCTCATCAGGATAAAAAGCTTCTGTACTGCAAAGGAAACAATCAACAAAACTAAAAGGCAACCGATGGAATGGGAAAAGATATTTGCAAATGACATATCAGATAAAAGGTTAGTATCCAAAATCTATAAAGAACTTACCAAACTCAACACCCGAAAAACAAATAATCCAGTGAAGAAATGGGCAGAAAGCATGAATAGACACTTCACTAAAGAAGACATCCAGATGGCCAACAGACACCTGAAAAGATGCTCAACGTCACTCCTCATCAGGGAAATACAAATCAAAACCATACTGAGATACCTCCTTAAATATTTTTAAATTTTAATCTAGTGTTTATAATAAGGTAATATGTAAACTCAAATCAACAACAATTTTTAAAAGCACTATAGTGACTCTTCGCAGATTTAATACATCTTTGATGTGTATTCATTAAATATATAAATACATAAAAAATAAAAGGACTGTGGTGAACATCATCTTCAGATCATTTTTAAAATACTACTTGCTATTAATATTTCAGGAGAGGCAGGGGGTGGAGAGATGGAGAGAGACAAGAATGTGCACTATGACTTAAGAATCTGAAGCTCAGTTCTCATGAAAAATTCTAGACATTTGTACAGCTCCCTCTGTTTAGTATTTCTGGGAATCCCCAAGGAATGGCCTAGGTGAGTCTGCAAATCAACCAGGCTGTTGTATACTGTTGCAGAAACCCATAGCCTTTGAAACTGATGTGACCACAGCCACTGTCAATCACCTTCGGGCTAGCAGGACTAGAGGTCTGTTTTCTAGCTGACTTGGGTGATATAGGAATTTACAGTCAGTAAAACATGCTCTTGAAACTTATAGTGTCATGTCAGCTAGACAATATATTTTGAAATAAGAAGGATAATCTCTCTCCCTGTGTGTGAAGCTCAATTATTGAAAAGACCCCAAAGCCAGGTGGCTTGGGGTCTGAGAGGCTACAGCTATAGTTTCCACTGTAACTACAACAATGTGAAGAAAAATTAATTATTGTTTAAGAGCTATAGCTAAACCTGGCTCACAAAGCCAGACAGATTGCTTCAAGATAGATGTATTTTTCATAAACCTTGTTAACTCTTCTAGAATGCTGCCTTCTAATTATTATTTACATTTATAATGAATGTCTCTACTTGTGGAGCCTGACGGGAGGCTCTATCCCACCACCCTGGGATCGTGACCTGAGCTGAAATCAAGAGTCGGAGACTCAACTGACTGAGCCACCCAGGGGCCCCTGTCTTTCTATTTAATAAAAATAAATAGAATGGATTGAAGATTGTAGTTTTGGTACAACACTGTTTTATGATCTTCGTGAATTTCTGTAGTACTGAGAGAAATCATTTTATGTGATGGTATTTAACAATTAAAATCAATATTTGAGCCTATTTGATATACTGCATAAGTTTCTCACAGGAAATATGTTAGTCCAGATCCTCTTATAGGACTCTATATCACATGTTTACGGAATTTTCTTCACACCCTTGATGTTTTGAAAGACATTAGTAACTAACACAACTATCAAAAATAAACAACAACAACAACAAAAAGAAAAAAATCTAGTAGTTGTGCTTATTGAAATAAAGATGCTTAATATTCTGGACACATAGGTCTTTGTCTATTGAATTTTTAAAAATGTATTCTTTTGAAGTTTCAAGCTTGAATACATTTTGAAAAATAGATATGTAGTTTTATACACATCTTTGGCTTTGCTTACCTATCAAATTTCCCCCACATTAAATTTGATGAAAATTGTGCATAGCTTTTGTATTGCTACTGCATACTCTTTCTAGAATGTACTTAAATGCCAAAGATAATTTTATAATACAGAGTAACAGCATTATTTGAAATAATGAAAGGAAAGGCAATTTTGAACTTGTGAAGTTAGTTTTTTCATTGTTTCCTGACACCAGAAGACAAACAACGACTGATTATGCTAACAGTGCCATCATCAATCAGAATTTCTTGAATTAGCTTTAATAAGTGAATAAGAATACTCAGACTAGGCACTGTTAATACAGAAAGGACTGCTTGTAATTTTGTTTGTTTCTTAATAGGATAAATTTCCATCTTCTCCTTAACCTTCTTGGTCTCATTATTTTGTAATTATTTTTGCCCTAAAATTATAATTGTTAAAGATAAAATTCAATATATTCTTGTCTTAAAAAATCACAATTTTCAAATTAATAGAGGAAAATTAATTCCATCCAATTGAAAATAAAATAATATCTGTTTACTGTAGACACCCACTGGCTTAGGAAATAAAGACAGCATTCATAAGGAACTTAAAACAGTTCAAAAGCTTGCAGAGGAGAATTTATGAATTTAGGATCAATGTAATAAATGCTACATTATACTATGAATATTATGTTACAGAAGTGTAAATGTGGGCTCATTTTTTAAACTGGTAGTACAAAATGGAACTTTGCAAGAAAAAAATACTGTGAGGTCGAAAACATGAGCAATCCTTTTGGAAGAAGAAATCTGTAATAAGGATAATTCCAGAAGGGAACAAAAACAATAAAAGAAATGGAAACCTGAGAACATATACAATTTGCAAAATGTGAATTAATTGGAATGATGAGGTTTTAACAGGTAAGGAGACAGTTGACTTAAATAGCAGGACCAAAAAGACAAAAGTGGGGCATTTTATAGACCTTATATACATACTAAGGTGTTTGGACATTATTGCATCATTAAGTTATTCTGTGGTGAATCACCAAATATTTTTGGAAATAGGGTGTGCTTTAGAAATACAGCTGTCATTGCCAGGTGGAAGGATTGGAGGATTTATACACTTACCGCTTTGAAAATAGTATCTACATTGAGGTGCTAAAGACTTGTACAGTTTGGGGTAATGCTATCTGCTAAAATAAACACACCCTCTAATCTCAAAGGCTTAACAGTAAAGTGTATTTCCTTTTTACTCAAACTTCAATGCACCTAGGTCAAAAAGTAGACTTCTATATCATTATTCAAAGATTTTTTTGTAGCTATGTTCATTAAGAATATTGGCTTATAATTTTCTTTCTTGTTCTGTTCTTGTCTGACTTCGATGTCAGGATAATGCCGGTCTCATAAAATGAGTTTGAAAGTATTTCCTATTCTTCTGTATTTTGGAAGAGATTAAGAAAGCTTGTCATCTTCTTTAAGTGTTTGGTAAAATTCACCCGTGAAACCACCTGGTCCCTGGATTTTCTTTCCTGTGAGATTTGGATTACTGATTCAATCTCTACTCAGTATTTGTTAAGATTTTTTATTTCTTCATGATTCAGTCTTGGTAGGTTGTATGTTTCTAGGAAGTCCACCTTGGACTCTCTCCCACTGGAGAAATTGTGGTCCCAGGGGGTTCTCTGGGTGTGGTGACACCTGACTGGGTGTGGTCCTGTGCTAGCCCACGGGGAGAAGCAATGTATTCAAAGTGAAACTGTGTTTGTTCTACTTACAATGCGATTCCTCTCCATCTCTGGTCAAGGAGGTGTTTCCACCTCCCCTCTGACTTCTGGAATTTTCACAACGTTGTTTTATCTATAGGTAGCTATTAGTTGTGCTTCTTGTGAGGTGGATGGATGTTGAGAATAACCTAATGCACCACCTTGATGATGTCACTTCCCACTCTGCTTATGATAAAATCAGTACACTGCAACAAAGTCGCATGAATTTTTCTAATAATATAAGACATTTTGATTTCATTAATTTGAGAAGCTGATGATAAAGACAGAAAAGTCTCCTTACAAATTGGAGAAATCAGAAAATGCTCTTTCACCAGAAGAACTTTTCCCACCTATACTGGGAATGTTAAGAAAATAGATTTTTTTTTGTTTGTGTGTGTGTGTGTGTTTTGAGAGAGAGAGAGAGAGAGAGAGAGATGGAAGGAGTGGGGCAGAGGGAGGGAGAGACAGTGAGAATCTTAAGCAGACTCCATGCTCAGCGTGGAGCCTGATGGGGGCTCAATCCCACATCTCTAGGATCATGACCTGAGCCAAAATCAAAAGTTGGAAACTCAACTTACTGAGTTGAGTAACCCAGGCTCCCCAGAAAGTAGGTGATTTTAGAACCAGATAGAGGAATGACATTTTTCAAGGAAAAAAAGATTTGCTTGAAGAAAATCTTGGAAACATTCTTATTTATAGAAAAGAAAGAGAAGTAAAATTGTTAAGAAGGGATAAACCAGGACTTACACACACACACACACACACACACACACACACACACACACACCCCTGCGTGCACGCGCATGCGCAAGACTGGTCAGTACCGCTAAATGAAGAGAGGTCAAGTAGATTTAATACTAACGATATGACATAGGATTTGGTAATTAGTAAATAATTGTTGACAATTGAAACAAAATATTTACAAGGACAATGTTCTTAGAAATCATATTATGGTGGGTTGATGATGTAGTAGGAGGTGAGAAAATAAAGGTGGTGATATCAATTATCAATATAACTGGTTTCCTTTCTGCCTGCACAATGCTTCTCCTACTGCTACTATGCACCTGAGTTCATACTGCTGTCTGCAACTCGACTCCATTACCATAGGGGTCTTTATAACCTCTTCTTGTATCTAATCTGTAATCTCTCACACCCACATTGAGATACACAGCTCCCACCACCTATCATCCATTTCCATTGAATCATTCATTCGCAATATAGGTATATAGCAGTATCAAAACTTTTAACATGTGCTCCTTTGGGAAACAATTTCGTCAAGTAGAACACAGTGTTTATGTAGTTTCTTTTGCTTTTAGTCTTTCAGACTCCACTGGTTGCTCAAGTAACTTAAATCAGGGCTTTTCCCTATATCCTTTCTGTGAGATTATCTAATGCATTTGTAATACTGTTACATTATTTTCTCATGGTCTGCATTCCTTCCTGGAATTACCCTAAACTTGTGTGTGTGTTTGTGTGTGTGTGTGTGTGTGTGTGTGTGTGTTGATTTCATACACTAAATTTCACTCGTTGTGCTGGAAAGTTCCATTAGTTTTAAAAATTCCATTATTGATAACCATTCGTGTGTCAGTAGAATAGATTGTGTGCTAAGAGTGAGAGGTAAGTAGATTAGAGATAGGATTCGAGATGTGAAGGTGGTTTTCACAGTTTGGAATAGTCCCTATTTGGATAAGGAAGGGAATTAACAAAGGAAGCTCAAAAAACACACACCTGCTGAGTTGCTTCAGGGCTTATGTAAATCTGTAATCATAATGAGTATAATTACAGAGAGGGTGTGGTTTCCCATCCATGACTAGGAGAAAGAAAGAAGGTCAGATGGCTCAACAGCACTGCCAAGGAGGGGTCAGCAGTAGAAGGTAAGGAGAGTAAATATATGTAGAGAAGTGGGGAGAAGGTCACTAAGATGATTAACCATGAGATCAGTCCAGGATGGCCTGGGAGGGAATAGCCAGTCTATTATATTCTAATAGACTAAGATGAGCTCAAGTGATTGGAGGTCAGAGATGAGATTAAGAGCAGGTCTGGCTGAGTGGTAGAGTTGAAAGTGTAAGAAACTGGTTGGATAAAGGCTAATTTCAGGAGTCAGGTATCAAGAAGGAAAAAATCATACGCTTACATAATTCCGAGAAAAATAGAACATCCTAGCCTTTGTAACAATTGCATTTGGAGAACACAGACTTGATTTATCATTCATTTTATTCTCATTGCAACTAAACTGTTAAGCCGAAAAGCTGTAAATCAACATCCCGAGTAGATTCGTTAGTGGCTGTGCAATTAATTAAAGCTAACTCAAATTATAAAAATTATCAGAGGTTAAAACTCATATTTAAACCCAGGCACTTAATTGAGGCATAGCTTACGGTCATGTATAAATCCTTCTGGGCTTTAAATTTTTTTTTTTTAATGTTTATTCATTTTTTTGAGAGACAGACTGAGAGTACGATCAGGGAGGGGCAGAGAGGGAAGGAGACACAGAGTCTGAAGCAGGCTCCAGGCTCTGAGCTGTCAGCACAGAGCCTGATGTGGGGCTCGAACTCGTGAACTGTGAGGTCATGACCTGAGCCGAAGTTGGCTGCTTAACTGACTGAGCCACCCAGGCGCCCCTAAATCCTTCTGGGCTTTAAATTTAGACAGACCCATCAGTATACCAGTCTCATTGACATGCTTATATGTTTCAAATCTCAAGTCTCACAGGGTATTCCCTCTGATTCCTTGAATTATCCTGAGGAGTGTTAAGAAGGTTACAAAGAAAACATACTGGGGGCGCCTGGGTGGCTCAGTCGGTTAAGCGTCCGACTTGGGCTCAGGTCATGATCTCGCAGTCCGTGAGTTCGAGCCCCGCGTTGGGCTCTGTGCTGACCTCTCAGAGCCTGGAGCTTGTTTTGGATTCTGTGTCTCCCTCTCTCTCTGACCCTCCCCCATTCATGCTCTGTCTCTCTCTGTCTCAAAAATAAATAAACATTAAAAAAAAAATTTAAAAAAAAACAAAGAAACATGCTAAATATGAGCAAAAGGAAATAAGTTAGCTAGATATTTTCTAAACTTAAGATAATTGGATTATTACTTCTTGAAGGTAAAAACATATATGCATAACTTCTTCCTAGAATCTCAAATTGAAATACAAAAGAAGCCACTGAAAACGAACCTCTTCCAAAACTCTGATTTATTAAATGTCCTACTGGGCTCCTTAAAAAATGTGTAAAATCACTATTTGTGGTTATAGTTGCAGTTATGTCTTAATATACATGAAATACTATTTATTTATTCCTATTAATTTAAGCACATTGAATCAGTTACTCTTCTTTTTAAGAGAATACCTTCTTTGGCTTAAAATTATACTCTGCTGACATTTATTTTTGGATGATGATAATAAAAATGAGTCAGTAATAATTAAAAATAATGGTTATTTGGTTATATGTAAAACCGAGAGACTGTAGACATTAATACATTCCAGTAGACGTTACATTTTAAATAGCATTTTTATAGGGTTTGCTTGCCCTGTAAAGATTTTTGTTCATTGTAATTCTTATCTTTGAAATCATCAAGGAGATATGAAATCTTAACAATGCCCTCATGATGCAATCTGAAGCTATTGGCAAAGCTATCTTCAAATACAGTTTCATAGAGTCAAAGCTTTTCCACTTAGATGATGGTTTCATAAACCACACCCAGTCTAAATATGGACTTTGCTTACTGGTCCTGTGTTTTCAGATTCTAGATTAATTTGTAAGTATAGTGATCATGCTTACTGACAGGATTACAAGTTATCATAAAGTGTTTACCATCTGAAACCCATTAGTTGTGTTTCATGCAAGTGTGTTGCAATGGCAATGGTATTAGAGCCCAAATAATTAATTTGTGTTGCTGGTTTTAAGAGAGGAAGATTCTGTTTCTACTATTTTTCACAGTTTAAACAAGAATGGATGATTTTCTGTTATGATGTATGTTACTGAACTCAAGGTATTTGGTTCTAGACTAGCATTTTCACGGAAGGGAAAACATGTTGACGTAGAACTTGGAACAGCTACAATGAGTAGCACAAGAGACAAGTTAAAAGGCCATGCAATAATGTCACCTGTCAGGGGAGGCTCTTTCTTGATGTTTTAGTTAAGCTCTTTAACTTCCATTATTAGCTGAAAATTCTGCAGAACTTTCCCCTAATTTTATTTTATTTTTTTATTTCAGTTTTTATTTAAATTCTAGTTAGCACATATGGTAAAATTGGTTTCAGGTGTAGAATTTAGTGATTCATCACTTACATATAACACCCAGGACTCATCAGAACAAGTTTCCCTAATTTTAAAATGAAGGATTGTCTTGTAAGATACACTTGGTTTAAAAGACATATAATTTAAGCAAATTTGAACAGCAAGTTCCATAAAAGAATCTCAGGCTTAGAGAGTGGGATTCAAGGTTGCAGCCATCAACAAAACAGGTGTTTAGGCATATAGCCAACGTTGTTTACAGATCTGTTATTAGACTTGGGGACTTAGAAAGTCATTTGAATGACTGAAGAAAGCTGTAAACAGATTGTTTAAACCTTGAAAACTATAGATGTGGGAGAAACCAGTGGATTCAGGCTACAACTTTAGTGGACCATTGATGTTTTTCAAGTCTGAGGATTCAATTTAGTGGCTTAGTTTTGTGTAGCTAAGAAACGTTGGTCCAAAAAATGAGAGCAATGATAAAATAACCGTTCAGTTAATGATTGCCATTTATTGTGTATATAGAATACTCTAAAATAGAAAAATCATATTGTTTCCATCAGGAATTAAAACTCATTTCTTTTTTTTTTTTTCAACGTTTTTTATTTATTTTTGGGACAGAGAGAGACAGAGCATGAACGGGGGAGGGGCAGAGAGAGAGGGAGACACAGAATCGGAAACAGGCTCCAGGCTCCGAGCCATCAGCCCAGAGCCTGACGCGGGGCTCGAACTCACAGACCGCGAGATCGTGACCTGGCTGAAGTTGGACGCTTAACCGACTGCGCCACCCAGGCGCCCCTAAAACTCATTTCTTACTGGCATTCTCAACAGTTAGCTCTCAACTTTCTGGAATGAAAATTTCTTGAAACTAAATTTCATGAGTTTTCTTATTGCTCAGCTCTAGGATAGTCATGCAGATCAGAAGAAAACAGGATTTAGTTCAAAATATGGGCTCAATGGGTTTGAAAATGGAAGGCAAAGAAGGGTACTAGGCAATGAGTTATAAGCCAGAGACTCTGTTTTATTTAAATTAGGTTCCCTAGAATATTTTTGAGCCCAGACTAGCACCTCACCAGTCTTCAAACCCATTTAGCCCTTTGATGAAATCTATGTGTACACCTGTCATACAATGAAAGTGACTGCTCAGAAAACTCTCCTTTTTCCCTCACTTTTAAAACAAGAAAATTGAAACCTATCACGCATGTCATAAGATTGACATGGGAAACAAAAAAAATACAAAATCTCAAATATTTCTGCACCTGCTTTGTGTAATGCAATTTGCCAAATATTCTGGGATGTTCAAAGCTGGACAAAGCACAGGTATTTTTCTCAAAAAGCCTTAGAGATTGGATGCGCAGGAGAAATGGATATATGAATAAATATAACTTAAGGTAGAAAATGATATGTGCTACAAAAGGTAGAAGTAAATTAGTATCATATTTCTCAGATAAAAATGTTATCCTTTTATAGAGTGTGAACAGAGTTTTCATATGAGAAGTTTTCTATGACCTTCAAATAACTATTATCTGGATATAAGGTGATTCAGAAGAAAATATACTGGGGTATATTTGTTGCAAGTTGCAAGTAATGAGAGCAACTGCTTTGTTTAACTGGACAGATCATGATTCAAGTATCCCTTCTCAATTTTACTAGCTGTGTAAACTCACATCAATTATTTTCCCTTCTCATTGGCAAAATGGAAATATAATAGCATCTTTAATTACATTTGTTTTGAAGAAAAGGAGAAAATGCATATAAAGTTCCTGGTACTACTACTACTTATTATTATTATTATTATTTTCATTTCTTTAATTATACGGTTTTGCAAGTGTTATAGTTTCATCAATGTTTGAGTACTTACCTTGATGAAATATAGAATAACTAGTGTTGTTTTTCTTTTTATCTCAATTGGTGTACCCCTATCTAATGTGGAAGTTAAAGCAGTAAGTTTGATATTGTTGTCAAAGTATGTGACATTTCAACTCCAACAAGGATGATTGATGATAACTAATACATATGAGTAGCACTGTATATCACAGTGTATTTTACATGTATTGTCTGAATTAATCTTTATAATAACTAACAGGTAAATACCAATGTATCCCCATTTTACAGGTGAGGATAAGAAAGTGAGTTCATGCTTCTGGATCCACTGAATGAATAATAGTTTTAAGAACAAGAAGTATAAAATTTACCTTGTCTTATGACACAGAAAGAAATTGTTAGGAAGATACAGAATTAGTAGGTATCATGCAGATTTATTACTCCCACCATTCTAAAGAGTATTACATCAGATATGTGCTGTTATTTCTATACACAAAACACTGTTTCTAGAACTGTTCCTAGCAGTAGAGAGGACGCAACAATTAAGTTTGCCTCAATCCAGTTATGAAGTCATGTATTTACATGAGTTACTATACATAATCCATAATAGAGATATAGGCAAAGTACTAAGTGACAGAAAGTAAGGGAAATCTGAATTCTACTCAGTGTTCATCATGGAGGTCTGAATGAAGAAGGATCATATTTAAGCCGGGCCTTGGATAACTGGAACTTTGTGAAGAAGATCCTATACAGAGGGAATAAAAGAAACAAAAGTATGAAATATTAATGAAATGGTTACTATACGGCTATACTTGCAAATAGGAAAGATGGTGGAGACTTTTGGAGACCTTGCTAAATCTGAGACTGTTCTACAGGCAATTGTGGATACAAGAAAAGGACATTTCCGCCTCTTGATGACTGTGACACGCTAAATATAAGTTTTCTTTATATTACAGAGTGGTGACTCTGGTGGAGTTATGAATGACAGGAGAAGAAAAGATTGTGAGAAGCATTTCAGGCACTATTTCACAAATTAACATGAGAGGTGATGAGCCACTGGTCTGGGAAAACGGCTAGGGAATTAAAAAGATGTGATGGAGTCAACAGAACTCGATAGAACCAAATTTAGGGAGGGATGGAGCATTCGATTCTACAGTGACACTGGCAATTTTAAAACCATATAGTTTGGAGGAAAATGGTGAAATAAGGAATGTATGATGAGGTATGAGTTGGATAAAATTGGGTGAGGATAATAATGATGACAGGGTAATATTTATTCCATTAAAAATATATGTCTGTAAATTATTATATAAAGCATTAAAAATTTTTACAAATAAAGTATTATGTAAAGCATACTTATGCATTTTTACCTGTATAAATCAGGAAAGATAAATGCAAGAAATTGTAAAATAAGGTAGATGGTCTTGAATAAGATAGGAATTATTCTAAGATCAAGAAAGAGTGATCAGCGTTAGTGGGCATATAAAACCAGATAAAAAATTGTCTAGCACCATACTGATAAGCAATAAATTAGCTAGAAGTTGTAACTGGACCCTGCTTACTGAGAAATAATACTCTTAATTATGAGATGCGAGGCATAGTAAAATAAATGGTAAACTGGTGTGAGACATTTAATAACAAGGACTTGATGAAAATAGAAGGCAAAAAAGGGTACTAGGCAATGAGTTTTAAGCCAAAGACTCTGTTTCATTTAAATTAGGCTCCCTAGAATATTTTTGAGTTGAGGCTAGTGACTCACCTGCTAATGGAATGACTTGGAATATAAGGATTCAAGGTGGAGTAAAATAAAAGCAGCTTCTGACTCTTATTTTCCAACTATTGTTAAGAATATGGCTGGCTCCATATGAGGCAACTACTAGAAAATAACCAGTCCAGAATTAATTAATCATGAATAATGTAAATAATATGCTAATGACAGGTGCCTGGCACAGGTTTTTTTTGTGCATTAAAGTCATCATCTTATGTTGTCATTACAAAAATCTTAGAAGGTAAGTATAGATCAATGTACTAATGGAACAGCCATGCAATTACACTCATCACATCCTCAGCCAATACAGGAGAACATAAAATTCAGAAAATAAAAATGTGAAAATGAAAGTCTGAGACTTTACAATTCTTGACGTAGAGCTTATATATGGAGTCATAATGTTAACCACAGAGATAACAGTGAGAAGAAAATAGGCCTGGAGGCAGAGCTTTGAGACATCTTTAATTTTTCTGAAGCTTTTGGGAAACATTGCAGGCAACAATTAGATTTTTACCCTTAAATGTAAGTGGTCTGTGGGGATGACAAGTTCAGAGTTGTTCATCCACCATTGACAAAAAATTTGAATTATATAAACATTAACTTTATCGTTCTGCAGTTCTTTTCTTTAATGTTTTTTTTTTTTTTGAGAGAGAAAGAGAACAAGTGAGGGAGGGGAGACAGAGAACACAAAGCAGGTTCCACTAGGTCAGTGCAGAGCCTGACATGGGGCTCGAACTGACAAACCATGAGATCATGACCTGAGCCAAAATCAAGAGTCACTTAACTGACTGAACCACCCTCACACCCCTCATTCTGAAGTTCTTGATGAGATGTAATGACCATGCCAACTTCAGCAACTTTCTTGACAACTTCATGCATGACATCAAGTTTGGTTAGATAATGTGGTCATCTGAAGGGGAAGCAAGAGACTAAGAAAGCTGCAGAAAGGTTCAAGGAGAACTGGAGGGGACGAGCATCTCAGAGCCAGGGAAGAGCGTTTAAAGAAGGAAGTGATAATATGTTTCAAATGTTACAAAGCGGCCAAAAAGACTGAGAATTGAGATGAGATTTTTTTGGACCTCAAAGAGTAACTTCTACAGAGCAGTGGCAGATGAAGCCAATGAACAATGGATGGAAGACGGAATGACCTAGAGAATCACCAGGAACTACAGACAATGTGTGCCTACCAGTGGCTTTTTATAAACTTTTTTATAAAACTTCTTAAGAGGACTGAATCTTATCTATCCTTAAATAGGAAGAACAGAGACATTGCTCACAGATCTAGAGTTCCTAAGATCAAGACAGGAAAAAAAAAAAAAAAAAAAAAAGACCAGGGAACTGTAACTCTCTCATCCGCATCTAATGCTTTGGCAAATGTGTCTGACATCTGGCTCAATGTAAGAGTTGGCATCATTCTCTTTGACTAGGAGGAAAAGTTGAAGAAATGATTACTAAGGAGTCCTCCATCGCTTTGCATACTCAAAATATCTTCTCTACCATCATTTACCACTCTAAAAGGGAATGCTTATCTATTTACTTAACATTTGTGTCTTCTTCACGGGTGCTGCTAAAGGAAAAGGAAGTTAAAGACAACAGAAACACAAAATGTTAACACTCCACAAAATAGAAGAATATTTAGAAGGGCTAGGAAGAGTTTTCTAAGTTCAGGAAAGGTTACAATATTCTACAGTTGTACCACAGCTAGGCAAGCATTAACATCCCCACTGTTACCATATAATTAAATACAAGATGACTAGGGGACAGTCTGAGGTGAGCAGGCATATATTCCACTTGGCTGACTTTCCAGCTGAGCAAATGTTTCTCTTGGATTGCACACAGACCTTCATTTATTTTCATTGTGAATCATTTTCCTGGAAGTCACTGTTGCATAAATGGTGCTTCCCTGACTCCTGATTAACTGAGACAACCAGAATCAGTAAGTGTGCAAAGAGCTCAACAGTCAAGTTTCTTTTCCAAGATATTTCTTTATCAATTTTCTCATTCTGGACTGTGAAATGGTCTTTCTGTGAGGATCTCCAGGCAGTAGTCATGGAATTAATCCTGGTAATGCTTGAGGACTGTGTTCACTGCTCACATAACTATACTCTAGACCTCCCTAGAATGTGGTGGGAAGCCGTCATCCACCCTGAGATCTGACAGCTTGTGTTTTCCCTCCACTCTTCCCACCCAATGGCAGAACCTGGACAGATGCCAAAGAACTTCTAGAGATATGTAGAAAACAATTTAAAAACAGCTACAAAAACTTGGGGACCAGATGGAGATATTTGTATGACCAAAAAAAAAAGTATTTTATTATGAAAGTTTCAATTAAAATACCATTTCCTGTAAAAACTATGGGGGGAAAACAAAACAAAAAATCTAAACTGTTGACTGCTCACCTCTGAGGTATATTATTCAGGGCAACTGCTATTTTTCCCTTTTTGTAAGCATTGGTAATATCTAGAATTTCCAGAGCTATCAAGAATTTGACTATATTTTTTTTAAAGCATCTTAAAAACCAACTTTACATAGGAAGTTATAAACATAAGCAGATTAACATAATCACGGATTATCACTGGATGATCATTTGGATCATGGAATATTGGGTCTGAAAGAAGCAATCTTATTATGGCACAGATGAGAAAAAAATGAGTGAAGGGAAAATGACTTGTCCTTTGACAAATATTCACATTACTCAAGGTAAGTGTGTACCTCTTACCTTAAAGATGAACCTCATCTTAGAAATATCTCTATTCTGACTGAGTTCAAGCCTGAGTTACACTGTGAGAGCCAAATACTGACCTAGAATCAGTCCATGACCTAAGAATCACTTAAATATTTACCAGTGTCTGACACATAATTGGTGGCCCATGCCTATCATACAGTCGGTGCTGGATAGATGAATGAATGATGATAAAAGTTGTTCAAAGACGGGCTCATTATAGTATGGTATGGTATGATACAGTATGGTATAGTATAGTACATTATATTATAGTAAACTGGTGAGGAGGGACATCAGTTTGGAAACTGAGGACCATGTGCTTTCTTTTCTCTGCTGCCTGGGATAAATTATGTTAGCTCAAAATGGTAAAAATTAAAAAAAAACAATAACAAATAAAGGAAAAATAATCACCAGTCGTAAATAAAAGAGACTGCTACCCAGTTAGTAATTATGTCAGACAAATAAAGCTGTCCAGTTGTGCTCTAGCTTCATTTGACCTATTTAGAAAAAAAAATTAAAGAAGAAAAAAGAAGCAGAATGAAGGAATATATTATCCTAACAGAGACAGTTCTAACTCTGAATCTACATCTAATTCTGTTTTTTACCAAGTATCCAACATAAATTCTCCCTCTCAGCACATTGGAGGGTGAAAACACATGCTAATACCAATAAATTGGATATGTTTGGGAAATTTATGTGTGCATTATATAAAAAAATATTTGCATATAGCCCCACATGGAGGAGTCAACAGAGCATGAGCCTTGGTTGCCAGGATAACAATGTATACATTACACTGGGAGATGAAATTTGTGTGTAAGACAATTCAATGGCTGATTACAAGAGTGACACATTCTGGGATGATGTGCCTTTAAATTCAACAGTAAACATGAATATGGGACTCCTGCTGTTTGCCAGCACACGTTTCCACATGTCTGGCTTATTCCCAAGCACAGCTTCCTAGAGCATTCAAGGTGTGTTTTATTTACTGATTATCCATCAGCTATAAAAGAATAAAATCCCCACAAGGTATTTATAGAGTATAGTTTTAAGCACCCTGTGGTCTGTGTGGCATGAATGATAATGGCAGGAGCAAAGTGGAAAAATTGTTAAGAACCAGCAGGCTACGTAAAGGTGCTAAATACATGCTAGGTTCTAGCTATGTAACCTTGGCAATTGATTGATTGATTGATTGATTTCACAGCAGTTACATAAGTTTTTTAAACTGTACAGTAGACATGATAATACTATTTATTTCATAAACATCTGTGAGGATTTAGTAAGATATGTACACAAAGAAATCACTATAGCATCTAGCAAACGGTCAAGTGTGCAATAATTGTTATTTTCAATCCTTTTCTAAGGACTGACATTTTAAGATCTGAGATGTGTCTTAAACTGGGTCTGCATTTTCAAAATGTGATATTAAGTGTTCCCTTGATAGTGAATGTCACTGGCATTTAAAATAGGAGAGACGGGGCAGATCATTTGTGATGAAACTGATTGTCCGGAAGGCTGAGTGGGACTCATGACATAAATCGTGAGCATGCAGTCTATAGGAGCAGCATGGCCAAAAGTCAGTTGAAAGAGAGTCTGAGACTTTTCAGAAACATTTCTGAAGAAAAGATCCCGAGGAGAGGATTTGGGCCCAGTTTTAAAACCATTGGGTCAGAAAATGCTTTTTTTGTTTGTTTTTCTTCCCTGAATGTAGCTCAGGTCTTTCATTTAACGTTGTCCTTGGCCAAGCCCCCACCCATTCAATCACATTGATCCCCTCGGTAAAATGAATACTAGAAGTCAAAAGGGAAGGGGCCACATTATATAAAACTCTGCAAAATTCCTAAACACAAACCGCACTGCTTATGCACCTCCTCTCTGTAAATAGAGCCATTATAAAAGGGAGAGAGACATAGTCCTTTTGCCACTGATTCTGTGCGTCCCTGGTATCTGAAAGGCATCCACATATTAGTAGTCTGGCCACTCCCCTAGGAAGTGATGGGAGACCATGGTACCTGCGGGGCAGAGGTGGATGGGAATGGGAGAGGCAATAGCAATGCCCAGTAGGAATGCAGAGAGTACCAGGCACAGAGTGAGCCTTCGATAAACATTTGTTTAATGGCTTCATGTTCCCTGTACTGGGTTGAATTGTGTCACCCCAAAAGATACGTTTAAGTCCTAAGCCGTGGTAACCGTGAATGTTAAAGTGAGGTCATACTGGGGTTGGGTGTACCTTAATCCAATGAGATGTCTTTATTAGAAGGAGGAGATCTATACGCAAACATCCATAAAAGAAGAATGACGCATGACTATAGAGGCAGAGACTGGAGCGATGCATCTACAAGCCAGGGGCTGCCAAGGATTGACAGCATCCACCCGAAGGTAGGCGTAGCTGGCATGGAAGGATTCTCTGTAGAGCCTTTGGAGAGAGCCGAGGGCTGCCAACACCTTCGTTTCAGACTTCAAGCCTACAGTGCAGAAGAGAATACATTTCTGTTTTTTCAAAGCACTTGGTTTGCAGTACTTTGTTGCAGCCACCCCAGGAAATTAACGCAATCCCCAAAGAAAAGGTATCGTCCAAATACCTAGCGAAGTCTATGGGGCTTAGTGAGGAGTTCAGACACCTACTAGGTGGATCTATAGTGCCTGGTAAAATGGCAATAAGAGAGCAGTGCTTAGCAGAATCTATAAAGTCTCTCTGCTATTGCTGGGTGAGGGTTGGTCACACTGTTTAAAATGCACTTGCAAAGATAACCTTTGAGGGGCTGCCGGTAGATTTTGAATAAAAAGGGCAACAGAGGGGACATTGTAGGGAGCTAGAGTCGATGAGCAGGTAAAGACAAAATCCATCTCCCCACGGCCTCAGTCTCAACTCCAAGATGGGGAGGGCCTGGGTAAAAGTAGGCCACAACAATATGGAACAGTTTCTACCTGATTATATGAAGAACTACATCCGGCTGTCTTTTACTGCATTTGGATCTCTTCGAGTTGTAAATGTTTTAGGGTCACTTATTACCCAGAAATGTGCTTTTTGCTAGAATGATTATGCCAACCGTTGCACTTAAAAGGCTCTTGATCACTGAACACAGTGAAAAGTAATTCGGAAATGCTGACTCTAGAGAAATGTTTTGATAACAGAAGCTGCCGAGTTGAGCCAGAATGAAAGCATTTCTTAACCTCAAATTGAAAATATTTAAAAAAGCATGGTGAAAAACAGTAATAACAAGCCTTAAAAAGCCGATGATAAACCTACACCAGAAGTAACGATTAAATGAATTTTGACTAAACAAGGTCCATAAAGCACCTATCACAAGGCCCGGGTCCATTATAGGTAATATAATGGTTAATAGGCATAGGAGTATGATAAATGTTAATGGTGAATTGCAGGTATATTTTTTTCTTCTTAAAATTGTCTTTCTATGATTGAGTGATTTGTAGTAGATACTTAGTCAGCTAAGGCCAAAAGCATTACAAAGATGTCAAGATAGCCTTGGTAGGTGGTTAGAAAGGTTCCATAGGAAGGGGTTGAAATGCAAACAGCTACTGTACCCACTCTATACATTCCAGTGCTTTTCTTGGGGGAGGGGCAGATATACTGGTCGGAAGAGAGCTGTGGGCTCAACAATAACAACAAGTTTTAGAGTATATTAAAGCTAACATTAGAATTTCATTGCTTCCACGAACCAGGGCCAGCTCTCTGTATGTTACTAATGTTGATTTAACCAAATGTATGCACTAGAAACCCACTGGCATACAGAAGTTAGTAATGTGGGGCTGTAAATTAGAGCTGTATACTGTAGTTATGGAGGTCTGCCTTTGGTCAGTACACGTGCGGTTTTTCAGGTCAGATGGTAGAGCAGACATTTACTTGGTGTCATGGAGTCCTTCAGACGATGAACATTAGGGTCCTCAGAGGTTTACAGAGCACGTGGCAAGGGGAGACTCTAAGTATCTAACGTGTAGAGAGACAAACAGGCACACGTTCAGTTTTGAAAAGATTCAGAAGAAGGTAGTATCTACTTACCTAAATGTCCAGAAAAGTGTTTCTTTCTGTCCCTAGAGAAGATTGAGAAGCACGAAGGATCCCAATTCTGTTGCTGTAACAGAATGCCGTAGACTGAATGGCTTCGACACCAACTTGTTTTCTCACAGATCTGAAGGCTGGCAGTCTGAGATCAAAGGGCTAGCCGAATCTAATTTAGTTCCCGGTGAGAGCACTCTTCCTGGGCTCATATATAAATGAGGAGAGAGAGAGAGAGAGAAGGCGGGAGACAGAGACAGAGAGAGGCTGATTTTAAGGAATTAGCTCATGTAGTTATGGAGGCTAGCGAGCCCAAAATCTACTAGGCAGGCCTGCAGGTAGCCTGAAGATTCAGGGAAGAGCTCCTGGTGTAGCTAGGATCCTAAGGCAGTTTGGAGGCAGAATTCTCTCTTCCTTGGGGGAACTCAGTCTGTTTCTCCTTATGGCCTTTAACTGATTAGAAGAGGCCCACTCACTTAATGGAGAGTAATCTGCTTTACTCAGAATTGACTGATTTAAATGTTAATCTCATCTAAAATATCTTCACAGCAATATCCAGACTGGTGTTAGACCAAATATCTGGGTGCCATGGCTTAGCCAAGTTGACCCATAAAATAACCATTACATCCACATATCCTTGAACCGCATGAGGGTAGAGATTATGACTGCATTGTCCATTAGTTTATCTCTAAAAGACTCAGTATTTCTTGAAAGATTAGCTTCTTTTGAAGATTGAAGATATATTATCCACAATCCAGAATATTACATAATACAAATCAGCAGTATGGCAAGCTAAAACAAAGACAGGGCCTATTTAAAGGCAAGGGCTATTTGCAGCCTTTCTGTCCCATGTTACATGGAGATAATACTGTGTCTCCAAATGAGTCATCCATCAATGAGGAAGGATAGTCAGAGGAAGGATAGTCAGAGGGTGCCCTCTATCTTTGATCGGAGCAAAGGCCAAGTTGCAAGTCTACTTAGATATTCTCCAAATTAAATAAAACTAGGTTAACAATTCATTTATGGTGCATGAAAAAAATCAGAGGCCTCGTCCCCTACAGGGTTTTTACTTTATCTCAGTGATCTTGACTCATACTGTTTCTCATGCTGCCAAATATACTGATCTGTAGGCATTGTATGACAGACTTTCAAGGTCATGGACACAGGTAGATATTTGGGCTGAGATTTAAACACTTCACATTTCTGCTTCATCATTGCACTATACACAAACAAAATGTTTTCTTAGAAAACAAGTTGGAAATTCATGTCAGCCTTTATTTAGATGTAATTCATAGTAAGCATTGCTAACACAGACACAATTTTTCTCTTTGACCTGATTTCTAACCTTGTTTTGTCCTGGGTTCCATGACCTTTCTATAAACGATGGTGGTGAATCATCTCTATCTGTTTTGAGAAAATAGGGTTCTGGTGTACTCTGTTTTCTGACACATGATTTGAGGTTAAATGGAAATCGCTTTTTTTTTTTTTGTCTTTATAGCTCATTCCTACTCCTTCTGTATCATTTCAGGAGGTTTTCCACAATGTACTTCTTAATGCTGAGCTTTCCCTTTGTTTGGTGTCTTTCTCTGCAAAGTGCTAGAGATAGCATGAGCTACTGTGCAGACAGGTAGGCTTACACACCATCAAAGAAAACCTGTTTCCAGCTTTGGATCCTGTCTCCTTTCCTCTGTCTTTTTTCTTTTTGGCTACCACTAATCTTATTTTGTTGATTTTATATAAAAATACCCATATTGTTGTTTCTAAATACAAAAATCATATCCATCTAAAAAGAAACATATTACTCTGAAAAGTATAAAGTAAAATTCATTTCAAATCTCACTTTGCTGGATAATATTTGGATAACTATAATGAAGACAGGCAGATCTCTCTCTCTCTCTCGTATGTGGAAACGTGTGTGCACATCTGTGTATACACATGTGGTGTTGCATATCTTCATTGTGTCTCCCTAGATGCCTGCCCTCCCCTTCAATAGGCTTCCTTAGCCTCTGGCTTCCAATTGCATTGGGCCAATCAGAAGCTCCAGAAGGAAGTCAGAAGGAGGAATGGGAGGGGCGCCTGGGTGGCTCAGTTGGTTAAGCATCCGACTTCAGGTCATGACCTCATGGGTCGTGGGTTTGAGCCCCGCATCGGGCTCTGTGCTGACAGCATGGAGCCTGGAGCCTGCTTGGGATTCTGTGTCTCCCTCCCTCTCTGCCCCTCCCCTGCTCATGCTGCCTCTCTCCGTCTCTCAAAAAAAAATAAATAAATGTAAAAAAAAAGAAAGAAAAAAGGAGGAATGGGAGTGAAGACTGAGGATTTATTTCTTTAGTCTCCTCCCTGTTGTCTTGCCTGTAGTAGGCTGTGGTCCTCTATAGATCCTCGCTCAAGACAGACATTTCTACAAGTCTCTGAACTACTAGATTTTGGTAACAGCTGCCTGCTGCCCACTGCTTATCATCAAGCCTAGGGGTTGTAAGGTATTAGTTGAAACCAACCCAGGGTATGCACTATTCCTTGGGTCCCTACACCATGTTAATTCCTTAAAAACATCTTTTTATCAAACACTCCTTATTTGAATGTGCCATCTGTTTCCTGTCTTTTTGGATAACTCCCACCTATATAGTGCACATCTCCATACTTACACACACACACACACACACACACACACACCTTACTTTACTAAAATGGAATGGTCCATGCGGCTCAAACATTTTTTATTATGTACCATATTTGTTTCTCTAGTTTCATCTTAATGGATATTTAGATTATTCCATTTTTTAATACTATAAGCAACAGGGGCATGAACATTTTCATGTATATGTTTTGCCAAATTTTTGCAAAATTATTTGTGTAAATTCCTAACAATTAGATTTCTTTGTGAAAGTTTATGTGCATTTTTAAATTTGAAAGATATTGTTATTATTTTTTCTTCCTTTAGATTGTTGTGCTAATTTGAATCCTACCAACATAGTGAATATTTTTGTCTCCTGCACGCACTAGCCAGTATTTTATCTTAGCAAACATTTTCATCTCTGCCAGTCTGAAATATGAGAAATATGGGAAATATCTTTACCATTTTGATTTTTATTTGTCTAATTATGCACAGTATTCAACATCTTTCGTATGTTTTTTTAGTCATTTGTATTTATTTTCCCGGGAACTCCCTCTTTACATCCTTGGCCCAAACAATATTTTTTTTCAATCCCAAATAGTGTCTTTAGTAGAAAAATTAAGTAATCTTAGAGCCTTCTTGATTTTACCATAAGAGATATTTTAAAGTCATGTTAATCCATTTCACTTTTCCTGTAGGCTTCTAAGTTGTGTTTTTCTAACGTAATTATAGTTCCAGGAGAGGGAGTCACAGTTTATGGGCCCTCTGATTGGTGAAGCCTGTCTTGCTTCTTCTCAGATTGTATGGTAATCTAATTTTTAAATACTAGCCAAAACTTTGTATTTTCTTTTTCATATCAGGCTTGAGGCATTTGTCTTGTATTTCTTGACCTGTCCTTTGTACTTCTGAAGCAAGCTTTAATGGACATCACTGGTCACACCATCCTTCACTATCCCATTCTGTTTTTTAAATTATTTAATTTTTAAAAATATTTATCTATTTTGACAAAGGGAGAGAGAGAGAGAGAGAGAGCGAGCACAAGTGGGGGAGGGGTAGAGAGAGATGGGGACAGAGAGAATCCCAAGCAGGCTCCGGCTATCAGCACAGAGCCTGACGTGAGACTCAAACTCATGAACCATGAGATCATGACCCGAGCCAAAATCAATAGTTGGATGCTTCACTGCCTCAGCCACCCAAGGACCCCCTAATCTATTCTTTAGATGTGTATCTACACAGCAAAGGCAAGGAGCAGCATAGAATATAGAATCTACATCTATATATGTGAACTGTGATATCTATATTCAGAGATACCTAAAAATGTATGCAAAATATAGACAATCCTCCTGGGCTTTACTCAATCTGGGTAGATTTAAAATGAACCCAGGTAAGTAATGGACTGGAACAAAAGGAATCACATTATGCCTTTATTCATGCTTAGAGCTTGACTGGAAAGAAAAATCAAGTTCATTGTAGAATGTCAGGAAGGATTTCAGAAGATCTAGTTGGCAATGAATTCATTAGACTCTGATTAAAGGTATTTAAATTTGTTTAATGTTTATTTATTTTTGAGAGAGAGAGAGAGAGAGCAGGGAGAGGCAGAGAGAGAGGGAGACACAGAATCTGAAGGAGGTTACAGGCTCTGAGCTGTCAGCACAGAGCCCGATGTAGGACTCAAACTCAGGAACCGTGAGATCATGACCTGAGCCAAAGTTGGAAGCTCAACTGACTGAGCTACCCAGGCACCCTTATTAACGATATTTAAATGTTAAGTACACACACACACACACACACACACACAAACTACACATATAGTGTATTATAGCTTCTCTATTTTATGCAGAGAATTTCATCCTGGCATTACTAGCTGTTCTATTTTACTGGTCCCATTAGAAATTGTGTTGTTTCTTCTAGAGAACTAGATTTGGTCATCCTGAGTATGGTGGTGATATCTTCCTCAGTGAGAAAGAAATTACAAGAACAGAAGTTAGTTGGGTGCCTATGAAGCACTGGTGAGTCACTGTGTTATTCATGGTCAAGATATTCCATTTAATTTTCTCAATGACTTCTAGAATAAGAGTTATCATCTCCATTTTTTGAAGTTAAGTAACATCCTCAGGATCACATGAAATAAAGGAATATGGTGTTGGATTTGAACCTAGGACTTTCTTGATTCCAAATTCCATGCCATTTCCACTACCCCAGTGCTTCTCAAACTGTCTATACTACAGGACATTTTGATTTTGGTTTTGTTTTTCTGTCACAGACCAGTTTGTGGTCCATCTATGCATAATCAATATGAAACTCCTTCTATATGGAACTCATGCAAATCCAAGGACATACCAACTATTCTAGCCCATGTTCAATGAGAAAAGTCCACTGACCACAAGCTTAGGTGTCAATGTCACAATCTAGAAAGGCGTTTGTGCTTACTACAAAATCTTTGTACTTACTACATTCTGGTAACAAATAACTTGCAGAGTAGTCTTGGACTGCAGACCGCACTCGGTGTCACAGTGCACTAGAGAATATTGCCAAAGCCTAATTTATCATCTGCTTTATAAAAGACCACACATTATAATTGAATTCAAAGTATGGAAGTTAAAATTCTGCCTTTATGTGAAGCAAACCTAATACAAAATGGTCATTCAAAGCTTTTGTAGGAATAAATTATTCCCTGAGGAATGTGCTTGATAAGTAATAAACATGGAAAGCCCTTGTTTGTTCTTTGTTAGGCAGAGGAAAACTAATTTCACAGTTTGTTGTAGCTGAATGTTTCGCATTTGTTATGTTTATTCTTATTCTGTGTTGTGGATATTTAATCTTCCCCTTGGAAAATTACTTTTTATTTAATGAGATATTTTACCCAGTCCATTTGTAAATAAAGCAGCCATACTTAAATAATTCAGATTCCTGTGGTTCTCATTTTACATCTGATTTCCTTCTTGGCTGATCTACCAGTTTACATGGCTTGATTATCTTCCCAAATTATCTTACCAGGAATACTCTGCAGGGTCTTTCCTGTGGAAACTATATTAAACCTTTAATAATTCAGCAATTCTGACACTGTCACACCTTCCACAAAGTGCAGTTATCTGGAAGACATTCTTCCATGGAGAACATAAAAAATATCCTTCTAGTATCAGCATAAAAAGTATAGGAATGATCCCTGGGGATTTAAAGAAATGCCCTTAACTAATTAGAAAGACTACTTTAATATTTATCTCCAAATTGTTTCTGTTCAATATGTTCTGACCTAAACAACATGCACGTATAATAATGTGTTCCCATTAAAAGATAATTTATTTTGTAGCGAAAGCAAGGAGCGTTTACACGTCCCTTCTTGGGTGAGTTTTTCTGTTGGTTGTGAAGAATAGAGGGAGGGGTTCTTTATGAAGGTGATATCTAACTTCCACAAATAGTGTAATAATTGCTCTTTTTGTTAATCACCAGATCACCGTTATATTTATTTATTGTGAAAGTTATGAATTTGGAGGGTAAGGATGCAGTTAGCCATTGTTCTTTTAGGAGATAGTAATAAATAAAATATTTTGGATTTGCCTAAAACATCATTTGGACTAATGAGAGACTCAGAAAGTAACAAAGAAAAAAAAGTCTGAAAACGTCATCTACTTGGCTAAATGGTAGGAAAAAAGGTATTAGATAGATCGATAAATGGGAAATATCCGAGACTAGCCCAATTCCAACATGCTCCATGTAAGAGAAGTGCTGTGATCTCCGTCCTATGCAGGACATACTTCATGCTCGTGGCTGTCACCCTATAGTTGGTGGCCTTAGATGGTTGGGAACAATATCTCTCTGAGTGATTCTGCACAGCCAAGCGTAGTTCTGAAAACTATTTTCTACTGATTCCTACTATTTTTTGAAACAATTTGTATCTAACATTTAGGTCTGTATTTGTTTCATGGGACTGCCATAACAAACTACCATAAACTGGGTGGTTTAAAACAACAGACATTTCATTGTTTCACAATTCCAGAGGCTATGACTCTGAAATCAGGATGTCAGTGGGGCCCTGCTCTTTCTGAAACCTGCAGGAGCAAATCTTCCTGGCTCCTTTCTTGCTTCTAGTGCGTTGCCAGAAATCTTTGGGATGCTTTTGGCTTGTAGCTGCATCACTGTAATCTTAGCCTTCATTGTCACATGGTGTTCTGTGACCACCTTCTCCTCAGGTTGTGGCTCAGTTTGGATTAGGGGCCCACCCTGCTCCCCTGTGGTCTCGTCTTAACTAATTACATCCACAATAATCCCATTTCCAAATAAAGGATTTTATTTTATTTTCAATAAAATTCTGAAATAACGAGGGTTAAAACCTCAATATATCTTTTATGCGAGACGCAATTCAATTCCAAACATGCCATGAATTGCATTTTTGTAATTTCAGATGAAAATTCTGGTGAAGGTATTTTCCATGAAAGTATTTTCCACTGGTAAGCAAATATTTGTTAAAACCTATAGAACGTCCTGAATGCTAGTTGTTGTAAGCTGTAATGGGCATTACAGCAATATCAGTCTGCACATTCTGACTTCTATGCGCAAATCATAAATGATCTTGATAAAGCTTGGGTGGTTTTCCCAGGGTGAAATTTGGAGCTGAGCATTGGGGTCATGCTTTCATTGTACGTGGTCTGTGTTCTGAGCACTGCACTAGCCACATTCCTTATCCTATTCATTCTTACAAAACTACAAGAAGGTAGAGGTGCGTGGGTGGGCATCTGACTCTTCATTTTGGCTCAGGTCATGATCTCATGGTTTGTGAGTTCAAGCCCCATGTTAGACTCTGCACTGACAGCACAGAGCCTGCTTGGGATTCTCTCTCTCACCTTCTCTCTCTGCCCTTCCCTACTCATTCTCTCTCTCTCTCTCTCTCTCTCTCTCTCTCTCTCTCACACACACACACACACACACACACACTAAATAAATAAATAAACTTAAAAAACCATTTGGGTCCTTTAAAAAATACAAGAAGGTAGTATAATCAAGTTCTTCAGTTGAGGAAAACATGACCTGGAGATATTAAATTAACTTGTCTCGGAGAATTCTATGGATGACACAGGATTCAGACTCTACCACACAACATTCTAATTCTCTGGGAACAGAGGGAAAGTGAAAGGAGAAGTTGAAGAAATTGTACTTGGCATAATAGGCAGGGTTTTATTATGTCAGCAAAGTGTGAAGTGTTATAACCTACCAAAGCTAGTAACTTCATAGGTCTCTCAGTATTGCCCACAACGCAGTAACTGCTGTGTGTTCTTAATTTACCACTGAAACATGTTGATAACCTTTATTTACATGGTAATAAATTGCCTTAATTTAACTTCTAATATCAGAATTGAATAAGGTTAATTGAGGTCCCAGAGCACATATGAAGAGTTTGAGAGACTTAAACACCAAAACCCTTACTGCACCCAAAGCAGTGAACATAGAGCAGAACCATGGATAGGATCATGATTGCTATGTAATTACAACTGTATACTAGTAATTATTTCAACAAGCCTTTTCGACTATCTAATAAGAAACCATGAATATGTCAGAAGTCGGTTGTACTGTAAGGCCTTCATAGCTAGCTAGCTGATGGCACAATCTGTATAATCACTGCCCTGGCTATAGTCACAGATCAACACAACCCTTGAGCTCCAAGCGTTTTGTCTAGCACCAAGCCTCATTGCATGCTGTATGTACATATTGCATACTGGCACATACTAGCATTCACTCCCATTTCTCTGCAGCAGAAGAGTTATCTCAAATCTATGAGCAACCCAATTCCAGAATCCCTTTTAAGGGTCCACTTGTTGGGGCCACCTCAAGCACCATTTCCTGTGTCTTGTCATTATTGTAGCAGGAAACGGTGTACTCAAAGTAGGTAATTTGAGAATGCTTTTTGCAAAGCTGTGGACAGAGTGTGGGAAACCACAAGGTATGATGCAGTACACCAAGAGTAGACACAGTGGAACATCATGTCCACCCTTAGGCTTGCAAGAGCAAAGTCAAGGAGCAGTTAACATAACATGGAAAGTAAGACAGCTGTGCACAGAAGACCACATAACAGATTCTGGAATCCTTATTTATTTTTAATTATAAAAGTATTTATTTTTGAGAGAGAAAGCGAGCAGGAAAGGGGAAGAGAGAGAGGAAGACACAGGCTCCGAGCAGGCTGTAGGCTCTGAGCTGTCAGCACAGAGCCCGACACGGGGCTCAAACTCATGAATTGTGAGATCATGACCTGAGCTGAAGTCATATGCTTAACCAACTGAGCCACCCAGGCACCCCAGATTCTGGAATCTTTAGTTAAGGGATACAATAGCTCACACAGAACCCAACAAGAGAGTAACAGGGCATGTGAAAACCATGACCTCAACTCTCCTCTTCCCCTCCAATCTCCCTTTGGTCAAATCTTACCAGGAAGTAGAGGACAATGCATGCAATGCAGGTAAGCCAGCCACCCAGGACACAGAACAGGGTAGGGAAAGATGGAAAATAGATCCGCAGGGCAAAAAGAAGATGCATAGTGCACAGTTGCCAACACAATCCAAGTCCTTGTATCTTTCCCTTAGACACTACTTTTACTTAAAAGCCCTTCAAGAGGTGACTTGATTTTCTCACATTTCTAATATCTCAGTATTGCAGAGTATCTCAGAACTCACAGTAAGAGAGGATAAATTTCTTCACCCTGGCTTATGCTTCCAGTCCCTTCTTTACTTTCTCCCTCAAAAGCTCATTAGAAGCACCTCCTATCAGGAGTATCATGATAGTATCATGGATACTATCAAACATCTCTCACTAATGCAGATGTATATTAACCTCAGGGTCACTAAAGATTTTAGTACATGCCTTGCTGTCCTTATGTCTACACTACTTCTGTTATGATTTCTGATTTCAGTATTTAACACTGGCCTTCAGTTCCTTAACCTCCTGAGTCCCAAGCACCTTTTTCCCATAGTTATAACTAGACATTTCTTCACTGATCGCTACATCATTTCCAGTATATCAATCTTGCCAATTTCAAGTACCCTGCTCTTCAGCTAATATTTTCTATATTCCCAGCTCATTTTCTCTAATACTTTAACTCCTGTAATTCTTCAGCTTCACTAGGCCACTTGTCTACTGTGCCAGTCCTTTTGTATTTTGCGTCTATATCCCATCACGGTAATTACTTTCTTGCACACACACTCTCCCTTGCCCCATCCTCCCATTGTACTTGTGCAGAATAATCTTTACCCTGATTGAGCAGCATAATTCTCTATATTCACACTACACCTCTATCCAAACACCTGCATGTGACTAGAATAGAACATACAGCATGCTGATAGGTATCTCTTTAAATTTATGATCACAAATCTCAAGGGCGACTCTCGGCTCTGCCAAGCAATCCTACCATATTATCTCAGGGAAACCAGTTTCCCTCTCTGTAAGACTTCTATTTCACACCTTCTACCCTACCCTTGGGTCCCTAACACCTCTTTCTTTCTGAAAATCAGCTGATGCCTTTGGATCTTTTTAATTCATATTTTTTTAGAGGGAGGATACACATGAGCAGGGGGTGAGGGGCAGAGGAAGAGAGACAGAGAGAGAAAGAGACAGAGAGAGAGAGAGAGAGAGAGAGTCTAAAGCAGGCTCTATGCTCAGTGCAGAGCCTGACCCAGGGCTTGATCCCTTGACCCTGGGCTCATGACCTGAGCCAAAATCAAGAGTCAGACACTCAGCCAGCTGAGCCACTCAGGCACCCCTGGATCTTTTTAAATAAAATATTGAAACAATCGGAAAATAATGCCCTTATTCTTTCCCCCCAAATCAACATCTAGCCTACATCTGCACTTATATATTTTGCCGTTCATCTTACAATTGTGAAACCACCCCTTTAAGTACCGAAGTCCAACACCATCATCAGTGCAGTGAATCCAATCTCTTGTCTACTCAAAGACATTGCCTCCACAGTCATTTTCCCTCTGGTCTTCATTACAAGTGCCCTTCTTTATTGGACTTTAAAGCAATTACCTCCTGTTGTTCCTTACCTCCCTTTAACTACTGTTTCTCTCCTCTGCTCCTTTTTATAATAAAGGAAAGACTTCCATAGATTCACTGTCTCCATTCTCTTACCTCTCTTTCCTCTTAAATCTGTGCCAACCACGCTGCCTCCCATGTCTCTCCACCTAAACTTCCCTTGTCGACATCAACATTCCCTACAGTGCTAAGTTCAATGGGCATTCCACAATGTCCTTCATACACAATTTCTTACCCACATTTGATCTTTCTTGAAATTGTTTCATCACTTGTGTTCTGGGGCAATGGAATCTCCTGGTTTTCCTCTCACTTCAGGGCCTGTTCCTCCTCAGATCTTCCTTGACCTTTGAATGCTGCATTCCCATAAGATGCCATGCTGAGACCTCTCCTTTTCCCTGTCCGAATTTATTCTTTAGATTATTTTATCCTTTCTCGTGGCCATATATTCACTGATGATTCTTAGGTATATACATTAGCAACCCAGATCTCTAGACCGCATGTCAATTCCTGCTGACCCCATCCCCTAAACTGCTCCCCACCGGTCTAGCCCTAGGTGCTGCTAGGAAACAGCACCACCCCCAATCCAGTTGTCCAGGCCAGATTCTTCCCTCAGAACCCACATTTAAACCTCTAGCATTTGTTTTAAGCCTTAGCTCGAAAATTTCCCAAATGTGACCATTTATTCACACCCATATGGCCTTCAACTAGTAAAAATTGCCATCATTCCTTACCTATTGAAGTAGATAGTTTACTCCTATCCCTGTTTTATTACTTGTTCTCTGTATTCTATTCTCCACCCAGCAGTCAGAAAAATCTTAGAATGTCCTTCATATCTTTCCATTTTCTTACTCAAACACTCCAAGTGTTTACAATCATATTGCGGTAAAATGTGAATACCTCACCATAACTGCCAATCTTACCTTCAAATCCTCTCCCTAAGCTCACTGTGCTCTTCAGAGCCTTTGCTGTTCATGCACATAACAAGCTGTAACCTGACTCATAGCCTTTGACTTGCCATTCTTTTTCTTGAGGATATTCTTTCTTAGATATTAACTTGTCTCCTCCCTTTATTCAGAACACTGTTCAAATATTAGTCTTTAGAGATACCTTCCCAAACCACCCCACCTAAAATACAACCATCTTCATAATTTAGAAAAATTAAAACTGAGGATGTTCTTGTTATGTTTTTGACCTGAATGATTAGTTATGCTCAATTCCAACTATCCAAGAAGGGTAAGGCAACAAGGATGATGACGCTGAAGTAGAATAATGATTTTTATTCTAAGTGGGAATCAGTTTTACATCTAATTTGTCATACTTCACAAAACCATGTGAAGAACCAAAGGACATGTATTTCAATGATCTACATAGTCATTAATGCATAGTAATAACAAAAATTAAGATTGGGCTCTGAAATCAGAGTTTTATATAGGAGGTGAAATATGATAACCACAGCTCCAGTTGTTGTGACATCGAAGCTATGTCGCCACTGATTTAAATTTTGCTGTTATAGGCCCAAGCCATGCTTCAAAGGAATAGAATATTTCTCCTTGGGTCTTAGTTTTACTTCCAAGGCAATCAAAGTACTGAAGCATTTATGAATGGATTAGAAGTGTCAAGCATCAATCATTGTCTGAATCTTATCAACTAGGAAACTAATTCCCCCGAAACATATTTTTGTTGAAATACTATTAGAATTGAGTCTTATATCAAAATAGCAGACATGAAAAATATGTCCACTTTTGAAACGGCACGAACACGAGCAATGCGTCTTACTCTGCATTTGCACTAAACATTGATTCAGCTGCTGGATGCAAGGTTCACTTAATCTGGGGATGCTTAGTGCAAAAGTAATGAGGCTGTTACTTCTTTAGCTTTGCCTCCAATCCAATAAAGAGAGTATTCTTTTCCACTGTGAGGTATCTCATTATGAGATCACTAACATTTTCAAAATCATCTCTGCATAAAGACGAGGTTAAAGCAATTCATACATAGCCACGAAACTTTCCCATTTTAATATATGAGGGACAATAATGAAAGTTTATCAGAAGCATTTTCTTCCCCCGTTTTGATGCCAGTGTTCTCATTTCATGACTCTACATAGTCACAGTGATTATAATAAAAAGAAACTTATACTTTAAAAGGGGGAAATAAAAATATACACAACCCATATCAGATGTCCATGGAAAATAGATTTTGGGAAGATAATGTCCACGATGCTCCACGCTAGGGGGGATGGAGAATGGTCTAGCAGGTAAGAACATATATTTGAGTCATCTTATATTTCAGAAAACTTTACCCAGCACAAATCTATGAGACAAAACTTTGTTAAATCTATTCTTTTTTTTTTTTTTTTTCAGGCACAGATTTGGGACTATGGTATTTTACTTATAGATCTCAGTCTGTAAATGATCACTGAAATAGATGAATCTCTATGTTTTGTGCTCCTAATTCTGTCCTCGACCTCAGCAAGAATGTGCTGGCCATATGATGTGCACTCAAGGACACCACGATGATTACCTTAGATTTTGTCACCCAAAATAAATTTCAACAACGAAAAGTTGTCCAGTAGGTTGTATTTTCTTTAAGTGTAGTTCACAAAGCATTAGTAACACATTAGGAAACTTGACGTGGTATGCCGACCAACTATTTGGGTTTCATTTTAAAGTTTTTCATGTATTTTAAAATGTCTCAGCATACTCATCAATCCTGTGATTTCATAGATATTAAACTTAAACATATTTACTAAATATCAAAAGTCAGTCATTTGAGAAAATTAAAGTTTATTAAAGAGTATACCAGTGTGCATCAATGGCACCAATGTAAGGCACCCTCCCTCTCTTTACAGCACCAACGTTGGCCAGTGTTGAACTATATTCACATCAACTCATTCACTAGCCATTTTGTGAGCTCTTAATTAGCATAAATTATTTTTCTAAATGCAGAACTGTACTTGTCCTTAAGGAGTTTAGAGTCTAAGATAGAAAGAGAGGTAAATATATATTTGAATGTATCAGGAGTTCTGAGAGATAAGCACACAGTTCTCTGATAGTTTGGAAGAACTAAAAATACCCCAATTGGAAGACCTTAAGAAAGGCTCTTTATGGAGAGGTGGCAATGAAGGGAAACTTGAAACATTCTCATCATTGGGATAAGATGAGAAAGCTGTATTCCAGGCAGTAAATGGCATAAACAAAACACTTACAGTCATTTTCCAAGAGAGAAAAGTCATCTTTAAATACTACACTGGGGAGTGGGGTACCTGGGTGTCTCACTCAGTTAAACGTCTCACTTTGGCACAGGTTGGGATCTTATGGTTCTTGAGTTCTAGCCCTGCATCAGGCTCTGTGCTGACAGTACGGAGGCTGCTTGTGGTTCTGTCTCTCCCTCTCTCTCTGCTCCTCCCCCACTCTCTCTTTTTCTCTCTCAAAATAAATAAACTTAATAAAATAAAATAAAATAAAATAAAAATACTACACTGGGGTCAAAGGGGATTAAATGTAGTATATTTCTAGAGGGGGCCAAAGAAATGACACTTCACTTATTAGAACAGAATTTTTCTTAAACCAGTATTTTGCACTGACCTTATTTTTACTTATTTGGAATCTATCTCATCTTTGACTACAGAGGCATTTTTAAACATGAATGACTCATTTGAAATCTATACTTGGAAATGTCATATTTTCTAAGACTCAACAGGGATTTACTATATTTTCAAAGATCAATTTCTAGGGGAAAGGGCTTTATATATAAAATTAATCCCTTGACATATTACACAAAGACAAAAATCCTTTACAATTCACGATGCTTATTTCTAGTTCTGACATTTCTATCTTCCAAGGTGGCTTCCTTATTCAGAACACAGTAAATGGACTTGGTTCATCACCAAGTAATTCTTAATTGCAGGTGTGTTAAGAAACTCCTCTTAATGTTCAACTGCCGAGGTTATACCAAACGTACTTGACAATAAACTGCCAATCAATGGATTTATTTTTCACCTTGATGTCATTTTTTCTATGACAGTATCCTGGGTAGTAAGGAGATTATGCAGAATCCAAACTAAATTGCAATCCATTAATAATAGATTTAATCTATTTGTAATTATATCTGATTAGTGTAATACATCGGATATATTGAAAGTATAGATTTTCCAGGAAAATGTATCGGCTTGAAATTCTCCTGGGATTGTTTCTACCCAGGTACTCCACCGACAGCTGAAGTTGACAGGCAATGATGCTAGAGCTTGCTCTACAAAGCTTGAAATATTGAGTAGAATTGATGAACTCAAAATAATCCCTCTTACTGCCAGTTATCCTGAGACAGTCTTACCCAAATTGTGTTTCAGGGAACAGTGGTTCTTGGCAACATTAATCAACATTTCAAATAATTTGGTAGATATTGTACACAATATTTTTCTTTTACAGGTTCTGAATACGAATTAACTCATTTCAGGATCTGAGGATTTCTACAGGTTATTATATTATTTCACATATAGAGGGGAAGGTGCATATTAAAATTTTCATTCTGCCATCCCTAATGAAGTTTTGTAGCTATAATATTATCTTTTTAATTTGTTTCTTTCATCCTTTGAATCAATTTGTGAAGGATGCTACTAATATATTTAATTGACTGCAGCTTTTTATTGATCCTAAGATTTAGAAATCAATCAACAGGGAAAAAGAGCCAGCAAAACAAAATTTAAGTAAAAAGTAGGTATTTGTTTGTTTTAAGAATTCACATCTCTTAAATAATCTTTAGGCTCTATCAAAGACAGGACAAATTTAAGATAAAATGTGTCTTAGAAATTCAAGAAGGATACTGGGTAATAGAAATGCAAATAAAGCAAACCTAGCAATAACACTACTGAGAATAGTTTAAAATGAAATTGCATAATTTTCTACTTTTGTATAAGGAAGGGAAGAATATAAGAGTATACATTTGACTTCTCTGTATTTGCACAAAGAAAAACGGAAAATAAACACATGTAACTAATACTATTCTTGTCTGTAGGGAACCAAGGGCAGGACAGTGGAAAGAGACCAGGGCTAGAACAACACTTCTTGAAGTATAGATTTTCTAGTACTTTGATATTTGAATCACATGAATGTTTTATATTAAACATTAAAAAAACACTGTTGCATTTTTAAATATAAACAATTTCTTTAGGTACTCATAAGAGGTACTTCAATGTTGAAATATATAATGGTACATCAGTGTTCAGAATTTCTTTTCTTCACAGCTAATAGAGCAATAGATTAAAACAGAGGGAAAGGAAAGAGAAAAAAAAACTGGTACAGTGTTTGTGGAATTACCATTAGTAATTTAGAGGGGAATGCAAATATGAATTCCTGTTGAATATGAGAGTTTGCAGTGGTTGCTGATAAGTAGACAGTCACATGCACAAATAGCAGACAAATCCCATAAGAATGGCAAATAGTTAATACAATGACTGAAGAGGACATAGTGATGGAAACTGTTCTCCTTCAAATATTGGGGCAGTGGAATTTTTGAACTGATGTATCCCTTAAAGTATCTGATGTAAAAGATGAACGTTTTTTCCGGGGAGGGGGAGTAGGTAGGGAATGCACATATACACATACACAAAATTGTGTAATTTAGAAGTTAACACTGACACCTATGGATCCCAGGACACAAGACTCCACATTTTTTTTCATTTTTTTAACATCTGATTTATTTTTGCAAGACAGAGAGAGAGATAGAGCATGAGCAGGGGAGGGGCAGAGACAGGAGACACAGAATCTGAAGCAGGCTCCAGGCTCTGAGCTGTCAGCACAGAGCCTGACACGGGGCTTAAACCCACGAACTGTGAGATCATGACCTGAGTCAAAGTCGGACACTTAACTAACTGAGGCACCCAGGTGCCCCAAGCCAGGATTCCCAAGCCTCCACATTTTAACAGATAAAAGTAGACACTAAGCCAAAGTGAAGTTGGATTAATTCTCAGCTCTGCCACTATGGCTAAGCGACCTTGAAAATATGACTTAATCTCTCTGAACCTCAATCTTCTTATCTTGAAAAGGGACTTGCTGATCCCTCTGGTAATAGCATAAAAGAAAAATTCAACAAACATTAAAAATTATTTAATTATTATTCCTATAATAGAAGTCCCTAATTTCTATATAATTAATTATCACATATAATTCCTATATGACTGTCAAAATAGAATTAGGAGTTCCACAGTTGAATGAAAAGATAGTTTGCCAGATCATATCACAGTAGCTGACACATCCTACTTCAACAATCTGGGGACAAACTGGGATTTCTAGATATTCAAGTGCAAGGGCTCTCATAGAATGGAATGCTTTTTCATGCCCCTACACAGGTATCTAATGTCAGGGACACTAGAGAACATGTTAGTGCTGATGTTAGGCATTGGTGTTAGCCCCAGGCCTCCCTTGTTTGCAGTGGGAAACTGTAGAGTTCACTCAGCCAGGGAAGGAACTCCAGTTCTGGTGCTTTGTGTCTATTACAGTCAGATGGAGAGGTTGATGGTCTGACTGTTTAACTGGGTTCTGGAGGCACATGCCAGCATTGAGAGTCCGGAAGTACTGTCAAAGGGTGCAAAGAACAGTGTAGGTTGAGAACATTTGTCGAGTCAGCACTATTTTGAATGTCATAAAAGTATATGATTATATGGAATTGCAATTTTTGTGTCCCTGGTAGCTTCAAGATATGAGGTGCGCTAGCAAAGGACAATGTGCTAAGCCGGACTTCTTTGAAGGGGAGAGAGGAAGGGGAAATCCTATCCCTTTGGAATAATTCAGAGATCAAAAAGCTGTCAACCTTCCCTAACATTTTAAGCCATCGAAGATAATGTCAGTTTCTAACAAGGCAAAGACTTAGAAAAACCCACTAAACATCAGTTTATCAACACCTTTGCAGCTTTTGGCTCGCTTTGCATAACTATGTAAGGAGAAAATGAAAATCAGTGGCTAAATCAAGCTCAGCATAAGCCTGAACATTGTTTCCTGCTTGTCATCTCATGAGGGACTTGGCTTTGCTTGCTGTTGCAATCTCGTCCTACCTCCTTGATGGTTTGCAAAGATGAGCTAAGAACGATTGAATTTAATCTGCAATGGCTTCAATCGTGAGGGTCATTGAATGGCTATGTATTTGACATAAAGAACATGAGTAATAAGCATATTTCCATTCATTTCCTATTCCACCATACTATTGGTCTTCCAAAAAAGAAAAAAAAGGATGTTTGAGATTTAAACGACAAGTAACAAATTGATGACATACACTCCTGACTAATTAGACGAAGCCCTCCCTCCATGAGGCTCTTGACCTTTAATAGCCATAATAATATGAGCATTAGATCAATAGCCTGCTATTAGGCATTTGAAGTGTCCCCTTCGCTGTCACTGAATGTGGCAATTAGGATGGGACTTAAGGACAAAAATGTTTAGCTAGTGCTGTTTCATGGACAGAAACCTTTCAAATCTATTCAGCATCACTTCTATCTTTCCTGAGAATGGCTTTACTTAGCTATCAATTCTCTCTTTTCAAAACTTAGTACCTTCTAGTTTGCTTTATTCAGTTAGTCCAGCGTGGCAATAATCGCATACACCGTGTTCTTTTGAAGATACAGTTCAAAGATTTGTTATACAGGTTTGCTTTCCCTCCCTCAAGCTTCTCTCAATGCAATGGGCAGCCACTTTGAGGTTCTTACATTTAGATGGGAAAGCTATGCTGTGAATCTGATCCTGTCCCTAAAACAAAGCCTTTTAGTTGGATTTTTAAAAAATATTTGAAGCCTCAGAACAATTGGTTTCTCCATTATTTCAGTCTCCTGAATGTAGAGAATGTCTATGACCTTTCACTTCCTTTTTTTAAATGTTTATTTATTTATTTATTTATTTTTGAAAGAAAGAGAGAGAAAGCAACAAGCAAGTGAGCAGGGGAGGGGCGGAAAGAGGGGGGCAGAGGATCTGAAGCAGGCTTTTTGTGCTGACAGCAGCAAGCCTGATGCAGGGCTCAAACTCCCAAACCTTGAGATCATGACCTGAGCCAAAATGGGCTCAGTTAATAGACTGAGCCACCCAGGTGCCCTGTGACCTTCCGCTTCTGCATGGCCCCTGCATGACCCCGCGTATCTCTTTTATATACTACTTTGCTAAGTGCTTGCAATAGCAACACATCCGCATTGTTTCCTTTTTGACTTCTGCAGTGAGTGCTGTTGAATAAGGAGGAACGGCATCTGCCTTCCAGTCTATTACAAGCAGAGGTTTTACCAAATGTGTCACTACTGTGTCACATGAATCATTATCTTTTCAGTCTCTGATGCTAGTTAATTTTTCACCAGTCCCATGTTTTAGATTTTAGATTTTATTACGGCCCTCCACTTCCAGTATCAATTTTTGTTCTTTTCAGGTGAGATTAGGCTATGCAGAGGAAAACTCGGGAAGATTCTGCGGCTAAACACATTAAAATTGCATTATGTGTCTTGATCCATGCTACTCCATGTCTAAACAGGTTGGTACAGGGCTCTGCTATACAAAGTCACTTGGTTATTCAGGGAAAACCAAGCTCTGCCAGGTCACAAGTGGGGCACCATCTGAAACATTGGCTTCTTTGGGATTCTCAGCAGAACACAGAGTGTAGGGAATTGACTTTGCTTTTCTGTGCATCAGCCCATAATATGATATATGTCTCTTCTGTTCTTGATCCATTGGTCAGGACTAGTCGTTTGGCCCGCTGTAACTGAAGGAGGGCTGGGCTACATACAGGGCTATTCATTGAGTAGCAGATACCTACCAGACTATAACTAAAACATATTGACCAATGCCTTTGCAACTTTTTCATATGTTTCCTTTGACCTCCCTAGTTTTCATCAGGTGATTATTGCTCCTTCAGTATTTCATTACAATTCTCTCTGAATTTTCAAACTTCCTTATAAGCCTCTTATATCCAATAGGGATTAACTTTCTCTCATTGATTAAAGTCAAAACCTCATCACTCTGACCATTTTAAAAATGTTTTCATATCTATGCTTATGTGAAAATAACTGATAAAAGACAAAATGTTAGATATATGCAGGTAAAAAAAATGGAACAATAGTTTCTAAGCCCTTGAAGCTCAGAAATGACAACGGCTGGAATATAGCATACTCTTTGAAATACGAACAAAAGGAAATGCATATTGAGAATGGTGGCTGATGTTCATGTTAATAATAGATTACAATGTCTTTTTAAAAGTTTTAAACTTTTGCCTGTCAACTAAAAACACTGAAGTAAAATATTAAAGATATAGCCACCTCTACAATCCATACATAATTAATATTTATGACATATATTATGGTCATGGACATGCTATGGATGAATACAGATTGGATTTACAGACTGGTATGTAAAATCTGGGAAACAAATCTTACCATAAAGAGAAGGATATTCACGATAATATTGCCCAGAGCTGGAAGACGACTAAATTTGTTGCCCCAGTTCAGTATCTCAGAGATTGACATGGAAAGAGCACAATAAAAGTTTTAATATTCAGCAGCTTTGAAGAATGAAGTGCTGTGAATGAGCAAGTATTCCGATTAATACATCTACCATCGGTATTATGTGTGAAATACGATTTTTAAAGAATTAGGATAGGATAGAATATAATTTTTGACTAGATAATAGAAATAATTTAATGTTGCTTTGATGATTCAGAAGACACTTAGGGATCGCACAGAATCCACACATAGCCATCACCATTCAGAAGAGATAGGTAAATGCTGAGTAACAGATAACTCCAGTTAATAAAAGATATTGTTTTGGGGGCACCTGGGTGGCTCAGTCGATTGAGCTTCTGACTCTTGATTTAGGCTCAGATCATGATCCCATATCAGGCTCTGCATTGAGCATGGAGCCTGCTTGGGAATCTCTCTTTCTCTTCCTCTGCCCCACTTCCCGACCTGCATTCTCTCCCTCTGTCTCTGAAATAAAAGTTTAAAAATAAATAAAAATGAAAGGTAATGTTTTTGGAATAATGCAGGCCACGGTGCTCATTCTAATCCTGTCCCACTCCCCATTTGAAGAAATGAAACGGATTTGTACTCTTCACATGCCCCATGCTTCCTTTTATTCACAGCTTTCTCAAGTACTTCTTTCCACCGGATTTCTGCCTTTTCTTCCCCCACCTTCACCTCATGAAGTTCTGTGCATCGTTCAAGGTCAATTTCTAGCATCAGGCCCTTCAAGATCTTGCTCACATGGGATTGGTGAGTGTCTGTGGTGTTGCAGGTACCATGTCAAAGTGTGAAATAGCAAGATGTCTAAGACAAGGTACTGTCCTTCAGGAAACATACAATGTAATGGAGGGAACTCCCTCAGAGATCGTTCCAGTATAAGGAGTGAGTCCAGCAGTGGAAGTGTTACAAACACATTCTTCGTTCCTTATTTGAACCGCCAAAGCAGGTGGCTGATGTCCCTCTTTTGACAATAATCTTATTCAGTAATAAAGTACAGTGCAAAGAGAAGCTTTATTAAACTGAATTTTTAATCCAAGATCTTTCACTTACTTGTGGTGACATCAAGCCAAATACTTAAATAGTTCACTTAGTATTTATTTATCTATTTACTTATTTAAATGTTGGTTTTAAGTCTTTTTTTTTTCTTTTGAGAAAACTCAAGCAGGGGAGGGGTAAAGAGAGAGGGGGAGAGACAGAGAATCCCAAGCAGACTCCATGCTGCCAGTGCAGAGCCCGACACAGGGCTTGAACCCACAAACCGTGGGATCACGACCTGGGCTGAAACCAAGAGTCGGATGCATAACTGACTAAGCCACCCAGGTGCCCCAGTATTTATTTTTAAATATCTAATTGTGGTAAAATACACATAATAAAATTTACCATCTTAAAAATGTTTGAGTGTACAGGTCAATAATGTTAAATATATCCACATTATTGTTCATCTAATCCCTAAATCTCTTTTCATCTTGTAATCTCGGTATTTTTTAAAAATTTTTTAATGTTTATTTATTTTTGAGAGAGGCAGACAGACAGAGCATGCGTGTGGGAGAGAGAGAGAGAGGGAGACACAAAATCCAAAGTAGGCTCCAGGCTCTGAGGTGTCAGCACAGAGCCTTATGTGGGGCTCAAAGTCACAGACCATGAGATCATGACCTGAGCCAAAGTCAAATGTTTAATTGACTGAGCCACCCCTAACCTCAGTATTTTTTTGATGAAAGGAATAAAGACAGTTACAGGCTTGTTCAGGAATTAATAAGATAACATATCTAAAATACCTACTTCAGAACCTAGGACATAGATAATAATGTTCAAATGACAGCTTTCTTTTTCTTTTCTTTTTTTTTTTTTTTCTGTACCTCTTCTGTAATGAGACAGCATATTATCTATGTGGAATATCTCAGATATAGATCACATCTAAGGCTTATATAGCATATTGATGTATTATAACAGGTACTTTGTAGATAATCGAAGAGAATGAGTGAGCAGACAAATGTGTAAGAAGGAGGGATGGCTAACAAAAGACAGGCATTTGAAGGATACTCAAATCAGAAATCCCAAACCAGAATTGTTGCCAAAACAGACCAATGAGAAATACATTAAGGGAGGCGGGGGGAAGGCATATTGCATGGATTTTGAAACTGAAGCATGATGAATCAAAAGAAACTGTAGGGCCAGGTCTTAGTTTACTATAACACTTCCCTCAAAACACACACAAACATCATTAAGTCACAGGCTGCCAAGAAGTCCAACAACATCATGCAGTGATACTGATATTCAGATGCAGCTCTGCTTATTCCTAAAACCATCTCATCTCATCCCATTGCCTTTGAAACATTAAATTATATATTATCTTTAAAAAAAAAAAGGTCACAATCTTGGCTTTTAGTTTTTTAGACATCACTGTTAAAGGCATCTGATAGGAATGCTAATAATCACCACCATTTCCCTCTCTACAGAATATTATTAAATATAAAAGAAACAGCAAACACAAGTAATTAATTCTTCCTCTTTCTTTCTTAGTAATACCATTGAAATTAAAGCAGAGAGATGCATTTAGGAAATCTCCTGACTTAAAATGCTTCACAGAACTCCAAGTAAGTCTTACACGTGGGGACTATTCAAGTTCTGTCCAAATTATTTAATTGTATCTCTGGGCCTTGGCGTATTAAGAAATGTAACAAGGAGGTGGAAATGTATCATAAAATCTGTGTTTTAAAGAAATCTCTAGCTCAGAGTAAATGAAGGGGACTGGGAATCAATTACACTTGGGTATGTAATTTGAATAAATGAAAATGCCAGGATGATTGAAGCTTGTATATTCAGGATGGTAGAATGAGTCTGATAGCTGATGACTGCATTTTAATAATATGAATACAGGAAGAGAACAAAAGAGAGAAAGAGAGAAAAGGAAAGGATAAAATTACTAATACTGTAAATATTTTGAAATGAAGTGGTGTGCAATTGCACAAAAAGATGTTATGAATGAAAAAGCTTGGATTGCCTTGGATGGAAAATGGAAAGCCCACTTGAATTTACGCGGCTAACACAGAAGCATCTAGAAATGAAAATATGACATATTTTAAGTCAGTTTTTAAAGGAGACTTTTTTATACATTAGCATCATGAACAATAGCTTAATCAAAGGTGGACAAGAATGCATTATCAAACTAATGGGTCAGTCCATGCAAAATTGAAAAGTAATTATTCCCTATGAATTTATTTTTTATTTAAATCTTCCAAAACTTATAAGACATCATTGACAATATTAGGAATGTGTGTGTGTAAATATGTGTGTGTATAACCCCCCCAAATATGTCCATGTACTCACATGCACATACATATGCACAAGTAGTTTTACTTATACGTTTACTTATTAACATTTATACATAAATGTTCTTATTAATAAAAGAAACTTTCTTACATTCTTCTTTTGAGACTTAAATGACATCATACATGTAAAATGCTGAGCAGAACACATGTGATTTGGCAAGACGTCCTTGTGAAGAAAGATAAAGCGGGGATTTGAACATCATGCAGGAGAACATTTCTGAATTACATCAAATGTGGCAATATTACTGTATTTTGAAACTGCTTAAAAGCATAGAGTTGAACAAAAATCAAAATGACTCCATAAAATCTTCAATGAGGTTGGATTTTAAACTAAGTGATCTTTTCCCTCTCTTCTGCAAACCTCCCTCACTCCTTTCTTGGCTTTTAGTTTCTGGAACCAGCACCACCCTGAAAACAACTAAGTAGGTTGGCAGCATAAACATAATTCTGGTAGAAGCCCACTTGATCCTGGCTTTCCTTATAAAACCCCCTAGCCCCTAGCTCTGGACAGGCTTGCAGTTTTTGAAGGTCATAGCCTGTGGCAGCCTCCTTTGTCTTGCAAAGCAATAAAGCTGTTGTTTCTCTCTATTCCTAACTCTGTCTTCCTGTAATGTTTTGGTTGTGAAGCAAAGAGATCGGTTTTGGACATTTGAGTGAAATTTATCTCTGGAATTCCTGAAGACCAAGGTCAGAAGAAAATGATCAGGAATCAACTTGTGTCATGGGGTAATAAAAAGAAACATAACACACTGGGTGTTGTATGGAAACCAATTTGACAATAAATTTCATATATTAAAAAAAAAAAGAAACATAACAAACATTTCCTATTGTAAACTGCCTAAAAGTATTTTGTTATATTGGAATGGGGTTTGAATAAGATAATATGATCCATAGTACACTGATGAAAATACACTTGAAACACATATAATTATACATAAAGCTTAAAGAGAGAAAAAAACCAAACAAATAGCAAAACAGTTATTGGATCATTTCACTCAGATCTAGGGTGGGTTGAGGAGGTGCAAATAATATGGTATTGCACCTAAACCTTAGAGTAACCGAACTGTTTGGGAGAGTAATGGACATAGTGAAAGTAGGTTTTTTAACCCTATTTTTAAAATTTATTATTTTAATTAAAAACTCCATAGAAGTAGGCAAAATAAGTTACAATAATGTGATATATATATATATGTATATATATATATATATATATATATATATATATATATATATGTATCTTGGCTCATTCTGGCTCACACATATATATCCTGGTTCGCAGCTCTAAACCCTTGGGATTTCCTAAGTGTTGAGATCTATAATAGTGTCTTTGGTTATGTTAATGGAATGACTTCTGGACCCCACCTAAGTATAGGGGCTGGCTGCCAGTGGAGCCAACTGTGTTATTAGAGTTTGAACCTTCAGTCCCACCCACTAACCTCTGTGGAGGGTAAAGAAGCTGAAGATTGCATTTAATTGCCAATGGTCAGTGGTTCAATCAACCATGCCTATATAATGAAGCTTCCATAAAAACCCAAAACGATGGGACTTAGAGAGTTTCTGGGTTGATGAACACATGAGGATTTGGGGAGAATGGGCACACTTGGAGAGAACATGGAAGTTTGACATTTTTATACCCCACACCTTGCCCATCTGGCTGTTCTTGAGTTATAGCCTTTTATAATAAACCAGTAATCTAGGGAGTAAATGAGTTTTCTGGGTTCTGTGAGCTCCTCTGGCAAATTAATCAAACTCAAGGAGAAGGTCATGGGAACCTCTGATTTATAGCCAGTCAGTCTGAAGCATAGACAGGTGACAACTTGGGCTTGATGCTGGCATCTGAAGTGGGATGGAGGCAGTCTTCTAGGACTGAGCCCTTAACTTGTGGGATGTGAGGCTATCCGTGGGTAGACAGCATCATAATTGAGTTGAACTGTAGGACACTCAGCTTGGTGGTGTGAGGGGAAAACCTTCCTCCCACACACATATTGGAAATGGAGTTCTGGCATTCCCTGAAAGAAGCACAGGGCTAAAGTTTGCAGGGCACACAGAGTATAGTTGCAATAGAGCAAAGCAGGGAGACTCTGCCATGAAAAATTCAGATATTTTTCTGCCAAGAAACCAGTGTTTGGGCAATATGCTGTAATTTATAATTACAGGTGATAATTCACTAGGGATCAATATGAGGGGTCCTAGAATAAGCAATCTATCTGTTCCTTTTCATTGGCTGTGTGTTTATGAAGATTCACAGATAGAATGATAATAGGAATCTACGATTAAGCCTTGACTTATACTCTGTGGATGTAATGTTCATTATGTATTTGTTCTGTTAATTAAACTGCCACCTTTACACTTAAACTGCCCATAAAATGGGGAGAAGAAGGGCAGGGAAGGATAAGGCAAAGTTTTGCTATGGTAGATATCTTTGTGAGTATTAGAGATATTCTAATATATAGTATCATGGCAGGAATACTTAAAATGAAGATTACATGCAAAGATATTTTTGTATTGTTTCTACCACTTAATTGCTAGAATTTCCTTCATAATGCCCATTGCATTCATAATTATTTATCCAATCAATATTTATTGAGTACCAACTCGACATCCACCCCTGTTGGGGAATTTAGAGATATAACTGTGAGGAAAATAGAAAAAAAAAACCCACCTCGTGAGTCTTTCATTCTAAAATGAGATACGGATAGTATAGAAGACAAACACACAAAATACATTGAATGTTAAATGTGGGTAAATACAGGGAAGGTGGGGGACAAGAAGTAACGGAGTATTTAGAAAAGGTTTACTGAAAAGAAAAAAAAAGTCACTTGGGTTAAAACCTGAAAGAAGGGAGAGAATAAGACATGTGGATAGTCAGGAGATAAACATTCTGAGAGGAAATGGAAGATCAAAATCTGCCTACATTGCTATAGAAAAACATTCCATGACAGGTGGGAATGATGTGGTATGTTTTGCTCTCCCCTCTGTCTCCAAAGCCCATCATTGTGTCTGAAGATATTAGGTGTTTTAAATGTATTTGTTGTAATAAAAATGGATTGATATTGAAGAAGACTTCCATGTTGTCAACTCTTATTTTTATCTCAATCTAAACGTTACACACTTAGGGAACCTTTACCAACCTTCCTTATTGTGTTGGGTTTTTGGTCATATGAGCTCATAGCAGTGCATGCTCCTCCCTTGGGAGCATGTATCACAATTAGAATTAATTTGATCTGATGAGTGTTTATCAAACTTTACCAGAGACCTGGTTTTACACATCATGATATCTCCAGTGACTAATGTTTGACATATGGCAGGTGCCCAATGAATGTTTGGTGAATGGATGCATGATAGCAACGTTCTCATGTTTTCCTAAATATTTACATCTTCTGCTCTGAATTATTTATTAGTCAATGAACTTGCATCCAAATTTACACAGAAAATAGAAGTCATCTGATTGGAACTTTTCATCTGAATAGTATCTACATCTGGATCCATCCTCATTTTTTCATTTCATAAAAGTAAGCTTCCATCCATTTTTTTTTCTTCTTTTTTACAGTGATGATGGTCATGTTGATAAATACAGTTTATTTGGCACTTGGAGTGTTCAAGATTATTCTCACTTTTTTTTTTAGGAAACTTACATGATCTCTCATATAATTATACACACTCAACACAATTAGCTTTTGAATGTTCTCATTTACCTCTCATAAAAAATAAAATAAAATCCTCATTTAAGTCCATAATCCCTTCAGATATTGCTTCAATTATTTTCATCCACAGCAAAACACCTCAAAAGAGGTTAAGGGGTTTAAGGAGAAATCTTTTACTTCTCTAATCTCAGTCCTCTCCAACATGGCTATCACCAGAACAACTCAGACTGAGTCACCAATGACTTTTATGGCATTGAAATAAATGGATATTTTTCCTATATGCATCTTACTTGTTTTTTGATACTATGGTTTCTTACCAAGAATGATGAAACTTCCTCTTCCCTGCCTTCTGTAACATAAAACTCTTAGTTTTTCTCCTATCCCTCAAGACCCTTCTTCTCTGACTACTTTGCACCTATCAACCTGACAATTAAATGTTGGAATGCTTCAGGCAGGATGCCAGTCCGTGAAAATTTGTTCTTCTCTAAGTGCTCCTCAAGATAAATTTTACCCATATCCACTTTAAGGTCATATTTATATATGAATGGATAACACAATTCTATTCTTTATCCATTCTTCTTCTTCTTTTTTTAATGTTTAGTTGTTTTTGAAAGAGAGAGAGAGAGAGAGCACTTGTGTGTGCACAAGTGAGGGAGGGGCAAAGAGAGGGAGACAGAGGATCTGAAGCAAGGTCTGCCCTGACAGCAGCTTCAGTGCAGCCAGCCTGATGTGGGGCTCGAACTTACGGAACTCATGAACCATAGTCATGACCTGAGCCAAAGTCAGACACTCAAACCACTGAGCCACCCAGTCTTTTCTTTTGAGATCTAGACTCTTACTTCAAAGTTTCTATTTAACATCCCCATGAAGATGGCTTGATGGCACCTTCAACTTAACATGCCCAAAAGCAAACTCTTATTTTTATAACCGGAACTTGGCCTATTCTCAACATTTCCTGTCTCACTGAATAGTAGCATTATCCAACTAGTCATTGGACATGGAAGCCTAGGCATAATTAGTAAGATCTTCATTTTCCTTACCACATCTTCTAATATTACTTTCAAAGCTCACCTTGAATTTATCTATTTCTCTGTATCTATACCAAGGTAATTAACGATATCTCTTGAATGAAAGGATGAAATATCCTATAAACCATTTTTTTCTACTTTCTTCAAATATATATTATAAATCACAGAAAAAGTGATATTTTATTGAAAATTGTATCATCATTCCCCATTTAACACACATCAGTGATTTCCCATTCATTGCTCTGAGCATAAAGACAAAGTTCCTTAATATGCTTAACAAGCTTTGCGGAGTGTGGGTCCTACCTTATATTATTGCACCATTCCATAATCCACATTCTTACTGAATTCCACCTTTCACCATGTTAGCCTTCTTTCATGTATTTTGACCTTTACTCTATGAACCTTTGTGCATACACTTCTAAGTGCTTGAAACCTTTTACTTTCTTCACTGTGGTAGATGCTTACATGGTGGTCACACATAAACCAAGCAGCTGGAATTGATATCCTTTTGCAGCTCTTCCCACACTGACTCTGGATTAGCCAAGTAACTTGCTTTGACCAAATAGACATTAGCAAGCTAAGGCCTAATAAGTTCTTGTACATTAGTGTTGGTCCTCTTAGGACATTCTCTGGGGAGGATAGCCATCATGGTGTAAACAAGCTTGGACTAGGCTATTGAATTGTAAGACACCAATTAGAGAATGAGAAAGAGGTTACATGAAAGGGTATTGATGCAACTGACTTGTGAGTGAAGGTTTCTTAGACCATTTATTTCAATGTAGGTGCCAACCAAATGTAGCTATTTATTGGAGACATTAATTGGTTGTCTCCAATAAATATCATGTAGAACAAACTCTACAGTCATGATTCTTAATGAAAAGAATCACACAAAAAACAACTATTTTGTGAGCCACTAAAATTTATTTTGATTGGGGACCAAGGGGAAATATATGGCTGTTACAAAAACAGTAATAACTGATATTTACCTAGTTAACTCATACTTGTTTTTCATGGCTAAACTTAATCAACAAAGCCTTCCCTGCATTATTAGTTAAATAATAATAATAATAATAATCAGTGCTAACTCAGTATTTACTATATACATGGCACTATTCCAAGTACTGTCCATGTAGTAACTCATTTAATCTTTGAAATAGTGGGTGGTACTAACATCAAAATAGTAATAGTTAGCAACATCAGCTCCTATTTTACGCACATGATAAAGTGAAAAACAAAACAAAAGTAAACATTAGCTCCCTATTAACTCCTGCTTATAACCCTCACTGTTACAGGAAATTCCTTACTATCACAGCACTTATAACAGTTCTAGTTATATATGTAATTACATGATTATTCAGTTAATTTACTAATGTACCAAAGAGGACGGGAGCCATGACTGTCTTTCCTCTCTCCATTTTATCATCATGACCAATATGTGTGGGGTTTATAGAATATTATTTTAGTTGAGTGATTCAATGTTTACATTGATATTTGGGTGATTAACTCTCAGGCATGGTATCCCAGATATTTCCTGACATCTACTTGATCCCTAACATGTCATAAAGTATGATTTTATGTGACAATGTGTATTATCATTATGGCAATATGGAAGAATTTTTTTTTTAATCCTGAAATATGTTCTGTTGCAAAATACCTAGAATTGGTACTTGAAACATAACAAATATCTTTTTACTTGCATGCTTAGGTTTACAAAAAAAAAAAAAAAGGAATACAGAATAAAGAAAGAAGAAATAAAAACATATCCAGAGATAAGCTGATGGAGATGCTGTAACTTCCCTGGGAGCATTTCACCATCTTTTTTTTCTTTCTTTTTTCTTTTAACAGCTTTGCTGAGGTATACTTGATATACAAAGAATTACACATATTTAATGTGTACACTTTGATGAGTTGGGACATATGCCAACACCACAATCAAGACAGTAATCACATTCCACCCCATCAACAGATGAATGAATGGCTAAAGAATGGGTAAAGACAAGGTGGTATACAATGGGATATTCTTTAGCATCTCACCATCTTGACAAACAAAATGCTGATTATAGTGGTTACGAGGGTGTCAAGAGATAAATCCATGGAACTGCACAAGATGTGGAGTGGAACCAATAACCCTGTATGAAGATAGCACTCAGGAACTTTGGTGAAGGTGTAATGTTAGAAATCTCTACCTAATAGTAGAAAGACACAGGAAGTTTGACTATTTCAGCATGACTGTCAATCAGACTGTCAGAAAATACTATCTCCCCGGGAAATCTAAAGTCACTTGTCTCCTCATCCCTGGACTCTGTGTTTTAATTTACTCTCTGGAAGATACGGGTAACTTCACACTAGTAAATGGCCATATGGTAGTAGCAGCACTGCAGTAACAGACACAACTATCCTCTAGAACATATCGCCAGTGAAGAGTGAAGAACATTCCCAGATGAAGTGCCTCCAAATGTGAGCTCACGATAAAACATTTGAAAAATACATCGTGCTTATCAGAAGCAGTAAATAACAGAATTAGGTAGAGTAATACAAAATATTTTTTTAAATAACGAAAGACATAAAAAAGATACAGAAACTTAACCAATGCCAAATGGTATGTAAAATGAGAACAGATTAGAACAACAAACAGAAAAAAATAGAAATTCTACAAATGCAAGTTATACTCACTGGAATCAGGAAGCACAATATATGATTGAAAGAGCAGGTCAGATCTAGCTGCAAGGATTGCTGAACTGTAAGATGGGTATTAAAAAACTACCAAGGATACAGCTCTCAGGGAATCAGAAAGAGATAATATGAGAGAACAATTAAAAAGAGATACATCATAAATTATAACTCCATTAATAATTCTAGGGGATAATAGGAAAAATCGGAAAGATGCAATATTTTTGGAGGTTATTTCTGAGAATTTTCCGTAATTAAAAAAATTAAATGAATCCTCTGATTTAGGAAATACAGACAAGCAGGATAAATAAATCCACATGTAGGCATATCATAGTTAAGAATAATGGCAAAGACAAATATAAGATCCCAGAGCCTTGGGGGAAAAAAAGACTACTTGCCAAGAAGACCATGTGATTGTTCAGTAATTTTTCAGGAAGCTAGAAGAGGGCGTAATGCTACTTTCCAAATATACTAAGAGAAAATAACTTTTAGACCACAATGGTGAAAACAGTTGATCCATCATACGAAAAGATTTTGAAATAAAGATATTTTCAAACAAAAATAAGCTCCAAATTTTACCACTCACAGTCTTTCAAACAAATTTAAAAGAGATTCTTTGAGGAAGCAAACAAACAAGGAACCATAGGAGGAACTGAACCATGAGGAGGAATGGTGGGCAGAGACACTATTTATTTATTTATGAATAAATCTAAACAAAAATTAATGATACAAATATTGTAATAATGTGTATGTTGTTGCCAGGGGAAAAACCAAGGTAGAGTGAAAACACCAGACAGAAATCAGGCAAGACAGAATATGGATCAGAGATAAAGTATTTCTAATTCCTTCAATTGTGCTAGAAGAGAGAATGAATAAACTTTTAATTATGCTTACTAGATTTTTAAAGCTAACTTTGAAAGAAGAGAAATAAAGTGTATATTCTTTACTTCCCAAGGTAGAAAAAAGAGGAATTTTTAAAAAAACACTCAATTTTCTATTTTATTTATTGGTTTTTATTTTTGTTATTATTATTTTTTATTTGAGAGAGAGAGAGAGAGTACGAGCTGGGGAGAGCGGCAGAGGGGGAGAGAGAGAGAGAGAGAGAGAGAGAGAGAGAGAGAGAGAGACTCTTAAGCAGGCTCCACACTCAGCGTGAAGCCCGATGTGGGGCTCGATACCATGACCCTGGAATCATGACCTGAGACAAAATGAAGAGTCAGATGTTCAACCGACTGAGGCACCCAGGCTCCCCAAAACACTCAATTGAGGAGAGCATCTGTTGGGATGCGCACTAGGTGCTGTATGGAAACCAATTTGACAATAAATTTCATATTATAAATAAATAAATAAATAAATAAATAAATAAATAAATAATAAAAACAGAAAAAAAGATAAAGTAAAAAAATCCATGGAGAAAAATCAGGGTTAATGAATCACAGAACATGAAAACAGTCCTAATGTATTAGTAAATGATAACTTTAAACAGATTCATCTCTTTGGATAAGAATGAACATATTGATTAAAAACATATCCAACACTATACACTTTGTAAGACATATCCTAAAACACACAGACATAGAAAATATTCTTAAAATATACCCCCCCCCCCAAAGTGTAAGCAGACATCAACTACTCAAAAGAGTAACATTCAGTGTTTTGAAGTAACCCTACCAGCAGGTAAAAATTACTTCATATCCACTGTGACCTTATTAGTCCTTGCACTATGCAATGTATTTGAAGCCTTGTCTTTAAAAGTGCGTATTTTATTCCTGTGTTTATTTGTTTCTTCATATAAAATACTGCATTTCCTCAAACTCTTCCCTGCTTTATTTTTTTTTCCCACCTGAGATACTGTTTTATTTACTTGTTTACTATCTATCTCACTCTGGTAGAATGGAAGCTCTAAGAGGTCAGAAGTTTCTGTCTGGTTAATTTATTGCTATATCTCTGGCGCCCAGAAGAGTGTCTGGCAGAAATTAGGTATTCAACAAATTTACATTAATATGATTATTGGCTAATCTGCAAAGCTGGTCACCTGTAATAAATCATTTCTAGATGATAAAATCCCTATTATGCAAATTTGTGTATACTCGATCTTTGGAGCACAACTAATTTCTGAGTGAGCCACTGCCTGCATTACAGCCTTTAGACATTCATAAAGGAGTGATGGAAGGAAATGAGAGCAATCTGCCTGAGTTTGTATATTCCCCCGTTATTCTGTGTTAATTACTTGCAGAGATGCAGTTCTGAACTCTTAGCCGCTAAGACATTTCTAAAGAGAAAGGACATCTTGATAATATAAAAAGAGGAAGCCAGTTGTTGCTTTAGGTATGAGGAATACAGTATATGTTACCACAGTTACTGTAATTCAATTCCTTTAGGTTTTAATAAGCATTACTTTGCAAGAGTGTTGAAATTTGCAAATATTACTCTGACACTTAAAAATCTGGAACATCTAAAATATTTTAGGCAACTCTAATAAAACTGGAATCCAGACAATAAGTAGGGCACTGATAAAACGTCTCCACAATTCTAGCTCTTCTTTAGATTTAATATACCTTGTTCAGTTCTGCACTGCTTCATCTCATTGACACTCTTTGTATATTCAACCCCTGTGCTAGGATATCTAGTGGAGATTAAAATCCAAATGTAATATATTTTAGGAGATATTCCTAACCAAGATCCCACAGCTGCATAAATTAAAGCTCATAAACCATGCCATACATCTTTTATATATAAGCTATCTTTATCTCAATACAATTAAACCATTAACTCAAAATAAATTGTGTTTGATTTTATCATTTGGACCTATAGACAATTATGTATATGTACAGCTATTAATTTAGTTACGCACTTTTCTTACCCATTTATTTGTTTATTATATTTTTTATTGGCAAAATGGAGATTAAAAAGTGCATTCAGTGGCTCATTGGCCAACTGTCTCATTTTAACATGCTGTCAGGGGAATATTTAAAACAGTAATAGTGTGAAGTCTACATTTTCTGTTGGTCCTGACTAGTTTACTTTCCTTTTACTTTAAGAAATAACTATTTGAGGAACGCCAGGGTGACTCAGTTAAGTGTTCAACTGTTGATTTTGGCTCAGGTCATGATCTCAAGGTTTTTGTGGGTTCAAGCTCCATGCTAACAGCATGAAGCCTGCTGGGGATTCTCTGTCTTCTCTCTCTGCCCCTTCCCTGCTCATGCTCTTTCCATCTTTCCTTCTGTCTCCTCAAAATAAATAAATAAACCTTAAAAAACAAAACAGAAATAGCCACTTGATTTTTTGTTGTGGACTCACCTACCTCTACTCTGGTTTCACAGTACAGGATGGGTGAGTCTCACCCTCTGGCCACAAAGAAACTGAGCCAGTTGGAGAACTAACATCCTTGTTATGTGATTGATTCAAAGGTGACCACTTGACTCCAGATGGGTCAATAAAAGCCATTCACCTACTTTTGCTAGAAATATTTGGAAGAGGAAGTTCTGTTTCTACTCAGATTATTAATATAAAAAGAGGTAGTTCTGTTGTTGTCAATGGCAATGTTTGCAGAAATCTACCTGAGAATGATTGCAACACAAATAAAAACAGAATTAAGAGATGGAGAAATACTGGTAGCTTTCCTTTCTCTTTGATTCACCTACACCATCCCAATTTCTACTCCTCTAACACGAAAGACATGGTCCTTCTTCAGGGCCTCAGGGCCTTTGCACTTGCCAGTCCTCTGTCTATAATGCTATTCCACTAGATATCCATATGGCTATTCTCTCACTCCAGTCAGGTCTTTATTATTATTATTATTATTATTATTATTATTATTATTATTTTAAATGTTTATTTATTTATTTTGAGAGAGAGGGAGAGTGTGTGCAGGAGGAGCGAGAGAGAGAATCCCAAGCAGGCTCTGAGCTGCCGTGGCAGAGCCTGACACAGGGCTTGATCTCATGAACTTCAGATCATGACCTGAGCTGAAATCAAGAGTTGGATGCTTAACTGACTGAGCCACCCAGGTGTCCTTGTCAGGTTTTTATTTATATATAAAGTTATCGGTAAAGCCTTCCTGACTGACTGCAGCTGTCACATGTTCTCACTTTTCCTGCCCCTTTTTACATAGCATTTATCCTTATATAACAAATCATGGGTGTTATTGTTATTATTGTGTTATTGGTTTGTTTTCATCGTGTTAATGATCTGTTTCACTCAGTGGAATGAAAACTACTTGACAGCAAAACATATCTATCTTTAATGAACCAAATAAAACACTTAAGTTATGTTTAAAAGGAAATAGATTATACAATTTGCAAAAAAAAAAAGTGATTATGTTTTATTCATAAGGGATTTGCAAATTAGGGTCATTGACATAGACAACTCAGTGTAGAGAGAAGCTTTTATATACTGTTGCACAAGGCATAGTGGGTAAGTATGGTGTCAGAAGGGGGCTGAGTTCTATTGGTAATATGCATACACACAAGCACGGAAGAAATTATGAGCCGTCTGAATAATTACATTAGTGTGCCACTCCTGTGTCACTTTTACGGTGAGGGGATGGATTTTTTGGTATTACCGCTGTAAGTTTATCTACTGAGGTCTTCTCTTGAGTAGCACGACTGAAATGCATACCCTTTATATGAGGATATTTAGATGATATGGTGATATTTAGAGTCTCAGAGAATTGCTGGAGGAGTTTTACAGCACTATCTTGATTATAGGTGATTATAGGTGAGTCTCAATGAAATTATACCGGACTATAGGCTAATTTAATTCTAAATTTACACAATAATGGTATTTAGCAGTTTTGAGTGAGTCAATGAATGATTGAATAAATCAATATATGAATATATAAATTTGTATACTCTCATGGTTTAATGTTACATTAATGAAAACAAAATAAAGCCAACACTAATGGCGTGTCTGAGAGTAAGGGCTATTGATGTCTTGGTATGTTTTCAGAGGCATCACTATTCTTCTCTGGTCATCTTTAAACTTATTTCTTTAACATAGAAATTGCATTCATATTTTAACATAAAATGTTTTTCAGTAAGTCGTAATCTTTCTATGATAAGAAACCAGGAGCAAGAATAGCATGTCTTTGTATACTAACATATTGAATACCTCACAAAATGAAGGACTAATTTTCAGCTAGCCTCATGATATGTCATGCAATCCTTGAAATGCATATTTTTATTCTCTTGGAATTATTTCCCTTGGTTCTAAAAACAGAATGTGATAAGTTTTACATACAACTTCTTCTAACTCTTAAATCCACATGGTTTTTCAAATACAATCTAAAATATAGGTAGTGGAATGCTTCTTTCAGGAAAAATATTTTCAGAGAAAGAATAAAGAACTTAAGTCTGTAATATAAAGGGAATGAATTGGCAATCATGCAAGGTTTTGTTTGTTTCAATTTGTTTTGTTTCCTTTTTAATAACCTATGTTGAACATTATCCCAACAGAATATTTCTATAATATTACTACTTTGAAAATTTCCGATGGAGTTGTTTACCTTTGAGAATGAATTCTAAATCAATTGACTAAGCATAGAATCAATGTACAAATACACACACACACATACATACATACAAACATAATCGAGTGCTGTGTTTCTTCAAATGAATGTACACATGAATCACTTGGGAATCTCATTAAATGCAGATTCTGGTTTGGTACGTCTGGGTCAGGACCTGGATTCTGCATCTCTAACAACTTCCCAAATGATCCATGTACCACACTTTGAACAACAGGGTTTATGTGGCTAACTACAAGCCCCAATATGTTTTCAGCTCAAAGTTATTTATATGATTTCTCCATTGTTCTCTTCTTTTTAATATTATTAAGAAAAAGCTTAAGATGTCTTGTTTTCTAATCATCTTACTATTCTTCCATGATTGATATTTTTCTTATGAAGACAATAATAAGATTCTTTATCTTGAAACCCTAAACTTTCTTCCAGCCATGTCTGGATATACTTTTTTTTTAATGTTTTATTTATTTTTGAGAGAGAAAGAGAGAAAGACAGAGCATGAGGAGGGTAGGGGCAGAGAGAGAGTGAGACACAGAATCCGAAGCAGTCTCCAGGCTCTGAGCTGTCAACACAGAACCTAGGGTGGTGCTTGAATCCACAAACTGTGAGATCGTGACATGAGCCAAAGTCAGACACCTAACCGACTGAGTCACTCAGGCTCCCTTGGATATACTTTTAAATAACTCTACCTGTTGGTCAAATAGACTTCTATTTCCCTCAATACCTTTGGTATATTTTTTCTCAATAGTTTGCAATCTTACTGGATTGCCAGGTGCTGTCTTCCATGTGGTTTGGTATTTCTTTGTTTATTATTAATTTTTTCCCTGAGTTCTAGGAGAATTATAGAAATATAACTGGTGAATCTTTCACCATTCTGAAATGTAATTTGTATTTTATCCCTGCTCTCTTAGTTTCTTCCTTGTAATTACCCTAGTAAGTGGACTTGTATTGGTTCATTTTCAATAGATTCTTTTTCATAAATATATGATTAAGCTAAAAGGACACATTTATATTTATTATTCACTCACTGGATACCCCTACACTTTAACAGCTTAAGGGATAACTGATTCCACAGGCAAAACCATTGAAATCCTGGGTTTCCTTGCTAGGTAGCCTCATTTTTTACCCTTATAACACCTTTGCTAGTTGAAGCTACTGCCACCAAATCTTCTGTTTGTTATAATTCCTGACTCCCTGAAGGAGACCTACTTTTGCAGCCTCCGATTAATAAAACTTTCAAATCAGGAGATAGTGTCAATCCCTGGATTCTTCATTTGCTTTGACTGCTACTTTGAAGAGTAGTTCCATAGTCGTGACTTTCACATTCATTTAGCGATCATAGCATGAAATGAAACCATATAGTGAATAATTATGAGGGGCTCATGAAGTTTTACAGAAACTTACTCTATTCTTCCTATGTAGCTGGGGCTTTGATCAGTTCAACATTTAATTCTTCCCTGTTGCTATCATTTGTTGTAAATATTTCTCAAAATTCTAATAAATAGGCTGCACCCTCCCTGGTTTCCATTTGGACCAATTAAATAAATAAATAAATAAATAAATAAATAATCAATCCCCCACTTTTATATTTTATATCATAATCTTGAGAACCTGGAAAGAAGGCTGAGAAGCTCACGTGCATTTGTCCATTTTAGTATGAAGTTCTGTACTGTTCCATGCAGGAATGTACTAGAGTACCAAACATCCTATGAAGATTTATCCAATTCTTAAGGACATGGGTCTAGCGGTGGGGGAGGAAGCCTGAGAACCACTGAACATACTTCCAATGTATGTACAAATAATAAATTGTAATTGTAAACATTGTACAAATAATAAGTAATTGTACAAATAATAAATTGCACAAATAATAAATAGTAATTAATACAGCAAAAAACAAGCTATTTGGAGTTGCTAGAATATCATCTCTTTGACTTGTGACCAAGCATGTATCTTATGACCAGCCAATTTATTTTTTTCTTTTTTTAAATTTTTTATTTTTATTTTTTTTACATTTATTTATTTTTGAGACAGAGAGAGACAGAGCATGAACAGGGGAGGGGCAGAGAGAGGGAGACACAGAATCTGAAACAGGCTCCAGGCTCTGAGCTGTCAGCACAGACCCCGATGCGGGGCTCGAACTCACGGACCCCGAGATCATGACCTGAGCCGAAGTCGGCCGCTTAACCCACTGAGCCACCCAGGCGCCCCTATTTTTTTCTTTTCTAATGTTTGTTTATCTTTGAGACAGAGACAGAGCATGAGTGGGGGAGGGGCAGAGAGCAAGGGAAACACAGAATGTGAAGCAGGTTCCATGTTCCAAGCTGCGAGCACAGAGCCTGATGCGGGGCTTGAACTCACAAACTGTGAGATCATGACCTGAGCCGAAGTCAGATGCTTAACCGACTGAGCCACCCAGGAGCCCCATGACCAATCAATTTTTGATCAATACATCAGTTTCTAACTTGTGAAGATAGGAGAAGAATGAAACACATAGGTAGAATATGCAAATATGTTATTAAACCGCATTTTTGAAATTGCTTGTTAAATTGTTAAAATAATCTCACAAGATGCTTGAGTGTACTAAATAAAATAAAGCCATTGCATAATTACTTTCTATTTCACTGGATATATTCAAAATAAAAACAAAAACCTGTAAATTTGAATAAAAGCTTCTAAAGAATATAACGATATATTTCTTTAATAGCAGGAGTATGAATCCTAAATATTCATTTGTTGGCAATGACATCTGTGGTATGATTTATTTGGCTTTCTTTTTGCATCCATATAATTTTTGCTTTAAGAAATATAAATATATGTTACGGGTAGGTGTTCAGATGTTTCTATAATTTTATGTTCTCAAAGATTTTATGTAGCTAAAGTACTATTTATGTTTAAAGAAAGAGAGGAGCTATATTCTTATATTTAAATTCTGTTCTCTCCAAATCTGTGCTTCTTTCTACTTTGTATAAAAAAAAAAAAACTAGAAAAAAATCTTTAAGAACTATTCAAATTTTATTTCCTCTAAATCTACTTCTCAAATACTATTACATCTAAATGAATTATTACAGTTTCTTCCTGATTTAACTGTTCATTCCAAACAGGGATAAAGAGAAGAGAATTGCTATTTGTTGAGCTCCTAGGAAACTTGAATTTTCCAGAACTTGATATTTGCCTCTTAGAAAGTAGAAAAGATAACATGCTATAAGCATTTAGAAAAGATTTGACCACATTTGGTCAAAGGTCACGGAAAATTTACAGACAAAGGGTCATAAGTTTTAAAGACAAGTACAGAGCTATTTTTATAACCTATCCAAATGTTAGCATATTTTATGTTCCTTCATATAAGGAAAATTCTAAACACATTAATTAAACCATAGTCATTTACACAATACCACATTAATTAGACTATAGTGGCACCTGTAGTAACTTGAGCACTAATATAAAGTGGGAGCATAATGGTCATAGCCATTGTTTCATTAAACCATTCAACCCATTATCTTTCAGAAGTCACACTGAATATTTGATCATTAAAATTTAACTTAATAGTGTTGCTAGAACAGAAGCAGAATAAATTAAAAATTAAAATATAGTTCCAAAACATTCTTATTTAGGAATCTCTATATAGGTAAAGATACATAATTCCGTATATATATAAATGGAATTTCAGTCAGGGGTCCTCCAACCATGTCTACAAGCCAAATCTACCTTACTATTGGGTTTTTGTTGGTGTTACTATTTTTCTTAGTAAGATGAAATTCATGTAACATCAAATGTAACATTTTAAAGTGTACAATTTAATAACATTTAGTAATTTACAGTGTGTTGCCACCACCTCTGTCATGTTTAAACCATTTTCATTATCCCCCAAGAAAACTCTGCCCTTATTAAGCAATTGCCTTCTGACCCCACTGGGGTGGGGGAAACACTGAGAAATTCTGTTAATCTTATTGAAGATCCTTTGTAGGTGATGGATTGCTTCTTTCGTTATCCTTCAAAATTCTGTGTCTTTTGGCAATTTGATTATCTACTTCAGTGTGTATCATTGTGTTTATCTTTCTCGGTGTTTATTGAGGTCCTTTGATTTGTAGATTTATGTCTTCTATCAAATTTGGGAAGTTTTCACCCATTATTTCCCAAAAATTATTTCTGCTGTTTTTCTTCCTCAAGTCCTGGGACTTCGGCTAAGTCTATGTTGGCATTTTTCATGGTGTCCTACATGTGTCCTAGTTCTGTTTATTTTTCTTCATTCTTTGATTCTTCTGCAACTCATATTGGATAACTTTGATTGACCTATCTTCAAGTTTGCTGATTTCTTTTTCCCTTCTGCCTGCTCAAATCTGCTATTGAAATTCTTTAATGAATTTTTAATTTCAGGTATTGAATTCTTTGGCTCCAGAATTGCTACTTGCCCTCTTTGTAATTTCTGTTCTTTATTGATATTTTCTATTTGTGTGTGTGTATGTATATATATACATATATATATATATATATATGTATATATATTTCTACTGGTTTTCTTTAGCTTTTTGTACATGATTTTCTTTAGTTCTTTGAGTATATTTGAGATCATGGGTTTAAAGGCTGTATCCAGTTAAGTCCACTGTCTGTGTTTCCTTGGGGACAGTTTCTGTTAATTTTTCCTGTGATTAGCCATAGTTTCTTGTTCTTTTCATATTGTTGTTGCAAACTGGACATTTTTAATATTATAATGTGGTAATTCTGGAAATTAGATTCTTACCCCTCCCCAGGGTTTGCTTTTATTGCCTTCTGTGGGTTATAGTAGTTTCTTTGCTGAGTGAATTTTGCAGACTGTTTTCATAAAGTCTGTGTTCTGTGTCACATGTGCTCTATGAATTCTCTGATTTAGCTAGTGTTTTTACAGATATTTTCTCCTCAAGCAACTAAAGCCAAAAAAATGAAGAAAAATAAAGAAAAGAGAAAAAATTCTCTTGATCTTGGCATATTTGCTCTGTGTTGGAGCATTACTCCACTGCTTAGCCAGGCCATTTACAAGGCCTGTTTTCACTTCCTGCTCCTCTGAGCCTAGGGATTAGCCTGAGGTGAAAGTTTAGGATTTTCTCATGTCTTTTCTGAGTGTGTGTCTTGCTTTGGGCTTGCATGTAGCTTTCTAAATTCCCTAAAATGTAGGTGCTTTTCAATTCCCTCCCTACTTTGCCTTCTTGGGCTTCTTTGGAGTTTCTTTACTCTCTTCTCAGCTTTTCCTTTCAGGCTTCTGCATGTCTATTATTTGCCTCAACTGTAACCTGCAGGGGATGCTGGGTTTTTCATTTGTTTTGCTGTGTTTTCAAGGAATGTTCTCTATGTGGTTGTTTTTCTGCTCTGAGAATTTTGAATTAGGTAAAACAAGGGCAAATATCTTGTGTCATTCCTTCAGGTAGTCTCAGATGGGTCAAAACAGACAACCACAATTCCTTGAGAATAATGTCTGCTTTGCTCCCTCCATAACCTAGGGTCAGAGCCCTACACACAGACATGGGCTGTTATCTTCAAGAATGTCCTGAGCTAGGGAGGTGGATGGAATACAGGAAAGTAAAAATGTCTGAAAGATTTCCTATCATTTTTAAATTGCTTTTTTCTTGATTCAGCATTCAGTTGGTTGCTGTAACCTCTGAATATTTGCCAGTTTTCTGACAAAGTTTATCCTGACAGTTTTTGCTTGTTTTTTTGGTGTTTCTGTGGAGGGACAAGCCCTTGGAATTACCTACTCTGCCATTTTTGCTGATGTTATGCCTCACTGAGTATTTTTGTACATAGATCTTTATTGGACACAGCTACACTCATTTTTTTTTTCATATAGTCTATAGCTGCTTTTGAACTATGGTGGCAGAGTTGAGTATTTGTAATAGACACTGTATGGACTGCAAAGCCTAAAACATTTACTACCTGGGTCTTTATACAAAATGTTGGGTCATCTCTGCACTACACTGAAGGAGTCCAGAGATATGTACCTTCCATCACAGCAGTGGGAGTTATCTCGAGTTAAAAAGATACAAAGTTTTGGGAACAGATAATAAAAAGAATCAGCCAGAAAAAAAAATGCTGACTTTGTTTGATATTGTGTATAATACTTTCCACATGGCAAATAGGATTACAGTGGATTACTTTAGTTTGGTGATTTAATACTATGTAATGCTGAACCCTTTGGTTCTACAGATTGCCTTAGGTTGATAGCTGGGATAAGGCTGTGGTAACCCTGCTGTATTTCAAGCAAAACAGTCCTATTTTCATCAGTCTTGTATATCAGATTGTGTATAAAATTTCATTTGTACAGAAAGTTCTTTTTGCTTAAAAAAGATGAAGAAGATAACTTTTTTTCTTAATTTTTATCATTTAATTCCATAAAATGTACATTTAATTACAGGATTACAAGAACTGAATTCATAATTGCCACGTGTTTATTTTTACATTATTGCTCTTCTGAGACCCCACAAATCATTTTCAAAATAGATGGCAATCTATCGTCACTTTGTAGAAAAGAGTGTTTAGATCAAAGATTTAAAGTGGTGCTTATGGTAAAATGATTTGTGAGTCTTCATAAAGTGAATAAAGTAGAGGCTGTTCTCACTAATTATAAATTCAGTTATTGTGATTCTATAATTAGATACATGGCAAATGTCATTGATTATTTCAAAAAGAATGCTTACACTAAGCTACAGCCAGAGAGGAAACAACAACAACAAGACAAACAAACAAACAAACAAAAAACAGAAAAACAGAGACACAGAGAGAAAGCAAGAGTGCATTCTAAGAGAAGAAGACGACTCTTTTAGGTCAGGACACATGCTAGGGTACTGAAGTTTATTTTGGCAGAAAAATAGTTGAATTACCAATTTCATAGTTTTTTGTTCTTTCAGACTTTGTGCTTTTAAGAACCTGGAGCTTTAAAAAAACTTTTTTCAAATATTAGAAAATAATAGTCAAGTGATTTTATTTGGTAAAATAAGTACACATATGTACCTGTTCTCTAAAAAAAATTATGGATCTCTACCAAAGAATCATGAGTCTTAACCATTTACAATTATTCACTATCAAAATGACAATAAGTTCTTGCTTATCTTACTTGTGCGAAGACTCAAAATTGACACAACTTTGCTGCTTTTTTTATGCTTTGGTATTCATCAGATATTAATTTTTTTTTTAATCTGAATGTCTCAAAAGACTGCTCTGAACTCAATGCTACACAAGTTTTTAGGACATTGAGTCCTGAGAGTTTTCTCAAGTTGTAGCCACACTGTTTGCGTATCCTTCAATAATAAACTTGCTATCTGCTGAATATAACCTGTACATAGGCTAGAAAAATAAAAAATTCAGCTCTCTAAGGCATGTAGATAAACATAAACAAAGCATTGGAATAGTGAGGTGAGCTCATGTAAAAGTCATTTGGAAGGATGATATAGTCTCCAATTCTTTTGTCATTGACACTGGAATGGGCTAATGTCTATACCACTGTTTCTGCCTTATCATTATTGCTACATATCCTAGAGTGTCTGGGACATTTGCAAGGTCCTAAATTCATGAATTATAAATAATTCTGACCTTCTCTAGAGTTTCATTTCCAACAGTAGTCCTGTGTCTTCTTTACGTATACACTGAGGGATTAGCACAGTTGTTCTGCAAATATTCTGTAAATATTTACTTAAGATGTTAAATATGTTAGGCTTTGTGGTCCATGGGATGTCTGTTGCCATTGTTCAACTCTGTCATTGTAACACAAAATTAGCCATAAGCAATACATAAACAAGTTGGCGTGGCTGTGTTTAAATAAAACTTTATTTACAGATACTGAAATTTGTATTTCATATAATTTTAAGTGTCACATAATATTAGTTTTCTTTTAATTTTTTTAACCATTTAAAAATGTAAACACTATTCTTAGCTTATGACCCATACATACTAAAACAGGTGGCAGACTGGATTTGGTCCATATCCAGTTTGGACCAAACTTCAATGTGTGTTAAAGTTTTAGCTCACACTTGATGATAATCTCTTCAGTAAGGAACATGTGCATATCTACAGAAGAGATTTTCTGTTGGAAAAAAGGCTCACAGCTGGTCAGCTAGCTTCACCCACTGTCCAAGCAACATACATTAACAAATCTGACAAAATTCAAATTGAAAATTACAGATTATTCATTTTTCTTCTTAGAGTTAATGAAAACTAATCAGAAGCACAAATAGTGCATATCTCAAATTGCTAAATATCTATCTATTCTCTGTGAGGAATTTGAAATGAAAACATTGTCAGGCCCTCGAACTTAATCACTTATTGCAATGAAATGAAAATGGCTATTACCTGGGAAACATGTGCTGATGTTAGGCTAAGAAAATCATTACAGGAGCACCTGGGTGGCTCAGTCAGTTAGGCGTCTGACTTCAGCTCAGGTCATGAACTAGTGGTTCATGGGTTGTAGCCCAGCATCAGGCTCTGTGCTGACAGCTTGGAGCCTGGAGCCTACTTTGGATCTGTGTCTCCCTCTGTCTCTGTTCCTCCCCCACTCACTCTCTCTCTCTCTCAAATGAATAAAGATAAAAGTAAAGAAAATCCATTATATCATTTTCAAAACAGAGATGATCTTGGGTCAATACATATAAATGCATACAGTATATTGGCTACTAACATCTTGCATTTATACATCCATTCAACTAGTGTTTATTGAGTGCTCACTATGTGACAGGCTTTATATTAAGAGAAGGAAACAATGTGTGCCTTCAAGATGCTTTATTTTTCAGTGTGCCTGAGTGGCTCAGTTGGTTAAGCATCTGACTCTTGATTTTGGCTCAGGTAATGATCTCATAGTTTGTGAGATTGAGCCCCTCATTGGGCTCTGCCCTCACAGCACAGAGCCTGCTTGGGATTCTCTCTCTCCCTCCTCTGTCTGCTCCTCCCCAGCTCGCATGGGCTCTCCCTCTCTCTCTCTTTTTTTCTCTCTCTCTCTCTAAAATAAATAATGAATAAACTTAAAAAATATTTTTTAAAGATGCTTTATTTTTCAGTGAAAGGCTGGTTTTCTAAAAAAGAGAAGAACCTTCTCCCAAAAAACAAAGGAAGATATGTTTATAGATATTGTGAATAAATTGAGTAATAGACTGAAAAAGACAATGACAAGGGTGGAAGTCCTGGGATAGCATGGATAAATAAAGCCTCTTGAAGGAAGTGACAGTCAAGGTAAAATTTTGCACCAGTCACCAATTAGAGAGATCTTTCTAGGAATAATAACAGTTTTAACGCCTTGCAATGTGGCAATCTTTATTAACCACATGGGTAAGTCCTTTCAATTTTCATCAAATCTTTATGACAGAAGAAGATAATAAGGGCGAGGACATTGAATACTTTGTTAATGTCACAGAATAGTAAGTGGTAGTCAAATCATCACTTGAACCCAGATGGCTTGATTCAAAGTTGGCTTGCTGAAGCCACCTCACCTCATTATTCCAGTAGGTCATGGACCACTGACCAGTCAGGGACAATTGTCTAAGCAATGACTTTTGGATGAACTCTGTAACTTCTATTTTGAACAACACATTTCTACAATAAATATGTTATTCATTCCTTTAGGTTAAGAGCCTAGTCTTAGATGTAAGCAATTTAGTATATGTATGCTGCAACCCATGGGATGCTTATTTTAAAGTTTAAATTTCGGAGGGCAATCTTATATGTCTTATTTCCAACATTTAAGTAAAATCACCATAAAATACAGTATTATATGTTTCCATCTTTTATCCTAATCCAGTTATTCTTGCCAAGTTCTAAATCTCTTGTTCTCATTTATTTTCTGATCAAGGTATTATATTCAATGCGCAGAAGTTTGTTAATATGGTTGCCAATACCGTATGGTAGTCATTGTCCTCAAATTTACTACAGATGAATCTTAATGCTACCTGAAATATTGAATTGCTTTATTATTTGTTTGTATGTTTCATTGATTCTCCCTGCAGTGGCAAAAGCTAGGATGCTGGTTAACTCTCCCTAGGTTACCATTTAAAGTTGTAGTTTTATCTATTTTGTTACTCCCTGGTTTGAATACACATTGATTTTAAGCGAGTTCACAGCTTCTTGCAATTCTTCTAGTTTACTATACTTGATGCTTAGTATAACAGTATTGATTTCCTAACCAAACATTTTAACATCACTATGTGAATATATTGAGCAATAGGCTTGGGAACATATGTTTCTATTATTTCCTTCAGATAGTAGGCAATGGAAAATCAGTACAAACATTAGGTTCCCACTTGTAATTTATTTACATGATGCACCTGATACTCTGTTGAAGCAAACAGCAGCATTGCACATCAAGCACCATCTCAAGTTGGGCTAAAGGCTGAACAACAGGGAAGTAATGTATAATTCTGGGACATGCCAGGTCACAGTACAATCTCTTTCTAAGGCGAACTCCATCCCTTGGAACCTTGAGAGCCAAACTGCATACAACACATGAGGATTTAGTATAACCTGCTTCCTGCTAGGGCATTTCCCATGAGGCTTGTACAGAAGAATTTCAGAACTAAAAACATTACCCCAGAGCATAAGCTGGCAAAAAGTAACTCTACAGAGTTCCCTCCCTAGAGAAAACAAGGACCGGATTAATGATGAACTATTTGTTTTATTTTTAAATTATTTTTTTTCAGTTCTTAACATGGTGTAAAAAGTTATCTTTGTCTTAAATTACTTATACAATACTCTGAAAATGTGATGCTTTTAGCATTCTCCTGGTCTTGCAGCTCACAGAATTCATTTGTGTTTTAATATATAATATGAGTTCCTATATTTTTAATGTATATTAAAGATATACATATATATTTAATATACAAATGCATATTAAAGATAAAGATTAAAGATAATGTATATTAAAGATAAGTGTATATTAAAAATACAAATGCATATTAAGTGTATATTAAGGATATACAGACACACATACAAATAACACAGATGAGATTTAAGCAAGAGTTTTAAAAATCTATATTGATCTCCATATTACACATGACTCTTACAAAATATGTGATATGCATATGGAAAATCAGTGGTTTGTGGATATATGCAGGCTAAATTGTGTTGCCCCAAAATTCATATGTTGAAGTCCTAACCCTCAGTACCTCAGAACGTGACTACTTAGAAAGATAAGATCTTTACAAAGTTACTTAGATTAAAATGAGCCCTTAGTGGGATCTAATCCAATCTCATCTGAGTCCTTATAAGAAGAGAAATTAGGACATGCTGAGAAGACACCAGTAAGGACCATGTGGAGAAAGACCATGTAAGGATAGAGCAAGAAGACAGCCATCTGAAAAAGGAGAGAGGCCTCAGAAGAATCCAAACCAACACCTGTCAGCACCTTGAACTTAGACTTCTAGCCTCCCGAACTGGGAGAAAATAAATTTCTGTTCCTGAAGCCACGCCAGCTGTGGTATTTTGTTATGGCAGTCCAAACATACTAACAACACATACTGTCTTCTACAACAAATCTTTCATGAGATGTGATGAAGGAAGTCAACAGCCCTGGGCCCTAAGAGGTGGGGCAAGAGGAGAAGGGGCACTAAGCCAGGGATTCAGTCAGTAGTGCTAGTGGGTCTGCCAGCCGGCACTAGGATCAGTCCAGGTGCACGTAGTGAGTCTCCAAATCACCTCTATCATCCAAGCAAGAATGAGATTGCCCTACCTCTCTTTATACTCCAAGCCTCATTCCAGTTCTCCCTTTTGTAAATGCTTTTCCCCCCTCAAGGATTCTTTGAATGATTTCTGTTTTAGCAGATTACAATTACATAATAATATGAAAGGGAAAAGGGATGCATCCCCAGAGGTAGGTCCCCATGCATGCCAAGTGAAGTACTACCAATTCCTGGCTATTTTCTACGAGAAGATGTGTATGTGATGTATGTGATGATTGGACAGTTTATTGATGTATTGCTGTCACTTTTTGCCCATTTTTACTGAGTAATTAAGTCTGTCACAGGAAAAAAAACTTGCTATTTTATAAGCAGTATTTTAATGAATTCACCAGGGAAGATATAAAATACTTTATAAATATAAATGTGAGGTTCTCCATGTTATCATAATTTTACTGAACAGTAAAGATTTTTAAAAGGTATTAGTCTCATGCTGTACTGATGCTTGTTTCAAAGGTTGTATGGCAGTGGTTTCAAAGACAATTAGAAGGAAAAAAGAAAGAGAAAGAAAGAAAAAAGAGGAAAGAAAGAAAGAAAGAAAGAAAATAGAAGCAAGGTAAGAGAAAGGAAAGAAGGAAGGATGGAAAGAAGGAAGGAAAGACCTGAAAGTTAGATTTTGAAATCAGTCTGTTTGAGTTCCAATCTTGGCTCTACACTTAACCAACTCTGTGGCCTCTCTGGCAAATAACAACCTCTATGAGTATCTGTAAACATGGATAAAATAATAAAAACTAACTCTAAAGCTTATTTAATATTAAGTAAAATAATCCCTGTAAAGCACTCAGCATAGTGTCTGATGTGTGCTAAATGATAAGTATATGTGGTCTGTTAATATATTAAAATTTCACAAAAGTAATTGCTATTTTGTCTTTTCATAGCTTTTATAAAACAGACAAAAAATAACAAGCGTTTCATGAGGATATGGAGAAAAGGGACCACGTATGCATTGTTGGTGGGAATATAAATCGGAGCAGCCACTATGGAAAACAGCATGGAGGTTCCTCAAAAAAATTAAAACTAGAGGGGCGCCTGGGTGGCTCAGTCGGTTAAGTGGCCGACTTCGGCTCAGGTCACGATCTCAGGGTCCGTGAGTTCGAGCTCCGCGTCGGGCTCTGTGCTGACAGCTCAGAGCCTGGAGCCTGCTTCAGATTCTGTGTCTCCCTCTCTCTCTGCCCCTCCCCTGTTCATGCTCTGTCTCTCTCTGTCTCAAAAGTAAATAAACGTTAAAAAAAAATTTTTTTTTAATAAAAAAAAAATTAAAACTAGAATTACCATATGATTCAGCAATTCCAATTCTGAGTATATATCTGAAGAATACAAAACACCAAGTCAGAAAGATACATGCATCCCCATGTTCCCTGCAGCATTATTTACAATAGCCAAGATATGGAAGCAACCCAAGTGTCCATCAGTGGGTGAATGGATGAATATATATGAGATATCCCACAATTTCTTCATATATATGATGGGATATTATTCAGCCATAAAAAAGAATGACAACTTGCCATTTGCTAATTTATGCTAAGTGAAATAAATCAGAGTCAAATACTGTATTATTTCTCTTATATGTGCTATCTAAAAGCAATAACAAACAAAACAAAATAAAAAATAAGCTCAGAGATACAGAGAACAGATTGGTAGTTGCTGGAGACGGGTTAGGGGGTGGAGAAAATTAGTAAGCTACTTTTTTCTTTTTCTTTGAAATAAATTGAATTAAAACAAAAGTCAACATGTGTTCTGTGGAAATTTTAGTAAAGTAAGAATCTATTTTAAAAAATAACAATTGCCCACAATCCATCCAATTATATCCACAATTAAGATTTTCACATAGTGTCTGTTATTATCCTCATCAACTTTCCTTGCATTATCTTAAGGAACATTTACGACATTCCTGTGCAATTGTTACAATTATTCCTCTCGTTTTGCAGATGAAGAAGTGAAACCTCAGAAAGCCTAAGCAATGTCTTCAACATTCTATGCATGTATGTCTGAGTGTAATCAACACATCTGAAATAATAGTGAACAAGAAAAAAAAGTAAGTGCTGGTGTGTGAGGTTAACAATACTATTCTAGTTGTGTTGTAACCAAACACAAGCAGCAAAGCCAGTCGTTGAGACATCAGGTATAGAGCAAGGATATGGTTTATTCAAGAGATAGCCAAACAAGAAAATGGAGGGCAAGCCTCAAATCTGCTTCCCCAAAGGGCTAGAGAAGAAGTTTTGTTTGTTTGTTTGTTTGTTTTTAAATAATCATGGAGTTGAGACTGCTGTAATACATATTGATGAAAAGGGTGAGAAAACGAATTACTGTGCATGAGGGAAGTTGGAGCGTGTGCCCTGAGCAAGCATAGATGTCACATATATGCCCTGTTCACTGTGGGTGGAGACTTAACAGCCGAACAAAGCAAAATTCAGCCTCTGACATCAGGGAGGTTATCTTAGGACAGGGAGAAGGGGCTTTAGGCACCATCAGAGAGCCAGTAGAAACTGGTGGGGCTCCTTATCTTGGGCAAGGAATGCAGGGCCTTGTGAGTTCATAGGCTAGGACCATATAGATTAACCTTGAGTCTAGGCTTTTGCAGGGACAGATGGCAGATATGTTAGGGAGATCGAAAAAGATACCTATAGCTGATAAGAGAGAAAGAGTTCTGTAAAATAAAAACAACTTTAAATTATTTTTTGAAATTTATTTTAATGTTTATTTATTATTGAGAGAAAGAGAGACAGAGCGTGAGCAGAGAGGGAGCAGAGAGAGAGGGGGAGACACAGAATCTGAAGCAGGCTCTAGGCTCTGAGCTATTAGCACAAAGCCAGACGTGGGACTTGAACCCATGAACTGTGAGATCATGACCTGAGCCAATGTCAGACACTTAGCTGACTGGGCCACCCGGGCATCCCCCCCAACCCTCCAACAAATAACACTTTAAATTGTCAGCTGGTTTCACATTCATTAACCCTATATAGGCACAGTTTCAGTGCATACTTCCATCTTTACTGAAGAAATTCTTCTTTACTGAAGAATTCTTCATATTTGTAATGATTCTGGTGAGTTCATAGGCAGTCTCTATGAAGTTTTGTAAATGTGTTAGTTCTGGGTTCTGTCTCTCTGCCCATTTGCTGTGGTTCTCGCTCTGTGTTGCTGCTGCCGGGATCACCTGGATGACATGGCTAGTGATACTACCTAGGTCCAGGTACAGATGTCTTAGTTCCAAAATGTCCCAGAAATTATAGCCTCTCGTTACCGATTCATTTCATCTATTGTAGCCTCTGGTCCCCAGATTCAGACAAAGGACACATTTAGAAATGGAATTCTCAAACCTGGTAGTTTTGGTACCTCTCTACATCCTTAAAAATTACTGAGGATTGGGGCACATGGGTGGCTCAGTCAGTTAAGTGACTCCTGATTTCAACTTAAGTCTTCATCTCACGATTCGTGAGATCGAGTCCCATGTCAGGCTCTGCGCTGACAGTTCGGAGCCTGCTTGAGATTTTCTACCACTCTCTCTGCCTCTCCCCACTCTCTCTCTCCTTCTCTGTCTCTCTGAAAATAAATAAACATTTTTTAAAAATTTTTGAGCATCTCAAAGAGCCTTTGATACATGGTATATATCTAATGATATTTACCATATTAAAACTGAAAACTGGAAGAAGTCTTTAATTATGTTACTTGAAAATAATAATGTTAGTATTACATATTAACATAACATCTTTTAGAAAAAATAGTTATTCTTTTATAGAAAAAAACACTACTCTGTGCTGCCCTACCTTCGCCTATATATTGCTTTCATGTTGGTATAGCTCACTCTCACAAAGATAATGTACACATGCACATACATTTCCACTTTAATGGGAAACCTTGTCATTTCTAACAAGTTAAAATGTAGTGAGAAAGTCTTTTTTTTAATATGAACTTTATTATCAAATTGGTTTCCATACAACACCCAATGCTCATCCCAACAGGTGCCCTCCTCAGTGCCCATCACCCACTTTCCTCTCCCTCCCACCCTCCATCAACCCTCAGTTTATTCTCAGTTTTTAAGAGTCTCTTATGGTTTGGCTCCCTCCCTAACTTTTTTTTTCCTTCCCCTCCCCCATGGTCTTCTGTTAAGTTTCTCAGGATCCACATAAGAGTGAAAACATATGGTATCTGTCTTTCTCTGTGTGACTTACTTCACTTAGCATAACACTCTCCAGTTCCATCCACGTTGCTACAAAAGGCCATATTTCATTCTTTCTCATTGCCAAGTAGTATTCCATTGTGCATATAAACCACAATTTCCTTATCCATTCATCAGTTGATGGACATTTAGGCTCTTTCCATAATTTGACTATTGTAGAAAGTGCTGCTATAAACATTGGGGTACAATGTACCTCTTGGGTAAATCAGCAGTCCTGTATCCCTCGGGTAAATTCCTAGCAGTGCTATTGCTGGGTCATAGGGTAGATCTATTTTTAATTTTTTGAGGAACTTTCACACTGTTTTCCAGAGCAGCTGCACCAGTTTGCATTCCCACCAATAGTGCAAGAGGGTTCCTGTTTCTCCACATCCTCTCTAGCATCTAGTCTCCGGATTTGTTCATTTTAGCCACTCTGACTGGCATGAGGTGATATCTCAGTGTGGTTTTGATTTGTATTTCCCTGATGAGGGGTGATGTTGAGCATCTTTTCATGTGCCTGTTGGCCATCTAGAAGTCTTCTTTAGAGAAGTGTCTATTCGTGTTTTCTGCCCATTTCTTCACTGGATTGTTTGTTTTTCAGGTGTGGAGTTTGGTGAGTTCTTTATAGATTTGGATACCAGCCCTTTGTCTGATATGTCATTTACAAATATCTTTTCCCATTCTGTTGGTTGCCTTTTAGTTTTGTTGATTGTTTCCTTTGCAGTGCAGAAGATTTTTATCTTCATGAGGTCCCAATAGTTCATTTTTGCCTTTAATTCCCTTGCCTTTAAGCTGAGAAATTCTTCAATCCATTCTCCTCTTCAGGTGAGGCACCCACACTGCTTTTAACACTTGTGGGGGATGGGTGGAATGGATGAATGGAATACAAACCTAGCACAGTGCCTCTCCAGCTCGAGGTTCACAAGCCTCTCCTGTAGGGTTGAATTCCCAAGGGGAATGAGAGTCTTTTGTCAGTCCCCCTAGTAGCCCCCTTTGCCAATTGTTCATTTCTGAGTACAGTTTGCTGCTGGGGTTTTTCTCTACAATAGTAAGAATTTGCTGCAAACATTCTGATTGTCCCCCAGAAGATTTTGTCTGTTTTATGTCACACTGTTCTTTCAGTGTCTAAGATGATACCTGACACATGATGAGCACTCATTGGACTAATTGAGTTATGTGAATATATGTATGTATATACATATATATATATATATATATATATATATATATATATATATATATTTGTGTGTGTGTATATACATACATATATTTGGTATATAATATATTACCAAATATTCTGTTTGAGATGGAAATTTTACTCAATATCTACTCAGATATTAATATCTATTAAGCCATTATTAATCATTAATTCAGAAGCATGATTACTTTATTATATCAAAAAAAGGAAAGTAAAAAGAATATAACTTTGTAGTAAAGATTTGGGTTCGTATATGGCTTTTCTAACCTCATTGAGTCTTCTGACAGTGTTTTCTTACATAAACATTGAATTATACACCCATCTCAAATGCTGTTGTTGGTTTTCTAAAATTCTTCTTCTGTGATTAGACAAGGTATGTAACTGTTTCATAAAATACCAGCTTCTTTGTAGCCCTCCTCTTTCATTTAAGTGTGAGGGAATAGATCTTTAAAAAGGACATTTTGATGAGAAGGTAGTATAATGTATGCATTAATGGAATTCTACCACCAGTGAGATGAGGAATCACTGTAAATTAGGAATAATTATACAAGCACTAAGTGCCTTTGGAGAGTTAAATAAAAGAATTATAAAGTAAAGGAAAAGGTACTAACCATGTACCAGAGAGATTTTGGTCTACTGAAGAATATGGCTAGGAATATTTTTTAAAAGTAGATCACACACAGAAGTCCTTGTGAATTTTTCACCTTATACTGAATTAACATATGCATGCATGAAGTTCAGAGCATCCTTGTGACCAGCTTCCAGATTAGGAAATGTAATATGTAATATTATATTTTAATAACGTGTAAAAAGCCCACCTTTCCCTCTTTACTCCCCCAATATTATATACGCTTCCAGGATCTGATTAATTGTATACCACTCAGGTCAAACTGGTTAGTAGTGCTGTTCAGATACCCTATATTTTGACTGACATTCTGTCTGGTGCTTCTATCATCTATGGAGAAAAGCATGTTAATATTTCCTTTATGGCCACAGATTTCTGTGTTTTCCTTCTTTGTTATGTTGATAGTTTATTTGTGTTTTGAACTTATATTTTGAATGTATACAAGTTTAAACTTATTATATCTTCGTGCTAGATTGATGGCCATCATTATAGACTATTCCTCTTTATCTCTAGTGATACTTTTCCTTTATAGTCTCTTTTGTGTGACTTAGTCTGGTTATACCACCTTCCACTCAGGTTGAGTTTGCCTAGTGATTTTTTTATTCTTTAACTTTCAATTTTTAAGTTTTATCTGCCTTTGACTATCATCTATCTATCTATCTACCTATCTAGTATCTATCTATCTGTGTCTAGTATCTATCTATCTATCTATCTATCTATCTATCTATCTATCATCTATCATCTATCTATCTAAGAGTATCCCTTATAATTTTTGCTCAATTCATTATGGCAATCTTAGTATTTCATTTAAAGTATTTTGTTTATTTATATTGAACATAATTATCATAGAATTGACTTTATCAATTTCTTTTGGCTCCTTAGTTTTGTTTCTTTTTGTTTCCTGAAAGCCAAGGAGAGAAGCCTCAGAGAAGCCAAACTTCCCAACACTTTGATTTGGACATCCAGCCTCCAGATCTGCAAGAAAATACATTCTATTGCTTAAACCACCAAGTCTATGGTGTTTTCTTAGCAGACTAACAATAGATGACATTCCTTTGCCTTTAAGAATCACTTTTGTTTTTCTTTTGAGAAGTTAATCATCACTTTTATTGTTGTCCCTTTGAAGGTATGATTAGCTTTGATTTCCTCTGACTTTTTAAGATTTTTGTTTTTGTCTTTAGTTCTCAGTAATTTAGTGTTATATGCCTGTGAGTTTTGTTGAATTTTTTGGATTGTTGAGTTAATCTCTTTCATTAGCTCTGGAAAACTCTCAATTGTTACCTCCTCAAATATTGTTTCTGGAAATTCACTCCTTCTCCTCTCCTTCTGGAACCCCAGTGGTATGCCTGTTAGATTATTTGGAAGTGTTCCACATGTCTTGAATTCTCTGTTGTTTTGGTCATTCTATTTTCCTCTCTTTGCTTGATTGTGGATATTTTTTCCTATGACCTGTCTCTGAGTTCACTGAGCCTGTGTTTTTCCTTTGTTTGATCTGCTATTAAACACATGCATTGGCTTCCTAGTATCAGATATCCTGGTCACTTTTGTTTCTAAATTATCTATTTGATTCCTTTTTAAAATATATTCCAATTCCTTCATGAAATTCTCCACATGTTCATTTATTGTTCAACTTGTTCTCTACATTTATTAACAGAATAATTATAGTCATTTTACATTTCGTACCAACTTCAATATCTGAATCAATTGTAGATCTGAATCAATAGAACTCTCAATTATTGGTTATATATTCTTGCCTTTCACACATCTAGTGATTTTTTACCATTGTATGCCAGATATTACATGTAAAACAAAACTGTACTGGCTTCCTTTTTTCCTCTACTATAAATAATTAATCTGGACCAGGCATGGGATGAAGTTTCAATAAAGGTGTAGATAATCTCTGATTTGCCTCTAGGACATAACCATTCCATACCTTTGAGATCCTAGCAATCTCCTCCTTCTCATCCTTAAAATCTGTGGGAGGTCTAGCTCTTTCTTTCAGAGATGTTATCCAGCTGTCCAGAACTTCTCACTGTATTCAGAATTGTTAAATACAATGTTGATAAGTGGGCCACCAGTTTTCTCAGAAAAGGTCTAAATTAATTAAGTACCACAAGTTTGCAGATGTATGGTACATGCGGGATGGCTGCTTCCTACAAGCATATGCTGAATGCCTCTGTTAATCACTATCTTGAGAATGTACATATCTCATCCTCCCTCTATATCCCCATCAAGCAGGATAAGTAGAAATACACATTTGTTTAGCATTCAAGGTCAGGGATTCTGGGAATGACTAACACAGAGCATCTCCTATGTAATGAAGAATGTTTGGATGACAGCCCTTGATCTCCTTGAAATGTTGGCTGTGTAAGGAAGGAAAAGGCTACAGATAGTTGCTAGGCTGGTAGCTACACTATGAAAGCTTGTTGCATATACATCCCAGAAGGGGATGCTTTGTCTAGTCTGCCATTCCCGCCCCCTCCCCCCATAAACCTATGCCCTGCTTACTCTCTTTGGGTCATTTCTTCGGTCTCACTGAGCCATCATCAACTTTGGCTTAGACTCTGCCAGGATGTGGCTACACAGCAGAGCATCTCATTCTGCCTTCCTGATGTGTTTTCTGTATTTCTGAAGTCTTGTGCTCCAAATAGCTTTAAGAACTTATAATGTCCAGAGGTGGAAACCAGCTGTGTGTTTGATGTAGGTATTTTGTTTGTTTGTTTGTTTGTTTGTTTGTCTAAGCACTGGGAGATAGAGATTTTACTCTGATATTTAGAGGCTTTCAGTGCCCTATAAGAGTCTGACATTCAATAAATATCCTCTAGGGTAAGTGAGATATATGTGAGTCTCCTCATTTTAAATTAGTCACTACAGGAGTGTGCTGTAGGGCTCCTTTAGGGTCCTACAGGAGTCTGGCATTCAGTAAATGTCCTCTAGGGTAAACAAGATATATATGTGAGTCTCCTCATTTTAAATTAGTCACACCCACCACTGGCAACCACTGAAAGTGCTGTTTGTTTCTTTCCCCCAAGCACAGGATCTTTGTCTGAGTAAGACCACTATGAGTCTGTGTCCAGTATTGGCACATACCCCAAGAAAATAACTTATCATCCTTCATCTATTACTCACTGGTATCTGTGACAAATTCTTGATGCTTAAGACTAAGATTTTTTTAAATGAACCAGATATTTTCCAAATTGTTTCAGTGGGATCATTGACTTACTACAGCCTTGCACATTATAATCAGAACGGCCAAACATTCCTGGGGATTTCTGAAATGGATCTATTTTTTCTTTTGGATCTACCCCTAGAATTGGATCCTAAATTTATGAAAATATATTGGATTTGTTTAAACCAACCTGAACCAGCCTCCCCAAAGCCCAGACTAGATGTGCTGGCTTTACTTTATCTGCCTATACTCAATCACAGGCCAAGAGCCACCCTCCAATCCCCTAGCAGCTTTCCTATCAATCTGCTACAATACTAATTTAGTTCCTCATTAATTTTTGAGCTGAAATATTTTATTAGCTATCAACTTGTTATTTTAACTGGAGTCTCTTTCTGCCTTCCAAACTTAGAATCCTCTACTGAAGTATATGTTTGAAGGTCAGATTTTATCATGGTAAGTTCATTTCTCTCTGTTGGTCTTGTCTCCACTGAGTCACGTCCAAACCATGTCCTCATATTTCCTTTCCAAAGGAAATTTCCTCATCCTCTGTTCCAGCCAGTCTGAAATTTCAGTGTTTCTATTCTGTGCCCCATGATTTCTGGCCATAACATATACACTCAGTTGGTCTTACTGCTTAAAAAAATTATTCCCACTATATCTATGTCTGTCTCCCTGTCAGTCATAGATCCTTATTCTACCCAGTCTTCAAGACCCCACTGAAAGTCTTCTCTGTGCAGTCTCCCTGATTTACCCACTCCGAATTCCCATAGTTCTTCATTCCCATGGTAGCCTACCCATACTTCTCTGAGAGGATTTATACTGGCTACTTGGTGTTTATTTTCTATCTTATCTTATATACTAGACTTTAAATACATATTATAATGCTAAAACAACAAAATCATAAAAATATTAAATATATCTGTTTAAAATTCATTGTATTAGTTTGCTAGGGCTGTCATAACAAACTACCATAGACAGGGTGGCTTAAACAATAGAAACCTGTTTTCTTATAGCTCTAGAGGCTAGAAGTCCAAATCAATGTGTTTACAGGTTTGGTTGCTCTAAGGCCTCTCTTCTTGACTTACGGATGACTATCTTCTCACTGTGTCCCCACATGGCCTTTTCTGTGTGCATGCATTCCCTAGTGTCTCTTCCTTTTCTTATAAAGACACGGATCCTATTGGATTAGGACCTCACTCTAATGACCTCATTTAAAATTAATTATATCTTTAAAGGACCAATCGCCACATATAGTCACTTTGTAAGGTATCCTGGGAATTTGGATTTTAACATATGAATTTTGAGGAGATACAATCAGTCTGTAACAGGCATGAAGAAAAAAAAACAAATGTCATATGCAGATTTACAAGGAAATGTCTATCTATTATAAGCATTCTGCATTAAAGTCTTATATCTGAACTTTGTGTACAAGTTTTATTATTTTCTTTGGCAGGATTTCATATGGAGGAGATTGCAAAATTGAAAGAGAACTTTTTTGAAGGTCCTTGAAACATTTTGTTATTTTACCTTCAGAAAATATTTTATGAATTTATTCTCATGCAAGCAATGAGAAACCAATACTGATTATTATAATTTTTAATTCCTCTCGACTGATGAGAAAAAGTGATATATTAGTTTGAATTCATTAACTTAATTTACATGCTAATACTTTATTGATTTATTAAGCAAATATTTACAGATTGCCTGCTATGTCCCTGTTACTGTATAGGAACTTAAGATATAATGGAAAATAAACCGGTACAGTTCCTACTCTCCAGAAACATATAATATGGGATAACAAAAAGTAACAACAAAAAAATTAAAATGGCAGAAAAATGGCTTTATAATTACAAATAATAATAAGTGTTGCTTAGTATTAGGAAAATGCATAGGTTAGTGACTTAACCTAATCAGGAAGTGAGTGCAATTTTCCCTGAAGAAGTAATATTTATTCTTGTTAATTGGTGATTTAAATTTATTCTTTTGTGAACTAGCTTTTCATTTCCTTTGCCTATTTTTCAGTTGGGGTGTTTTTCTTTCCCTAATTAACCACATTAAAGAAAATTTAAAGGCAAAATAAATCCAGCATAATGCCACAATCCAAAAGCAAAGGATAAATTTTGTATTGTGAATTGCTTTCAGTTCAATGCATATATGTGTATTTTATAAGTATTTATTTAATGTGGCAATATGAGTTGGGACCCCGTTCTTTATCTATAATAGTAATAATCTGTGATTGGGTAATTTGATTAATTACTTCTCTGTTGTTTTTTCTTTTCTGTCTTCCTAACCAGAATGACAGTGCAAGAATGCATGGCTCTTGTCTGTCTTGCTCTATATATTACCAATACTTGGCACAAGTTGACTGTTAATAAAATGTACATTGAATAATAAAGCATAAGTATTTTTAGTGAATACAGTTTTGATACTTAACATGTTTGAAGATAGTGTGATTACATAAACTAGACATCATTAATTACTTTAACTTTTCCATTTATTTGGCAGTGCTTTCAAATGTAACACAACTAATTAATATGCTAATTAACACCATGGTGCATATAGATTTTTTCCACTTTCTCGTTTTTGTTTTTACATTTCTCCTTGATGTATGACAATTGATTTATTAGCAAGAAGATGGTCATCCTCAAGACAAGGAAGGAGCTTTATCAAGCTTTACAAGCAGTTCAGTGTAGGAGTCAAATTTGCAAACTTCACAGGTAGAATGCTTCTAATGCCAGGACCCATCATTTACCGACCATGTGACTCTGTGCCTTTACTCTCTCACCTATGAACTGAGGGCTATAATGAGACATATTTATGAGGTCGTTTATGGAAGAATGAAGTGATGTATTCTCTATAGTGTCTAAAACAGTACTTGATACACAAAAAGCAATATGTAATTGTTCACTGCCTGTTGTGGTTGCTGTATTATTATATATAATATAATATAATATAATATAATATAATATAATATATAATAGCTGTGGCTTTTAAAACAGAATCATTATCATTTCTATAAATAATTACTTATAAATTGGTATAATTTTTAATAAAATAAAATTATAACTAGCAAACACTAGGTACTCAAAAAGAAGGATAGAACTGTAAAAGGCTTGGGGCTGAGTACATTGTGTTAGAATAATTTAACAAGATGCAGATTAATAAACTCAAAGAAAGAACTCAAGATGAAAAGCCAATGTTTAATTACGTGAAAGAAATGCCATGTCATGATAGCTGAGTTTGGGTGAGGACTGAGAGCTCTCCTGGGGTTATAGGCTTAGAGTGAGACCTTAGGTAAGGCAACAGGACGACATAGAACTTAGAGTAGATTGATTTTAAAGACAACGAAATCTTCTTTTACAACTTCTATATGTTATCGTTCTAAGTGTGTTCCCGTACTTCTATGCTGGCACACCATGTCTCCTTGTTGCTTTTCAAAACATCTATTCTAATTTGACTGTAAGACCCAGGTATTAATCTATTATCTGGTATGTTTTTCATACCCCACTCCTTTTCACTTTGGTATTCATTAAGAAAGTGGTCTTGTTGTGTTTAGCAGAGTGGTTGACAAATAGAGTGGTAGCTGTTACTATGTGAGAGAAAGTGTAGATGTTACAAAGCATTGGCTCTGGAGTTGAATGGCCTCAGATTAAATCCAGCTTACTCACTGACATGATGTGAAATTAGATAATGATATGTGTGGGAGACTGTACTTCTGGTCACTCATTTCCACTTCTGGCTTTGTGTAGAGAGAGAGGGCTACATTCCCATCCCCACTGAGACTGGGTTTGGCCAATTCAGTTTGGGTAATGGAACGTGAGTCATATGGGCCACTTTGGGGCAAGAGCCTTACTGGCTCACTGGAGCTTGCAGGCCCAGTGTTTCCTGTCTCTCAGATAGTAATCCCTGTGTCAGCCCAGTGCCTGGAAAGAAGATGAGGCAGAGCAGAAGAAAAGAAGAGTATCATTGAGGAATTTGCTTTTGTTGCCTTTGTTTGCCTGTCCCAACTGATTCAAAACTTAATCTCCATAACTTCATTTTAGTCATCCAGGAAACAAAAATAATAATTTTTCCATTAGGGCTTTTGGCAGCAAGCAACTGATACTGATAATTTTCTGTCTTAGTAATTGATCATTGTTTCTTTCAAACATTACCTTCACATGACTATTAAGAAACAGCCATCCGACTTTCACTTTCTGTACTTCAGAAGTCCAGGCTGTTACTCTGCAAAAGCTACAGTGGTGTGATTGATTCCTAGATTGACTTCTTATGTGACCCAGCTTAAAGAGAATAAAGGGATGACTTTAATTCCCATCTCTGTCTGCATCTAACTAATATGTGACTTTGCACAGGGCTTTTTTTTTAACCTTTCTGAGCTTCTATTTCTTATCTCTAAACTAGAGTTAGTGTCAATACTCTCATGCAATTATTGCAAGTTCTTAAAAAGTAGTGTTAACAGAAATATTAAGCATAGTTCAAACTAGTTGTTTGAGAAATAGTTCCTCACTTCCTATCCCACAAAACAATACCTTCTCTTTATGTGCACAGTATAAAGCAGCAGCTCCTGGAGCACCCAGAGAAAATGTTTTACATAGAACATGCATTTCAGCAAAACCTTAAAATTTTCAGGATCCACAGGGTCCAGATTTCTTCATATCCAGAGCACGTCTAGACGCAGTTGGCCCCAGGCAACATAAAAAGTTCATCTTAGATTAGAAATAAAGCCACTGTGACTGCCAGAAAAGGCAGACTCTACTCCTTATGCCAACATATTGCTTGGTGCCCTGAACTTATTTTTTAATTAAAAAAATGTTTTCTTTTAATTTTTTGAATGTTTTATTTATATTGGAGGCAGAGAGAGAGAGAGTGAGAGAGAGAAAAAGAGAGAGAGAGAGAGACCGACAGAGAGAGACAGAGACAGAATTTGAAGTAGGCTCCAGGCTCTGAGCTGTCAGCACAGGGCCCAACATGGAGCTTGAACTCATGAGCTGTGAGATCATGGCCTGAGCTGAAGTCAGACGTTTAACTGAGTAAGCCACCCAGGCGCCCCTTGTACTTATTTTTAAATATCCATGTTGCTTCTTGTCACTAGCATTTCAAGATTTAGCAAGGTTTATGTGCTTTGATATGGGAAAACTTCTTGTTTTTATTAAGTACATTTTTACAATTTAATACTTGATTGCTATTTTGCATCATCATCTGATTAATTAATTAAATAAGTGAGTAAAAGTTTATTTATTTTGAGAGCGAGCACACAAGCTGGGGAGGGGGAGAGAGAGATGGAGAGAGAGAGAATCCCAAGCAGGCTCTGCATTGTCAGCGCAGAGCCAAAGTCGGACATTTCACCAACTGAGCCACCCAGGTGTCCCACATCATCTTTTTTAAATGCATGCATTCAGAATAGATATTACATTGCAATAGGAATTCAATCTTTAGTCTCATGAACACCTTATATATGTAATAGGTTTTGCAAATTTCCCAATAGTGGCTAGAATGACAACCATTAAACCCTGTACTCTTAACTTACTATTAGCTTTTGCAGTGATCAGTTTCTGCTGTCATCTTGCTTTGTTATCTCCAGAAGATTCTGAATATGTGCTAAAAGTCACTCAACTACAGCACCATTTTATAACCCTGTATCATAAAAGCCCTCATGGAATATATATATCATGGGTTCTGCAATCGCTGTTTCTTCCCAATTTTGTTAACTTCCATATATGGACTAGTCTAGTCTCAGATGTTGGGTTTCCTTTGCAATGTGGATCTGTTCTTCCTGGAAAGAATACAATGTGTAGTCATTCATATCATACATTAGATTTCTCGATTCACATTTATTAATTTGTTGGATATTAACTGAGACCTACCATGTATAAATCAATAGGTTAAGTGCTAGAAGTACCTGGTACAGAAAAAGTTCAGAAGCAAAGCCCATCAGCTGTGCTTGGGTATGTCAGGGATAGCTCTGGAGAACAGGAAATCCTTGGGCTGAATCTTACAAAGTGAGGTATTTTCAAGTAAATGAAGGGGAATAACTTTCCAGGGAGAGGGGAATGTGTATAAAAAGAGATAAAACATGAATATGGTGCATTTGGGGAACTGTGAATAGATCAGTATGATTAGAATGTAAGTTGTATATTTGTAAGGAAATAGCTAGGACCAGAGATTGATAGCAGCCAAGAGACAGATTAGAGATTGCCTTATATGAAATGATAAGAAATTTAGATTTCACAGTTTATGCAATATGGAACTGTTAAAGGCTTAAAAGGAGGGAAGTAATGACATTTTGTGTTTTAAAAAAGAAGACTGTAATAGTGTGAAGGATGTTGTGAAGGAAGGAGGAGGGATAGAGAAAAACTAGTTCAATAAGTCAGAAGAAGGATGATGGCTGGACCACGCTTAGAGTAAAGAAGAGGATAGGGAAGGGGAGTGTGTGTACAGAATTACAGAGGTATCCTGAAGATTTTGTATAATAGGAAAGACAGAGAGGCAGAAGTAATTTGACTCCAGTACTGCATGACTTAATGAATGAAGGAGACATTAATTAACTAGGATGACATTGCAGGAGAAACAACATTTTTACAAGGTTTGGTTTCGTTTGTCTTTATCTTCTCTCTTACACGGTTTGCAAAGATAGGCAGTAATGGGGCCTTGCATCCCCGGACCTTTATATTGGCTTCTACTATGGAGAAACAGAATCCATTTATTCCTTTTTCACCCTGAGCTAGCCTCACTACCTGCTTTGAACTATAGAGTGTGGCAGAAGTGATAATATACTTAAGAGGTACAGTTGCTTCCACGTTTGCTCTCTTAGTGTCCTCAGCCATCAGGAAAGTTGTCCAACTACTGTGATGGAAAGAAAGGCATAGAGAATCTTAAAGTGAGGGATGGGGAAAGAACAGCTCCTGGACATTCCAGCCACCCCAGTGGAGACAAAACAAAACAAGTGAATGGCACTTTCTTGGATACTCCAAGTCAAATCTCCCCCAGTCAACAGGACATGGAACAAACCATCCAGACTGAGTCTTGCCAATAGTACAGATTCATGAGCAAATAAATTGTTATGTTTTGAGCTATTTAATTAAGAATAAACTTTTTCATACGCAGCAATTAATAACCAATAGCGCCATTCTCTCTGTCTCTCTGTCTCTCTCTCTGAAACAAGATGCTGGAGCTGTGAAAAGAGGAGAATATTGTGATAACTGGGTGTTATAGAGCTTGATTTCCAAAAGGAGATCGACAGCTCCTATTCTTTCCTTTCAACAAATTTTGGTGCTGTAAACTTCTTCCTATAATCTCTGAAGCAGACCATGAAGATACCATAAAATAGCATCTCTATGAGAAATTCATAAACAGCAAGCCTTCAGTGTTCAACAGAAAACAATTTTTAATACATGGATTTTCATGAAATATGTGAATAAATCACAATATCTATGAATAATAGCCTTGTGTATTCAAATAAAAGATAATTACCAATTATATATCTGTAGGGAAAAAACTACAAACTCTAAGACCCATGGAAAGAGCTAAGAACAAGAAGTAGAATTTTTTAATCTTTTAAATGCCATTTTCATCCTTTAAATATTATTCATTATAACTATAGAAATGCAAATTGTGAAGCAGACTTTTTTCCTGTAGGTACACAACTGGTCAATGACCTTTAGTATTTTTAAAATTACATACAATTTTTTTTAGACATCAATGTTAGTAATTATGTTTTATATTTTTATTTTATTTTGCTTCTTTAGTAATTATGTTTTTAAAATCAACAAGGTTTCACAAATGTATATCTTTGGGTGCATTTATTATTTAAATATTTTATTTATATCCTATCCTTTCTAGTAATCAAATAGCTTTAGAGTAGGGGTCATTCTGTAAATATAAACCCAGTCCATAAAATGTTACATCATTTTCTCTAAGGAAATACTTTTGAAAGAGCAGACATTTTCATTAGGAAGGAAAAGCAAGAGTTATTAGAATCTGCCTGGGGAACTTAAAAAAATTTTTTTCCCATGCCTACCAGTGGCAGAGATGGGCATTTATTGGTAGAACATCCATAGCTATGCTGCAGAGCCCCACAACCACTTTGAAAGGTATTGTAATAGAAGGGGGTCAAAGATGAGTGCTCACTCTTTCTTTTTTAAATGAACCATGTTATACTTTTTCAATTTCCATGATTTTTTTTTCCTAATCATGTTATCATCTGAATACATGTTAAGCACGTAACTCTTCTCAAAAGTCTTCCATCATCTGATTAAAAACAACCTGTCCAAATTCATCCTCTACCCAAAATGCTACATCAGGTTTGGTTAACACAGCTTCCTGCAGTCTTCTGCCAATTTCAAGGAATTTATTCTACTTCATTTCCAAAGTCTCCGTTATATCTTATCCCTTTTATTTTTTAAGCACAGCCACTATAATTTTATAACTTTTTAAAAATGTTTCCCTTAAGGGGCGCCTGGGTGGCTCAGTCGGTTAAGCATCCGACTTCGGCTCAGGTCATGATCTTGCGGTTCGTGAGTTCAAGCCCCGCGTCGGGCTCTGTGCTGATGGCTCAGAGCCTGGAGCCTGTTTCGGATTCTGTGTCTCCCTCTCTCTCTGACCCTCCCCCATTCATGTTCTGTCTCTCTCTGTCTCAAAAATAAATAAAGGTTAAAAAAAATTAAAAAAAAATGTTTCCCTTAAGACAATATTAACCTTTTCCTTTTATTAATTTCTAAATCCTTGTTTTTTTCCTCATAGTAAAATTATTTGCAAAACAAAATAATCAGTCCAATGATCTTCTAAATCTTTGTCTACTCCTATGGCCAGTGGAACTCAGCATATTATTTCTACCAAAAAGGAATTCAGTAGTTTCTAGACTTGGGAGGATGAGCAGGGAAGAAGTTTGGTATGACAATATATTTGGTTCTCTGACCCTTTGAGCGTGTGACATCAAGTATGAATCTGAACTGTCAGGCTCATTTGTAGGACCAAGATTCTGGTCTCTAAGAACAGCTCCAGCTCTAATATGTTATGGCTGATAGTCTCTGAGATTTTCTGCTGGACTTCATCTGTGTGCTTTCTAGCATCAAGTTGTACTGATACATTGTTACAATAAACATTTATTAATCCTCTTATATGGCAGGCATATTTCTGTGATATTAGAGAAGGAATATGAATGAAAAAAAAGCTCTTATTCTCAAGGACTTTATACTCTAGTGGACAGGTCAGTGGGTACAGAGACAGACAATAAACTAAACAACCAAATAAGTAATAAGAAAAATTGCCAGTGGGTTAAAGATGATATAGTGGTGAATTCTTCATTTTGACGGTTCTGAGTGATAATATGTTAGCTCTGCAAAGATTGGGGGAAGAATATTCCAGAAAGCATAAAGATTCTAAGGACCTGTTAGTGTAACAGAAAGAGCCCTGTGGTAGTGGATGAGGAAGACAGGAACTAGAGAAAGTCAGGTTAAGCAGAAACCAGTTCATCACATAGAGTTTTAAAATGATAGAAAAATACTTTGCCTTTATTTCAGATATGACAAAGAGGGGAGTAACATTACTCAAAGGGTTCATTTTTAATAAGAATCATTTCTGTGCCAATACTTTTTGTTCCCCCTAAATAACAATAGCAGGAATTGCTTTTAGGCAAAAATTTAATACCACATATCATCTTACCACACTAGAGTAATTTCAGTCCAGATGTCTGACATCTGTAGTATATTATTGTTTCTAGGCTTCATAAATTGAAGGAAGGGAGGGGATGCTTAGCTATATTCTTTTACAGATTTGAATAAAAATACAAATGATTTAAACTTTTAAATCATTTTCAACTTAAATCATTTCAACATTTTAAAGCATTTTTCAACTTCAAGGCAATTAACTTGCAGCTATTTTTGTCATATATATATATATATACACTAAAAATAATGGATATATACTTTTTGTAAGACACACCCAAGAGTTAGCTACCTTTTAGAGTGTTGCCTTATCCTACCTACTGAAAACCTTCAGTATAGCCATACTGACCATCAATCACAAAAGGTTATATAACATATCTTTCTCAATTCCTTTTGAATTCGTAGTATTCCTTCTGTATCAACTGGAAATACTTTTTTTAATTTTATTTTATAATAGTTAAATGTCAGTTTGATATTACTTCCCATGTCCCTTGGAAAATATAAAATAGATTTATACGCAATATATACCCAGAGTACAAGAGCAAGTGTTCTTAGAAATTCCCTGAAAAATGTACCAAGTCTATGTTTTTAGTGTCCCACTATACAAATTGGTTCTTAAAAATTGGTTAGGAAATTACTACCCCTTCACCTTGTTTGACAAAAAGTTTTGTCTTTTCATTGCCTATATCTTTTGTTTCCATAAAGTTGAGTAGCAACCCGTCCCCCCCCCAAAAAAAAATCTATCACTGCTCTGACTACATTCAAGAAAAATAACAATGTATAGTTTGTATCTGCTTTTTTATTAAGTTTTTTATTTTAATTTCAGTAAAGTTAACATACAGTGTTATATTAGCTTTAGGTATGCAATATACTGATTCAGCAATTCTAGATATCATTACTCAGTGCTCATCATAAGTGTACTCTTAATGCACCACACTCACCTCCCCTCTGATATGCTTTATTTTAAACAAGTACCCTCAGTTAAAATTATTTTTTTCAACAAGAACATTTTTTACTTGAAGTATACTTCAGAATACACGGTTCTAAAAGATATATATCAAACATTCCACCCAAGAAAAATAGAATACACATTTCTTCAAGTACACACAGAAGAATCCCCTAGTTAAATCACATACAAAAAGACATAACAAATATTACAAATTTAAGAAGACTGAAATCATACCAAGCACATTTTCCAACCACAATGGTATAAAACTGAAGATCAACGGTAAAAAAAAAAAAAAAAAAAAAGCTGGAAAACTACAATGTAAATATTAAATATTTAATATGTAAATATTAAACAACACACTACTGCACAAACAATGGGCTAAATAAGAAATCAAACAGCAAACCAGAATATGCCTCAAAAAAAAAAAAACCCACAATATTCCAAAACCTATGGGATGCAGCAAAATCAGATGTTAGAGTGAATTTTATGCTATAAATGCTTGTATTAAGAAAAAAGTTCAAATAAACAGCATTACATCACAAGAAACTAGAAAGAGAAGAAACTTAGCTGAAATTTAGTAGAGAAAGGAAAAAACAAAAATCAGAAATAAATAAAACAGAGACCAGAATAAACAGTAACATAACATTGAAAGTAATGGCCAGTTTTTCTAAAAAACAAAAATAAACAATACTGGCTTTGTTTTAAAGCAAAATTTGCTTTAACTACATTAACTAAGGGGCACCTGGGGGGCCAGTTGGTTAGGCATCCAACTTCAGCTCAGGTCATGATCTCACAGCTTGTGAGTTCGAGCCCTGCATCGGGCTCTGTGCTGACAGCTCAGAGCCTGGAGCCTGCTTCAGATTCTGTGTCTCCCTCTCTTTCTACCTCTCCCCTGCTCACGCTCTGTCTCCCTCTCTCTCTGCCCATACCCCGCTCGTGCTTGCTCTCTCTCTGTCTCTCAAAAATAAATAAACATTAAGAAAAAACTGTATTGGGGCGCCTGAGTGGCTCAGTTGGTTGAGCGTCCGACTTCGGCTCAGGTCATGATCTCACGGCCAGTGAGTTCGAGCCCCGCGTCGGGCTCTGTGCTGACAGCTCAGAGCCTGGAGCCTGTTTCAGATTCTGTGTCTCCCTCTCTCTCTGACCCTCCCCAGTTCATACTCTGTCTCTCTCTCTGTCTCAAAAATAAATAAATGTTAAAAAAATTTTTAAAAAAAAAGAAAAAACTGTATTAACTAAGAAAAAAAGAAGAGAGAAACATAATACAAGAGATAACCACAGAAGTATATAATGCAATAACAATTACTATAAACCATTATATACTAACAAATCAGATATTTTGGAAAAAAAAATTTCTAAAAATGCACAAGTTACCACAACTGAATCATGAATCTTGAATCCAAGAAATAGGAAATCTTCTTAGACCAATAATAAGAATGAAAGTTGAATTAGGAACCAAAAATCTCCCAGCACAATGACAGCTTGGAGTCTGGAGCCTGCTTCAGATTCTGTCTCCCTCTATCTTTTCCTCCCCCACTCTCTCTCTCTCTCTCTCTCTCTCTCAAAAATAAATAAAGATTAAAAAAAAAAAATCTCCCAGCACAGAAAAGCCCAAGATCACATAGTTTCATTGGGGGATTCTACAAAACATTAAAAAAATAATAATGACAATCTTCATTAAAATTTCACAAATAATGGAAAAGAAGGAACACATTCAAAATCATTCTATGAGGCCAGTACTATCCTGAGACCAAAGCAGGATAAAAACAATACATGAAGAAAAAGGTCTAGTTTGTCCAATATAAGTATGGATACTCTGACTCTAACCATTTGTGTGATAAATGTTTCTCCACCCCCTCACTTTCAACCTCCGGGTGTCCAGGGTCTAAAATGAGTCTCCTGTAGGTAGCATATAGATTGGTCTTGGGTTTTTTTGTTTGTTTGTTTTGCTTTGTTCTGTTTTGTTTTGTTTTGTTTTGTTTTGTTTTAACCCGTTCTGACACTCTATGTCTTTTAATTGGGGTGTTTACATTCAAAGTAATCATTGATAGATATGTATTTATTGCCCTTTTATTACTTATTTTGCCATTGTTTCAGGAAATTTTCTCTGATCTTTTCTTGCCTTTGTCACTTTTGGTCTCTCTTTTGCTCTCAAAGAGTCCCCTTTAATATTTCTTGCAGGGATGGTTTAGTGGTCATGAATTCCTTTAGTTGTTGTTTTGTTTTGTTTTTGTTGTTGTTGCGTGCCTGGGAAACTCTTTCTCTCTCCTATTCTGAATGATAGCCTTACTAGATAGAGTATTCTTGGCTCCAGATATTTCCCATACAGCATGTTGAGTATATCATGCCACTCCCTTCTTGTTTGCCAAGTTTCTATTGAGAAACCTCCAACTAGCTTTATGGGCTTTTTCCTTGTAACTTAAGGACTTTTTTTGTCTTGCTGCTTTTAAGGTTTTTTTTTTTTTTTTATCACTATATTTTTCAAATTTAATTACAATGTCTTGGTGTTCACATGCTTTTGTTGATTTTGATGGGAGTTATCTGTGCCTCATTGATCTGGATGTCTGTTTCCTTCCCCAGATTAAACTTTTCTACTATTATTTCTTGAAATAAATTTTCTACCCCTTTTCTTTCTCATCTTCTGGGATTCCTATAATACAAAGGTTGTTACATTTCATGGAGTCACTGAGTTTCCTAAGTCCATTCTTGTGCTATGTAATTTTTCTTTCTCTATTTTTTTCAGCTTCATTATATTCCAGTATATTGTCTTTTAGGTCACTAATTCATTCCTTTGCTTCTTCCAGCCTGCTGTTCATTGCATCAAACCTGTTTACAATCTCATTTATTGTATTCTTCATTTCTGATGGACTCTTCTTTAACTCTTTTATCTCTGTGATAAGGGTCTCACTGATGTCTTCTACTCTTTTCTCAAGCCCAGTGAGTATCCTTTTGATTGTTGCTTCAAATTGTCCATTAGCATGTTACTTTTATCTGTTTTGCTTAGATCTATGGCTATGGTCTTATCTTGTTCTTTCATTTGGGAGAAATTCCTCTGTCTTGGCATTTTGTCTAAGTCTCTGCCTTCTTCTCTGTGTTAGGAAAGGCAGTTATGTCTCCTGCTCCATAATGGCTTTATGGAGAAGAAGTCATGCCCCAGGCCTGGTGCTTCAGGGGATATCTCTGGTGTGTGCACTCTGCTGTTGTTTTGGCTGCTCTATCCTTCAGGCCAGTCATCTGCAAAGGCTCTCCTTGCCTGCTGTGTGCAGTGTTTGGTCCCTGGCCTGAATGTGGTGAGTTTTAACTCAGTATGCTCTGCTCTACTTGTGAAATGAGACCTGACACCAACTCCACCCAAACTGAGGCCTTGCAGACTCTCTGGTCAAGAGATGTAGTGTGAGCAGGGTTTTGTGCTGGTCTTGTGGAGAAGGGGCCCTCTACACTGGGACTGTGCAAGTTTGGCCAAGAAGGGCAGTCTCACCAGAGCACCAAGGGATCGGGGTTTTGTGTAAGCAAGTTAGGCAGCTAGTGTCCAAACTGAACTGTTTCCTGCAGGTGGCTCTGTGTTTATGCTGAGGGGTGGGGGAGGAAAATGGTGCCAACCAGCAACTTTGTTCCCAGAGAGGTGTCTTCATGAACACTGCTCATTGGAGAAGTGCTCCTAGAATAGTGAATAATCTATCCCCTACACCGTGTTCCCCAGATGTTTTTCAGGTCACTGATTCCATGTTGTCTGCGCCTGGGTAATTTGTCTGCCTTCTCTCCAGGAGCGGCACAGTGCCCTCTTGACTCTATCCCAGCCAAGTCTACTGGCTTTTAAAACTCCAGACTTTAGAGACATGGTGTGGGCAGGACCTTATGTTGGTCCCTTGGGAGAGGGGCCCACCACGCCAGGACCAAGGCAGACTGAGAAGGGCAGTTCTAGGACAGTGGGGTGAACCTTGGTGTAAGCAAGCTAGTTAGCCAGTGTCTGCACTGCACTGCACTGCCTCCTCCCAGCAGTGGCTCTGCATTTATAGTAAGGGACAGGGGAGGGAAATGGCACCCACCAGTTCCTCTGTTCCTGGAGAGGCACAGTTGTGAACACTGCCTCCCAGAGATGCCCTTTGAGATGAGAGAACAATCTCCCCACAATGCATCCCAGGTGTTCCTCAGATCACCACTTCCATGCTGTCTGCCCCCAGGCTGCTTGCCTGCCCTTTCTCCAGGAGCAGGGAAGACAGTACTCTCTGGGATCCATTCCAGCCAAGCCTGCCAACCTTCAAAACTCCAGGCTTTAAGCCCCACTGGTTGCAAAAACTCGTAAAACTCAGCCCCTTTTGTTTTCCAACCCAATGGATTTGGGGAAATGTTCTCCTTGTGTGTTCCCTTGTGTGTTTCATATTATCAAATTCTATCTGTTGCATTTAATCCTGTAAAACCAAAACTACATGCATATGATAAGTATCTATGTGGCAGTTGGGAATCAGCATGTAATACTTATCCTGGTGACTTTTGGAGTTTTAGCAAATTGACCAAGATGGATTGAGAACCTTTTGAGTTAAAGATACATGTTAAGTGTTTGATGGAGAGTAATGAGTAAGGAATTATTTATGTGCTTAAGGCATAATTTTATCCTCAGCTTTGTAATATTATTGAAAAGATGAGAAATATCCTAATGGAAAATATAGGAGACAGGGCTCAAGATGGAATGGAAATTTAGAGACCTAGCTTTTAATCCTAAGTCACTAAAACTCTCATACCTTATTGCTACAAGAACCAATCAGTCAAATTAATTAACGTTTAACATCTTTCCCTGCTCTAATATTCTAAGGACCTCCTGAGAAATTTAGGTAATTCAAAGATGCTGGCACTAACCCAGCTTCGGCAGCCTGACATAACTGAAAACACAAACTGATTCCAGCAGCATAAATGAATTACAGACCAGACATCCCACACTTCTAACCTATTTGATAAATTATAACATACAAACTGAATGGGCACACAACTTCAGGATATTGGTCTTCTTGGGGAAGAAAAGAGGGGAAACTTCCAGAATGGTGGCATGAGAAACTCCATGGACCCACTGTCCAAGAAACAGCCATAATTGGTAAAAAAAAAAAAAAAACTGTTTTGTTTTTTAAATAAAGTCTCTGGAAATGTTTCTGAGGGTATACATCAAATGAAAATGACATGCATTCAAGAAAATCTGTATCTCAGTAAGTAGATTGAGAGTCAGTGTTACCTGTTTTCTCCTTAATCTGTTCCCAACTCTACATGGTAACAGAAGCTCTAATTTAGCCAAATATGGTCAAGAAAAAGGTCTCCCTTTACCTCAACCCCCCGGCAAGGCATAGACTATTTCACTGATAAGGGCGGTCTGCCAGCAGTTTTCATCCCCCACGCCCAGCTCCAAGTTTCAGTACGGCCAAAAAGTTGAGGGTTCCCTTCTTCACCCATCCCCCATTTATAGGGCAGAAGTTAACCATAGCAGGGGCAAACCAAGAATTTTCTCTTACTGCCCTTGTCACAGCTCACTTATACAACAGACATTCCATACTGGGAGAGGCAAGCCAAGAAGACCAGAGGATACTGTCCCATCTCAGTGCTCTGGTCATAAATCAAGGGTATCACTTCAAAGAAACAAGCTACTGTCCTCCTACCCAGCTCTAGTGCAGGAGCTCACACCTTCTGATCAAGGGGGAGAGGCAGTGCAAAAAAAAAAAAAAAAAAAAAAAAAAAAGAGATCTGAAGCTCTCTCCAGGACCTAACATTATTTGAAACAGAAGATGGGAGATTTCATGCCTAAGTGTGCTCTTAGCAACAATGGACATTTTGGTGATATGCACTTAAGAGTAAAAAGCTCAACCAGAGTTCAGCTAGCTTACCAGAGAGAATAAAAAGCAAGAGATAAGAATAGCCATCCTGGGCAGTAATTAAATTATTATGTCATGAAAGCCTTATAAGGGGAGACTCTAGAGAGATGATGTCTCTTTGCTATGTGTAGACACCATAAGAAGTTGACCAGGAAGAAGGCTTTCGCCAGAACCTTACCAGCTGGCACTCTGATCTCAGACTTCCGGCCTCCAGAACTATGAGAAATAAATATTTGTTGTTTAAGTCACCCAGTCTATGGCATTGTTGTCACAGTCCAAACTGGCTAAGATACAGAGACCTCCAAGAATTTATTATAATCATAAATTGATGAATTTCCTAATCCAGCTCTTCTTAGGAAAGAAAGTGGGATAAGGACCAGGTGGATGCAGAGGCTGGGGATGCTCTGTGACTGGCGAGAATGACGGTAGATGAGGATGAAGGGTCAGGATATGGAAAAAGGAAGAAGCAGAGATATTTAAAAAAAAATTCACAGGAGGAAGTGTATGTGTTTATGTGTTGATGGGAAGAGATACAGTGTTTAGTTAAAGGAGAAATTCTCAGGTCACCACCACCAATGGATTAATACCATTCTAGACAATTAGAAAAGAAACTTGTTTGGGGTGCATGGGAGGCTCAGTCAGTTGAGCACCAGACTCTTGATTTCTGCTCAGGTCATAGTCCCAGGGTTGTGGGATCGAGCCCCACATCAGGCTCCATACTGAGCCTAGAGCCCACTTAAGACTTTCTGTCTCTGTCTCTCTCTTTCTCTCCTCTACCCTGTCTCCCTCTGCCACTCTCCCCTGCTCATGCTCTCTCTCTCCCTCTCTCAAAAATTAAAAAAATAAAATAAAAACAAAAATGAAAAGAAACTTGTTTGATAAAAATGATATTAAACGAATCAAATGAAAGAAATAATACTCAGGAAATATATGATCAACTTATGTTCTTAAATGTTGCCCAGTCGATCCCTGATATTTCCTGTATAAATTCATTCAAATTATGGGTGATTCTATAAATAGTTCCTGGAAACTCTGCAGGGCATCTCTATCTCTTGGGTATATCTTGAGGGTATGGAGAAGGGTTTTATCTTTTTTAGTGTGTCTTTATTCATCTACTTAGAGAGAGGGGGTGAGAGGCAGAGAGAATGGGAAAGAGAGAGAGAGAGAATTTCAAGCAGTCTCTGTGCTGTCAGCATGGAGGCTGACCCAGGGCTCACACTCATGAATCACGACATCATGACCTGAGCCAAAACCAAGAGTCCAACGCTTAACCCACTGAGCCAGCCAGGCCTTCTGGGGAAATGTTTTATTAGTGTTGTTGTGATATGGATATTATGGGCACGTGGCTCACCTTAGGTAGTCATCAATGATGATTTGGGAAATATAATTTTGCATTTCTGGGCTCCAGTTTCCTTTTCAGCCAATGAAAAGCCTCTATGCTTCAAACTCCCAGTTTAGTCCAATGGAAACTTTGGTCATGGTAGACTCTCCCAACGACCCCGTCTCCTCTATAGAAGATAATTCCTCTCCTTTGGTCTCAGGACTTGCTGCAGTTTTTCAATGGCTTGTGTGCCCCAAATTGCAATTCTTTTAATAGTAAAAGGACTGACAGTTTATTTTTAAAGTTAACATATATCATTAGCCAGGGGGTATATTTAAGATGCATAGCCTGGCTTTGGGGAGGGTGGTGTGGGAATATTCTATAGGATAGAGTTCTTTAGGCTTTTGCATGGGCACAGTTTTTCTGTATGGGCTACTGCAAAGAGAGATATGTTAGTGTTCCGCCAAACAATGGCACTCATTAGGCGGGACTCCTTTGGCTTAAAGCAATAATTTTAATTAGCATAAGCTTATGCAAATATCAGTTTATATAAATGACTTCTTGAATTGCAGTAAGGAAGTAATAATGTCTTCAGTTACCCATATCTGAAGTGATATCATTAAGTAGCAATTCAAAATAGAAAATAAAAGAACTCAATTATGCCATTAGTTTCAACACATTTCTTAGATATTAAGATATTTTGATATAGCAACTCCTAGTTCCCTCTATTCTGCCATTTGTCCTTTAGTGTCTTAGATTTAACACAAGTTGTAGGCAAAATAAAATTAAACAATTGTTTCTAAGAGTCACTAAAAATTAAAAGAGTCCTGATCAACTACTTAAAATATAAAATGGTTCTAAGGTAACAGACACAGCTAAAAAAGCAAATAATCTTGTAAAAGTATTTCAGAGAATGCAGAAGTTTAATATAATTATTACATAAAAGGAAAGTACAGAATTGTGCACAAGAGTATTAAGAAATAAATGATTAAATAAGCAACAAGAGAAAAGGCTTTTCAGCAGTATATAATAAATCTTAAAAAGATATCTGTAAACTATTAAATTTATTTTAGTGAAATGTGCATTTAACTGAGATATACAGGTAATATGTTTTGCCTAGCACTTCATCATAATTGCGTCAAAGTAATTGAAGAAATTAAAAGCTATTTTAAAAGACAATTACCAATATAACACAATTTAAAACATACATACAATGTTATGTCCAGTAAAGAAGTCACAAGTAAACATATGCACATTCTATTGATTACCGTGTTACTCGTATAGACTCAAAATAGTTATTCATATAGATAGGGTCTGGAAGGGAACCAACACAAGAATGCAAACAATGGTTATGTTAGGGTTGTGGTATCACGCGGGATCTTTTGCGAAAAAGAGTATCCAATTCTCTTTAATCTTGTTACCTATTTACAAATTGATAGGGTTAATATACCCAAGCACAGGCAGAGTAGAGGATCAAGGAGTGTATTCACTATATTTACTCATTATTTAAGATAAAGAGCAACGATAAAGGATGTGAAAAGAAGAGAAAGGACACATTTTTAAAACTTTATAGAGCTGTCAAACTGGTCAGAAATCATTTGCTAAAACGTAGTGTGAGTCTTTTCTGGGTTTCCTTTTTATTGCTTCTATCACCTACAGATTTGGCATAACAAAATTATGATGATTCACTGTTAGGCTGTAGAGAGTTTTATAATGTATATGGAAAAATCTTAATAATGTTTGGAGTCTGGGGGTCTGTGAGAAACCATGGGAAATTGCTTTTGAGACCACGGTGAAAAGTGAACCTCATTTAGAGAGATTGAGCAGGGGATATGACGGATAAAAGCAACTGAAATGCAGAATTTAGAATGACAGGTCACCACAGAAGTTAAACAATGCCTTTAGCTCATCCAGATGTGCTGCATTTACTCAATTTTGAGGAACTATTAGTAAGCAAAGCACATATTATATTATGCGTCTTGGTGTTTTCATTATTTATCTAGGGGACCAAGTAGAAATATTCTCTTGAAAGGGAAAGTGTGTTAAACACTCATAAAAATAAACCAAGTTAAGTCTCATCTCTGCCAGGTGGAAGTAGGGATTAATATCTAACAGGAGATGAAGCCCAGAGAGGCAGTTATATCTTTCACTGAATGGATGGAAAACCAGCTGTGTTTCCTGTCAGAGCATATTGTATCAGGGCACAATGAGGGCCTGCCTCTGAGCAGAGGCGTTTTTACATTGAAGACCGAAGAGGACAGGAGTCTCTTGTGAACAGGCCTGAATGATACCTCAGTATAATAATAATACCGCAAGAATACCTCTCAATGTCAATATAAGAGGAAAAAGGATTTAGTTTGAATTTTTTTAGTTGATATTTTGCAATTGCATACCTCACATGTGTCCAGTCTCCTGGCCCAGAATGAAAATTAATGATTTTAGGAAGTGGATAAGGATTCCACAATTTGCAAGCAAAACTGATGTTGGGTAGTCAAGATAAGAGGATTTTTGTCTTTTCACCTGCTGGAAAGGTCAACAGTGAAAATCTTTCAGAGACTCATTTTACAAATCCATAAATGGGAGCAGACAGTTTAAATGGCTTGTTCAATCTCGCGGTCCGTGAGTTCGAGCCCCGCGTCAGGCTCTGGGCTGATGGCTCGGAGCCTGGAGCCTGTTTCCGATTCTGTGTCTCCCTCTCTCTCTGCCCCTCCCCCGTTCATGCTCTGTCTCTCTCTGTCCCAAAAACAAATAAAAAACGTTGAAAAAAAAAATTTAAATGGCTTGTTCAAGTTTACATGTTTAATTATGGGAGAAGGAGGACTAGAAATTCAGTTCTTTTTTTCTCTCAAGTAGACTTTGAAAACACTTTTATAAATTAAAAAGGCTACATTTATGTAGGACTTATAGATTCAGTAGAAAATGGCTACATTTTGCTTGAGGTATTTAGTGGAGTTGAGAGGATCCTGGCATTGATTGCTAACTGACTTAAAGATAAAAAATAAGAAAAATCTCTCACTTGTCTGAATTGGCAACAGTGGACCTTAAAGCTAAATACAGATATATTTATAATGTTAACAGATGAGTGCAAGAAAAAACAAACTTTCTACAGGTAGCTCTTAGTTACCAAGAAGAGTAAAATAAATCCAGAAATCATCCCAATGATTGTTATACATTAAAGAGAAAACATGGTCCTCTTCTATATAAGCCTTCCTTATCAATTATATTTGTGTTCAACGACACAAAAATATATTTGTGTTTGCAGTGGACAGATAGTCGACAAATATTTACCAAGAATTCTCTGTGCCAGGTTAGACACTATAAATAATACTGAAGGTGAGCAATGCACATTTTTTTTTACCTTGAACTTACACCTTTTATGTGAATGTTTGTAAATATGTGAAAGGGAGAATAACAAATGGACAGTTGAGGAAGAATACATTTATTTGTGGGAAGCATTGAGTTATTAACAAAACTGTGGGAACAAGATGAAAACAAAGTTGACTGAGAAGGGAAAGCCAAGGACTAAGGACATAAAAGCAGGTGAACTCAGTCTGTCAATTATAAGGCCCACTCCAGCTACAATATATTCTAAGATGTTGCTGCCCACTGCTTAAGAGACAGCGCTATGATAATAGCTCAAATCATTTCACCTGAACCCTGTTTACTGACTCAGAGTTTGCCAAGAACAGTTATTCGATGACATAGGCAACTAAATTTGATGTGCACTAGTGGAAGAGAATGAACTGAGACTACCATATTCTCTGTCTGGAATTGTATTGGGCAAACCAGAAAAACAAACAAACAAACAAACAAACAAACAAAAAAGGACATTAAGAACAGGAGCTAAAAATTCCAGAGAGAGGACAGTGGATAGAAATGGGTCTATGAATTATCTTGGTAAGCCAGAACCATAAGGCAACAGAAACTATGGAGTGGATACACAATATGAAGAGTATATGAAAGAGAAATCAGTAGACTGTGAGATAAAAATGGAATCAACAATGGGGCACCTGGGTGGCTCAGTCGGTTAAACGTCCGACTTCAGCTCAGGTCACGATCTCGCGGTCCGTGAGTTCAAGCCCCACGTCGGGCTCTGGGCTGATGGCTCAGAGCCTGGAGCCTGCTTCCGATTCTGTGTCTCCCTCTCTCTCTGCCCCTCCCCCGTTCATGCTCTGTCTCTCTCTGTCTCAAAAATAAATGTAAAAATAAAATTAAAAAAAAAATGGAATCAACAAGCAGAAAATATGAGAGTTCCATGGTTAGGGTGTGGTTAATCCCTACAGCTTGTCTTTCCTTCCTTCCTCCCTTCCTCCCTTCCTTCGTTCCTCCCTGTCCCTCCTTCCCTCCCTCCCTTCGTTCCTTCGTTCCTTCCTTCCTTCTCTCCATCCCTCCTTACTTTCCTCCCTCATTCTTACCTTCCCTCCTCCCCTTCCTTCCTTTCTCCTCTAATTGAGGTAAATAGCACATGACATTAAATTTATCATCTTAACCATTTTTAAATGTACAGTTCAGTCATGTTAAGTTTTTCACATTGTTTGCAACATATCTCTAGAACTTTTTCATCTTGCAAGACTGAAGCCCTGTACTCATCAAACACTAATTCTCCTTCTCTCTCCCCAGCCCTTGGTAACAATCTACTTTCCATTTCTATGATTTTGTCTATTTTAGATACTTCATATGAGTGAAATCATAGACATATGTTATTCTGTGTCTCTACAGATTTCTTGAGTTGTGTGGTTTTCCAGTCTGACTCAACTTAGGGGCAAATGGATCACTACATCAGGTAGGAAAACAGCCACCCATGAGAGACAAAACAATACAAAAAATCAACTAGTATGGAGCAAGGTTTTCTTATTCAGTCTGGGAAATAATTGAAACATGCACTTTGAAGTGTTGATTTATTCAACAAAATAATATTTTGGGGGGAGTACATGAGCCCAAATGATGGATTAGGCATTGGTGATGAAGGGAGATTAAAATAAATACATCCCGTTTTTTGCTTTGTGCAGGAAAAAAAAACATTTTAAAATATTTTATTGATTTTAAAGTAAGCTTAATGTGTTTTAACTGAGCTTAGAGACTTCAGGGAGAATGCAACTAATGATGGATTCTTTAATAATGTTTTCATAAAACATTAAAATAGGTCTTAGTTCCACTCATCCTTTACAATGACAATACTCCTTGCTAGATTAATCTTAAAATAAACTTGATGTATTTTAATCCTGTGTGAAGGTTTCAAATACACATTGTACTCTATTTTAGTAAAATGTATAAATGATGACATCTCTGTAAGCAGTACTATATGCATAGAGATACTGCTGAGCTCACTGGCCATTATAGAACTGGGGTTATCAAATACCCTGCGAGCTTTGAAAGAGTCCTCCTTTTTATCATGCTAAACATTTTTTTTTAAATATCCTCTGCGTTGGCAAAACCAGACACACACTGTGAGAGTTTGTAATTAGGGTTTACTTAGAAAACATATTAAGTGTTATTAGAAAGCTTTTGTGCAAGTGCTAATGAACATACTGTATTTAACCATCATCAGACAGATTAAATACAAGAGACTAATGTTCTAAAGTAAGCAACTCTCAATAATGAGAATGTGCTAATAATTACAGTGTTGTCGTTATAAGGAGGAGACTTATTTAATGCCATTTATATTAAACTAATTTTTTTAACTTCTTACTAGTGACATAGTTGGACGATAGCTGTTAAAGTAAACTTATAACAGATGACCTCTGGGGAAATTGTATGGATTATAATAACAGGGAAATGAATTTGAAAAGAAAAAGTATTATCTGATTATGTGAAAGACCTTCTACAAATAACTATTTGGAAAGTCTTACCTCTGGTCTTTTCAGGATCATTGTGAACCTATTCAAGTAAGTGACCTTGATCTGGAACTGTTAGACTCAATGACAAGGGAAAGGAGGTAGCCAAATTCAGGTGGTGTAAGAGATCAGGTTTTGCATGAAGATGGATGGTATAAAGCAATGAATTATGAGTTAGAGGACAAGGTAATGAATGGAAATGATGCAAGACTCATTCTGGGGCATCATTTCCTTTCTTGGGAGTCAAGGTCAAAAGATAAGCTTCTTTGTAAACAAAGGAGTAAGTAGTACACATATTTCTCTGACTGGATCAGGAAAAGCTTCCCTCACACCTAGAAACCAAGTTTCTCTCAATTCACTGATCATTCCTTATTAGTTTGTCTTTCTCCAAGATATGAGAAGGTCCTTAAATACGCAGAGAATGAATATTGCCCTCAATACTCTAAATGTTGAAGCTCATATCAGATTGTGATGATAGAAAGGAGAGATACATTTGGGCAATGGCTCAAAAACTTAAACGTAATAGAAAACAGGTCAGCAGAAAGCTTCTTTAAAAGTAAAATTATGTAAGTATAAAGAAAATAACTATTTTGAAAATAGAGTTTTTCTTGGTTGAAGCAAGAACATTTACTAAAAGGCTTATTTAAATGAACTCCATATTGCAAAGAAATTGCAGGTAGGCTCAAAAATGTAAACTTAGACTATGTTTTAACTCAACACGATACCCCCAAAATAATCCAATTACAAAATGGACAGAGGACCTGAATAGACATTTTGCCAAAGAAGACATACAGATGGCATACAGCCACATGAAAAGATGCTCAACATCACTAATTATCAGAGAAATGCAAATCAAAATTACAATCAACTTTCACCTCACCCCTGTCAGAATAGCTAGAATTAAAAACAAGAAATAACAGGTACGAGTGTTGGCAAGGATGTGGAGAAAAAAGAACCCTCTGCACTGTTGGTAGGAATGCAAACTGGTGCAGACACTGTGGAAAACAGTATGGACGTTCCTCAGAAAATCAAAAATACATCTACCATATGATCCATTAGTTCCAATACTGGGCATTTACTCAAAGAAAGTGAAAACACTAATTCAAAAAGACACATGCACTCCTATGTTTACTGCAACATGATTCACAACAGTCATGATATAGAAGCAACCCACTGTTCTTGCATAGGTGAATGCACAAAGTAGACATTATATATATATATATATATATATATATATATATATATATGACATTTATATTATGTCTTCTTTATGCATATATATATATATACATATATATATAATTTAGCCATAAAAAGAATGAAATATTGCCATTTGCAAAAACATGAATGGAAAAGACAGAGAAACACAAATACTATACGACTTCACTTAAATGTGGAATCTAAAAAAAACAAAACAAAACAAATGAATAAAGAAACAAAAAAAGTAGAAACAGTCTCATAAATACAGAGAACAAACTGATGGTTGCCAGAAGGCTATGGGTGGGAGATGGGCAAATGGGTGAAGGTGAGTGGGAGGTACAGACTTCCAGCTGTGGAATGAATAAGTCACAGGAATAAAAAGTATAGCAAAGGGGGGACACATGGGTGGCTCAGTCCATTGAGCATCCGACTCTTGATTTTGGCCAGTGTCATGATTCCAGGGTCATGGGATCAAGCCCTGCATTGGGCTCTGTGCTAAGGGCGGAACCTGCTTAAGATTCTCTCTGTCTCTCTTCCCCTCTCCACCCACCCCCTTAAAAAAGAAAAAAAAAAGTACAGCCTAGGGAATATAGTCAATGGTACTATAGCAGCATTGTGTGATAACAGATAGTAGCTACACTTGTGGTGAGCACAGGTTAAATACACTGTGGAATCACTATTTTGTGTTCTTGAAACTAATTTAACATTGTGTGCCAAATAAATATATACATATATATATATATGTATTTAAGATATATATTTAGATATATATATTTAAGGTATATATATTTTATATATATATATTTAAGATTAAGATATATATATATATTTATGATACATACTTATATATTTAAGATATATATATCTTAATTGCAAACTACACAACATACTTGTAAAAACAAGTGGAAATTATAAGACAAAATTATTTGAAAAGCTTAAGGGACAAAACGAAGTAGAATTCTGGTAAAAACTAATCCAATTCTATCACTTTATCAATAAAGGAGTTAAATTCCTTAGATGTAAAACCAGTTGTCCTAGATCATGCCTTAAATTTATCAAGGTATTTCTTTCTTTAAAAAGTTTATGTTTTTTGTAATCTCTCCACCCAATGTGGGACTTGAACTCACAACCCTGATCTGAGATCAAGTCACATGCTCCTCTGACCGAGCCAGCCAGGCACCCCAAGATATTTCTTTTTAAAAAACAAAAATGAAGAGAGAGAGTATGAAGACAGAATACACAGAGACACGGTATAATGGAGGAGCAAAGCAGTTAGGTTCAAGATTAGGAATTTGATAAACTGGAAAGACCTGAAAAACACCAACGATTAAGAAAAGTATGTTGAATAAGTTAAGGCAAAAAGTTATAGAAGTCTATTGGAAAGTCTTCCAAAAAATCAGTATCAGTGCAAGAGACAATAGGAAGTGAGACTGAAAATTCTCATTCTGGGAAGATAGCATCACAAACCCTACTGTAATGAATTCAGAAACAGCTCTTGTCAATCTGTAGATTCTGGGGTAGGTTATCATTAAAGGACACCAACAGAGATATGACATAACATATTGATTCTAATGCCATTATTTCAGCATCTATAATTGTTTGTCCAAGACTGTACTAAATTTTATACACACACACACACACACACACACACGCTCTTCCCCTCATTTTAGAAATGAGTATTATCCGAGCAAATTAATAGGATCAATCAATTTATATAGGGAATGTCCACTTCTTGTATACTGCATTTTGGAATTATAGCATATAAATTATTTATAGACAAATAAATATTCCACATGGAAATCTAATTCCTAAGGCAAAACCTCAGCTTAGTAATTCATAAGTGGTTTAAGCAACTGTGATTCTTGAAAAAAATGTAATCACCTGTCTTAAAGGATGTCTTATAATTCATTCTCTCAGTTAATATGGATTTGTTAGGGATTCTTATGATTCCAAATTGCTTATCACCTTTCTTACGGTGAAAATAATTAACAAGTATTTTAGAGCTTTCAACTCCAGTAGTATTTAAGTGTGGAATACTTTAAGACATTTTGTTTTGTTTTTGTTTTTGTTTTCTGGAAATCCTGGATGTGGACAAGTAGAATGCTACTGTACAGTTATTAGAAACAGTTCATGGCCATGTTTACATTATGAAATCATGAATCAGTGTGGTTTCTGTGTGATTGAGACATTCTTACCTGATTATTTTTATCTACAGGGAAATTTTAAGCAGCTACAATTTATGTCCTGATTCAAAATTCTAATATCAGTAAGAGACAAATGGAAGTCATTCTGAGGTGGTATTATCTCCTTACAGGCTCAAAATGTATTCAGTAATGGGGTTAAGATTGAAAACTGCCCCCCCACAAAAGAGAAAATACTAATTTTGAGAGTTTAATGAGACTAAAATTTCTAAAAAGCTGGGTATTTTACTTAATTCAAGTATTTGGATACCTTTTTAAAATATTTTCAGCGCACAAATATTTAGCCACAGTTACAGCCTAAATGCTGTGTGCTTTACAGGGCCAGAAAAACAAATTTAGCTTTGATCAAATATTTCAGCACCAAGATAATTGACTTTCCTCAAAGGTAGAATTAGATAAAAGAATGATAGAGTGCCAACATATCAGGCTATTAACAGATGCTATAATTTATATGGTCCACATTGATTCTGTTCTTTGTAGGAGCTAATGCACATGCTTGTAGATTTAGCAAGAGGATTTTAAAAAGGAAGTATAAAATCCACAAAATATATATCTCCATGAAGTTTTATACCAGCAAATCCATGAGCACTGAAGTGAAGAAAAGGCAACCTATATTTTATATGATATTTAATTTAACTCCTCCATTGCCCTTTAACACATAACACCCAGCCATAAAGTCTAATTTTCTTCTGTTTCAATAATTTTAACATGATATAGAACAAAAAGTTACAACTATTTATATTGCCTTAAGAATAAAAATCAATTTGCCCTAGTCAAAGATAATATAAAACTAATTAATTGAAATACAATTCTTAAAAAACTTTTAGTATCAGTAAATGAGGTTGAAAAAAAAGTGAAATCCTCTGCTCTCAAAACTGAAATATTAACTAAAACATTTTTAGAACAAATTCTATGTCTAAATCTTTAGTGAAAATCTTGTAACTGATTTAAGATTCAGTAAAGAAGAATGTAATCTAAACAGTCAGGAGTTGATTGTGTATACTAGCAGAGAATAGATTCTCAGGGCACCTGGGTGGTGGCTCAGTCAGTTGAGCGTCCAGCTTCGGCTCAGGTCATGATCTCCTGGTTCCCGAGTTCCAGCCCCGCGTTGGGCTCTGTGCTGACAGCTCAGAGCCTGGACCCTGCTTTGGATTCTGTGACTCCTTTTCTCTCTGTCTCTCTCAAAAATAAATAAACATTAAAAAAAAATTTTAAGAATAGATTCTCTAAAAAAGTGAATAATTAAAAATCTTGCACTTTCAAAAGTCTCTTTCGCTTCAGATGTGGAATGAGACCCTATAGGAAGAAGAATTTTATCACATATTATGACCAGCAGGAAATAAAGGAAATGATCAACTCTCCATCCAAAAAGGGGTGGGGAATGGTATCTGAGCAGGAAACAAGTATTGACATGCAAAAAGTTAGGTGATTCTGAGGGTAAATATTTATATAGTACATACTGTTATCCAAAGACTGAGCTGTAAATCACTGGCAAAATGGTAGAACTGTATTTAAAATTCTTTCTTCTCCAGTAAACTGGGGGTGGGGGGCAAAGGCCATGAAAATGGCCCCTACCTTAGTAGTAGCACCATAGATCTGGGAAGAAGCAAAGGGATGAGAGGCTGCAGGAATTCCCATGAGTTCAAGGGAACCAAATTTTCATTAACAATAAAAAAAAATCTGAAAAAAAAAAAACAAAAAACAAGGAAACAAGCCAATGTGAGTGAGATTCAGCAGGAAAACAAATAAACTGACTTAGAATATCTACAAGCTGATGTAGAATACAACTAATTTCAGATTAAAATATAAAATAAATGGATTAAGGATATGTTAAAATATGAGAAGAAATACCAAAACTAGTGAAGCAGAAAACATCTACAATGAATGACTGAAGATATTTGAAAACAAAATCAAACATAATTTTTGGAATAAATATGATTTTTAGTATGAAATACTAGATGGATGGGTGAAAACTGTGTAAGTTAAGGTAAAAAGAGAACTTTTTAACTAGACCACAAATGATTAATATCCAAAAATGCATCGAGAGTCAAAACAATGTAAAATATAAAAATGAAAACATGCAGAATAAAAAGTCCAGTCACTATCATAAAGTACCAGAAGAACATAGTAAAGAAGCAATATATGAAGAGATGTTGAATTCATTATCAAAGATAAATGGACATAATAAGATTACAACATACATAAGCAAAATAAATGGGAAAAAAATCATTCCAAAAAATATTCCACTAAAACTGCAAAGCCCCAAAGACAAAGAGAAGATTTAACCTTAAAGCCAAAGAAGATCAATAAATAACAGAAAATCAGATCACCAACAAAGCAATGACAATAAAACTGACAACTGACTTCTTGATAGCAAAAAAGAAACAAGTAGACAATGAAATCCAGTATTTGGAATTTGAGAGAAAGTCACTATTAACCTGGAATTCTGCACCTAGCAAAATTGTGTTTTAAAAATAATGGTTATCATTTTCAGGTAAGTTAAGTAATCATGATACGCATTCAAGCATAACATAGAGGGAAATTCATAGCATTCAGTGTCTATATTAAAAGAGAAGACAGCCTAAAAATGGTAAATTTAAATATCTGGACTGAGATGTGAGGGATAATACAATATAAATGCACAGAAATCAAGTAAAGACATATTAAAGATATGAGCAAAGTGGAATAAAACAAAAAATAAAGATCCATAATGGAATCCACAAAGTTAAAAAGTGATTATTTGAAAGCCCAACAAAATAAGGGAAATAGTAGCAAAATTCATTAAGAATAGAAGAGAAGCATGAATGAATAAATGAGTGAATGAATGAATTATAATAAGAAAGGGCATAACTAGTGGGCAATAAGTAGAAAGACGAGTTACCCCCATGAAAAACTTTTACACTTAAGTTCCAAAAATTAGATCCAATGTGTGAATGTCTAAAAAATTTTACTTATTGGAATTGAATGAAGAAGAAATAAAATGTAAAATTCATATAAGTCCTGAAGAAATAGAAAGTTAGGGGCACATGGATAGCTCAGATGCTTGAGCTTCTGGTCTTGATTTCAGCACAAGTCATGATCTCACAGTTGGTGAGATCGAACCCTGAGGCAGGCTCTGTGCTGATAGCGTAAAGTCTACTTGGGATTCATTCTCTCTCTGTCCCTCTGTCTGTGAGAGTGCAGTGAGAGTGACACTCTGGACCCCGGAACCACTGTAGCTCCAGTGCACATGCGCTCCAGATGGGCTTTGCGACTGTCCCACGGACATGAGCACTCTAGACATTGGCTCCCTGGCCACTCCACAGGGGCCGGTGGTTTAGACACGGGGCCACTGCCACCAGAAGCATGCCAGTGAGCAGGTGCCAGGGGAAGCCACGAATTTCCCCATGGGAGAAAAGAGATTGGAAAGACACCAGGAGTCCTCTGCCACCAACAAACCCAACAGCACTTGGCCACTATGGACACCTGCAGCCTTGGCCGCTGAGGGTCCCTGCCATCCTCACTAATGCTAACTGCAGCTCATGGGGCTGCACAGAGGCTAAGACAGCTACATACACCCTGAGCCTCCTGCCCCATGCAGCCAGCCCTCACACCCACCCATCCGTACCAGAAGGCTTTTCCTTCCTCAGCATTAGAGGAAGAAGATTTCAGGTTATCTAGTTTATAATATGGCTGCAACTAAAATTGCTTATTCCTTCTTCAATTGCCCCAATGTAGTTTCCACTGCACTGAAACCATATACTGGAACTGTGTGTGATTACGCTTGCTGTGTCCTTAAATCTCATCTGATCTGGACTGTTCTGTTCTCCTTTACATGAGCAATCATCAGCATTCAAAGGCTTTGGACTTCTTTTTTTAAATTTTTTAAATTCAATTTAGTTACATACAGCGTAGTATTGGTTTCCAGAGTAGGACCCAGTGATTCACCACTTACCTACAATACCCAGTGCTCATCTCAACAATGCCCATCATCCATTTAGCCCATCCCCCCACCCACTTTGCCTCCAGCAATCCTTAGTTTATTCTCTGTATTTAAGAGTGTCTTATGGTTTGGGGCACCTGGATGGCTCAGTTGGTTAAGCATCTGACTTTGGCTCAGGTCATAATCTCATGGCTTGTGAGTTTGAGCCCTATGTCGGGCTCTGTGCTGACAGCTCAGAACCTGGAGCCTGCTTCGGATTCTGTGTCTCCATCTGTCCCTGCCCCTCCCGGACACACGCTCTTTCTCTCTCTCAAAAATAAATAAACATTAAAAAAAAAGAGTCTGCTATGGTTTGCTTCCCTCTCTGTTTTTATCTTATTTTTCCTTCCCCTCCCGTATGTTCATCTATTCTGTTTCTTAACTTCCACATATGAGTGAAATCATATGATATTTGTCTTTCTTTGACTGATTTATTTCACATAGCATAGTACATTCTGGTTCCATCCATGTTGTTGGAAATGGCAAGGCTTCATTCTTTTTTGATGGCTGAGTAATATTCCATTGTGTATATATACACATATATATGTGTGTGTATATATATATATATACATACCACATCTTCTTTATCCATTTATCAATTAGTGGACATTTGGGCTCTTTCCATAACTTGGCTATTGTTGATAGTGCTGCCATAAACATTGGGGTGCATGTGTCCCTTTGAATCTGTATTTTTGTACCCTTTGGATAAATTCCTAGTAGTGCAACCCTAGGTTGAGGGTAGTTCTATTTTTAATTTTTGAGGAACCTCCATACTATTTTCCAGAGTGGCCACATCAGTTTGCATTCCCATTAACCGTGCAAAGTGTCCCCTTTTCTCTGCATTCTTGCCAACATCTGTTGTTGCCTGAGTTGTTAATTTTAGCTACTCTGACTGATTTGAGGTGGCATCTCATTGTGATTTTGATTTGTATTTCTCTGTTGATGAGTGATGTTGAGCTTCTTCTCATGTGTCTGTTGGCCATCTGGATGTTTTCTTTGGAAGGGTGTCTACTCCTGTCTTCCGCCCATTTCTTCACTGAATTATTTGTTTTTTGGGTGTTGAGTTTGGTAAATTCTTTATAGATTTTGGATACTAACCCTTTATCTGATATGTCATTTGCAAATAGCTTCTCCCACTTAATTTGTTGCCTTTTAGTTTTGTTGATTGTTTGCTGTGCAGAATCTTTTTATCTTGGTAAGGTCCCAATGGTTCATTTTTTCTTTTGTTTCCCTTGTCTCCAGAGACATGTCAAGTAAGAAATTGCTGCAGCCAGACTCAAAGAGGTTGTTTCTTGTTTTCTTCTCTAGGATTTTGATCGTTTCCTGTCTCACATCCGTTTTGGTTGTGTGTGTGTGTGTGTGTGTGTGTGTGTGTGTTTTACTCTGTTTTTAACTTTTTAAATTTATTTTTGTGTATGGTGTAAGAAAGTGGTCCAGGTTCATTTTCCCACATGTTGTTGTCCAGTTTTACCAGCACCGTTTGCTGAAGACACGTCTTCTTTTCCTTTAGATATTCTTTCCTGCATTGTTGAAGATTTGTCGGTCATACATTTGTGGGTCCATTTCTGGGTTCTCTATTCTATTCCAATGATCTATGTATCTATTTTTTGTGCCTGTACCTTGCTGTCTTGATGATTACAGCTTTGTAATACAGCTTGGAGTCTGGAACTGTGATGCCTCCAGCTTTGGTTTTCTTTTTCAACATTACTTTGGTTATTTGGGGTCTTTTCTGGTTCCATGCAATTTTATAGTCGTTTGTTCTAGCTCTGTGAAGAATGCTGGTGTTATCTTGATAGGGATTCATTAAGTGTGTATATTTATTTGGGTAGTGTAGACTTTTTCTTTCCCTCCCGAAATACCCCTTTCTTTGCTTTTTTAAAAATACTGTCTTCTATGTTTCTTTCTTTTTCACCAGGACATAACTTTCAGTTTATTTTTGCCAACTTCACTTCTTTTCTCTACATTCTTGCCCAAGTTGATATCAATGACTTTTCACACTTTAATGTCATCCAAATGCAGATAGCTACCAAACTTACATCTTCAACATATTTCTCTTTTCCTGTTTCCTACTACTTACATCTCACCTTACTTGATATATAAATTTCCACTCTAGAACCTGTTTTCATAACTCAATTCAGACTTCCCCTTCCTGGCATGCAATATTCCCATCAACACACATGGTTAAACTAGAAATCTGAAGTTCATCTCCACTGACTCTGAGATCTAAACCTATCATTTAGTCTTTTGTAATTTTAGGAAAAGTTTTTGGAACAATGCTATAGCATATTATCTTTAAATGCAGCTTTAGGGGCGCCTGGGTGGCTCAGTCGGTTGGGCATCAGACTTTGGCTTAGGTCATGATCTCACAGCTCGTGAGTTCGAGCCCCATGTCAGGCTCTGTGCTGACAGCTCCAAACCTGGAGCCTGCTTCAGATTTGGTGCCTCCCTCTCTCTCTGCCCCAACCCACTCACATTCTGTCTCTGTCTCTCTCAAAAATAAATAAACATTAAAAAAATAAAAATAAAAAATAAAAGCAGCTTTATACATTGATATGCCCAGGGGGAGTCATCACATGGAAAGTTATTATTTGGGGGAATAGATTATAAATAATTTTATTTTATTTTTTAAAAATTTCATATTAGGGGTGCCTGGGTGGATCAGTTGGTTAAGCATTTGACTCTTGGTTTCAGCTCAGGTCATGATCTCACAGTTTCATGGGTTCAAGCCCTGCATTGGGCTCTATGCTGACAGTGGATGCTGCTTAGGACCCTCTGTCTCTTTCTCTCTCTCTCTCTCTGCTCCTCCCCCACTCATGCTGTCTCTGTCTCTCTCAAAATAAATAAGTAAACTTTAAACAAAATTAAAATTTCACATAAATAATATAATTATAATCAGAAAAACAGATGATTAAAACAAATTTGAAATTTTTCTTGAAACCAGAAATCCTGGGGATCATTCTTTTTTGATAACTTAACCAATCTCATATATATCCCTTAGCTCAATTGCTTTATTACCTAGACATATCTGGCAAACTGAGGGGAAAAAAAAAAGTATTCCTTTTATCATATGTGTTTGGAGTATTAAGAGAGGTCTAACCCTAATTTTCAAGATTTGAGGGTTAGCAGTATAGATACAAAGGGGTTTCTTTTGAAAGTCAAGATTGTGCATGTATGTTTTAGCTACATGCATGTGTTTAAACCATTAAGAAAATTATGAAATGGAAAGATTTGAAAGATCGACTGTGTTTTGAACATTGCTCTGTGCTTCAATTATATTCAGTAAGATTTCATTCTCCATCTGATAGTGGTCTTAAATTTATATTTATGAATGTTAGCTTTGAATGACCAAAGTTGATTCTTTACATTGCTTGTAATAGTTTTTTAATGGAAACCATTAGTTTGAATTATGAGCAATCTAGTATATATTTTGGAATGCATTACTTCAAGTAACTGCTAATAATTCTGTGCAAGTTCATTTCATATGCTGAAATATATGGCAGTTACGTTAAAATTAAATGGTACTACAGACCCTTGATAAGTTTATTAATTACCAAGAAACCTGAATACTAAATATGTTATTGATGGAATAATTCACTTAAAGTAGTGACCAGTGTAGAGGAATGGAACACACATAGACATTGGTGAAAAAAAAGTTATGAATTTGAAACCCACCACTTACTGTCTGTGTGACCTTAAGCATGTTGCTTAACCTCTGAGTATATCTATACAATTTGAAAAATAATTCTTACTTCTTAGCATTCTAAGAATCAGAGAAAAAATATGTAAAATTCCTGACTTATAGTAATTTATATCTTTCTGACTACTTTTAACTTATTAACTTAAATGATACCATACATACAATTCTGATATTTTACATCACCTACCATGTACCAGATGAGACTGGTTGGTTAGTCAATCCTCATTGTCTCTGTTGACATTTGCCTCTCTTGGTGGCTTCATGGCACTTGAGATGAAGGCTGTTTTGGGTATTCCAGAGTGGGAAAGGGAGAACTACACATGTAAACACACAGCCCAAAATAGTCAAGAGGAAGCACACGTGTACTCATTTTTGTGATTTTAGAGCAAACATTCCCTCCAACCCTGCTCAAATTTCAGATTTCTTTAGCCCATATTATCAAGATGACAATTCACAAACCGGGTTATCTAGAGTGATTCTATTCACTCAACAGGTAGTAACATGTTGTATGTACTAGAATGTGCTAGGTTGGAGGAAACTATATGCATGTCTATTAGCAAAGCATGAAAATATTTCACTAAAATATGCTCATTTTGCTAAAATATGCTTAACAATTAACAAAGAATAATGGGGTAATAAGAAAAGTGAATGCAATGAACTTATGTCTGGTTGGTATAAATGGCACATCACAGATAGTTCAGAGAAGATCATCACTTCTTCTTATAGCAACTTCAGCCTTGGCTTTGAATCAGAAAGGTATACTAAAATCTCCATACGTAAAATCTGCATTGGAGACACATGAAGCAGAATTTTAAATAATTATTGATCAGGGAAATATTCACCATAGTTATTTCAAGGTACTTTATAGTACTTGAGAATACAGAATGCTCCATTTCATTATGAAACAAATTCAATCCGATCAATTATATTATACAGATTTCTCATTTGCTGGTAAAACTTTAAGCATAATGGGAAAACTTTAAAACTGGAGCTGGAAGAGGCATTTAAATGTCATATTGGTTATTCCCCTGCTACAAAATTGACTTAATTCAATTCACATAGATCATTATTGATTCTAGTTCTACAAAATGCGAATGAAAAAATCCTGTCTGGCATAATTTAAAGTCTACAATGCCAATATTTTTTCCTCCCTTATATAACTTCAATTTGTTGAAATGCAAGAATGTCAAATTAAATTACAATCAATATTAGTAAATAAAATTCCTGTATAAAAATGTATTTTCCAAGTATCAACTTAAGACTGTCTAAAACCAAAATATGGATTATATTCATATTGTACCCAAGCAAAGCATGGATAATTTCTTGGAATTCCTTGGGGATTCCCCAAAGTACAGTCTGGAGATTCCCATTATTTATGTTTTAATTTTTTCAGAGCTAATTGCTATTCTACATTTGTTTTGTTTTGTTGTTTATATTTTATACAATATATTTTGCTATCTTTATTACTTATATTGGTTTATGGCCATGATTCTAAGCTTCAGTGCATATGCATCAGAGTGACATAGTAAGCCTATTAAGAACATAGCTTTGTTAGCCTCAGACATGCTCACCTACTTACACTTGCTTGTCTCAGATTCTGATTTGGCAGAAGTGCATTAAGGTCTAGGAATATGATTTCGAAAATAAACCTTCTGATGGTTCTGGCTGACTGGATTGCACAACTGGAAAGTACAGTCCTATGATTTTCTTTCCCGTGCTCTCCTTGTGAGCATTGTGCATAAAGTTTACCCTTGTGCTAATGTGTTAAGTGGTTCATCTTTTTAAGGATTCAAGAGTTTTGATGACAGACATTACCTATTTGATACAATTTTCTGATGAAATCATATTTATTTGTGACTTCTGAAGGAATGAATCATGTACTAAATTTTCAAGTTCTTCTATAGTTACCACTTGTAGCTGTTTTCTACATCTCCTTTAGTCAGTTTTTATAGATAAATTTTTTATTGTAAAATTTGTTTGTGTTTGTGGGGTGGAGGGGGTTATATCCTGCTAGAATAATTTCAGATTTTATATTTATAAGCCTCTTCTTTCTCCTTCCTCTCTGTTTACTTCATTCTGTGTCTAGTTTCTTCAGTTTAATGCTTAATTTTTTTCATACTCCTTTTATAGTATGAATAGTATGATTATCTCCTAACCATGGACATGGTATAGCTCTGCTTAGATTTGGGTCTATTTTGATGCCTGCCAATTTTTTTTTTACTTCTTAGATATCATTTTATTAAATTTAATTCTACATTTCATATACATTTTATTGCTGATGTGAATAGGATATTTTGTATTATTTTGTTTTCTAAATGTTTATTTTAGTTACATTGTAAGAATTTTTATTTTGATGTACCAGTGTTTGTGTAAGGATTTTTGTTTTGTACCTGGAAATTTTGCTGAATTCCTATTAATTCTGATGGTCTGACTGTTGCTGGTCTTTGATTTTCTATGTAACTATATATATATATATATAAATATATATATATATATTTATATATATATGTAATTTCATTTTTCCTTTTCAATTTTTAGCTTTCTTCACATTTTCTTTTTTCTTTCTTTTTAATTTTTTTTTAACCTTAGCTACTAGATCCTTTAATACAATGTGAACGGCAGTAGTGGAAAACAGCACCCTTATCATGTAGTGACCTTAACTAACTTCAAAAATCTCATGTTTAATATATTTGTTGTAGTATTTTTTATAAGAAATAAGTTGGGCTATTTCTCTGAAATACTTGTATAAATATGGATGGTCTGTTCTATGAAATTTGAATATGTTCAATTTAAGCTGCCTATGAAATCAGCTGGACCAAAAGATCACTCAGGTCATGGAACTTGATTACCATTTCAACACATTGTATCTCTTCACCTCCTATTTTTCTGAGTAATTTCACATTAAATATACCTCTTTTAAAGATCATCTATCAAGGGAGTGCCTGGGTGGCTCAGTCTGTTAAGCATCTGACTGTGACTCAGGTCATGATCTCACCATTGCTGAGTTGGAGCCGCGTATCAGGCTCTGTGCTGACAGCTCGGAGCCTGGACCCTGCTTCAGAGTCTGTGTCTTCCCCTCTCTCTGCCCCTCCCATGTTCATGCTCTGACTCTCTCTGTCTCTCAATAATAAATAAACATTAAAAAAGAAAAATAAAAAAAATTTTAAAGAAAGCATCCGACTTCAGCACAGGTCATGATCTCACAGCTCATGGGTTCAAGCCCTGCATCAGGCTCTGTGCTGACAGCTCAGAGCCTGGAGTCTGTTTAAGATTCTGTGTCTCCCTCTCTCTCTGCTCCTACCCCGCTCATGTTCTATCTCTCTCTCTCTCTTAAAAATAAATAAGCATTAATTTTTTTTTAAAAAAGATCATCTATATAGGCTTTTGTTTTGCTCTAGTAGGATAGGTACTTAATAAGGATAAATGTATTTTCCTGGCTCTGTTTTTAGTCTTCCCTTAGTCTTCTCTGTTGAATTGATAAAATTTTTTAAAATTCATTTTCATTAAGATAAATTAGAAGCAAAATATTCAGATTCTCTCTTTCAGAAGATGTCCTTTACAATTTAATACACATATTTGTCATTATTTTTTCTAGAAATGTTTAAAAGTTTCAGCATTTCTATCTCTCATTCAACCACATGAAGGACTTTAACAAATTTTGACAACTCATTCACTATTTTCCAATCAAGTTTTATTTTATTTATTTTTTCAATGTTTACTTATTAGGGCCTTTCATTCTTTCTTGGAACCTATGCATTCCCTTAGTTTATATTTTCCTCTCTAGGTATAATTGTTTAGAATTCATTTGGTGAGATTTGTTGAATATTTTCCTAATGTTTATATGAACACATCAGGAAGGTTTTTGTATTACTTTATGAGTTATAGTTGCCTAATAGCCATGTGAAAGACCGTCAGTGATGCCCAAACAACACAACCAACTTCATTTTGTTCACAGCAAGAGTTGATAATCCAGGCCCAAGATGATCCGATGTCTGCTCAATTTTGCATTCCATCGTGACAGATGATCTGGAGAGTTCCATAACAGAAAAAGCAGAGAGACCATTTGTTGCCTAAGATTGGTGAATTCTGTCAAAAGCTATTAGGACCCCAGTATCAATCAAGTTCAGAGGCAAGACCGGCAAATGCCAGGCAGAGACATTTGAAGAGGCAGGGAAGCTACACCACCAGCTCTCAGAAACAGATCCACGCCAAAGACCACTTATGGAAACAACAGCAGACCAGGGCTGTTGTTCAACAGTGGTGACATGCTTCTGGCCTAAACCTCCAGAAGGTCTAGGACTCCACAAAAGATGATCACTTGAGGGCCCAACTATGGGGATCAAGGAATCTAGACAAACTAACTAGGTCCTGACAGAAGTTTTGAGGCTAAAGACAAAAACTTAGCTTTAGAAGTTTGTCAGAGGCCATTTCTAATTAGTTAATTAATTTATTTATTTTTAATGTTTATTTACTTTTAAGAGAGAGAGAGAGAGAGAGAGAGAGCACGAGCATGAGTGGGGGAGGGGCAGAGAGAGGGAGACACAATCCAAAGTAGGCTCCAGGCTCTGAGCTGTCGGCAACAGAGCCTGATGCAGGGTTCGAACTCATGAACTATGAGATCATGAACTGAGCCAAAGTCAGGTGCTTAACAGACTGAGCCACCCAGGCACCCCATTGCTTCTAGTTTAAATGTTCACTTGTGTAACACCAAGGTGTCCATTTTGTGGTGCAACAACTTTGTAATTGCAGGAAAACCTGTCAGATTAAATTTGCACTTTCTAGGCTGTTGATGTTCATCGAATGCACTGTGCTTAAATGGTAGCACTCTCCAGGGGTGCCTGGGTGTCTCAGTTGGTTAAGCATCTGAATTTGGCTCAGGTCATGATCTCACAGTTCGTGGGATTGAGCCTCGCATCAGGCTCTGTGCTGACAGTTTAGAGCCTGGAGTCTGCTTGGGATTGTCTCTCCCTCTCTCTCTGTCCTGCATGCTCTCTCTCTCAAAATAAACATTTAAAAAAATTTTAGCACTTTTCTAAATATCTAGACAAAATATGAACAATTTGTTTCCAAAGGGAAGGCCACAGTTTAAGGAAATTTTATTCCAAAGTTGAATTTCTCTGCATTCACAAAAAAAGAGATCTAAAAGTGCTTGACCATGTTTTATATGTTAAGCAGTGTTATAAGGTGCTTTAAATAGCTGGTTTTATTAACTTTTCCACCCTAATCTATGAAAAGATATGCTCACTGCTAGTCTATACGTTTGGAACCAAGACTGAAAATGATCACATAATTTTCCCAAGGCTACACAGCTCATGTCTAATCAACTCTGAAACTCATGCTGCCTCTATTTCATCAAGATGTCCTCTATAATCAAAACATGTTGACATGTCTAGGCCTTGAAGTGAAGTCCTTCATCTGAAGAACTTTATATGCCTTAAACATGAAAACAATTATATAGACCAGAAGTAGCCTTAACATTGCACTCTTATGTTAAATAAGGTAATGTATGCTGTATGGAAAAGTTACTATCCACTATATATCAAAAATTATATGCTATCTTGTATTTTGTTAAGCAGACAGTTGATGATAATATCCTTCTACCTAAAACTAAACCAGTCCTCCATGCTTTTAGTATGAATTCGGTTTAAATCTGACATGTTGATGGTTAGATGTCAAGATGCTAATATTGACTTTTATTTTTTTAATCACTTTTCTAGGCAGTTAAGGCAAACTAAGTAACTCCACAGATTTCTACACAGAATATTGATAAAAAATTCATGTGACTTCACAGCTGAGGATATTTATGGCTTTCCCTCCAATTAAATAGGGAGAAGGTAATATATTCTAAAGTATTTGACTGCAACATTGCTCCCAGGTTTTAAAGCATAGCAAAAAAAAGTGATTTAGTATAAAAAGACATTACTTTGCATTAGTATTCTTTTAAACTTCAAAGACACAAGAAGTTCTATCAAAAAAAAAAGCACAAGATTTAGGTTTTAAAAATTCTTTTTAATCTTCTCCATAGTTCTATTAATCAATAGCTGTAAACTTAGCACAGTGCAGGACAAGTCAGCAGTTAAAAAGAAACATGAGAATTAATAATATTGATGGTCTCTGGAATGAGTTGGGTCCGTATCTCCAACAAGATACAAAATCAGTGCAATTTGTAGTCAATGGACGAATACACTTTTTTCAGTTCACTGATATTTTTTAAAAGCACTGCTTACAGAATTCTCTCCAGAAAACCATTCTATGTTGTTTTCACATTTTCTTCAAAATTTAGTAAAATTTTAATGGAATTCTCTTGTATGCTGATTGTGGAAAAAATGTATTTGGAGGCTAAAGCATTTCTTGTTTCTCAAAGCATAAAAACCTAAGTATTCACTCAAAAATGTTTAAGTCATTCGACAATATCATTGCACACTGAGTGCCACAAATTCAATGGCATTTATTGCATGAGGAGAAAGGGTTACAAAGATCAATAAAATCACATCAATTACCTCAGGGAACAAATTCCATTATTTTAATTCATCATAAATAAATTACTATATTTAAATCATTCTAAGAGCCCATCAACTGTAAAGTGATGTCTCTTGCAGGATGTTAAAATATAAAAACTGTGTACCTTGGAATTAATGAAATACGACATAATGCAGAGTCTGAAACCAAAACTCACTTAATTGTTTTGCATCCTCTCGTTTCATTTAGCATCAAACTGTAACACTTTTCATAGGCCACTAAATAATTTGAAAATAATTTTTTAATGTTTATTTATTTTTGAGAGAGAGACAGAGCATGAGTGGGGAGGGTCAGAGAGAGGGAGAGACAGAATCTGAAGCAGGCTCCAGGCTCTGAGCTGTCAGCACAGACCCCTACATGGATCTTGAACCCATCCATGGACCACAAAATCATGATCTGAGCCAAAGTCGGATGCTTAACTGACTGAGCCACTCAGGCGCTCCAATAATTTTTGAAAACATAATTTTAATGACTTCATATTAGCCTACTATATGAGTGAGCCATTGCTTATTAATAAGATCTCTAGTTACTATTTTTATTCTTTTCTACATACTAAATGTTTCCATCTTGAATATCATGCTTACCATTGAATATTTCCTTTGGATAAACTTGTTTTGTTGTTTATTAATCTGAGATCAATAATTATGATACTATTGTAATACACGATACTCTGAACTGACATTCATATATTTTTACTCTGAAACATTTTTGTTTGCATAAAATACTTTTTTTGCAAATAAATAAACAAATCATATTTATGATTGTTTTTCTTTAGGAAGGGTATTAGATAAGGTACTTTCTGAGCCTGCCATGTCTGAGAAATATTTTGTCTGCAGTGACTGGGTCACTTTTATTTTTCTTCTGTAAATGTTATTCAATTTTCTTCTGACATTTTAGTGCCACTGAGATTTCTGAGGCCAGCTTCATTTTTGTATATTTCATTCACCCAATGAATATCTACTGAGCATTCACAGGGGTCTAGGTGCTGGTAAACAGTTACCAAGATGGCAGGGTTGTTACCCTTATGGACTTTTTTGTCACATAGAATCTGTCTTTTTTAGGCAGCAACTTCTTTTCACCCTACATATTTAGAGAAATAGTATTTCCTTGTCTCTTAATTAAATTTTAGGTTAAATTCTGGGATGGCAAACAGATTTCATCCAATTTTCCAAATGTGATGGATGGTTAATGGCGACCTCTAGGGATGTGTTGAAAAATTAGGAGATTGATTTTGAATTCACTGGGAAGAGTTTCATAATCGTCAGTCATTGTGATAGGTCCCCTGGCTGCTGAGTATGTTCCAGTCCAAGTCAAGCAAAGATCTCTTCAATATTTTTCCTGAATCTTGGTGATCCATTTCAATTTGCAGCTGTTTCCCCCCACCCCCCTGCCCAAGTCATTTTTTTTAGTATTTCTTCCATTACTGATTCTTTACCATCTGTGTTCTTAACTTTGGGAATACAAATTTTATACATAACAGATACCTGTGATCTGCATACATTGTAGTTCACCTTTGCTTATTTTTATCTCCATCTCCTTCTCCTTTTGGGAAATATTTCAGAAATGACTTGTGTATGCAATAATCTTTCTTCTTTTTCATTGTAACCACCCACTACAATGACTTTTATTATTCACTAATGAAATATTCACTTTGTGTATCAGTCAAAGTTGGCAGAAAATGTACGAAATACTCAAATTTGGTATGTTTAGGAAAGGTTTGAAATAGGTGCTATTTTACATGTGTGGTCTGGTATAAGAAAACCACAAGGTAGAGTTGATTACTCTGGCACTAATAATAGCTATGTGCTCTTTCCTCGCCACCTCCAACCCTCTTATGCCTGAGGTGAAACAGCAGTTACCAAAACCTGGAGCTGGAGACAGCCATGTGGAATGGGCCACCTGCTATCAGCTAATGGTTAAGAACAGATGAAAGCCTACAGCAGCCCCAGAGGGAGAGAACCTAAGAATAATTCGTAGCAAGGTGTTTTAGGATAAAAAATGCAATCCTCTCTATTTACCAGGAATATACAAAAAAAAAAAAAATGAAAAAGAAAAATCCAACAGTGTGAAATGACTTTACATTGATGCATGATATATAATAACATTATATGGCAGAACTGAGACCAAACATATTAACCATAATACTAAACTTAACTCAGTAAGAAAAGATTTGTTTGATTGGAGTACGCAAATCCAAACCCAATTCTTTGCTGTGTGCATGAGACACATCTGAAAATGAAGTGGCTAATATAAATGGATGGGGAAATAAACAAGGAAAATACGATAAAAACAAAGTGGGGGGCGGGGGGAGGGACGCTTCTGATATCAAGCAAGACTCCATCCAAAAAGCAGTAAGTGATACAAAGAACGGAGGATTGACAGCTTTGGCAAATGAAAGTCCTGAAATCTCCATTAACTTTGAATTTCAGATGAATGGTGAATATTTTAATATACAGAAATCCCATGCACATTTGCAGCACTATTTAAAATCATTTGTTGTGTACATGAAATCTAAATTTAATGGAGTGGAGATTCATGTATTTTTCTAAGAACCTCACTCTTTCCCCCACTACATAATGTTCACCTGAGCAAGCACAAGCCAGGGGATGTAATCATAAACAATTTCATTTTTGTCTCTCACTGCCTCTTTAACTCTGCTGTGTTCCCAGCAGGTGTTACTCCTTCCGCCTAGAGTTTCTAACTCCTCCAAGGGATGCAGCTTGGGAAGGAAGAACAGCTAAGGAGAGAAGAAAGTTCCAACTTGGCTGAGAGTGTTGTGGTTATTATTATATAGACCCTGTTGGAATATGTTCAGAACTGACTAAATTTCATTCATTGTTTCTGGGGAGATCCTCTTGGCATTTCTGGGGACATCGTCTTTACAGTCTCTTTGATGTGAGTGAATGCATGTCATTTCTGGCCGGAAGTTACTCCTTCCTTGGCTTGTAGGAATACAGCACTACCTTCCGTTTATCTCTGCTGATTTAGCCTTGCCCCTCCGGGTAGTCTTTTGGATAGAATCCAAAACAACTTGTGTGTGTGTTTGACATCTGTATCACGGGAGGCACTCAGACATTCTTGGAAGCTAACCACTTGCAGCCACCTCTTTGCTCACCCATCAAAATAGCCAGACAGCTCGTTTCTAGCCTTTTGGATTTTCTAGGGTGAAACAGTCATTATTTTGCTCTGTTACTTACGTTGCAGAGAACACATACTATGCCATAAAGCCTCTAGCTAATTCACTCTAATACTTTTTCTGTATTTTGCCTGTTGAAAATGTATTTAAAACATATATCATCTTTTAAAAACCCACACAAAAAATTTAAAAGAAAAAATATATATTTTAATAAGTTAGGAGTTACAAAATGGTATAACTCAAACTACAAGCTTTGAAGGAGTATAATTAATAGCTTACAATATGCTTGCATAATTTGACTCAACATTTCCAATCTTTCAAATGAAAAGCTTCCAAAAGATCAAAGCACCCACTACAAAGTCTCAGCTTTTCTCAAGGTTTTTATTGGAGGTAAACATGAGAGAAAATGGAATCATGTGTTATTTTACAAATGCCATTTGATTATGAAAAATAATGTGTTTATAATAGCAACATGGATATATGGGAAAAAAAATCAGGGAAATAAAAACACATATAATTGCCCTTCCTAGAAATAACCATAATTATCATTTTAGCTTATGCCTTTTTATCATTTCTCTAGGTATACTTGTGCATAGATTTTTAAAATAAAAATTTTAATATTTATTTATTTTTGAGAAAGAGACCAAGAGAGAGAATGAGAGAGAGAGAGAGAGAGAGAGAGAGAGGTCACTAGCAGAAGAGGGGCAGAGAGAGAGAGGAAGACACAGAATCTGAAGCAGACTCCAGGCTCTGAGCTGTCAGCACAGAGCCCAACATGGGGCTTGAACTCACAAAACCATGAGATCATGACCTGAGCCAAAGTCAGACACTCAACCTACTGAGCCACCCAGACGTCCTGTGCATACATTTTTATACAATGACATACATACTGTATAAGTATTGCAACCAATATGTTTTCACTTAATCATATAGTGTAAACATTTCTCATTCCATTAAGTGTTCCTTTTCATCAAATTAACATTTCTCTAGATGGTAACCTATAATCTATCTGCTCATTCTCCCATTTTAGGCATATCAGAAATCCTGTGATGAATATCTTTGTAAAGTTATAAAGTTCATCTAATTTCCTTAAGATAAATTCATAGGAGCTAGTACCTGGGTCCAATAGTTTAAAAGTTTTGAAACCTCTTACCTATATTGCCAGATGGTTGTCCATAGGATCGTGTTCAATTGCACTACCCACTAGCAATGTATGAGAGTGTATCTTTTGTTACACCACCACTGATGCTTGGTATGACCATAAAATAATAATAATAAGCACTATTAGTTTGATTTTTGTTCTGATAACTTTATACCAATATTTTAAAAACTGTTCAATAGCATAAAGCATCTACAAAATGTAAATAGTGTTTACTCAAGAAGTTTTGGAAGTGCCCAGGAAACAAAATATTTCTTTACTACGAGATTTCTCAGAGCCTTTAGCATGCTTAACATACTAAAATATATTATGAATCTATAAGTATCAGACTGGATTCTCAATTTGCTTTCTTCTACTGGGAATGTTTTCTATAACAAGGATTTTTTTTTTTTAACAGAAGAGCCCAAATTCAAGTGGAAAAACTATCTTTGGGGCTGAAATTTACTTGTTATGGGACCAGTTATTGTTCAAGCTGTTTTCCTATAACTTTATTCCCTTTTTCTATGTAATTGCTCATGCTTAGGGCAACTAGACATAAATCTGGGGAGCATAAAACAAACAAATAAAAAGCTAAGTTTTGCTAATTTTTATGTCAATTATTTGTAGATAAATAAAATATTTTTCCATAATTTTGTTTTTTGACTAATTTATTTATTTTGTTTGTTTCAGTAAAAAGCTAAAATATTTCTTGAGAATATTCCTAGAAACTTTATTGTTAGGTAATTGTAACTCAAACTTTAAGGAAAATGTTAAGTTTTATTTTCTGAAAATACTTTTACCTATCTTTCCAACCTGCAGTTTTTCCTCACTGATACAGCTAAAGTAACTGGGTATTATCCAAAGAGGAATATGATATTATATAAAAGATTCCTACAGAAAATTGACCAATCATCAAGGCATTGTCAGAATTTTCAATCTTGTTATAAAATAAAAATACTCATTTAATGGCATTTGTGTTTGGAATTCTATTTAAAGTTGCATGTTGTAGAAAGTGTGCAAAATGGAACGGCGCAATTTAAAAAAGTTGTAAAGTGCCATCATTTTGATAAAATATTGGATTTGTAGGTGTTCGACCAAACTACACATGAAATCCAAACAGTGTCTTAAAATAATTAGTGATATTTCATCATACTCCATCAAGATATATGACAGGTAAGACGGATATCATGCAGGTTGTATACAAAAAGACTTAATAGTCTCCTTTTTTTTTTCTTTTAATGCTGAAAGCATAGATCAGGTTTCACTGATACTGACAAATCATGCCAACTCTAATAGCAACAGTGAGGGAAGCTTTTTTGGGAAGATAAAATAAATTGGGAGAAGTCTGTTAATTTTTCACCAACTTATTAATTAGTTTTAGTTAATTTTATGGAAAGAAATTTTTTTATATATATTTTTTAATGTTTATTCCTTTTTTGAGAGACAGAGCATGAGTGCGGGAGGGGCAGAGAGAGAGAGGGAGACCTAGAATCCGAAGCAGGCGCCAGGCTCTGAACTGACAGCACAGAGCCCAACGTGGGGCTCGAACTCCTGGACCTGAGATCATGACTTAAGTCAGAGGCTTAACTGACTGAGCCACCCAGGCGCCCTAAGAAACCTTTTTTTTTTTTTTAAAGACCACTGCAAGTTACTACATATCTCTGAACTTTAATAAAAATCAGGTTGTGTTTAAGAAACATTTACAACTCAGTTGCTTGGGTCAGTGCCCAATATCCCCCATTTTGCGATTTGTTTTCAATATGCCTTATGTCTTGTTTTGTTCCTCTAATCTTCTATTACTACCACCTTTTATGTTATATTATATTTTTTTTCTAGTATACTGTTTTACTTTGTTGTTTCTTTTACTATATTTTGTAAATTGTTCTCACTTGTTGCCCTGGGAGTTGCAATTAGCATATTAATTTATAATTTGGTTTAGATAAATATCAACTTAATTTCAATAACATACAGAATCTTTGCTCCTATATAACCCCATTCTCTCCTTCTTTCCGTGTGCTGTAATCATCACATAAATTACATCTTTGTATCTCCACAGTTTTATAATTATTGCTTTATGCTGTTACCTTTTAAATTAGATGGGGGAAAAAAGTATTACAAACAAAAAACTGCTTGTGTACCGTATTTTATATCTTCCCATGTAATTACCTTTACTGGTGTTTTTTTTTTTTTTGTTTTGTTTTGTTTTTCATTTCAGCCTGAAGGACTTTCATTAGTATTTCTTATAAGGCAATTCTGCAAGAAATAAATAGTCTCAGTTTTTGTTTATCTGAGAATATCTTAACTTCTCCTTCACTGTTGAAGAATCATTTTGCTTGATATAGAATGCTTGGTTGACAGTCTTTTTCCTTAGAACACTTTACATATGTCATCTCACTGTGTTCTGACCTCCATGGTAATGACAATAATGCGGCTATTCATCAGCTGTTGAGGCTCCCTTGTTCATAATGAGTCATTTTTCTCTTGCTGTTTTCAAGATTCTTTGGCTTTGGCTTTGGGCAGTTTGACTATGATGTGTCTATATGTGGATTTCTTTGAATTCATCCTACTTAGAGTTTGCTGAGCATCTTGGATGTGAAATGAATGTTCTAATGATTGTTGGTCACACTGTGTTCAAATACTCTCTTTTTTTCCTAGAATTTCCACTGTGTATGTTGGTTTGCTAGATGGAGTCTTTTGGGTCTCAAAGGCTAGATTCATTTGTCTTCACTATTTTTTTTTCTTTTCCTCAGACTGAATAATGTCAACTGAACCATTTTCAATTGAATCATTGTCCATGATTCTTCCTTCTTCTACTTCAAATCTGAAGTTGAGTCCCTTTAGTAAAAATTTCAACTGCAGAGTTTCTATTTGTTTCTTCTTTATAATTCCTATCTCTTTATTGACATAGTTGGCAAGACATTATTCTCATGGCTTCTTTGCATGTGGTTTCCTTTAGTGCTTTGACCACATTTAAAATCTTTGATTTAAAGTACTTGTCTATTAAGCCCACTATCAGGATTTCTCTAGGGAGAGATTCTATTAATGTCTCTGTTTTTTTTTATTCCCCTGGTTGTGGGTCGTACTCTTATTTCTTTATTTGCCTCATAATATTTTGTTGAAAATTGGACATTTTAAATATTATTATGTGGCAACTCTGGAAATCAGATTTTTCCCCATTCTTAGGTTTGTTTGTTTCTGTTTGTTGTTGTTGTTGTTTGTGTCTGTTTTGTTATTATTGCTAGCTGTTTAGTGTCTTTCCTAGGCTAATTTGGTAAAGTCTGTGTTCTTTGATGTGTGTGGCTACAGAAGTCTGTGTTCCTTTCACTTAGTGGTCAGCCAAAGACTAGTCAACTAATGACCAAACATTTCCTTAAATTCCTTGAACCAATAAGTCTCCCAACCCTTGCTGAGAGGACTGTGTGTGTGTGCGTGTGTGTGTGTGTGGCAGGGATGGGGAGTGTTGGGATATACCTTTCATCTCTGACAATACTGCCTTCATTTTCAGTTCCTTCTTGCACAGGAATTGTAAATCAACCAGAAGTGAGATATTAGAAACTTCTAATGCTTCTCTTGGGTGTGCACATAGGATTCTGATCTTCTAGGTGACCATGAATATTCTGGAACTTTCCATATCCCTTATGGAATCTTATTGCTTAGTTTTTCCTAATTTGGGTCAGCTGCATCAGACAGCTGTGATGATAAACAATTCCTATGTTTTGGACAAATGCCCTAAGGATAGAGTTGTTTGTATAGAAGAGACTGTGTCAGGTTAAAGAAAAACAAGCCCTGAGATGGAGCTTTTCAGGGAGCTTCCTGCCTGGTCAGTAATCTGAAGTGACAATTATCTGGGGATGAGGCTTTTGTTCTGTCCTGTGTTGTCCTCTGCAGTGGCTGCACGCCTTCTGATTTTCACAGATATTACCATTGTGACATTGTCATTTTTCATAGCGACTGCCGAGCTTGGAGAGGATAATGGAGAGAGAAGTATTTAAACTCCAGAAAACATTGTTTTTCCTGAGATTCAGCCAGTGTTCTTGAATAAAAACCCCTCAGATTGTTGCAAGTCTTTGGTTCATTTCCAGATTTCCAAAAAAGTGGATTTTGACAACTTTTGCCTGTGGTCTTATTGCTTTTATGGATTTTGGAGGTCCTTACTCTATGGTCTCAGAAGTACTTTCTACAGCTTTTGCATGTTTATGATAGTTTGTATGTGGAATTGATCTCTGAATTTAGATAGATATGTGATATTTGACTCAGATTTTATCTCCTTGAATATGAAAAAATATCCACTATCTTCTGGCATTACGTTATAGTCAATAAAAATCAGATCACCATCTTTTTTTTTTTTGCCCTCTAAATGACTTAATCATTTTGCTATTTTGTCTGAATTTTTTTTCTTTCAAGACTTCATTTCAAACACATATTTTTTAATATTATTTATTTATTTATTTTTGAGAGAGAGAGAGAGAGAGAGAGAGAGAACACAAGAGGGTGAAGGGCAGAGAGAGAAAGAGAGGTAGACACATCCGAAGCAGGCTCCAAGCCCCGAGCTATCAGTGCAGAGCCCAACGCGGGGCTTGAACCCACGAACTGGGAGATAATGACCTGAGCCAAAGTCAGATGCTCAACTGATTGAGCCACCCAGGCACCCCTTCAGGGCTTCATTTTAAATGAAACCTTCTGGCATCATTTTCCCCTTATACGTGGTATCTTTCCAGCCTGTAATTCAAGCATTTGTTTTTTTCACGTTTAAACTTCAGGAATATTTTCCTGAAGGTATATCATAGCATTAGTTCTGTTTTGTTGCTTTTGCTTTCTTATCATTTTATTTCACTATTTTTATCTCTATTTTTTCTTCGTGTTTAAAATTGCTTTCCTTCCTGGGTCACTTGGGTGGCTCAGTTGGTTAAGCATCTGACTCTTGGTTTCAGCTCAGGTCATGATCTCACAGTTGGTGAAATCAAGCCCCATGTCGGGTTCAGCGCTGACAGTGCTGAACCTACTTGAGATACTTTCTCTCCCTCTCTCCCTGCCCTTCCCTCACTCTCTCTCTCTCAAAATAGATAAACTTAAAAAAAAAAAGACTGAAAAGTTGCCATCCTTCTTACACTACATTTGTAGTAAGGCATCTGTTCCTCTGTTTCTTTCCGTTATTGTTTACTTATGAAATTCATTTTCTTTTATCTCTTTCTTGAGTTCCTATGACCTTATCTTTGAATTTTCCTTGTCCTGATGTATGTTATTATTTTATATTTTGGATCACTTTTAGCCAGCTTTGAAATATTAGGTTAGAGATTTATCTGATTTATATGTATAAATTTGTTGTGTGGTCTCATTCTCTAGAGGGACAATATTCTGCTCGCTACTCTTTCTTTTGTTACAATAACTTTGTGTGAGATTCAGTCATGATCCTTTTAAGTGGCTCATTTATACATTACATTGGTTTTGTTTAAGATTTTGAGAGAGAAGAACAGATTCTCTATCTCTCCCGTAGTAATCCTTCTTCTGTGTGTCTGTGATCAATTCAGAAACACTAACTTTCATTTTATGAAGTCTTGGTTCTGTCCCCCTCTCTTTTCTGTGTATTCTGTATGTTCTGCATCTTCTTTTTCCTTTCTACTATTTTCTGTATCCTTCCCAATTTATATTACTCCCATCAATGTCTCTCCAATGGAAGAGAGATTTTTCTGGTTAGTTCTGAGAGCTTATAGGGCCCAGAGGACTTTGTTTCTCTAGGCTTTACTCTGAATCACTTACTTGCATTAACCCATATGTTAAACTATGGAAAAATACTAACTGATGTTAGATGCTTTTCTCATACTGGTCCACTGTGCTTCCATGAAGTCCTGTTGGCTCTGTGAGGGTTCTCATCTTTCCAGGGCTCCATCAATTCTGTGAAACTATATGAGACGTGTGTCTGTCAGTGTTTTGTCCTTCCTCGTTTACACTTTGGGTTTCAGGGGGGGATGTCACTTTTTTTTTTTTTTTTAGGATGTGATCTGTACATCTGGATATTCTGCCTTCTTTTTTATGGGGAAAATTTGCAAATGTTCCAAAAAGATACTACCATTACCATCACTTTTACAAAATAAATCCTGCATATAGGGTTTTTTTTTTTTATTCATGGTCTTTCGATTCTTTAGAGATTATGCCTGTGTAGTCTAGTTTTCAATTATAGATGGGAAACTTGATGCCAGTTTATTTTCTCTCGTTACTTGAAGCTTGCTAGTCTTTTTATTTGTTGGCTTGTGCCTGCAAAATATAGAATTTTTATTTTGTCTTTAAAGCAGAAAATATCACCAGCATATGACTAAGTATACTTAGTCTTTAAATTCATAGTGCCTGTTATTCATTGACGATTATTTTCTACCTACTCTTCTCAGGTAGAATTAAATTGTATATGTCTAAGAAAAATATATTAGAACAGAACAGAGGAACAGGACAATCCTTGACAGAACTTATATCAGTACTGCACAGACATAACCATCTCCTATAAGAATGACAAAAAATGTAAATCATTAGGATGTCTTAGCGTATCTTTCTTTTGTCAACTGTGCATGAAGCAAAGTGTGTGTTCATTGATTTCTTTTATGGCCTCTCTTTTGGTCGGCTCTCTCCTCTAATTCTGGAATTTATGTTATATATGTATTTCATCACCTGGCTTTGTCCTCTTGTCTCTTATCTCTTCCTTATCGTCCCTTTTCGTTTATACGTGAGGAAAATTTCTTGATCTGCTCTTATAATTCACTGTTCGTTTTTTGTAGTAATCAATGTGTTATCTATTCCCATCACTGTGTTTTTTTGTTCAGCAATAATCTTTCTTGCTTAAGATTGTTCATAGATTGAGGTTTCCTGAATCTTACTGCATGTGTGACTTGCTTTCTTTTTATATTTTTAATTTTCCCCATTCTTGCTAGATGTGTCTTTCAAATGGGACCATTTGTTCGAAATATTGTTTTCCTTGCCTTTAATTGCTAAAGTTAACAAATTTCTACTGTTCCTAACCTGATGGTTTATTTTCAAAAGGTGGGTATATCGGCAATCCAGATGGGTCAAACACTTTTATAATTACCTGTTCGAATTATTACATTCTGTGCAAAATAAAATAGACATGTTCTTAATTTTGCCAGCGTCAAGGGTTCATTTGCTTGAAAGAAGTATAAAGTGAGCTACACAACCTGATGAGGTTACAAGCTGAGAAGTTTCCCTGCAAGGGAAAGGGAAATTTTTTTGAAAAATTTTTAATGTTTATTTTTGAGAGAGAGAGAGAGAGACAGAGCATGAGTGGGACAGGGGCAGAGAGAGGGAGACACAGAATATGAAGCAGGCTCCAGGCTTTGAGCTGTCAGCACAGAGCCAACCAGGGCTCAAACCCACAAACTGTGAGACCATGACCTGAGCTGAAGTAGGACACTTAACCAACTGAGCCACCCAGGTGCCATCTTTCCTTTTTTAAATTTTTGTTTTGTTCCCACCTTTCCTAATTGCCGTAACTCCTTTCATGTGGTGCCTTCTTCGAGCTCTCCTTTACTTCAAATATTCTCTGACCCAGCATTAAGCTGGGCAAGACCATGGCATCTGATACATCTCCTAAAGTCCTGTGTTGGATCAGACTTAGTTCCAGCAATTGCCTCACGATCTCCCAACCAACAGTCCATGTTACGGTTGAAAGTGCTTGGTACCCTGAGCTGGAGGGGAACAAGGCAAGTTGTGTAACTGAGTGGAATTCTAATTACGTGTATAGAAGAAGGAACTGATGGAGGAAGAGTCAGCGATAGGTAGAATGACTGTATCACAAAGTTTTGTGTGGCCAATTTAACAAGAGCCTGATTCCCCTGCTAGCTGGCAGATGACTGTCCCTCAAGGCAATGCCTGCCTCTTTGTTCTGTTGGCCCAGGCAATTCCTGAATGACAGTGAGTTCTGCAGCCAGGTTTCTTGTGTGCTGCTGTCCAGTGAATTTCCTAAAATCCATAAATTTGGGGCTTATTAGGGACGGGTACACCATAATTTTAAGAAGCCCAGATTCTAAATCTGGGCTACGCTTCAGATTTCAGAGTTTTTGTTTGCTTTTGCTCTTTTAATACTGAAGTCCAGGCCCCACCCCAGACTAATTAAAGTTGAATGTCTATGGGATTGTTATTTGAAAAATTTCCCCCAGGCAATTCTGATGCCTGGTCAAGGTTAAGAATCACTTGTCATAGAGCCTGTATTTGTATCCTTTCTTTTCCTTTGATAAGCCCTACGACCAAGGTGTACAATGTGGGTTATCTGTAGAAAGGGGTAGTAAGAGTGCCATGATGACAAGGGGAATAAACAGGTTGCTCTGCCCAGAGTTATGTGTGTGGGAAGTTGGCACTACAGAAATTGGCACGTTGGGGTATGGAGGCCAGTTACATTCTTAAGAGAGATCTATTGGCCTGGGATAAGTTAATGATCATTTACTTTGTTCCATGGATATAACGTATTGTTATTAACCTTAAAGTTATCCTTACTTTCCAAGGAGAAAGATGCTTTCTGACTATTAACAAATGTTAATTTTCTAGTGGCTCACTTAAAAGGCAGCATTTATGGGACCTGATGAATTGAGTGGGGCTGGAGGAAGAAGAAGAAGGGGAAGAAGGAGGGGAAGAAGAAGGTATAGTTCCTAGCCTAATGTTCTATGAACTTTAGGACTCACTTATGAAACCAGGGGGAAAACCATAAAGTATTGTGATAATTCTATGATGCACAGATGTGCAGTACAGCATAAACTTGAATCACATTTCATGCTTTTATGTAAGTGGTGGGCAAGGTATGTGGGGGCATCAACACAGTCTTCACATGAAGAGCATAGTACAGAGAGCCCCAGACACAAAAGAGAAACCATGGACTCCAGGTAACTCAGAAACTTTCTGATTACATAATCCCGCCTAAACTCTCAAGGCTTCCTAAGTCCCCTTTCATCACTTTAGAACTGGCCTGATAATAATTGGCATGTGTAACTTTTCAAGAATATTGTGAGGGATGCCTGGGTGGCTCAGTTGGTTGAGCGTCTGACTTTGGCTCAGGCCATGATCTCATGGTTCGTGAGTTTGAGCCCCACTTTGGGCTCTGTGTTGACAGCTCAGAGCCTGGAGCCTGCTTCAGATTCTGTGTTTTCCTCTCTCTCTGTCCCTCCCCCACTTGTGCTTTCCCTCTCTCTCTCAAAAATAAGAAATAAACATAAAAAATTTTTTTAAAAAGGATATTGGGAGAAACACAATCATGTAATCATGCATGTGGAAGTAATCTGGTAATTATAGAGGCTATGTAAATATCATATACTACTAATGTTACTTATAACTTCGTGTCTTCTTTTAATGTTATAATACAAAATATGTTCATAAAACAAAATATAGAAAATGTGATAGGGGTGCCTGGGTGGCTCAGTCTGTTAAGTGTCCCACTTTGGCTCAGGTCATCTCGCAATTCACAGGTTCGAGACCCACGTTGGGCTCTGTGCTGACAGTTCAGAGCCTGTAGCCTACTTTGGATTCTGTGTCTCCCTCTCTCTCTGCCCCTCCTCTGCTCTTGCTCTATGTCTCTCAAAAATGAATAAACACTAAAAAATTTTTTAAAAGAAAATGTGATGAAAAGCTTGCCAATCAAATATAACAGAAAAAATGTGTTCTATTTCAATAAATGCTAATCATCTAATTAAAAGTTATGTATATCTTGGTTTTGATTTTCAAAATGTACTTAAATTCACTTTTCTGGTAGTTGATAGGGTGATGCATATTATCCTACCCCACATATTTCCTTAGGGGGAACGATACTACTGTTCCAATCTCTGGGGTGTGGTGGGGGGGAATATTACAGATTCTTCTCCACATTCCACTCTTCTGCTCCTCCTGGGGAAGAACTCTGAACAACAGAGCAAAGCAATTAACAAACTGAGATGAGACAAAGATGTTTTCTCAGTTTCCTTGTCATTTATCTTTGTGTTTTTCTTAAACCTCCTCCCCTGCCACCGAGTCTTTACAATGATGATCTTAGACTGGTAAGAGTATGCGGGTTTGCATTGTACTGTGTTCTGGGTTTCAGAGTCATAATTTTGCCTAATTATCATCGAATCCATAATTATAAAGCATAAGCAACGCACCAGCTTACAGTTGTTGCTTCAGGCAAAATTGTTGTGGCAACAACCTAAGTAATCGATGGTTGACAGCAAAAAGTGTTTCTCTCTCCTGTTCTAGGAGCTGGGACTCTACTGGCTCGTTCAGCAATATGTGTAACTTTAATCTGAGACCAGGCTGAGTAACTCCAATCTGTGACAGGCCATTGTCATATCAGTGGTCAAGAATGGAAAAGAATTTAACCAAACCATACATTCACCCCGACGCTTCCATTCGATCGTGGGAAGCATCATATTTCCTCATATCTGATTGGCCTCTGCATGTCATGGAGCATGTCCTTCATTCACTCAAAGTGAATGAAGCTGGGATGTATACCCTGCCTGTAGGATGCATGCACAAGTCACATGACTGTGAGTGGAGAGGTGTAATTCTGGTACAAGGAAAGGAAAAATATTTCCAATGTTAACACTGGCTAGGTGGCATTTGCTCCAGAAGAAGTCTAAAATTGAATCAGGCATCTGGGCGAGGGCCTCTGAGTAAGGGTATGCAGAACAAGAACTGGGAATAAAAGAATTTTGAACTGAAGTTTTACAGATTCAGATTTATGCAAAACAATGAATTTCATTTTAATTTTTCCCTGGGACTTTAAGAAGAGAAGAAATTCCATGTTATTCAAAACTAAATGATCTGTTGTGATGTATACCAGTGCCATAGGTGGGACAAGGAGCCCTGGTCCCTGGGAAATAAACCAAATGCTACTGAGGGAGAACACCACCGTCAAGGGGAAAATGACTGTATGACCCCAGTATGATCTCCTACCCTGATGGAGTTGGCTGAGCTCTGGTTGATGTTGGCTTAGTCATTCATTGATCTCCAAGCTTGATGGGTTAAGAACACTCAAAGTGAAGAACATTGGTGGGGGTAGTGTAGGAAGAGAGAAGACTTATTTACATACTTCCCACATTTTTACCGTGGAATGAGGGTATCTCTTCCATCCACTGGGGAATGTTATTGGAAAATTGGAAAGCTTGGCCTCATGCCCTGCCCTTCCCTTGCTTTCGTACCCTGTCCTGCTCTTTGCTTCCTGGCCTAGTGGGAGCCAGCTCTCATACACTTCTTCTCTCTCATATGGTAAAAAGACAGAGGCATTTCACCAAGAAGCAAGGGGAGGCCTGCAGTTCACCTGCTACTTTTTTCCTTGCTCTCTTAAGCATTCTTTCCTAAGAGAAGCATGTTATTTGTCTCACTGTTTCGCATGATACTTTCTCTGACTTTCTCTTGTATTGACAAGCTGTGAAACAAGCCATGGCCCCTAGGCAGTTGGCTAGTGCGAGTGCTCAGAATTCAGTCTGCAGACCCAGAGGCCCCAGCTGCTCCTGTTCTTAAGGTCTAGAACAGAGCTTCCCAATAGAATAGAACAGAAGGTGAGCCATGTGTATCCTTTTAAGTTTCCTAATAGCCACATTAAAAAATAAAAAGATGACGTGACATTACGTTTAATAGTATATTTTATGTCATCCAGTATATTCATGCTATCATTATTTCAACATATAACCAATATAAAAATTATCAATTAAATATATTTTTTTGTATTAAATCTTTGAAATCCAGAGTGTATTTTATACTTAGAGCCCATCTCAATATGGACAAGCCACATATCAAGTGCTCACGTGACACACATGCTTAGTGGGTATTTCTCGGACACCGCAGGTCTAGAGTTCTGTTTTTGTTTCCACTGGAGGTTAGAAGATGTTGTAATTGCTTGTCAAAACAGTCCCGAGGTGCATGCTACAAAAGCATATAACAGCTGAAGTGTATTCTGTTATTTATAAAAGGGGACGTTATACTCTACCTTCCTTTTTTGTATCTGTTTTCACTTGGTTCAGCACACCAGTTATTAAAATTAAGAAGCCTAGCTTCTATTTTATTTGTATTAGGGACATTTTATCTTACCAGGCCAGTGGATCCATGGTTTTCTGCAAGATCAAGCCAACATGATTTTTGAGCTCAAGCCTTGTAAATTATAAGAGTTGATAGACAAGTGAACTTGCAGCACTATTAAGGGCATAGAGTATTTCATAACAATTGACTGGAAAAATTCCACGTACAATTCAACAGACGTAGAAATGTAAGGTCTTTCTGATTATATTTCTCATCCTTTCAACTAGCAAATTATTATTTATTAATTCATATTCTAGCTAAAGTGCAAAGCTCAGCTAAGGTGTTTATACACATAGTGCAATAAAAAAGGGACATTTTAAATCCAATAGCAAAGTTTACATACCATCGACCTTTAACTTGATATATTTGATATTGCTCAATAAAGATAATTACTTTTCAGTTGTAATGTAATGTCATACTATGTGACCATTCACAGTAATAGAGAACTTTACCTGACTACCAATAAAATAGCAAAAAAAAAAAAAATCCAATTAATGAGGTTCCAAGGTGTCATAATTATAATTAGCACACCAAAGGGATATCTCATTTGATTAAGTCATTATACAGAGAATTTAACAGCAATGCCAACTATTCTATCAGCTATTAAATGTGGATTTAAAAAAGAAGAAGAAAGGTGCTTTGAGCATGCATACATGTTTTTACTTACTTTATGGGCTCACCTAAGTTTTTAAGATACACAAGACTAATTGTATGGTTCAGTTTTAAAAGAATCTGCTAGAATGTTATGGAATCCAGCATATACACTCAATTACTTAAAATTCTGATCTCTATTATTGACCACAGATTACAATGGACATATGATCCTCTTATTTTGCTTTTGCATATCGTTACTTAATTCTATTCTAGAAATATTTGAATAAGACGTGTGCAAGGCAGGATGAAATAATCATTAAAATTATGGGCTCCATAGCCAGAACACCTACATCATTTGCTAACTCTGTAATCTTGAACTATCTGATTATCTGAATTCTTTGTTCCTTGATTTTCTTAACTGTGAAAAGGAGATAACAGTCATTAACCCCTAGCGTTGTGTGACGATTAAGATAATTAATACGTGTAAAATGATTCAGAGCCATTCTCGGTAAAGAGAAACTAGTTAGTAAAATTTTGGTGATGGTGTTTCATCAGTAACAGTGGTGGTAACAGTGGTAATAGTAACGTCCTTATCTGTAAATCTGCACGTAAAGTATTTGAATCATCTGTCAATGAGGAAAGAGTAGCTGCATTCTAGGGTGGGTGGTTTTGTGGGTTTTTTTTTGGTGTTTTTTTTGTTTCATTTTGTTTTGTTTTGTTAAAGATCTCAACTTCACTACTCCAACTTAAATTTCTTTCTTTGCCTTCTAAAAAATTCACAGTGGAAAAAATAGCTGTTATTCAAAGGAGATAAACTAAAAGATATACTGCGTATGTAGTCCCTTGTCTAAAAGACTTGCTCAATAAATACCACCTCTTATTCTTGTTATTTTACTATTGCTGTCCACCTACTTAGATATTCTCAACTCTAACCTTAGAACAACTTAGAGATCCATAAAGTTATGAACTGGCAGCTGCTTTCTTTTCCTCCACTAAAATACCTTGTCCTTTACCATGACCAATATAAATAATGGTTATTCAGTAATTAACTCGCTGTACAAACAATATTTGCTTAATACTGGCAGTCCAGCTGGGCACCGTGCCTAGTCCTGGAACTAAAAAAAACCCTCTGTTCTTCACAAGTTTACAGTCAAATGAACCAGTGGTCTCTAGAACAGGGTCTGACATTGAGGACCATGGACAAGTGGACAAAATATTCACATTTCTGGGTTTATTTTTATCTCATCCTTTCTCATGTCTATTCTGTGCATATTTTATGTAGTACAAATGTATTTATGGAGTGGGAAATGTGTTTAGAAATAAAAATATTCATGTATTAGAAGAATTTTAAATATCTACTTATGTGAGCACGTGATGTAACTTGTTATAAAGATGGACATGAAGCGAGTGCAGGAGCCAGGTACTCTGAGCGGTACGCAGAAACTTGCTTGTACACAACTCTGTACGTCATGCTTACGAGTTGAGAGTTCATTCTGTGGGCCATTGATAGTTTGTTGGAATTTAAATAATGGAGTGGCATGCTCAGATTTGAATTTTAGAAACAAAAATATAGATTTAACATTTATCTAGGGCTGACTGTGAGTCAGACACTGCTGTGTATTTCATATGCATAATGACATTAAATGTAATGTTCATGTTTTGTGAGACAGGCAGTATTTCAGGCTCTGTCTACAGATGAATAAAGAATAAAGAAGATAACTACCCTGGCCAAGTAAGGAACTAATAAATGAGTCCTTTTTTTTTGAGAGAGAGAGAGGGCACAAGTGAGTGAGGGGCAGAGACAGAGATCCCAGGAGAGGCAGAGGGAGAGAGAGAGAGATAGAGAGAGAGAGAAGCAAGGCTCACCCAAAGTGGGGCACAAGCTCACCTGATGTGGGACTCGAACTCGTGAACCATGAGATCATGACCTGAGCCAAATGAGATGTTAACGACTGCACCAAGTTCTAGGACTCAAATCTAGGTCTGATGTACTTACGAGGATACTCTCTTTGTTACAATAGCAGGATGGGGGACAAGCAAGACTGGAAACTTTAATATTCAGCTGGAAACACACCAAGAAGAGATGGTGAGTCTGTCAGTTGTGCTGAGCAAGGAAGTGGGCACCGAGATGAGGAGTCAAAGTCCACTCAGCCAACACCTAAGGAGCGCCTCCTGTGTGCCTATACCACTGCTCATTCCAGCATGATTCTTGGGTATGTTGTCCATTACAACATTCAACATCTCCCTCAAACAAAAATTATGAGATTGATTTTCACAAAAATGTCTGCATTTCTTGATAAACAGTAAGATTCCTTGTATGAGACCATTGGGATTATGTAATTTAAGAAGTTTACCTTTAAGTCTCAGGTTTCAAAAAGCTAGGGGTGCAAATTCAAGATCAGCCTCATTACTTACTATAGCCTAACATTTCTGTTTGTATTATTCTTGTGTGTTCTAAAAATGTATTCTTTAGGGCAATTAATCTTTTGTTAAAAGTCATATCAATTTGGGGGAAAGGAATATGCCACATGACATAAATGGCTACGGAACAAAAACTATAATTCAAAAACTGGCATCATGCTATTTATAAAAACGTGTGACTTTCCCTCTTTGAATTGAGATGCTTAATTATATTTTTTTAAAAAAGAGAAGAAAAACAATTAAAAAATTAAAATATTTTCTAATCACATGAAGTGCTCCAAATTTCAAACAAAATCCATCAACAAGACTCCTTAGCAAACATACCTTCTTCACATGCTGACCTCTCTTTTTTTTTTTATTGGAAGATTAATAATGTATCTTAGCAACCACACCTGGATTCAAGGCACATGGGAAAGTCTTGGCAGTATTCAAGGTCAAAATGCTCTAAGCATAGACTGAATGCCAAGAAACTATATGCCACTTTACTTCTAAATGTATTAACAAATTTCTGTAGATGGAAAGAGAGAAACAAAATTAAAAACAGGGAGGGGTGCCTGGGCAGCTCAGTCAGTTCAGCATCCGACTTCGGCTCAGGTCATGATCTCGTGGTTTGTGAGTTCAAGCCCCACGTGTGGCTCTGTGCTGACAGCTCAGAGCCTAGAGTCGGTTTCAGATTCTGTGTCTCCCTCTGTCTCTCCTGCCCCTCACCTGTTCATGCTCTGTGTCTCTCTCTCTCAAAACAAAACAAAACAAAACAAAACACATTAATTTAAAAAAAAGGGGGGGAAAGTAAGAAAAGGAAGAAAGGAAAGAAAGAAGAAATGAAAAATGATGAGTGGATAGGTAAATAACTTCAATTAGGATGAAGTCGAGTGGTCTAGTTTAAGCAAATATAATGTATGTATCCATCAAATGCTAGTGAGTACTTGGTTAACTTTTGAGCTTGTGATCATAAGTATGGGAAAATATATATATATATATATAATTATTGATTATTGATTATAAAATGAAAATGGTATTTCGTAAGTGTAAGCAAGTCTTATTAATGTCTGCACACATGCTGGAGACAATACCAACATAGCATTTTGTGGAGGTACAGAGGATGTAGATTTACCTTGTCAGGTTAGCTGTTAAGGCTCTCAAATGCCTCACTAGCAAAGTTGTAAGAATGAAGTTAGAGCAGACTGATTGGAAAACACCGACGTATGATATTGTTACTCTCATTTCTACACGTGTAGAAATTGGAGAACAACTGTGAGGGAAGACTTCTGAGTGTGGAATGAGACAGAGAATCCCTGTGGCACGATTTCCCCATGGTTGGAGACTGTTCTGTGAAGCCCAGCAAAGATTAAAGCAGTAAGACATTCTAGTGAACATTGCAGAGATGGAGTGCATGTGTTTCATTTGCCTGATGAATCCAAAGGCAGGTTAAAATTAGCAATCCAAATTTAATTATTTTGACGTAGAGAAAAAATATAAAATTAGAATATCTTGGAGCTCATTAAAATAATTATGTAATCGATTCATTTTTGACTCACAATTTTGATCATTATGTTCACATTCTGTGAGTCAAAAAATGAAATGCCTTAAAAATTTCTTACAATCAAAGTGTTTGAATAACTTTGAGAATGGATCTTAATGAAACATTAGATATTTAAGGTTGAATTACTGGCTCATATAAGACATGAATAAATGGTTTGAGTCTTGAAGGGGGAGTAACAGAACTTTATCCTTAGGCAGGAGCTCTTCAACATAAAAAGATTAATTTTTACTTTCTAGCATGATTGCAGGGGTTAAAACAGCAGGGCATAAGACTGAAAATAAACACTTCAAGGGAAAACACATACATGCAAATGTGCGCACGTGTGCACACACACATATGCACCCAGATTTAAAATCTTTCCTTTGGAGGAAACTCAAAGCAGTAAAATAATACATATACATTTTTTTCCTAATAGAAAGGGATCTTGGGGCGCCTGGGTGGCTCAGTCGGTTAAGCGTCCGACTCTGGCTCAGGTCCTGATCTCATTCACAAGTTTGAGCCTTGTGTCGGGCTCTGTGCTGACAGCTCAGAGCCTGGAGTCTGCTTCGGATTCTGTATCTCCCTCTCTCTCTGCTCCTCCCCCACTCACACTGTCTGTCTCTGTCTCTCAAAAATAATAAACATTAAAAAAAAAAAGGTATCTTAAAACTCCTTATATTTAAATTCCTTATTTTTTTTTTAAGTTTATTTATTTTGAGACAGAGAGTGTGAGAAGGGGAGGGGCAGAGAGAGAAGGAGAAAGAGAATCACAAGCATGTTCTTTGCTGTCAGCGTAGAGCCCAACATGGGGCTCGATCTCACCACCAACCGTGAGATCCTGACCTGAGCTGAAATCAAGAGTCTGGTGCTTAACCCACTGAACCACCCAGGGGCCCCTACATTCCTTATTTTGTAATAAAGACTAAAATGTAGAAAATGAACTGGAACAAAAACCCTTCTATCCTGATTCCAAGTCAAATACTATCGTTTTTGCCTCTTGTGCCATTCAGTTAAAGTACATACAAATATACCAATCATATAAGACAATAAATTAACATAAAGATTTAAGAAATTAAAGAGGGGAGAGTGATCTGAGGTGATCAGACAAGTTCTAAAGAGGAGAAGGGACTTGTGCCAGATCACAGACAATGGGGATATCAGGCAAGAACAGCAAGCACTATAGGGAACAGCAAGCAGAGAGACCAGCTCAGAGAGAATATTTCTACTCTATGTCATAGAGGGTAGTAGAGGGGACGACTCTGTTTATTTCTCCCTAACGATACCGCAGCAAAGATTTTAGTATCCCTCTCAGCCAGGTATTCCCATTAACTTCTTATATTTTTAAAGCAAGAATGAACATTTTCATGACACTTTCGTATATTTTATGTCTTTTGACTAACACAATTGCCCTATGAGATACTATTAACATTTCATCTATGAGAAAATTGAGGCTCACACATTTGAGCTGATTTATCCATAGTCATATAGCTATTTACACACAAAGAATGGTTTGAATGCAGGTCTTAGGACTCCAAGCCTTGAATTTTTCTACCATATCACAGCTAGGATTTATCCAGCCTGATACTAAAACATCTCTTGGCCCAACAGAAAACACTGGAAGAAGATGCAGGGGCAATTTGGAAAGATTGCTACCCCTTTCTGTCAAGAAGATAATTGTAACTTTAATCTGGATTTAACTTTAAGGAATTCTAGTTCAACTGTCTCATAAATCTGTTTCCCTCATGGCTACTTATGTGTCCTCAGGCTTTTTGGTTGGCAGAAAGCTCAGAGATTAATGTTCCTGGGATATCTCCAATGTCCCGCATGCATTATATGGCTCTTACTTGTACCATCTAATGCTATCTAGTCAAGGGTAAGGGAAGGATATGGTAGGATTTCACTAAGTTAAAACTAAGTACAGTTCATTGATAATGGTATTATAACTTCATGTTAGCAAAAGCCACAATATAATGTTTTTATTTTTCAGTGGAAACCAAGTCACCTGAATGTCTGCACTTTACTTCTTTGTCTGGGCCCGAGTTCACCAGAGATTTTGCAAGACTAAGATAAAATCATGTCATGTCATTAAAATCACAATAACAACAAATACAAACAAACAATTAAAATATAGTCAAGTAGATGATGTTTTATGGTGGGACAGAAAAAATAGTTTCCCTCAGGGCACCTGGGTGGCTCAGTCGATTAAGCGTCTGACTTCAGCTCAGGTCATGATCTCATGGTCCGTGAGTTCGAGCCCTGCATCGGGCTCTGTGCTGTTAGTTCAGAGCTTGGAGCTTGTTTCAGATTCTGTCTCCCGCTCTCTCTGCCCCTCCCCCACTAACTCTCTGTCTCTATCAAAAAATGAGTCAACAGTTAAAAAAAAAAAAATAGTTTCCCTTTATCCTTCTAGGTCCTTGGCTGAGACATACCTGTAATAAAAGACAAGTTCAGGCCATTGACTTCTGCACCACTAAGAGTTTCTATAGAGATTTATTCATCCTCCTCATCCTCATAGAGGAACACATCTTTCCAGGTAGATATTTCTCTTAGAAATATAAATGCCTCTCACCAAAAGGTAACTTCTACTTGTTTTCCAGAGCTTCCCCCATGTCTGCTCTTTCTTAAAGTTAACCAGGTCAAGGAAATCCTTATGACAAAGAGACATATATATTTTGTTCCCCTTCACTATACAAATTTATGAATATATTAACCAAATTGACTGCCAGGGTTGGTGGATTTTGCATTACACAAATTTAACTACTCCCCTAATTTGAGTGGTATGGCAGATCGTCGTGCTAAACAGACCCCCCTTCAGATAAAGACTCACTTCCCAGATTTGAGGGGAACAGTTTGCATTGATAGCCTCTGGCTATTAGCTTTTGGGAGTTGGCCTTAGGTTTCAAGCTAAGGTCACCATTTTGGGGATGGCCCCAGTGACCAAGAGAGGTGATGGCGGTCAAGGGCATGTTGTTTTGGAGGCATCCCCTAGGTAATAACTGAACAAGGGCCTCCACATTGTCTCCCAGGGCAGGGCTCTTCTATCAGGCAGTGTTGCTCCAAAGCTCCCCATGGGCTAGTAGAGTTTTGGCAGATCTGCAGTGCTATCTGACAGGTCCCCAGCCCTATCCTGATATCTCCCATTTCCTTTCATAGGTGTTATTCTCCAGCGTTAGGTCCCCAAAAATCCACCTAGTAAATCCTTAAGATCTAATTGGCTTTATTTAATGATCCATGAATCGGGCACCATCCCATCTAGGAAGTACAAAGTGGCTCTAAAGGGCTACAGAAAGAGAAAGGTTTTTAAAGGCAGAATTAGGAAATCATAAACAGACAAAAAGATTGTTTCAGGTGAGGCACCTTCCTCTAGGGGCAAAAGGGTCTATTAGAAATTTCCAGACTGACTAGAAAGTTCCAGACTGATTGGTTAAGACTGCAATTCTGCAGAAGGTTAAAACTGCAATTATGTTAGGTATAAAATCTTGATGGGCTTAGCTCAACTGACTCTATTTTGGACCTGTTGTTTCTTTTTTAAAATGTCACAAACTCAATGAAATCTCTGACATCTTTGGGCATACTGACTCAAGTTCCTCTGTTACACATAATCTTCATTCCATACTATACTATGCATCACAGTGTAATTGTAATTATTTGGTGTGGTTGCTGTCTCTACATCTGCCCAATGAAATAATGTTTTATTTTTTCCACTTATATCTTTGTTAGATAATACACATTTAGAAAGAGACAGTATTCTTCAGGGAAAATGTGTCATTTCAGAACACTAGTTTGCAAGAGACTAGTGGATTAAGGATGGAGATAATGTCTTAGAATTGTGATCAGTCTCAGCTGGATTATCCACCCTTATTTTACCCATATAAAGAGACGCTAATAACTGAAATGTACTGACTGTATCCTCAAATCCTAGTACAGAAATTCACACAAATATGCCATAGTCAGTGATATTTAGTACCTCTGTGGAGTGTTTAAATTGCATACCTTTCCTGAACTCTACATTTCAACATCTATTGCCTATAAAAAGGATAAGCATGCAAAAAGGGGAAATCCTACAACACAATAGAATTCTGAGAAATTATGCAAAAGAAAAGTACCACATTTTATAGAAAATTCCTAGTAAATTTACAAGTAATATATGGAAAACTAACCAATAAATCAGTTATCCTTTGTTGTAATTCAGTTTCTGAAAACTTCTAATAAGATTGATAGCTTCCTTTGATAATTATGTTGAGCTATTGTGACGTATAGTGTATATGGAAATAACTTTTGAAGTACATTTATTATATAATCCTAAATCTCTAGAAGTAAATAATAATAAAAAAAGTGTACTCATTTTTGGAGGGGGGCACTTTGTTCTTTAAATCACACTTTAATTGAAGTAGCTACTAACACACCTTCATTAGGTGTATGCCATGAAAATTGAAAGTTATTAAGTTCAAATATAATTTTGGAGAATAAAAGTGATGTCATTTACTGGATGGCAATAAAATAAAACAAAAATATGTGCATTCAAAACTTTATGTGTTTAGGAAGAAGAAGATAATTAAAAATATGCACAAAATCATTAACAATTTTTCCTATCTGAGCTATTTCTCCTTTGCTTTGCCTTGACATTTCACCAATACAGCACTATAGTAGTGGGAGAAGGAAGGCAAGGACAGTGAACCACATTCTTCCATCAGGAGTCAAGAATAAGCTGGTAGCTAGCCAAGATGCTACCTATTCATGGCATATATCCATTTTCAGAATCCAGTAGATAAAACAAGATCAAATGAACATAAATACAGGCTTGCTCGTAGACTAACATTACATAGCAAAGCTGAGTGGGGTCAGAATTCACAGTCAGGAGTGAGGCAAATAAAGGAAGGAAGCACAGGTTTCCAGTGTAGTCAAACGGACACATGATCGAGGATGCAGAGTAGAAACCTAAGTTTGAGGAACAGGTTAGAGATGGGCTGAAGTTGAAGACAGCATCCATAGAAAGAGCAAATGAAACCCTGGAGTATGAAGACTATACTGCTATGATTTCTGTTGACCCATACATTTCCATCCCTAGTTTTTAAATTCATAGACCATAGCTTCAAAGCAATGCCTAATATGTAAAGGGGATTGTATTATTTGCTGCATTCATCAAAATGTTCGCATTCCTTTTATGATAAGGCATGTTATTATTATCCTTTTACATATAATTTTATAATAAGAGTAATCAGCAAATATTAACATGTTTTTTGAATTTCTTTGAAAACAAAAAATGATATACATCAGGACATACCCACTGACCTGATTCAATTATGCCTGAATGAGTACAATATGGAAGATCTAATTCAAAGTTAGGGTCTTAGCCATTCTAGAACTATGTTGCCTTTGTCGTATCAGAACATAGCTTCATCCAAATTCCCTAAGACTGTAATATTTTAATTTTAAAAAAAAATTTTTTTAATGTTTATTTATTTTTGAGACAGAGAGAGACAGAGCATGAACAGGGGAGGAGCAGAGAGAGAGGGAGACACAGAATCTGAAACAGGCTCCAGGCTCTGAGCTGTCAGCACAGAGCCCGACGCGGGGCTTGAACTCACGGACCGTGAGATCATGACCTGAGCCGAAGTAGGGCGCTTAACCGACTGAGCCACCCAGGCGCCCCTGTAATATTTTAATTTTGATAAGAACTGTATCCAGACATTTTTAAGAAGGCTTCCTTTTAAGAGTATATTCTTTCACCTATTGCGATGTAGCTTTTGATTAAAAAAATACATGGGTGTTATGAGAGAAAACAGCACTGCTAAATTTATCATCAGACTCCTGTTCAAAATTTGTAAAAAGAAATCAGTAGGGTTATTTGTATTGCCTCTCTCTTTCTGAAGCACTCTTGTTGGTTGATGAAACTCCTGACTAGGTGAGTTTGAGCCAGGGGGGCTTGAGGAGAATCCTTACTCTGTCATTCTTTTCTTTACGACTTTGGACCAATTGCTTTCTCTTTCTGTATATATATTTTTTTGTTTTGTTTCCATTTGTAAACCAAGATGACACATTCCATCTTTCTCCTTCATTGGGATTTGGGAGTATTAAAGCATTGACTGATTAAGGCATCTAAGAACTGATTTTTATTTTTCACCCTCGACAGGTAACTTATGAAAGCAATGCACCATATATTAGAGTTAGGATGACTGATTTATATTGTATTATATGGATGTGTATCCATAGTATCACAAGTCACCAAAAGTGGCTACATGTGGTTTATGATACTTAATTTTGTATAAAAAAATGTATAAATGTGTTTTGCTTTATTCTCCATTTGTTTTTAATTATAAATTAACATACTTTTCTTTAAATTATTAATATTAACAAGTACATACAATTCAATTCAAGATTTTAAATTCCTCAAGTATTACTTCAGTGAAAAGAAAAGAAAAGAAAAAGAAAGAGAAAAAGAAAAAGAAAAGACTAATCTAATACAAATCTTCTAAGGTTAGTGATATTTAACTATGAGAGTTACTCAAATTTCTATTGGTTTTTTTCCTAAAATGTTTTTAAATTCCCTCCTGTAGACCATGTTGTGCGTTTTTTATTGAAAGATAGAACTTTGATACATTGTACACTTTAAACTTATAGTGTTATGTGTAAATTACATCTCAATAAAGCTGGAAAAAATGAATAAAACTACCAGATACAATCATTCATTCACCAACCAAATAGTCAAAGATACTACCCAGTGTTACTTCCAGGAAAGGGTAACTGATATATAGGAAGAGGTAGAGATGACAGAGATAGATGATAGAGATAGATAGAAAGAGATAGAGGTAGAGATAGAGATAGAGGTAGAGATAGAGATAGAGATAGAGATGCAGATACAGATACAGATACAAATAGGGATGACAGAGATACATGATAGAGATAGATAGATAGATAGATAGATGATAGAGATAGAGAGAGATGATAGAGATAGAGATGGAGATGATAGAGATAGAGATGGAGATGAAGATGGAGATAGGGATGGAGATAGAGATGGAGATAGGAATGATAGAGATAACATGATAGAGATAGATAGATAGATGATAGATAGATAGATAGATAGATAGATAGAGATGATAGAGATAGATATAAAGATGGAGATAGGGATGGAGATAGGAATAACAGAGATAAAATGATAGAGATAGATAGAGATGGAGATAGAGATAGAGATGATAGAGATGGAGATAGAGATGGAGATAGGAATGATAGAGATAGAGAGAGATAAAGAGAGAGATAGAGATGGAGATGGAGACAGGAATGATAGAGATGGAGATAGAGATGGAGATAGGAATGACAGAGATAACATGATAGAGATAGATAGATAGATAGATAGATAGATAGATAGATAGAGATGGAGATGGAGACGATAGAGATAGATATAAAGAGGAGATAGGGATGGAGATAGGAATAACAGAGATAAAATGATAGAGATAGATAGAGATGGAGATAGAGACGGAGATAGGAATGACAGAGATAACATGATACAGATAGATAGATTAGATAGATAGATAGAGATGGAGATGGAGATGATAGAGATAGATATAAAGAGGAGATAGGGATGGAGATAGGAATAACAGAGATAAAATGATAGAGATAGATAGAGATGGAGATAGAGATAGAGATAGAGATGCAGATACAGATACAGATACAGATAGGGATGACAGAGATACATGATAGAGATAGATAGATGATAGAGATAGAGATAGAGATGATAGAGATAGAGATGATAGAGATAGAGATGAAGATAGAGATGGAGATAGGGGTGAGATAGGAATGATAGAGACAAAATGATAGAGATAGATAGATAGAGATAGAGATGGAGATGGAGATGGAGATGGAGATGGAGATAGAGATGATAGAGATAGAGACAGAGATAAAAATGGAGATAAGGATGGAGATAGAGATGGAGATAGGAATGATAGAGATAATGATAGAGATAGATAGATGATTGATAGATAGAGATGATAGAGATAGATATAAAGATGGAGATAGGGATGGAGATAGGAATAACAGAGATAAAATGATAGAGATAGATAGAAATGGAGATAGAGATAGAGATGATAGAGATGGAGATAGAGATGGAGATAGGAATGATAGAGATGGAGATAGAGAATTACCATCAGACTCCACAGCTTTAAAGGTTCAGTCCCATTAGAATGCCCTCACTTCATAGGCCAGTAGCAAGTCCCCACATTTCTGTCCTGCTTGGCTACAAAGTCGGGGACATCACCACCATGTTCAGTAGTTTGCTATAATGACTCATAAAGCTCAGGCAAATGCTATATTTATGCTTATAGCTCACCACAATAGATATAAATGCACAGCCAGATTAAAGGTACATGGGAAGGAGCATCTGGGTGGCTCAGTTGGTTGCGTATGTGACTCTTCATATCACCACAGGTCACAATCTCTCAGTTGTGAGATCCAAGCCCCGCCTCAGGCTCCCCACTGAGCATGGAGCCTGCTTGGGATTCTCTCTTCTTCTTGCTCTGCCCTTCCCCTGCTCTCTCTCTTCTCTTTCTCTGTCTCTCTCTCTCTCTCTCAAAATAAACAAACATTAAAAAAGAGGTACAAAGGAAGACATCCAGAGGGCCTCAAGTACGGAAGTATCTGTCCCTATGGAGTTGGAGGTGCCTACCTCCAGGAATGCGGATATATTTTCCAATTCAGAAGCACCCTAAACCGTGTAATTTGAGGGTTTTTTATTGCAAGTTTCATTACATAGGTATGGTTTTAGCCATTACATAGGCATGATTCACTTAGAGATCTAGCTACTCTCCCTTCCTAGGAATGATGGTGTGGGGCTAGAAGTACTAAACTTCGAATCAAGTCTTGGTTTTTCTTGGGGCAAGCCCTCATCGTGAAGCTGTATGAGGGACCCACCAAGGGTAATCTCATTAGAACAAAAGATATTCCTATCACCTTTATCACTCAGGAAATTCAGAGGTTTAAAAGCTTCAAGGGTTCCAGGAACCAGGGATAAAAATCAAATATCTTTCCTATACACCACAGATGACAAGGAACTTTATGCTGTGGAGATAGAAAGAAAGTGGGTGATGGGGCACCTGGCTGGCTCAGTTTATAGAGTATGCAACTCTTGACCTTGGGGTTGTAAGTTCAAACCCCACATTGGGTGTAAAGATTACTTAAAAATAAAATTGAAAGAAAGAAAGGAAGGAAGGAAGGAAGAAAAGAAAGAGAGAAAGAAAAGAAAGGAGGAAGGAAGAAAAGAAAGAAAGGGGATGTTTGGCATCCACAAGGATTCAAGTTCTAATCCCACTCCTTACTAGCTATTTGATCGTGGGCAGAAATTTTAACTATTTAGTACTCAGTTTCCTCATTCATTACAAAAAGAATAAGCAGAGTTAAATAATATATGGTATGTGAAACATAGAGCACAGAGCTGGTACATGGCTAACACTCACTAAGAGTTATTACTTGAATCAGAGGTCTGCAAACTTCTGCTTTACATGAACAGAGATTTTATGCTTTATAGCTCAGCAAGTTTCTACAGCAACTATTGAACACTGCCATTGCAGAGAGAAAGCACTCATAGATAAAATATAAACAAACATGCCTGTGTTCCAATAAAACTTTATTTATAAGAATAAACAACAGCCCACATTTGGCTTGTAGGCATTAAATTGCCCAGAACCCTGATTTACATGATGCAAATTCAGAATTATAATAATTTGATATTGTGTATCAACTCTAAATTTACAAATTGACCACATAGAATGCACTTTACTAAAAGAATTGTGCATTTTTTCATGAACTGTGGTGCTGATATTTTGGGTGGCATTTTGCTTCTTCCAAAGACATGTTAAAAACCACGAAATTTCTAGAAAAAAAAAGCATAGGCAGTAATTTCTCTGACATTGGCTGTAGCAAGGGAAACAAAAGTGAAAATAAACCACTAGGACTACATGGGGCGCCTGGGTGGCTCAGTTGGTTGAGCGTCCAACTTCAGCTCAGGTCAGGATCTCACAGTTTGTGAGTTTGAGCCCCGCATGGGGCTCTGTGCTGACAGCTCAGAGCCTGGAGCCTGTTTCAGATTCTGTGTCTCCCTCTCTCTGCCCCTTCCCGCTCATGCTCTGTCTCTCTCTGTCTCTCAAAAATGAATAAACGTTAAAAAAAAATTTTTTAAACCTACTAGGACTACATCAAAATAAAACATTTCTGCACAGTGAAGGAAACAATGAATAAAGCTAAAGGCAACCTACAGAATGAAAGAAGATATTTGCAAAAGATATATCTAATAAGGGTTAGTGTCCAATATATATGTAAAGAACTTATAAAACAACATCCAAAAAAACAAATAATCCAATTAAAAAGTGTCAGAAGACATGAACAGACATTTCTTCAAAGACATCCAGATGGCCAACAGGCACATGAAAAAGTGCTCATTATCACTCATCATCAGGGAAATTCAAATCAAAACTACATTCAGATATCACCTCACACCTGTCAGAATGGCTAAAAGCAAAAACACAAAAACAACAGGTATTGGCGAGGATGTGGAGAAAAGGAAACCCTCTTGCACTGCTGGTGGGAAAGCAAAGTGGTGCAGTCCATCGGGGAAAACAGTATGGAGTCCTCAGAAAGTTAAAAATAGAATTACTCTATGATCTAGTAATTGTACTACTGGGTATTTACCCAAAGAATACACACATACTAATTCAAAGGGATACATGCACTACAATGTTTATAGCAGCATTGTCTACAATAGCCCAGGCATGGAAGCAGCCCAAGTGTCTAGCAATTGATAAATGTATAAAGAAGTTGTGGTATACATATATACAATGGAATGTTATTCAGGAAAAAAAAAAAGAATGAAATCTTGCCATTTGCAACTGCATGGATGGAGCTAGTGAATCTAATGCTAAGTGAAATAAGTCAGAGAAAGACAAATACCATATGATTTCAGTCATATGTGGAATTTAAGAAACAGAACAAATGAACAAAGGGGAAAAAGAGAGAGAGAGAGAGAGAGAGAGAGGCAAACCAAGAAGAAACTTAACTATAGAGAACAAACCTGATGGTTACCACAGGGGAGGTGTGCAGGAGAATGAGTAAAATAGGTTATGAGGATTAAGGAGTGCACTTGTGATGAGTGCTGGGTGATTAAAATAAAAACTTAAATATATATATATATATATATATATATATATATATATATATATATGTTTAAGTTCTAACCTGCAATACCTAAGAATGTAACTTTATGTGGAAATGAATTGCTTACAGAGATAATCAAGTTAAATAAAGTTATTAGGATGGGATCTAATCTAATACAGCCAGTGTGCTTATAAGAAGGGGAAATCTGGATGTAAGATAATCAGAGAGGGAAGTTGACTTGGAACAGATCTTTCCCTACTGCCCCCAGAGAGAGCATGGCCTTGCCAATACCTTGAGTTTAGACTTCTGGGTTTGCAGAACTCTGGGACTATGCTTTTCTGTTATCTTAAGCCACTAGTTTGCTGCACTCTAGGAAATCAACACAGACTTTGGTGCTGGGAAGTGGGGTGCTGCTGTAACAAATATCTTACAGATATACACATGTCTTTGGAAATTGTTAATGGCAAAAACTGGAAGAGTTTTGAGATGCATGACAGAAAAAAAATAGACTGCCTTGAAGACACTGCCGTTAGAAGGAAGGACACTGAAGGAGGCAGCAGTGAAAAATCACCGATTTGCAGTTTAGAGGCAGGATGATGGTAATTGAGAGGACATTCCAATGTGCAATCTCCAAGCCTTCATTTATTTTAAGAATGCCTAAAATACCCCTTTGCTGGGTATTTTTTTATGAGGCAGAATATCTGCTGAAGCAACTCCCTCCGCAGGAGCAACTTAATCTGATACATCGTGTCAAAGTCTTGGACCCCACCTAGAGTACATTTTCCACTTCCCAGGAAGAAGTGTCTTCTCGCCAGAAGTGTCCCTTCTGACTCATGGTATAAGATTTTATTCAGCTTGTCAAAGGAACTAATGGAGGCAAAGGTCAAAAATTCAGAGCTCCTTAGATAAAAACTGACAACTATTACAAAAAGAGGCAACACCATCCTAGTTAATCAGGTATGTCTACTTTCTTTGTTCAACAATTACTGAGTGTCTATTACGAACTAAGCCTGCATTAAGCGAAGTGAGCCAGCCTGCCATGATTTATGTGCGGTAAATGTCAAACTAGTAATACCAGACAGCTACAGTAGTAGCAACTAGTGGAATCAAGAGAAACAGACTCATAAATACAGAGAACACACTTTTGGTTGACAGAGGAGGCGGGGAGGAGTAGGGGGGGATGTCAGGGAGGTGGGGAGGTGAGGGGGGGTGGGGGTGAAATAGGTGAAGGAGGTAAAGAGGTACAAACTTGCAGTTATAAAGTAACTAAGTCTTGGAGATAAAAAGTACAGCATGGGGGCGGGAGCGGTGCCTGGGTGGCTCAGTCGGTTAAGCGTCTGACTTTGGCTCAGGATATAATCTCAGGGTTCGTGGGTACAAGCCCCGCATCGGGCTCTGTGCTGACAGCTCAGAGCCTGGAGCTTGCTTGGGATTCTGTGTCTCCCTCTCTCTGCCCCTTCCCCGCCCATGCTCTGTCTCTATAAATTAATTAATTAATTAATTAATTAATTAAAAAACATTAAAAAACTTAAAAAAAAAAGTACAGCGTAGGGAATATAGCCAATAATATTGTCATACCATTGTCTAATGACAGGTGGTAATTATACTTATCTTGGTGAACATTTCATAATTGTCATATCACTATCTTGTACACCTGAAGCTAATATAATATTATATGTTAACTACTAAAAAGAAGCATTATTAGAGTCCATGACATTGAACTTGAGACTTAAAATATGCAAGAAAAAAAAACCTGAGAAGAGTTAGCCAGAGTATCTCCCAAGTTATATCTCACAAGGGTTTTTCAAGAAATAATCCTGGAATAGGTAACAAATCCATCAGGGGAAGCCAGTGTGGTGGTTTCAGGGATATTTGAGCAGAAGGGGGTTCTTAAAATATCCTGTTAATAATATGGACTCTTGTGGCTACCAACTGTGGGTCATGTTATAAAATAAAAACAAACTTAAGAGCAGAATAGCAAGAAAAAGATTAGTAAAGAAAGCATAGATGGTTAATTAAGTAGATTAAAATTTTTAAAAATTGAGAAAAGAAATGAAGTGCTAAGAAAATAGAATATTCTAAATGAGGATTTTAATAATTAAAGAATTAACATAAAAGGGAGCTAAATTCAAGGTTTTTTTTAGAAGAATTAGAATACAACATCAAATGAGTCAAATAGAAGGAACAGTAAAGAGGGGGGAAAGCAGGTATAGAATTAGCAAACATTTTTAAAAATTTATTTATTTGGAGACAGAGAGTGTGCGCAAGTGGGAGAGGGGCAGAGAGAGAGAGAGAGAGAGAGAGAGAGAGAGAATCCCAGGCAGGCTCCCCACTGTCAGCACAGAGCCCTATGTGGGGCTCGAACTCATGAACCCTGAGATCATGACCTCAGCTGAAGTCAGATGCTTAACCAGTCAAGCCACCCAGGCACCCCTAGAATTAGCAAACATTTTTTTAAAGAGATTCAGAGTAAAATACTTCTACAAGGTATAAAAGAGAAAAAAATTTTTTTAAGTCAAATGCTGACGATAGAGTATAAGATGAAGTTTGAAGACAAGAGATACTGCAGGAATCAAAGTAAGAATGGCAATATTCCAGAGGAGAAAGAAAACCCACCACTCTGGCAGGCCAATTACATTTTGCTAATAAACGGTTGATTAAACAGATGTCTGGATCTTCAGATGTATCCCCTAAATTTGTTTTCTTTTCTGGTTGGCAAGGGCCGAACGGCAAAGCCTTTTTTTTCCTCTCACCTTAGGTGTGCAACAATAGGACAGTCTGTGGTTTGAGCCTAACGTTTAATACCTGCTAGTGAGGTTAAAGCCCCCGGAGGAAGGATGGCGAGGAGCATCCGCAGCAAAGCCTAGTAAACCTGGAGCTCTCTGGCCTAGGACATGCTCTGCTGCCGAATTTATTACGCAAGGAGGAAATAAATTTAAATTCAAAGTATTGTTTTATTTGTTCCAATAAGCAACATGCCTTTTCCTGAAGGAGCCGTATCTCTTTTCTAATGACAATTTGGCATTTATTAATATATCATTATGATTAATTTCACAGTCTTACTCTTACTTCGGCTTCTTGCTGGGATATAAAAATCTCATATTCTTACACGAACTGCTGCTTGGACTGGACAGGATAACAAATACAGGTTTCACTTTTCCCCATGTTTCAATCTTCATAAAATTCAAATTCTCTATATTCGAGAAGATGCTTCTTAAAATCCATCACTATTTGGTAGTCTCTACTGATTTGGAATGATCAAGTAAATATCCAGCCTGTTCCTGTTTGAATTACAATTGGAAAGTGTAATGTGGCTACTAAGCGTCACCTGTGCTTGGAAATTGGGAATGAATGGCTGGCAGAGGAGTCTTACAAGTACCCTGTATGTGCAGGATCATAGTGCAAAGCTATGATTAAGAGAGGCAGAGGCAGCCCAGACTCTCAAAGGCATATGTCTGGGGTAGAAGAATAATCCTTCTGGGCAGTGTTTCAACTTATAGCCTGCAGAATGCTTGAGTCATCTCTGGGCTCAGGTAAGAAAAAAAAATGAATTTTTTTCAAAAAGCAGATTTTAACAATCTAATTTTCCCGATTTCCTACTTTGGCAAAAAGTTCTACATCAGGCATTGAAGAGGTAATTAAAGTCAAGATGTTCAGGAAATTAACTTTGATAGCATTAGAAGGGAAGATATAATGCTCCAGAGTATGTTGTGTTTAGTATATCATGCTTAATACGATTTTGAGGGGAAAAATTGAAAAATGGAGTGTAACAGAGAGAGCATACTGTTCTGTATCAGCTTGGCATTGTTAACGCACTTACCTGAAATGGTAAAGCACCCTTACCTGTATATTAATAGTACATCATTCAACTACAGGCATTCTCCAGATTGGCCCTATGTCTTAACTGAGTCATGAAGGACATATGCATTTATAATGAAATATAAAGGTTTTTTTTTACCTCAAAGAAAGATCTGGATTAATTTCACTTTTTCAATGGTTGTAAATAAACAAATAGCATAATGTTTGCCATCTTAGCCATTTTCAAGTGCATAGCTCAGTAGTGTTAACTATATTCACATTATTGAGGAACACATCTCTAGAACTTTTTCATCTTGCAAATGTGAAAGATGAAAGACAGTGCAGAAACTTGGACTCTTACAGGCCGATGACAAAATGGCAAATGGCCCATGAAAAAATGAGTATAAATCCATTTATACTCTTCAAAGAGGTAAATGTCTTCAAAGAACTAAAGTTTAAAATATATTTCTAGCAGTGCCTGGGTGGCTCAGTTGGTTAAGCGTCTGACTTCAGCTCGGGTCGTGATCCCATGGTTTATAAATTTGAGGCCCTCATTAGACTCTCTGCTGTCAGCACAGAGCCAGCTTCAAATCCTCTGCCCTCCTCTCTCTCTGCTCCTCCCCTACTCGTGCTGTCTCTCCCTCTCAAAAATAAATCAACATTTAAATAAAATAAAATAAAATAAAATAAAATAAAATAAAATAAAATAAAAGTAAAGTAAAATAAAATAAAATAAAATTCTATCTTGAGGTTAAAACCTTTCTAATTTTCTATCCTGAGCTTAAAAACTTCCTAATTTTTAAATATTAATCTATAATAAATAGTTATTATATAGTTGTGTGTGTGTATATATATATATATGTATGTATGTATATGTATATGTATATGTATATATGTATATGTAATAGCATTTACCACTGAGCTAGAAACATCTTGTTCATATAAATCCTGGAAGTGCTTAAATGCATGGGATTCAAATATGGTCCCCATACAATATCAAGCTTTGACAATTGTGGCCATATGGTGTTCATGTCCCCCTTTTCCTGAGAACATCCTGATCTTTTAACAAATATGTCTCCTTCGTTGTGTATTTACCTCCTTTGGCAATATGGTAAATCTAAACAACTGTTTCCAACTCCAAGAGCGTTTGGCAGGAGGTCTATTCTCTTCCCATCCAAGTACAGATATGGGGCAGATGCGTACCAATTGGAAACTTCTCTTTTTTAGAATGACCCTGACTAGATGCTAGCTGCCAGGTTTCTACTTTTTGGCTCCTGGAAACATTCCATCCACTCCCTGAGCCTAGTTATCATCCTTCCAGTAAATAACCTTTTATTTAGTTTATCAAGAGTTTTCTGGTTTCGTTTTTTTAACGTTTATTTTATTTTTGAGAGAAAGAGCATGAGTGAGGAAGGGGCAGAGAGAGAGAGAGAGGGGAAAGAAGATCCAAAGCGGGCTCTGCACTGACAGAGCGAGCCTGATGCAGGGCTCAAACTCACAAAACCTGAGATCATGACCTGAGCTGAAGTCTCGGACACTCAACCGACTGAGCCACCCAGGTGCCCCAAGAGTTTTCTTATTTATTTGTTTAATGTTTATTTATTTCTTTTTAATGTTTATTTATTTTTTTAATGTATATTTATTTCTGATATAGAGCATGAGTGGGGGAGGGGCAGAGAAAGAGGGAGACACAGAATCAGAAGCAGGCTGTTCGCTCTGAGCTGTCAGCACAGAGCCTGACGCAGGGCTCGAACACACAAACCATGAGATCATGACCTGAGCCGAAGTCGGTCACTCAACCGACTGAGCCACCCAGGCGCCCCAATGTTTATTTATTTTTGAGAGAGAGAGAGAGCATGAGCAGAGGAGGGGCAGAGAGAGCAGGGCTCTCTGAGCCGTCAGCACAAACCCTACGCAGTGCTCGAACCCACGAACCGTGAGATCATGACCTGAGCCGAAGTAGGACAGTTAACCGACTGAGCCACCCAGGTGCCTGAGTTTTCTTATTTTTAATTGCTAGTATACCAGAAACTAGCTGATAGATTTACCAAACAGCTATATAACCTTGAGGAAATTACATCCTTTCTAAGGATGATAATAATATCTGCCTTAGAAGGTTGTTGAGAAAATTAAAGGAGGTAAACTGCTTAGCACATAGCTAGCCATTTTGCTATCCTTATTGTTGCTGCTATATGGAGTGCATAATCAAAAGACAGCACAAAAACATGGGTGCCTTTCCTGTGGCTCTCGGGCATTCATACGAAAGCCAACAGACTGAAGGGATGTAACATAGGGGTTTTCTCTCATATATCCAACAGCCACCTTTAAAATCAATTTTCAAGCATAAAACCTGACCTCGGTTTAGAAATAAATGGAATTATTTTCAGTAATTGCTTCTAAGCCTTCCTTCCTAATGCCAGCTCTCACTCACCGATGATCTTTAGTGGTTTTGCTTATTTCGGAATCCCCATAAAATTCATTCAAATAAAATTCTCCAGGGCATCAAAATTGTTGTAGTGGACTGGACTTCCCTGACAATGAGTTATCAGTCACAAAGTACTTTCTCCAGCTGCATAGATATGAGGGGAAGAACACCTTATTTATTCTCCCCAGTTGAGCAACTAGCCCAGGCAGGGGCCAGAGAAAGCAGAGTAAGTGATAAGTGGCTGGATATATGATACGATTATTAATAACCTGATTGATCAACCTTTTCTGACAATCTCTTGCCCTAAGTAGTAAATTCCCCAGTGAAAGCAAAACATGTGAACTCAATCTAAAAAAACAACAAAATGTTACTTCACCCACTCTACACATTTTTGCCCTTTGATCTTATGGTCCCTTTCATGTGCTGTTTGATTCCAGTGGACAATTCAAATATATGTGGATGGATTTTTTTTTCCCCATAGAAGTAATTAGGTTGTTTGAGATAGTACAAGCTGAGGAGTACATACTGATTAAAGGCTTCTGCTTCCAGTTATAGAGAGCCGACCTTAAATCTCCTCTCCTCCCTATGGTGCAAACTGTACATAATTGGGAATATTTTGTACCAGAACCAGAGAAGGCATTTGTACGCAGGGTTTTTGCTACACGGAGCTCATGGAACCAGGCCCACTTTCAAGGTTTATCTGCAAGAAGAAGAAGTCACTTGGGCACTCACAATGCTTCACCATCGCACTGGTAGCTGGGATACGACTGCACAAGAGAGTGGTCTTTTGCCTGGCGATCTTAATACAATATCTGTAAATTCAGACAGACGTAGTTTTGGATGGCTATTTTACCTTCTGAAATGTCCTCAGACAAGAGATCTTTTTATTATTCATAGAGATCAATAGCTTATATTCACAATCTGTTTTGTCGTTATGATTCAGAATCAAACCTTGTTCGCTGCATGTTTCCTTGAAAACTGACAAGTTTGGGGAAGAGAGGAAGGGAAGGTAATCGTTAAAAAGGCACAAAAGGGGTGACTGGGTGGCTCAGGCAGTTAAGTGTCCCACTCTTGATATTGACTAAGGTTATGATCTCACAGAGGGATGAGATCGAGCCCCATGTCAGGCTCTGCACTGACAATATGGAGCCTTCTTGGGATTCTCTTTCTCCCTTTCTCTCTCTGCTCCCCCACCCCCAGCCTCTCTCTCTCAAAATAAATAAATAAACATTTAATTTTTTTAATGTTTATTTATTTTAGAGACAGAGAGACAGAGCATGAGCAGGGGAGGGGCAGAGAGAGCCGGAGACAGAATCCGAAGCAGGCTCTGGGCTCTGAGCTGTCAGCACAGAGCCTGACGTGGGGCTCAAACCCACAAACCATGAGATAATGACCTGAGCTGAAGTCGGACACTCAACCGACTGAGCCACCCAGGTGCCCCAATAGATAAACATTTAAAAGAAGGAAGAAAAAAACCTGTATGAATTAGTTCCCTGTCATATTTTCATCACTATTCTTGGCTTCGTGTCTGTATGGATTTCACTTAAGAACATGGGGTAAAACGGGCCTGGCTGTTTTTGCAGCTATTGACTTTAACTGGCATAGCCTTTTCATCAAGTCCAAAGGGAATGCATCACTTTGGAGGTATCAGCTTGAGTTGGAAGGTTTACAAATAGCCTTCATCTTTCTGCATAAAGATTCAGGCAGTGCTATTTTCTGCAACATACCAAACAGTACAGTTGCCACTTATCTATTTGAGGTGCTCCCAACAAATCAAACTAGATAAGTAAATGCTCAGGAAAATGCTCAGTATTATCACAGGAAAAATACTAACAGTGGCCTGTGAAATGGAGACACAAGGCAAAACACGTTAAATGTGGAAATGCACATACTATGGTAACTGACACACAGTTCCATAAATGTTAGGTAAAATCATAATAACACATATTATTAGTTAATTTTTATTCTCTTAAAGTAGATCTGACTAATCATCTCTTACAGTTCCAATTACCTCCTTTATGATGATAAATCTCAAATGCATCACGAACCCAAATCTCTGAACTGAGTTCCAGGTGTAAGCAACTGATCGATTGAATCCAATATTTCCTTCAGTGTACCTCCAGCCCGTCATACCCAGTATTTTTTATCTTGGCTTATCAAGTTTGGAAACCTAGGAAGCCTTAGATTCCTTACTCATTCTTCACTGCCTGTGATTGAGTCACTGAGTCATTCGATTTCAGCTCCAACATCTCTTTAATTCATCACTTCCTGTTCTCTACACTTCCCATGTCCTTTTCTTGCTCACATGCACATTTTTCTCAAAGGAATTATTGCAAGATCTTTGGCACTCTTCCGTTGGTTATCTTTAAATTATAACACATAGCATGTATATATATATATATATATACATTCATATATGACATAATTATACATATATGTAACTATAACGTTACATATAATAAATATAACAATATATAATATATCATGTATATAACATATGTAACAAATATATATATGAACTAGGATTAGCTACATAATTTGTGGGGCCCTGTACAAAGTTAAAATGAGAGAACCCTTCTTCAAATCTGGAAAAAAAAAGTACTGTGAAAGGGACTAAATGTGTAAAATATTCTTTTTTTCCAGTCTCTCTGTCTCTTTGTTTTATTTTCCACCTTCATGGTGTTTTTTATTTGTTATTTAAAGTAACAGTCCCTCCAGGGGCCCCTGGCTGGCCCCATCAGTTCAGCAGTTAAAGAGTTAAGCTACCCACTCTTGTGTGACCGAGCCCCTGGTCAGTGCAGAGCCTGCTAGGGATTCTCTCTCTCCCTCCCTCCCTGCCCCTCCCCCACTGGTGCACATGCTTTCTTTCTCTCACAAAATAAATGAATAAACTTAAGTAAATAAATAAACTCGCACTCCCTCCAGCGTGGGGATATTCACAAGGTGAGTGGAGAACCTCACAGGCGCCCAGGGCCAGGCCCATGATTCTCCATGCGGCACTCTCAAGGCCCAGCAGCATCTGAAATACCCTCACACCAGCTGCCAGATGTGTGCACTGAGATCTGGCAGGGCTGGGGAGTCAATCGCTCCCTCAACACACGGCAGACCAGTGCCCCCAAAAGAGGGCACGTCTTCGTGTGGGGATGTTATCTGTACCCAGATAAAGATTGAGCGGCACACTCTTTCCCTACCCAATCACCCCTGGAAGGAGCAATAACTCATGATAAAAATATTCTTAGAGAATTCCAAATTTTCTCTCTAAATAAAATATATTGCAGTGATTAATTATATAAACTTTGGGGTCACAGAGCTTTGCCTGCCACCAGCTTTATGATCTTGGATAAATTTATTAAATTCTCCAACCCTCTAATTATCCCAGATGAGTCTGCAAAATGAGATAATAATAATACCAACTTTATAGGATTTTTCATAAGGGCTAAATGAGACTATCATGTAAATTGCTTGCTTGATGTTAGCTCTAACTGATATAAAATAGTCTACCTTATCCTATTTATTGTTTTCTTCTATGAATCCTAAATTATCTCTTATTAATATTTCCACTATTGATTTGTTAGCATTTTCCTATTATAATGTTGCCCATCTCTTTATTTTTAACTTTTCTTGTATCATTTTTTTTGTAGTGTGGCTTGAGAAAATAGCATGTAGTTATTTTTTTTAAAGCATGGGAGACTTTCATGGGGAAATTTAACCAAACTTACTGAGTTTAGTGATACACTAACTATGACCATATGTTTTTACTATTACTTTTCTTCTTCCTACTTCAGAGTTTTGCTCTTGGTTAATTCCTTTTTACTACTTTGGTTTGGAAATTATACATCCTTACAATTATTCTATCGGTTTCCCTTAAATATGTAATAAACGTCTATTAACAGATGCAGATTTCTATCTACGCCAACACTTAAACAAAACAAAGCCCTTAGTCGTTTTCTCTTACTAACTCCACCTTTGCTTCCATGTTTCTTAAATTTGAGTATCACTGTTCCCTATATGTCATTTCTTCTCTTTTTGACACTTTTGGCTCCTTTGCAGTGCATGCTCCATTTTTGTGTGTCCATGTGTGTGTGTGTGTGTGTGTGTGTGTAAATTTTATGAGTCATTACATGTCTGAAAAATGCATTTATTTTCCCCTCCAATTGAATGCTATCATAGCTATGCACCATTCTGATTTTTCTTCCTATCTTTGCAAACACTGCCCTACTGTTTTCCCCATTCGATGTTGCAAGTCCGAAATCTAAGGCTGTCTAAGTATCATTCATTGTAGGTAAACACTTTTCATTTCAGGTTTTATCTTTTCTTTTTGGAAACTTTAAAGATTTTATTTTCATCTTAATTGAGATTCAGAATTTTCACCAGAATAAGTTTAGATGTGTCTGTTTCACTTTTGCTCAGCCTCTAGCAGACTCTTTTAATCTGAGACTGAAGCCTTTATGAAGAAACCAGAATACCAAGCATCAATAGAGTAATGTCAAAAAAAATAAGAGTCTTCCCTAAATATGGTAGTGGGTGTCTAGTCAGCAGTAATTAAAACTCCACAGCCTTGTCCCCACTTTTCTGCCTTAACAAATGCTTCTTAATTATTCATGGTGCTTCAAGCACATTCGGGCATATTGTGCTATGAAGCAAATAAGAACATTATTATTTACAGCTATTAATTTCCATCAAATACTTTCCCTTGGGGGTAAGTTGAGGCTTCTCTTGTTCAGTGCTCTCATTCTGTGTTGGACATCTCTCAGAGGCTAACTAGCCAGGGAACACTCAATGACACATCACTCCCCTTTATTATTCGGACACAATTTTGGGGCGCCTGGGAGGCTCAGTCGGTTAGGCGTCCGACTTCGGCTCAGGTCATGGTCTCCTGGTTTGTGGGTTCGAGCCCCTCGTCGGGCTCTGTGCTGACAGCTCAGAGCCTGGAGCCTGCTTTGGATTCTGTGTCTCCCTCTCCCTCTGCTCCTCTCCCAGTCATGCTCTGTCTTCCTCTCTCTCAAAAATAAATAAACGTTAAAAAAATTTTAATCTGACACAATTTTATCAGGCACTCATTTTGTTACAAACCCCTAGTTGGGCAAGAATTCCATGTAAATGAACATGTTGAATCCCAAATGGTATGAGGAAGTAAAGGTTGCTTTAAGACCCCGGCACCAAAACCTTATGCAATATTTTGTTTCTCTCTTTTCCTTCAGACACTACATCGTGGCCTGACCTGATTGTTTTCCTGGATTTTTCTTTTTCCAGTTGGTCATACCCTCATTGATCTGATGCTCATGATATGAACACCTCTATCTACTTCTATTTGTGTGTGTGTGTGTGTGTGTGTGTGTGTGTGTGTGTGTGTTTACTGCTCCTTGGGAGATTTCTAACTGCCTGAGTCATTGGCTTTGGCTGCATAAATTGGTGAGCTGAGGCTGCAGATATGGAGCTGTCCCGACCTCACTCCCAGGTTATAAATGATGCTGTCTGGCTAGAGGACACTGCATTAATGGGCATTATGGATGGGCCTGCTCTATTTCAGAACTGTGCTTTTCAAGCCAATCTCTGTCTGAGACAGGGGAGATCTAGAAGGCTATGGTAGAGGGAAAGAAGTTACCTTTTTTAGGTGAAAAATAAGTGTAAGGTAACCATAAAGTGACCAGATATGAAAGCAGTAGAGGTATGCTGGTGACAAAAAAAAATAATAATAATAATAAAAACCTCCTATTTTTTTTGCCTGAATAATCTATTAAAATCTCAGTTTCATTTTACTTTATGTAATAAAATGAAACACAAAATGAAACAAAACAATAAAAACACCTCTCCTTTTGTTTTTTAATTTATACCAAATCATTTTTATATTGAGGGACTAGAATGGAAATGTATTGCCTATGATAAGTGCATTTTAAAGTCAAAGGGAAGTAGGGGAGGCTACCTTGGGGCAGAGAGGGGGCAAGATAAATGATTATCGCTGGTTCAACATGAGTCAAGGAGGTTGGTGTTGGCGGTAGCCTTCTTAGGGGGTGGAGTGACAAGCCGTAGGACAATGACTTGCCATGTCAATAATTTACCTACGTGGTTATCCTATTTACTATAGTTCCTTCAAGGGAAAAGTATCTTTAAAAATGTATGATTATTGATAACTGAGGAAGGAGGAGGAAGTGACATCAGCTGGGATTTTGAACTTAGGACATCAGGACTCTGTTTCCTTCCCTTACATTAAATTCCGGAACGATCTTAAGCAAGTTATTCCACCTTTCTGGACCAGCTACTCCTACCTGAAGAGGAATGTGACAACAGCCCCCCTACATTGATGTGGAGAAGATTAATGCAATGATGTGTTTCAGTGCCAAGCATAGTGCCTGGGGGGATTGAAAGTGAGGTGCAAATACCTGCTTCTCTCATTCCACCCCCTCCTTTGGATCGCTTCCCATCTGTCCTGCCTGCATCGGCTTCCTTTTTAAAATATGCTTCATGCAGGTTTTTATATTTCAGTTGAGAGTTTACAGTTAGCACTTGAGACTCACATTACCTGCCTTTGAAATGCTCTCAGTTTCCCCTTGGACGTCGAGAAAATCACAGTGCCAGATAGGTTTTGTAAACCAGAGCAGTATCCATTAATTCAGTCCCTAGAATATGGAGAGCAAAACACAGAACCATTTTTACCCTGACAATTTCCAAGGCATCGCTGCTTAAGACTGAAATAATTTGAGAAAGCAGATCATTTGAAGCTAATGGCATTCAGTCATGTTCTCAATTTAGAGACCTTCTACTGAGTATCAATTACTACTCACACTTCAGAGAGGGTAACAAATCAACCCGATTTCGGATCATTTGATATGAGAGAAAAAAAATTACTAGGAAGCTTTATGTAATTTTCACTTTCACTGCTTAAGCCAAAGAGAGAAAATGATAGAGAATCAGAGACCAAAATCTAACCTAATCAGTGAAGTTCCTCCTGGCTAAAGAACTAAAGACTATTGTAAAATTGTAAAATTCTTAACTAAGGAGCAATAAATTCTTACTGTTAAGCTTTTTAGACAACAGAAACTTAAACATTAAGAAGAGCAGGGCATGATCAGTCCCTCAAAGGGCTTACACGCATTTCCTAAATTGATCTGGCTTCTAATTTCTTCCTGGTGCCTTGGGAGTGGAGTGTGATTATCTGTGAAGTGATGAAGGTTCTTTGTGCAAAGCACATATGCCCCAGCCCCAGCTTAGGTCCCTATGAGGGAAGTACAGTCATTAAGTCTCACCAGCATGTTCTGGAGGCAAAGCTATGTCCGGCAAACAGACAGCTGGGGCCACTTGATTTAAATGTTTTCTCTTGACCCTCAAAGGCACATCTAATTGGTAGAGAACGTCTTTGTGCTAAAACTGGCCAAGTCTTTCCTCCAGATCTGAAGTGAGGGAAGAAATGTTTATTTATGGATGAATGTTCTGGGGTAATGCTCTGGGGTAAAATCACCTGGAAGACACAGGTACAGATTGCCTTTATAAATTGATGGGCGATTACATCATGAGTTGGCATCCACTACAGATCACAAAAGTCAGTCCACAACACTGCAGGTGACTTAGGTATGGGTGAGACTCCTTTGACCCTTCATGGGCATTTCGGCTTTGGACTCAGTATGTCATTGCCCAGCCCACTTTTAAGTATACTTAAACATCTTTCTTGAGTCCTCATTGACAGGCTTATTACAGGGTGACTCCATCTTGACAACTACTAAAAGCATAGTGCTTCCCAGCAGGTGTGCCATAAACAGTATTCACGGAAGCTATGTGTCTCTGTGATGAGTGTGCAATGCAAGTGTAGCATAGCCCCAATTAAGAAGTGCTGCCACAGGTGCAGTGTTTTATGAGGCATCATCTGGGTCCTGAGCAGAAATTCATAAGCCCGTAGTGTTTGCATGCTCACTTGTTAAAACATGGGATTCACTCACCAACGCAAAATACTACCAGCAGATATTTAAACTTTGCTGGGTTTTTACTTTGTTGTTTTTGTTTTTACTCTTTCTTTGCTCCCTTCCTTCCCTCCCTCCTTTATTCCTTTCTTGGCCTTTTATTTTATTTTTCACTTCATTTACCATGAGGTTTTTGTCTACTTGAAGCCAACTACATATTAAAAGTACCAATTATGTGTAAAACATTATGCTAAGCACAGTTGGGGACATGGCTACAGCTATAACAATGTCCTCATCCTCAAGGAACTTACTTTAGTTCCCAGTGCAAATATGTGCACAAATATATATATATAGCAAAATAGTGATGACAATATACACCAAGGAACACTATGCATGCGTATACAAAGCCCTCTTTGCATAGAGACATTTACATAGAAACAAAAATGGCACCTGAATTGAGCATATTCTGACAATAAGAATTCAAGACAGATAAGATAGTATAAAGAGATAAGAAAACTAGGGGGTCAGAGCCAAGTTTTTTACAGCTTTTAAGGCATAGTGATTAAAGGTTAGTGATATGATTAGCCACCAAAACAAAACAAACACCCCTTGGAAAATTAGCATATGATAGACGGTTTGGGGATAAAATGATGCATAATATATATATGATCAGAGCCATAGACCCAGAGTGTTGAAATCCAGAGTCAAGAACTAATGTTTTGGGAAGATAGGAAGCCAGGACTTTATAGCCTCATAAAGTGATAACATTTCAGGAGAGAGTAGATATATAGGTCACTTAGACAGTTGTGAGAGGAGGAATATGTCAGGACCTTGGGAACACACACCCTTTGGAGGTAGGAGGAAATCAAGAGAGGAGCCAGGTTAGTGAAGAATAATGGACGTCAGAGGAGAAGGCATCATTAGATCAGATGCTATGAGGATCCAAGAGCATGAGGACTTAGAAAGGACTAGAATGTATAATTAGGCATAGAGCAGAGCATCAGACTTGTAAGTCCATAGTTTGAGTTTGTATCCTTGATCTACCACTTAGCTGTGTGAACTCAGGGAAGTTATTTACCCATTCTGGCCCTCCATTGTCTTATTCATAAAATAGAATTGTGGTTGTAAGCAAACATGGAAAAAGTAATTTGAACAATACTGGCAAATAGTGAACAATATAAATATGTTCTCCATCTTTCTTTCCCAGCAGACTCTCTTCATGCCTATTTACACCAGCTGCATTGAGACTGATCTAAATGATGGTTGCAAGTCCTGAGTCCACATGACTTGTTAGCTCAAGTGTACCCAACACTGATCAAACATGCTTCTTTAATGTTTTGTTTTTGCTTGGTTGTCTCCTAATTCTCAACAAAAAGAATCTAATTGACCCAATCTAGTCAGATTTCTTCCCCCCAAGTCAATCAGCGTTGGCCAGAGATCAGAGTAAGGTGGTACTGAATTGGGCACCATCAGAGCTGGGGAGGTGCAGACTATCTTAAGTGGCAGAGATGGCCAAAGTGGGCTTGATTGCCATTTCCCATACAAAGGGAACAGATAAAGGCTAGAAAAGGTCAAATAGAAATCCTGGGTTCAGAGTGCCATCTTCTGTTTATGTGCTTATAGTGCATAGAATGGGGGATCTAAAGCACTCTAGTTGGCCAGCACAGATTATAGCTTATGGTTCTAGTCAAGCTAATGGCTTCATTCACCAAAACCTAACAGTGACAGAGGAGGTGGTAAGATACCTCACTCTTACACACATGCCCTCTTCTGGAGTTTCTGCTACTAACCATTTCTATTCAATCACTGAACTCTCCAGCCAGAGGACCGATGCTATACAGACAGAATCGTGCTCTGAGACAGACTCTGCACTTATTATCTGTGTGACTTTGGTTGAGTTCCTTAATATCTGTGCCTCAGTTTCTTTTTGTGTTAAATGGGAATGTATTCACCAGCTCACAGTTTGTTACACCTAGCACAATGTCTGACCTATAGTAGTTGTTAGATAAATGTTATATGCCCTTGAAGAGTGAACACAGAGTGGAAACATTTACTATATGAGACAGAGTGAATCAGAGGAAATGAAGCTTGAGCAAAAGTCCTAAGATTCCATTTCTTTTTTTCTCTATGAGATGCCCTAGTTATGTGATGTTCGAATCTCAATTTTCCTTTGAACTTCAAATTTCTCATGTACAAACAGGGATAGTCTTTAATTGCTATGAATATTTTTCTAGATGTTCAAAGGGCCAAGTGAGCTAGGGTGTAGGAAAATACTTTACAAATTAGAAAATGCTGAATACAAAGTATCATGAAACCTTATTCTAATCATTATTATTGAATAACTGGAATTTTAAAACGTAGTCCATATAGATTTTGTTTTTAAAACATCATTAAAGTAGATTCTGGAATAAAATATGTTATTCTTAATCTCCTAAACAGAAATTTCTTATGATGTGGGCCAAATATGATGAACGAGTGGACTTGGCTTTGTCCATATGCTACTTTAAAAATATGGCTAAAAATGTTTTGAAAACGTGTTTAAAATGGGAGATTTCATACAAAAACCTATATTTGCATCTTCTCTTGAAAAAGAAAAGGAGTGTCTTATAATACAGAGACAACATTTCACGTGGGCATGATGTGCCATAGCTGAGTAGCAGCTATCTACTTCCAACAGTGCACGCACACATTCTGGTTTGCCAGAGTCTCCACTACTCCTTAGTATACTACACACTGAAGCTGAGTGTCACTATTTATCAGCAAACACTATTTTATTCTACTTATACCACAGTGTTTGGATTTGTTGTTGTTGTTGTTTGTTGTTGTTGTTTTCAGTTTTATTTATTTTGAGAGAGAGAGAGAGTACCAGCAGGGGAGGGGCACAGAGAGAGGGAGAGAATTCCAATCAGGCTCTGCACTGACAATGCAGAGCCTGAGTGGGACTTGAACCCATGATCATAATAAGATCACAACCTGAGCTGAAATCAATAGTTGGACGCTTAACTGAATGAGCCACCCAGACGCCCCACTACAGTGTTTTTTGTGTGCCAAGTATTCTCCTTTATTATTTACTTTATCTGCCTGTGCCCCCTGTCCCAAAATATGCATAACTACATCAGTATTCCTCCACGGAGAATCCATTTCCTGGGTATAACACCCAGGACAGAGTCTGAACCACCAATAAAATGGTATGATCAAAGGCACAAAAGTGAATTATTATTATTTAGAAATAATTCCAAACGTAAGAGTGAAACATGCTGTTGTCTTCCTGTTAAATATAAAACTCATAAATCTGAACAAGACACTCTCAGCAAATGCCAATTAATCTAAGTTTCCCTACATTTGTTGTGTATTTTTCTTCTCACAAAACCAATGATAATGAGCTGAATGCACCTGTGAATGGGATTCCTAGAGTCTGTAATCTCTAATATCATATGTAACATTATCTGTGTTTGCCTTTGTCTAGGAAGAGGTCCCTTATCATCATATAAATTCCTAAATATTTATTCCTTGATATTTATTTGTATCATATATATATTTATATCAATTAATATCAATAATTTATATCTATATACATATTTATATCAATTCCTTTATATTTATTCCTAAATATAAATTCATTCACATTTAATGTGAAAAGTTGCTCAACATCACTAATCACTAGAGTGATGCAAATCAAAACCAAAATGAGAGATCACCTCACACATTTTAGGAGAGCTATCAAAAAAAAAAAAAAGATAAGTGTTGTTAGGGCTGTGGCGACTAGTAGCTCTTGTATACCCACTGGTAGGAATGTTAAATTGGTGCAGCTACTATGGGAAACGGTATGGAAGTTCCTCAGAAAAAATTCAAAATAGAACTACCATTAAGATCCAGCAATCCCACTTCTGGGTATTTATGTAAAGGAATTTTAATCAAGATCTTGTAGAGACAGCTGCATTCCACGTTTACGGCAGCATTATTTATAATAGCCGAGATACAGAAGGAACTTAGATGTCTATTGACAGATAGATGGATAAAGAAAATGTTGTATATGTATATAAGGGAATATTATTCCGCCTTAAAAAAAAAAGGAAGTTCTTCCAATTGCAACAACATGGATGAACCTGGAGGACGTTATGCTAAGTGAAACAAGCCAGGCACAGAAAGACAAATATATACGATCTCACTTTTACATGGAATCTAAAATAGTCAAAATCATAGAAGCAGAGACTAGAATGGTGATTGTCAGAGGCCTGGGGGAGGGTAGAATGAGGAGGTAAGGGTCAAAGGGTACAAAGTTTCAGCTATGTAAAATAAATAATTTTTGGAGCTCTGTTTACAGCATAGTTGCTACAGCTAACAATACCGCATGGTATATTTAAAATTAATTAAAAGTTATGTTAAGTGTTCTTACCACACAAAAAATCATCATTGTTATCATCATAAAGAGGGTGGAGGAAACTTTGGCCTTGACAGTGGTGATGTTTTTGTGGGTGTATACTTATCCCCAAAGTCATTGACTTGTATACATTAAATACATACAATTTTTTACATATCAATCATAAGTCAATATTTTGGTTTTTAAAAATCACTATCCTACAGAGAACTAATAGTACTTTAACAATAGTATCTAAGTCTGTGTTGAAATTTAATAATTATGGGAAGAGGAAATACATTTTCTCAGCCAATCCTGATATTGAAATATGGTGGGTTGAAGGCAGGGATGTCACAGTGAAAGAAACTTGTGTATGTGTGTACAGGTGTGTGCACGTGTGTGTACGTGTGTATATATGTGGAAATCCTGATTTCAAAAAAAAATAATGGAAAATTGGAAAAAAATCCTGAAATATGCTCATATCCAATGAGATCTACTCAGATGCTGCACTCACTTATTAAGAGACAATTTTCCACTGATCTCTCATGTTCCATCAAGTCTTGGGAGCAGAGGTACTAACTTTCCTTTTATTCCAAACTATGGGATGTTTGTATAGCAAAAAGCCTTGGAAGATGGAGACCGTCACACTCTGTAGCAGAGGGCAGGATTGTTCAGTAACCAAGATAGTGTCTCCTTTTAGAGCAAAGTTTGGTTTACAAAGAGGCTAAAATTTTAGACCCTTCACAGTTTTTGACAACATTCAGCCTCACCCAATCCTCTTTCTTAGAGCCCTTTGTCTCATTTCTTAGCCCCCAAGAAATGAGGGGGTCAATATTCCCATCTATATTGCCAAAATCCACTATCTCTGGCCACACTTTCCATGGAGAACCTGGAGATAAACTAAAATTTAAAGTTTTCAGCTGATTCAAGTCCCTGGCCCATCAGAGCATTACTGGCATCTCAAACTTTTAATATTCCAGTTGAGAATGGAAAAACAAAGGAATGAAAAAAAACACATCTTTACGTAAACATTGATTCTTAAGTAGAATAGAAACTGATAGAATCAGGGGATCTTGTGCACATCCCCCAAAATTACACCGAGCTGTATGAGGATGGCAAATTTGCTCAGCCCTGAAAGAGGTAGGGTGATGGGTATCGTCTCTACTCTATGAAGTCCTCACTTGAAGTAAAAGGATATGAATCCACCATATCAGTGCAACAGTCTTATTGATTTTTTCCACTGTAGTTCAGTTTATGTTTCTGAAACACTTTAGTGACTTAAACTTAGGATGCAGAATGGCTGTTTACTGAAGGCTCACTCTGAAATAGCTATTCTTACCTCATTTATATTAAGACACATGGGAGGGGGAAGTGGGCAGAAGCAAAAAATGGAAATAGATGAAATTTGCATTAGAAGGATGTATTAAGTTGCTTTGTGCTTGCCTTGATTATCTTATGTCAGGAAGACTTGCTAAGAAAATGGAGAATCTGGAACTTTTAAAAAATAAATTTAAAATTAAACAGCTTTTAGGTGTAAGTTGAAGCTAAGGAGATAGATGTCTGTCAGTGTTTTATTCACACACACACAGATATGTTAAAAAATTTTGAAAAAACACTTTTTATAGGTAATGAGATATTCTCAAAAAAACTCTTAATTTCTCACTTTTCCCTTCATATTTTGACCTGTTTCCCTTCTTATTTAAACCTTCATTTGAAGGGTGCCTGGGTGGCTCATTCAGCTAAGTGTCCTGCTTCGGCTCAGGTCATGATCTCATGGTTCGTGAGTTTGATCTGTGCTAACAGCTCAGAGCTTGGAGCCTGCTTTGGATTCTGTGTCTCCCTCTCTCTCTCTGCCCCTCTCCTGCTCATGCTGTGTATCTGTCTGTCTGTCTCTCTCTGTCTCAAAAATAAATAAACATTAACAAAAATTTAAACCTTCATTTGAAGGTTTTGCTTCTAAATGTCTACAGATTGTGACCCAGGAATTCCAAAATGCGTAATTGGGAATCTTCCTTCCAAATATATGGACAGTATAATGTACTGGAGAAATACCATCCGCACTTAGAATCCTCCCCCGCTGTCCTTTGAGTGGTGTGGTATCCTATTCAATTATGCATTATTTATGTTTGCCAAGTTAAAATGAATGAAAATTTAATTTTAGGTTGAAAATTATAAATTCACAACACATAGTGGTAACTGGGGATGCTCTACAGGCCAGAGGCTGGAGGTAGAGAACAGGAAGAGAGAAGATAGGTTCAAAAGGTAAGTTCCATCCAGGGATGGAATGCACAGTATGAGACTCAGGACTGCTTTCTCGAGCACGCTAATTCCTTCCTGGGGTCGACAAAACCAGGGCTTCTGCACATCAGAGAGATAATATTTTCAGGCCTTTTGGGAATAATAAAAGTAGAGCCTGCAAAGTTAAGACAGGTAACATCAGAGATGCATGCCACTGTATATATCATTCTTCACTCAAAGAAAAATCTCATAAGAACAAACTATCAGATCACAGCTTTTTTTTCCCCCTTTACAATCTGTGCCCCTTTCACTTACACTGGAGCATCAAATGAATGCTTCAGCAGAAGTTGGGGGTGTTTAATAATTTAACAAGCACACAGGTCTATAGTATATTATTAGGCAATGTCAAATGAAGAAAAGACATTTCTTCATTTAGCAAGTTCTACTGAGAGATTCTTGTACTTTAGACATGATGCTAGATGCTGGGAATACACTGATAAATAAAACAGATAATATCCTCACCCTTGTAAGATGTGCATCCTAGTGACCACAGTGTATACGGTAGTTCCCGCGTATCTGTAGGAGATAACATTCCAACTCCCAGTGGATGCCTGAAACCGTTGCTGGAAGCCGAGCTATCCCAGCCTGAGTGGCAGGGCCGGGCTGTGGACGGATTGGTGACTGCAGGGCGGCCCGCCGACAGTGAAGCTTCTTGTACTCCCACTTTTAGGTAATTTGGCCTTTTTAAAGTACCTGGGGTATTGTCTGTTGGGGAATTGCCCTCGGCAGGCCCCCTGGGAAAAGAACCATTAGCGAAGAAAATAAGTTTCCACAAGAAATCATGCGGCCTTACATTTAGCCCTTGCCATCCCCTATGGAGACTCCTCTACTTACAGGAAAGAGAGCCTCATACATTTGCCAGCAAAGAGGGCCTCTAAAGGAGAGACATACGGATTTGAAAAGTCTCACTCTGGCAACTAAGGAGTGTATCTCTGGGCACAGGTGGCTTCAACCCCTAGGCCCACCTGGCCCCCCGGAGGCATTCCAGATGATGACTGAACCTAGTCGGTTAAGGTACAGAATGGTCCATTCGTTCCTAGGTGCATTGTCTCTCTGAGAATGTATGAGGCATGGGTTTCTAGGGTCCTTTCAGTCCCTTCCTGGCACCTTGGACCGAGGCAAACACATTGTTCTTCTGGCCTCAGGTGGTTAGGAGGTCATGTCCCTGTAACTGTTCCACTTGAGGTGTTGAGAAATGGAGGGCCTTTCATGCGAACAGCAAGGCAAATGCTTTATAGACTGTAGATAATTACAGATAAACGCAGATGCATAATGGAATAATGTAAGAAGTTAATCAATAATCAAAGGGTATGCGGGAAAGTTAGGGGAAAATCGCCATGTTATTTCTTAAAGGTTGATTACACATAGGAACATTTTCAAAGTTAGGTAATGTTAGAAAAACATAGATGATGTATGTTACAAGGAAATCACTAGCGAATATAATGCCACGTTTACTACAATAAATTGGCCAGTTCAACACGCTGCTATTGTCTGTGTCCATTTTACTTCAGTTTTAGTTTTTCATTTTAGTTTTTTATTTTTTAGTTTTTTATTTTAGTTTTGTTTTATTTTCACCGACACCGTTCTTTCTTTGGGAGCCCCTGGTTGCTGGAGCTGGTCTCCGGCAAACCATAGATAATACCCAACCCCAGATAGACTATTTTTTTCTATGTATGCATACTTATAATAAATTATAATTTAATTTATAATAAATAAAATAATAATTATAATTTATAAATTAGGCACAGTAAGAGATTCACAACAATACTAAAATAGAACAACTGTAACAATATGCTGTAATAAAAGTTATGTGAATGTGGTCTCTCTTCTCAAAATACCTTATTGTATTGTACTCACCCTTCTTTTGAGGTTGTAAGATGATAAAACGCCTGTGTGGTGAGATGAAGTGAGGTGAATGACATAGGCCTTGTGGCTGTAGTTAGGCTACCATTGACCTTCTGAAGATAAATCAGGAAAATCATCTGCTTCTGAACTGCAGTTGGCTGTAGGTCACTGAAACGACAGAAATACTGTACATAAGAAGCGATTACCATTATAGTTCATGGGAATATGGAAGAAAGAAAGCAGGGTGAAAATTGAATAGCCCACCTAGATCTGAACCAGAACAGGCAAGTGTAAGGGGCTAGCAGCAGAAAAAGAAGAGGGAATTGGAAAGACTCAGTAGGAAAACCTAGTGGTCGGTCCTAGTTAGTTTTCTTTTTTCCTGGGCACAGAGCAAGATCCTTTTGTGGCTAAGTGTAACAGTTGCTTGGTTAGGGTCAATGTACTATAGGAAAATATGGTGTGTGTCATTTCCAAGCCAAATCATTGCATAGCCAGGGCATAGCTCCATGGTGGTCTCTTTCCTGCCTCAGCAAACCAAAAGAACTGTTGTTGAGATGGCAGAAGCAGAGGGTTGAAGTGGACACATGGATGACAGTTTTTGGACAGTCACCCTGCTTTGTAGTGGCCTCTGTGTGAAAAAGAAGCACATTTTCTTATGTTAAGATTTGAGATTGTAGTGCACTTTCTTTAGTATAGCTTAGCATGCCCTAGCCACTACAGTGGGGCTAATGGACACATAATACATGAATATGTAGAGTCATGTATTTATTGAAGGTAGGAATGAGATGCTAGGAAAGAGGGGCTGGGAAGGAAGGGAGAGAGTAGGGAAGAAATCCACTTTCTTGAAGCCAGTAAATGAAATTATAGAAATCCCTTGTTGCTTTACAGAAGAGCATATCTAACTCCACTTCAATTTGTTTGCCAAATAAGAAACAGATTGGAAAATTACTTAGAGTACAACTATTCTTAAGAATTTAATGAAAGAAATATTCTCTAAGACCAACAACAAAAAAAACCCATAAAGTATGTATGATAGAGTTTTTGTTTGATCCACGTATTACCACTATATCATATTACTAATTTGATTTCATTCATATGAAATGTGCAAGTACAAAATTTTGTGTTGTCTGTGTGTGCATGTGTGATATAAAACTAAGTTAATTTTATTCAGTTCCACCAGGGAAATTTCAATGTAATTTTTCAACTGCATAATGAAATGGGTTTTAGGTGGGTAGGCTCAGATCTCTGACTTACACAGAAAAGGAATCATTTTTGTTTTGTTTTTCCCCAAACCCTGGAAACAAATAAAAAACATGCAAAATGTGCAATACATAAGAATATCAGTAATAGACTTTAAAAAATTGTTTTGGCCTCAGTTGTGGAAAAATAACTACCCCTGAAATGGTCATTTAGCAGCTATTGGTGCCTTGTTCTCCTGGCACTCAGAATTCGTTCATTTATTAATTCATTCAAATATTCATTCACTAAAAAACATATTGAGTGACTATGATATGCCAGACCACATTGAAGGTTCTGAGAATTTATCTGAGACCAAGACCAACATGGTCCATGTTCTCTTAAAGTGTATATTCTATTGGGGGAGGGGGGAAGAATATAACTAATAAATTAAAAAGAAAACATCAAATAGTGTAAGTGCTATAAAGAAAATAAAACAGGAAGATGGGATATCGAATGTCTAGGGTCTAGGGGCTTCTTCAAGTAGCATGGTCAGGTAGGCTTTTCCAAAAAGCCCTCTTTAAGCAGAGATCTTACTGGCAAGAAGGAGGCACCCTTGCAGAAATCCGGGGAAGTTTGTTTTCAGGCAGAGGGAATCAAAACTACAAAAGTCCTAAGCAGGAAAGGGCATAGCATTACTCAAGGAACAGAAAGAAGACAGTTATAGCTCCGGCAAGGTGAGCCAGGGAAAGGTTTGTAGTAGTTTGTAGTGGTTAATATCATGTGTCAACTTGACTGGGCTAAGGGATGCCCACATACCTGGTAAAACGCTATATCTGGGTGTGTCTGTGAGGATGTTTCCAGAAGACATCAACATTGGAATCAGTAGACTCAGTAAAGAAGTATGAATGTGTGTGGGTTAACCATCTAACCCCTTGATGACTGAAACAGAACAAAATAGTGGAGAAAGAGTAAATTCTCTCTTTCTCTTTTTGAGCTGGGACATTCATCTCTCTTCCCCTTATACATCAGAGGTCCTTTTTCTCAGGCCTTCAGGCCCAGACAGAATTATACCACCAGCTTTCCTGAGTCTTCAGCTTGCAGATGGCAAATTGTGGGCTTCTTGGCCTCCATAATTGTATGAACCAATTCTTATAATAAATGTGGTAAATTTTAAATACCAACTCGACATTTGAGAAAAGATGACAAGTTGCAATTAGACAATGACAGTCTGAAACTTATGACTGGAGAAAAAAATGAGGAGACTATAAAAATATATTTAAAACCATGGAGCTAAATGATACTATCTAGAGAACGAGAGTGTCTTGAGTGAGAATGTCTATAGAGAAAGAAGAAATAATCTTCCATTGAGCTTTATGACTCCCTGTATTTAGAAGACTAAGAAGAATCAACAGTAAGGATGGAGGGAAACCAGGTGAATACATATTTTTAAAGCCAAGAAAAGTTGTAGATTAATTGTATTAATGGCTATTGATAGGTCCTATAGGAAGAAAGAGAAAGGACTTCTAGGTTCTGGCATCATGAAGTTCATTAGTGACATTAATAAGAGCAGCTACCAAAGAATTATACAAACAGAAACCCAAACAGTGCACTGAGGAAAAAACAGTGGAGGTTGGCATAAGAAAGTGGAGAAAGTAACTGTAAACAATTTTTCTAGGAAAAGTTGCTGTGAAGCCAAGTGGGAAAGTCATACCATAGCCAGAAGGATGAAATGAGACCAAGGGAAGTTATTATTATTTCCTAAATGGAAGTTTCTAGGCATGTCTTAATGATCATGGGAGTAATCCAAAATCAAGGGAGACATTAATGACTCAAGAGAGAAAAAAAAGATGATTATATGTGAGAAATTCTTGAGAGAGAGAGAGAGAAGAATTAGAATACAGAGCCTAAAATACCCCATGACAAGCAGGTATATTTAATCCATTGGAACAGGAGGAAGGCCTGACAGTAAGGGTACAGATATAGGTAGATCACTGGATTAGAGCTGATTCAGGCTGGCTGTTATTAGAAAGGAGATCAGGAACTTCATCAGCACATGGTCAGCAAGGGCAGGTCAGTGTTACAGGCACCTGAGTTACTAGTTCGAGTGTGTGTTTAGGATTTTTTCACTCCCACATTTCTAATTAGAGATTATGCTTTTTTGGTGCTGTAGTGAGTTATCATTTGCTTGTCTGCTGTGCAGCTCCCAAAATTCCATGGCTATTGTTCCCCCCCACCCCCGCAACTATCCCCATTCTTTTAGATTTTATATCTTTTAAAAAATGCGTTACAGTAATTCTATTGAGTACTTGGCTGGTAGAAAGATTAAATGGGAGCACTTAATCCATAGATTTTACCAAGAAGCTTATAAAATCTTTTTAAATTTTTTAACGTTTATTTATTATTGAGAGACAGAGAGAGACACAGCATGAGCATGGGAGGGGCAGAGAGAGGAGGAGACACAGAAGCTGAAGCAGGCTCCAGGCTCCGAGCTGTCAGCAGACAGCCCCACGCGGGGTTTGAACTCACAAACCGCGAGATCATGACCTGAGCCAAAGTCAGACACTAAACCGACTGAGCCACCCAGGCACCCCTAAAATATTTTTAAATAGAATAGTCATGGTACCCTTGATTTATCAATACAAATTTAACTTTAAAACTATAGAGTATAACACTTGATAAACTTGATAAAATAAATTGGGTTAATTCTATAGTCACACACACCCAAAACTATATTTAAAAGTACGTTGCCCTCCCGTTTATGGACTGCGTGTTTGTGTCCTTTCAAAATCCATATGTTCACACCCTAACCCTTGATGTGATATTATTAGGAGGTGGGAATTTGGGAAGTAATTGGGTTTAGATGAGGTCATGAGAGTGGGGCTCCTATGATGGGATTCATGTCCTTACAAGAATACAAAAGATTGGATTGACTCTTTCAGACATGTGAGGATGCAGAGAGAGCTGGCCACCTGCCAGCCAGGAGGCAGGATCTCACCAGACACTAGATCTGCTGGAACCTTGATCTTGGACTTGTAAGAAATAAATATTAGTTGTTAAGCCATCCAGTTTATGATATTTTATTATCAGCATCCCAAAATGACTCAGACACCCATCGTGTCCATTTTTTCTTATCTGGCCTTGCCTTATTCATAGTGCAACAAATTGTAAGATAATTAAAATGACTACATCAGAATCATGGGTTTTGAGACATTCATGAAGAGATTTGGGGCAACCTATGCCTTAATCAAAGAGACTCAGGGACGTTTCCTCCAACAAATTTTGTTTTCTTTATTGTAAATTGCATCGGAAGCAAACTGCAGTCTTAAAATACAGGTATTTTGCTCTCATTGTGATTATTGTAGTAGACAATTCTTCTACACCCTGTAGAAGACAGGGTGTCTTCATAGCCCCTGTGCCTTTCCCACATAAACTGTTTCCATAACCATGGTGACACAGGTGTATGGTTGCCCTTCTGATCTTGAGGAAATAGGTATTAGTCAAAGTCATTCTGTGTGCAAGGATCTGGGAGCAGAAACCCAGTTCATAATTCCTGAAATGACATGTTCTCAGTTTTGGAATTGGGATGGCATCGTAGCATCGGAATTTCTGGGAGAATTCATTTGGCCTCATCTGGGTCATGTGTCTACCCCTGGGCAATGGTTATGACCAGTAAGACTATGACATGGCACAAGAGTAAGGACTTTCCCTCACCCCATTTTTATGGAAGACTGAAAATTATAGAACGCAAAGAATGATTTTGACTGAAACTGTCATTATCCGAAATGTCAATAAACTGAAAAACTATCTTTATGATCAGAAAGCTGGAATAACAATATACTGAAAGGAGAATAATTTACAAAATGAGATGAACAATAGTGTCAGAAAGTATAAAGCAAAACCATTTGATTGTTTACTTTCAAACATGCAGTTTTAATAGTTTAGAGGGATCCTGAAATCGTTTCAATATGTAAAAAAACTAGGTGGGGGTGGGGAGAACTTCTAAAGCAGAGACCACAAGTTCTAAAGCCCTGGTTGTATCCTATTTCTTGACCTGGTACATTTTATAAATTTGGCAGGGAAGGATAGTAGGACGTGATCCATTTGTAAAGTATTTCTCATTCTCAGTGTCCAAAACATGAATACTCGATGGAGTTTTTGATGTGTTTTAAAACCAACAGTAGAATTCTTAAAGAATTGTCCTATTATAGAAAACCATACTTAATACTATCTGTGTAGGAAGATCTGATCCAATTCGTGGTCACGGTTTTAACAGACTACTGAAAAATTCTCACACACAGAATGAGACCAAGGAAAATCTGATGAATTAAGTAATTAGGTTTCTTGAGTACCTTCAAGTGAGTCAGCCTCTTTCTTATGTGTAGAGTTTAGTCAGAGTCAAAATGAGATATAATTGCTGATAGAAATTAACTGTGGCCCAGACCAGGATGTCCAAATTATAACATACAACACTTAATGTATAAGTTAACGGTCTTTGTAAACATTAGAAAAGGGCTTTACCTTATGTAAATATAAGCTTACTTGTTGGGATGATTCACAGAATCAGAGGAAAGCTGAACTAGCTTCCTGAAGCACAAGAACTAGGGTGGCTTTGAGAAGCTCAGCAGTGGAGCTGAGAAACCATCTTTCCAGGGTCTTGTGTCACGTGAATTCTGCTCCAACAGCCTTATATTCCCAATTTCCATTCAAGACTTTTTACTCTTTAAATTATTTTTTTTTTAATTCGAGAGGGAAGGGGAGAGGGGCAGAGGGAGAAAGAGAGAGAGAAAAAGAGAATCTTAAGCAGGCTCTGTGCTCAGTGCTGAGCCCGACATGGGGCCTAATCCCACGACCCTGGGATCATGACCTGAGATGAAATCAAGAGTGGGACGTTCAACCAACTAAGCCACCCAGACACGCCAAGACTTTTAACTCTTGAGAGAGATCATCTAATTGACAAAGTCTGAATCAGGTGAATCTCTCTACCTCAGGATCAGAATCTCATGGCCAAAAGACACAATCGTAGTGATGTAGAATAATTGTGAGCGGTTACAATGTCATCTTTGAGCTGACTTCTCTTTGACTCTTCCATTTCTCTCAATCTGTTTGATGTTTTATTCATCTCTGTACATGACCTATCCTAAATCTTGCTATCTGCCTCAAAAGTCAAGTACTGGTAGTTAAATTTAATAAGAACTTTCTATCGCTCATTCTCTGTTTTAAATGTTTTTCATATGTTCTCTCAATACAAGATAGTTTTTATTATCTCCATTTTACAGGAAAGTAAACTGAAGCAGGGAGTATCTACCTTTCTCAGTTCATAGTTACAATGTAATAGAGACAGGATTTTAACTAAGCTGTGAGTTTCTGAGCTGTGCTCTTAACTATTATACTATATCTCCTCTGATAAAATGCTTATAAAACAGTCATTTGGTTAAAAAAAAAAGCAATCTTTCTGATCTTTTTAGAAAGGCTAATATTGTGTGTTCAAAGTGGGATAAAAGTTGTTCTTGTCTCCACCCACACTAAGAGGACTGATCATTAGATCAGCTTTCTAGAGGCACACCTTTCTGGACATGGAAGAAATATCCACGCCACTTTGTGCACAAAGTATCTCCCCTTTCATCTGCTAAGAACACTTATCCAACTATTGCCGCTGTTTCTTCTCCATAATCAATTTCTTTTTTTTTCCCTTTCTATCCTAGATTGTGGTGATCAACATGCAAACACATATAAAACATCTCTTGACTCACTTCCTCACTGGCTACCACTCCATTGCTCTGTTCCTCTTTATACCAAAACTTCTAGAAAGAGTCCTCTGTACTCTCTGTCATGAGGTATTTTCCTCCTGTTTGCTAAACTCTCTCCAAAAAGGTCCCGTCCTCCACTGCTCTTCTGAACATGCCCTTGCCAAGGTCACCTAGGACACACTCTGGAAAGTCAAGAGTCAATTCCAGACTCTCCATCCTACATACCATTGATCGCTGTTTCTTCTTCGTGTCTCCTTTATCCTTACACACTTCTGTGACAAGTTTCCCACCAGCTTGAATATCATCTCTACGCTGGTGATTCCCCCAATTTCATCCCCAACCTAAACTTTTCCTCTAAGTCTATACTCTTATATTTTAAGTCCTTTCTTGCCATCCCTACTTTGATGCCTTGTCAGAAATTATACATCTACCACATCCCCCAAAAAATCTTGATCCGTATCAAATTTATATTAAATCTTGATCCAGTACCAAATATAAATTTACATTTATATTTCTAAGAACAAAACCCTCAGTTCATCCTTGACTCTGGTAAGAGACATATCTACATGGCTCTGAAGGCTCATTTCCTTCCAACTTTTAGTAGTTCATCGATAAGTCAGCTCCCTGGGATTGAACCAGGCTGTGAGAAGATAGGCCTTTAGCTGCTGTTCTCCTGGCCAGCATACAAGGCTGTCCCCAGGCCCTTCATGTGCAGATCTTGGTCCTCTGCATACCCACCTCCTAGCATTGTTCCTGGCCAGGAAATTCTTTGACTCATTTCTTATTATTAGCATTCTAAACCACTGTGTATTCCCTCCCCTCTTTTGGGCTGATCTGTAAATAGATAACAAGCTGTGGGGTCAAGAGCCTTTTCTTTTTCAGACCTCTGAGTTTCACATCCAGCCTGTTGGCTAAGGAGGGCCCTTTCTGCTAGAACTCTGGTGCTTACAGAACATCCATGCTTGTCCCATGCTGTGGAATAAGGACAGTCCAGGGAACTTCGGGTTGTTCTGTTAATTCCCTGCTTGTAAGACTATCTCCCACAAGCTCTGTGCTATATCTGTGCTGTGTGGTACTTGTGATGTGTGTGGGTGACATCCTTGAATAACAGACCTTTTCCTTCCTCTCACACTCTTCAACCAATCCGTCAGCAGCTCTTATCAGCCCTTCTTTCAATGTATATTCAGAATATGACCACTTATCACGCCCCCAACTACCATCTGATTGAGGACACCAACATCTCTCAACTGTATGATTTAGGCTTCTAAATGGCTTCTCTGCTTCCACCCCTGCCCTCTATGCAGTCTGTTGACAATGCAGTAGCACAGAGGCCCTCCTGAAATGAAAGTGCAAATCAGGCAAAACCCTCCTGGGCACTCCATCTTACTTACAGCAGGAAAACCCCAGTCCCTGTACAAAGACGATGGCCCTGAGGGCATGACCTGACCTATACTCCAGATGATAACCTGACCCATGCTCCACTTACTCTCAGATCTCACTTCCTACCACGTAAGCCTTTGTCTGCTGTTCCTCTGCTGGGGCTGCCTCAATGAAGCACCACAGAATGGGTGTCTTCCACAACAGAAATTTGTTTTCTCATGGTTCTCAAGGCCAGTAGTCTGAGATCAAGACATTGAAAAATTGGTTTCTTCCTGAGGCCTCCCTTCTTGCCTTATAGACTGTTTTCTTCTGTGTTTGTATCTGTGCCCTTATCTCCTTTTCTTATAAGAATACAGTCATATTGGATCAGAACCCAATGATCCCCCTTTAACTTAATTACTACTTTAAAAACTGTATCTCCAAATACAGCCACATTCTGAGGCACTGGGGTTTAGGACTTCAACGTATGAATTTTCAAGACATGACAACCACTCTGAGCATGCCCACTAGCCTTTCCGCACATTCCAGAGCTTCAGCTTGGCTGGAATGTTCCTGTCTCAGGCCCAGAACTGGATGTTTATCTATCTATTTGGACAATGCTTCCTCCAGATATATCTATGGCTCTATTCCACACCTCGTTAAGTCTTTATGAATATATCATCTTCACTGGAAGGTTTTGTCTGTCCAACACTCCTATAAACTTCAAACCCAAGACTTCGGTCACATTCATTCATTTCCCTCCATAGCACTTATTATTTTGTCTACCATCTGTCTCTCCTAACTAGAATATGAGCTCCAAGAAGACCTATATTAACTGCTGAATCTCAAGAATCTAGAATAGTGCCTAGCACATAGTTAACATTCAGTAAATATCTGCTGAAAGTTGAATTCTTTGATGCCTAAATTAGTTGGTTTCTGAATATGGCCTGGATGGGCAAAAATCTGTTCATTTCCAAATCTAGTGAAAAATCAGTTATTAATAAAAAATCTGAGTTCATGTAGCAATACAATGGTATTAATAATAGAAAATGTAATGAATGGTAGAAGTAAATACTATGGAGCATAAAATAGGAGAATAATAAATGGAAACTTCCATTATATTTTTTCTGTTCAAGCCAACATATTCACTGGAGTTCTATTAGAGTAAGCATAAATTCATTTTATTGTTTTCTAACCTTAAGACTTTTCTCCAGGCACCTGGGTGGTTCAGTCCATTAAGCATCTGACTCTTGATTTCAGCTCAGGTCATGATCACATGGTATGTGAGATCGAGCCCCGCATTGGTCTCTCTCCCACTCTCTCTGCTCCTTTCCCGCTTTCTCTCTTTCTCTCTGAAAATAAATAAATAAACTTAAAAAAAAAAAGACTTTTCTCTCCAGGTGGTCAAGTAGTGCTGGGGCAGCAGGTGGGGTGGGGGTGGAAGACATCTTTCCAAATGGACAAGCACTGTTGCCCAGGCACCAAGGTGGATGTGGGAACCCTGAATCAAGTCTGTGAAATTTCCTCTCTACTTGGGCAGAAGAGAAGGGACTGCTGGAAGAGACATAGCCCAGAGCCGTGCCAAAGGCAAGCGCAGAGGCACTTTCCCTGATGAATTTTACTTCTACCTTATGTTTCTTGGAAGCAGAATGTGGTTGTTAATACATCAGAAAGACTGGGGGCTATAAAGAGGAGGAGGAAGAGTTGGAGCGGTACTCAGTAAATACTTTAAAGTGCCCCAGGGATTGAGAGAAGGCCTGGAGTGAGTGAGACTGTTTACCAAACAAAGCTTATATCATCACATTTCATATTTTGCCTGGCTCCCACGATGTGAGCTACATAAAAATGCATTCGACTGTGGCATTCCCCTGCTCCGCTGGCTTTAATTAAACTTGCTTTGTGCTTAGGAAATTAGCAAACTCTTTGCAGTCGAGGGGAGAAAAACATGGGTTATTCACATGGGTAGATTTTTCCCTTTAATTCACACAGCTCAAATGCTTTGTCATATTCAGCAACTCTGGTGGCTACAGCACAGTGCCAGAATCCATTAGCAGAGGCTGCTCACCATGGCTGTAGAATGGGATTTCCACCTGACTCCAGTGCACATGATTGATGGCATCAGAGAAGAAGGTCACTAGGTTCTGGCCCTTAGCAGGGATCTGTCACTCTGTAAAATGGCCCACAGCAATGAGTAGAAACAATGGGTCCCCTTGTTGAACCAACAGGGGCAGTGGCTTAGGAGGCGTTTCCTGGCCCTCCCTGCTGACAATACTCCATTTCACGTGCGAATGACCAGCTGATGTTGGAGGTCTGAGCCCGTAACAAACCACCTTTCACTTTTTACAAAGAAATAACATTATCTGCTGAATTGTCAGGCATGAAAAATTAATCCTTTGGCAGCAGCCGTGTGCAATATTTCAGTTAAGAGGTAAGGGACATGTGGAAGGGGAAAGAAAATAAAACCCTTCTTTGAGGAGATTGGGGCATGATTTCACTTCACTTAAGTAGAAAACACAAAGCCAGTAAAAAGTGATTAAGTCACAGAACAAAATTGATTAGAGAGCAGAAATCTGAAACTCCAGAAGCCTCAAATCTGTTTGAGGCCAAGACTGGCTTGTTGACATATGTTCTTAAGTTAAAGCCACAGAACCAACAAATGGCCCTCCTGCAGCCAGTCTCTGAAGACCACAGCCTACATAATGAAACTCCAAAACTTTCAGAAAAGATAACCAGTCCTTAATTACATCCCTTACCTACTTACTACTTCTTAGATTACTTGAATAATGTAAGTTTCTGAATTCACTCATTATGCTTTCTCTGGGCTCCAGTCTCCTCTTCCTGAAATAGCCCCATCTTCTTGCCTTCACATGTGTAACTTCTAGTAGAAAGTTTCCCAAGCTGGGATTCTGTTTCCTTTGGTAGATTTGCAGACTCCAAATAAGCCTCTTTCAATATTCTATATGTGACATCGCTGTTGCTATTAGGTAAAAAATGAGCCAAGCAGCCTTACGATGGGTCATAGACCTGATTGATTAATAAGTTACGTTAACCTTGGGGTTCCCTTGAATAATACCTAGAAGCCACTGGCCTCAAGGTTCAAGTCCTAACATCCCAGTTTGAGTTACCTATGTGCCTTACCTGTGCTTCAGTCTTCATACACATTGACATATCATTTCCTTTCATCCAGACTCCAGTTCCTGAGCAGGCAGTGCAGTATATTTCTAATTTGGGGTACAGACTGTATAAAAATGCCCCCCTTTACCTTCCTTCAAAGCTCTGGAAGTGAAGAGTGGCTCTCTCCAGTGAGAGGATTTTTTGCCTTAGACACACACTCATGAAAAGTAAATGCAAACCAGTCCACAAGACATACTTCAAGAGGCTCTCATGCCAGCATTCCATGCCCTAAAGGAGCATCTCTCTGTCATTTGCACCCTCTTCTGTCTAATGAACATTTGTGTGGTTTTTTTTAAATTTTTTAATGTTTATTATTTTTCTTTTTTTAAAAACTTGTTTTATTTTTTATTTTTTTAAATTTACATCCAAATTAGTTAGCATATAGTGCAACAATGATTTCAGGAGTAGATTCCTTAGTGCCCCTTACCCATTTAGCCAATCCCCCTCCCACAACCCCTCCAGTAACCCTGTTTGTCCTCCATATTTATGAGTCTCTTCTGTTTTGTCCCCCTCCCTGTTTTTATATTATTTTCGTTTCCCTTCCCTTATGTTCATCTGCTTTGTCTCTTAAAGTCCTCATGAGTGAAGTCATATGATTTTTGTCTTTCTCTGACTAATTTCACTTAGCATAATACCCTCCAGTTCCATCCATGTAGTTGCAAATGGCAAATGGCAAGATTTCATTCTTTTTGATTGTTAAGTAATACTCCAGTGTGTGTGTGTGTGTGTGTGTGTGTGTGTGTGTGTGTATATAAATACATATATATATTATATATTTAATATATATAATATAATATATATTATATAGATTTAATATATATATATAATATATATATAAATATATATATGTATATATATACATATATATATATATATATATATATATATATATATATATACACACCACATCTTCTTTATCCATTCATCCATTGAAGGACATTTGGGCTCTTTCCATACTTTGGCTATTGTTGATAGTGCTGCTATAAACATGGTGGTGCATGTGTCCCTTCGAAACAGCACACCTGTATCCCTTGGATAAATGCCTAGTAATGCAAATTCTGGATAGTAGGGTAGTTCTATTTTTTGTTTTTTGAGGAACATCCATACCGTTTTCCAGAGTGGCTGCACCAGCTTGCATTCCCACCAACAATGCAAAAGAGATCTGCGGAGAGAGACCCTCCGCATCCTCACCAACATCTGTTGTTGCCTGAGTTGTTAATGTTAGCCATTCTGACAGGTGTGAGGTGGTATCTCATTGTGGTTTTGATTTGTATTCCCCTGATGATGAGTGATGTTGAGCATTTTTTCAAGTGTCGGTTGGCCGCCTGGATGTCTTCTTTGGAAAAGTGTCTATTCATGTCTTTTGCCCATTTCTTCACTGGATTATTTGTTTTTTGGGTGTTGAGTTTGATAAGTTCTTTATAGATTCTGGATACTAACCCTTTATCTGATATGTCTTTTGCAAATATCTTCTCCCATTCTGTCGGTTGCCTTCTAGTTTTGCTGATTATTTCCTTCACTGTGCAGAAGCTTTTTATTTTGATGAGGTCCCAGTAGTTCATTTTTGCTTTTGTTTCCCTTGCTTCCAGAGACGTGTTTGAGTAGGAAGTTGCTATGGCCAAGATCAAAGAGGTTTTTGCCTGCTTTCTCCTTGAGGATTTTGATGGCTTCCTGTCTTACATTGAGGTCTTTCATCCATTTTGAGTTTATTTTTGTGTATGGTGTAAGAAAGTGGTCCAGGTTCATTCTTCTGCATGTCGCTGTCAGTTTTCCCAGCACCACTTGCTGAAGAGACTGTCTTTATTCCATTGGATATTCTTTCCTGCTTTGTCAAAGATTAGTTGGCCATATGTTTGTGGGTCCATTTCTGGGTTCTCTATTCTGTTCCGTTGATCTGAGTGTCTGTTCTTGTGTCAGTCTTGATGATTACAGATTTGTAGTAGAGCTTGAAGTCTGGGATTGTGATGCCTCCTGCTTTGGTTTTCTTTTTCAAGATTGCTTTGGCTGTTCGGGGTCTTTTCTGGTTCCACACACATTTTAGGATTATTTGTTCTAGCTCTGTGAAGAATGCTGGTGCTACTTTGATAGGGATTGCATGGAATATGTAGATTGCTTTGGGTAGTGTCGACATTTTCACAATATTTGTTCTTCCTATCCAGGAGCATGGAATCTTTTTCCATTTCTTTGTGTCTTCTTCAATTTCTCTCATCAGCTTTCTATAGTTTTCAGTGTATAGATTTTTCACCTCTTTGGTTAGATTTATTCCTAAGTATTTTATGGTTTTTGGTGCAACTGTAAATGGGATCAATTCCTTGATTTCTCTTTCTGTTGCTTCATTGTTGGTGTATAGGAATGCAACCAATTTCTGTGGGTTGATTTTATATCCTGCAACTTTGCTGAATTCATGAATCAATTGTAGCAGTTTTTTGGTGGAATATTTTGGGTTTTCCATATAGAGTATCATGTCATCTGCGAAGAGTGAAAGTTTGACCTCCTCCTGGCCAATTTGGATGCTTTTTATTTCTTTGTGTTGTCTGATTGCAGAGGCTAAGACTTCCAATGCTATGTTGAATACCAGTGGTGAGAGTGGACATCCCTGTCTTGTTCCTAACCTTAGGGGGAAAGCTGTCAGTTTTTCCCCATTGAGGATGATATTAGTGTTGGGTTGTTCATATATGGCTTTTATGATCTCGAGCTATGCTCCTTCTATCCCTACTTTCTTGAGGTCTTTTATCAAGAAAGGATGCTGTATTTTGCCAAATGCTTTCTCTGCATCTATTGAGAGGATCGTATGGTTCTTGTCCTTTCTTTTATTGATGTGATGAATCACGTTAATTGTTTTGCAGAAATTGAACCAGCCCTGCATCCCAGGTATAAATCCCACTTGGTCGTGGTGAATAATTTTTTAATGTATTGTTGGATCTGGTTGGCTAATATCTTGTTGAGGATTTTTGCATCCATGTTTATCAAGGAAGTTGGTCTATATTTCTCATTTTTAGTGGAGTCTCTGTCTGATTTTGGAATCAAGGTAATGCTGGCTTCATAGAAAGAGTTTGGAGGTTTTCCTTCCATTTCTATTTTTTGGAACAGTTTCATAGAATAGGTGTTAACTCTTCCTTAAATGTTTGGTAGAATTCCCCTGGAAAGCCATCTGGCCCTGGACTCTTGTTTTTTGGCAGATTTTTGATTACTAATTCCATTTCCTTACTGGTTATGGGTCTGTTCAAGTTTTCTATTTCTTTCTGTTTCAGTTTCAGTAGTGTATATGTTTCTAGGAATTTGTCCATTTCTTTCAGATTACCCATTTTATTGGCATATAATTGCTCATAATATTCTCTTATTATTGTTTTTATTTCTGTTGTGTTGGTTGTGATCTCTCCTCTTGCATTCTTGCTTTTATTTATTTGGGTCCTTTCCTTTTTCTTTTTGATCAAACCGGCTAGTGGTTTATCAATTTTGTTCATTCTTTCAAAGCACCAGCTTCTGGTTTCATTAATCTGTTTTACTGGTTTTTTTGGTTTTGATAGCATTAATTTCTGCTCTAATCTTTATTACTTTTACTTCCTGTCTTCTGCTGGTTTTGGGTTTTATTTGCTGTTCTTTTCCAGCTCCTTAAGGCATAAGGTTAGGTTGTGTATCTGAGATCTTTCTTCCTTCTTTAGGAAGGCCTGGATTGCTATATACTTTCCTCTTATGACCACCTTTGCTATGTCCCACAGGTTTTGGGTTGTGGTGTTATCATTTTCATTGACTTCCATATACTTTTTAGTTTCCTCTTTAACTGCTTGGTTAGCCCATTCATTCTTTAGTAGGATGTTCTTCAGTCTCCAAGTATTTGTTACCTTTCCAAATTTTTTCTTGTGGTTGATTTTGAGTTTCATAGCATTGTGGTCTGAAAATATGCACGGTATGATCTCAGTCTTTTTGTGCTTACTTGGGGCTGATTTGTGTCCCAGTGTATGGTCTATTCTGGAGAATGTTCCATGTGCACTGGAGAAGAATGTATATTCTGCTCCTTTAGGATGAAATGTTCTGAATATATCTGTTAAGTCCATCTGGTCCAGTGTATCATTCAAAACCATTGTTTCCTGGCTGATTTTTTGAGTAGATGATCTGTCCATTGTTGTGAGTGGGGTATTGATGTCTCCTATTATTATGGTATTACTGTCGATGAGTTTCTTTATGTTTGTGATTAATTGATGTATATATTTGGGTGCTCCACATTTGGTGCATAAATGTTTATAATTGTTAGGTCTTCTTGGTGGATTATGATATAATGCCCTTCTTCATCTCTTGATACAGTCTCTATTTTAAAGTCTAGATTGTCTGATGTAAGTATGGCTACTCTGGCTTTCTTTTGTTGATCATTAGTATGATAGATGGTTCTCCATCCCTTTATTTTCAATCTGAAAGTGTCTTTAGGTCTTGTAAACAGCATATAGATGGATCTTATTTTCTTATCCATTCTGTTACCCTATGTCTTTTGATTGGAGCATTAAGTCCACTGATGTTTAGAGTGAGTACTGAAAGATACGAATTTATTGCCATTATGATGTTTGTAGAATTAGAGTTTCTGGTGGTGTTCTATGGTTCTTTCTAATCTTTGTTGCTTTTGGTATATATATATATACTTTCTCCCCTCAGAGAGTCCCCCTTAAAATTTCATGCAGGGCTGGTTTAGTGGTCACAAACTCCTTTAATTTTTGCTTGTCTGGGAAACTATTTATCTCTCCTTCTATTTTGAATGACAGCCTTGCTGGATAAAGAATTCTTGGCTGCATATTTTTCTGATACAGCACACTGAATATATCCTGCCACTCCTTTCTGGCCTGCCAAGTTTCTGTGGATAAGTCTGCTGCAAACTGATCTGTCTTCCCTCGTAGGTTAGGGACTTTTTTCCCTTGCTGCTTTCATGATTCTCTCCTTGCCTGAGTATTTTGTGAATTTGACTATGACATGCCTTGTTGATGGTCAGTTTTTGTTGAATCTAATGGGGGTGCTCTGTGCTTCCTGGATTTTGATGTCTGTGTCTTTCCCCAGGTTATGAAAGTTTTCCACTACGATTTGCTCACATAACCCTTCTACCCCTATTTCTCTCTCTTCCTCTCCTGGGACCCCTATGATTCTGATGTTGATCCTTTTTAAGGAGTCACTGATTTCTCTAATTCTTAAATTGTGCTCTTCTGCCTTAATCTCCCTCTTTTTTCTGCTTCATTTTTCTCTATAAGTTTGTCCTCTATATTGCTGATTCTCTGTTCTGCCTCATCCATCCTTGCTGCCGCTGTATCCATCCATGATTGCAGCTCAGTTATAACATTTTTCATTTCATTCTGGCTATTTTTTACTTCTTTTATCTCTGCAGAAAGGGATTCTAATCTATTTTCAACTCCAGCTAGTATTCTTATTATTGTGATTCTAAATTCTGGTTCAGACATCTTGCTTGTATCTGTGTTGGTTAAATCCCTGGCTATCGTTTCTTTGTGCTCTTTCTTTTGGGGTGAATTCCTTTGTTTTGTCATTTTGAAGGGAGAAAAGGAACTAATGAGGTAGAAAATTAAAATTAAAGAAAATTTAAAAAATATATATATTAAAATTAAAAAAACACACTCACACAAAAATTGAATAAATGATGCTAGATCCTAGGTGTGTTTTGGTCTGGGTGTTGAAAGTGGTTTGACAGATTAGAGAAAAAAAGGGGGGAGGAGAAGAAAAAAAAGGAAATCGTTTGAGAACTTGAAAAAATGAATACACTGAAGTAGACTAAAATGAGATGATGGAGATAAAATAGAATTTGAAAATATATATACAGAAGTAAAGAATATGGTAGAAAAAAATAAACAAAAACATTTTTATTAAAAATTAAAAACAAAAATGAATTTTTTCTGTTTCTATATTCAAGAAAAGTAAAAGAAACAAAAAGAGAAAAAATAAAAAAGAAAAAAATGGAAAAAAGGAAATCGTTTGAAAATTTGAAAAAGTGAACACTGTAGTAGACTAAAATAAAATGATGGAAGCAAAAAAATTTGAAAAAATTTACACAAAAGTAAAAAATATAGTGATAAAAATTAAAGAAAAATATTTTTAATAAAAATTGAAAATAAAAATGATTTTTTCTCTTTCTGTATTCAAGAAAAAGAAGTGTAAAAGAGAAAAAAAAAAAGAAAGAAAATTGAATAGATGGACCTGCTAACAGACTTCAGTCTCAGTAGGACTGAGATTACTTCATTTTCCCCTAGAAGTCAGTCTGTGTAGCGCTTTATTGTCCATAAACTAAGCCGGTGGTGAGACTTGTTTTTTTGAAGAGCAAAGTTGGCCCAGTTGGGCGGGGATCAGTGTAATGGCTCTGCTCTCCACTAGATGGCGCTGCTATCCTACTGGGGTGGATTGTTGCAGGGCTCGTAGGTGCATATGCACATGCACAGGAGTGGTGAAAATGGTGCCACCCAGCTACCCAGTCTGTTCTCCTGGATCAGCAATCGCACACCCTTCCTGTCTTCAGCTCTCGTCCACTCCCTGCTTTTTCACTCTCTGTGACCAGGCCCCAGGCAGTACCTCTCTCCCACGTTTTGTCTTAGATGCGGCTGTTTTACCCGGCCCCTTACTTTCAAAGGACTGTGACTTTGACCCCTTCTGCCCCTCTGTGGGAGGGTCTCACTGAGCAATGGCCGAATTCCGGCTGCACCCATGAATGCTTGCTGGACCTGCTGCTGCCGGTGCCCCAAGACTGTGGCCAGATGCCAGCCTACCCCAGAAGAAGTTCACGAGATAGTGTTGCAGCGGCTTTTCAGGGATTATGGAAAATCACAACACACATCTGGCACCGGGCTTCACCTTTAACAACCTTGTTCCAGCACCAACGAATGTGGCCGTTTTCTAGGGTCTCCTGGGACCAGGTGGCTTCAACAGTCTCTACCAAATGTCCTTCCTGCAGTGGATCCGCGTTTCCCCGTGTGGGCTGAGAACCTCCCGGACCCCACTCTGTTCCTGGGGATTTGCCTTTCCCACCAGAGCACCACCAGGTATAGAGCTACGGAGTTGCAGACTTTGCACTCCCCTTGTTTACAGTCTTAATGGAATTTAAACCCTCTCCTTTCTCCTTTCTCCTTTCTCCCTTTTTGGTTTAGTCCCTGTGGCTGTTTCCAATTTTCTGCTTTCTCTCCAGCTGCTTTTGGGGAAGGGTGCTTTTCCCGTATTCTCCCCATCACCCCACCCCCAGCCTCTGTCCTCTCTCCATCTGCAAAAGTGGCTCCCTGCCCGCTGCCAGCTTCTCTCTCCCCAAGTTCACCTCTCTGCGCCGCGTACCTGCTGAATTCTGTGGCTCAGGTTGTGCAGATTGTTGTGTTAATCCTCCAATCAGTTCTCTAGGTGTGTAGGATGGTTTAGTGTTGGTCTGGCTGTATTTCATGGACGCGAGACACACAAAAAAACTCCCATGCTGTTCCGCCATCTTGGCTCCTCCTCCTTAATGTTTAATTTTTTGAGAGAGAGAAACAGAGTGTGAACAGAGGAGGGGCAGAGAGAGAGGGAGACACAAAATCTGAAGCAGGCTCCAGGGTCTGAGCTGTCTGCACAGAGCGCAACACAGGGCGCAGACTCACCAATGGTGAGATCATGACCTGAGATGAAGTCAGATGTTCAACCAAATGAGCCACCCAGGCGCCCCCTGTCGAATTTGGATTTACTTTAAGTAACGATCTAAAATGCTTCAAAATGGCATTCTCCGGCCACTGAGTGAAAAATAGCATCCTATATCGTATCCCTTTACACCATCTTCATTATTCCCCCTTCACGATCTTTTCCTCAATTGCTATCAGGGATTTCAATATTCCACATGGGACAAGCTTGCCTGCTTTGTTTGCTGCAGGGTTCTCCATCCAACAGGATGACTAGTTTATAATGAACAAATATTGTTTGTCGACTGAATAAGTGAACAGATTACAAAGCAAGTATCTCTCAGAAGGGTAACACACAGATATTCAAAACACCTTCCCTAAGAGTAGGTTCTGATAGAAAGAAAGACACTCTCTAAGGATGGAGGACAAGGATCATGGGGGCAGTGGCCAGAGTGTCTTACCTATAGTGTCCTCTGCAGGCAAATAACTTTATCCCCAAGTCTACTTCCTCATCTGTTAGCTAAAGTTGTTATAAAATTGACATTAACCAATGTAATACTGTGCATTATACTGTGTGTCAATTATTATGACTTTTCCAATTCTACCTATTGGCTCTTTTTAAAATTTTTTTAATGTTTATTTTTAAGACAGAGAGAGACAGAGACAGAGACAGAGTGTTAGCAGGGGAGGGGTGGAGAGAGAGGGAGACACAGAATCTGAAGCAGGATCCAGGCTCCGAATGTCAGCACAGAGCCCCCTTGAACTCATGAGCCAGCTGAGATCATGACCTGAGCAGAAGTCAGATGCTTAATCGACTGAGCCACCCAGGTGCCCCTCTATTTGGGTCTGAATGATTAGCCCCAAAGACTAGTTGCAGTTTTCAGAAACTGATAGAGGTGAGAATGATGTTACAAAACAAAAGTGTCCTTCTCTCTGGTTGCTTGAAATCAATATGTAAGAGTCCCTTGTCGAGGGTAGCGAGCTCAGTGTCATGGCTGATAGGGGAATACATCACTGATGATGGTTAAAGATGATGCCCCAACGAAAAGAGTTTTGAAGCAGTGAGGACATTGAAAGTTTGACCACAAAACCTTGAAAAGATGGGGGAAAAAAAAGGAAAGCTTGAATCCAGAGTTAGGTGTGTGATAAAGAAGCAGAGAGCAACAATCCATCAGAGAGGCAGTCAGAAGGCAATCAACTTTTAAAGCATTTCTGTTGTGCTGCAGGGAAGTTTTCGGACTTTCAGGTCTTGGGATGTCATTGTTAAAGTGATAGGTACCCTGACCAGTGCTGCACAGGGCTGACCTAGTCTTTATCCACAATGGCTCAAAACCTGCACATTAACTCCCTGGACTTGGGCCATTAGGGTTCCTGGCATAAGGAACTAACAAGGATAAAAAAAAATTCCTTTTACTATTTTTCCCCATATCCCATAGAATTAACCATACAATTCTCACTTATTTTGCACTGGTTTTTAGGTTATGGCCACCTCATCCATTTCTGTGTTCTTAAAACAGGCTTTGATATAGAATAGGTCTGAATCAAACTAGTAAAAAAAAAGTGTAATATATTGACTAACAGTGTAAGGTTACATTGGAACTTTGAACCACAACTCACTGAAGTAATTGACCTTTTTTGTTCAGAAGTTTGGGGTTTTAGTGAACTGAGTTGGGAAATTCTGAAAACAACCCCATTCAGTCTTTCACCAGTCAGTAGTCAGTGGATTTTTTCCAAGAACCTCATGGTTCTCTTTAAAAACATTTGGAGATGGGAAATGCATTTCAATCAATCTCCTCAGTGAGGTTATGCAGATGACTTAGAGGAAAGGATCCAGCAAGCTTGTTTGGCATATCTTGCTTTGGAGAAGTGATCATAATCTATCTCCCTGTCATTTTTGTCCACAAGACAGAAACATCCTTAAGTGGCTGTTTGGCATTAAGGGAGAGAGGTTTCTCAGGTTCCATTGGGGAATTTTCTTGAGGATTCTCACTGTGTGTGCATGTGTGTTAGTATGTAAGGAAATATTTCCAGTAGTTGTCTCTGAGGAGGGGGCCTGGGGATTTAGGATTTTGATTGGAAAGGTGACTACTTATTTAAAACTAACTTTTTATTTTGCATTAATGCCAGATTCACAGAAAAGTTGCAAAGATAGATATCCCTCATCCAGTTTCTCTGTTTTTTTCCAATATTTTTATTGGACTAAAATACATACAGCATAAAATTTACCATGTTAAGCCATTTCTAAGTGTAAAGTTCAGTGGCATTAAAAATATTTATAATATTGTATAACCATGACCACCATCCATCTCCAAAATTCTTTTGATCTTGTAAAACTGCAAACCTATACCAATTTAACAAAAGCTTCCCAGCTCCATTCTACTTTTTCTCTATATAATTTTGACTCCTGTGAGTACCTCATACAGTATTTATCTTTTTGTCACTGGCTTGTTTCAGTTAGCATAATGTCCTCAAGATTCATTCACACTATAGCATGTGTCAGAATCTTCTTCCTTTCTAGAGCTGAATGGTATTTAATTATATGCAAATGGCACATTTTGCTCATCCATTCATCCTTTGATTGATGCTTGGGCTGCTTCCATGTTTTGGCTATTGTGAATAATACTACCGTGAACATGGGTGTGTACATATCACTTAGAGCCCCTGCTTTCGATTTTCTGGGTATGTATCAAGAAGAGGAATTGCTAGGGGCTCTTGGGTGGCTCAGTCAGTTAAGTGTCTGACTTTGGTCCAGGTCATGATCTCACGGTTCACGAGTTTGAGCCCCGTGTCAGGCTCTGTGCTGAGATCTTAGAGCCTGGAGCCTGCTTTGGATGCTGTGTTTCCCTCTCTCTCTGCCCCTCCCCACTCATGCTCTGTCTCTTTCTTTTTCCCTCCCTCTCTCTCTCTCTCAAAAAATAAACTCCTCACTTTACACAGATTTTGCTGCCCCTCCCCCACTGATGTCTTTTTCTTACCAGATTTCATTTTTAACTTTATTTATTTATTTATTTATTTATTTCATGGACAAATTGAAGTTATTTATGTAAGACATCTCTTGTCATAAGCAAAGGGATGGGAGATCAGTATCATTTGATACAAGTAAGGAAGGTGAGCTTTAGGTCCCATATGCTTTTTGGTCTGTGTGCAGACTCATGGTCCAAACCAGTGCTGTGGTCCCCACCGGGTAGTGGTCCATGTTCTCTTTATTCATCTTCATAGCTGGTTGGAAGTGGATGCGTGTGAGAGTTATGGAATGGAGTATGATTACCATCTCCCCAAGGAACGGGATTGGCCCTGATGTGTAGATGGGGGTAGGTGACAAACTTAGGTCTCTCTTGCTCTCCCAGATGTGACTTCAGGAAGACGTTCAGCATGCTCACACCTCTGCTGAGGGAGCCCTACCAAGGATATAAAGACCTTCCACATGCAAGCTGAACCCTCCTCACCATGGGCACCACTTGACACGGATGCCCCAGCTGTGCCCCCCACTGACCTAGCAGCCCTGAAAACTGGGACACAGCCACAGCCATTTTTGACCTGGACCCATTTTTACTTTATACTTTTTTCAATGATTCAGATTGTTAATCTTGTGCATCAGTTTTTACGACGCATAAAAATATTAAAGTACAAAAAAATCCAACACATATACTTAATTTATGATAACTTTTACTGTTTCAAAACTCCATTCAACACTTATTTATTAGGCACCTAAACTATGACCATTCTGAGGAACTGAGAAGAGATGGTTGCAAAAAATGCAATTTTTTCCTTTAATTTGCTTGCAATGTAATTTTTTTAGGTTTATTTATTTATTTTAAGAGAGAGAGACGAGAGGAGGGGAGAGGGAGAGAGAGAATCCCAAGCAGGCTCCAAACTACTAGCACAGAGCCCAACTCAGGGCTCGATCCCACCAACTGTGAGATCACAACCTAAGTGGAAACCAAGAGCCTGATGCTTAATGGACCAAGCCACCCAGGTGCCCCATATTTTCTGTGTTATATATACATTTGCAAACAAATGTTTTACTTGGAATGATCAATAATTGAATTATAAGCATTGTTAAAAAATTATGTGAAAGGACAGTCACACTTCATATTCCAGGCACCGTGCAAAGCAGGCATTTGACATGCTTTACCTGGATTATCTCATACCTCACAATAACTACTAGCAAATAAGTGAGCATTATTTCTACTTATCTATGAAAACTTGAGGAACAACAGAGTCGGACAACTTGTATAAGGAAAACTGTGTGCAACAGAGCTAGAATTTAACCCCTTTCTTTATGATCCCTGAATCTCTATCTCTTTTCATTTTCCATGTGGTTTCTATTAATAAGTCAAATTCAACCATCCTAAAATCAAATAAGTTGGCTTTGCTGTTTCTGAACTCAAGCTAACTGACAGGGCAGGTAAATTAAGGCAAGAAGGCAGAGCACAGGAAAATTATAAAAGGAGACTCACCAAAAGGAAAATCAATGCACATTAATTTTGCATATTTTGCATAATTTTTAATGGCCACTCTAAATCACAGTGTGCTCCAGACGTTAGGGATATAAAGCACACTCAACTTCAATGTTCCTTAATGTGCTTGTAGCTCATAACTGGAACTGCATTCCACTATGATTTGTTCCCATTTTCATTAAATCTTGGGCTTTTAAAAAATTTTATTTCTTCCTCCTGTAGATTCACCCATAAAATATGTTGAGGAATCATATCTTCTCTTGAGGTCGTTTTTTCCAGGTACTGTATATTTCAAAGTGATGGCCCAGAGGTGGAACAGAGATTAAGTGGAAGAAGATGCATTGAGAGGGAGGCTGCAACTGTGGTTAAAAGAATAAAGCAGACAGAGATTTGAAGAGGAAATAGGCTCTTGGCTTAAAGTATCGTCTTCTCTTAATACAGGTGAGAGTTGGCACTTTTCGCCAGAGTTGTATTTTCATGAAACTCTGTATTTATTCACAGGTCTTAAAGCTTCGGAAGTAAAGACTCAGCTAGAAAGTTTGAAAACTTAGTGAAAATCTGACTTTTCTAGAAGCTTAGCTCTCTTTGAATGGGGTATACACTTGGGATTTGGTTAAGTACTTACTTAGGTCAGATTTCATCTCTCTTTCTGGCTGGAGGGAGTATTAAAACAGTTATGAGATTAAGACAATAGAAAAACCTTGAATATGACTGTGCCTTATTTACCCAGCAGGAAACTAGACCAGAAAAATCAAATGCCAATGCTTAAAAGTAGTTATTAAGCCAAGAAGGTGTGTTCTAAGTCTTACCACTACAGACTGTCATTTCTTGAGAAAAAGTTACCCCCTTCCCCCAAAAAAGATTTGAGATTCTTCAAGATGTAAGTGAACATATAAATAAAGACAACTGAGAAGAATAAAATTCCTATCTTCATTGTATTTTAAACTGCTTGAAGGCAAGGACCATGCCTTCTTCATTCAAGTATCATCCAGCTTTCCTGATTACCTTCAAAAGCATTCTTCTCTGGTGAACCTGTTATTTGTGATACAACATCTACAACAGGGAAGAATAGGTTTGTTTATTTGTTTCATGATTTAGAGAACTAATTCAAGCGTTGAAGTTCAAAATACATAGGTTCTGCTGGCTATCGCCTATTCATCTATGATTATCAAAAAGTAATTTACATTACAGAGCTGGGATGACATTAGACAGAATACTTTAAAAAGTATAGGCCAGTATACAATGTTTTGTTATGTAGAGTCTAATTTATAGCTAAACAACTTAGCTTGCCTTCTGCTCCTTGATTATTTATATTATTTCTGCCCAGAGTATGGATACATTACAAAGATTGTATAACAGGTTAAGCTAGAGCATAGGTTTTTCTATATATCAAACATTATTCTGGCCCCAAAAGACATATGCAAACACGGGGCACAAAATTACTTACTAGTAACAAGGCCGGCTTATGGTGAACATGTCAGATTTGATCTGTTTTTCAGATTATTCTGCTTTAATTGCCATTCTTCCAAGGTAAGCTTTAGAATGAGGTAATTCATCCCTTAAAACTTCACATGGTGCATGATGATAGCTAGCAGTTCATTCACTTTACTATGTACATATCTACTCTCTCCCCACCTTGTAAGACAAGCCATTGTTTAGGATGAATTATCCCAGATGCAGACCTTGAGCCAAGGATTTGAATGCTAGTGATTTATAGGGTAAATGCTCCTAGAAGAAAGGTAAAAGTGGGGGAGAAGCAGGACACACGTTGGGAATAAACCAAGAAAGTTTACAATATCAGGGGAAGCTTTGGCCTCAGCCTGATCCCACCAGGAGTAATGGAGTACACAGTATATCTCAGAACTTGTGCCCTGGCTGCAGTGCTGGGGGTGTGGGAGGGAGACTGGGACTCTGCAGGAGACTCAGCAGATGTACCCTCTCTCCTTCACAGTTTATTGTCTGCCTGAGTCAAGGATCATTTTGTCACAAATCAGAGATAGTACCTCAAGCTGGTTTAAGCAAAAAGTAATGTAGTCAACTAATACCTGACTATGTCATACAATACTAGACAAGCCCAATAGCCTACTCATACTAGAGACTGAACATGGAAACGAGAAAGTCAAAAGGAACCAAAGCAACCCTTCGTCTTCTGTCTCTTTCCCCTGTGTCTCTGTTTCTTTCTAAAGAAACCCTCTTTCTGATGCTCATTAGCTATTTGGACCTCCAAATGACTGGCCCACTCCGTATGTCTTCATGAACTTTGACTTCCTAGAAAATGCAGATGACTGAAACTTCTGGATCTCTTAGTTAAAGTTCTTGAAAGAGGGAATCAGGATCAGGTAGCAAGTTTTGTTTCCATGAGCTACAACTGGAGAAGAGAGGCGAGAGCTAGTAAAGCATGACTTGAAGAACCCACCTGTGCACCCAAGACTTAGATATGACAGACCTCAGAGAATCAATGAGGATTTGGCAGGTACCCCCCCCCCCACCCAAGGCATTTCTATGTACTGTTACATACGATTTCCCAACACGTAGAAGAGTGCACAGGATGTGGCAATCAAATGCTTCGCCTTTAAATGCATTTACTTTACAGACTTGGAGTAAAACAAAAGCAGATTATGAGGTCTGTTTACTGATACCTTAATTATCCCCTATTACACATAATGTCAATAAAATTGGAAATACAGAAATGCATAAGCTAGCATCCTTAATAGTTGCCTTAATAGTAATATTATCCTTAAATAACTGAGCTTTATACATAGTTAGCAGCACTGTAAATTGGTAGAATCTCTTAGAAAGCAATTTGATAATAACCATAAGAGCTATAAAAATGTTCATGTCCATTGACCCAGTAATTCCGCTTAAAAGAAACTATCATAAAGAGTTCAAACTATGGGGAAAAGCTTTATATACCATATGTTTGTTACAGAAGAATTTATAGAAGAAAAAAACAGAAAATCATCTGAATATGCTTCAAAAAGGGAATAATTAAATAAATTACTGAAATATTTTTGAGTCATTAAAGTTCTGGTTATGAAAAGCATGAAGCATCATGGAAAAATGTTTATGTACTCATAAGTGAAAGAGCAGAATGCAATATTGGAAGGAAACTCAGACAAAAAACGAGAGTAAAAATGCATAGGGAAAAAGCAATTACCCCAACATGCTAATAATGATTGAAACAAAGTAATGAATTTTTTTCCTCTACTTCCTGAATTGCTTCCAATATGTTTCTATTATTTTTATAAAATAAAAAAGTATAGTCAAAAATTGCTAAACCACTATAACCACCCTCTACATCAGATATAGTTTGTATTCTCTGGAGCTGTTTCTTAACACTCTTCAACGGGCTCTCTTGAAACCGATTACTTTTTGAAAAGACTTTTTAAGTTAAAGACTATATCCCTAAGTGCTTGGAAACAACTAGAGGAAAATAGAAAAGCCAGCTTAAGTAACTACTTTGGAAAACCTTTAGTAAGGACCAGAGAAGTGTCTGTGTTTAAAAAAAAAATACTAAGAGTGGAGGGGAACTGTAAATCCTCAGAAATGTCTGAAACTGTCAATTGTAAGGCAGCAATATGATAAAAGGATCGACTGCATTAAGTATGTGTCCTATGAAGCATCCAAGAAAGCAATGCAAGGGGTAGTAATTATGCATCAGCAATGTAGATTTTCTTTTTCAAGCGACTATTAGCCTGATTCTTCTGCCTGTTTATAGGAGGCTAGAGTATTATAAAACCACACAGAGGTAAAAAATAAAAATTGCATCTCCCATGTTCAGAATAAGTAAATGGTGGCTTACTGAAACTGTTTTGAGAACATAGTGCTATGCCCCTATAGCATGAAAGAAGAATTAAATTATTATGACATTGTCATTGGTTACAATTTGTAATGCACCAATTTCCAAATTATACTCTACAGAACACCAGTCCCAAGAGATGTTCCTTTAAGGAAAACAGTTGGGGGGTGAAATATATCTGTCATATGTTGCATACATGGCTCTTTAACAACTAGTATATTCCTTTAAAAGTCCCACAGGAAAGACAGCTATTTTATCAGCTTTTCCAAAACTTAACTGCTCAAGAGATCTCCTTCCCTACCATGTAATAACTATTGTCATTGAGGAAAAGTAACGTTCAGTAAAATACAGTTTGGCAAATGCTTGTGTGATGTTGGAAGATTTCATAGACTAATAGATGTAGGTTCAAATCCAATTTCTGCCACATACCAGCTGCGAGAATCTGAATGAGTTACTTGAGCTTTCTTATCAGATCAGAGATCTTTAAATGGTCTTGGTCCCCCTAACATATAGTCAGAAACATACAAAAATGCATCAAGGACAAAAACCTCTTATATTTGGTGATTTCTAAGACTTTGTACTCACTCACTCCTGGTGAAGTTTTTATCCTAGCTCTTGTTCCTCTTGGTCATGCAGACCCCAGTATTCCTCTTGACCTCCCTTGTGCTTCTTACTGACTTTGAAACACATTTCCAGGTCTGTTCAGGAACCACGAGTTCTGGGCACAGGGCTCAGGCAGTATAAGATGCCTACACATCTGCACAACTGAACAAAGGTGCAGCAGCTTGAACCAACAAGATGAGCCCTCTTCCTCTGGCAGCATACCTCTAGAGCACTCTACAGAGAAAATTTAACAACCCGCTCACTTCAGGGGAGGAATACTTAAGGAATCCGGATCAATATCACAGAGTGGGGCTTGAAGGGAAAATCTGGACCTGAAAAACAATCAATTAATAACTGGCACAGCAGTGGTATCTAATTGAAGTTTTAATTTGCATTTCTCTAATAATGGTGAGCAACTTTTCTTTTGTCACTCATATATCTACTTTGGCAAGTAGATCAGATCTGTTCAGATCTTTTGGGCTCTCCATTTTTCATGGATTTGTCTTATTATTTAGTAGTGAGAGTTTCTTATATTTTCTTTATATATCCTTTATACATTTCTTTATTGAATATATATTTTGCAAATTCTTTGTCTCAGGCTGCATTTTGCCTTTCATTTCTTTCTTTTTTTAAGTTTATTTATTTATTTTGAGAGAGAGAGCACAGTGGGTGAAGGGCAGAGAGAGACAGGGAGGGAGAGAGAGAGAGAGAGGGGGAAAATCAAAAGCAGTCTCTTGTCAGTGTGGACTCAATGCGGGGCTGCAACTCATAAACCACAAGATCATGACCTGATCTGAAGTCAGATGCTTAACTGACTGAGCTACCCAGATTCCCTGCCTTTTACTTCTCTTAAACTGTGTCTTTTGAATAACATTTTTTTTGGAGATTTTTAATTGATCTATTTTCTTATTTGTAATCTGTGTCTCCACTTTTCTATTAAAAAACGCTTCCAGCCCAAAGTCATTATTACCTTTTAAAAAGTGTCAACTAGAAACTTGGGTTGTAACATGATATTGGCAGGCTGCATCTGAGGACCCAGAGAGGGCCCCACATGACCAGCCAAGAGGGTCCTTGGCTTTACACAGCATAGAATCAAACATAAGCCAAGAAGTGAAAACAGAGTTTATTGAATAGTGTTAAGTGATAGAGTATAGCAGATTGAGTGTCTGGGAGACTTGGAAAAGAAAGGTGAGTGAGTCTCTTCATCACTTGGTGTTAGGGGTTTATATTGGAAAAGAGGTCCAGCATATGTGTTCCTTCAGGAATTCAGGGTAGGGTTCGATCAAAGGTGAGTAACAGGTGAATAGGTGCTATTTCATAAATCACTAAACACAGGGGTTATTGATGCCAGCAGCATCAGTAGAGGATTGTTCAAATCTAATGTCCTGGAACTTGTTTGGGATCCAGCTCTTCTTACATGTTATCAGGTCCTTGGGGAGTCTAAGAGAATGATTAACTTCCTTGCTTCCCCTTGGAGTGGGAACATAACTTCTTTGGTTTATTCTGATGCAAGGTGAAATATAGGATATAAATGAATGGGGCCTAATATGGAAACAGCAGAGATGGAGACTTTCTAAAATGGAGTCCCTCCAGTTTCCCTATCTCAAACATTTGCATGTGGTTCAAGTTAATTTTTGTAGAAGGCATGAGATAGGGTCAAAGTTTATGTTTTGCATAAAAGACAGTGAAGACAATTCCCTTAGAAAGTAAAAGCATGTCCTGGGATGATAGCTACACAAGAGGTAATCTATCCAGTTTGGAGTAAGAGTATTTAAGATTCCAAGAGTGATATATCCAAGAGGAAAATAATCAAAGTAACAGAACATCTGATGTATTTGACTCTGTTAAAATAAGTCTCAATTTTTTGGCAAAGAATGTAAAAGAATAATTAATGATAGCTTCATAGAAAACTAAGCAAAATAAAAGCAATTATTAACTCTAAGAAAAACAGAAAGATTTATAGGAAGAACTATTTAATAATAGTACACTGTGTGACACAAATCTAATAGGCACAATTATGACTGAACCATTGATTCTGATAAGGTTCAAGAAAAGATTATGTGGGCTCTGTTAATAGTGGTGTGTCAGGATGAGGGCCTCTGTAACTAAAAACACTTTGGAAATGATAGACTAACTCATGATTTGAATAGTTAACAAAGTAAGTTTGGGCCAGTGTCAAAACTTTTGAAAGCGTCAGCTTTCTAATCTGGAAAGTTTGGATAATATCTACTTTACCGGATTGCTTTGAGAGTTAAAAATTATCATTGCCTAGCAGAATTTCTGGCATATGTCATGGCTCAATAAATGTAGTACGTTATTTTTTAATGATTACTCTAGTCTTGACAACATGATTCAGAACAAAATGTTATTAAAATTATATTCTATTGTATTTGTTCACACAGAAGCTATACTACTATAACAAGAGACTGAAAAATACCCTCCTTCATCAAGACAGAAGTCAATTTCTCTCTTAAATCTAATCATGGAAGGCATTCCAGGGTGTTTGGGACAGCATTATAGTGTTGAGGGGCCAGGACCCTTCTATCAGGAATGTTTAAGTGTTGCCCTTGTCTACAAGGTCAAAGACAACTTGCTACCACACCAAAATCCCACCCACAGGAACACTTTCCATTTAAGGCCATGATCCAGAAGTTACAAATAGCACTGCCACTAATGTTCCACTGGCCAAAATTTAGGCCTAGTTAGATGGCCATGGCCACCAGCAAAGAACTGTGAGAAATATATTTTGGGGGGCAGCAGCCATGTGCTATGATAGAAGTGGTATCACTATGGAAAAGAAAAAGGAGAATGAATAATTAAAGGGACAGACAACAGTTTTCTACACACCTTCTGAATTCTAAGTCTTTAAGCTAAAGTAATTTCCTCACTGAAATGTGAGGGGGGAAAAAAGATTGGAGTGAGGAGCTTAAGAAATAGGATGAGTACAAAAAAAGTGTTATTTAAAAATCTGAATACTAATATATCATATTTTTGCCAATAAAAATGTAAGACAAGGAAACAACGGATCCCTTTGTGCTAGTGAATGAAAGCCTTTAAGGTTCATAGTCTTCAATCTTATTCCCTCCTGTGGCACCTGAAATCCAGAGGTGGTAAATCACTGTGCAAGGCACTTAGTTACTTAATGGCATGGCTGAGGTTAAAGTTCATGCTGTCTGCCTCTTTATGCTTCCACTTTGCCTTAACAAAATATATAGGAATATTAGTTTTTCTCTCTCACCCCCCCAAATAAGATATCTGCTGAAGGACTAAGTGAATAAATGTGGTTAATGTTGTGGTTATGCATTTGCTTTCATGTTTACCAACAAATACATTATCATCATCATCTAATAAATATTTAATGAGTGCCTAGGAAGGGCCATAGAGTGCCTATGAATATAGCCATGATCAAAAACAGACCCAAACCCTTGACTACAGAGAGCTTAGCTTCCAATGAGGAGAGACAAAAAGTGGAAGTAATAAGTAATGTATTATGATTCACAGCACAGTAAACAGCACTGAGAAAAACAAAGCAGAAAAAGGGATAGAAACTTCTCAGAAGGAAGTCTGCAATTTTAAATAAAATGGTCTTGGAAGGGCTCACAGAGAAGAGGACATATGAGTAAATACCTACAGGAAGTAAGGGAACATGGCCGGGGATATTGTAGGAGCATATTGCAGCATAGAAACATAAAATGGACATGTCCTGGCCTGTGAGTGTATCTGACCCTGAGGAACAGCCAAGAAGGCCTATGTGACCAGAGCAATGAGTGAAGCAAGTGTGGGAGGAGATGACTTCAGAGTGGAAAGGAAAAGGGATGGGATGGGATGGGATGGGATGGCCAGAGTGGAAATGGCCTCACAAGCCTTGTCAGGACTTTGGCTTTCGCTGTAAGTAAGGAGCACATTTGGAAATTTTTTTTCTTCTAAATTTTTATTTAAATCTTGTTAGTTAATATTTAGTGTAATATTGGTTTCAAAAGTAGAGTTTAGTGATTCATTACTTACATACAACACCCAGTGTTCATCATAACAAGTGCCTTTCTTAATACCCATTACCCATCCAGTCCATCTCCCACCCATCTCCCTCCATCAAACCTCAGTTTTTCTCTATTGTTAATAGTTTCTTGTGGTTTGTTTCCCTCTGTTTTTCCCTCTCCCATACATTCATGTTTTGTTTCCTAAATTCCACATGTAAGTGAAACCATATGGTATTTGTCTTTCTCTGACTGACTTATTTCACTTAACATAATACACTCTAGCTCCATCCATGTCATTGCATATGGCAGGATTTCATTCTTTTTGATGGCTAAGTAATATTCCAGTGTGTGTGTGTGTGTGTGTGTGTGTGTGTGTGTATCTTCTTTATACATTCATCAATCAATGGACATTTGGGCTCTTTCCATAGTTTGGCTATTGTTGATAATGCTGCTATAAATATCAGGGTGCATGTACTCACTTTGAATCTGTCTTTTTGTATCTTTTTGGGTAAATACCTAGTAGTGCAACTGCTGGATTGGAAGATATTTCTATTTTTAACTTTCTGAGAAAGCTCCATACTGTTTTCCAGAATGGTTGCACCAGTTCAGTTTGCATTCCCATCAATAATGTAAGAGGGTTCTCCCACCCTTAGGTTTTTAAGCAAGGAGGAACATGATCTGATTTTCACTTTAACAGATTAATAATACTAATATTAATGGAGCTTCAACTTATTGAGTATAGTAGTTTCCACTTACCTGCTGGGGATATATTCCAAGACCCCCACTGGATGCCTGAAACAAAGAATAGTACCGAATTCTATATAAACCTTTCTTTTTCCCATACATTACAAATTTTGACAAAGTTTAATTCATAAATTAGGCATAGTAAGAAATTAACAGCAATAAATGATAATAAAATAGAACAATTATAACAATATACTGTAACAAAAGTTATGTGAATGTGGTTTCTCTCTCTCAAAATATCTTATTGTACTGTACCAAGCCTTCTTCTTGTGATGATGTGAGACAATGAAATGCCTATGTGATGAGGTGAATGAGGTGAATGATGTAGGCATCATGACATAGTATTAGGCCACTGTAGACTTTCTGAAAATAGGTCAGAAGGAGGATCATCTGCTCCCAGACTGCAGTTGACCTCAGGTAACTGAAACTGTGGAAAGTGAAACCACAGATAAGGAGGGAATACGGTCCTCTATTCTTGGCACTACAATGAGTGCTTTATGTACATCACTTCAGTTTAATTCCCACAGCACTGCAAAATAGCTTTTAATATCCCCATTTGTACAGATGCATAAACTGAGTCTCACAAAGGTTGAATACATTTATCTACTAATTAATGGCATTCTTAGGAGCTCATCTCAGGTACTTCTGCCTGCAAACTCTTTGTTGTTATTCACATCATTCTATCACCACTGTGACAGCTCATTTGAAAGGTTTATGTGTTCTTGTCTCTCCATAAAATTGTTGCCTATTATATTCTGTCCACTGATATCATAAATAGATATGATAAAGAGGTATTCTACTGTGTCATTATGAAGAGTAGTATTACTTATGATAGCAATTATTACTCATTAGCATTTGATGAAAACAAGCTCTGTGCCACTGCACTCCTAATCTAAACAGTGATCATAAATAACAAACCTTTGCAATTGAAGTAGGACTTCTAAGGGTGTTTCCTTTTTAATCCCAGTAATGAGGCATTGAAATTAACAACCTTTTCCCGTAATTACGGGAGTTTTTTCTCAAGTCTCTTCCCTCCTCTTCTTCCAAATTTCACCTTTTCCTTGAAGTCTTCCTGCATAGATGTTGACTTTGCTGATTTGCATTCTCCCTATGCATACAGTCCCTACCTCATGGTCACTTGCAATCGTTCCCATAGACAGGCATGAGTCACTATGATGAATATTGCTATTTTCTGTATTTCTGTCACTTGTTTTATAGCTGCAGATCAACCCCTTGCTTTTGTGGGTCCCAGAACAAGAGTACAAATGGAAGTTTCATATCTTATGTCTATTTAGAAGTTACGAATCAAGCTAACAAACTGTTAAATCAAATATGTTCCATAGGCCTACACTGAGAACTGTAACAATGTATTTATCTATCTTCAGTTCTTTAGAAATTCTTTTCCAAATCCCCCCTTTTTAAAATTTTAATCATGATCTCAATTTATACTCATTCTCTGTGTTAGAAAAAGAAATGAAAAAGTGAAATGGAATCATGTGAAAAGAGTACAAAACTTAATATAGGTTATTAAAATGTAAGTTAAAATGTAAAAATTAAAAGATTAAAACTATTTTTCATATACATTGTCTAAAAAGCTCTCTTATCTAAATAGTCAATGTACTAAAATTAAAAGGTAAAATATAAATTATATAATTAGAGATATTCATATGTTAATTATATTATAATACAAACCAATAAATATATTACATTATGCAAATTAGGCTAAATTTGTTGTTTACTTTTTAAAAACTGAATCGACTTATAAATAGCTTAGAAAACTAAAACTATTTACAGTTGTAGCCCTCAATGTTCATCTAGTTACAGATATAAATACAGTTGATCCTCACTACTTGCATATTCTGTATTTGCAGACAAGCCTACTTGTGAAAATTTACTCATGACCTTAAAATCAATATCGCTGCATATTGAAGTCATCACTGGACATAATAGTGAAAAATTGAGCCACCTGAAGTGCACGTTCCAAGTTGGCATCCTTTTTGCTATCTATTTAGCACCAATTTCTCGTTTTGGTGTTTTTTGTTGGTGATTTCACTGTTTAAAATGGCCACCAAGCATAGTTCTGAAGCATTGTCCAGTGTTCATAAATCCAAGGAGGCTATAATTTGTCTACTTAGTCTCCTCTGTACCAGATAAGTTTTATTCAGGCACAAGTAATAGTGTGTTTGGCCATGATCTCGATGCTAATGAATCAAAAATATATATTAAATAAGGTACCTTTAAACAGAAATACACATAAAGAGGTGATATATTGCTTGATCGAAAAAAATATGATCAGAGGCTCATGGGAACTTAATGCTGTGTTTCACAGGAATGGTGATACAGTATTGGCTCTTTCAGTGTTCAAGGGAACATAACTACTATGGAAGAATTTTCTAACATTTTGTCTTAGCCAGCGAAGAGCATGTAGGTGTATCATGTGTTAAAGCAGATGTTGAATAAACATTTATCATGGCTTTTGTGGAAATGAATTTTGGATTATTTAACAAATTATGCTATAATACTCTTAGTTCCCCTTCCATTTAATTAAAGATAGCAGAATAAAGATTCTAGGTAAATACAGAAGAACAGAAGTTAATCATTCTATGAGAAAGTAAATAAAAATAGTAAAACTCAACAAAATTTTTTATTACTAGCTGTGAAACAAGAAAAGAGATTCAGCCTCTGTCATAAATTTAAAAGTGGTAGCCAAAGAAATACACAGAAGATTCTGCCCAGTTTCTGAATCCTAATACAACAGTCCAAAAAAATACAGGGAAATAAAACCTGAGGGGAAAAAATCATGAGAATTCCAGCTACTGGCCCTTTATTTCAAGGGAAACAGGTCCTAACTATAGAATCCAAGAAGTGATAGGAAAAATAACTGCTTACCATTTTCCAGGAAAACACTTTGAACTGGTGAATTATCAAAAATCCAAGTATCTCTGCCTCCTGAAATAAGATAAACCCACAACTGGGAAATAAGGTAGGAATAAACAGTGGTATAGGATATTTCACAAAGCATCAGTGTCTAGCTCTGATTCTCTTTATCCATTAACACTACCACCCATAGTGCACTTCAGTTACAGGGAAGTGAATGGAAAGCAATATTCAACCTTACAATTGTAGGTCAGAGGAGAATATAAATACTGAATTGAAGTAGAAAAAATTTCAAGGAGGATCCATCAACAAAACATCAAAGCAGAGTTATTCTGAATAGAGTTGATCATACTGAAAAGAAATGGGCCAAATTTTCAAACATAACTGGGATGTTTGAAAAATACAGCTTCTTTATTTTTTCTATAACTAAGCTGGCAAGTCCTATAATTACTCATGCAGTGATTAGTTCAGGGGAAGGGAAATTTAAAGCTTCATCTAAGAGCATAGATCTTAAAAGTTCTCATCATAAGAAAAAAAATTATAATTCTGTAGGGTGACTGATGTCAATTAGACTTACTGTGGTGGTCATTTTGCAATATATACAAATATTGAATCATTAGGTTGTACATTTGAAATTAATCTAACTTGTATGTCAACTACACCTAAATTAAAAAACAAAAACAAAAACAAAAACAAAACCTTCATCAGATCCATGATCCAAGATTGTAATAGTCCCTTTCAGGTAGTGTTTAGTCTCTGGGACAAAAATCTCTCAGGTGGCCTCCCTCTCCCCATAAAGGGAGAAGGATGTGTTTTCTTGAATGTATGATGGTAGAGTCAAAACACTCAAGCTTCACATTGTCTATGTCTTCTGGAATAGAACACCATCTCTCTCATCTACTTTGGTACTGCTCACCCTGCTGACGCTGACAGCTTTTTGAAGTCTACAATTGGTGTCACCTATGATTTGGTATCTCTACACTTCATCAAGGTCCAGTGTAATTAGCTGCCTGATTTGGCAGCTATTTTAATGCCTTTGTTTGCTAATTCTACCGTCTTTGTCATTTCTGGGTCTGTTTCTATTGATTGATTTTTCTTCTGACTATGGATCATATTTTCTGCTTCTTTGAAAATACCTGGTAATTTCTTATTGGATACATACATTATGAATTACATATGTTTGAGTGTTGAACTTTTAAAAATATTATAGGTCTCTTTCTTCTGGGATACAATTATTTCAAACCAGCTGGATTATGCTGAGGCTTATTTTATAGATCTGTTAGGATAGGTCCAGAGCAAATTTTACTACATGACTAATTTGGTCCATTATTAGACATTGCTTTTCTGAGGCATCTGTCTAATGTCCCATGTATCATTAGTTCTTTCCACTTTGGATGATGAAAATAGGAACTCTTCCCAGCCCTGTGGGATCTTTGTGGATTGTTCCTTCTACATGTGCACACTGGTACTCAAAGACTCAAAGGCAACCCTCTGCAGATCTCCAGGATTTTCTATTTCTCTCCCTGTGTGAAGCTCTCTAGAGCTTTCTTCTCTGGTGATTTTGTCTGTAAATTTTACCTACCTTGACCCTTCAAACTCCAGATTCTGTTTTCTTAACTCAGCCAGACTACCAAGCTTTGTTCATCTTCCCCCTCCTTGTACAGTGCTTTGGGAAACTCCAAGCAGTAAGTTGGGGCAATCACAGGGCTTTACCTCCACTGTGTCCCTTCTCTCAGGGGTCTGTTTCCTGCAATGCCTATTGCTCAATGTCTGCAAACAATTTCATATATTTTGTCTAGTTTTCCAACTGAGAGGAAAGGTAAATTTGTTTCTTTGCTCTATCATAGCTAGAAGAGGAATTTAAGTGTTATTTCTAATTGTGGAATGAAACTTAATGTTCTCTGGAAAATGAATTTCAGGCCTCAGTGGGCAGATGAGGGAAGTAATGTTTGTTTTGTGATTGTTTTCTTTTCCCTAGTTGGGTTTTTCTAGTTCCATAAAAATGGCAGCCTACTCTGTTTTCCTGCAAAGTCATCCTTCTTGTCGTTTATTTCTAGTCTCTACAGTTACTTAAACATTCTATATGGATCACTGATCATACTAGTTTGTGATAATCCTCTGAAAATAAAATGACTCACCATTTTGCCATTGAATAAGAGAGATTTTTTTATATCTTTTTTTTTTTTTACTTTTTTTGGGAGGGGGTGATATTTTTAATTGATATACTTCTGAAATATGCTTGATGAACATTAAAAAAAGTGAATATTCCTGCCATTCTGAACATTCCATTTCAGAAGGACATGGCAAATAAAGTTTCTAAAAGTTACTCTGATACAATCCACAGTTTGGAATTATTTGTTTATTTTCTTGGTTATCTTTTAAATGTTCTATTGATCAGTATTCTGTTTTTCAGAACTATCTTTGAATAGGAATTTCCATAATATAATTACAACAGGTGCTGATATCAGTAACTGCATAATCAAAAAAGTCCTTTTAGTGATCAAAGCATGGTCACTTTGTGTATTTATATTAAATCCTTTTTTATTTTGAAAATTAGCAAGTTTTTGGTAGAATACTGACTAATTCCTCTTTCTCCTGAATACTTGAGAACTAAGCTTTCCCATATCAAACTGGATAACAGAATTTCTTTATGAAAATCTAGGTTGGTAAACAGATAATAGCATGTCTTCACTTAAAAGAAAAAGGATTCATGAAAGTCTTCTCCTATATGTGGTGATTGAGTTATAGATTCATTTATTCATATGTAATATTGCAGGCACTGAGTTTGGTGCTGCTATATTAGCAGATTTATCTAGCAGATTAGATTTGATGGACAGGTAATCCTTGCCAGCAGACAGCTATCAAATCAAGCAAGTTCTAAGAGTTATTAATGGAAGCTAATAGAGTTAAACATAGCCCCAGCAAAAGATATCATTTATTACTAAAACAAAAACAAAAACAAAAACAAAAAACAACTTCCATTTAAATAGTCTACATTGATTCAACAAACTTTTCAGATAAGCTTAGTGTCATTTGGCACATTTAAGAGTCAAAATAAAGTTTTGTCAAAATGTGTAAATACAGCAATTACACATGCACCACCATAGATGTTTATTTTTGATCTTTTACAATACGCTCAGACATGCACTTTTTTTTCCCCTCAGCAACCACAGAGATGTTATAATTGGAAGAAAAATATTCTGCAATTACAGGTTTGAGTTGTTCACCTCTGTGACAGGTATCTGCTGTAGATATGGCACTTGGAAGCTACAGGGAGACGCCATCTTAAGAACTTGAAACTAAGATTGCACTTTGTTAAGCAACAAGCAGTCAAAAAAGGTAAAGATATGAAGAAGAAAAACAAAACTTAAAAAGACAAAAAGACTCCGAGACCAGAGAGTACTCAATAATCTGATAGTCTGAATTTTTGTTCTTAAATACGTCAGTCAGAAGAGGCTAACTTGGTTTGTGAGTTCGAGTCCTGCGTTGGGCTCTATGCTGACAACTCAGAGCCTGGAGCCTGCTTCAGATTCTGTGTCCCCCTGTCTCTCTCTGCCCCTTCCCCGCTAGCACTCTCTTTGTGTCTCTCTCAAAAATAAATAAACATTAAAAAATTAAAAAAAAAAAACAGAAGAGGCTAACTTGCCTCAAAGGATCGAAAGCAAAATAAAGATCTGTGTCTACCCCAAAGCCATCCAGAAGAAAAAAACCTTAGCAAATTTTATAAGCAAGACTACTTTGTGTGTGAGAGATGAGTGTATTAAGCTATTAATCCATTTGTCTAATTATTTCTAGTCCAATATGCATTAGGCAGCACTCTGATCGTAATTTAGTTTTACACATAGGTGTGTCCACAGTAAGGAAATATGTGAATCACGTGGCCCAAAATGCTTCCAGGCCTTTGACAGTTTTCCTCATTATGAGTGAATACATTTTCATTATTTCTCAATAGATAAGTTTCATGGGTTCAGTTGCTATGAAGCTTTGCCTGAAAAGTGGGTCCACTTTTGATTAGAAGATTAAACGAAGTTTCTGAGCCAAAAAGACTGAGAAACAGACTTGGCAAACTCACCTAAGGAGACAATACACATCACTCCCTATGCTTAACAGAATCCATCTTTGTACTCTCTTGAGCTGCCAGGTAGAATGGACAATTTGTCTAGCACAAGGGTTGAATTAAATACAGCTCAGCCTGCCAGCTGATCCTTTATAAGGAGGAATACATCTAGGCTCAGAGAGATGCCATTAATTTATGTCACTTAAATGTTAATGGAGAACTGCAACACAAATGAACCTTGAAAACATCATGCTTAGAGAAAGAAGCCAGACACAAAGGTCACATGGCGTATGATTCCACTTATAAGAAATGTCCAAAACTGGCAAATGCATACAGACAAAAAGCAGATTAGTGTTTGCTAGAGTCTGGAGGAAAAGGGGTGGGGGAGAAAAGACTAATGGATACAGAGTTTTGTGAAAGGTGATGAAATGTTTTGGAATTATATAGTGGTGATGGTTGCACATCCTTATGAATATACTAAAAACCACTGAAATGCACACCTTAAAGCAGTGAATTTTATGGTATGTAAATTATATCTCAATTTAAGAAATATTAATGGGGCCATGTTAGGGTTGTTGAATTTCAAATGATTCTTTTTTTCCCATCTGTCTAGATTACTTATTTTATAATGCACAAAATCAGAAATGATAAAGCAGGTTTCATTAGAAAGAAGGAGAAACTAGTTAAAACCAGGCCATTTAGAAATTCTGATATACATATCTGACCAATACCGTGCATAGCCTAGAAAAGTAAAATTTCAAAATTCCATTTCAGTTCTCTTCAACTGGCATTGGTTCTTATCAATAACACAGTAAGTGGAAAGTTGATGAATCTTTGGTCCGCTCTCCATATGGAATGTTTTATGCTGACGTAGGTATTTATATGGGATTACTAAAATTTAAGGGCTTAGTCATTCGTTTCTCCAATAAATATTTCATAAACAGCTACTGTGTGACAAGAACTGTGTGAAGTACAGAGATAAACAACAGTATGAGCAACCACTAGGTTCTTCCCCAAAATGTTCCTCATAACAGGAGTCAAAGGTGAAGTGTTAGATTGGAAAACCTCTTGAATTGACCTGTTACAGCTTTTGGTAAAACTTTCCATTCTTAATGTAAATGTTAAGGAAAAATGAAGGATTTCTTTTGCCTTTCTTCTCAACAGCCACCATTTTATATAGACATTGGAAGTAGATGTGGGAAGTAAACCTGTTGATGACCTATTGACAGTGATAGAAAAATCTTCAGGATGACTTAGCATGTTCTGTGTTACTCACAGAAACCAAGGTAATGATAACATTTAGGGATTAATTCGCCATTTTTGGAATTTTACACATCCTGCCCCACATGGTTGGAAGAGGTGATCAAAGCAATAATCTACAGCAGTGATTCTTTACCTACTTGGAGGTTTGCAGAGCTCCTTTGAACATTTCATTGCACTACTCCTCACCTTTCTAAAAAATGCATATAGGCACATATAATTTAAAAATTGCAAAAATTTCAAAGGGTGGTATTTTCTTTAAAAACCATCCATGGATTCCAGAAGCATCATAGAGATTTTAAGAAAAGCTCGCTTATTATAAGAAGAATATCTTATTAATATAGATTGATACATTCTTAGTTAATTCATTCAATCAATTAAGTGATTATATATAAAATGCTTAGAAATGTATCTGGCTCACAGTAAGTATCCAATGAGTGTTAGATAATTTTTTATTGTTGTTGTTATGTTGAGTAATGGCTAACCTTTTCTGTTTCTGTTTTAGGCCAGACATATATTTAATTTAATACATCTAATCACCTTAAGCAGTAGATATTTGGATGCTTACTGCTTTACAGATGAAGAAACCGAACATACAAGAGTCATTCATCTTGCCCAGCGTCCGTAGGGCTTGTACTCAAAGCTCCAACTTCACTCCCATTGCCAGTGCTTCAATTCATTACCAGTATTGTTGCGTTAGGGCTCATACTCAAATCTAGAACTTATCGTTCCATAACCCAGTCTTTTGTTCCCTGGGATATGCCACTGTTGTTTGGTTCCAAACAGCCTATTCAAAATTTGTCTGGGATTATTCACTTAGATCACTGAGGTGAACATCTATATCTATAGGAGCAATTTTCATTAATATAAACTCAGATCAAAGTTAAAATGAGAGTGAGGCAAACCCCCTACTTGAAGTAAATGTCATAAATTTGCATTGGCAGTACGCTCTGAGGGCTACCTTTTCATAAAGTCAAGGAGTAGATAAATTACCATATATTTTCTTTGTCAAGTGAACCTTCCCCCCCTACTCACTTCACTATAAAGGGCTGAATATTTCAATTCTTACAATTTTAATATTAAGAATCCTAGGGCACATTTAAAAGGTTATACAGTTTGTGGACAGAATGTGTCCTTGCACACCTTGTTTTTGCCTTATTACGGTGTAAATCCAAGGTGCTATGGCCTAAATTACTTTAAATCTTAGAGTTGGGCATTTAAAATCTCAGAGATGATTAACACTCGTGTTTTCCCTGATAGTCAAGACAAGTTTGTTTTTTTTTAAATTTGTCTAAGACATTCTGGTTTTAAATATTTCTTAGATTAAAAAGTGCCCGAATCTTAAATGCTGAGATACAGAAAGAGAGGATGCGGTGGGGAAGGGGGAGGGGGGGAGAGAGAGAGAGGGAGAGAGAGGTCTACTTATATTTGAATCTTTAGGAAGGCAGAACAACTTATGAAAGTACAGTCTTTAATCATACTGCTTTTCTGATCCAGTGATGAAATTAAAATATAACTGGAAAGATACACTGGTTTATCAATTGTAATCAATTGAATCTTTATGAACCTGAAAAGTTAGGAATTTTGGACTGAAAGGGTTAGCTAAGAAAGCAATGGATACTTCTATATTATGTAGAATTCTGCCTTTAGAATTTTGGGGGATTTTCCCTTTACATCAAACAACATCAGTGAAACTCCTCCTTTTTTTTATTCCCTCCTTTTTCTTATTCCTCAAAAAAACATTTATAATCCCACTTGCCCAACCAACTAAAGGTAGGCATTACATTTTTAAAGCAGTCACTGGAACAAATACTTCTGTGAATAGCTACATGAAGTTCAAAAGGATAAAGGAAGATAAAATATGAGAATTCTAGAGAAATACCAATGGACAGAGTGCGGGCTGTGGGGGCAAGGAGAGGTCAAGAGAAGGAAACACAGTGAAGCCTCTCACTATAGTCCTCTTTGCCAAACATATTTAATTAGTTATAGAAAGATGCCTGTCCCCTGGGGGAGGGAGGTGAGCAGACAGTATGACCTAGAGCCATCAGGTTTCCTGGCATCCTTTTCCTGGTTCTACCCTGAGTTGTGTCTTGGGCAGAGCCTGAGCTGAACTAGAGACGGCCGGGGAAGGACTGCTGTAGTCACTTCTCTGGACTATTTCTTGGCTTAATGGGTGTGTATGCAGGTGAGTTCTACAAAGCTATTCTAGTCGCCAGAGGTCTCAAGAAAAAAGAAGACAGAGGCATAAGAAGTGGTTTGGAAATATGGAGCCTGATGATTTGAGTGGCAGAGAGGTAAGCAAAGACACCACCTACTACCTCAGCACCCTTCCTCCCAACCAGTGTTCCATAGCACCCTGGTGCGACCCAAATGGATCACAAATGTACCTCGATACAGATCCCCCCAGCCCGTGAGCCAGCTGGGTGACTTTCACCCCAGCAGGCATAGAACGATGATCCTTTGCTAGGAGTCCACTGGTGTGAGCTATGCTGGGGAGCAGTGCCCATACAGCATGTGACCCACACCCCTCTCATGTTTCTAGGTAGTTTTATGAATCAAGCATAGTGATAGCATATTCCAGGAAGTTAACACATATTAATTCACTTAACCCTCATAGCAACTGACAAAGTATTTATTATCCTTATTTTGTACATGAGAAAATAGAAGTCCATAAATGTAAAGAAACATACTGAAGGCTATAGAGCTGGTAAAGAGCAGAACAGGGAAGAGGGAAACTCAATTGCACCTCATTGCAGAATCTGTGATCTTACACTCTTCAGAGGCTTGACTGGAACAAACAGCTTATTAGAACTCTTCCTTCCCCCCTAGACTCTGAGCTTCCTCAGAAGAAGGAATGTGTCGTCATATTTGGCTAGTTAGAGGCTGGCACATACATCCATGTTACTTAAATCTAGAAGACTGCTATGTGAAACCTCCAAGCATGCAAAGAATAAGTTGTTTGCTATAGTCAGAGCTAATTAGACACTTCCCTACTATACAGGTTGCAGGAATACAAGGATGCTTTTCTTCTTTTTTCCCTATTTTTTTCTCTTATCTAAGCTAGCAAAAGCACATATGGCAAATTACCCTGGAGTATTGTTATACCCTGAAATCTGCTGAAGAGGCATCTCTTTCTAGATAGCTGCGCGCACACACACACACACTCAACACACACACACACACACACAAACACACTCATCCATCCTGAATTTTACTGTGGGGCACTTCCCTGGGACGCAAAATCTCTGGACTCCAAACAAAGGAACAATCCCAGAATATAAGGTTCCCAAGAAACAATTCCATCTCACCAAAGCTAAATGAGCCCAAGAAGAACTTCAAAGGCTGTACCTTATTTCCAGGTGATACTCACATGGCAAGTCTCTAGGTCTTTTAATCTATGCACCCTTCTGATAATTAGAATAGAGTGGTGAAATGGTTGTCAAGGAGACACATATTAACACATTTATCTGCCTTGAAAAATGAGCTTAAATATAGTCAGAAAAATAACTCTGATTTGACCGAATGGCTGACCAATCAGGTCTAGCTTCCCCCCAACACACACCCTTTGGATTATATGGTGAATATTTTCCATAAACTGAAAGAGGGAAATCAACCACTCAAAATTTTGAGGAAAATGTATGTAACAAATATAAATAGTATGCTGGGAATTAAACATTACAGTGTGTACCTATTAAGGGTTTAGGTGAGCTACTTCATGTTATTGTGGCCTCAGCATCTATTTTGTTTGGCCAAGCAGGTTTTGGGGGCCTTAACATGACATTAGCCCCACATGAAGAGCATGCCTTGGATAATAACCCACAGAGTTCAAGTCAATGTAAGTTCCTAATATAACTTCCCCAGTACCCTTGTGATAAACAGTCTTCCCCACCTCCTTGTGCACCCCCTCAATAAGACCGTTTGTGGAGCTTACCAAAACCCCATTGTTTTCGGTTTGAATTGACCAGTCTGGCCTCAGCCCACAAGCCCCAAAGCACTCTATCCATGGACCCTAATAAAGGCATATGCCCCAGCCCCTGCTCCTTCAGCTTGCTCCCTGCTTTGACTTCCCCCTGAGTCCCCTCAAAGCACAATGTGAACTTCCTCCAGGACCTGTGAGTAGTAAACTTCTCTATTTCAATTGTGGTCTTGCACTGAAACTTTGCCCATTGTCCAACACCCAGGGGCTCTACGTTACAAATATTAATTTCACAAAATCACAACAGCAAACATAAAATTAGATGTCCACTTAAATACGTGAAAGGGCAAACATTTATTTAAAATACAATTTTATGAAATATACAAGCTAAAAAAATGTGTAGACCCCCTCTGAACCTGCCTTTAGAGCTGAGCACTTAAAAATGATGCTAACACCATGTGGGCAAAGTGGATGAGGGTGGTAGAAACCTGTACAAAAGGTACAAACTTTCAGTTATACAATAAGTTATAAGGATGTAACGCATAGTGTGGTGACTGTAGTTGAATATGCTGTAGTGCATATTTGAAAGTTACTAAGAGAGTAGATCTTAAAAGTTCTCGTCACAACAACAACAAAGTATGAACTATGTAAGTTGGTGGATGTTAGCTAGACTTATGGTGGTGATCTTTTTACAACATATACAAATATCAAATTATGTTGCACACCTAAAATTAATACAGTGTTATAAGTCAAATCACCTCAATAAAAAAAAAATGCTAACGCATGACTTTTCAGAGGACTTTTTTGTCCTTTTTGTCCTTTCTGGATGGTCAGTGACATCCATCATCTGGATGATCAGTGACATCAGTATTCTTTATTGTATGGCAATGCCTACACGTATGGCATATATGAATTTGGTGTTGATGAGGTCCTTGTGGATGCCCAGAGCAGAGGAGCTTGGGATCTCATGACCCTTCCACCACAAAGGACCATCACCAGGGCACCAGGCAAAGTACCAGGCATCGTAATTTCACAGCTTCTTTTCTGTCATCAGAGATTTTCCAAGTCCAATCTCTCCTGTTTGGGGGTGTGCATGTTATTTATTCCACATGCTTAAAACAAAGCCTCACAGTCAACATCTTCACACGAAGACTTTTGTTCACTCCATTTAACTATATATAAACTCTTTCGCTGGTTCCTTGGCTCCCACCTCTAGAAATGTTACCACAACTGGTCCTCACTTTCCCCTTCAGTTTCAGAGTCTCTGTGTCTGGCTCTTTTGGAGTTTTATCCTCTCAGAAGTCATTCCACCATATCTTTTTTTTTTTTTTTTTTTTTTTTTACAAAAATAAAGAAGGGAAAAGGGAAAGTATGAGAAAGCAGGGGGAGACAGAAAAAAGAACTGAAAGTCCCCTTCCGTTTATAAAAGTGTTCTTTACATTGAGAAACCTAATTCGTAAGTGCATGCCCCTGGATGATGCTCTAACTCTGGATAGATTTCTGAAAATGGAAGAACTCCTGAATTATTATCTGCATTTGCACAAATAAATTCCACATTTCACATCTATTGCTAACTGACTAGCTTAATCAGATGCATATCAGTTGGTGTTTAAGCCACACAGAACTATGACAGCTGACGGCTGTGTGTATTAAATCAGCAAATATTTATTGAGCTCCCTGTAGCTGTGCTCTAGGTGCTGGTGATAGGGGGGGTGGCCCTGGTCTCCATCCTCATGGGGTGTATTTTCTAATGGGTGGAGGCCCCTAAATGTGAGTTATAACACTCAAAATCAGCTGAAGTCGGGGAAACAAGGTATGGTGTGAGTCACTCCTGGATCTTTCAAGTTAAATGACACACACCTAGTGTAAACAAGGGCAAAATACCTGCTCTACTCCTGCATCCTGTGCTCATTTCCTCTCATCTCATGGAGAGAAAGTGTGCTGTGTTTGGAAGGAAAAGCAACCTGGAATTGGATGAATGTAAGAGTGTTATTTGGAATACTTAGGAACTGTCGATCCATAGTGTTCTGTTTTCCTCTTCAAGTGGGGAGAGGAAAGTGATCACAAAGTGATGAAGATTTCATGAGACAAAATAACGTAAAGTATTAGAGAGCCCTGGACATAGTCACATGGTCAGTAAATGCTGCTTCTTATTTTTTCTTCCTCTTACCTTTTTCTTCTGTTCTTTGCCACCATGAAAGGCAGACATGGAGATGTATTCAACATCGAAGGTGGGGCGATGCAATTTAGGCTTCTTTCTTTTTCCTCCATTGTAAGAGCAATGTGCAGATTATGAGGCACCCAGGACACAGGAGAGCATGACGTTCACCACACAATTGTTATATAATGTTAAGTATTTCTTCCAGCAGTTTACCCCCAGCTCAATTTAAAGTTTGTTTTTTTCGGGCACCTGGGTGGCACTGTTGGTTAAGCATCCAACTTCGGCTCAGGTCATGAGTTCGAGCCCCGCGTCGGGCTCTGTGCTGACAGATCAGAGCCTGAAACCTGCTTCAGATTCTATGTCTCCCTCTCTCTCTGCCCCTCCCTTGTTTGTGCTTTGTCTGTCTCTCAAAAATAAATAAACATTAAAAATAAAATAAAATAAAATAAAAGTTTGTTTGTCTTATTTCCAAGTCAGAAGGGCTCTAACATTGACTGAATGCTTGTATGTGCATACTTATTAGCATCACAAAGCCTAAAGGAACTGTTAGATTTGATGTTTTAAAAATTTTTTTTAATGTTTATTTATTTTTGAGACAATGTGAGAGACAGACTGTGAGCAGAGGAGGGGCAGACAGAGGGAGACACAGAATCTGGGGAAGGTTCCAGGCTCTGAGCTGTCAGCACAGAGGCCGACCCAGGGCTCGAACTCACAAACCATGAGATCATGACCTGAGACGAAGTCGGACACTTAACCGACTGAGTCACTCAGGCGCCCCAAGATTTGATGTTTTTAAATATTCCTGTAACAAGGAATGTAGGAGGTGCTGTGTTACACCGGGCCACCTGTTCCAGGCTCAAGTCCCCACACGACAGGCAACATGAACCTAATGACTAGTCAATGTGAGGACAAAGGACTAGCTCCCCTGATGGAAGCTAAGACAAGTCTGAAGGACTGCCCTACCTTGGATTGGCTGAGGCCACATTGTGACTATATCACAGCTCAGCCTCTTCTCTGCCTTCTCCTGCTTCCTCCCCATCTCCTGGCACGTGTTGCTGGAGAGAACGAGCTGCAGAAAACTTATACACTCATCACCATCTCAGAGGCTGTTTTCCTGGGAAATTGTCCTGAAGCGAAGTGTTGTATCTTTTTTTGTTCCACTCATTGACCTCAGTGTCCTGCTCAGGTTCATAATTTGGCAATTTGGTGTCAGTTTCATAACTCAGAGTCCTGCCGTAACATGTTCATACAGTGCAATACCGCACAGGAATCAGAATAAACAAATGACGGCTACATTACAACCACTTGTATGCATTCCATGAACCTATGACTGAGAGAAGCCAGATACAAAAGAGTACTTTATATGACACAAAGTAAAAACTGCATCTTTATATAAAGTTCCAAAAAACAGGAAAATCTAAAGTGTGAGAACACAGGATAGTGATTGCACTTGCCGGGAGAAGTAGTGATTAGGAGTGAGCGTGAGGGCTTTACGGTGCTGGGAATGTTGTGTTTGATCTGGGGGCTGGATGTTGTGAAAACCCCTCAAACCATACACTTAATGATTTGTGCAGTTTTCAGCAGGTAGATCATATTCCAAACGAATGTATTAAAACCAAAACAAAAAAATGCACACCTGATAATATAGCCTTTAGGGAAATAAAGTGAGTCTAAAATGTAAAGATCTAGAGGCATTTTAAGAAGCTCGGAAATAGAATATTCCTGCTGCTTATCATAAGCCAGGCAATAATCGTACCAAACATGAACAACAGGCAAGCATTCAGTGGTGGATGGTTTTGTACTCTGCAGAATCATTTACATATATTTCCTACAAAAATATTTATTCCCTCTTTCTTCATGATGACAAATTATCATGGCCTGGCAGGTGATCCACCACTGAAATATTTAGAAAGCACTTAAGATGGAGAAAAATCCAACAAACACCATTTGAAATCCATTTAAAGAAAATTTCTCTCTGAACAGCAGAAAAGCAAAGAAGGCAATTGATGGCAATTTATGACATGACAAAATCAATTAGCTTGTTATGGGATCAGCCTGCTTTTAGAATGAATGGGTTGAAGATAATAACACACTCAGTTAACTCCTTTCTATCTGTCCAGTATGGCACATAGAAGTCATGTAATGTAATGGTTCTGCAAGAATGAAATTTGTAGCTAAGAGGTGTCTTCATTAAGATACTTCTTGAGCAGGTAAAATAAAACTGGCTTATGCATTATAAACTAGCTTATGCAGAACTGGAAATCTATCTAAAGTATAGTGGTATGCTCAGGAAATTAAATATATATATATATATACATATATATATATATATATAGGTAAACAACCACAGTTTAGGGAAAATGGGAACTAGAAGCTATAACCAAGCTGCTCCCTTACACGCGTGCACTCTCTCTCGATCCATTTCTCCCACCTTTCCTCCCTCTCCCTTCCTCTACCTCCCTTCTTCCCTTTACCTCCTCTATTTCTTCCTCCCAACCTACTTCCTTCAGTCCATTTCTCCCTCTCTCCCTCCCCCACCCCCCATTCTCCTTCTTTCTTCCCCCAACTCCTCCCTCCCTAACCCCAATTCTCCTCTCTCTTTTCTCACTTTCCTGCAGGAGTCACTTATGTTTTATGCCATTCTGTAAAGTAACATGGTGAATATCCATGGTTAAATGAATGAATAAATGAATGAGATCTATGGCATTCTAAAATACTTTTAAAATATGGAACTTTATGGGGCGCATGGGTAGCTCAGTCAGTTAAGCGTCTGGCTCTTGACCTTGGCTCAGGTCATGGTCTAATGGTTTGTGAGTTCAAGTCCTGCATTGGGATCCACGCTGACAGTGCAGAACCTGCTTGGAATTCTCTCTCTCTCTTTCTCTCTCTCCCCCCACTTGTGCTCTTTCTCTCTCAAAATAAATAAATAAACCTTAAAAATTGTTTAAAATATAGAACTTCAGTCTCACTTAATCCCATAGAAATTAATAAATAAAATAAAAAATATAAAACCCATTATGGCTTCTATACATACACCAAAATTATTTAGATAATGAGTTATAATGATATTTTTGTTTCTTTGGATTTATTCCCATGCATAGAACCATACTAAATGAAATTTTCTTTAAAATTTTGAAATATAGTCAATACCTAGATGGTGCAAACCTGATGTCTTTTAACTTCATAGAATGTATTACAATACATGACTAGAAGTTTGGGAAAATGTTTTACCTTACCAAGCACCCACATTGATCCTTTAAAAATACGCATTAAACAACCTCACTCTTCTCTCCCTAGAACTCACAACAAAATCCAAGACCTTGTAATGGCCTAGAAAGCCAACCTTTCTCTGAAATTAATTGAAGCATTCTGTGAATGAACTGAGCCCTGATGTTCTAAGGCATGCATTGAATGTCATGAATGAGTTATTTTGTATGCATTGGGGATGGGACTAGCTCTGCACCATGGTACAAATAGTGGATAAGAAAACGTCACTCAAATCATTTTTATGTGGTTTAATTCTCTTGTACAGCTGAAAAAGGTTTCCAGACTATTTCCTCTTCGACCAACATATGCTCTCTTCTACCTCTCCTAACATCTTCTGGGTTTTTCTTTGTTGTTGTTTGTTTTTTGTTTTGTTTTGTTTTGTTTTGTGGGGTTTTTTCCTCCTTCTTCATCCTAGTCTAAGCTTACGAGCTATCTTGAGATTCTACAGGCAAATTTGACATGCTCTCACCATAGGGTATTTTCAGTTGTTTTTCCCTCTATTAAGAATGGTCTTCCCCTAGATACCTGCATGGTCTGCTCCCCTCCCTGCTGCAGGCTTATAAGGGCATATTCTCAGCAAGGCACACCCTACTGTCTCTACTTCTTGTTTTCCATAAACACACACTGAAACACCTTTTCTGCTATAATTTTCTTAATATTACATATCACACACAGTGTATATTCTATTTTTTGTATTATCTGTCTCCTCTCTAACATCAGAACAAAAGCCTGATGAAAGCAGGTCTTTCGTGAACTTTGTGGCTTTGCTGTGTCTCCTAAAACCGTTCAAGTTCTCCATAACTATTTGTTGGATGAATAAATGAATTCATTCCATGAATGATGGAAAAGTCTTAATGATTCCATTGCTTCAGCACGCTGAAATCGAAAAAACGTTATGTTACCTAAAATTGTGATCAACCTTACAGCTCAAGTTATAGAACCCTGGGTTCTCAATTATCAGTGATAAGAATGATTCTGTTTCGAGAGAGAGACAGAACACATGGCTTTTCATGGGCTTTTACAATCTATAAATTTTCTATAAAGGAGTAGGTTACTTCTTGTAAAAATCCCTACTTGTCAGGTACAGCACCCTACATCCCTTCCCCAAGATTACAAGCCTCTCCTGGTTCCTGGTTCGACTCCCTTTGAGGCCAAACTCAGGTGTTCTCTCAGCTCCATATACCTAGTAAATCAATGGAGCTGTGTTGTACATTCCCAGGCTGTGAGATGTTGGGAAAGTGTGGTAACTGCCACCTTCCAGGGCAACCAGGTAAAAGTGGGCAATATCCTTTCTATTCTCAGATCTGTAAGTGTAAAGGAGTTTTCCACTCTCATGGTAGCTACTCTTCAGAGTTGACCCCCAGTATCCTGTAGAATCCATGTTCCTGTGGATGTTCCCTTCAAAGCTGAATCTGTGCAGGGAATGTAAGACAAGTACCACTGTGCCTGGAAGGACTGGAAGCCTCTATCTTTGTCCTCCTGGAAGCCTTGGGTTGCCATGTTAGAAGCCCAGCTAACCTGCTGGAGAAAACAAATTGTAGGAGCATAAAGAGGAAGAGGACCTGACACTACCTAGAAAGAGAGAGAGAGAGATACTTAGTGATCCCAGTGCCCTTGCCTAGCCCAGCCCAGTCTTCTGGCTGACATCAGCACGTCAATCATGTGAGTGAACCATCTTGGATACTTTAGTCCAGTTGAACCCCTAGATAACTGCAGCCCCAGTATACGGTGCCTCAGAACTACCCAGATGAACCCAGGTGACATATAGAATCATGAGGAATTATTATTGATGATAACTCAATTGTTGTGTTAGGCTGCTGATTTGGGGTGTAATTAAGACAATTAAGACATACTTAACTGGGTGAGGAAGGTGAGGTATAGGGCCCTCTTTAAATGACAGACAGGGTTTTAAGACTCCTGCCTCTATCTCATTTTCTGCTTTTCAACTTGCAAGAGGTGGAAGTAGCTGAAGAGAGGGTCAGGGTGGCTGCCTCAGCATGTATTCTTCCCAGTTCTATCTTTCATCAGAATGAAGATTTTGAATTGTAAAACAGGAATTATTTTTTCTCTAATTTTGGGACTGTTATTTTTACTGGCCATGGAGAAATGCAGGCTTCCTATACCATATCTCAGATGGGGGTGGAGGATGGTAAAAATTTTAAGGTCTCCAGGGCACCTGGGTGGCTCAGTTGGTGGAGCTTCTGACTTCAGCTCAGGTCATGATCTTGCGGTCTGTGAGTCTGAGCCCCGCGTTGGGCTCTGTGCTGACAGCTCAGAGCCTGGAGCCTGCTTCAGATTCTGTGTCTCCCTCTCTCTCTCTCTCTCTCTGTCCCTCCCCCACTCATGCTCTGTCTCTGTCTCTCTCTCAAGAATAAAAAATAAAAATAAAGAGGTGCCTGGATGGCTCAGTTGGTTAACCGTCCGACTTTGTCTCAGGTCATGATCTCGCGGTTCATGAGTTCAAGCCCCTCACTGGGCTCTGTGCTCACAGGCCCTGGAGTCTGCTTTGGATTCTGTGTCTCCCTCTCTCTCTCTCTCTGCCCCTCCCGGCTCATGCTCTGTCTTTGTTTCTCAAAAAAAAATGAATAAACATTTAAAAAAATTTTTTTTTAATTTTAAGGTCTGGGTGTGACAGGGCAATATCAACACTATATATCATCCTGCCACATCTCTTCAGATCAGACACATGTCAAACCAAATTCTCTTGGCCTCACAAACCATTCCAAAACAGAAATCTGCCCCCAGTTCTTAAACACTAGAGTTGACCCTATATTTGAATCATTATATCAAGTATTCATTACATTATACTACCAACCGCAGACAGCATGTATCCTTAAGGTGTAAAATAAAGTATTTAAAAAAAAACTTTTTTTGGTATTCCAGTAAAATAACTGAAAAATTTCAGTAGTAGAGGCTTCACTCATTAAGATTCCTAATTAAGGTGTCTGGGTGGCTTAGTCGGTTAAGCATCAGATTCTTGATTTTGGCTCAGGTCTTGATCTCACAGTGGTGAGACTTAAGACTCTCTCCCTCCCTCTCCCTCTGCCCCTCCCCTGCTTGTGCACATTCAGGGTCGCTCTCTCTCTCTTTCAAAATAATAATAATAATAATACATTTAAAATATTTTAAGAAAAGATACCTAAGCCAGCATCATTAAAGTTGAGCCCAAGTGAACACTTAGGGAGTCAGAAGTGGAATTTTACACTTTCCCTCAAATTTGTATTTGCTTTCCTTTATTTCATTTCTATTCTGTGGGTTCTGAAATAGATCTTCCAGTTGATTTTGTCTTAAAGGAAGTAAATGTAACAATCTAATCTACCCACATTCAAACCTGAATGCACAAAGTACTTTATAAAAAGATGTGTTAAATAATTCAATGAGCAGATTATTATTACAGTAAATTAAATAAATGGACGTAGTATATCTCTAATACCCTAGTGTAAATCCTGCTTTAATTCTATAATCCCAACTGGATACAACATACTTAAATGAGCACTATTAACTTGTATTTTTTTCTGTTCTGTTTAGAAACATAATAACAGTTGAGAGACATTTATTAAGAAAACATCAACTGTGTTTGCACATTCTTAAAGAGAATATTAGAAAACCAGAATTTTAATTTTCATGTGCATAATTTAATATAATTACAATGGAATACAATTAGGTACTTTCAGATCTTTCAGTGTTAATTAAAAAGCTAATAACTTGAATACCTATAAATACTGAATTAGTGGGACTAATGCTCCAGGCAGTTAATCCTTTATTTGTCATTTACTGAAGATCACTTAACTGGGATGCTATCTTTATGTCAGGGATCCCTTACCAAAGACACTTCATGAATTGTAAGGTCCCTAAATTTTAGATGGTATATCTCCCAATGATTAGCTAGTATACTGCACCCTCTCTGGGGATTTTCTAACAGCCAAAGACCACTGCTTTTGACTCACTCCATTAAGGAATTTTACTGTCAGCAATTTTTCTTCTTCCAAAAATCCTAGTAGTGATTTTCAGTTTTTAGAGAAAGGAAAAGTAGCTCTACTCAAAAAATAAAAGCGGAAGTCTCCAATTGTAGAGCTCAAGAAACTTATTGATATTGGGTTTAGTTAGAAATAACATTTTAAAATTAGAAAATATGAGCATCAAAGAAATTAGTACCAGCAATTGGTGAAAATACATCAAATATGTTTGTTTTTTATAATGATGAAATGCATGTGTACATAATACTTACAAAATAGAATAAAATAAAATCTGATTAGCGTCATTTGGAGGATGCTAGAGAACCAAGTCATTATTCTTTTTTTTTTTAAGTTTGTTTATTTTGAGAGAGTGCGAGAGGGGGAGGAGCAGAGAGAGAGAGGGAGAGAGAGAGAATTCTGAGCAGGCTGCTCACTGTTGGCACAGTGCCCAAGGTGGGGGTCGATCTCATGAACCATGAGATCCTGAGCTGAAACCAAGAGCTGGATGCTTAACCTATCGACCCACCCAGGTGCCCCACCAATTCATAATTCTTAAAAACAGCAAATTAAGTGAAAGTACACACCAAAAAATTACCCTAACACTCCTTTATAAATATCTCAGAGTACCTACTCAGGTACTCTTCTGAGAGTAATACATGGGTGAGGAATGACAGACTTAGACTATCACCACTTTGCAAACCATTATAAAATAAAGGCTCTAGGCAACAATAATCAACAGTTGCCAAAAACATTAAGAAAGGCTTTTAACTATTAGAAAGAGGATGAAGCAATCTGATAACACCTTAATCCACTGGTCCATATTATGTCTATATTATTAAACTTTTGCTACAATAACGTTCAAAAAATAATCACAAAACTCAGTAGCATACAACAACAAACATTTATTTCTTGGTTATGAAACAATTAATTGGGTCTGTGGGTCAGGTGATGTTAAGCTGTGCTTAACTCCAAATTTGAGTTGGTTTCAGGTCTACTTCAGCCTTTACAATCTATGACCCAAGACGAAAGAAGTCCCATGATGCTCATGGCAGAAGGCAGAAGTTCTAGAAGACTAAACTGTAGCATGCACACTTGAGCCTTGGTGTAGATGTGGTGTGTGGGATATTCACTCACATTCCAGAGGCTAAAGCAAGGTAATGGCTAAGCTTATCACCAATGGAGTGGAGAGGTATATTCCTCTTTTGAAGGATGGTGAGAAGGAAGCATGAGAAGGAGAAGGAAATTATTTGTTGAACAGTAATAGAATATACTGCAAAATCACACACACACACACACAAACACACACACACACACACACACACACGAGAGACAAGACATTATAAGCCTCCTGATTTCATCAAATGAGAAGTATGCAACCCAGTCTCTGAAGTAGTCCAATCAAGACTCTTATCAAATTATCAATCTACAGGAAATAAAGGGGCAGAGGAAGATGTTAAACCGCATCACAAGGAAGCAATTGGCAAAATCTAGAATGTAAAAAATACTGCAGAGCAACGAATCTTTTTGTTGTATAAATACATGGAAAAAATAAAACATTGGAGAAGAAACATACAGATTCACAGACATTAACAGAAATCGCAGATAAATGCGATGTATTTGAAGAAACCAAGTGGAAAGAAACTATTCGGCAGATTTAAACAATAATCTAGGCAGTGTTAATTTTGTTAGTTGTGACAATGGTATTATGGTTATGGTTTTCAAAATGTTATTATATTGTATAAATACACACCAAAATATTTAGGAATGAAGCGAGATTGTTCCAAATAATCTAAGGATGGTCAAGGGCAGCAGGGAGGAATATAGATGAAATAAATTGTTGTGGATGATGAGTATATAGTACATTATCCTATTGTCTCTACTCTTGAAGCTGTTTTACTTTTTCTATAATAACAAGCAAACAGGAATCAAAGAAAGAGACAGAAGGGAAGGGAAGGGAAGGGAAGGGAAGGGAAGGGAGAGGAGGGGACAAAAGAGCAGAGAATTTCTTCTCACCCAACAGGGGTGTATGTGGTTAAGAACATGTGGTCCTTAGCTTTCGAATCTTTTGAGAAGATCATGTTCCTTTGCCTGAATCTCCTAATTTACGCCCTATGCGCAGGTCAAAATTTTTCCATCTCACTATGATAACACAGTGGCAAAAACTAATGCCTTTCAGTGTGCATTTCAAAGATAAAAATGTGTAAATTATGAAGTTTTCTTTTTCCTAAAATATAAATAAACAGTAAATTCTAAGAACCTCTTCCCCCCTCCAAAATAGCAAAAGAAAACTTCAAAAACAGATGTGTTTAGATTCTTCTAAAGAATGCCTCTTAATATGCATAAAACTGGTCTATGTGAGCAAGGCACTTTAGTTAGTTAAACGGGATTTTCCTTGGTAAAAGAAATCTCTAATCTTTTGGTGACTGCAAACTATTTTGTTTCATATACCCAAGGGAACAAAGCCACTGATCAGTTATATTCATGTTTTCATAAGCAAATGTACTTATTTTGTCGAGGAAATACCAATTGTGTTTGAAATTATAATCAAATGGCAACATAGCTTTAGAAGCCACAAAGAGAACAGAATTTCAAGGAACCAGCATTTTATTTATTTTTTTTTAATTTTTTTTTTTCAACGTTTTTTATTTATTTTTGGGACAGAGAGAGACAGAGCATGATCGGGGGAGGGGTAGAGAGAGAGGGAGACACAGAATCGGAAACAGGCTCCAGGCTCCGAGCCATCAGCCCAGAGCCTGACACGGGGCTCGAACTCACGGACCGCGAGATCGTGACCTGGCTGAAGTCGGACGCTCAACCGACTGCGCCACCCAGGCGCCCCGCGAACCAGCATTTTAAAAGAACAGCATGTTAACAGGGAGCTCCCATTACCCTACCTCCTGTCCCAAGAAAATGGGCAATGCTTACTCCTGTGTGGCATTTCAATCCACTGTGATTTACCTGAAGGAAATCATTAATTCTTCCCAGCACTTTGAAATAATAGCCTGATGATGAGACACCTAAAAAACACTCAGAGGAAACATTGGTTGCAAGTGCCTGCCCAAATTGCTTAATGTTTGTCAAACTTGAATTGCATTTGAAAGGTACATCACTAGTTATGGATTTCCAGTTCTATTTCCACATGGGCCAGGCTTTACAGCCATTACAAGCTGTAGTTTATTACCTTGCATTATGTATGAGATGATTTTTGTGAGCAGGTACACAAACACAAAGGGGGAAAAGTACAAGAAAGCAATTTCTTTTATTGCCCAATATACAGCAGTTAGAAATAATTTGGAAATTTTTCAAATAGCTCATTTTGGGAAATCCTTAGATCTACTCAGGGGTGATTATTTTTGGTAGTGTTACTAAATAATTTGGCTGTAGCTAAGACTGGCATTAATTTCTGAGGGCGTTATGTCTAGTTGTAGAATAGAGGCAAAATGTCATGAAACAGGAATCAAGTTTTGGCTAAAAAGATCTTCAAGCCCAGTTTCTAACGGTGATAAGCTGTGTGTGCCTTTGTCATATAATTTAACTTCTCTGAGCCTCAGTTTCCTCTTCTCAGAACAAGATATAATACAGCCTACCTCACACAATTGCAATGAAGATTCCATGAACCCAATCCAATGATTACTAAAAAGCAGATACTCAATTTTTTTTTTCCAAATTGTTAATTAAACAAGAGCTAATAACTGTAACTGAGTTTTACACATTTGGAAGGCACTGTATAAATATAACACAAAAGAACAACAGGATTATTATTTTTTGTAAGATTTGATGGTTATTATTATTACTTTTTTTTTACTGAAGAAAAGTGGGGGTGTTCTTATTAGTGAGAATATTGTATTAGAAATTGAAACTATTCTCACTTTTTACCTTGATAAAGGATCAATCAGTTCAATGAATCTTATTATGGGAGCTTAAACTTCCAGTGTAAGAAACAAAGAACTCTTGTTAGTGTTGATATGGAATGGCTTCAAAACGATGGTGTGTTTTGACATGTAAAATGCTGCAGATAAATTGTCAAACGTGAGGGGAAATTCTCATGTGTAAAATCCAGCCGCCAGAAAATGAGCAGCTAGTGTCTTCCACAGAGTGAGAGAGAAGCTGTGCCTTACTTTCTGTACAACTGATTCACCGCCCCAGGATCAGTAATTTATGTACAAATGAGTATAAGCAGAGGGGATGTGCATGTTCTTTACGATTTTGGCACATCGTTGCCACTTTTAATGCAAAACAGGCTCAAACCTGGCCAATTTTTCTCCACACTTTGGAAGAATCGTTTTCTTTTGGCCGGAGACTCACTGTAAAAAATTTCAGGCCTAGAGAGGAGGTTTTGTTTACCAATTCAGAAGGGAGAAAGATCAAAATCTAGGCAAGAACAGAGGCGGCCTTGCAGCCTTAGTTCCACCCGGAGCCACACCTCCCACTGCAGAATGAGAGCTGGCTGCACTCACAACAAAAAGGTTAATTTTGTTTCAGATGAGTGAAACATCCCACAGCTGGAGAACACACTTCCAGCACCAATGCCTGTGTTCTTCAGCAGTGTTTTGCTCAGAGACTTCAGTAACATCTCTGTGAGAGTAGATATAAAAACACATTAGCTACAAGCAAGAAAAGGCGGGAAACCAGGAGGGACCATGGAGAGTGTGTGAAGAGGAAGATGGAACAGAGAAGGCTGCCATGTGAGATCCCATCTAGGAACTGCATAGCCTCAAGTAAAACAACACAAGTCCCACCTTTCTTTTCTATGAATTAAAAATACCAGAGGCCGACAGTATGGAACCGTTATGAGACCCCAGTAAACTATCTTTCTGCTGTGACCTTCTAAATGTGTCAGGGTATACTCCATTCATTTTCTCCCATTCCTTTTCAAAACAGAAATGTCTTTCACACCACTTAGGCTGTGAACTGGAGACAGGATGGTATGGCAAAATCCAAAATACACGGATTTTAGAGTTGTGTGTAAGCCTAAATCCCAGCCAGTCGCTATGCTGCGGTGGAAAATTATCGTGTCTGAGCCTCAAGTTTCTCATCGTTAAATGAAGATAGTAATGCCTTCAATTATAAAGTTGTTTTAAAAATTAAACAGAACTGTGGGGCGCCCAAGTGGCTCAGTAGGTTAAGTGTCCAACTTCAGCTCAGGTCATGATCTCACAGTCTGTGAGTTCGAGCCCTGCATCGGGCTCTGTGCTGACAGCTCAGAGCCTGGAGCCTGTTTCAGATTCTGTGTCTCCCTCTCTCTCTGCCCCTCCCCAGCTCACGCTCTGTCTCTCTCTCAAAAAAATAAACGTTAAAGAAATTTAAAAAAAGAATTAAACTGAATTAAATACATATAGATATACATAATATATGGTATATACAAAATTTTACATTTTACATACATATTTATGTATATATGTACACATATATATGTATGTATGAGAGAGAGAGAGGTACAGTTGATTCTTGAACAACCCAGGTTTAAACTTTGCAGGTCCACTTAAATGCCAATTTTTTTTCCAGTAAATACAGTAGAGTACCGTAAATGCATTTTCTCTTCTTTATGACTTTCTTAATAGAATTTTCTCTAACGTTATTATAAGAATACAGAATATCATACATACGCACAGTATATCATAAACATGTTGATCAACTTACGTTATTGATAAGGTTTTGAATTAACAGTAGGCTATTCGTAGTTAAGTTTTGGGGGAGTCAAAAGTTATACATAGGTTTTCAACTGCACAGGAGGTTGGTGTTCCAACCCTCCACCTTGTTCAAAGGTCACCTGTTCATAAATGCCTGAAGAGACAGAGGAAGTGAGAAAGATATTTAAGAACCTAGCATCTATCATTATTAGTTTTAGCATGCATTTATTCATTGTTCCTTCACAAACATTTTTGAGTGGCACCTGTATGACAGGTCACTGCACTCAAGGAGTTTATTCTGTAGTGTTCAAAACACGCAAGTGGCAAATTTAGAATAGCGCATCTAACAGAGAGAAACAACGAAGTGCATGGGAGAATTATCCAATGCAAACTTAAGAGCTAAGGGAAATCTTCTTATGTAAAATGACATGTAACTTATGAAATACCTGAAGCGCACAAAAGAGGCAACCAAGAGAAACAGGTAAGATGAGGGAGGTATGAATTTCTAGGTGGAGGAGACACTGAGTCAAAGAAAACAACAAACAGACTTTTTAGAGTGTGTTCTATGGGTCACGCACCATACTAAGCAATTTGCGTATCTCATTTAAACCTCAACCTCAGCAACCTATAATTATAGAGCTGATACTCTCTCTATCTGACTCTGATGCATGGGCTGTTTCCCCAGATGCCATGGCATATTTGGGACTAGCACATCATGGGATTAGAGCATCAAGTTGGACAGGTGGTAAAAGCAGAAGGTGAAAAAGAAAAGGGGGAGACACCAGTGGCTTGAATGGCACTGCTGATCGGACTTTATGGAAGGGGAGGAAGTGTCTTAGAAGTGTGGTTTAGCAAAGTCATTGTATGGTTTGGTGCATGGAATTGGCTGGATTGGAGACAAATCCGGAGGAAGAGGTCCATTTAGAAGGTTTTTGCAGTAAGCGATGTAAGAGATAATGGTGGTTCAAAGTAAGACAGTGAAAGAAGTAACAGTAATTTGTGGACAGACCCAGGAGTTTGAAAGAAAATAAGCAATAATTAAATAAGGGGAATAGGAAGTAAGAGAAGAGCTAGGTTTTGAGCCTGAGAAACAGGGTAGATTCACTGAGATAGGGAAAACAGGAGAAACAACTTTCAAAGTCGAAACTATGTAAGAGGCAAAGTGCTTAGTATATTAGGGCCATTTAGTACATACCAGACTTTTTCCCCTCTCACTCTGTTTCTGGTTCTTTTTGCCTTTCTGAAGCTACTATTATGTGCAGCCTGGTTCTAGTTTCACCATTCAACATTGTATCAAATACAGATATGAATTATAATTTCCACTATTCTCCCAGCCAAGAAAAGTCCTTATACAGGGATCTTTTAAACTAATCAGTAAAGTAATAATCTAACCATTGTCATTTTATGGCACAAATGTTCCCCACACAAGAAAAAATATTCCTAGTTTTAAAAAGATATCCATATGGTATCACTTATCAGGAAAATGCATTTCAAAATAACAATGAGATATCACCTCACACCTGTCAGAACGACTAAAATCAGTAACACAAGAAACAACAGGTGTTGGTGAAGATGTTGAGGAAATGGAAACCTCGTGCACTTTTGGAGGGTATGCAAATTGGTGCAGCCACTCTGGAAAATAGTGTGGAGTTTGCTCAAGAATTTAAAAATAGAGATGTTTTATGACCCAGGAATCACACTACTGGGTACTTATTCAAATAATATGAAAACACTAATTCAAAGGGATACGTGCACCCTGATATTTACAACAGCATTATTTATACTAGCTGAACTATGGAAACAGCCCACATGTCCACTGACTGATGAATGGATAAAGAGGATGTGGTATATATTTACAATGGACTATTACTCAGCCATGCAAAAGAATGAAATCTTGACAATTGCAACCACATAGATGGAGCTAGAGGATATTATGCTAAGCGAAGTCAATCAGAGGAAGACAAATATCATGTGATTTCTCTCATATGTGGAATTTAAGAAACAAAACAAATCAGGAAAAAAAGAGAAAAAAAGAGGGAAAAAAGGGAAAAAAGAGAGGAAAACCAAGAAATAGGCTTTTAACTCTAAAGAACAAACTGATAGTTACAGAAGGGAGGTGAGGGGGGAGGGATAAAATAGGTGATGGGAAATAAGTAGGACACTTGTTGTGATGAGCACTGGGTGATGTGTGGCATTGATGAATCACTATATTGCACACTTGAAACTAATATTACACTGTATGCTAGCTAACTGGAATTTAAATTGAATATATATACATACATATTAATTTTAATGTTTTTCAAATAAACACTTTTTCCAGGCAAAGTGCATATAACATTAATGGTATGCCTGGTGTGTGCCTGGTACATAATATATACTCAGTAAATGCACACTGAAAGAATGCTGGCTCTGAGTTCTGCTTGACCAGGTAGTTCTCAAAATCTATCTGCTTTCAACCAGAAAAGTCAAATTGATTGGTACTTGTCTGTAGAGTATTAAAAAGCAGGACAAAGTGAAAGACAATGTGAATTATTAAGTCCTCTTCACAAACCTAAAGTTCTGTAATTCCACTATGAGGAGTATCAAGAATCATGTGTCCCTCTGGACATATAACAGCACAAAATCATTTTTTCATTAGTGAATCTGGAAAGAAGGAAACTCTAAAGACACTCTGTAGATAAAGCCTATAGATGTCATATAGATAAATCACAAGTTGTGGGTCATATAAAGCAGAAAGATTCAAAATGCTACCTAACACGTTCACCTTTTATCAGTCCTCAACATCTTCCATTAAGATATGGCTTATTGAATTCTTACTGTTAGGTCCTACGCTGCGTGTCACATACATTATCACACAGTCTTCACCACCGCACCATTGACATCAGTTACTACCCATATATGACAAATTAAAAAAAAAAACAAAACAAAACTGAGAAAGAGATAATAACTTTCCCAGTGTTCATATTTGATAACCATGATTCTTGTCATTTTTTAATGTGCTCTGACATATATTAAAATTATCATAAGTATCTATGTGCTTGTTCCAATTCAAGTCACTTTTTATAAATATCAATTTGTAAAGATTTTCTCCAAATTCCAGCTTTCTTATTAGTAAGATGTGATAAATAACGTTTACCCTGTTTACTTCAAAAGTTGGCTGGGTATGTTTGTATATGATTTGTATAAGCACTTTGTTAATAATAAAGAAATACTTACATATGGGTGGAACAGTGATAGTGTTATTAGCTTGCAGATAGAAGTTAACACTAAACTATAATCTGAATTAATAGAATCTCTGCATGATTAAGAATTAGTAGCGGTAATATTAAATACAAGCTTTCTCCTAGTAATATTTTAACAGTTTTCTTACATATAAAATTAATAAAAATTGATTGTGCCTCATTAAACCATCAAATAGATTAATATAATACTTCCAGTTTTTGGTAAATCACCATAATGGCTAATTTTTATTGGTTTGATAAAATTTATCTATATAATTAATGAGACCAGTAATTACAACTCAAAATAAAACCTGACAAAATTGATAATGTTTTCTCCCATTCTCTTTGAGATAGCTCTGTTATATACTATTATGTTTTAATGAAGTAGGTAACAAGGCCCATCTCAGAGGTCCCATTCACAATGTAGAAATATTCTAGGACAACTTTCTGCCATTGAATGCATTTTTCACCTTCAAATATTCTCCCTCACAGAAGATAAATTTTCAGTGAGATGACATCAGAATTCATTAGAAACATTTAATTTTTTAACGTTTATTTATTTTTGAGACAGAGAGAGACAGAGCTTGAACGGGGGAGGGTCAGAGAGAGAGGGAGACACAGAATCTGAAACAGGCTCCAGGCTCCGAGCTGTCAGCACAGAGCCCGACGCGGGGCTCGAACTCACAGACGGCAAGATCATGACCTGAGCCGAAGTCGGGCGCTCAACGGACTGAGCCACCCAGGCGCCCCTCATTAGAAACATTTAATGAATCACCTGTGTTTCTCTAATAGTTGTGACCATACATCATGCTACTAACACTCAGATAAAAGAAGGCTATAAGAATAAATTGCAGATATTCATGCATACCTATACTGAGTCAAATCTGGATGAAAACGGAATTTTGTACACAAGTTTCTTATTCAGATTAAAAATAAAATGCCTTATAGATAAGGTAACACACTCACCTTGGAGAAATTAAAATGTGCCAAGAGGCTGAAGTCCAGAGTGAGGACCAAACACCTAATCTGTTTTGTGCAGACCATACATTGATCTCCAGTGCCCTTTACACTTGTAAGTATATGGAGGCATCTGTAGGCATCCATTTAACCCAAACATTTTCTCCAGCTACATTTCATCATTGTTTCTGTATCATAATCCAACACAGAGTTCTCATTATTTACCAATTAACTAAAATGCATTCAAGAATCTTTTACAAAGTGGAAATAACTTTATCACCTTTTGAATGAAGCTTAACTGTTTGCAAATTAGAAATATTTTTACTTAATAGCCAGAGAATTGAGAGATTTGGTTTAACTCTTTCCTCCTCCTCTTCCTCCTCCTCCTCCCTCTCTTCCTTCTCCTCCTCCTCCTCCTTCTTCTCCTTCTTCTTCTTCTAGATGAGGAAATGGAATTTCAGAAAAGTGGTGTTTCTTGCTCCAGATCAAATAAGAACCAATGCCTAAGCTGACAAGCCCAGGTCTCTTTTCTGCATGCCGAAAGCTCTCTTATTAAAGTTCTGTGGCTTGCTGGTCCTCTTAACCACACTCATGACAGCCTGATAGGAGAAACAGAATAAACAATAGAAGAAGCAAACACATTAATTACAGAGTGTGGTAATAAAAAGCAACATATACGAAGTTCTTACTGTGTTCCAGGACTTGTTCTTAGTTGTTTGTTTGTTTGTTTTCATTTAACTTGTACACATTCCTCCCAGCACCCCTGTGAGGCAGATACTGTTGATAACTTTTGTAGATGAAAAAAAACCTGAGGCACAGAGAGATTACATAACTTGTTTACTTATAGTCATGGAACTAGGAAGCAGTTGAGTCAGGGTTCAAACCAAGAAGAGACAAAGACACACATCTGTTACGGGAAGGAACAGAATGACGAGGATCCAGTCCCAGGAAAAGCAAAGTATGCAAGTCCTTGATTCTTGAAAAAGCTGGGTGGGTCAAAAAACTGAACGAAGACTGGTGTGGCCGGAATATTATTTTTAAAAAGGAGAAGAATGACACAAGATAAGGGCAAAGTATGCAGGGTCTTCTTGATGCCTGGCACAAAAAGTTGAGTTTTTAAGCAGTGAAATGGAAAACCACTGAAGATTTTTTAAAAACCAGTTTGTAACATGATCTGAATTACATTTGTTCACTCTGGCTGAAAACTCCATGTTTGTTGAGATTTAACAATCGTGTCTTCATTCACATATCCATTCATTCATTTACTTAATAACTAATTGCTAAGTGCTGAGTTTAGCATACAGCCTTACCCAATATTTGCCGCACACAATATCTCTTATTTACCAGATCAAACATACATTCACTAATAGCAAATGGTTATATCTAGAGGTTTCCCAACACTTGCTGAAACCTTATCACCTTGTATAATACGAGATACATGTCCTCAAAATATAAACCAATCTAGTGGTTATTTCTATTTAACCAACCAGTTGTTTAAAGAAAGTATTTTTCCTGAGTCAACTGGTTATTTTGACATCATGCTCTATGCCTTAGAATCTTAGTGATCTTTTTTATTTCCAGGTATGAATATGAAAACCGTTTCAAAATGGTAAACATATGTTACTCTGACAGGCAGATACTAGGCTCCAACAGTGATAAGTAGTGCTTATCATGTAACCTACAGAGGTGCGCCTCGGTGGCTCATCAGTTGAGCGCCTGACTTTGGCTCAGGTCATGATCTCGCAGTTTGTGGGCTAGGGCCCCGTGTAGGGCTCTGCGGCTTGGAGCCTGGAGCCTGCTTCGGGTTCTCTGTCTCTGTCTCCCTCTGCCCCTCCCCTGCTTGCACACACACTGTCTCTCAAAAAAAAATAAAACATCAAGAAATTTAAAAAAATGTAACCTACAGAAATCACACTGAGACATAGTATAAAGCTAAAGATTTTCAATCTTGGTATAACTTTCACCTTATACACTTAGCCAAAAGGCAAAAACGATCAAAAAGCATGTATAAATCACATATTTACTTCATGGTACACAACAGTTCAATTTCATATTTATTATATATCTACTATGTACTAGGTGCTATTCTAAAGCACTGTCAGAGATACAAACATAAATGGTATGCCTTCATGCTTACAAACTTTTGTTGACATGAGGTTTTGGTATCATGCAATTTTATTCATGTTATTAGGCAATAATCCCAAAGATTAGATTTTGCAACAAGCCTTTTGCAGAAACTTAAAAGTAGCTTTCCCAGTAAAACTGCATTGGGTTCCATTTGTTGAAGCAGGAATATCATCAAACATTCAAAACATCAAAAAAAGAAAAGAAAGAAAGAAAGAAGAAAGAAAAAAAGAAAGAAAAAAAGGAAGGAAGAGAGAAAGGAATGAATTTCAATAGACCCTGCTACAGGTATATCAAAGAATTTTTTTTTTTTATTCACAGAACCATGGGATCATAAAATCTCTGAACAGAAAGAGACCTAGAGGGCATGTAGTCCAATGCTTTCTGGGTTCACAGTAATATAAGAATCACCTGGGGGGCTTTTTAGTAACATAGATTCCTAGGCTCTGTCTACTAGAGTTTGATTCAGCAGGTCTGGGTGGAGCCAAGCAATCTGTACTTTGTCAAAGATTCCCAGATGATTCTGATATACAGCCAGATTTGAGGACACAAATCTAGCCCAACTCCTGATGGATCTGTTATTTAAATCTGGTCTGCACTATCTTTCCAAACAAACTGTCATTTATCATTTACTTTCTACTCGGATATACACCAGGATAGGACCCTGACTCTTAGACAGCTGCAATTATCAGAAGGCTATCCATAAATCTGCAAAATGTATACATAATACACACATATAACTGTGCGTATATGTATATGTGTGTGTGCACCTAAATTATTTGTTAATATGTGTCTCCAAAACGGGGCTGTAAGCCCCATGAGGGCAGAGTGAAGGGCAATTTTCTTCACTATTTCTATCACTTAGCTCAGACCTTGACATTGTTGTTAAGATATGTTGAATGTATACCTGATTGAATGAGGTCCTTCATTAGTTTGACCTGAGGTCTCCCTCTCAGAAACATCCACCTATTGTGCTAGTATTTATAGTTCCAGGAAACTTGGTAAGTCCCCATTCCAGACACCAGGTATACAAACACAAGTGAAGCATTCTCTTCCCTTCTCTCCAGGGTCTTAATTACTGTATTTACCTAGAGAGAAAGATGCAGATACTTTTAACCAAAAATGGTAAAAAATGATTTTTTAACCAAAAACATGAAAAATAAGTATGGAATAAAGGTGGGAATTGAGAGGCAAATAATCTCATTGTGACTGGGGTAGAGAAAAGGAAGCAATGGATGTCAAGAAATGCTTTTCAAGAGAAGTGATGCTGAGGTAAGTCAATTTCATAATTGAATGTTCACACACCTTATCTCAAAGAGAACAAATTGTGTTCCTCTTCTTTTTAAGTATATATAGAGAGGTCTGTTCTCAACCCTTCTCTAGGACAAATATCCAAGTTCCAATGATTATTTCCCACAAAAGTATTATATATCCCTTATTGTTTTTTTGTTCCACGGCAAATTAACTTCAATATCCTGAATTGTAAAACTTAAGCCTCTAAGGACAAGGAATACAGCACATGGCTCTCAGGTTAAAGATCTGTAACTAAACTCCAAAGGCACCTACTTTGTTCATGAGTAACCTGATTTCTGTAGTTGTAGGTTGAGTTACAAGCAAATGATACTGATATGTACACTATAAGCAAAACCCAAGCCTCTCCCCTCAGCATGTGGAGTAAAATTGAAACTTGGAAGCTGAACAACAAATGGGTTTAAAAGGAGACACCGACAATTATTAGTTTAACCATCTCGGCTAACATCATAGATTAACTTCCGCAATCAACAGATATATAGGAATCATGTAAATATCCCCAGGTAACCAATGCTGTTTAATAAGCTGGGAAAAGATAGCTCTGAGTTGACGTCGTTGTCATAGAAACAATTGCCTATTAAATCAGTGAGAGGGCTAGAAAAATGTGGACTTATCACTTCTGGTTAAGTGCAGTGCATGGGAAAAATGAGACCATGTCAAAAGACAGAGGTACCTGCTGCAATGGTAAAATACTGTTCTCATTCTAAAAGTTAATTTTCCCCTTGTTTTCTGAAGGCATATACCTAATAAGTTACCTGTCTACTCTTAAAACACACACATACAACTTTTAAACTGGAAGTGATAAATTCCATTTCTTCAAAGAGATTTGTGAAAATTTACTGAGCTCCTCTGAAGAACGAAATCAACCTCAGGTTGCATCCATATACTGGAAAAATACAGACCCCCAAGGTGATCAAACAAACTGAACAGCTGCTAGATGTCCATTAAAACAGTGCTCGAAAGGCGCTCATTTGATGCATTTCTCCTGGGAGGTTTGTATCTAAAATGAAGCTAGAAATCACATTCTGTCCTGTAAAGTAACTCTGACAGGCCCAACCTGGGAGCAGGTATGTAATTAATAAATGAAAATTACTAAGCTCATTTCCTATACTTACTTCCTTTCATAGTACCTTCTCTTGAGGGGGCTACACCTGATACTTGTTAGGCTTCTGAGAAAAAGGGGATTTGAAATAAAGAGAATATACCCAGTTGCTTGTCAGGCATAGGCTTCTAACAGGTATATAGAACAAAAAGTAGAAATGGTAAGCTCCTTGAGGGTAGGAATCCTTTGGAATAGGAAGTAGCATGTGGTAAGCATTTCATATAAATAGATTGCTTGGTTATATTCAGTCAAAAAATACAACGTCTCCAATCTTCAGTCTCTAATCTGGAGAAACTGTTCATCTACCAAATGGTCATTCAGGTCTTGGCCAAAAATGACACCGTAACTTGTATCTAGGCCTTTACGGTTTGACAAATGCTATATTTACCTCATTAGTAAAAACCCACAGTGTTTTCTTAGATGGACTGTTTCCTCAGAATAAATTCCACAAAATGAGAAGGGTATGGAGATGGTTACTGAATTCTGAATTTTGTATCAGTAGATGAAAACGATACTGCTGCAAATGCAGTTTGAGATCCTAAGAACTGTCAACAAATGAGGAGGTACAGAGAGGCTATTCTAGTCTGAGAGCTCAAATAGTGATTCCCAAGGCCTGTGTTCCCAGAGCCAGCAGCATCAGCATCACCTGGGAACTTGTTAGACATGCAGATTCTTGACTCCACTTCATACTTCCTGAATCAGAATCTCGGGGGCAGGACTAGCAATCTGTTTTAACAAGCTCTATAGGTCAATTTCATGTACCCTAATATTGAGAACCATCTGGGCCAGAAATTAGTAATTTGAAAACATACTTTGTGTGAAGGACCTCAAATTCTTCAGTATGGCTCAACTTTAGACTAAATGTGGACAGTGGTTAAAGCTTGAGGATGTAAAGGCAGGCAAGATGGCAATGTGCACCATGTGCCCTTGTATGGAATTTGTGCTGTATCAATTAGGATGATGGAGAGCTACTGAAATGTTTGTAAGTGGGGAATTACTAAGGAATTAGCTGTCAGAATAACTCTAGGAGCAGCATGAGAAATAGACAGAGTCCCTGACTGGATGAGGCTGGCCAAGGAAATAGGGTTATAATTGGTTGGGAGATTTAACGATGTCACAGTTATAGAAGATTTCTAGAGGCAGGGAAAGGACAGTCTAACTCCACATTAGGATGGGCTGAGGAGGAGGGAGAAGACACACAAAAAACCTGTATTAACCAGTGGGTAGAGGCACCTGGGTGGCTCAGTTGGTTGAGTGTCGGACTTCGGCTCAGGTCATCCAGGAACGGGTTCGAGCCCCGTGTTGGGCTCTGCACTGACAGCTCGGAGCCTGGAGCCTGCTCCCGATTCTGTGTCTGCCTCTCTCTCTGCCCCCGCCCCCACCTTAATCCTCAACTGGCCTATCTGGCAGTTGATGTCATTTTTTTGTTGTTTTCAAGCAAATCATCCTACAGGAAAAAAATAATTACAATCTTGTCAAAATATATGTTTGCCTCTGATCCTCTCAGCTTCCTCTCCATTTCCCCTGCACCACCACCCCTCTCCCGAGCCCTCCCTCTGGCCACACCTCCACAACTTCTAAAGGACACACACAGGGTAAGTAAGGAGCAGGTATTAAGATGAATTCTCTGTTTCCACCAAAAGTCCCTCTTTCCTCTCCAAATTATGGATAATGAGGCCAAAAGTGTAATGACTGAAGGAATGTAGAAAGGTAATTACTGAAATAATTCCCCAAATGGTGGTGACTACCGGAGCAGCAACACTCACGTTACAGCTATCAGAGCCTCCTGAAACGTGATAAACACCTCGTGTTTGCAAACCCAGATGCGCCTAAGGAAATGCCCTATTAGCAAACTACCACAAGAACGCACTACATGGAACTCATTTTGATTTTGTAATGAGAAATCCCATTAAAGACGACTATAAATTGTGGCGGCCAACGAGTTTCGAAGGGGGTGCAGGAGCGAAGAAGGATGGCAGGTTTGAGGGCCTTTCTCCGGGATCCTGTCCTTAGAAGCCCGTGATCTGCAGCAGGCTCTGCCTTCACTTGTCCCCGCTGATCACTGGAGAGTTGAAGTTGAAGGGAACGTTCACTGGTTCTCAAACCGAAGCCCTTAGCTTTGAGGCTGCAGGGGAGAAGGGACGTTCCTAAAGCTTAGGCTCAAGCGTCCATAGAACTCTTAGCCCACTCCCAACTCCGATTCCTATGTCCTCAGCGGTAAGAGAACATTTTTTTCTATTGTTTCTGCACCTAGAATCACCAACGCGCCCTCCACCGCCACCGCCCCTCCCACCCCCAGCTTTCATCTAGAGGCCCTAGGCTCTGCTGCCTCTTGTCTCCGACCCTTTGTGACGCCAGTGGCCCCAGGAAGCGCCCTAGTGCTCCACTCACAAAGGCAGGTGAAAACCACAGGTGCGTCAGTGCTCCGGGCGCTTCAGGCTGGCCTGGGCTCAGGTCCTGCCGCTCCAACCCCAAGGGCCCCCCAAAGGCGAGCCCTGACACCTCTATCCTTCACCATGGCCAGCCAGTTATGCCTCCCCGTCGCCCCTCGTCTCACAAACTTGAAACCCTTGATGCCGCAGGCGGGAGACGTCCAAGTGGGCATCTGCGTGGCGATCCAGCGCAGTGACGGGCGCATCCACCTCGCTGTGGTCACAGAGATCAAAAGAGAAAACGCTTGGGTCACGGTGGAGTGGGTCGAAAAGGGAGTCAAGAAGGGCAAGAAGGTTGACCTGGAGACCATATTCCTGCTGAATCCCGCGCTGGCCTCCGCTCAGCACCCCACGCCGTCCTCACTGCTGCCCTTGTCTCTAGCGCCCCCTTCGGCCATCGGGGACCAGTGCACGGCCACGAGGTGGATTGCGACCATCCCCCAGAAAAACGAAACGCCCTCAGGGGACAGCCCGGCTCTGAGAGTCCCCAGCAATCCCTGCCTGATGAAGCGGAAAAAGTCTCCCTGCCTACAGGAAATCGAGAAGCTACAAAAGCAGCGGGAGAAGCGCAGGCGGCTGCAGCTGCAGATCCGAGCCCAACGCGCCCTCAATGTCAACACGGGAAACCCCAACTACGAGATCATGCACATGATCGAAGAGTACCGCAGGCACCTGGACGGCAGCAAGGTGTCCAGCCTGGAGCCCCGGGAAGACCATCGGATCTGCGTCTGCGTGCGGAAGCGTCCTCTCAACCAGCGAGAGACCACCATGAAGGACCTGGACATCATCACCATCCCCTCGGACAACGTGGTCATGGTGCATGAGTCCAAGCAAAAGGTGGACCTCACTCACTACCTGGAGAACCAGACCTTCTGCTTCGACCATGCCTTCGATGACACCGCCTCCAACGAGTTAGTGTACCAGTTCACCGCCCAGCCGCTGGTGGAGTCCATCTTCCGCAAGGGCATGGCCACCTGCTTTGCCTATGGGCAGACAGGCAGTGGGAAAACGCACACCATGGGCGGGGCCTTTTCGGGAAGGGACCAGGATTGTTCCAAAGGCATTTATGCCCTGGTGGCGCGGGATGTCTTCCTCCTGCTCCAAACTGCAGCTTATGAGAAGCTGGGCCTCAAAGTCTACGGGACATTTTTTGAGATTTATGGGGGCAAGGTGTATGATCTGTTAAACTTGAAGAAGAAGCTGCAAGTCCTTGAGGATGGCAATCAGCAAGTCCAGGTGGTCGGACTTCAGGAGCAGGAGGTATGTTGTGTGGAGGACGTGCTGAACCTCGTGGAGCTAGGGAACAGCTGCCGGACTTCGGGACAGACATCAGTCAATGCCCACTCTTCCAGGAGCCATGCGGTGTTCCAGATCATCCTAAAGTCAGGAGGGAAACTGCATGGCAAGTTTTCCCTCGTTGACTTGGCTGGGAACGAAAGGGGAGCGGATACTGCCAAAGCCAACCGGAAACGGCAGCTGGAAGGGGCGGAGATTAATAAAAGTCTCCTGGCGCTCAAAGAATGCATCCGGGCTTTGGGTCAGAACAAGTCCCATACCCCGTTCAGAGCCAGCAAACTCACGCAGGTGCTTCGGGACTCCTTCATAGGCCAGAACTCCTCCACTTGTATGATTGCTACTATCTCTCCAGGGATGGCCTCTTGTGAAAACACCCTCAACACTTTAAGATATGCAAACAGAGTAAAAGAATTAACTCTGGATTTAAGGCCCCACCATCTTTGTTTCTATCCGGTTGGACCTGAGGTGCCAAGGATGTTGGAGACTCACGTTAGAAATTCAAAAACATCCCTTCAAAGGGATGGAGTCATTAAAATACCTTGTATCCAGAGTGAGGAGGAAGAACAGGCTAAGCACACTGAAACACTGTTCACTCCATTAGGGGAGGATACAAGGACTTCGTGGAGGGAATCAAGACAACCGCCAGGGACCAACATCCAGGAGACAGCTGGTGGGGTAAACTATGATGTTGATTTTTGCATTGCCCAGTTATTGTCCATTTTGGATCAGAAAATAGGTATTCTGACTGAGATCCAAAAGAAACTGAAATTATTACAAGCTGACCTCCAAAAGAAGACCCAGTGTAGTGGAGCCAATGGCAAGAGGTCAGATCTGCAAAGTAATGGCAAGAGATAAGATCTGAAACGATGGATACACTGCTGTGGCCCCTACCTCTCTTATAAAAGAAAAAATGTCTAAATTATCTAGATATAAAGATCCTCCTGGAAGGCTTAAAACATCTTAAAATATGCTTGTCAGATATGTCCTCTTTCCTCTTCCTCTGTATTTCTGTGACTCGTTTACATTTCGTGGGATGTTGGAGTTCAACTAGGAACCACTTGCCTCCCCAGGGACATTTGGCAATGTCTGGAAACATTTTCAGTTGTCAAAACTGAGTTTGAGGCAGGGTAGTGATACTGGCATAGAGTGAGTAGAAGGCCGGGGTCGCTATTAAACATCCTACGATGTACCAGACAGCCTCCCATAACAAATAATTATCTGGTTGAAAATATCAATAGGTCCAGGGAGGCCTGGGAGGCCCTGCTGTAGAAAGAGCCTAGCTGTGATGAAACCAGATACCCTAAATGGCTGACTGGGAAGGCATCCCATTGTAGATTAAAGGGAGTAGAATTGGAACACACCAAGGGGTACACAATGGGGTAAATCTAATGATATCGACTCATGAATCTCTTTCTATTGCACTGATGTGTAGATTCAAATGATTTCTAAGCTCTAGTCATAATGGGGAGTGGGAAAGGGAGGGATTTTCTTTAAGTGACTCTGCGTGAGAGAGATTTTTATTTTCAATCTTTGAGTTGAAGTTGCAAAGTACTGTGCTTCCTGAGAGTGATAAAATAAAGTGTGTGTGTGTGTGTGTGTGTGTGTGTGTGTGTGTTTAGCATTGGCTTTGTTGACTATGGTGTCTTTAAGCTTTTTTTCCTCTTACTCTTTGCCAAATTGTGTGCCTACATAATTCACATAAAAAGCTTTCCTCCATCAAATTAGGGTAAGCAGCAAGTCAACAAAGTGGTATAAAGGTTCTGGCCTGAAACAGGAAACATCCCATGAAGGCCTCACAGGTAATGTGGGAGATACCAAGGCCTTAAATCAACTGAATAAGGAAAAGAATTCCTGATTCAGTGATCACTAAGTCCATCCTTTTGGGAAAAAAATTAAAAGAGATAGAAACTAATCTGCAAATATAAATATAATAAGTACTCTAATACATATCTACCTTCAGCAAACATATCTATAAAATGCTATAATAAAATCATTAAGGATCTTTTGCTTCCAAGTCTCCCAGTTCCACATTCTTTTCTTTAAATTTTTTAAAGTTTATTTTTATTTATTTTGACAGAGAGAGAGATAGAAAGCAGGCAGGGGAGAGGAAGAGGGTGGGAGAGAGACAGAGAGAGAGAGAGAGAGAGAGAGAGAGAATTCCAAGGAGGTTCCGCACTGTCAGCTCAGAGTCCAACGCAGGGCTTGAACTCACGAACCGTAATCATGACCTGAGGTGAAACCAAGAGTCAGATGCTTAACCGACTGAGCCACCTAGGTGCCCCCGAACTCCTTTTTTAAAGAATAAATTGGGATGATTTGCAAAGAGAGTGCCTGGTAGGCTGGGGAAACTTGGGGACAGAAAATGAGTGTCCAAATTCTGTTACTACCTTTGGCAGACATGACTTACTGTTTTCAAAATTTTTCCTCTTAAGTTGCAAAGACTTCACTGGCACTAGGGAAAACTGACACAAAACTACTATAGAGTAAAATAGTAATGTCCGAGCAAAAAACTATCAGTATAAAACAATTAGAGTCATCAGGAACATCTGGTCTTCAGTAACGAGGCAATATTATGGTCTTTAAATAATTTTCTCCTCTGCTGCTTTATCTGCAGGGGTGGAGTTGTATACTATTTAAAAAAATTTTTTAACATTTATTCATTTTTGAGAGACAGAGAGAGACAGAGCATGAGTGGGGGAGGGACAGAGAGAGAGAGGGAGACAGAGGATCGGAAGCAGGTTCCAGGTTCTGAGCTGTCAGTACAGAGCCCAATGCAGGGCTCAAACTCAGGGATGCGAGATCATGACCTGAGATAAAGTCAAATGCTTAACGGACTGAGACACCCAGGAGTCTCTATACTATTGTTAAACCAAATAAAACTTTGGAGGCCTGTCCTAGTTTAGTACTAGATGAGCTTTCCTTCAAAATGAGATTTTTTTTTTAACATAAATTATTTTTGTATGCAATGAAAAAGTATGGAGTTAAGCATCTGGCCTGGGTTCCAGTTTCAGTTTTATTATATAAATATCTGTCAATTTTGGCAAGTCACTTAGTCCCACTGAACTTCTCTCTTTTATATGAACCAGGGTAATTATAGCACCTACTTCAAAAGATTGGAGGGTGGCTTTATTTTCTCCCTCCCTGTCCCCATCTTTTATGCCAGTGACTAGTGCCTATCATTGTTCTTGTTGTTATCATTGTCCTTTTTCTACTATCATCTTCAACTCCACCCCACCCCTCCCCCCACCACCACTCCTGCAACACAAGTTTGGGGAGCCTACTGGGAGTTTCAGCACCTGATATCAATAACATCCATTTTTTCAATGACATGTAACATACAGTGGAGTGCACAAATCTTATCTATATGGCTCCATGAATGTTTACAAAGTGAACACCACTATATCAACACCACTTATAGAACATAATGTCCCGGAAACGTCATTCCTGCCTCATTTCACTCTGTACTACCCTGCACCAAAGATAAGGATTCTTCTGACAAAAATCATCAAATATAAGTTTGCCTTCCCCCCCCCCCATATTTATGGGCTCATAAACTAGATCCCCTTGCATCTCTTATTTCAATTATCTATGACCGGCCTTTTTACATTGTTCTACATTGTTTCACTGCAAAAATACCTCATGATTTACAAATTTTACTCTTGATGGGAAATTGAGTTGTTTCTGTTTTAAACCATTACTAATGATGCTATGAACATTCTTACACATGTCGTTTGGTGCACATTTACATGTGAAGTATGCCTTGGAACGGAATTCTTGGATCCATAGTATGTGTGTATTCAGCATAATAGGTCATGCGCCTGGGTAGCTCAGTCAGTTAAGCGTCCGACTTCAGCTCAGGTCATGATCTAGTGGTTTGTGAGTTCGAGCCCCGCATTGGGCTCTGTGCTTACAGCTCAGAGCCTGGAGTCTGCTTTGGATGCGGTGTCTCCCTCGCTCTCTGCCCCTCCCCTGCTCATGTTCTGCCTCCCTGTGTCTCTCAAAAATAATAAAAACATTTTAAAAAAAAGTTTAAAAATAAATAAATAAATAAATAAATAAATAAATAAATAAATAAAACATAGGTCATGCCAAGGAGTTTTCCAAAGAACTTGGACCAGTGTTACACAACCACCAGCATTTTATAAGAATGATGGGTCCTCCATATGCTTGCCTGCACTTAGTACTGTTATTTTATAAAATTCGAATTTTATACTATCTGACGTGTATGGAAATGTATCTCCTTACGTTTTTTTTCCCCCCCCTGATAATTAAAGTTGAATATCTTTATGTATGTTTACTGGCTATTTAGCCATTGTCTCCTGTTCAATATATGCATTCTGGATGCAAATTCTTCTTTAGATATATGCATTGGAAATATCTTCTACCAGTCTGAGGAATGCCAATTCACCCTCTTAATGACATTTTTTAATGATCAGAAGCTTATAGATTTAATGTTCAATTTGTCAATTTTTAAAATTTAATGGTTAAGCCCTATTTAGGAAGTCTCTACCCCAAATCATGAAAGTATTTTCTTTAGTTGTCTTCTAAAACTTATGGTCTGGGCTCTGACTGGAGCCAGTGCCTGCTCATCTGCCTCCAAGGCAGCAGCAGAAGGAGTTAGTTGCAGGACCAGAGCCAACTGAGACTCCATGCATAGGGTATGAGATGCCCTTGGGTCTTCATCTGGGACCACGTTTGGCAAATCTGCCATGAAGACATGGACTCGCCTTCTCAAAGCAACTCTCCTCAGTCATAGGTTTCACTGAAATTTCATAACTTCTGACCTGGATCCCAAAGTTCCCCAAAAAGGCATTTTTTGTCTGTGGATGGTTGATATATCGCTGTTTATTGAAAAGGACAGGAACGCCTGGGTGGCTCAGAAGGCTAAACATCTGACTGCAGCTCACACACACACACACACACACACACACTTTATTTTATCACTCTCAGGAAGCACAGTACTTTGCAACTTCAACTCAAAGATTGAAAATAAAAATCTGACTGCAGCTCAGGTCATGATCTCATGGTTCGTGGGTTCGAGCCCCATATCAGGCTCTGTGCTGACAGCTCAGAGCCTGGAGCCTGCTTCAAATTCTGTGTCTCCCTCTCTCTCTGCCCCTGCCCCACTTGTTCTCTCTCTCTCTCTCTCAAAAATAAATAAAATATTAAAAAAGAAAATAAAAGCACAGGAGCTGGGGACTTTCTATTCTCCCATCTTGCTCACCCTATGAGTCTTATCTCACCCAGAGTTCTCTTTAGGGGAAGACTTTACTGATTCAATGTATTTAGTGGATAGAATATGATTTAGATTTAGTATTTTTTCTTACACAGTTTTAATAGGTTGTATTAATTTATTATCATAGAACTATAGTATACTCATTATCTTTAATGGTCATATTATTGGTTCCAAATTTTTCATTCCTGATATTGTACCTTTTTTTTTCTTAGTCAGACTTGTCATATATTTATAAGTTATATCAGTCTTTTCAAAGGAACAACTTCTGGCCACTTTATTTTCTCTACTGTTATATCTTTCCATTTTGTTGATTCCATTTTTCCTCCTTTGTATAATTTCCACTTTTTTTCACCTTTTTGAGCTCAATACTTAGACCATTAATGTGTCAGCTTTTTTGGGGCTTTTAATATTATAAATTTCCCCTACATAATGATTTATCTACATAGAGTAAGGGCATGCCACATTGATCCATAGTTCTGATTTGCCCTTAAATTTAGAGGATAGCATGCATCACATCTTCACTGAAATTCACCATCATGGAAACTTGCCTTCTGAAAACTATGAGCTTGCTAAATTATCTACTGAGTTTTTAAGTCACTTTTCAACTGTTTTCTGTTTTTCCCTTTTGAATATTGATCTATGTATGCACAGCTTTGGATTCAGCAAATAGCTGAAGGAGAATTTGCACAGGAAGTGTATGTCTCATTCCTCTATGCTCCCCTTTTCTCCAAAATCATTCCTGTTGGCTTGTAGGCCTGAACTTCCATCTCAGCCTCCTATAAGACTTGGTCCCTGTGAGGCTGCAGCAATATTTACTTGGCTAACACTCATTTGGTCTTACTGTTTTCATTCAAGAATCAGCAAATGCCTCAAGGGGAAAAGACAGCAGCAGTGAATGTAATGGCTATCTCAATGTAGTTGTCTTTGTGATTTTTTTTTTTTATAGCTTTGGCTTTTAGTCTATTCACAGAGTTATGCATCCCTTACCACAAATTTCAAACATTTCATCACTGCCAAAAGAAACCTTGTACCCCTCATGCATCACCCCTTAATTCCCATATCCCCAGCCCCAGGCAGTCACTAATGTACTTTCTGTCCTTGTGGCTGTCTGCAATTTTGACCTTTTTTGTCCTGCCTTGTCCTTTCATTATTGTATTGAACTTTACTGTGCCCTTGGTAGGATAGCTTGTTATTCTATCTTGATGACACTATATTTGATGACATAAATAATTATGCATTTTATACATGACATTGTAGACAAACTACATATTTTTAACAGCATTTCTTACAATAAGTTCTAATCAATCTCAACCAAATGAAAATTTCCATTCTATGTTGAAACTTAGCAAGTAAGGGAGAGCCGCATATCAAGATAGGTAACTAATGGCACCCATTGTTGGAAAGTGGATACAGGACAATGTTGAGTTTGTCGTTTGCCACCTAGAGAGATATATGTTAATTATTAATGAGCTTTTATCTGGTTTTTTGCTTACTCATTGTAGGTTTGGAAATTAAGGGGGTGTGCCTGGATGGCTCAGTTGGTTAAGTGGCCATCTTAGGCTCAGGTCATGATCTCTTGGTTCGTGAGTTCGACCCGCATCGGGCTCTGTGCTGACAGCTCAGAGCCTGGAGCCTGCTTCGGATTCTGTGTGTGTGTGTGTGTGTGTCTCTGCCCCTCCCCTACTCACTCTCTGTCTCTCAAAAAAATGAATAAACGCCAAAAAATTAAAAAAAAAAAGAAATTAAGGGAAAATGGAAGAAATTCCTGAGTGCAATTCATCCACAGATCTTAACCTTCCTTAGCAACAGCTGTGTAAACAAACTTATTTATGTATGTGTATATATACACACACAGTTTTACTTATATAGTTAGATATTTTCCCCTGGATTGTTACATTCACATCTGTAGAACACAAAAGCTCTCATTTAGTAAAACAAAAGACAAAACAAACAAAACAAAAACTAAAAAACAAAAAACAAACAAAAAAACACAAATTGCAGTCTTGCTAACCGGTTTTAGTGTATTGGCCTCTACTGAGTTGCCATTATTCCTTAACAAGTACACATTAATGTCTCCACCATTGCTAATTTTTTCCTGAGAATACATGTGGTCCTTGAAATGATCTCAAAACATGTAGCATAGAATTGAACATGAACATCAGAAAACAAGACATTATGTAAATGAAAAAAAAACCTCAGAAAATTAATTGGGGTCCACTAAAAAGAGACTTGCTGGCTGTTCAAACAGATGTCCTGAAGTTAAAGAGGAGGGTTGTAAAGTAAATTAATGCCTTAACAAGATTGTTTGGAAAATGGCAGAGCTCCTAAAGTGAGAAAAATAAAATACTCTCAGTACTTTGGAAACATCCATTGGCACACAGAAAGTTGACACGCTAATTACAAGCTTGCATCTGTTAATTAAAGGAGCTTTTCTACATTCCTGTAGTGGACAAACTTATTTTGAATTGCTGCATAATCTTGCAATTAATAAAACTGCTTTTAAGATACTGAACTTAAGGTTTCATAATTTCAAATCCTCCTTCCCACAGTTAATCTATGGTAGTAACGTTTTACAGGATCATTCTATTACTTTTTCTCAGGGAAATTATTTTCAACGATCTACATAATAAAACGGTATGAGAGTCCTAGATAAATATTTATGTGTTGGTTCAATGAATAAGTGAGTTATCTTTTCTTTGAAGTTCGATTACTGATTTAAAATATCAAGTAGCAGAAACACAGTGTCTAGTATGTGTTTCTTTTAAAAATGTCAAAATTATCTGTTACTCAAAGTGTAGAATATTATCTTCAAAGCAAACTTGTCATTGATGAAGAATTTGTGTGATTCCTTTTATTCTCCAAAAGAGCAACTGCTGAGAGAAAACCTTAAGGCATCATTTTCCTGAAGTGTGATTGTTTCTTCCTATTCAGGCCATTTCCTTTCTAATCTTAAATAAAAGTAATCTCAGTAATTAAAAAGAAAAAAAAAAGAGGATTTTAATGGCTTAAAGAAGATATGGAACCAAATCAATGATTGGGGATAAAAATCGGACAGACCCAGGCAGCCTTCTCTATTTGTGTGTTTGAGGTGACCCTCAACTTGAATGAAGCTGTCTCCCAGGCAGAGCTAGAATACAAGGGCTTGAATGGTCACAGAGGAAACAAATGGAATAATTGGGAGGAAGAAAAATGGGAGAAATCATCAAAGCAACAAGTACAAAGGGTTTTACCCTGAACTAATTGAAAATAAAAGTTAATGACATGGTTCCAGTTAATATACTACGCTCAGGCTTATGTTTGCCATGAGGTTTGTGAGGACAAAAAAAGAGAAAACCGTACTGGACCACAGCGACTCTAAATTGTCAATCTTATACTAACTCTCATTACACGATTCTAAATGCTGAGATTGAAACCAAATGAGCTAAGTGAGCAACAATGCCAGATTTAGAGTCAGAAACTGCGTATAATTTCTTCACCCCCCTTTTTTTATATTTTAAGTTATTTATTTATTTATTTATATAATTTATTGTCAGATTGGTCTCCATACAACACCCAGTGCCTTCCTTCCTGCCCATCACCCACTTTCCCCCCCTTCCCCACCACCCCCCATCAACCCTCAGTTTGTTCTCAGTATCCAAGAGTCTCTTATGGATTGCCTCCTTCCCTCTTTAGAACGTTTTTTTTTTCCCTTTCCCCTCCCCCATGGTCTTCTGTTAAGTTTCTCAAGATCCACCTATGAGTGAAAACATGATATCTTTCTCTGACTTACTTCACTTAGCACAATACCTTCCAGTCCCACCCACGTTGCTGCAAATGGCCAGATTTCATTCTTTCTCATTACCAAGTAGTATTCCATTGTATATAATTTCAAGCTTTGCCATTGAGTAGCTGTGTGACTTCAGACAAGTAATTTGACTTTCTGTATTCTTCATTATTCTTAAATCTTTTTTTTTTAAGTCTAGAAATGCAACACTAATTTCACAGAGTGATATTGGAAAATCAACATTAAAATGTTCAGTAAAAGATTTTATTGATAATCTTCTGGGATGCTAAAGATAGAAACATGGGCATATAATTATCTCTGCCTTTAAGGAACTTATCATTTAAATGAGGAGACAAAGCCTTGCACAACTGAGAAATACATTTAAAAAATGTGTTATCCTGGTATAAAAGGTACTATGGGACAACAGAAGTTGATGGTTAATTTAGCCAAAGGGGTATTGGAAAACTTCCAAAATGATCCACTCCTGAGTCTGGAATGATGAAGGAAGAAACTGGTAGATCTAAAATGAAAAAATGGGGGTGCCTGGCTGGCTTAGTCAGTTAAATGCCTGACTTCAACTAAAGTCATGATCTCATGGTTCATGAGTTTGAGCCCCACATCAGGGTCTCTGCTGTCAGCACAGAACCTGCTTGGGATTCTCTGTCTCCATCCCTTTATACCCTTCCCCTGCTTGTTCTCTCTTTCTCTCTCTCTCTCAAAAATAAATAAACTTTTTTTAATAAAATAAAAGGGCCACCTGGGTGGCTCAGTCAGTTAAGCGTCTGACTTCAGTTCAGGTCATGATCTCATGGTTCGTGGATTCAAGCCCCGCACTGGGCCCCGCGTCGGGCTCTGTGCTGACAGCTCAGAGCCTGGAGCCTGCTTTGGATTCTGTGTCTCCCTCTCACTCTGCCCCTCCCCTGCTCACACCCTATGTCCCTCTCAAAAATGAATAAACATTAAAAAAAATAAATAAAATAATAAAATAAAATAAAGTGAAATGAAAGAATAGATATTCAAAGCAGTAAGTAGGCTGAATTCTTTGGTATTAGGAAAGGAAAACCAGCCAAAAGCTGGCTCAACACCGTCATTCTCAATAAAATGTAGGCTCTTTGAGAGCAGGGACAATATATTACTTGGTTTATATTTTTAGCATCTCACATGATCCCTGACACTATAGAAACTCAACACTCGTGTGGGGATATTTGTATTTCCTGTCAGTTTCACCTAGCTAGGGTTGACGGAAAAGTATAGATCTTTGTTTTAAAAAAAATCAATATATTTTGAGAAATTATTCTGTCTAGTAGCAGAAAGTAAAATCTTTGGATGGGCAGTTGCCACAAGTGAATGTCTTGTCTTTAGCCTTTGCTTATCTGACAAACAGTCTAAAGAAGGAGTCATATCCTCACATTGGCCCCTACCTGGCCTCAGCTCTCCAACCTGACATCTAGCAAGCAGCTCCATGGAACACCTGCTAATGCTAGTCATCTGTCTTAGCCACAGGGCTCCTCTAGGTCCTTTGGCATCCACTGTCCCATCTCTGCCACAGTCAGCCCTACAGGAAAACATTTGGTTCTTAGCTGCCACCTACCAGAGATGCACCCTGAGGCCCTGGAGGCGTGGATTCAGCCACTGCTTGGCCACATGCAGTTCTCTCTACACTTGCAAGGGACTCATAAACGTCTTAAAACCCAACCAGGAATCTGAACATAGGACTCCTTGGGTCCTTAAATCATTGTAGGGTTTGACCACCACCTTTTAGGGTATGTTTCAAAGAGAAGATGATACACAACATACTTCTGCCTCTATTATCCCTCTCATGTTCTCTCCCATTCAATACCTCGTGGAATCTTATTTGGGCAAGCAGGTAGGAAAAACTGTTGCTTAAAGAATAAACTTTATAGCATGAGTCCTATAGGTCCATATTTTAGAAAACAAAAGACTCTCCCCCTTGCACTTCTGAAAGCGTTTTCTTGCAAGACCATTGTCTCTAATGTCCATTCCAAAAGTTGATTTTAATATCCAGAAATAGAATATTGACATTAAATTTTATGTTAACAACCCTCTCCTAAAAGGTGTGATCCTATAATTTCCTAGCTGCTAGGGTAAGGAGTGAGAGTACAAGGAAGTATGTTTCAAAGATGAGGCCAATGAAAGAAAAGGGGGAGCTACATCAGTCAATAATTCATTATATTCACACACCTGCCCTCTTCCTCATAAGAAACAAAGGACCAAGAGAAGAGATGAGGTTATTCTTATTGACTCCTGTGTCCCCAGCACCTAAAACAGCACCTGGTACATAAATGAAAATAAATGTTAAATGATGAATTGTACATAAGGTGTCTCAAAGATTTCCCACCAATGCAATCATTCAGAAAAACATTCAGGGATTAAAGGGCAAGAGATAGAAATCTGAGAACATGAATATTTAAAAGAATATTTATAAAGATAGTGGAAAATTATCAGTGAAGAAAGATGAGAAGGAGAGGTCAGAAAAGTAAAAGAAAAACCAGTGGGGGCAGGGGAGGGTGGGAAATTGGCACAGAAAACACTGGAGAAGAGAATTAAAGGAGAGAATAGTTTACAATGTTAAAAAAAATAAAACCACAGATTGAATAAAATAAACAAGAGTAGGTCGGTGGTTTCTGACAATGTATAGGTCACTAATAACATCTGAGATCTCAGCCTGAATGAAATGGTTGGTCCAGAGGTCATTTTGCAAGGGGTTGAAGAGGCAGAGAACAGTCTGGGTAATGAATGTGAAAGTGCTTCATAAATTCTGAACCCCTTTACAAATACAATTAGGATACACAGCTGGTTAGTTTCAGGGTCTGGCTATTGCTCATTCACCAAACTTTCTGAATTCAGCTTTTATTTTTATTTTATTTTATTTTATTTTATTTTATTTTATTTTATTTTATTTATTTATTTATTTTGTCTTCGGGCATACACTTCCTAAAGCTTTAGCAGACTATGTTGCAATCAATGGAGAACTTAAGGAAACAGATGTCCTTAAATTTTAACAGTCTTCTTGGACCTTAACCTAATCTTCCATATATGTCCCACGTGTAAAAAAGCACACTATCATTAAACAATCTCCGAATAGTCCCCACTGTTAGTGCCAGGTCATCTCCCTGATGCCAAAAGTTTAGCAGCTTTAGCTTAGCTTCATGAAAACTTCTGATTTGTTCGGGCAAAATTGATACACATTTAAATATGGCCTTGACTGCAGCCATGAGATTTGGAACATAGTCTACCACTTGGCCATCCCTCAGAACTGGACCGGATTGCGTTCGTTTCAATCCCTCTTCTTTCTTGCCTCGTTTATCTCTGGTTTCCATCTTGTATAGATTCCTTGTCAATCAAGTCAGCTTGCCACATGCAACACAGACTTAAACTATTATTAATCATACTCTGAGAGGTTTCTTTCTCTTCCCTGAGCCCCTACTTCTCAAAAATCCTTATTCTTAATCTCCTTGTAATGACATCTAATTGTCAAAACGTTAATATGAGGCATAAAATAGCAGTTTTATTAGATTAGTTATATATAAATGATTCAGAAAGTAATGAATTGAGTATATTCTTTTTTTAGGGACACTGGCAGGTATTAATATTTAAAAGATGCCGCCACTCTGAGATTTTTCTACCAGAACGCTGCAACTTATCTGTTCGCCCAAGAATTGTTTATGAAGAAAAGTCATCAAATGAAGTAATTTCGTATTTATTTTTATCGGCAAAACAGTGACATCTATTGTTCAATGTTATATAAAATAGAATTTAAAGATCAAAAGCAAAGATCTGAAGCATTCGTTTCAGAATAATAGCTCTCTTAAAACTAATAGGTAATACCTAAACATTCATTTTTAATATGAAATCAAATCCAGCTGATTATTTAGGAATATGAACATTTACTCACTATTCAAAAGCCCCAGGATCTGTCTAGTTGCTAAAAAATAGGGAGGGAGAAATAAGGCAATAAAAATATGGGATGTGATTCTTAAAGTTAGCTGCATTTTACAACAGATGTGTTTTTCTCTTCACAAATCACTCAAATACATACAAATGAAATTTGTGAATGCCCAAACTGAATTATGAGTTCAAGGCAAGTTTCTTTTTCCATCTTGCCCCTGTTGTTAGGTAAATCTATGAACTATAAAAGTTGTTTACCGTCTTGGCTATAGTTTATTGTTTAGTAGAGAACGGGGCTTGACCCGAAGATGATCAATTTCCTTCTAGCTCTTGCTTTTCTCTAAGATGTCATTCACAACCATTCAATTAAGCAAAATTTTTTAAAGTTGACAATACCGAGGCCATGAGGAATCAGAATTCTCAAACACTGCTTGTAAAAGCATAAATCACTACACTCCCTTTTCAAAGCAATTTGACAATATCTTGTAAATTTTAAGATGGACATATCCCATCATCCACCATTTCCATTTGGTAAGCACTCCAGAAAGAATTTTCACACATATATACAAGGATATATTTTCAAGAAATACAACAATGTAATATTGAAAATGTTGTAATAAACTATCTATTATAAGAGAGTAGATAAAATCTTGCACATATATCTATTGATATACTTTAAAACATACAACGGTTGAATTAGAGTCTATCAACATAGGTAAATCTCAGTCAAACAATATTAATAAAAGAAACAAGTTCCAGAATGATATGTGCCAAGTGATCTTATGTATCATGTAAAAGACCTGCATAATATTCTATTCATTTATATGGACACATCATATGTAAAAAAGTATACAACGATCATAAAGATAATAAATACCCCTTTCAGGAGAATGTTCACCTCTGGAAATAAAAGCCAGTGAATGTAGTAAAAAATGGGCACTTAATTACATGGAATCTTAAGTGTTTTCCTTATTGAAAAATAGGTAACAAATCAGAAGCAAAATAAAGCAAAATTAGAAGTTGTTATAAATGAATGGTGGGTGCATTGATTCATATACAAAAATTATACTTTTTAGCATGTTTGAAACCTTTGATAACTTTGTTACAAATGGCATTAAAATACTAGGTTGAGATCATATAGAAAAGTGAGTCTCTAGCTAAATGAATTTCTTTCTGATGAGAGCCAAAATAAATAATTGAGATGATGCAGGGGAACAAAAGAGTTTAATTTTATGAGAAAACATGTAATAAACATGATATGGTTTTTTAAAAAATGATCGGCCAATTCACTGAAAATGATTATATTTGTGGTCATGTGTGAATATGACATTTACCAAACAGCAACAAAAGAAATAAGAGCCTCAACACATGGCCCTTTAAAGAAACCTAAACATGAGACTATAAGCATTTTTCAGTACATGACATGGTAGATAATGTTTCAAAACACGGCTACAAGAACCCTAATGTGACTTCAAAGAGCTTCTGAGCAGTGGTTCACTCTGATTGCAAGACGTTCCATTTGCCAGAAGCTCTAGATACCGCTAATGGAGAGGGAAAAATTGGAGACTGCCCATTGTTACCTGGGGTCTTGGCCCCTGAGAATAGTATATTCTTCTGTTATCAGAATATTTTATTTTAAAATAAATTTCTAAAATAATAAAAAAAATGATCAAACTGATCATCATATTTTGGAAAAATGATCAGCCTTTGAAGATGTAAGACTTAAAAAGTGTAATTTTGGAGAATAACAATGAATGGGCTTTTGTTTTGTTTAGACACCTAGCAGTCTGAAAGCTCTCTCTCTTAAGACGTATGCAACCTCTATAGTCATTGTTTTCAATTAATATTTTTGAGCTTATATTACATGACAACACTCAGTTGAGTGTTCATTGACTTCTCATAGCCTTCTTAGATAAATGTCATGGGGGTTACTGAGGTTTATTTATGTGCAGAGAAAGTTGGAGGAGTCCAGAGAGGACATGCAATCCAAGCTGGGTCCTAACAGAATAGGACAAGAGGCACATATATCACTTCCAGAGTTCTCCTCCCAGCCTACCTTGTACCCTTCATTTCAAGTCTCTTCACTGCCACTTCCTCTCTCCAGCCCTGTATTCAAGTAGGAAGGCTGGTTGTTGCTTTCTACTCACATACAAATTTGAAAACCTGTGCCATGGCTACTATTTTCTGGTCTGGGTTAATATGGAGGAAGCATCTCATGATCTCATGACATCTCCTCACACTTTGCTGAGGGAATATGTCATGGCACAGACTACAAAAAGACATGGAAACTCAGTGGTCAATTGTCAAGTCCCCATGGACATGCTCATGTGGGTAAAGAGGTAAGAAGTTGGGCAACACCATCCATTTAAAGCATATAGGTTGTAGGTAGTTTGGGGTCTCTTATCCTGCCATCTCTAAATATCTCCTTGCCCCCTATTTTTAAAAGTTACCATTCACTTTTATTCATATTAAACGTGTTAATTGTATTAATATTAATAAAATATATATAAACTTTCTATTTCTGACATAAGGAATCACTATAAACTTGGTGGCTTAAAAGGTAGCATACACTTATCGTTCTGCAGGTCAGAAGTCTACTGTCACTGGGCTAAAATCAAAATGTTGGCAGAACTGTATTTCTTTTTAAAGGAGAATTCATTCCTTTGCATTTTCCAGCTCCTGGAGTTTAGCCATATTCCTTGGCTCGTGGCCCCTTTCCTCCATCCTGAAAGCTGGCAAAGTTGCATCTCCCTGATCTCTCCTCTATCATCACCTCTTTCTCTCTGATTACAACTTTTAAGGATTCGTGCGATTACATTGCACCAATCCAGACAATGCAGGATAATATTTCTATTTCAGAGTCGTTAACCTGAATCACATCTGCAGAGTCTCACCATGCGAAGTGGCATATCCACAAGTTTGAGTTGTAACCATCTTTTGGTGTAGATTTAAAAATAGTAACGGCATCAACATAAAGTGAAGATATGAGTTGAGAGGTAACCCTTACTTGCTTAGTTGTCTGGTCCTTTACATACATTATCTTATGGAATTTTCAAAACAACTCAGGAAGTTAGATGATAATACCCAAAGTAAGCAGATAAAAAAAAAAAAAAGGATTTCAGAGAAGTTTAGTGATTTACCCTAAGTCACATAGTTTAGAGGCATCCATTCCAGGAGTTGAACACAGCCTACCTTCTGCAGTAGGCTTCTTAAGGCAGTAGACCAATCTAAAATTAAGAGGTGTATTTTAGAGGAAGACATATTGCCAACATGCAGAAGTTTAAAATCACTTTTTAGTTTAAATAATTTATTTGCAAATCTGACCATTAATCGAAACCTGGCATATTAGTGTCTGCTTCTCCTAGAAACACTCTCTCAGTAAAAGACATAAAGTGTGTGTCCTGATTACTCAGTTGGAAAACTCCCTGCCTTTTTGCTGTTCTGTCCCTGTTACATCACCACCATTCATTCATCGTGAAGACATCACCAGACATCATCCTCCTGTCTCTTGCCTTTAACTATGTCACAAACTCACCTATTCCCACTGCCACTCCTTTGGTGCCCATGAAAATCTTCTCTCTCATGTCTGACTGCAATAGCCTTCTGACTGGTTCTCTTGCCTCCTGTATTGCCTGCCCCACACCTACCACCCATTTTCCCTCCTTAGAAGAAGAGTCAACTCTTTAAAATTTTCATCTCAGCCAGAAAGTCACTTGCTTGAAGCTTTTAGAAGGCTCCCCATTTCCCTCATCTCCTCTGAGACAAAGGATAAACTCTTGATCCTAATAGACCTGCCCAATTGACTCCTGCTTTCCTCTTCAATCTAATTTATCTCACAACTACCTCATATTTCTTCCTTCCCTCCTTCACACAAGTTCATGTTGTATTGACTTTCTTTCCACTTCCAAAATATCAATTTCCATCTCTCCCCCTCCATCCATCTCCTTCTTTTTTCCCCTCTTCTGTTCTCTCTCTCTCTCTCCTTCTCTTCTCTATCCTTCACCCTCCCTTCCTCTCTCTCTCTCTCTCTCTTTCTCTCTGAGTCTCTCCCTCTCTCTCAAAGGTGTGCACAATCTCTTCACCTGGACTTTCCCATATCTGCTCCTCTGGAAAACTCTCAGGGAAATCTCCACATGTATGACTTATGCACATTCTTCTCTGTGTTCCCAAATCTGAATTAGTGACCCTCATATATGTTCTTACAGCATCATGTATATCAAAACACTTTTTACTCTGTAGTTTTCTTTTCTGTTCATAGCCTCACTATGGAACTAGACCCTACATTGGAGTATAGGGGCCATATCTTCAAATATTTGCAACTTTTGATTACATATTTGCCTTTTTCTGAGGGCACAAATACTTACATATGCATCTTTTATGATTAGGATTTCTACATATAGTCTCCAATTCAAAGCTAGTAAGACACAAATATTTAATATTTCCACAGCTACCGACAAGAAAAGAAGTAACTGAATTTTTATAACAGTGTTATACTTCAGATTATGGTACATTTTTAGATTGAGCATAACTGTTAGAGTTTCTGCCATAAATTTTCATATTCTGATATCTCTGTCCATGTAGTCAGCTAGGCGGCTCCCAAATCATTGTATACATTATCTTTCTCATAAATAACTGAAGATATGTATGCTTGTCTCCCACAAAGATGAATAATTGGGAGTGTTTTTTATTCATAAGTACATCAAGTCTGAGACTAAAAGAATTAAAACAAGAACTTTGCTTTAAGTCAATCAACTTCTGGAGCCAACACAGAAATATGTTAAACTTGATGGCTGTAGTGTTTCTTTCCAGTTTGTTCCCTATTGTGCACAAAACAGAAGAAGGGCCATGTTTCAAACCAATCTTCTATATTGAAATTATGTTTTTAAATCAAGTAACTCATTTAATGGACTAAAAAAAAATTTAGTGTGAAAACAAGTGGTTTTTCAACTGAGTGCTTTATATTTTAATTGCCTGTTTTTGAGTGATTAAACACATGCTGACTGACCATCATAACAATCAAATTAACAAAACAGCTGCAAATGTCAGTTCAGGCTTAATGTATCTTTTTTTAAATTTATTTATTTATTTATTTATTTATTTATTTATTTATTTTAATATATGAAATTTACTGTCAAATTGGTTTCCATACAACACCCAGTGCTCATCCCAAAAGGTGCCCTCCTCAATACCCATCACCCACCCTGCCCTCCCTCCCACCCCCCATCAACCCTCAGTTTGTTCTCAGTTTTTAACAGTCTCTTATGCTTTGGCTCTCTCCCACTCTAACCTCTTTTTTTTTTTTTCCTTCCCCTCCCCCATGGGTTTCTGTTAAGTTTCTCAGGATCCACCTAAGAGTGAAACCATATGGTATCTGTCTTTCTCTGTATGGCTTATTTCACTTAGCATCACACTCTCCAGTTCCATCCACGTTGCTACAAAAGGCCATATTTCATTCTTTCTCATTGCCACGTAGTATTCCATTGTGTATATAAGCCACAATTTCTTTATCCATTCATCAGTTGATGGACATTTAGGCTCTTTCCATAATTTGGCTATTGTTGAGAGTGCTGCTATAAACATTGGGGTACAAGTGCCCCTATGCATCAGTACTCCTGTATCCCTTGGATAAATTCCTAGCAGTGCTATTGCTGGGTCATAGGGTAGGTCTATTTTTAATTTTCTGAGGAACCTCCACACTGCTTTCCAGAGCGGCTGCACCAATTTGCATTCCCACCAACAGTGCAAGAGGGTTCCCGTTTCTCCACATCCTCTCCAGCATCTATAGTCTCCTGATTTCTTCATTTTGGCCACTCTGACTGGCGTGAGGTGGTATCTGAGTGTGGTTTTGATTTGTATTTCCCTGATGAGGAGCGACGTTGAGCATCTTTTCATGTGCCTGTTGGCCATCCGGATGTCTTCTTTAGAGAAGTGTCTATTCATGTTTTCTGCCCATTTCTTCACTGGGTTATTTGTTTTTCGGGTATGGAGTTTGATGAGCTCTTTATAGATTTTGGATACTAGCCCTTTGTCCGATGTGTCATTTGCAAATATCTTTTCCCATTCCGTTGGTTGCCTTTTAGTTTTGTTGGTTGTTTCCTTTGCTGTGCAGAAGCTTTTTATCTTCATAAGGTCCCAGTAATTCACTTCTGCTTTTAATTCCCTTGCCTTTGGGGATGTGCCGAGTAAGAGGTTGCTACGGCTGAGGTCAGAGAGGTCTTTTCCTGCTTTCTCCTCTAAGGTTTTGATGGTTTCCTGTATCACATTCAGGTCCTTTATCCATTTTGAGTTTATTTTTGTGAATGGTGTGAGAAAGTGGTCTAGTTTCAACCTTCTGCATGTTGCTGTCCAGTTCTCCCAGCACCATTTGTTAAAGAGACTGTCTTTTTTCCATTGGATGTTCTTTCCTGCTTTGTCAAAGATGAGTTGGCCATACGTTTGTGGGTCTAGTTCTGGGGTTTCTATTCTATTCCATTGGTCTATGTGTCTGTTTTTATGCCAATACCATGCTGTCTTGATGATGACAGCTTTGTAGTAGAGGCTAAAGTCTGGGATTGTGATGCCTCCTGCTTTGGTCTTCTTCTTCAAAATTACTTTGGCTATTCGGGGCCTTTTGTGGTTCCATATGAATTTTAGGATTGCTTGTTCTAGTTTCGAGAAGAATGCTGGTGCAATTTTGATTGGGATTGCATTGAATGTGTAGATAGCTTTGGGTAGTATTGACATTTTGACAATATTTATTCTTCCAATCCATGAGCAGGGAATGTCTTTCCATTTCTTTATATCTTCTTCAATTACCTGCATAAGCTTTCTATAGTTTTCAGCATTAATGTATCTCTTTTTGGCCCACTTACATTTGCTGCTGCTGGAGAACTCAAAGTTTAGTTCTCAGGTTTTGTCAAGGAAAGTAGACTTGAACTTTGAGGATAGTTAGATTGCGGAACAAAACAAAGCAATTGTCACAGGGTAATAGCAAGAGCATCATCAGAAGACAATACTGAGTATGTCGAATACATAAAATACATTCAGAATTAGAGCCTGCATCTATTTGACAGACCTGAGGCAGTTACTGTCTGCTGCTACAGTTTTCACATAGATGCAAGAAAAAAGGGTCCTCATGCTTTCTGTGAGGTTGTGGCAGCCAAGATTGAAGGGGAGAATACAGAACAAATCATGGTAATACAGGGAAAAATGTGGAGAGATAATTTTTGTAACTCAGAAATAACCTTTGAAAAAGTGAAACGTGAAGAGCCTCCTTTACTACAAAAAATATATAAAATTTGAGTTAAATATATAATTATATAATATTAATAATATATATTTATATAATATTTCACTATTGTATATAATGTACTATGATATACTAAACTATACTATATAATACTTATATGTATATAATATGATATATATAATTTATTCTATATTACAGCTATTAATTTATTATACATTATTTATATAATAATATAAAACTTGAATTAAATAATTATATATTATATATTATTATATACATTAACAATATATTACTGTTATATATAAAATATATTATATATCATATAATATAACATATATTACATATAACATGTGTTATAACATGTGTTATATGTAATATATGTATATAATACATATTATATGTTGCATATAATATATATTACATATAATATATATTACATATAATATATATGCATATGATATATAATATAACATACATTACTTATGATACATATTATATATAATATATAATGTAACATATGATATATATACATATATAGGGAAAAGAAAACCATAATGCCATGTTATTCCTCATTGCTGCTATAGAGTCAAATAGAACTGGTTACACAGAAGTGATGTATCTGTCATCAAAACATTACTTCTTTACTTTTTTAAAAAAAAATTTTTAATGTTTATTTTTTTTGAGAGAGAGAGAGAGACAGTGGGGAAGAGGAAGTGAGAAGGGGGGAGACACAGAAGCCAAAGCAGGCTCCAGGATCTGAGCTGTCAGCACAGAGCCCAACAGGGGGCTTGAACTCACAAACTGTGAGATCATGACCTGAGCCAAAGTCAGATGCTCAACTGTCTGAGCCACTCAGGCACCCCTACTTCTTGACTTCTATTGATTTTCTGACTTTCTCATTATGTGAAAGATATGGATAGACTGAACAGATTATTTTCATATTTTCTTTAGGTTAATTCTCTTACTAAGTTCTGGGCATGAGAAAAGATTGTTATTTTGCCTTGCAAATTCTACTAGAATTTTTAAGAAAAGCATTTTATATTTTACATTACATTTTCATACATCATATTATATCTCACACTAGTACTGCAAGGTTGACTAATAAGAGTTTTAGTTGGGCTTCCCTGGAATCAGACTCTGAAATGAGGTTTTATATGCAAAAGATATAGTAAGGAAAAGATCCCAAAGAAGTAAAGGAATCCTGAGTAAGGCTGCCCTTTTATCAGAAAAAAAAAAAAAAATGGATACAGTGTAACTTAATCTCACGTGCATGGAAATTTTAGAGTACAAGTTATGTTTCAGAATTTTACTGATCTGAGATAGGGATCTAAGCTTCCATATGCCCACTGCCTTCAGACACTGGCTAAGCATTTCCAATGGGGACACGTTTTTTCCAGGTAACTCTGTCTCATCCCATTTGCAAGCAAAATAGGTTTCAATAGCCCAAAGGCCATCCTTTGTTTGCTGTTGGAAGCAAAAACACACAGAAGTTAGGAGTAGGGAGGGATACAGCAAAGAGTATTTTAAAAAGTAATCCAAAGAGATCTGAGGGGAACACAAACACTAAACACCACAGTCAGGTTTTACCAGCTCACGTTACAAGATGAAAAACTGATGTTTAGAAAGGAAATAAGATTTATCTATCACCATATACAGGTGAAGGTGTAGAACAGATGATATAAGACCCTGATTGTAAATCCTGTGTGGCTCTGGCTGGTTCCCCATCCCCTCCCCCCCATTACCTAGTATTATATTATAATGTTATTTAGTTTTGTAATTAACATATAACCTTATAATAAAATATGACCTGATATTTTATAGCACTCTACACATTTCTGATTACTTTGAATATTTTACTTTTGTTCATGTATGTAGTTTTATATGCTTAATTAAGCCAGAGGTCACAAACATAAGGTTCTGGCAGATAATATAAATCAGTGAATCAGGACAGATGACAGAGACAACAAAGAACCGTGCCCCCCTGGAGAGCTGCCACCTCTTAGCCCCAGATTATTGTTGCCACGGGGGAATAAAGATCCAGTGTTGCTGCTGTTCCATTTTTCCTAAGCTTGGCCAGAAATCAAGACATTTCACATACAGTTTCCTAGTCTCTAGATACTGGCAACTTTTTTCCTAAGTCACAAAAAGCCATGTTTCTGTGCAGGTTAAAGTATGTGCCTCATCTAGGGTTATTCAAATTAAACATTTTTGAGCTATAATTCTTGCCAAACCAAAATATATAGAGAAAAGGGTTTAATTTGTGTGCTTGAGCTCAGGATCCCTAAATGAAGCCAATGCTTCCATGAACTGTAAATCTTATGCAATTCAATCAACTTTATTTTTAAAAAGTTTCTTTTCACATGAGGTATTTTTGGCTTTGAGTCTCAGTGTGAACCACAAAAAAAGCAAGAGGAGATCTCAAAACCCTTTAACATTGTTCTAAATTCTGTCAAAGTGAGGTCACTGTGACTAAGGCAGTAACTCTTAACCTCATGATACCCAATGTCCCCTTTGGTAACATTTTCCTGTACCTCTACTTTTTCAGAATAAAATTCAAAAGATACTATCAAACACTAATATAAGTTTTAATGAAATCAGTATAAAGCCCTAACCATAACATAAAGAGGAAAAAAGAGAAAGCCAAGCTACAATTAATAGCATGTATTTCTATGTCTAAACGTTTGGACACAACTAGAAGATTTAATTAAATTGCTGATGCTTGTACCTATATATAAAATATATTTGTATTAAAATATGTATAAATTCATATGTCAACTACAAATGAAGACCAATAAAATTCTGGGTGTGATCCCAATTACAAAAATACTTTGTTCTCAGTAAAATTTTTTCCAAAACAGCAAATAATTCTTGGTATAAGTTTCCAAAAATATTAATAAAGCATATTCTTCTCTTGATGTTCATAACTGTTGAGTGGGAAATGCAATGTACATAAAAAATCAGCAAAAATACCTGGATTTATGTGTAAAATGAGTTAGGTTCTGGGTTCAGATAGTTACTAAAACATTTTTAGTTCACGTGGATAACCATTAGGACATTTGAAAGTCATACATTACATGAGAGAATGCTTCATTATGCTTATTATCTCCTGTATTAAAAAGTTTCTAGCATCCTTTGTTCTTACCTACTAAATATTGGTGCAGTTTCCCAATTATTGTGACAACCCAGAGTCTTCCAGAGGCACTAAATTATTGCCTAAGGAGCAGTACTTTCCTCTTCAGAGCAAATGTTCTAAGACTTATCATGAAGACAGAAGTCAGATGATTAAACTAACAAAAAGTGTTGAATGAGTCAAATAAAATAGACCTCACTTTTTTTTTTTTCAAATGACAGCTAACATGGTACCTGAGAGGAAGTGAAATCTTGAAATCAGCATTAGCCAAGGTTGGCCATCCCTAAGCAAAGAGTAAAACTCTGTTAATCACTTCAGGTTGACAAAACAGTAAACTGAAACAATCTTTGCAACATATGTGGTTGCAGTAAAAGGTCAAGAGGAATTAAGTCAACTCCTTTCTCCTATTCAAACACATTCATGCATAGCTTTGGCAGGTACCACTTTCTTTGATCCAGAGATCACCAAATATCCTCTTTAGCTGAAACTAGGATGATTTAGTGGTATAGGCGGATTTTAGAGAAAAGGGTCTCTGATTTTAAAGTCTTGAAGAGATTACCCAACGATAATGACATCATCAATGTATGTGTGAACACAGGACTAAACAATGCCAGGTCACAGGCTCTAATACATTGTTTATAAGAGAAGTGTTCAATAAATATCTATTTTAAGTCATATTTCTATTAAGGAATCTTGAGCTAATAGCAAAAAATATCTTCCTGAAACATAATAGCATCATGATGGGGTCTGGAAAATTTAAAGCAAGACTCTGGTTTTAAAATAGTAATAGAATTATTTTCATCAAAAGTCAATAAGATTACACAAAAACATTGAAAAAGGAAAAAAACTAATTTCTTATATCTTCCTAAATGCCATAGGGAGAGTCATGGATATATTCTCAAATCACATTGCTAGTAAAAAAACAAACCTTGTTGATTGAGGAGGGCACCTGTTGGGATGAGCACTGGGTGTTGTATGGAAACCAATTTGACAATAAATTTCATATTAAGAAAAAAAAACCTTGTTGAAACAAAATCACAAGAAAAGTATTAGTAGCTAAGGGAGGACAAAAGATAATCATAGAACATCAAAGACATGAATTTGACCAAATAAATTGTATAGACATTTGAAACGAGGCTGAAATCTTCAGATTATGAGTTTACTGAGGAAATACAGTAAGTAAAGAGTTTGATGTTAGAACATAAATTTAAGTACATGAGCAAATATTTTCCTATATATCTAGTATATAGGTTTTCCATTTTATTTCTCGTCCTTCCTCAGATTTAACGATCAAAATATATGCCTTTGACAAGACGGTTGGCTGATGATTCTTAGAAATTAAATGAGAAACTCAAAGGTCAGGGTTCTAATCCATACTCAATCTCTGACACATGCAGTTGTAAGCAAGTCATTTAGTACTTCTAGTCTCCAAATGGATTTAATTATTTTAACCATTTTTAGCCCATAACACTTTATATGTACTAAAAATTATGTAAGCGAAGTATTTGTAACCGTATCCCCTTTAATTCATCAGAAGAGTATTATATTCATTCAAAAATATTATTTAAAGGGGTTTTCTTAAGATTTATATGAAATAGTAAAGAACTAATGTTTAGATACATAAAATTCTCATTTCTTTTCTAGAAAATTTTCTCCTAACACAGGCAGAGATTCTCTTAATCATCGAACTAACTTTTACCAAGCTCATCTAATATTATGGGTACTTTGCTAACCACTGGGGAAACATACCCAAGTCCTTGAAAGAGCTCTTATCAGGTAAATACTATACAGATTGTATATGCATGAAATTTATAAAGCAGGGCAGTGTAGGTTAAATGCCGTGAGAAATCTATGCACAGGAGTAGAACGGAACACATGTCACTGAAAGGATTATCTAAGGCTTTCCTGAGGACTTAGACCTTCAAGAATGGATAATATTTCACCAGACGGAGAGATGTTTGCATGGGGAGGGGAATACAGAGAAATTATTACATGATAGGAGAGCTTTCTGTCAGAGAGAATAGCCCTAGGAAAGGTAATATCTCGGTAAATAGTAGGAATTTACATATTTCCTTGAAGACTGAATATATAGATGGAGATAATATGGTCTAAGACTGAAAAGGTGAGGTATGATAAAATCATTTAGTGGCAATTGGAAATCTCTGAATATTTAAACGTGTGAGAGTAATGTGGAGAGAACTGTAGGTTTTTGACACTACTCTAAAAACTTAGTATCAGTAAGGGACCATGCAATCATGATGGGGAAGAAGACAGACATTTGTAATATGGTGAAAAACTGCACAAGATTTAATGACACATATCTTTCATATTCCCTTTACTGAGGGCAACATCAAGAAAATGTGAGAGAACACAAGGGTGTGATTTAAATTTCTAACACTATGAACTTAATTTTTTTAATGTTTATTTTTGACAGAGAGAGAGAGAGAGAGTAGAGAGCAGGCTAGGGGCAGAAAGAGAGGGAAACACAGAATCTGAAGCAGGCTCTAGGCCCTGAGCTGTCAGCACAGAGCCCGATGCGGGGGCTGAAACTTACAAACTGCAAGATCATGACCTGAGCCGAAGTCGGACACTCCACTGACTAAGCCATGCAGGTGCCCCTGACCATGAACTTTAAAGCTCACAAATCCTACATGCCCTCCTCAACCAAGGAAACAGGCAAATACCTCCCAGAACACTTTCTCCAGAATCTCTGGAAATTTTCTTGGCTTCCTTCAGCAGCCGAAAGTTTCCATCTATGTTTCATGCAGAAAGATATATGACTTTTGCATTTGTTTATCCAATTTCCCATGAGCTTAATCTGAATAGCTATCTAATTTATTCTCTGAGGATAGAGTAAAACAGCTTGTCTCTTTTCTGAAAATATGTGGACTGAATTATTTATTTCTAACTTCTTAAGAAGCTTATAAAATGCAGATGAAAGGTCAGGATTAATTAAGAAAAATGGTGTGAATTCCAGCGGAAGAAATGTATGTTAATTGGCAAAAAACTGCTATAGCCATTACCCTAGTGATATTCAGCGAAACTCGATTGGACTGAAAAAAAGAATGTCTTTGCCTTAACAAGTTGTGTGTTGTGATAATGTTGATTTTAGTGTTGAAGTGCATACAATTTTTGAATAAAATTTCTCTAGAGTGACTTTCACTGACAGTTGTGTTTCCCTTCATTATCAAAGGCAAAGGAAAGCCACTCAAGATGTTGGCAGTGAACCATTAAAGTCTGCAGACTGGGTTGTAAGGACAGAGAAGATTAGGGAAGTTGAAGCCAATACCTCATAACTCCCCCGTTCTCTAAATAATGCAACTGTAATGATTATACCTTTTATGCTAATGAGAACTTAGCAGGGCTTCCCATTCATTTAGAAGTATGCATTTGCGCTGACTGATGCTCATTGGGTTAATGCGTGGTAAAGTCTGAGTGCTGATCTGGGCATCAAAAAGTAGGGGCTCTTCTGTCTCTTGATTTGAGTCTTCACCTTCTCTTCTCGGTCTACCCTTGTACAGAGGGCATTTTATCTTGGATATATTACATTAGTGTCTTAAACAACATGTCCTAAATAAACCTCATAATCTTCCTTTCTGAGCTGAATTTTATCTCTAGTTTCTCAACCGTTTCTTTCATTTCAATACTTATATATATATATATATATATATATATATTTTGCCAGATATTGCCCCAAGTTTGAAACTATAATAACAAATATGTAGAGACTGTCCTCAGGGATCCTACAACAAAATAGAAAAAGACAGGCATGCAAATACATGTGATACAATACAAGCCTAATATGTTACATGCTGATAGAAATATATAAGACTTTCCCAGTCCTTTAATCCCTGTATCTTATCTGTCATCTGATTCTGGCTATTCTTCCTTCAAAAAATTTTTTTTAATGTTTTTATTTATTTTTGAGACACAGAGAGACAGAGCATGAGCAGGGGAGGGGCAGAGAGAGAGGGAGACACAGAATCCAAAGCAGGCTGCAGGCTCCAGGCTCTGAGCTGTCAGCACAGAGCCCAACGGGGGGCTCGAACCCATGAACAGCGAGATCATGACCTGAGCTGAAGTCGGACGCTTAAGTGACCGAGCCACCCAGGCGCCCCTGGCTACTCTTTCTTCAAATGGCATTTCTTTCTTCACGGGAATGAACAGAAACTCTAAAGAAGGCAGAAATGGTGCTTGGCCATAGTAGCTACTCACTAAATATTATTAAATAAACTTGTTGAATGCCTGAAATAGTAATCAGAACACTGTAGGTACTGAATAACTATTTTTAAATGAATAAACATAATATTTCTTTTCATTCAGCTCTGATGGAAATAAGTGATCATTACCTTTTATTTGAACTATTGTAGAAATTCCTTCATCTCAACTTCCCCCTTTTTCAGCATCCAATAATAAAACTACCAAATACATTGCCCCTAAACAACTTGTGTCTAATACAAGGATAGACAACCTTTCTCCTTTAAGAGTCACATAGTAATTCTTTCCAGCTTTGTGTTCCATATTTTCTCTTTGGCTACTACTCAGTTATGCTATTATAATGCAAACCTAGCTATACCCAGTAGGTAAATGAATTGGCAATTTGTCATGAGTTCCAATAATAACTATTCACAAAAACAGGCACTGTATCTGATTTGGCTGTAGTCTGGGAACCTCTGACTTAATAGCTATCTGAAGGTCAGAAAGCATTTTTATAGACATTATCTTATTAGATTTGTATGACGACATTGTAGTGCTTTTGCACACTTGTTCAACAAACAGTAATTGATTTCCTATGTTTAAGGAATTAAGTTTAGGCGTGTCTGGGTGGCTCAGTTGGTTAAGCGTCGAACTCTTGATTTCAGCTCAGGTCATGATCTCACGGTTTCATGAGTTCAAGCCCTGTGCCAGGCTCTGCACTGACCCTGCAGAGCCTGCTGGGGATTCTCTCTATCCCTCTATCTGTCCCTCCTCCTCTGTCCACGCTCTGTCTCTTTCAAGGTAAATAAATAAACTTTAGAAAAAAAAAAGGATTTGGGCTTTGGACTAGGACTAGCAGAGGAATATGCACAATTCCTACCCTAGTAGAAGTCATAGTCAAAACTAAAGAGGCAAGCCTGTAAACAGGTAGTTGCTACACCCTGAGATGAGTGTTAAATTATTAGTAAACACAGAAGGCTAACAGAAGAGTGTAGGTGTTAATTATCTTGTCCTTGTTTTGTGCTACAGTACTACTTAGGTCTTCAATAAATAGATCACACAGTTTATTGGAACTGTCCGGAGAAAATACATCAAACTTCAAATTCCACTTCTCCCAAGGTACTAGGTGCTGATTTATAATCGCAACTGTATTTCCGGTGCCAGTGTAATTCTTTAGACTAGTAGCTTGTGGAAGCAGCCTGCCCCCACTCACTCTGACTTCTCTAACATCTGTAGGAATAAAACACACTCGGGTCTAATCTTTTGGCGCAAAGCATACACATAGTTCCTGAAGATCCATCTTTAGCATCAAGAGTGTGAATTTGGGAATAAAAGAGGTCTGATTTCAAATTCAGACTCCCATCACCTATTAACACAATGATGCCAGGGAAACATCTCTTGTCCTTAGTTTCTGCACCCATAAATTATATTAGTAAGAAGAAGAGTAAGAATAATAATAATACATTCTTCTTCTCCTCTTCATCCTTCTTCCTTTTCCTCCTCCTCCTTCTTCCTCTTCCTCTTCTTCTTCTTATTATGGAATTTGTGACAGTAAAATAAAATAAAATAAAATAAAATAAAATAATAATATAATCAAGTACATACCTGGTATTTTGTAGGCATTTAGTACCTCCTAGTGTTCCCCACTTGAACCTAATGCATAAAAAGCTATACCTTGGTTCTGATCCCATTCCAGACCCTGTTCCTGTATGCTTCTGCCTGCTGTAAACTAGGGAGTCAGGGCCTGAACAGATGGTATTTTCATCCATGCCCCTGGATTGTTTTCTGATCTTTGCTCTATGTCTAGGAAAAATAAAGTGAATTATTGAGATCTAAAATATAATTTTCTATTATAAGCAAAACAAATCATTCAAGATAATAATCTCAGTGGCCTTAATATTAGTAGTAGCAGCCATGCTTACTGAGTGCTTATTAGACTCCAGGCACAGTGGTAAGTGAAACGTTCATTATCTCATCCAATCATTACAAATTACTACTAATCCTAATATTATTCCGGGTTTTTTTTTTAACGTTTATTTATTTATTTTTGAGACAGAGAGAGACAGAGCATGAGTGGGGGAGGGTCAGAGAGAGAAGGAGACACAGAATCTGAAACAGGCTCCAGGCTCTGAGCTGTCAGCACAGGGCCCGAGGCGAGGCTCGAACTCACAGACCATAAGATCATGATCTGAGCCGAAGTTGGACACTTAACCGACTGAGCCACCCAGGTGCCCCAATATTATTCCAGTTTTAAAGTTAAAGAATTAAAAAAAATTTTTTTAATGTTTATTTATTTTTGACAGAGAGAGAGAGAGAGAGAGAGACAGACAGAGCATGAGCAGGGGAGAGGCAGAGAGAGAGGGAGACACAGAATCCGAAGCAGGCTCCAGGCTCTGAGGTGTCAGCACACAGCCCCACGTGGGGCTCGAACACACGAGCCATGAGATCATGACCTGAGCTGAAGGCGGAGGCTCAACCGACTGAGCCACCCAGGCGCCCCTAAACTTAAATTCTTTATCTTTAGGGGCGCCTGGGTGGCTCAGTCGGTTGAGCCTCCGCCTTCAGCTCAGGTCATGATCTTGCGGTCTGTGAGTTCGAGCCCCGAGTCGGGCTCTGTGCTGATAGCTCGGAGCCTGGAGCCTGTTTCGGATTCTGTGTCTCCCTGTCTCTCTGCCCCTCCCCCATTCATGCTCTGTCTCTCTCTCTCTCTCTCTCTCTCTCTCTCTCTAGGTCAAAAATAAATAAATAAACAAACAAAAAAAAAGAATTTAAGTTTAAACAGGTTAGGTAACTTCACTGCAGCAAACAATGGACTTCTCCAGATAGCTACTTTTAAAAGTCATAGCCCAGGGGCACCCGGGAGGCTCAGTTGGTTAAGCTCTGACTCATGATTTCGGCTTAGGTCATGATTCATGATTGTGAGATACAACCCCACATTAGGCTCCATGCTATGCGTGGAGCCTGCTTAAGATTCTCTCTCCTTCTCCCTCTGCACCTCCCCTGCTCATGTGCTCTCTCTCTCTCTCTCTCTCTCTTTCCAAAAAAAATAATTCATAGCGCAAACAACTGGTGAGCTCACCTATCAAACCATCATAAGAGGCCTTTGCACAATTAATTTGGAATAGCAAGCTCATTAGGTATCCACCTACCTACATAACTACAAGTCTACAGACCTGTCTATGTGTCATTTTATCTAAGTCTCTACCATCCTTCCATCCATCCATCCATCCATCCATCCATCCCTTTATTCTGATTAAAAGTATTATTAGCTATCGTACTCTTTCCAAATATAAATATGTCACTCTAACACACAAATAACTTCATTGATACCTAAGCCTAGAAAATTTTCAAGTGATGTGTTTTCATCCTTATTTTAACATTACTGTTTTCTTTCTTTCTTTCTTTCTTTCTTTCTTTCTTTCTTTCTTTCTTTCATCTGGTCTATGCTGTTATCTTGGTGTCCTTCAGAACTATATGCTCCCTTTGATTCCTTCTTCTTATCCATTCCAAAAGCTTATGGAAGCATTTTAATTCTAAATTTACCAGCACTTTACATGCACACACACCACGTGGCTAGACAAGACTTTACAAAATTTAATGCTTTCAAAGATCAGCTTGAAAATGCATTTCAGGGAAAGGTGATCATTTTACTTGCTGATAATGTTACTTTGAGGTAAACAACAGCACAAACTTGACGATGAAGGGCAACTGGCAGTTCTGCCTACTTCAGAGTTGAGTAAACAATCGGAATTGGTAAAGATTATGTTGAATTTGCAGTGGTTTTTAACCTTGTCTTCACATTGGAATCACGGAGTAAGAAGCTTTTTTTGGTAATTAAACTTTTTATTTTGAGATATTATGCACTTGTGGGGAATATTACAGAGAGTTTCTATGTATGCTTTACCTGTTCCCCAAATGGTAAGAGCTTGCAAAACTATACTAAAATACCACAGTATTGACACTACTCAAATTGAGATATACCACAAGAATTCTCATATTGCCTATATTGCCCCTCTTTTAATTCCTGGCAACCATTAATCTCTTCTCCATTTCTCTAGTTTTAGCTTTTCAAAAATGATATATGCAAGGAATCATACCGTATGTACCTTTTGGGAATGAGTTATTTCACTCAGCTTAATTCTCTGGAGATTCATCCAAGTTGTTGTTGCATGCATCAGTGGTTTGTTCATTTTTATTGCTTAGTATATTCCATGATTTGGATGGACCGCAGTTTAAGCATTCACCAGTTGAAAAATATCTAAGTTGTTTCCAGTTTGCAGCCGTTACAAATAAAAGTGTTGTAAGCTTTTGTGTACAGGTTTTCACGTAGGCTTCATTTCTCTGGTATACATACATACCCACAAGAGCAATTGCTGGGTCATATAGTAGTCGCATGGTTAGCTTTTAAAGACCACACCAGTATGTTTTCAAGGGGGCCGTACCACTTTTTATTCCCATCAGCTTCCTATGAGCGATCCAACTTCTTCACATCCTTGCAAACATTTGTGGTCTCATTATTTGTACTTATTTTAGGCATTCTGATAGTGATAGCTCATTCAGGTATTAATTTGCAATTCCTAGTAGTTAATAATGTTTAACACATTTTCATGTGGTTATCTGCTATCCATACATCATCTTTGGTGAAATGTCTTTCCATTCTTTCTCTCATTTTCCAATCTGGTTGCTTTTCAGCTGTTGAGTTTTGAGAGCTTTCTTTAAAAAAAAATACTAGTCCTTGGCCACATATGTAGTTTGCAAATATTTTCTCCACTACATAACTTATCTTTTCATCCTCTTAAAGAAATTTTTCATGGAATAAGTTTTGGGTTGTTTGTTTGTTTGTTTTTAGTTTTAGTAATGTCTAATTTGTCAGTTTTATGAATCATATATTCAGTGTTAAGTCTACTCTTTTCCAACCCTAGATCCTAAAGATTTTCTCCTATTTTTTCCCTAAAAGTTTTATAGCTTTACACTTTACATTTTCAGTTCATTTTTATATAAATTGTAAGATTAGATCAAAGGGTTTTTTGTTTCTTTGTTTGATTTTGTTGTTTTGCCTATGGATTTGTTGAAAAAGCTATCTTTCCTCCATTAAATTGCTTTGCAAAATGGTGAGAAATAGGTTGAATTTTGTGATTTTATTTCTGGGTTCTGTATTTTGTTTCATTATCTATGTGTCTATCCTTCTACCAATACAAGTCTTAATTACCATAGCTATATAAATCTCTAAATTGGGTACAGTGATTCTCCCCCCTTCTCCTTTATAAAACTGTTTAAATATTTTTTTAAATATTTATTTATTTTTGAGAGAGACAGAGACAGAGAGACAGAGCGTAAGCGAAGGAGGGGCAGAGAGAGACACAGAATCTGAAGCAGGCTCCAGGGTCTGAGCTGTCAGCACAGAGCACATTTTGGGGCTTGAACTTACAAGCCATGAGATCATGACCTGAGCTGAAGTCAGAAGCTCAACCAATTGAGCCACCCAGGCGCCCCTATAAAACTGTTTTAGCTATCATTATAGCCAATTCCTTTGCCTTGTCATATAATATTATAATTTTGTCTATATCTGAACCAAAATTTTTTGCTGAGATTTTCTAGAAGTTGGATTAGCCCTTTATATCAATTTGGGGAAAATTGGCATCAATGTTACATTAAGCATTCCTATCCATGAACACAGAATATTTCTCCATTTATTTGGGTATTTAGGTATTCTTTGATTTTTTTAATCATTACCTCATAGTTATCAGCATACAAATCCTAAGTACGTTTTGTTAGATTTACATCAAAGTATTTCACTTTCTGAGCCATTATGAATTCTACTGTATTTTAATTTCTGCGCCTATGTATTCATTGCTAGTATACAGAAATATAATTGATTTTCGCAACCTTGCTTAACTTAGCGATTAGTTCCAGATATTTTTAATTTCTGATGGATTATCTGTAATATTTTTTTTTGCATAGACATTCCTGTCAACTATAAATAGTGACAGTTGTATTTCCTCCTTTCCAATCTGTATGTCATTTATTCTCTTCTCCTGACTTCTTGCCCTGGCTAGAACTTCATCAGTAGTAATAGTGTACTTCCGGGCTTTGCTTCATTCTTGGGACAAGAGGAGAGCATTCAGTTGTTCACCATTAAATACAATGTTAACTGTAGTTTTTTTGTAGATTGCTTTTAGCAAATTGAGGAAATTATCCTCTTTTTTTTTTTTTTTATCATGGAAGGGTCTTGAATCATGTCAAGTAATTCTTCTGAATCAGTTGATACCATGATGTGATTTTTCCTCTTTAGTCTAAGAACAGGTGGATTGCACTGATTGACTTTTCAGTCTGATTCTGTGTTGTACATAACTGGATCCTACTTTATATATATTATTCTGCTTCTTTCTAGAGAGTCAAGATCCCAAAGGAAACAATATTACCAATTAATTTTTGATAACTTAACACATTAGAAACTTCAATGGAATTCAAAGCAGGGTAATATTACTTTTTTCTTACAGTCCCAAAAAAGAGTGTCATGAAAGAGGTAGATATTGAACTTGAAAATAAGTTTCAATTTGACATAAAGAGCTATAGGTTAAGTCTAGAAAAGGAAACTGTATGAGTAAAGCAGAAAGTCAGTCATTTATTTATTTTTTTATTTTTTTGAACCTTTATTTATTTTTGACAGAGACAGAGAGAGGCAGAGCGTGAGCAGGGCAGGGGCAGAAAGAGAGGGAGACACAGAATCCGAACCAGGCTCCAGGCTCTGAACTATCAGCACAGAGCCTGACGCGGGGCTCAAAACCACGAATCGTGAGATCATGACCTGAGCCAAAGTCATACACTTAACGGACTGAGCCACCCAGGTGCCCCTCTTGATTTCTTCATCTCAGTTATTTCTAGCATTTTTAAAAGACTTTATGCCAGTCAGTCGTCTTAGCTTCACACATTCACTGGTACACTCACATTTTGATGCTGGGACTAGGACTCTGCCAACCATATTTCTCCTCTGCCAGTTGACTCCATGTTTGTTTCTGCCAAAACGAGGCACAAAAGGGAGACTCTCAAGCTGGAGGAAGCAAAAGGGGCCGCTCTTGCCTCTTTCCTCCATTCCCCCATTCCTGGTAGCCCTCCTCACTCTCTCTTCTTCACTCTGCTGTGGCAACTCTTCACAGAAGCAAGAGTTGAATCCAGATTATGAGGTTTCTAGATCTCACGGACCCAGGCCTCCCCCTGACCCACCTGCATGCACCAGCTGCAGTCTGGAACCTTCTTCCCCTTCTGAGGTCTAGGTCCCAGGTCCCAGGGACCTTCCTCCAGCTCAGAGACACCAGCCTCAGTTCTGCCAAACCCTCCCCTCAAATGTCTGGGTTTCACTGCTTGGGACCCCTTCTCATCCAAGCTGCCACACTTTGATAATTCCAACCTCTTCCCTTTGGTTCTACAGCCTTGGGAGTGGTAGCTGCTTCCTGACAATGCTGCCATTGTGACACTTCATGGTTTTCTTTTTATCTCTTCGGATACCTAGTTAACAACCTTATACCTGCTCAAATAATTGCTATGGGTTTTGTCTCTCAATAGGACTATACTACAAAAATATTTGAGATCCATTTTTTTTAAAATTCTTCCCTAAAAACATTATTTTCTCAACAGTGTCTAGAACATATTTACATTATTCACTTTGACAGTTTATTTACTCAACATCCATTCAGTGTCAGTAACTGTGTTAAAGCTGGAGATACAAAGAAGAGGAAGACCCAGTTTCTCTCTCCAAAGATCTCATACTGCCGTAGGAAGATAGAAATGCAAATATATCACTTCAATTATGGGACTGCACATGTGACAATAAAAGATATAGAGATAAAAGCTACATGTTAGGGAGTGGTAAATATTCAAGGGGCTGACAAGAAGTGGTCCCATCGGAGTATAAAGACACACACACACGGCTGAACAACTGAAAGGGATGAGGGTGCTCAAGGAAACACAAAATTGCCTGGAACTATCTGGCACCAACAAATGGCGCTGGTTAACTCAAGAAAGTTGTGAAGGTGGTGCTGAAAGGGGAAATTGGAGAGTTATACCACATCACAGAGGTTCTTGTTAACATGCTGGAGATTTCTAACTTTGCCCTTTAGGCCAGACACATTAAGAAATTAATTCACTGCAATCATTTAAATATGGGGAGACTTCACAGAAATTTCTGGCTTCTCTTGAAATATCAGACCATCTGGCCACACCAGGCCCATGTTTCTATATGACAATTGGCTGGAGCTGAGTAATTACTGCCCTCTTGAGGTGGAACATATGCTTTCCAGGTGGCCAAAATCTGCTTGCTTTTTTCATTACATTTTTTACCTGGTTGAACTAAGTAGGCATCTGCCACCCTGTTTCACCCTAAATGAAAAATACTTAAACAAGGGAATTCCGTGTATGGCTTTAAAAAAATCACTAGAAGAAATATAGTAAATGGTCTAGAATGGGACAGAAGGCTGGACGATGACACTCTCAAAGCACTGATACATAAAGTTTTGTTTTTTTTTAATGTTTACTTTTCAGGGAGAGAGAGAGAGAGAGAGAGAGAGAGAGAGAATGTGAATCAGGGAGGGGCAGAGTGAGAGGGAGACAGAGGATCCAAAGCAGACTCTGGGCTGAGAGCAGACAGCCTGATGTGGGCTCGAACTCACAAACCTCAAGATCATGACTTGAGCAGAAGTCTGACACTTAGCGGACTGAGCCACCCAGGAACCCCAATATGTAAAGCTTTTAAGGAGGCAATGGTAGTGGGGTAGAAATAAATGAGCTAGATTTTTTTTAAAAAAGTAGGATTAATAAGATTTGGGAAAAGGACAGATAAGGGAGAATGGGGGATGGGGGTAGGGATAAATGCATCCATTAGTTCCTGGTTTCTGGGTTTGATGCCCATAGTAACATGCCAAAAATATATCGAGAATAATGAAGAGAAGGGGTAGGTGGACAAATTTAAACGTGAATGGGTTGAAGTGTCCATCAGATTTCCAGGTGGAAAGCCCAGTGGGTAGGTGAATACAAAAGTCTGGAAAATTGGCAGGAAAAAAAAATTGGTTTAGAGGCATGGATTTGAGCCATCATCTTATGGTTAAACCATTACTTAGGAATAAACTGTGTGATTTCTGTTGTACTACATTGCAATTAAAGGTACGTGTTTCCTCCCAAAAGAAACTGAAACAGTTGAGATAGTATGTTACTTAAGAAGGGATGTTGTTACTAGGAGGGCAGGGAAAACTACAAAATAGAAGTAACAGGCAGACAAAAGTACAAAAGGAGACTATGCCCAAGTAAATTTTAAATCTCTATTGGGGGTGTTGAATTTTCCTGATGAGAAATTAAGTAAGCTATAATACTCCCTTTCAGAGTTTTATAGAACAAGAAATAAATACGATTTCTGAATAAAGTACTGAAAGACCACACCATTTACCAGAAATTGACTTTATTTTGAAGTGCTTATATTTCCAAGTGTGTATTTATTGACTTAATGATCCCACTAAATAGAACAATTATATCATGTCACCTGGCAGTTTATTAGCAGAGTATTCAAAATGTTGACCACAGTTTGCTGGTTTGTGATTATTACTCTGATCAGATATATTGCAATGTGCTTATTTTCTAAAATAATCTTAGAGTTGAATTTTAGGGCTACATTAATCCTCTGATCATTACACAGTATAGATTATTGAAGAAGACACAGATGGTAGAATTTAGAACCTAGAGAAGCCACAGAGGGTACATGGGACCCAGAGACCTTCAGTATACAGTCCTAGTTTACACACTGCATGTCAGAAACAGAACTAGAAAACACATCTCCTGTCTTCCAGTAGATGGTTATGTAATAGAACTATCATTACACTCACTGTTGAAATTCACAGTTACATCATTAGTGGATTCGCTGATTATATGATTAGTAACTTCTCTGTTTTCATTCGTGTTTTCCACCAAAGTTTCTTTTATGGTCCTCAGACAATCACCTCTGATAATTATTTAATGCACAGGACACATGCACATGTCTCAGTCTTGAGGACCCACGTGTTTCCCTTTTCTCATCTTCTTGGATATACAGGTATGTTCTGCTTTTCAAAAGTTTGCATTATGCCAGTTTACTTTTAAGAAAGACCTACATCGGTACCTGCTTTCGCGAGCCAAAACAAGTCCAAAGAGGATTTTTGCTTCTACAAAAAAACGTGAAAAGCAAAAATAGCATTCAGCACTTGTATTGCAGCGAGTCCTTCTGGAGACAGCGTGCACCCCAGACAGCCAGCAAGAGGCCCCACAAGCTCCTTCCCCAGGAGCTACATCACATGTCAGCATCAAGCTGTCCTAACTTGGGACTGTGTCTGTGAGCGTTTGTGTTTTGTCTCGCTTTATTTTGTACATCCATTACTAAGATGTGTCCTGAAGTGTCAGAAAAGCCTAACGGAGGTTAGTTTTTGCATGTGAGAACACCCAAAAAATTTTCATACAAATTATTGGCAATTGTTTCTTTGCTTTATGCCATCTGGGCTTATGACATGTTTCATAGGAAAACTCTACTTTCAGGTGTTGGGAGAAACCCGTATTCATGTTTTAATTAAGCAAGTGTCCAAAAGTTAAAAAAAAAAAAAGTGAGTACATTTCTTCTAATACTAGTTAACTGGATATTAAGTAGTCTTTAAATAGCATAAGTGGATATAAATAATGAATAAAATGGACATTTAATTGACTCATAGATCCCCAAAGAGATCAGTTTCTGAAATTAGTCCCAGAGGATGTTCCACACTTGCTTGTATCCTGCACCTCTGTGGGCTATTCATCTGCCAAATTACATAATCTAAGGGGTGCCTGGGTGTCTCCATCGTTTAAGTGACTTCGGCTCAGGTCATGACTTCACGGTTTTTGAGTTCGAGCCCCGCATCGGGCTCTGTGCTGACAGCTGGAGCCAGGAGCCTGCTTTGGATTATGTCTCTCTCTCTCCCTCTCTCTCTCTCTCTCTCTCTGCCCCTCCCCTGATTGCAGTCTGTCTCTCTCTCTTTCTCTTAAAAATAATAATAATAATAATAATAAAAACCCAAAAAACAAATTCCAGAAACTAACCTATTTTTAACCTGAGGAGGCAGTAGGTGGGGGGGGGGGGGGGCGCGATAATACTAGGGTACTCAGGAAATTTAATCAGATAGAACAAAGTACTGAAGACACCAGTAAGCCTAACATATCTGAACTTTCAATTTACAGTACAAGACCCAAACAATGCCAAAATGAGTTGGAGCGTATGAATAATTCCCCAAAGGTTTCCATGCATTAAACTGAAAAGGGCCACAAGTTTTAAATCTTCTTGGGGGGTACCTGGGTGGCTCAGTCAGTTGAGCGACCAACTCTTGATTTCAGCTCATGTCATGATCCCAGGGTCATGGGATCAGGCTGTGCACTGAGTGTGGAGCCCACTTAGGATTCTCTCTCTCTCTCCCTCTGCCCCTCTACCCTGCTTGCATGGCTCTCTCCCTCCCTTTAAAAATAAATAAATAAATAAATAAATAAATAAATGTAAATTTTAATTAAAAAATTACAAAATAAAAATTTAATTAAAAAATTAAATCTTCTTGGAAAGTCTGGCCAGGTCACAACTATGAATTTAATGATTTATTTATTTGAAATCGGACATGTCTATATAAGTATCATTACTAGATATTCTAAAGGCCTTTTCAGATTGTGGCATTAATCAAAACTATAGTTATTATGAACCAAGATAAGCTATTTTGAAGAATATGAAAAGTAAAGTCCATTACTGGACCACACTGCCCCTTTTAGGGCTTAGGAAAGGGTCCCACTAAGTGGGTCTGGGCTACAGTTGAGGACGAACGCTGGATCAGTAGTTGATCTTACCTAGAAAGGCTACAGCTGAATGAGTAAAAGGAATAAAACTGGTCCAAAGTTTTAGAGATACTCTGAGAAATCAAGATAAATAGATATATCAATTGATCAATAATTCTACATAATAACCACCCGAAAACTTAGTGGCTTCTAATGATTAGCATTTATCTAGCTCCTGAGTCTCTCTGGGTTGGGTGAGTGATTCCTCTGATGTGGATTTGAAAGATCTCAACTGAACTCGCTCATGATTTTGCAGTCAGCACGCTTGTTGGCTCAAAGTGAGATCATGTCTGATGGCCTCTGCTTAGATGGCTTGTATTATGACACCTCCCGTCCCTCCAGCAGGTAAGTCCAGATATGTCCAAATGACAGGCTCGGGGATTCACGAGAAAGCAGAGTAGGTAAAGCGTCTTGGGGCCTAAATTCAGAATTGGCACACTATGAATTCTGCCACATTCTGTAGACCAGACAAGTCACATATCCAATCCAGATTTAAGAGAGGAGAACATAGACTTGACTTCTTGTCGGGGGAGATGTAAAGTCACATTGTGAAGACCAGATTTAGGAAAGCCAAGAATTCACACCATCAGTGCAATAAATCAATATTGTTAAAGAAACTTGAGACTTTCAGTTACAGGGATTGAAGACAGAAGGCAAGCCAAATGTCAAGAGCTGGGCAGAAATGTAAAGAAAACAGTACCTTTAAACATAAAATAGAATTCTGGAAAATTAATAACAGTTTACATGACCATGTACTGATGTTTGATTCATGATGAAAGCAACTCACTTTCAAAGGTACAAGTCTCAGGCAAATAACTCATCATAAAACGTTTGTTTAGGGGGTGCCTGGGTGGCTCAGTTGGTTGCGCGTACGACTTCAGCTCAGATCATTATCTCGCAGTTTGTGAGTTCTAGCCCCACATCAGGTTTTGTGCTGACAGCTCAGATTCTGATTCAGAATCAGCTCAGATTCGGCTTCAGATTCTGTGTCTTCCTCTCCTTGCCCTTTCCTCATTCACACTTTGTCTCTCTTTCTCTCTCTCAAAAATAAATAAAGATTAAAAAACTTAGAAGAAGAAAAAAAAACCACCCACGTTTGTTTATTCCAGGATTTTCAGTGGTTCCTATTTGGGGATGATTTTGCTGCCCACCCCCGTCAAGGCATACTTGGCAATATCTAGAAACATTTTTATTTGCCACAACTGGGCAATTTTAATTCCAAGACTGCTACTGGAATCTAGTGGTTCAGAGCTGGGGATGCTGCTGAACATTTTACAGTGCTCAGGACAGACACTACAATGAAAGAAAAACCTCCAAAGGTCAACAATGCCAAGGCTAGAAAACATTGTGCTGGACTGATCTTCCCTGTTGAGAAATATTTTTAGTGCAGAGTAATCCAAATTTGCCCAAGAGAGTTAAAGATAGGGATTAAAGACATATTTATAGTCACACTGGTAGTTAACATATAAGTCTGAACTCAACCAACACAAATACTGAATAGCATAGCTGTAAACTTACAAGGGAGTAGACTGAAGGTTTTCTGAGGAGCAAATATTTATAAAAGAACTTCAGGGGAAACACACTCGGGTCTTCCTTTAAGCAAATGAAAAAATTAGGTAGCAGAATGGATGTAGTAAGATAAACCAACAGCTACAAAGGAATTGATGTTGAAGAAAAACTATAAAAGCATAGTAACCTCAGATATTTTGGTTAAAAGACAAAAATACTACTTAATTGCTCAGTAAGCCCTGCAAACATGATTACATCGTAGGACAGAAGTAACATCATGTAAACTTATGAGTTCTTCACATTCATGATTGCTCTCCTTTTGAGTATCATTTTAAAATCTAACCACTAGGTGCCTAGGGGCACCTAGGAGGATCAGTTGGTTGAGCATCAGACTCTTGATTTTGGCTTAGGTCACGATCCCGGGTTGTGGGGTCAAGCCCCACATCAGGCTCCAAGCTCTGCACTGAGTATGGAGCCTGCTTGAGATTCTTTCTCTCTCTGTCTCTCTTTCTCTGCCCCTCTCCCCTCATCATGCACACTCCCTTTCTCTAAAATAAAAAAAAATTTAAAGTTTAACTGTTTTATTAAAGGCCATGCTCAAATGTTTTAAGCTCTTCTGTACTTTCTTAAATGAAATGCAGAAAATGTAATTTAACATCCTTCCCTATATACAAAAATTATAACACACACTCACACATACATATATATGTGACCCATACATGTATGATAAGGTTATTTATATTTAATAATTCTATTTAAGTCTCAGTACAGACTTACTGGTTAAAATCTTACAAAAGATATATTCACTATTCTAACAGTTTGATCAATTTATTAATTTACCATCAATGTGCTAACAATTAATTATTTATAATGCTAACAGCCTAGGATAGTGATGAGAAAGATATACGAGGGCTTGTCTAAGATTGAATGACTGGTATCTTGGATTGCCACTAGTATCTCACAGATGATAATTCTTAACTTCAAGCCTTAAATATTGGCATTTGCTTTCCCTGATAACCTATAAGTACCATGTAAAAGAGAAATATTCAACATGAGTTTATGTAATGTCAATTGTCTTGGGGGGAAGTAAATATTACAGGTTGGTAATCTTTACCTATTAATTTATTGATGTCAATATCAATTTTACTCAAATTACTGAAATTTGTTCCTAGAGGTTTCTTCCAATTGTCTTGAAGAGAACATTATACATGGCAGTTTGGCTGCTCCCTCCTATTTTATTTTTCCTACAGAATAAAAAAGAGAATCAAAAAATGAGATTTAGTAAGGAGAGGGCATAAGATTAATTATTATTCAACAAATACGGATCAAATATGTTTGAGCCAGGCAGTGGCTCTTATACACTTGAGAGCCTCACAAAGAAAGAAAATGTCACAACTTATTCTTTAAAATTTATTTATAAAATATGCCAAAGAAGCAAAAAAGAGTGAAACACCCCACAGCTCTCACAGAAGCCCTTATACATGGAGGAATACACGTACATGTGGGTGCACACACAGTTTCCTCTGGTCAGGATTTCTGGAGATTTCCTGTTCTGTGGCCTGCCAAGGCCCAAGCTTAACACAATCAGGCTGCAATGATAAAGCTTTTCATTACAGAGCAGGTGGCTGAGCTAATTGATTTGGGAGGAAGTGTGGTCTATCAGAGTAGAAGAAGATCAAGCTTTGGAGTCAGACAGCTATTCATCTGTGACCAGCCCAATACTGAATTCACTTCAGTTGATTTTACATCTCTGAACCTCAGTTTCACTAACTTCAGACATGAATTTAAAAATTGTTCCTACTCAGAGTTATCCTAAGTCAATGTTTATTCAAGAGTTATTTTCAGTTATCTTTCTCCATTTTTGTTATTGTTAAAAGGTTTGCTTGGCCCCAGATACGAACTCTGCCCTCACAGTTATCTAGTAAAGTCATTCGTCAGGGAAGAAGCAAGCTGGTCATCATTAGTCTAAGCTTGTCTGGTTAAGAAAGATTGACTAATCATTGGCTTCAGCTCAGAAGGAACTTGCATCTGAGTGCAGAGGGGTCAACTGCTTGGGTGGATCTCCTGACAAGAAGTATGTTTCAGACTCCCATTACCCCAGTGGGAAAATCTTGGATGAGGATCTAAGGCATCTGCAGGAGTTGAAGAGTCCTGATGACCTAAGGAGCTACCCTTCAGATCGATGTTGATTTTCAAGAACTGTGCTCTGGTGTTAGTGTAGTCCTGCCCTCAAAGCGTTCACAGATTCATAGGGAGACGGACACATACACTGATACTTCATTGCAACACGGATTCTGCAGGAGTTCCAAGAAAGACAAGAACCAGCCAGTAGTATTAGGAAAAGCTTCCTACAAGACAAAGTACTTGGAAGAAGATAAAAAGGTCTGACAGAGAAAACAGGAAAGCATCTCCACAGAGCATATACCAAGGGCAAAGTTCTTCCCAATTTATGTATTCAGGCTATAAAATTTTCAGCAGAAAATCACACAGTCAACTTAGGACTTATAAGAGATTTCTCAATGCTGCCTAGAAATGTTTTATAGTCTCTCTCTCTCTCTCTCTCTCTCCCTGCTTTCTGGAAATCTTACCCAACATTCCTCTCTTCTAGTTACTCCCCTCCTCATCTTTTGGTCTCAGGTTAAGTGGCCAAATGAGAAGCATTTCCCAACTGCTCAAGTCTGCAGTCTGAGCCATCAGACTCTTTTTCCTCTTTTCCCCGTCAGTATTTATTATAGCATATAATATTTGCCTCTCTACTTATCTTGTCATTCTCTAGCTGTTTAAGTTCAGTGTGGGCCTGGCCTCTCTCTATTCTGATTATCCTCATGTTTTTTAGACTTAACATACACAGTATGCAGTCAATAAGATGTTGAATAAACTAATGAATAGATGTATAGATATAAAATTACATGAATATATGTATACATTTATGTACCTCCCATACACATACTCACATACATCTACAGTGATTTCTTATTCCTTTATGTTAGTACTTCTGCTGTTTCTGGCATTTGCTTAATGCCCCAACTAGTTAAATCAAGATAGGCACAAAGTAGGAGTTGCAAACCAGAGGCATTATAGGAACTTCGTACTAGACAGGTCCTTGGCTGCAGGGGTCAAAGCAAATGTCCAGTTTTTGGAACAGTGGAATATCACTATAATAGTCTCATAATTAAACTGGTGCAAAATTGGGTTTTTTATGAATCTCAGCCATGGGTGTTAAGGGACTCTGAATGCATCAATTCAAGTTATGAATTCAGATACAGGAACTTTAGTACCCGAGATGGCTTCTTTTCCTCTTTCCCAGCATTACAACATCAATGAACTAAAACATACCCACTGGAAAGTTAACTATATTATAATTCCCTGACTTTCATTTCACAGCTTTGGTCTTATCAGAAGATATGGGTCTAATTCCAAAGAACTCCACTGCCTGAAACATCTAGGAAAAAAAAGTAGCCACTTTGTTTGTAATGCTGTAAAAATGGGTACCTTACTTAATAAGCTTCCCCTTTCCAGGATGCTGATAGAAACCTCAGTTACCAGGCAACTGCCCATTTCTCATAACCAAGAAGTATCATAACACACATCATAAAGTGAAGAAGTATCAAAACAGTGCTCTCCACGAGGATGAACAGAGACTTACAAGTGACAGTGATAAAAGCTTGGCAACAGGAGTGGGTTGAGGGGACCCAGACAAAAAATAATATAGAGACCATCTGGCAGACAAGTGGAAGGAATGGTTGGGAATCTTCCCTCTCACTCTAACTGAAGAGTTGTACACAGTATTTGGTCAACACACCCTAGAGCTCAGCTCTTCACTTTGTGGCAATGACTGCTGGCAATCGATGAACAAGCCATCTGAACAGCTGTGAGGAATTTTTCTGTTAGCTTTGAATATGTGATTGGCAATTGGATGACAAGATTGCTAAGTAGCAAGGCCCTCTATGCATCTCCCCTGGGTACTATAGTCTGACAATTAAGCAAAGTGGGGTGCCGGTCTTGTAGCATGACTAATTTGTCTAGGTGTTGTGCTCTGTGCATGTCATTAGTAGAATAGTGGAGAGGAGGTATATCCCCCTCCACTGATATTCAGAAAACCCTTCAGCTCCGAAGTAATCTGTTTTCTCTGTCTAAGGCTCTGCAGAGAATGTGAAGCTATTTCTATGTTCTCTTGAGTAAATAGCCGGAGAATTGCTGAGTCTCAGGACATAGGTGTCTGGAAGTGATGGGGAGGTCCAAGCAGCTATTGGGTAATATTTTTATGTGGAATGGTTATATTCCTGCACTTTGCAAAGAAGGGCAAGAATTCACTATAAAAAAGACAGCAAGAGCGCTAAAAGTCAGAGCAACCTGTTTGGGGTCCTGTCCCACTATGTATTGATGGAGGGGACAATCTTGAGCAATAAATGTAAACTCCCTCACTCCCTGTTGCCTCATTTGTCAAGTTCTGAAAATAATGCTAAATTTTAATAGTGTTTAATAAATTTTAATAGCGTTTTTAGCCAGATTAGGGGACATCTACTGGATCCTCCACTTAAGATGTAGAGATCTTAGAAAAAAGGTAGTTGAATAAACATGACATTAATACTAACAAAAATAGCAGATTTATTACACTCATTATTATTGGCACTATGAATGCTTTAAATACGTGATTTTATTAAGTCTTAATACCACAGTTTAGTGAAAACACCTCTGGTTTTCCTTCTCTACATGCAACACTCACACTTCACGTCTGGTCACCAAATGTGTGTGGGGTTTTCCTACACCAAGCAACTGTCTGACACACCTGCTAGATGTCCTCCAATTTCACTCAGTTCTAACACTATCTACCTGGAGTTATTGTCAGGTACCGTGGCTAAACTCTCCATCCCACAAGACTGCCCTACTTCAGACACCAACCACAAGTCCAGATTGTCACTTGTGCTTTTTGACTGTAAATTAGAGGTTCCTACTACACCCTCAAGTTTGATCTATTGCTAGAAAGGCTGACAAAACTCATGAAAATGGCTCACTTACTAGACCACCCGTTTGTTACAAAGGATGTAACTGAGGAGCGGCTAGATGGAAGAGAAGCAGGGGGCAAAGGATGAGGGAAGGGGTGTGGAGCTTCCTTGTCTCCTCCAGCCATGCTAAGCCCCACCCCCAGGACCTTCATTGTTCAGCAACCTGGAAGACGGGAATCCCACACTTGTGAGATTTTAATGGAGGCTTTGTTATATAAACATATGATGGATTACGCCATTGGCCGGTGGTGATTAACTCAACTCCTTATCCAGCCCCTCTTCTTTCACCTCCCCAGAGGTGGGAATGAAAGTTGCAACCCTCTAATCACCTGACTGATTTCCCTGGCAACCAGCTTTAATCCACAGACTATCCTGCAGCCCCAGGCCACCAGTCAGGTGTCTATTAACAAACAAAAGGAAATGCATTACTTCAGAGATTCCAGTGGTTTTAGGAGCTCTATCAAGAAATGGGGACAGAGATCAAATATACACTTCTTATTATAAATCACTATATTACAACACTGTTTATGAGGATGTCTATATGTCCCCCTGTCTATATGTCAGTGGGTAGCTGAGATTTGAACCCAAGCACACTGATTCTAGAAGCTACCCATTTTACTGTCTATTTTTGGCACATAATTATTGTTTTTCAAACCTTCCATACCTCTCTTTCAAGGTGCATTTCTTTATAAAGAGACAGGAGAATAAATTACCTTTTTTGTCACAGAGTACTTCACTTTCCCTTTTCTCTGGATGACATATAGTATTTACATAATCTTTAAATTTTTACCTTTAAATAATTTTAAATTTACAGAAAGATATAAAGCTAATCCAGTATTCCCATACTCCATTCACCAGCTCCCTTAGTATTAACATCCCATATAAACATGACACGTTTATCAAAGCCAATAAATTAACAGTGGCACAATAATGTTAACCATATACATACTTTTTATATTCTTTTATCTGTTGACAGAGGCGAACACAAGAATTTTATTGGTGCAAAACTTAAGCAAAATCTATCTGGAAATTTCTCTCTGAATAGTAAATGGAGATTGCTTTAGGAACTTGGCTTCTCCCATCTCACCTGATGAAATCTCTGCTGATTGTCCTTCAATGTGGATTATTAATGATGAGGAGAGTGTTATGCCCAGAATTCGCGATCCCCAAAGACCACCAGGGAGCTGAGTCCGATGCAAAAGCAAAGAGGCTTTATTAGAGCTAGCTCGAGCTCAATCCCCTACCTGCACCGACGCAGCGGTGAGATGCCGGAGAGAGCCAGCGAGTTTCAAAAGCACAAAGGTTTTATAGGGGTCTAGGGGCAGTTGGTGAGGTAATGGTTGTGGCCTTAGCCGATTGGCAGGGGAAGGGTCGTGGCCTCGGCCGATTGGCTGGGGAAGGGTGGGAGTCCCCTTACGCAGGTGGCCAGGCATGTTTTGATCGGGAAGTTTGAACGGGTGAGCCGGAGGTTACTCAAGGGGAGGAGGCGTGGTCTGAGGTTCCTGCAAATTTCCTGGAAAGGGGGCCATGTCAGAGACCTAGTCACTCAAGGTGGAGGACACAGAACAAGATGGAGTCGGCCAGCGTAGTTGCGCTCTTTCAGAGAGGAAGTCGGGTATATTGTTGTGGCTCTTACAAGCCTTATTGTAGGTGTTCTCCTCTGATCTTGGAATATGGTCTTTAAGCCTTGCTCCCAAGGTGTGGTGAGCAGCTCTCCCATCAAAGAAGTCACCTCAGAATCTGGACGTGGACTGAGGTCTATATTATCTGTAGGCCCCATCATCCCAAAGGGATATAGTCCCTACAAAAGAGACCCTGCATCTTGACAGGATCCCCACATTTTATGGGATTGTTACACAGATCAAATTGTGATGCTTTATGAAATGCACATCACACCATTCCGGATTTCTGATAATTGCTTGGAAAATTACTGAAATCTACATTTAAAATGCCTAAGTGGAGGCAATGTTGATAATGTTACAAGCCTTTACTTCTTAAAGTGTAGTCTCAGGAGCAGCAACCTCAGGATCACCTGGAATTAGTCAGCATGCATAAGCTCAGGCCTACTGCAGATTTACGGAATCAGAATCTGCACATTAAAAGAATTCTAAATTGATCTGTATGTACATTAAGGCTTAAGAAGCATTGATATAAATTACCTTTTTGCTTTTCCTCATGTGCTGTTATTTTTACTAACATCTTTCCCAACATACCCATCCTTTTCCTGACTCTTCTCTGCCCCAGTGTATGCTCAAGACAGCTCAAGTCTAGGGGCACCTGGGTGGCTCAGTCGGTTAAGCGTCAGACTTTAGCTCAGGTCATGATTTCGCGGTTTGTGAGTTCCAGCCCCACGTCAGGCTCTGTGCTGACAGCTCAGAGCCTGGAGCCTGCTTCAGGTTCTGTGTCTCCCTCTCTCTCGCTGCCCCTCCCCAACTCATGCTCTGTCTCTCTCTCTGTCTCTCAAAAATGAATAAATGTTAAAAATTAAAAAAAAAAAGACAGCTCAAGTCTAAAGATAAGTATTTTTTTTTAAGTTTATTTATTTTGAGAGAGAGGGAAAAAGCACAAGCAGGGGAGGGGCAGAGAGAAGGAGAGACAGAATCCCAAGCGGGCTCCACACCATCAGCGCACAGCACGATGTGGGGCTCGAACTCACAAACTGTGAGACCATGACCTGACCCAAGACCGAGTTGGACACTTAACCACCTGCGCCACCCAGGAGCCCCTAAAGATAAGTGTTGACTGCACTTCAGCTTCCAGCTGGATTCCAACAATAGAAAAGACAAGCAAGAAATAAGAAGGCAAGGAAGAGACATCAAGGTATACTCCTATATCTCTTCCCAGTCCCACTCTTGGAGCTCAGGTGTTGACAGTAGCTGCATCTTCAGACAACAGCTTCCCTATGGCAGCCACAGCTCTGAATCGGGCTCAGGCAACAGGATTCCTCCCCTGAACTTTCCCAACCCGAGTTACGAGTTCCACTCTTGCTAATACCTGGCCGCTTCCTCGAAAGCCTTGTTGGTTCCCTTACCTCTGCCAAAACTCTGGAAACAGTTACTTCGTTACTTCATCGAAATCTTTTTCAGGGGTGCCTGGGTGCTTCGGTGGGTTAAATAAATAAATAAACTTAAATAAATAAACTTAAAAAATAAAATCTTTTTCGATAATTTTTTCCAAATATGTTACGTTTCCTGCCATGATCATGTCACTATATTTTCACTACATCTTCAGAATTGATAACTAAATATTCAGAATTGAATACAACTATATACTCAGAATTGATAAGTCTGGACTCTGTAAACTTTGCTCTGAGAAATTTGTGAACTTTCCTATTTGTTCATTTGAGCAAACACTAAAAACATAAAATTTCTATTGCCTTCAAGTATCAGAAACGTGAACATAGACTTTCTTTAGAAAGCAGACCTTCTGGACAGTAGCATGCCCAGATTCCAGTTACCTCAAATGGAAAGAAAACATTTAAAAAACTTTTCTGTGTCTTCCTTATGGGACCAGATGTTTCTCCCAATATTGATAATGTCCTTCCTGACTTATTGATGTAGCTGATCCTACTTGTCTTATCAAAAGTAAATTATTTCCTTTTCACCTGGCTCCATCTGTGGGACCCAAGGAATTTAACAAAAATCCCCTACCCCAGACAAGCAGAGCAAGACTAACTCCATTTTGTGCTACACCCACCATCTCACGTATAACCCCCACATGACCTACTTATTGCTTAAGACACTCCCCCACCCTAGTCAAGCCGCTGAGCACACCCTTACTGGAAACCGGCTCATATAGGAATATGGAACCCCTAACCACCAAAGAATGAAAACCCCGCCTTTTGCCTGCTAAACTCGCGCGCCAATTCTGACCAGAGTGTAGCGCCAATTCTGACCAGAGTGTAGGCTAGTTCAAACAGTTACTCTAGGGTAAATTGTAATTCAATTGGCCACCTGTGTGTGGACTGACATGACTATGCAACTTTCTGTGTGTGTTACAATCTCATTGGCCACTGGCCCCTATAAAACTGCTACGCCTCTTAACCTAGGGGTCCAAGTCCCTGCTTCACTGTGTCGGGTATACTTGGGCCCAAGCTCGAGCTTGCAAATAAATCCTTGTGCGTTTGCATCGGTATCGGCTCCTTGGTGGTCTCTCGGATTCGAACTCGGGGGCATTACACATCTACTTTTAGTACCTTTTCTTTTTATTCTATAATAATTTTATATAAAAAGTAAAAGCTGTGTACCAAATACCCTTAAAGAATTCATCCCAAGATATATAGCACTAGGAAATTCAACCTAAGGAAATAAATCTCCGTTTCCATGTAAAAAATATTTTTTTGAAACACTTTTAAAATAATTAGTACAGGGGCACCTGGGTGGCTCAGTCGGGTCAGGTCAGGATCTAACAGCTTGCCAGTTCGAGTCCTGCATCATCCGGCTCTGTGCTGACAGCTCAGAGCCTGGAGCCTGATTCGGATTCTGTCTCCCTCTCTCTCTGCCTGTCCCCTGCTCATGCTCTGTCTCTCTCTCTCTCTCTCAAAAATAAAAATAAACATTAAAAAATAATAAAATAAAATAAAATAAAATAATTAGTACAGAAAAGAATGCCTTAAAAAGGAGATAATTGACTAAAATTTGTAGATCTATACAATAAAATATTAAGTAGCCATTGAAAATCACCTTTTAAACTGTATTAATATAGGATATATATATATATGTCTGTGTATATATATGTCAATATGTAGTCAGTATGTTTCTCTCTCTCTCAATATATATATATTACAATATATAAAATACATATTACACATACATGTTGAAGTATATAACATAAATGTTGACAGAAGTAGAAAAACAGATCCAGAAAAAAAATATACACGCAAAAATGTTGATGATAATCACCTATATACTCTTAGCAGTGGTTTTTCTTCATATATAACTGCATTTATGATATTTTGTATTTTTGATATTTTGTATGTTTATATTTAATGCATTTAACATAAAATCTAAACTGCGATGCACTAACTAAAAAACAGGAATTCTTCCTTTAAAGGTACAACTCTATCAGATTATCTGCTACCAGCTCTCCTGAAGAGAAGTTCTAAAATTCACTTAGTTGGGACTTGCAGAATTGCATTGTGCAGAATTGCACTGTAGAAATTATATAAATGAAAAATTTGCAAGTGGGAACAATAGTAATCTGTCCCCAATTTACCTTTCTCTATTTTGTGTGACAACAAGATGCTTTGTGATCCAGCTGTTTCGCTCAAGGTTGATGCAGTAGTCAGGTCAGATGTGCATCCAACACTCTATTTTGTAGATTTCATGTTTTATTTATGGTTATTGTTTTAGATGCATTTCTCCTATCTTGTGGCTGAATCCCTGCCAGAATGAGTCTTTAAAATAACAAAATAGTATGAACGATAGCAATTGTAGTTAGAATATTTTCCTCTGTGTAACTGACACTGCTGACAGGTAGTGAGAATTTTGGTTTGGCCTGAAGGCTTAATGTAAATAAAAATCTAAATGACTCAGTTTTTTATTATTAAACTCTGCCTGTGATAGAAGTCTCTGTCACTGTAGCCCCCGCAAGAAGCTGACACGGGTGTCAGTGTGTGCCAGAATATTCAATTAACTAAGTAGGAAGGTGACCTTTTTGTCCAGTGGGTGCCAAGGCAAATTTTTTCTCAAGAGTCCATTATTTTTCCAGGTGAATGTATTAGATAACCTTGCCTGCCAACAAGTCCTTTCTGATTCTATAGTTCTCGATTTGTGATTTTGCGAGCCTTCCAGCCCATGGATTACAACTACAAAATACAGTAACACTATATTTGTCCAAGGATCTAGAGTTTGCAAAAGTAATTTTACGTATCTTGTTTCTCTTAACAATTCACAACACCTTAGGTAAGTAATACTATTGTCTCCACTTTACAGATAAGGAAACTGAGGCTTAATTTAGTTCATCTAAGGTTGCTAGGTAATTCATGGAGCCGGTAGTCAAACTGTAGTCTTGTTACCTCTTTAGGTAACAAAATTTGTAACTACTGTTTCTTGCTACATGGCTTTCAATTTGTAAAGTCCTATGGTTCAGATCCTTCTACAGTTTCTAATTAATGAAAGTCAATAAATCATATAGTTTTCTCCAAAAACTGGAAATTGAGACCCTGATCCATTCAGAGAGGAGTAAAGAAAAAAAAAAGCTGAGTGAATATTCAAAGTTACTAAGCCACCTTGAAATTTTATGAGTCCAGAGCTGTTTTAGAACGTTGAAGATTTCACATTTTGCCATACTTTTATGCTCACCCAGCACAGATATGTTTCTAAAAAAAAATGCTCACTCGATAGTATGTCATTCTATCATGAAGATTAAACTTGCTAAGAAAATGCTGTGTTGTTGTTTTATAGTTTTAGTTTTATTTTATTTTTTGTAATGTCCTCATAGGCAATAATCTTCTATTTTATGTATTTTGTAAGTTTAAATTTTCTTATAGCAAGGGTTCTTGAAAACAGATGCTTGCTTCTCCTAAAGCTAGGAAAAGACATCTTGGAACATGAGTGACTAAAACTGAAAGGTGCTGTTTGCCTATTTGGGATTCTGCTCCATGTGACCCCTGTGGAAACAGCATCAACAAGATCATGCTTAGTTCACGCCAAATCTGAGGGCTTGCTGGCTTCATGTCAAATTGAAGAAGTATGACACTTTGTATGGAAGAGAATGTCTTCTTCAGTGTGTGTGTGTGTGTGTGTGTGTGTGTGTGTGTGAATTCTCAGACTTAACACAAAACTTAGGCTTTTTATACTCCCCTCTCTTACCCCATTCTACAGCCCATTTCTTAGATTCAGTCTACCACAGGACATTTGATCCTTCAATAATTTAAGTCACCTCAGCTCTCTTCCAGTTCCTTACCCTGCATCACCACCATCCCTGCCATCACACAACACCAGCCCATTCTTTTCACTGCTCTATCATTAAGAAAAGAGTGGGATTTGCAGTCAAAATCCTTCAAATTACTTCGGCTCCCCTCTCCCCTCTCAACTGCATGGTATTTCCACCTCTCCCTCCATCCTGGCTCCACCAAATAGGCAGCCAAAACTATTTCTCATCCATACTATGAATATTATCCCATCCCATCCACCCTCCTCCAAAACTCTTGCATCAGTTATAGCCTTTCCTTAACTTCCACCGCTTCCTTGCTTCTGTATATTTCAACCAAGAAAACATTGGCCTCTTCATACTAAATCAACGCATACGTATCCCCCACTTTTCAAAAGTTTGCATTACGCCACTTCCCTTTCATGAAAGACCCACGTTGGTACCTGCTTTCACAAACTGACAGAAACCCAAAGAGGATTTTTCACTTTTATGGCAAAGGTGAAAAGTGAAAATAGCATCCAGCACTTGTTTTGCAATGAGCCCTTATGGAGGCCATGCACACCCTGAGCAGCAGCGAGGGCCCCACCAAGGTCCTTCCCCTGGGAACTACACACACAGCATCTCAGCATCAAGTGCTGTAGCCTTCAACTGTGTCTGTGAACATCTGTGCTTTATCCTGATTTATTCTGTGTATCCACTAGCAAGATAGGTCCTAAGGTATCAGGAAAAGGCTGACAGGTTATTTTGGGGGGCTGGAACACTCAAAAATTTTTCCATATAAATTAAAGGTACTTGGTTCTTTCACTTTACGCCATTTCAGCTTCGGAAAGCTTTCACAGGAATGCACTACTTTCGAATACGGAAACCGTAACCGTATCTCTTCAATCATGGATGCTTCTTTTTAGTAACAGCACTAACTCGGCAGCCAAGGTACTAATTCTCTCTGACGTCTTATCACCCGTTCATACTTCAAGCCAGGAGTGACTTCCAGCCTCTTAGTTCCCCATCCTATTCCTCTAAAATTATTCTTCTTATTCTTCTTATTCATCCTTCATGATTTCACATACATTAGAGCATTATTGAGGCGTAACTGACATGCAAAGTAGCATACGCATTTAATGTATACAGCAGGTTGAGTATGGACACGTACACACATCCATTCTCTTATTGCCATGATCAAGGTACTAAACAAACCCAGAAAATTCTTGCTCAATGTGTTTAAAGTTTCAGTTATGCAAGGTGAATAGGTTCTAGAGATCTGCTGTCTAGCATAGTATCTACAGTTAACAATATGCTATTGTGCACTTTAAAATGTATTAAGGGGATAGCTCATGCTAAGTGTTCTCTCTCTCTCTCTCTCTCTCTCTCTCACACACACACACACACACACACACACACATACACACACAAAACCACAAAAGAACACAAGGTAATTTTTTGAGTGGCTATATTTTCTTTTGCAAAATAATTATTTACTTTTCTGATCATAAAATCAAACAAATATACTAATTATAGAACATCTGGTATGTATATATATTTAGTATTTTATATTCAGTAGTTTTTTTTCTCTTTATTTTCACTCCCATTTATAATTAGATTTGTTAGTGTCCTATTTTATTTTTAAACGACCAGACTTTTTTGTATATTTTTATTGAATATTTTCTCTTAATATCTTCCCTTAGTTTCTTTTTAATACAATTTTTTAATGTTTACTTATTTTCAGAGAGAGACAGAGCATGAGTGGGGGAGGGGCAGAGAAAGAGGAAGACAGACAGAATCCCAAGCAGACTCCAGGCTCTGAGCTATAAGCACAGAGCCATATGTGGGGCTTGAACTCACAAAGTTGGATGCTTAACCAACTGAGCCACCCAGGTGCCCCAATATCTTCCCTTAGTTTCATTCGAGTTGCTCGTTTGTACTTGAAGGTCTGAACTGATGGTAATTTATGTTATAATGAAAGTATTAAGAATATGGATGGAATCTAAAGGGAGCTTTAGAGAATCCATATTTTGGAAAGCACAATTCTCCATATTTAATATATTCTAAATATACTGAAATTGTATTTTTATTTGGATTTAGTACTTACTTAGAAGAATATTTTCCTCTCTTCAACTGATAGTTCAGTTGAAATCTGAACTTTGCTTGATAATTTCAATTCTTTTTTTTTTTTTAATGATATGATCAGAGAATGTGGATTGGATAATGTTTTCCTTTTCTGGAGCTAAGTTTTTTATTTTTATTTTTTCTTTTTAGAGTGGCACATAATGAATTTTACAGTTAGTATGTAAAATTTAATAAAAGGTATATTTTTCTATTTGTGAGAGACAATCTTTAATATCTTTTATCTCATCTTTATTAATTATATTATTCAAATCCTTTGTAGCCTTTAAACATTTTTATCTGCTTTACTTGTCATGGAACAATAGTGGTATGTAAAACACTCCTGTAATGATCATGTTTCTGTCAAATTTTTGACAGTGTGCCAATACACACATTGATTCCATACCATTAGATGCCTAATTATACTTTGATTATTTGAATTGCAGTTGGCTTTATCAAATGTCATTTTTTTAACAACCTTTTATGCTTCGGTCTCTTAATCATTTTAAGTATTATTTTACTTTTAGCTTCTCTGGATCATATTTTACTAATGAGAGTACCTCTTAGTCTCTGGCTGTGGTCTTTTGGGATCCAGTGATAACTTTGACAAAGTTCTCTGTTGCTAAGACTAACCATTGGGCATGCTACTGATTTCTTAATTGTTCATCTGGACTATATATTATCTGGCTAATGGATATTTCCACCTTAACCACAAGTAATATTTGGACCACCCTAAAATGCAGATAAATTAAATTATTCCCCAAAATAGATGTGGAAAATTTTATGTTAATTGCATTTGCTTGAAAAATCAAAAGACTTGAGAAATTGGACTCACCTTCCCTTTTGGGAGTAATGAGCAGAAACTTGTTCAGAGCTACCCGCTTTAAAATGGGATATATGCTTGTGATTTGGCTTCATGCTTTTATTACCTATACTGGCTCTGTAATCACTGTTGTCTTCAATTTTTGTTCATACACTCAGTTTAGACACTGCTGTTGCATAATCAGAATCTTCCTGCAGTGATTGGCCATTTTGTCTTTGCTTGTCTGTCCTTGTCTGTAAATAGACATTTATAAACTCTTTCCGACTTTTGCAAAAGAGAGAAGCACAAAAAACAAAGAACAACCTCTACCCTTGGATCAGAGAACAAAGCCCTGTTTACCAGCAACTCTTTCTGATTTTACAAATACCTGAAGTGTGGACTCAACTCACTTGCATGCAAAGCATGTAACTTTCGTGTCCCTAACACTGTGGTTATCTTAGGCTTTTGACTGCCTTTCTTGAACTTGTATTATTGCCTTTTCTTAATTTACACTGACAACCTGGGTTTCGGTTTCTATTCATCAACCTAGCTCCTCTCCACCTATCCACAAAAATGTTGTGACCTTGAAAACTGACATATGGCTGACCTAGACTCACTGCTTTCTATGAGAGGAATGTTCACCCTCATTCTCCTTTAAAACTTGACTTTCTATCCTGGCTTCTCCTTCTGAACTGGTGAGACACCAACTCACCAAGGGGAGGATATCTTGTTTCGGTGCATGGAGGAGAAAGCATTACTGTCCTTCAGTGAACATGTTCTACTTCCTAGTGAAGTTTCCAAACCACCCAAAAGAAAACCTATAACAAAACAATTACCTGGAAAGTGAGTATATTCCTTCTCATGCATTTAGAGGGAGTCCTCAAAAAAGAATCATTGCCAAAGCAAGACGCCTGCGATGTTCAGGCCCAGGATGTTCAAAGGATATAATGGGAATTCAAGCAGAGCAGCAAGATACAGTGCCATTCCCTGCAACTCTATCGTAGATACTCATGTTTCTGTGGCTCATTTATAAGGCTGTCATGTTTGAACTTATTCTGCCGAGCAGTCATTTGCTTTTCCGTGCTACTGTTCTAGATATCAACTACATAGCCATATCTCCATCTCTTTCCTTTTTCTTTTTACCTTGTCATCTCTCAACTATTTCTTTATCTTCCCTCTTTCCAATATGACACATACTTTTACTGCTCTCTTTGTATTTCTATCGTTTCATTTGAGCTGCCACATCCTTTTTAAAGACTTAAGGTGCCGTCAGAAATAGTGCCAGTTGGACCTCCCGATCACCATCTTACTCTTACTTACCTAAGCTCTTCATTCTGACGCTGCAAATTATAGTGAAGTAAAATGCACATTTCTCTCCAACGACAGCAGTTCGTGCAGGCTTTGGAGGCACTTGCAATCTGAGGGGATGGACGTGCTTGAAAAGAAACGAGGAGACGATTCATTAATAGTGACTTGTTTATGTCTAGACATGTTACAAATAGAGACGGCACGTGTGTTGCCGGTGAATTGGCATTTTTGTACATGCCGTTAATTAAATGATTGAGGATTTTGGTTTCAGTAGTGCAGTGTGAATTTTCAACGGGGTCCTTTCCTTGATGCGTCTTCACCCTGAGCCTGTCTGTCTCTCGTGGCTTTTTCTACCGCAGCTGCCAGTGAACCACCTGCGGGCTGGTGCTTCTCGTTAGAAGATCAGTACCTGTTAAAACAGTGTTAAGCTGAAGTGGTCATGGCATCTTAGCACCTAATTGGGACCCTAGCCAGAAGGACTAAAAGTCCATAGAAGAAGGCTGAACGTTGTTGAGAAATATGAAAGCCTTTGAGAACAAATACTTGCTGATGTAGACTATTTACGGATCCCCTTGCTTCTTTGCCTGTTAACCTCATGGCATATTAGTTACTTAGTGAACTGCATTTTGCTTAGTAGGTCAACGTTTCAAAAGAGTGATGAACTTTGATTTGACTTTGTCTTGGTAGATAGGACATTTTCATTTTAGACATTTTGGCAGCTTCTGCTAAAGCTTACAGGCAGGGGAAAGATGCACAGTGTAGCGAACGCTTGTTAGTTTTTAAACCACCTGGCATCCATGTCCCCTTTCTAAAGATACCCTGGGTTCCTTTTGGAAAAGTATCTCACCAAATACTGTATACGGTCCTAATGGTGGGTGATAACTAAAGAACTTGCCTATCGCAGTGGAGGATCCTTATTCTCACCGTCTGGCATATACCTGCAGCAGGTATCTGATTCAAAATTGGCTAAGTGCTAGTCTCTTCTTGCACACAGAATCATGGGCAAATGAAGTAGGAGATGGTGAGCTATCGTTTTAGTAGTAGTGTCCTAATCTGGGGATTCTTTCACAAAGACTGTTGCTGCTGTTGGCATTCAAACTCTTTGAACTGAATTGCAAGACTGCAATCTTTCCACTGGAAAATGCAGCCTCTCAGAAAAAAACACAATGTACAGTTTGGTATGCTAACATACAGCTTATAAAGCATCAGCACTGAAATCAGACAGCATCACTTTTGCCCTGGCTTTGCATGTAATCAGATAGCACCAGGCCTGGTGTTTGTTCCCTACAGTCTGCTGCCCCTTCCCTAGGAAGTAAATATAATCATGCCATCTACCCCATGGAGTTATATGTATGTAAAGTGCTTAGGATAGAACCCAAGATAGTGTATATTCTCAAGATTTAATTATGATATCCATTGTTATACAACTAATTCCAACGTTTTTGTTTAATCTGTCGTACACACAGACACACACACACACACACAATTATCTCAACTGACTTCTTCACAAAGTCATTCACTATCCTGCTTATAAACAGACTCTTAAATATAAAGAACAAACTGATGGTCACCCGAGAGGAAGTGGGTAGAGCGATGGGTGAAATAGGTGATGGGAATTAAGGAATGCACTTGTGATGAGCCCCAGGTGATATATGGAAGTGCTGAATCACTAAATTGTACACCTGAAATTAATATTACACTGTAAGTTAACTAACTGGAATTTAAAAACTTAAATATAGAATTTAAATGTAAAAATTTAAATATAAAAACTTAAAAAAAATAAAGTAAAAACTACCAAGTTCCATATTTAGCGGGCAAGATAGTATCACTAGCTTCCAAAGCAAGCACATTGAATATCCTTCTGCCAAGTGTTATACTGTGATGAATTGGACTGTAAGTTATATTCCTTCCAGGAAACATCTTGAAGAAGTTTCTGCTGTCATATTTGCAGGATCATGTTACCAGACATATAGTCCCTGTAGCATCTCCTGGAACTCGCCATGAAGAAACAGTACAGCGTCTACATTGTTGCTCTTGCACCCGAAACTTCCTGGTTGTTGTGGCCGTGATGCTGTTGTAAAGTGCTTGACTGAGTTGAAAAACACCGAGCTAAGAAACAGGCCGTAGACATGGACGTTCAGAGTCTTTTTTTGACATACTGGATCTCCCTATATTTCAGGTTGACTCTCATTGCTCAAGAGCGTCTACATTGTTGCTCTTGCACCCGAAACTTCCTGGTTGTTGTGGCCGTGATGCTGTTGTAAAGTGCTTGACTGAGTTGAAAAACACCGAGCTAAGAAACAGGCCGTAGACATGGATGTTCAGAGTCTTTTTTTGACATATTGGATCTCCCTATATTTCAGGTTGACTCTCATTGCTCAAGAGCAGAGTAAAGAGAGAAAAATTGCAGTGATCTAGAAACCTGTATCAACTCTTTAGAACTTATAATATTTGAAAGGGATATTCTGGTCATTCCCATTGTTTTTATCTTATTTATTACACTTTTGATAGAAAGGCTATATATTCTGAAACACTCTGGGAGAGCAAAGAGAAATGCCCTAGAATGATAACTAGCTGGAAGCAATTTAAGTAGCTGGCCAGCCCTGGCATCTGTCAGCAAATAAGGCTAATAGCATGCTATTCACTCAGAGTCTATTTGTAAGATTAATGGTACAAGATAGGGTATTTCATACCCTTACTCTGTTTACCAGCATGAGATAGTCAGAATGGAAATAGTTTTGAAAACACAGAAATCCCATTGTGTATTTTATTGAGAATATATATTTTGTCAAGGTATTTTGACAACATTAATGTGGTTCTGACACCTTTTACTATTTTAAGAAGGTTTCTATACTGCAAAGTGTATAAATGGTCCCAAAGATAAAATACAGGGTTTACAAGTGGAGGGAATTCAAAGCACTTTACTGTAGGCTCTTTCGATCAAGAGGGAAGTTAGAAATGCCTTTCTTTGTCTCAAATGTAGATCATGGATCCCACACTCATTTTTTAGAACACACTTTCATCTAGCATAGGCAAGTTAGGGGAACAACATATTCAAAAATAATAATATAATATTTTTAATGACTAAAACAAAAATAAAACATTTCAAATAATTCTCATGACACCTATTAAAAGATATACTATCAATCATCATATTTTGATGCCAGAAAGAATTAGATTCTTCTCATTAAATAGTCTTACTTTCCATTCCTTAAAAACAAAACAAATTTTCGGAATTATTAGATGTGTTAGAGCTAGGCTCACTTTGGCATCAATATAGTAGCAAAAACATTTTTTTAAAAATTAATATTTAATAGTTGAATTAATACAAATGGCATTTCCAATAGGCCCTTTAATTACATCTGTTCAATAAAAATAAATGACAAAAACTGAATTACCACTGAAGTCTGATAAATACATTTTATGAGAAAGTTATTATAAGTACAGCACTAGGAAATACCAGATAAGGGGCATACTGCTCAAATGGCATCTTGACAAATCTTCAATTACTTTCAGAGATCATGAACTGAAGTGGACACATCAGGAAGCAGTTTTGTAACATGGAGAAATCTCTCAATGAAGATTTTGCAAGAACATAAAGATGCTCTGGGTGAAAGGTTGAAATACGTGCATTTATTGCCTTAAGAAATTTTTTAAATGTTTATTTATTTTTGAGAGAGAGAGAGAGAGAGAGCAGGGGATGGGCAGATAGAGAGGGAGACACAGAATCTGAGGCAGGCTCCAGGCTCTGAGCTGTCAGCACACAACCTGATGCGGGGCTTGAACCCATGAACTGTGAGATCGTGACCTGAGCCAGAGTTGCATGCTTAACCGACTGAGCCACCTAAGCCCTCCATTACCTTTTTTTATTAGGTTCATGCACGTGTAACATCATCACTATACTCTGCAGCTGCTCCTTTCACTGGCCTTTCTACATTTAATTCTTTTCCTCTTCAGTGCATCTGAAACTCTGTCACCAAAATCTCTCCTTCTGAACTTTTTTTCTGAGATTCACGAAACCACATCCTCATTATCAACCTATTGCATCACAATAGTGGGTAGGCTGCATGTATTAGGCAGGGGTCAGGATCTCTGAGAATACCCACTTATTTTGCTGGTAACACATGAGAAAGTACTCCTCCATCAACAGCTGACCATGGGGAAGCAGGATCAAGGAGAAGAAAAGCATAAGCCTGGCCAATATTGACAAGCCAAGCTATGCAGGGTGTGTGTGTGTGTGTGTGTGTGTGTGTGTGTGTGTTGCAGAATGTGAAAGTCCAAATAGGTAAGTAGGCACTAAGGAATTTTGAAAGTTTTCTATTTTTTTTTTACTTTGTATATTCTACAGATATTTATTGGATGCTTACGATGTACTAGGCTCTGAGGCATTGGAAATAGAAGGTATGCAATGCAGTGTCCACAGCAGGCTGGGAGAAGACAGATATACAGGGAATTATATACTTTGGAAGTATTATAACTGGGGTAAATACAAGGGACTATAGGAACACATAGGTCATCTAATGCAATCTGATGCAGGGGAAAAAAGTCTTCCTGGAGGAGCTGATACCTAATCTGAGACTCAAGGGGTAAGGGAAAGCGAATCAGTGGGAAGAGACAAGAGAATGAGGGCTGCAGTGTGGGAAGGTCTTCCCAAACAGAAGAAGCAGCATGTGCTGATGCCAAAAGGGCTGAGATCATATGGCACATCTTGGAAGTTGCACTTAGCTCCTTTGGGTTGGAGAGCAGGGTAACAGAGGGCTGAAGATGTGAGACTCTTTTTGCCTCCATCGGGATTAGTTAGGGGTCTTGTGGAAGGCAGCAGGTGGAGATATTCCAGGAAAGGATTGGCAAAGCAAGTGGATGCAAAGATTGAGGAACCAAAATGAATACTGAGAAGGTAAACTCTGCCTGCCTATTGCCTTCAATCTCCATTTCCTGCTAGGGATTGTATGAAACTCGCTTCTGTGGTTACAAGCAATAGAAAACACCTCTGACTAACTTAAACACAAAGATAATTGATTGGAACGATGTTGGTGGCCTATGGGAAGGATGGAAAATTAACCTTGGAAGCAAGCAGGAAAGAAGTCAGTTTTGTGTTTAGTCAGGGCTCTGTTTTAATTCAACAAAAGTACTACTAATCACCTGCTATATGGCAGACACCGTACAAGGCTGGGGACTGAAGAAACAGAATTATATAAAATAGTTATGCACTTGCCCTTTACTGCTCTTAGAATCTACGGTGTTGGCGGTGGAAGGAACGTGCCTGAAATAATCCCCCAAAGCACTTATGTCATTATGAAGTATAATACATGCTATGAGAAAGAAATAACAGAATTTTAAATTAGCATATCAGAAAACATTTAGCTGAGGAGGCACATTTCAGCTTAGATGTGAAGAATGTGTGCTATGCAGGTGAGAAGCATGTGCAACTTTCCTGCAATGTGGAAGGAGTCAGTGTACCAGAACACGGTGAAGGCAGGACAGTGGAAGCATAGTGAATTAGGCGGCGTGTAGGGTAAAATAAAAGCAAAGTGAGGCTGGAGCAAGGTCGTGCACAGTGTCGTGGATCATGCATAGATTCAGTCTTATGTTCTAAGTACAGTGAGAAGCTATTGAGGGCTTTTGAGCTGAAACATACGATCAGGTTTGCATACTGAAGACTGACCTGGGTCTTATACACAGGGCAGAGACAAAGTGTGAGGCAAGCATAGAAGTGGAAAGGTCAGGACGCAGGTACTTATGGCAATCTGGACACATTTAACATCTCTCTTCTTATAGTTCCTTTGGGGAATCTCTCCTCCCCCTCTGCATGTCCTAGATGTGACTACTAGTCTTGATGGTTACTCAGAGTATCCCCATCCCTCTAGTCAAAGTGCTTGGCTCACCAAGGGGCAATGACTCAACCAGAATCGATTGGTATGTTCTCTGGGATCCACATATATATGCCAGAAAAGAGAAATTATTTTTCACTGGAGTGGCTAAGCTGGTGAGATGTAAGCATAGTACATCTTTACATAGCAGCCATATTTAAATATATGAATAAATGTACGATCGTCCCAGTTCAGGGCTCAGATGTGAGGTGAGCAAGGCACCTGCTTCCGGCACATGATTTAAGCAGGTATTACCAACTTTTCCTTTTGCCTTAGCCTCCAATAGGGCTCATATACCATGATCCTTCATTTAAAATTTTGAATGTTAGTTCTTTATGGATTTTTTTTGCAATAATTTTTTTAAACCTGACATTAAAGTATTATTGATCTTGATTACTGGGTTCTTTGGAACTCCCTGAAATCTTTCATCCTAGATGAGCACCTCGCTCACCTCACCCTTGAACATTGATCATTTTGGGTCTGTCTAGCATTTGAACCCAATTTCTACGTTCAGGAAATAACATACCTCGTATGTTTTGATGGAAGCAGAGCTCATGTCTACTGTGTCAACCATGTCTATTGTGGATATGGTAGGTTGGTTCACTCCACATCCATTCTAATGGGTTTATTGTCTTTTATTTGAGAAGCTAGGGAACTAAAATATTCCCCATACTTCCTTGCAACTACTGATCAGACATATAATGAACGTAGGCTCTACCAGTCTTACAGCTTCACATAAGACCCCGATGCACATGAACAGAAGGCTAGGTGTGTAGTGATCAGATATTTTCATAAGCCTGGTAGCAGAGGCATATATGTAGACTTTTGGGGGCAGATGAGGTGGAACATCTGGTTTCCAGTCTAGGGGACAATACTACTGAACAGCAATCTGTACTTCACTAGAAATGTCTCACAATGCAATAATGCCTTGATTTTTCTGGCCATGCAACACACACATGACTCTTTTGGCTTTCCTAAACATTCCAAGAGTTACTGAGTATCATGTAATAAATTATTTTTTGCTTAAATAAGCAGGTAGGGGCTATACTTTGTGTAACAAAGAGCTCAGTTCATCTGTTAGCTTTTCCAGCTTCCCTTGCAGCAAAGGCACAGACGTGCAAATTAGGGTCAGCAATCAGAAGCATCTGTTTTGTTCCTTGAATCAGGAGCTAGCGACACAAAGAACAAAAGGGACAGGGGTGCACCTTTGTTTTGGAGGAAATGTCAGCAGTAACAATACCCGGTTTGTGAAAGCAACAGTGGCAGATACTAGAAGCAGCACCTGGAAGCCTTGATTTCAACCTGATGAGACCCTGAGCAGATGACTTCCCTCACCATGTTTGGACATCTGACCCACGGATCCTGAGGGGTAATAATTTTGTACTGTTCTAAGTCCCTCCATTTGTGATACTTTATTATACAGCAATAAACATTTAAAACAATGTGTCAGTGTTTGACTTAAATTTTTTTTTTCTTAGCAGTACACAAAACAGTGGAGTATCTCAGAATTGATAACATTATAGGTTCAAGGAAATGTTGACAGTGATTTAAATCTTCCCTGTTTGTTCAGAAGTTCAGTTTTTCACATTCAGGAGTGAATAAATTAAATCCTTGGGTTCATTCAGTTGGAGCAGCATGAAAAGAAAACTCAGAAGAGTTGGGAGCATTTTCAGGATGCTATTTATGATAATGGGCCACACTATCTAAACAAATGATAAAAATATTAAGAAATAAAGGATAATAGATAGCAAAAAGTGGTATTGCCATTTAATATCTATAATAGTTTAGATAAATTACTTATATTTTCCTTTTTTTCTCACCTAAAAAATGGAGATAATTAGATTCTATCTCCCAGGGCTATGGCGATAACTGTATAAAATAATATATATATAACATACATATATTATATACATAATATACATATATTATATACATGTGTGTGTGTGTGTGTGTGTGTGTATATATATATATATATATATATATATATATATAATGTACTCCAAAGTCTAGCATGTGGTAAATAACTATATTCTACCATCAAACACTATTTAAGATAATGCTTCTCTAACTTCTTTATCTAGAGGCAATTTCAGTGAGAATAAGTTTTCTTTGGTGCCTATTCCCTCTGACTATTCTGTCATGTCTTGAACTTTTCTAGGCTCATGGTCTAGACTTGAAAATTACTTTTTAGTTAACTCTCATAGACCAGAATAGAAAAAAAGTTTTCACTGAATCTACAATATGATGAAAAATACAATTATTCAAGACTAAGAAAAATTTGCAAATCACACCAAAGAAAAAGTCTAGCTTATTTCAGCGTATGTGTGAGCATTTACGAATATTTTATGAAATATTAAAAAATAATTTTAAGTCGTTGAAATATATCTCTTGAACAACTGGACAAACCTTTATAAAGTTAAGTCTTTACATTCTCCACATGCTTGAGCTATGTCTGTACCTGGCATTTCAAAACCAGAGGCTTGAAATCTCTCTTTTCTGAAGTCATGGAGGTCAATCTTTCTCAGTATGTCATTCATTTGGCATTTCAGTCACATGTCTCAAAAGCACTGTAGAGAAATCTTAGTGAAATCTTAGCTCGTGGTATGTTTTGTATTGACAGGGTTAACCAACTGGAACAGCTACTTAGAGACACTTCTTTGAATAAAACTGACTGAAAACAGAATCACTGCCAGTTGAAAATCAATCTAAAATAACATATTTTTATATTAAATGTTAATATCAATGTGATTACTATACACATTCACCAAATATGTGTGTGCATCTGCATATATTTGCATATAATTATATATTATATACACAAACACATATAAATTTTTGTGTAGCTCTTTGCAGATTAAAAGAGGTTTAAACATATGATATTTATTCCTGTGGTTCATTTACCATGAATCCAGTGGAGGTCCGACCACTACCAGCACAGATTTTTAGAATCTCTAAATGGAACTCATTTAATATATAGTTACCTAACTCGTGAGAACTTTGAAATCTTTATAGGAAGAAGAACCCTCTGTGAGAGGCTTATAATAACAGTATTTAATAATTGGGACGGCCTGCATACTCAACACTTCAAATGGACTCTAGCAAACAATAATGCATGTTGTACGTTAGCCTTGATCTCTCACAGTTTGGATTTGTCGGCATTTTATGAATATTCTACTGACACAACAGTAACTAATACTATTGGAAAAGATCAGCTTTTAAAAAGTGTTTTTACATACATTTAATTTCATAATAATTCTGTTATTATCAACCACTTTACTGACAAAAGAACTATGAATCTGGAGATAAACAATATACCCAGTTTCACACAACCAGTTGAAAGAGGATTTGGGATTCAAACTGAGACTTTTGGTTCTAAGTTTAGGTTCATTTCTCTTTTAACACATTTGCCACGTATGACTAAGGCATTATATTAATTATATTATATTATATTATATTATATTATATTATTATATTATTATTATATTTATTATAATTATTATAGCGATACACTTCTTTTCTTGTTGTTAGGCCTGAATGCCAAGAAAAAATAAAATTTCTATTACTGAAAACTACTAAGTTTCTCTAATCCTTTTCAAGACTTGAGATGTTTCTAGGAAAAGATTTTTCAAACTTGACTGTTAATTATAATACTTAGTTTCTGAACAAGCAAGACTTTTTGTATCAGAAGTTTTATATGAATAAAACAAAAAACAATTCATGCTGTCATCTCTGCCAGCTAGAGTCCCAACACTGATTCCAAGGCAAAACATAACTCTACACACAGAGGGCAAAAAGCTCTATTGAATCCACCTGCACCAAAATAAGAAAATAATTGATCCCTCTATAGAAAACTAACACACTCTAAGAATTTTGTACAATATTTGACTTTTCAGATAGCATGGAGATGTTCACCACTCTGTTGAGGAGAAAATATTGTAAGCATCAAGCATTCACTTTGTAATTCAATATAGAGCTATGGTGGGCCTGTGCTTTTTTTTTTTTTTTTTAATGGGCTGTATTTTTATTTTATTATTATTTTTTTTTAATTTTTAAGTGAATTAGCATACAGTGTAGTCTTGGCTTCAGAGTAGAACCCAGTGATTCATCTCTTACATACAACACCCACTGCTCATCCCAACAAGTGCCCTCCTTAATACCCATCACCCATTTACCCAACACTCCCTGCCTACCCCACCCACCTCCAGCAACCTTCAGTTTGTTCTCTGTATTTAAGAGTCTCTTATGGTTTGCCTCCCTCTCTGTTTTTATCTTATTTTTCCTTCCCTCCCCTTCATGTGTTGAGTTTCTCAAAGGCTCACATTTAGAATATCTTGGTTTTAGAGAAATAGGTCTTTTTCACATTCACCCATGGCTCAGTCTACTTATCAAAACTTCATTCCCTCTTTGGTGAGAAAAATATCTACATCTCAGTGAAACATTCCTATATGCTGACCTTACTCAATCAGTAAAATATAAGCCTTTAAAAAACTCTTTCAGATTAGTATCTAAGACTATTGACTGAACTATTTACTCCTATATATTTTTAATTTTGAAACCCATTATGAAACATCCTGGTTCTCATAAGATCATGTCACAAAACTCCTAATATCACAGTGCTCTGCCTGAAGGTAGCCTTCAGAACAGGACGAACTCAGCCTAATCTTAAGTGGAGAATTCATTTGCTCAAGAGAGCTTTTCGGGGCATTGTCTGTGTGCAAAAAACTGGGCTAGATACTGGAACACAAATGTGTGTGTGTGTGTGTGTGTGTGTGTGTGTGTGTGTTATCCATGTTACATGATCAATACCATTTGGGTCTGTGGACAAAGTGTCCATCTGGGAATATTTGGAGAAAGAGCAAAATCTGGGCTAGAACATCAAGGAGAAACACGCATTCATTACAAAGCAAGTAAAGAAATGGTATTCTAAGCTGAGGAAAGTTTATGTTATAGGATAAGAAGGGGGCAAGAAGAAAATATGGGAAGCAATAAATACTTCACATTTTCTCAGAATGTAATATACAGAGGAAAGAACAGCAGGAGATGGATTTTGAAAGGTAAACAGGAATCAAATCATGAGGATTCTAGATACTACACAGTAAAAAGAAGAGGGACAGAGTTCGTGTTTTTTTTTACCAAATCCACTGAAGAGTTTTATTAAAGGGCTATATAAAATCAAATCTGTACTTTATAAATCCCACTTTGGACGTGCTATAGAGAAATAGAGGGAAAAAACAGAGTCAGGGAAATGTGGTAGTTTTAAGATCCTGTTTTAAATACTTAGTTCACATATACAGGCACACACATTCTCTTACATACACATCAAAGCTTGGCGTTTCCTACTATAAACTAAAAAGACAGAGAGGTGCTCTTCAAGGGCATAGGAATCAGCTGAGGCCACTGCAAAGTGGCATCTACTTCTTTCTGACCTGAAAGGTTTTCCTATGTTTTAAAAGTGTTGTTTTAAATAACCCAGTGAAGAAATGGGCAGAAAACATGAATAGACACTTCTCTAAAGAAGACATCCGGATGGCCAACAGGCACATGAAAAGCTGCTCAACGTCGCTTCTCATCAGGGAAATACAAATCAAAACCACACTCAGATATCACCTCACGCCAGTCAGAGTGGCCAAAATGAACAAATCAGGAGACTATAGATGCTGGAGAGGATGTGGAGAAACGGGAACCCTCTTGCACTGTTGGTGGGAATGCAAATTGGTGCAGCCACTCTGGAAAACAGTGTGGAGGTTCCTCAGAAAATTAAAAATAGACCTACCCTATGACCCAGCAATAGCACTGCTAGGAATTTACCCAAGGGATACAGGAGTGCTGATGCATAGGGGCACTTGTACTCCAGTGTTTATAGCAGCACTCTCAACAATAGCCAAATTATGGAAAGAGCCTAAATGTCCATCAACTGATGAATGGATAAAGAAATTGTGGTTTATATACACAATGGAGTACTACGTGGCAATGAGAAAGAATGAAATATGGCCCTTTGTAGCAACGTGGATGGAACTGGAGAGTGTGATGCCAAGTGAAATAAGCCATACAGAGAAAGACAGATACCATATGTTTTCACTCTTATGTGGATCCTGAGAAACTTAACAGAAATCCATGGGGGAGGGGAAGGAAAAAAAAAGGAGGTTAGAGTGGGAGAGAGCCAAAGCATAAGAGACTGTTAAAAACTGAGAACAAACTGAGGGTTGATGGGGGGTGGGAGGGAGGGCAGGGTGGGTGATGGGTATTGAGGAGGGCACCTGTTGGGATGAGCACTGGGTGTTGTATGGAAACCAATTTGACAACAAATTTCATATACTGAAAAAAAAATAAAAATTAAAAAATTAAAAAAATTAAAAATTAAAAAAATAATAAAATAAAATAAAATTTTAATCAAAAAAATAAAAGTGTTGTTTTAATGAAAAATAATAAATCTACTCTTGTTTAAATGATGCTTCCATAACAAGGGGGCGGGGGGGAACAAGCCACATTATGCAAAGAAAGGTATATGGTGATGCATCTCCAGGATTCCGGAAGCCAGCTCATAAATAATTGCCATATTCTGCTAAGAGACAATCAGAGTATTAACCACACAGGGAGTTAGAGAATGAAATGTGAGAAGACTGGGAGAGTGATCAGACGTGGGGGTGAGAAGAAAAGAAAAAAATAGAGATGACTTTCATGTTTCTTCTTTGGGTGATGGAGTATCCAGTAGAGCCTTTTACAATGGTTGGAAATATAGTTTATATTCCAGAAATGTTTAGGTTGGCATGTTTTAAACCAAATCAACAAACATTCAATTTAATGTTGTGATTCTGAATCAGATAGTTGGCATCAAAAAAAATTTACTTTCTGTTAGTAGGTGGCAAGCTAGCAATTTCCTCAGTGCCTACAATTGAACTACGTAATTTACAGACCATGGAGCATTTGGTTTCACTTCAAAGCCAGAATAATAGTTTCAGCTGATGCCACTTTATAATACAGAACATTGCATGAATAGTTATAATTAGGCAATTAGTTATATTACTCATGGCATAAAGTGAGAGGCACAAAGCCTCAAAATAGGTAATCAATACTGCCACATGGAATCAGTTGAATTTAGACTGTAGGTAAACACGGGACTAAAACAAGTAAAGTCAATTACAAGTATCCTGATGTGATTAAATAACACTCTGGAGGGATTTATATAAATATTTGAACAAAAGTATCCATTGCTTCCAGGATAAACTAATCTTACCTTTAAGACACAATTCATTTATTCATTCAACCTACAGAACACCTATTAAGGGCCAGACACTGTGCTAATAAATACTGGGGATAGAGTCATAAAAACCACGGCCTCTGTAGTTTGTAACTTAGAGGAGGAGGCAAGTTCAATGATTGAAAAAACCTGTAATCATAAACTGTGATAAAACCAGAAAAATGCCCCATAATCCCAAAGATGTTCACATACTAATTCCTAAGAACCTGTGAAGATATGATCTCACATGGCAAAAGGACTTTGCAAATGTGATTAAGTTGAGGATCTTGAGATGTTGTACCCAGATGGAACCCAATGTGGGAATGCGGAAAAGGCAAGGAAACAGATTCTCCCCAAGAGCCTTTTTAGGAGTGCAATCCTGATGATATGGATTTCTCCACTGGGTTACGCAGTGGAACTCAATTTGAACTTCTGGCCTCCAGGACCATCTGATAACATAATGTGGTTTTGAGCCCCTGCCTTTGTGATAAATTGTTACAGCAGCAATGGGAAACTAAGCCAAAGGTTCAAAAAAACTATGCAGAGAATATACAACAAGAGGATTTGCTTTGAAATCACCTATGTTAAACATGATTTTGAAATTCCAGTAGGATCATGCCAATCTCCTTTAAATGCTTCCATGGTTTTCTTTTTGCCGTGAAAACAGCAGAATCTGTAACATGACCGACGAGGCCCTGATGATCCACAGTGTGTGTTTTTTTTCCAGTTTCGTGGAAGGCAGCTTTCCCTTTGATCTCACCATTCCAGGCATGCTTCTCTTTTTTCCGTTCTTTGAAATAAGCCATATTCCCTCCTCCTGGACAGACCTTAGACAAGGTGTAGGATGCTCCCTCCTACAACCCCTGCTTCTCCAGTTCATTGCAGCCTATCTTTCAGATCTGTGTTCCAACTTTACTTCTCTAGTTCTGTGAATGGTAAGTTAGTAAATGTTGGAGGAAATTTAAGCTTATGTATATAATGAGGATATACACAAATTAGGAAGGCAGAGGTGACCAACACGAGAAATCATAATCAATATGGTGAGTTTTATGAGAAGGTAGAAAGCCATGAGATTGAAGGCAAAATATAGAGGGATTAGGAGAAGAATACATGTCTTTGGTTTAATTTTTTTCCCCTCTCTCTCCTTTACTTGTTCATTCTCATCTTCCTGCTTTAAATCCAGGATGCCATTGGTTTTAGTATACACACACACACACACACACACACACACGTAGAGTGTATAAATATTCTATCTATAGTTATATATATGTGTGTGTGTGTGTGTGTGTGTGTGTGTGTGTGTGTGTATTCCTATTTAGATGATTTTATTCGTGGTTAACTTGGTGGGAGGGAAACTATAGAGGCAACTGGGAGAAAGTGGTTATCAAACTGGGTAAGCTATGGGCTTGACCTTCAGTGACCACAGGGAGAGAGGAAAATGAAGATCCCTATAGATCCCCAAGACATAAAGATGCTTCAGTTGAAATGAGAGTCCTAATTGAGCCAGTACAAGCACAGACCTGTCTAAGCAAGGCAGAGTGACAAAAACATCCCTGAGTAATAGAGAACTGTGATCATCAGAAGTGAGAAATCAGCATGCAGTAAACAAATAAAAGTAAAATAAAATGGAAACTTTAGAATAAAGAATCAGGGTCCCAACTGCATGAAGAATAGAACTCTAAGAGACTACACTTTAGTGTGTATATTGATTAAAGGATATGGAAACAATAAGGTAATTGACATGAAAATGGGCTGAACTGAAGAACCAAACAAATACAAATTCTAGAAATTGTTTTCTTCATGAATTGACTCTGTTTTCATTATGAAATATTACTTTCTGTTTTGAACAATATGCTTTGTGCTGAAATCTACTTGTACACCAACTTCCATATGCCTGCATTTGCATGGAATGTCTTTTTCCAATCATTTACTTTCAAATTTCTGTATCTTTATATTCAAAGTGTATATCTCTCATCAACATCATATAACTGGGTCTTGCATTATTGCCAGGACTGACAGGATTTACCTTTTTTAGAGTGCTTAATCTTTTTATATTTACTGCAAACATTGATGTATTTAAGTCTCCTGTCTTGCCATTTGTTTTTTTGTATGTTCCATTGTATTTTTGGTTCCCTTATTCCTCTTTTCCTTTCTCCTATAAGCTGAATTTTTTATTTTCTAAAAGTTCACTCTACAGATTAAGAGAAACACTTTCAATTTAGTCAGTTATGACAGGGCTCCCAGAGCTATATTAATTAGTTCATAACAGAAAGAATCTCATATACATAAACTGGGATGGGAAGGGCAGAGATGGAAAAACCTTTGGAGTCACCGAAGGGGTCCCAAATTGCACACACTCCAAATCAGATGGGTTTATAAAAGCTTTAGATGTTGAACAAGGTTTTTGATGACTATCTCCAAAATCTTTCTGATGAAAATAGATCGACTTCATTCAAATCCTGCAAGCAAGGAAAGGATAAGTCTATTGGAGATATTAAGGATAAGCTCTTTAACAACTTTAGACAATACTCAGGAGTAGATCCTGAAGCAAATGTGAACACAGCTCCCTCCTCTTTTTTTTTTTTTAAGCTTTAACAAAAAAAAAAAAATAGAGGATTTAATATGCAAACAAAAGTCAAATGGAAAATAGTGCTTTTTGTCAAATCTTCTGCTCACTGAATATTTTTATGAGGCTGTGGAACAAAAATAGAATAAAACCTAAAATACGCTGATGTCCTTACAAATAAAACAACTAAATGCTCTCATCCCAGTCATTAAAGATTGTAACAGGAAATTTCGTCTCAGGATACAAATGCATATACCATAAACAAAACTGACATGGGTTGGGGGGAGGAATACAATTGTCCAATGTTAACTAAGACAGTTAAAAGAAAAAAAAAAGTAGGCAATCAATAACGACGACCTAAGGGGCAACCAAATGCTCAATTTTTTTGTTTTATCTTTCAACCTACAAAAAGAAATTTATCTAAATATTAGAGGACAGTCTTGCAAGTTTTTATTTACACAGATGCTACAATACTAAGCATAAAGTGTTGTGCTCTTATATAACCTCAGTTTCAAAGTCAACAAACTGCTCAGGTGGTAAGTGTCTCTAATGACCTTCAGACACTCATTCTCATGTGTTTAACTGATAATACTCTTTCCTCCTTTGTGACAGCACAGCTTCTAACTTCATAGACAGGGGATATACTGTGCAAATTGACAGATTCAATGTTCTCCTGATAGGCTCTTTCCTGAAATCCTTCAAGACTCTCCTGTTCATAATAAGGTCACAGATAATTTGGACATTGACTTACTGGTATTCTTGTATCTAAATCCAACCTAAATTGAAGAAAGGAACTGGAAAAGAACAAAGAACTGGAAACTCTGTGCACTAAAATGTCCACTGATACTGGCAGAATTGTGGAGGCTGAACCCTTGAAGGTTCAGATAGACCCATCCAAACCTCTACAACAACACTCTTTTGCAACACTCTACTAAGAAAGACCAAATCATTAAATGAAAACCCAATAAAGATACATTCTATCTGTACCAGTTATTGTAATACTTTTATCATCCAAGTTAGGAAACAAGCAACGATATAGATTTTTTTCAAGATCATAGGGCCATAAATAAAATAGTTATTTCCAACTTCCCTGTGGTACCAAAAACAAATACAGTTTTATATTTGGTGTCACATGAGGCTATATAATTTATAGTCATACACTGTTAGTCTGCTTTTTTTATTGTCCCTTTAGATCAAGATAATCCAATACTTCTCTGACTTCTCCTGGCAAGGTCAACAGTATACCTAGACATTTATGCTTCAGGATTTACAGAGGTATCTCCTTAGTTTTTACAAGTTCTTTGCCAGGGCCTTCACAACCTTACGAATCTATTTGACCCCATCATTATTCAACCTGTGGATGGCCTTTGGCCATAAGTAAAGATAACTTGAACACAAGAGGGACATAAATGTTTCCTAAAATAAGTGACAATTTAATCAATCAAGGTGCATTAACTGGGGCGTGAACTATCATAGGAAGTAAATTACTTGAAAGAATCCCTAAGTCTCATTAGCTATGGTAGGCTCTGAGTTCCCAACTTGTCTGAAATAGACACACCTCTTTAAGACTTAGGTAAGTCTTAAGTAATCAAAAAGTTCATGCTTTTTCTTAAACTCATCAGAGAATGAGGTAGTAAGGCAATGAACTGCACAAAAATAGAAAAGATGGGCCCCCGAAGGAAAGGTGACCCATAAGTGCTGGCATAATTGAGTGGGGTGCAGAAACAGTGGCAGGAAAGGTTTAGTAAGGGTGATTGGCACATTTATTGGAATCTGAGAGTTGCCAGTAAGGGAGGGAGATACTCCTATGGATGGAAAACACAGAAGTCTACACACGCTTGCAGGTTTTTCTCCGTGAACACAACTTGCTAAAATGATTAGACAAGTCCCAAGAAAGTCTTTCTAATGTTGCATACCTTGGGGAGAAGAACAACAACCATTGCAGAAAGCCACAAAATTCTTCTACTAAGACCCTTCTCTAAATATCCTATGAAACAGAGCCTTAACTTGTGAAAGGAGAGGAAAGGCAACAAACACGGTCATAAATTAGAGCATTGGTGAAGATCTATTGCAGCCTGAAGAAGGGAACAGGGAAAAAGTTTCCTCTACCCTGAAGAGGGGCAGGGATATGTACTGGTGTCAGAGATATCACAGGAGAGGGGCAGGAGTACTAGAGAGACCACATCCCTGAAATTTGGGATATAATAATTGTCTGTAGCTTAATCAGATGCAGGAAGAACATCTCCCACTCCCAACCGCAAGACAAGCATTGAATAACAAGTTCACTGCAAAAGACATGCCTTCTCTGAAGCATAGTTCAAAGGGGAGGCCTAAATCTGAAGATGGAGCAGCCATTGAGAAAAATCCCTTTGGCAAATCAGCTCCCACTCTAAACACAAAGTATCCTGAAAGGATTTTGATGTCTGTAGTAAACTGAAAGTAACCATAGAAACCACAGACATCAAAGTCAACCCAACTCCTGAGGATTAGCTCAAATCCCATACTCACAGAAAGCATCAGGAAAGGTATGTCTATTTCCAGGTATAAACAGATTTACCTTGGTCTCTACTGTCCTATGAAAAAGGCAAGAAAAAACATAACACCAAGAAACAAAGAAATTATTAAAATCATATCTACATATGACATATTGCAACTACCAATTTAAAATTATTATGATTAAAATATTGAACGTTCTAATAAGAAAGCTGGGAAGCTAGATGAAGTGGCAATTCCAGCAGAGAAACTGAAGCAAAAATATAAAAAATAAAATAAAATAAAAGCACCAGGAATGCCCAGCTGGCTCAACTGGTGGAGCATGAGACTCTTGATCTCAGAGTCATGGGTTCAAGCTCCACGTAGGGTGTAGAGTTTACTGAATAACAGTATAGAAAACTTTTGACAGGCTTATCAGTAGTAGACTTAATACAGCCAAGGAAAGTATTAGGGAACTTGAAGACAGGTAAAGAGAAAATATCCAAACTTAAACACAAAGAGAAAAAAAGGAGTAGAGGAAGAGAAAACAAGTACAAAGCATCCAAGAGTGTGGGACAATATTAAGTTCTCTCCCATACACATAATTGCAATCCCTGAAGAAGAGACAGGAGAAGACAGAATAAATGTGAAGATGTGATAGTTTGTTTTCCAAAAATTAATGACAGAAACCAAATCCAAGATGCTCAGAAAACACCAAGAGGGAAAATTATCATTGAATTCACTCCAAAAGAAAAGTCAACATATATGAATGTGTCATTATATTCATATTGCTCAAACAGAAGACAACTCTTTAAGGAAATCAGATTTTTTTAAATTTTTTTTTTAACGTTTATTTATTTTTGAGACAGAGAGAGACAGAGCATGAACGGGGGAGGGGCAGAGAGAGAGGGAGACACAGAATCGGAAGCAGGCTCCAGGCTCTGAGCCATCAGCCCAGAGCCCGACGTGGGGCTCGAACTCACGGACTGCGAGATCGTGACCTGAGCTGAAGTCGGAGGCTTAACCGACTGAGCCACCCAGACACCCCAAGGAAATCAGATTAAAAAAAGACATTTGCAGATGAATAGATAAGAATTATAGAAGACTTCTCTTCAGAAACCATGCAAACTAAAAGATGAAGCAGTGACACATTTAACATGTCAAAAGACAAATCTCTCAGCCCATAACTCAATATCCAGTGGAATATCTTTTTTTTTAATGAAGAGGAAATAGTCTTTCTCAGACAAACAAATAATGAGGAAATTCATTGCCAATTCCCTTACTCTCCAAAAATATTAAAGATGGTTCTTTAAGCAGAAAGAATATGAGACCAGACAGAAATTTGTATTTATATAAAGTAATGAAGAACACTCAAAAATGTATGTCATTGCCTTCCAAAACTTGACCAATAAAAATCAATTCTATCTCTCAACAAACCCACTGTTTTCCAGATCCTGGACCCAGATCTCAGGTATTCTGTACTGTCTTTTTCATTTCTACCATATTCATTTCATTCTTTCATAGACATTACACCTCTCCTCTGGAAACACCCTCTCCTGGTGATCTCTTTCAAAGACACTTTTAGGACTCTGGCAAAATGGCTCTTTTTCTAATTATATAGGAATAATAAAGTTAGCTTTGCTTGATCAAGTTTTATGATGGTCTTCTTGTTTGAACGTCAAAATAAATAAGCAAAACCTTAAAATTTTTAGCATAAAACACAGGAGAATGTGTTTATGATCTTAGATAAGGCAGGGTTTCCTAATGAAAAGGTGTATTGATTCAACCAAATTGGCAAATGATTTCACCATCCCTAGTGAAATGAAAGATGTGCATACCAGTAAACCTAAGAATCCCACTTTGTTACATTATATGAATTAATTCACACATAAGGAAGCATATACAATCATGTCCATCACTACACCACTTATAATGGTGAAAATGTGGGAGAAATGTAACAGAACCTCAGTTGAGAAAGCTTAAATTGCTCTATGATGACACAATAGAATTCTGTCAAGCAGAAATATTAATAATGCAGATCTAGTATTTTTTGACCTAGTATTTTTTTAATATAATTTATTGTCAAATTGGCTTCCATACAATACCCAGTGGTCATCCCAACAAGTGCCCTCCTCGAAAGTGGGTACGGCAGATCTAATATTAACAATATCAAAAATACTTTATACTTGAAAGGTTATATATATGCAGGGTAATATACATGACAGGCTCCCCTTACCCACAGGGGATAGGTTCTAGGTCCCTCAGGGGATACCTGAAACTGCAGATAGTATTGAAGCTTATATATACCAGGTTTTTTTCTATACATGCATAGCTATTGTAAAGTTTAATTTACAAACTAGATGTAGTATGAGATTAACAATAACTAATAATAAGATGGAATAATTATAACACTATACTGTAATAAGAGTTATGGGAATGTGGTCTCTCAAAGTATCTAATTATACTGTACTCATCCTTCTGATGATGATGATGATGTGAAATGACAAAATGCCTACATAATATGATGATGTAAGGTGAATGATGTAGGCATCGTGATGAAGTGTTAACCCAGGTACTGTATACACATGAAACCATTACATAGTAAGTTGAATTATATAAAGTTGCTCTTTTCATGGCATCAGTTTCATGGCATTCAACCTAATCTATTTTTTCTCTAATTTTTTAAAATTTTATTTATTTTGAGAGAGATAGAGACAGTGTGAGTAGGGGAGGGGCAGAGAGAGGGAGAGAGAGAATCCTAAGCAGGCTCCACACAGCCAACACAGAGTCTAATGCAGGGCTTGAACTCATGAAACCTCGAGATTGTGACCTGAACCGAAACCAAGAGTCAGACACTTAACCAAATGAGCCACCCGGCCACCCCCATACTAATCTAAATTGAAAACACATTTAAAAGATAGTATATATTGTCTGTGGATATTGTTATTGGTAACTAGCTGATAACTTACTAGCTAACTAAATTCCTTGACCTTATAGTATTTGTCAAGCATGATTATAAGAATTTTACATGTATTAATTAACTTAGTTAATCTTCACAATCACCCAATGAGATAGATACATTATTATACTTATTTTTATAGAGGAGGGCACTCAGGCCAGGGAAATTGTGTAACTATTTAATGAAAAGAAATAAAAAAGCATGTCTGAAAGGAAGTACACCTATCTTATGGTAGAGTTTACTCATAGAGAAGAAGGTGGGTGAGAACAAATATTGTGGGGAGGGTGGAGAGGGATTTACGTATCTTTACAAGTCAACAAACAAATAAAAAACAAAGAGGATGAGAGATCTAAAGTCCATATGGAAAAATGCTATGATCTCCTTTATTTCTTGACAGTTCATAATTGTCTATTATTTTGTTTTTTATACTTAATGTTTGGAATCTTTTTTCTCTCTCTCTCTCTCTTTTTTTACATTTCAGAAGAAAGACAACCAAACTCTTTGTGAATTGCTCCCCCATAATTCCTAGCTTCTCCTCTAGCAGATATTCGTCTTCAAGTGATCTTCAAAGTCCTCCAGAACAGCCCTTGATAATAACAGGTGACACTCACTTGCCAGAAAAGCATCTGTAAGAAGTACAAAGAAAAGAGATTTGGGGCACGTGAGTGGCTCAGTTGGTTAAGCATCTAACTTGGGCCGAGGTCATGATCTCATGGTTCCTTGGTTGGAGCCCCACGTCAGGCTCTGTGCTGACACCTCAGAGCCTGGAGCCTGTTTCAGATTCTGTCTGTCTGTCTGTCTCTCCCTCTCTGCCCTTCCCCCGCTTGCATTCTGTTTCTCTCTCTCAAAAATAAACATTAAAAAATTTTTTTAAAGAAAAGAGATTTTAAAAAATGAAAAGAAATTTCCTTCCCCCCAATATACATTCCAGCTCTGCAAGTACTTGGGGATTGCTCAGTAAATAGTGTAGAATTCCAAAAATCGTACACTCATTTAGCTTCCTGCACATGAAAGAAAACTGCTCTTTGAAATTCCTCAGCTGAGAAGCAGTAGAAGTGGAAAACTCAGGTGAGTAAACTAACCACAGTAATCAATTCACAAAACTCTAACAGTGAAAATGTCGTAGCACAGGAACATCTCCAAGTTAGGGTAAGATCACAGTCAGTGCCTCTCTTAATTAATAAAATTTTTTTAATTGAATTTGACATATAACATTGTGTATTTAGGGTGTAAAATCATGACCTAAGCTAAAACCAAGAGTCAGATGCTCAACCAACTGAGCCACAAAGGCACCCTGTGGACAAAGGTATTTTTTAGCCATTGTAATTGTGTTTGGAATTGTAACTGTGTGAAGACAGGAGTGAAAGGCTGGGGTCCCTTGGAGGTACAGTGTCTCTTAGGGTATTTTCCGTTCCGTGAGGCTGGAACAGGATGTCTTCTGGGCAGAGCAATTCTTCCTGGGAGGCATCCCAACACAGCTGATAAAGTAAATTAGAGCCTCAGTCTGCTTCTCTGAGTTGGAAAGGTCTGGGGAGAATGGATTCAATCACCGAAAAGTGGTTTGCTCTTGTTTTTCACTTGTATCTTCACATGACCTTCTTGCTCTGTCTTCCTCCCTCTTTTTTTTTTTTTTAACGTTTATTTATTTTTGAGACAGAGAGAGACAGAGCATGAACGGGGGAGGGTCAGAGAGAGAGGGAGACACAGAATCCGAAGCAGGCTCCAGGCTCCTAGCTGTCAGCACAGAGCCCGATGCGGGGCTCGAACTCACGGACCGCGAGATCATGGCCGGAGCTTAACATGACCCGAGTCGGCCGCTTAACCGACTGAGCCACCCAGGCGCCCCTGTCTTCCTCCCTCTTAGCGGTTACCTTTTCCTCAGTATTAGAGGTGCAACTACTGAGTGCTTTAACATTATCACCTGATTCTTCTTGAGGGAACAATTTAAGAGATGGTTACCTGGGACTAGAACCCATCTGTGTTTGTGGATTAAGACAAATTTGGTGTAAGCAGCACTGCACTTTCACGAGTGAAACAAATCTTGAATATCAAACTCTGAATTTGATTCTTAATTAATACCCATGATGATTTTAGATATGTTTCATACAAAACAATGACTCTGAGGGAAAGAATCCTCATCTAAAAGATCTTTCAGCCTGAATCTGAAAGATTCTGTAATTTCTTTCCTTTCCTTCCTGTTATTTAGCAAAACAGATGTTTGGGGTCTTTAATCAGTTTAGGAATTTTTGTATTATATAGCCTGGTTTTCCCAAAATTTTAACTACCATTCATGGTAAGAAACATATTTTATATAATATTTGTACACACATATGTGTGTGTATATATATGTGTGTGTGTGCTTCTTTATGAAACAAAACTTCAGGGATGCCTGGGTGGCTCAGTTGGTTAAGCATCTGACTTAGGCTCAGGTCGTGATCTCGTGGTCTGTGAGTTCAAGCCCCATGTCGGGCTCTGTGCTGACAGCTCAGAACCTGGAGCCTGCTTCGGATTCTGTCTCCCTCTCTCTCTCCCCCTCCCCCACGTGCACACGTGCTCTCTCTCTCTCTCGTAAAAATAAATAAACATTAAAAAAGTTTCATGAAGCAATACTTACCTTTCTATGTGTACTGCACTCATATTTCCACTCTGTATTTTTTCCAATTAAAAAATGCTGGTGCTACATCACTAATCTCATGACCTAACACCAGGTTACAGACAATTTTGCAAAGCACTCGTTAGCCCACATAGATATAAATTTATCTTATTAAAGCAAAGTATATATGTAATACTATGTATATAACACATCTATAACACATACAGTATATATGTACTATGTATATATAGCCTATATGTATAATATATGGTATCTTACACAATTTATATACAGTATTATATACTATACATAGTATTATTCAATTACCTCACTCTCATTTCTAAAATTTTAACCATAGTAGTGAGATAATGTATATTAGACTTAGACGGCCATTTAAAACATTATTTTTGCTGGTTTAGATCTAAATCAGAACTCTATGCAAACAATGAAATGATTTGATAAGATTGGATGAGCTCACAGGGAGATGAAAATATGGTACAGCTTACTCCAAAACTGATAAGCATCTAAGTATATTCAGCCATCTCTATATAAGATATCCTTTCAATTCTTAGTGATAAACTGTGATTTAGTCAAGTGTGATTACAAAATAGTCTTTCTACATTGAAGATTCTCAATAAACGCTAGTTCCTATTTAATCTTCATTGTGTATTGGTCATTTTGAGTCCCAGCTTTACAAACACCTGGAGAAGACGCCATCAGCTCAAGTGGAGGCACTGAGATTTTTGTTTCCATGGGATAATTCTGTTTACGCCTAACAATAATGGGGGATTTTGCTAAATTCTTCAATTAACTTGAGGTTTTCATGATACTTATAATAAACTCACAATAAGCTACAGACAGTTGTCTTATTTTTGCCTTCTTTATATTTCTTTACATTCTTCCCACTATGGTTGCAGCTAAAGCAGAAAAGGACTAGTGTTGGCTTACAGTTTCACCTATTGTTGGAAAATACTGGAGCCATCAATGACAAATGTGCAGCAAAAAGTGAAAGGAGTTTTCCTGCTTGCGAAGAGCCATATTAGAAAGTCCACCTAGTCATGACAGAATCTATGCATCATATCTTATTTGTACACTAAATAACTTTTTACTTAAATGTAATAAAATGGCTTTCTCTAAAACTTAGTGTTGTAATTATCACTTCTGTTTAGGGCACATCCACAAAGAAGATTAAAGTCACATATTTTGAAGATAAGGCAACAGGTCGAATCCTAAACCCAGAACCTATTCCCTAGCAGCCTATAGGAGTTGAGAGAGAATGCCCCAGTTTTTGTGTAGACCTCTTTATGGGCCATTAGAAGAGTATTTGAATGACATTAGAAGAATTGCACTTTACAGAGATTACTCTCATTGCAGCCATCATACCCAAGGTCCAAAACAAGAGGAGAAACAACCTCTATCACTTTTTAGTTCCATAGTTAATAACTTCTAAAGCACAGGAAATGAAGGACAGCGGGGTGCCATGCAGAGCAATGTAGGAATACACAAAGAAGGACCAAGTCTTCAGATGTAAACAGAGCTGGTTAAGGAGCACTTGGTTTTATTGAGAACCAGCCACTTGGTCCCTGATTGAGTTTTCCACAGTTAAAGGCTGAAGATTAGAGGACATAGGTGCCAATTCTCCAGAACTCACCCAGAGAAGAGTGAGCCACGTTCTTCACTTTATTCTGCTTTTTCTAATAGCTCTCCACAAAAACACGAATATAAAGTATCATGGGCATAAATATTTAAATGACACAGAATAACTGCGTGGAGGAATTAGAACAACAATTACCCAGGTATAACTAGACTCCATACTCCATACATCAGAACTGTAATAAGCTACGCATACATTTGAATCAGAACTGTTTCAAGGTTTCATACCAGCTTCTCTCTGCTATAATTGAACATTGTTTTTAAATATCTGATTTATTAAAAGATACTGTGGGTTCTGCATTTACATTTACCTGCAAATATCTAGATGAATGAACTGACCTGGAGTGTTTTTGAATGGAATGTTTTCAAAGGTGAAGGAAAACCCAGTTAAATCTGGTAGATTCATTCAGCCGGGGTGCCAAGAGTGGAAGCACGTACAACAGAATCACACGCACATCAACTACACCTCACTTTGTGCAGTGCCTTACAGAGAAGGATATCATACCCTGGGAAACCACTGGGATGCCCTCCCAAGTGAAGTTATTGACAAGAAATCCACCAACCTTCTTACATTTTTTTTAATGTTTATTTTTATCTTTGAGAGAAAGAGAGAGTACAAGCAGGGTCGGGCAGAGAGAGAGAGAAGGAGACACAGAATCCAAAGCACAGAGCTGTCAGCACAGAGCCCGATGCGGGGCCCAAACTCACTAAATGTAAGATCATGACCTGAGCCAAAGTCAGACACTCAACTGACTGAGCCACCCAAGCGCCCCAGAAATCAACCAACCTTCTAAGGCAACCCTCTAATGTGCTCCTTCCTACCATTCCCCCAGTAAATTTTTTCAATAGGCAAGTTTTTGTATACTGACAAGATGAGCTAATATTGTCTTCCTTTTTAACAGTAAAACCAAACCAAAAAAAAAAAAAAAATCCTCACTTGGAAATCACAGGCTTTCTTTTCTCACCAGAAATAGTTTCTGCTTATGCCTTCATTCAACACACATTCATTTTGCTTCACTCAGGTAATTTAATAACAAGCATTTGTTGTTCATCCTCCTGCATGTCACCCGTATGCTAGCCCCTGAGAGTATAGACAAGAGAGGCACAATCCCAACTTTCATTGCTCATATTCGACAGAATGAGCAGAATAGTAATGTGCTAGAGTATCACTATTTCTGTGTGATACTGGCATAAGGGTTTGAGTAGAACCCAGAGAGCTAGAAGCCTGATGACTGATTGTCATATCACCCAGATGAAATTGCTCAAGATGTGGATTGAACTGTGACATCAGATGACCTACTTTGCAGTCTACTCAAGCCGACTCTGCTTAAAGCCTAAGAGAACAGCTGAATCTGGCTCAGAAATTTCGTGTTGGATTCCAAAAGGGCTTAGTAGCTCCATGCAGCTATGGCTAGATTTTCATTTAAAGGTTTAGACCATCTGTCCACTTATTTCTCAATGAGCTGCTCACTTCATGGAAACAACTTTTATTTTTTTAATGAGTACTCTACATGTTAAATGACACAGTTATCACATCAAGTAGATAAGAAACTTCGGAAATGTACAAAAAAGAAGCTTATGATTTAATAACAACACCATCGAAATGTCCTGATTAACTTAAGTGTAGTTTTCTTGTAGGGATAATAAAAAATTATATATCTACATTATATATTATATATATTATTATATAATTTCTTTTTAATAAGCAGTGTAGGGTGCCTGGGTGGCTCAGTCAGTTAAGTATCTGACTCTTGATTTCAGCTCAGATCATGATCTCACGGTAGTAGGATTGAGCCCCCATTAGGGATCTGTCCTGGGTATAGAGCCTGCTTAAGATTCTCTCTCTCTCCTTCTGCCCCTCCCCTGCTCTTGCTCTCTCCCGCATATGCTCTCTCCCTCTCTCAAATAAGTAAGTAAATAGATGAATGAATCAATAAATATACAAATAAATAAATAAAAATTAAAAATAAAATAAGCAGTGTAAAATCCTCTTACAGATTGAAATGAAGGGGCTGAGGTGGAGGTCAAGTATAATGCATCTGAGTTGCAGGCAGATATGTTTGGAGTAGTGGCCATTGATGAGTGACTGACAAGCAGAGAAGAAGAGATAAATATGTATGCAAAGGATTTCAATTATTCATGTTTCTTAGGAGGCAGCCTGGGTTTAACCTAATGGCATCTCATTTCCTGTCTGTTTCACTTGCAAGTGGTCTAGCAGGCCTAGAGAAGAGAGTCTTTTCCCAAGAAAATTCCTTTGCGGCAGAGTACCGAGAAAGGACAGCTTCACGCTTCACAACGGTTCCTGTGAGGGAAGGGAAGGCTGGAAAATCCATGTTGCTTTGAATAAAGAATATTCAACTGCATTTAAATCACTTATCTAAATTTATTATGATAAAATCATGAATTATGTTCACTCTACATTTGCAATTAGATGGCACAACAGATGGTGAAGATTTACAGAAACATTAACATTCTGGATAAGACAAGTTTAATAAATTTGTCGATGGAAGTCTCTGGGGCGATGGAGAAATGTTTACATGCCAAATAAGATGGCAGATAGGTTTACAAGAAGGCACAGACCCAGGGAGGGGGATTTTTGCGTTTCCGCTACCAAATTCTGCATCCTGGATTTGCAAAGGTTTTTATTGTCGTGAGAACTCTAGATAGTTTCAGAATTTGTTTCACTGGAGCCCACACAGTATGCTGAGAGTAGAGCTGCCAGAAAAGATGTCTGTGAGCAAAAACTGGGAAACATCTGTCTTAGAATAGTCCCTAAACTCAGGAGCATCAGGGCATCTGAGGTTTTGCTTCTCTTTGAAACACAAATCATGGAAACATATTCAAATCAGAGCCATCCCCAGTCAGCACTCACAGCTTTTTCAGGCCACACAAGCTGTACACTTTAACAAGTCATTTGTTCACTCACTCATTCAAACAAACAAACAAAACATTTATTCACTGTTCCCTATTTCAATAGCACAATAGTAAATTTTATGTACTTGATGTAGGGAAAAAAGTCCATTCCCTTAGCATTGTATTTACATGGTAAGAATCCAGAATCCCCCTTAGAATGGATTTAGCTTCATTAGTAAAAATTCTCTCTTGAGTCACTTTTGATTGATTTTTTTTTCTCATTGGCAGTGAAAAGCACAGCCATCAGATCATTATAAATATATTTTTCACATAGTCACTAACATTTAATTAAACCAAACCAATAAACAAAACCAACACAATTTTAAGGAAAAAATGTTCAGTGAGCCTTCCTTATAAAGAGTGTTCTTAGTGTTGTACATCAAGTCCTAAAAATTTTATAAAACCATATATCAAACCAGGGCTACATGATGTCTTTTAAAGGAAATTCAGGGATGTGGGTCAAAATTCTAGCCTGAGCTTCAAATTTAAATGGTTGGGAAATGCTCAGAGTCACTCAGCTAGCAAAGGGTGGGGATTCGATTACAAAACTGGCTGTCGGACTGAAAAATTTCTCTCTAAACGTCTCTGTTGTACTTTGCTAGCAATCCTGCCTTATTTCCTTATGGGTGGGTAGCACCTCATACTGAGTTATTTCGCTTTAATAATGGCACCAATGAAGCTATAGCTCCTGTTAAGTTGCTAGAATATGTTCTGATCCCCCCCCCACTTTTGAATATTAATATCCTATTTGTCTTAACCCCAGCACTCTGGCTGAGGCAAAAATCTGAAATTGTATTTTCCCCAGCACTGATCTGACCACAGACTGGAACTAGCACTTTGGTCCCTGGTGTTCTCACTAATAGATTTTCCATCTGTTACTCCGTCATTTTATCGGTGTATGACTATATTACTTTATGTAGCAGTGGACCCAGTCAATGAAGACAGGGTCTCCAGCCACACTCTGGCAGGGACATTTAGTTAGAAACCTGCCCCTTTCGATATCTGATACCTTCTATGTTTACTTCAGCAATAAACTAAAAATGATAAGGTACCTAATGTTAAGATGTAGACAGCAACTTTCAGAGCAATTGGTTGCTTTTTTAGTATGGCAAATATCCCAAATATTTTGCCACAATACTCTTATTTGAGTTTTATAAACAAGAGCACAGTGCGAACACAGAAGACAAAATGGACTGGAAGATCCATCTTGATAAGTAAACCAAAGGTATAAGAGAAAAAAGTAAAAATGTGTATAGTAAAAATCCATTAAATCCCAAACTGGTGATATTTTCAGAAAAAAAAAAAAAAGTTTTACCAGAAGTTAGGTAAGGTGCAGATCTACATTGAGAAAACAGGATGAGAAAAACTAGCCAATCCTGTTGAATGTGGTCCTAGTAATAAGTTAACACTTAATTCACATCTGCTTTTAAAAGACAAAAATATATGTATTTGTATATGCCATAGCTAAATATAAAGCACACTTACAACTAAATAATACATAGAGGAAGAAATACATACTTTGACTAGGTAAAAATTTGTTCTGAATAGCAAAATATCCAAAAACCTCAGAAATGAAAAATAACTTATTATCATTAAAGCAAATGAAACAAACAAAATAAAAACAAAACAAAACAAAACAAAACTCAAGAAAGGCACCAGGAAGAATCTATTATATACATACTTGCATTTAATTGTCTTTAAGGGACAGAAAATCTCCAAGCTACTTAAACTATTAGAGAACATTTAAAAATAAAAATTTTTCAAATTCACTTTACTGAGATCCTATAGCCTGATATTAAATTACAAGGCAATACAAAATAAAGAAAATTATGAAACCATCTATTTTACAAATATAGATGCAAAACGTTTGCATCCAGATCTCAAAACATCAAAGCCCAGCAAAACAGACTCAGAACTTAAACAAGCATGAGGCAGTGGGACTAATTCCAAGAATGTAGGGGTAATGTAAAATCTGAAAACAGTACATTGCATCAATAGGCTGATGGTAAAAAGTCACCATCTTGCAAAGGCTGTAAGAATATTAGGTAAAATGAATGTAACTATTTTACTTGACTGCCTCACAGAAGAGACCCTTTTAAACAGATGGCCTTGTATCTACTACAGGAACTACCACGGAACTGGGGTTTTGAGTTGCCAGGAGATTCTGATCATGGGGAGGGGTTCCCGGGAAGTGAAGGTAGAGATCAGAACACTGAATTGAAGATGGAATTCAATCCCAACCAAACACTTCAACATTAGAAAGAGACTGGAAGAAGAATACCAACCTGTTATTATTGTCTTTCAGTGGTAGACGCACCCAGCCAGTTTATATTTTCTACCTTTTATAAATGCCAAAATTACCAAAATGAGTATATATTACATTTATAATGGAAAAATTGTTTACAGAACTGTGATTGATTGTTTTGGTGGGGGAGAAGGCTGTTCTCAACCTATAGAATAGCTCATGTAATGTGGTTCTGTTTCCATCTATTTTCAATGTCTCAAATGATAGAACTCTCGTTTTATCTGCAAGAATTTCTAGGTATTTTTTAAACATCATAATATCTAGAAATGATTCTTATTCTTCACCCTACATTTTTCTTTTATTAATGTCTTCCCCTGACCTTTGAAAGGTCATTTCGAAAAGCTCAAAGAAGTCAACCTCTTTATACATGGCAAAGGTTTGTGTTTCTTAAATAACTTTAATCTTAATACTTTTTGCTGTTTTTTAAAGGCTCTCCCCTTCCTATCAGTTGATTTGCCCTTCTTTTTCGCTCATGCTGTCTACAAAAATCCTACTTTAATTATACCACTGCTGAAACTTCAAAAGAAAGACTCTGCCCAATGGATTTATTCTTTTGTGGGTTAATTTTACCTATTAAAAGAAGTTTTCTTTACTTACCAGGTAAAGAAACCCAGATAGAGTTGAGTTTTATTGAACTACAGCCAGGTTTCAGTTCAAGTTTTTGAAAACCAGATTTGGTATGATGGAATTCAGTCACTATAGTTTTTTCAAATAACAATGCACACATGCCATCATTCTCCCAACTTTTATTCTTTTATTGAAGGTATTTCTAAGAAAGGGGATATGGTCCCTCTTCCCATGCAATATACAATACTGCTCTAAAATCCCTTAAATTAAACTGAATGAAAGATAGTAACTTAAATAAAAATCAGCCTGGACACAGAATTAAATTAATCATGCACCTATAGTCAAAGTTCAGACAATAAAAAAAAATACAATCTTAAAAGACTCCATCTTATTAAGGACAAGAAGAAATCTGAGCTCTAGACCACAGAATAATATCATAGCATTTCTGCTATAATTTTTTTTTACTTAATTTGCTAACCACCCTGCTAGCATTCATTGGCTTCCCACTGCACCTTAAATAAAACCCAAACTCCAAATCCAAACAAGAGGCATGATGGGTTTCAAGCTTAACTTTGTAACTTCATCTCCTGACACATCCTACCGCCACCATTTTGGCTGCTTTCTAGCTCCTGAAGTACACAAGTCAATCCCTCCTCAAGGCCTTTGAGTTTGCAGTTCCTATATCCAGAATGTGTTTGTCCCCGCTTCATTAGCCGCCTCCTCCTCTTTCAAGGACGAAAGCGCTCCACTTCAATGGATTGTCCTTTCATTACTTACTTTTCCATCTCTGTACCCACTTTGTTTCTATCTAAGCATCCAACACAATTTGCAATTACATATGTATTTATTAGGCTTCTTAATGTTTGTCTCCCTCTCTAGATGCTAAGGACCAGACCACTAAGCATCTAGCAGAAAGTTAGCATATAGTTTATGGGCAATAAACATTCAGTAAGTGGATAACCAAATATACATACAGACAGACATACAGACATACAAACTGTATCAAAGAGAGGACACTGTAAAAGCTCTTCTGTAATAACCCATGGCTTAAATCTTACAGCAAATATTTTTAACCTATCTTCCTGCTGAGTGTAGATGCAAAGTTCAAAGCAATATATAATGATTAATAGAAACAAAAAGGTTCATAGAGTCACAGAATATTAAGATCAAAAGATATTTGAAATGTCTTGCTTTAATTGCCTACTCTTTTCTGGAGTTTAGTAGGAGGGAGATCTATTCAGAATACAAGAACAGGGAACCTCTAAGCAGCAGTCCTAAAAAGTAAAATGAGAGGAGAAAGACTAGAAGTTGTCTCCCAGAAGCTGTCAAAAGCTAAAGGTGAGGTTAGAAGGAAGGAAGGAAGGAACGAATGAACGAATGAAGGAACGAACGAACGAAGGAACGAAGGAAGGAAGATAGAGGAAGGAAGGAAGGAGGAGGGAGGGAGAGAGAAAGGAAGAAAGAGAAGAGAGCTGGGAATTTAAAAGTGAGTCCTAAAATTCTCTGTTTGATCTAGCCCTGCCTACCTCTCTACCCACAATCCACTGTTCTTCCATTCACTCTGAATGCCATCTACATTGACATTTTCAAATAAATATTTTTAAAATAATTAAGTGAATTACATTTTATTAAAATATAAATATAAAATATAAATAAGTGTTTTTTAAATAAATAATAAATACAATTTTAAATAAAATTCTCCATTATTTTAGGGGGAAAACTCTTTGTTTCTCAAGAAGTTTGATCACATAGTTTTCTCTCCCTGGAATGATTTTCCTTTTAGTCAGGTGACTCTCATGCCCTATAAACCTCACCTTAAAATACTACCTCCTTGGGCCATCCGGGTGGCTCAGTCCATTAAGCGTCTGACTTTTCATTCGGCTCAGTTCATGATCTCTTGGTTGTGAGAGGTCAGGAGATTGAGCCCTGTGTCAAGCTCTATGCTGGACATGAAGCCTGCATTAGATTCTCTCTCTCCCTCTCCTTCTGCTCCTGCCTCGCTCTCTCGCACTCTCTCAAAAATAAACATTAAATTTTTCTTTAAAAAATCAAGTGCCCCTGTTCTATTGTTGTGGCACTCCTAATTTTCTCAGATAAAAGCTATGTTACTTTTTGCTTGTGTGGTATCTCTGTGTCTACCCCCTTACTTGACTTATTTGTAAGACGTATATTTTCATCTCCTTTCTTCACCACATGCATTAGTTTTATTGGGCTGCCTTAACAAAGTAGCACAGGTTGGGTGGCTATAAGAGTGGAATGTTATGTCTGCACAATCATGAGAAGCTATAAGTCTCAGGTCAAAGTGTCCACAAGACTGGATTCTTCTAAGGCCTTTCCACTTGGCTGGCAGGTGACCACCTTCCTTCTCATGTCTTCACTGGTTTTATCCCTGTGCCCCTTTGTGTCCCAAACATTTTTTTAAGTAAGAATATTGGGGTGCCTGGGTGGCTCAGTCAGTTAAGCGTCCGACTTTGGCTCAGGTCATGATCTCATGGTTCGTGAGTTCGAGCCCCACATCAAGCTCTGTGCTGACAGCTCAGAGCCTGGAGCCTGCTTCAGATTCTGTGTCTCCCTCTCTCTCTGCCCCTTCCCTGCTCACACTCTGTCTCTCTATATCTCAAAAATAAATAAACATTCCAAAAAACATTTAAAATAAGAATATTAATTATATTGGAATAGGGCCCACCCCAAAGATTTCATTTTAACTGAGTTACACCTTTGAAGACCCTATCTCCAAAATACAGTCACATAGTTATATTCTGAGGTCCTGGGGGTTAGGACTCTTTGTGGAGGGGAGGGATGCAATTCAGCCCATAACACCACTGTATTCCCAGCACCTTTCTCAGACTTGGTACACAATAGATGCCTTTGCAAAGCAAAACAAACAAACAAAAAACAAACAAACAAAAAAAGATGTTTGCAAAAGAAATGAATAATTTAGTGCAATATTTCTTTGTTCAGTTAAAAGGAACAAGAAATAAATCACGTTTTCCCATTTTTTATGAAATCCTCTAAAACACCTTTTCAAAACTGTACTTCTAGTAAAAATATAGTGATCTTGGCTTTTAAATATTAAACAGCCAAGTTTTCTCTGAAAGATTCAGGTAGGATTCTTTTAAATGAACACCTCAAGAAAAGATAATCCAATAAACTGTTCAGCCTAAGGAGCAAAAGAGATAAATCTTGAGGCTAAAACCTATGCACGATTTCAAAGACTGCAATGTTTTTAAACACAGTGTTTAGCCTTAGTTGTATCAGACACGTGAAGAGTTTGTAAATTGCATCTTTCCTATAAATTAAGTCATTGCTCTTAAATTTGTGAAGTAGCTGCATTTGGAGTTGGATCTTGTTAGGTCAATAATCAGATAATACCTTTTAGCTTTCTCTGTGTTTTAGAATAATTATGGGAATAACCATAAATATTAATTCCTATTCAATATGTATGTACTTTGGAATCCTGAGGTGTGAATAGCAATATCTTATTACGCGAACCAGAGTATTCATTAAGTGCTTTGGATAATCTTTAGAGAGTACATTAAAATTCAAGTGTTACAATGCATATGGGTAGTCTGCAAAACTCAAAGAAAGATTTCAGAAGTAACCACTGAATATATTACTGGAGTAAAAACTTATTAATCAAAATATCAACATGAAAGAAAAGAAGGTCAAGTGGTTACATGAAGCCAAGTTTTTTGAATATAAACCCAAAAGAAGGATACTATAATACAAGAATGATATTGCAGCCTTCCAACAATACATTATTTGTATCAATGCAGTTCACCCAGAAATGCTTTGATGTTGCTATTTTCCTTTGCATTGTTATTTTGTTCTGTTTGATTTTGTTTTGTTTTTATACTGGTAGAATGTTTGCATACAGAAAAGAAACATTTTAGAAATACTCCTATGCATTGTGATGGTTTTAAAGTTTTTAATCATATTTTTTAAGTGTCACATACAATTTACTTTTTCTTTTGATTTACATTTCTATGAATTTAACACATGTATAGATACTTGTAACTATGCCTGTAATAGGACAGAAAACAGTTCCATTACCACAAAAAACTTTGGTGTTATCTCTTTATAGTTACATCCTGCCCTTAAACCCAACCCCCAGAACACAGTGATGTTCTCCCTGACTATAGTCTTGTCTATTTGAGAATGTCTTATAAATGCAAGTACATCTTGTTTAGCCTTTTGAGACTAGCTTCTTTCATTCAGCAGAATACCTTTAAGAGTCATCCAACCTGTTGTATGTATCAATAATTCATTCCTTGTTATTGCCGAATAGTGTTCCATTTTATGGAATCATCACAATATATTGACTCATTCTCCCACTGAAGGACATCAGGTTGTTTCTAGTGCTGGCAATATAAATACAGCTGTGATAGACAATAAAATGCAGTCTTTGTGTGAATGTAAATGTTCGTTTCTTTAAGATAAATGCCTAGGAGTAGGATTGCTGGGTCAAATGCTAAGTGTATGTTTAAATGTATAAGAATCTGTCTAATTATTTTCCAGAGTGGCTGTGAAATGTTCCATTCTTACTACAATATCTGAGAGATCTGGTTGTTCTACATCTTGCTAGAATTTATGGGGTTTTTTTGTTGTCATTGTCTTTAAGTTTAGCCATTATAATAGGAAATACAATGGTTTCTCATCTTGGTAGGGTTTTTATTGTTTTTGTTTTTGTTTTAGGATTTTATTTTTAAGTAAGCTCTACATCCCACATGGGACTCAAACTCATGAACCCAAGATGAAGAGTCGCAGCCTGCTCCACTGACGAGCCAGCCAGGCACCCCTTTTCCTGGTTTTAATTTGTATTTTCCTGAACGTGAACAATGCTGAACATCCTTTCATGTGTTTATTTGCTATTCTTATATTCTCTAAAGTGTTTGCTCAAATCCTTTGCCTAGTTTTCCATTTAGTTGGTTATTTTCTTATTGATGAGATTTATTTTTCTTCATATGTTTCATCCAAGTCTTTAGGTGGATATGTGATTTGCAAATATTTTCTCTGATTGGGTAGCTTGTCTTTTCATTCTTTAAAAGTGTTTTTTTGCAAAAAAAATGATTTTAATGAAATCCAATTTAGTATTTTTTAATGGATTATAATTTTAGTTATCTAAGAATCTTTGCCTCAGCCTAGGTCACAAAGATTTTTCTACTAAGCTTTCTCCTAGGAGTTATGTATTTTTATGTGTTATATTTATAATCCATTTCAAGGTAATTTTTGTATAGGTGTGAGGTTTATTTTGTATAGTTTGTGGTTTATTCTTTTGTATGATCTGTCGTTCCAACACTATTTGTTAAAAAGTCTAACCTCCCTTCATAATTTGTTTTATGTAACTTTGTCAAAAATCAATTGTCCATATTTGTTTAGATCTATTTCTGGACCATCTATTCTCTTCCATTAATCTATGTCTCCACACCTTTGGCAACAAAACACTGTTTTGATTATTTCAGCCCTTTATGATAAGTCTTAGAACTGGTAGTCTGATTCCTCCACTTTATTCTTCCCTTTCTAAATTATTATAACTTTTGCCTACCTTTATAAATTGTACAATCACCTAGTAAACACAAAATTGTCTCCTGGGATTTTTATTAGTATTGTGTTATATTTATGGACCAATTTGAAAAGAATTGACATGTTTACTATATTGACTATTCAAATCTATGAACATCATATGTGTTTCTATGTAGGTCTTTTCTAATGTCTTTCATCAGAATTTTTAAGTTTTTAGCATAAAAATTCTGTATTTGTTTGTGAGATTTCATTTGGGGAGGGTATTGTACTTGGTTTCAACATTTGTTTTAAATTTAGGTTTCTTCTTTTTAAAAATAAATTTAGGTTTCTAACTATACATTTCTCGTATATAGAAATACAATTGACTTTTGTGTGTTGACTTTGCATCATGTGAACTTGCGAAACTAGTTCCAGGAGATTTTTTAAAATGAGATTTTCTACAGACATAATCATGTTCACTGTAAGTATACATAGTTCTATTTCTTCCTTTCTAGTCTGTTGACTTTGTATCGTGTGAACTTGCGAAACTGGTTCTAGGGGGTTTTTTAAAATGGGATTTTCTACAGACATAATCATGTTCACTGTAAGTATAAATAAATAGTTCTATTTCTTCCTTTCTAATTTGTATGGTTTTTAACTTTTCTTTGCCTCAGTGCAGTGGCTAAGACCACCAGTATTGTGCCGAAGAGGAGTGATAAATGCAAACATCCTTGCCTTCTTTTCAACCTTAAAGGGAAAACATTCGGATACTTTTGATAAGCCTACCACTTTTGATGTGCAGGCTGTGTAAGAGAAACCAGTAAACTACTGACTCTTTTTTCACAAGTAAGATGTCTTTGACTCCATCAACTAGGGCTGTTGTAGTTGATATAATTTCTATCCCTTGCAGATAATACTCTGAGACCCAACCCTTCCACTTCTGGGGAAGGAGAGAAGAGAATCCCCTCAAGTAACCAAAAACTCAGAACTGGCTGTTGATGCTATACACCACATCTACCTCAATGGCAAGCATGTCCACATTCAAAGGAGCCTTTGAACCCAGGGTCAGTATTTGTTTCAACCTATGATTTGGATTCATACTCTCTTTTTAAATGAAGCTAAAATGAACAGTTTGCTTGCTTCTCAAATGACCTGCATTAAATACTACTTAATTATTTTAGACCACCCAAAGCTCTAGAGATAATGCAAATGATAATATGATGTCTAAGCAAGCCACGCAAAATAATTCTTCAGCAAATATCAACAGACATGCATAGAACCCATGAGGTACGTGTTTATACATGCATGCTACATTACATATTTATATTCATGTGAAATGCATGGTGTGCATATATGTAAAACATGTACAAATTACTCTTAAAACCTAGAAACAATTAATAGTAGTTAACATTAATAGGTCTCTCAGTTATGGGGTGCCTGGGTGGCTCAGTCGGTTAAGCATCTGACTTTGGCTCAGGTCATGATCTCATGGTCCATGAGTTCAAGCCCAGTGTCGGGCTCTGTGCTGACAGCGCTGAGCCTGGAGCCTGCTTTGGATTCAGTGTCACCCTCTCCTCTGCCCCTCCCCTACTCATGCTCTGTCTCTGTCTCTGTCTCTGTCTCTCTCTCTCAAAAATAAACATTAAAAAAATTTTTTTAAATAGGTCTCTCAGAGCTCAAGAATAAAAAGGACCTTTTGAATGAACAATTAAAGAATATAATAATACTGACTTTCCACCCACATCCCAGGATTGTGGTAAAGACTTAGTAGATAATAGGTATAAATGATTTTTAAATCCTTAGAGAAAGTTTTGTGTAAATAATTTTTTGAATTTGCATACCCTATATGTATGCTAATAACAAAGTTTCTTTGGAGATGATTTCTTGCCTGGGGCACTATACATTAAAGGTGATATCAAGTTATGTTTATCTCGTGAGAAAATAAAGCAACACTGGTTTATCAAGAAGAATAACATGAAAGCTCCAAAATAAAGTCACCAAAAAAATGATGCATTATTTCAATAATATTTTACATTCTTATTGCACATTTCATCATAAAGATCAATAAAATGTTCCAACTAATAATAAATGCAGGAATTATTCAACCTCCTGTCTTCACAAACTGTCTCAGGAATGGAAGACAGTAACTGTATTTACACCCACCCATCTACACAGTTCAATGATTTAGAATAGAAAGTAAAAATCTCAAAAATTATAGACAGAATTATGTCTGTCAGAGCTTGAGTCAGGGGGAGACTGACCCAAGAAAGTAACCAAAATCCACACACTAGGTTTTTGTATTGTGAAATATACATCTTGCTTTTAATAAACAACAATAAAATCTACAACCATCGCTAATTGTTGTTTTCTTAAATTTTTCAAATAGGGATCTTATAGAAAATGTCTCGAAATTATTGACAAAGAGGTAAAAGGGAGAGAATTGAGCTATTTTCTATAGTTAGTCTAAGCTTTTTATTTTTTTGGAAGTAGGGGAGTAATGAGATTTTCCCGTGAGATCTTCTGGCCCATGGAGAAAGTAAGTCTTACATAGTCTATCTGGTGCAAAGCTTTCCATCATCAGTGAAAGAGCAACCTCCTTTAGGCGTGTTGTTGCTAGGTTACTATTAAATAGAATTACTGTACTGTAATATATTCATAAAGAGTCAGGAGATAAGTAAGAAAATAATTATAATAACTTTGTCATGTTTATGCAACTTGATGCATTCATATATCCAGAGGCATTATTCTAGGGGGAGAAAAGAAAAATAGATTTTCCAGTTTGAATATTCTTAGTGATTCATTGAATGTGTCTCAGATAACCCAAACACCTTGAAAGCATTTCAATTAAAGAGGATACTTAAGCCACAAGTCTAGGTTCCTAGATTTCTCTTAATCAATACTGCAGCTGATTGGTACAAATGCTGACATTTGACAGAGGAAAATTATAAATGTTATATTTGGGGGAACCTGGAGTTATATATATTCTAGCTTACAACCATTGGAAAGAAGCACAAGGTATCACAGTTTAAGGATTCTGTGGTTTAATATTCAACCATCAAATAATGTTTCTTTTATAAATGGCTCAGTGTAGTTAATACTACTTTTATTGGCTCTTGTGCTAGAAACCAATGATCGTTTATATATTATGATCACTGGACAAAGTTTTACACACGAGACACTGAAGCCAGAAACTTGTAGATGGGGCTTGGCATCAGTAAGTTTTAAAAGCTCCATTGGTCATTGCTGAGCACCAGAGCAAAGATCCCCAGGTCTGTAGACCATCAAATAGTGCATTCCTCTTTCAGAAGGTTTTAAAATGAAAGGGCAGAAGAGCACAGACCTTTAGAATTGTGCATTGGCCGTGTCAATATTAGGTGAATACCAGAATCACAATATATAATTTACACTCAAGAGGAAAAATTTTAACAATCTATTTTCTGCAGCAGGCCTCTCCAATCTTTCTCATTCACACTCCAGAAATTATATTGCTTTAGAGAAAATAAAGGGATAGAATGAGCAACTAACTCCATCTGTAAATTTTTAAAAATAAACCTACAACCAAAAATTGCACCTCTAAAGTGTGAGTTTGGGATTTGGACATTTTTGCAAGTGAAGGGTAAAAAATAAAACCTGCCAGGAAATGGAAAATAGATTTTTTTTTCTACTTACCACTTTATGAAAGTGACTATAACATGTGCAAAATCACCACTGACATTCAGTCAATCCCTGAAATATAGGTTTGAGTAGGGTAGAGGATTGAATATGAACTGAACTATGTGAAGCATACGTGACCAAAAAAAGTAATAATAATCCAAAAGGATATGGAGTGCACCAATTTTTTTTTAATTCTCTTTTCCTATACTGATGGTTCAAAGTGCAGGGACAAATGTTTTTAAAATTTTTTCTCCACCTTACAAAAAAGGTTCTATTTCTTGTCTCATCTTAGACACACAGCTAACTAGCAAAAGTTATTGATACCCTTCATTTTAGGCAAGTTCAGAAGAGTGGAGATACTGTAGAATTCTCAACCTTTGAAAGGGAAATACTTTTGAACTTCTACTCTGGCCATCCTTCAGTTCTTAGCTCTGAGCAGAAACCCAGCAAGCCAAGCTTTTCCTCTATTTCTTAAATGGGAAACACCAGTCTGTTGCCTCCCCTGCCTTTACCCTCCACTGTCAGCCTCAGGCAAACCAGCTGCCTGCCTCTGAAGGAGGGCACAAAGAACTTGGGGCCCCTCAGGGTGGCCTCTGATTCTTCCAACCCTCAGGCAAAGGCTTCAAAGTCTATAACTGAGCTCCAGTCTTGCCACCTTGTTCTTGCATGCTTTTTTGAGTGTTTCCCAAACTCTGAAATGGAATTTTAGCATAAATCAATGAGTAAGAAGCTTGTGAAAACTGAGCATTCTCAATTGACAACTGTTCCCAACAGGGAGTCATCTTTATTTCAGTTTTGTCATCAGCGCTGAATTTTCATAGGTGTGTAAATGAATAGAAAAATCTGGAAGGATAATGTACCTCAGTGATAACAGTGGTTATCTCTAGGAAAGGGAGGGGGGAAGAAGGGGGGTGAGGGTGATGGGCAAAGTAACTTTCACTTATTCTCTGATAATTTGTGTAATTAATTGTTTTAAATGTGTAATAATTCAATTGTGTATCAATTAGTAATATTAATTTACTGTATACTTAACATTCAATAGAATAAAAAGTTCTATGGAATATGATATAAAATAAAGTCTCTGATGCTAGAGACCTTACCATTGCAAAGGAGATCCCCTCTTTTTGAGAACAGGAATATACCCAAGTTTATATGACTGATTCCAGTCAAGGATACATTTATTTTGTTGCCTATATACCCAAACGACTAGATAGTGAATTATAGATTTTATAATTTTGTTTATCAACTGAGGGAAGAAGGAGGGAGGGAGGAAGTATAAGAATATGGCTTTTCATTTCTATGCCTAAGGTGGATATCACTGAGATTGCACATATTTTCACAATCCTTGTCAAAATCTCAAAACAGTGTTCCAGAAGCCACTGTTAATCTATAAGCAATGGCCCATATGACCCTATGAAGTCTTCTAAGGCAGCGAGTTGTTCTTAATGAAGCAGACACTAGACTTCCGCCCTGAACTTCTTATCACGAGGATGCATCTGAATAGCTCAGGGAGATTTCCCACATACATATACCCAAGTTTCAGCACTGGAAAGTTTTATTTTTGAAAAATGTTCATGTATTTATTTTGAGAGAGAGAGAGGGAAAGAGAGAGCATGCACACACTCGAGTGCACATGAATAGGGGAAGGGCAGAAAGAGAATCTTAAGCAGGTTCTGGGCTGTCAGCACACAGCCTGGCTTGGGTGGGGGCTGGGGGGAGGTGGCAATCTCATGAAAGGTGAGATCATGACCTGAGCCAAAACCAAGAGTGAGACACTTAACCGATTGAGCCACCTAGGCGCCCCAGGAAAGTTTGATTTTTTGTAAATATGATTGGATCCTAACATGTACATACTGCAAACAGAATCTCTGGATGATTCTGATGAATTGGTTAGCAATTACAGTGTCATATAATTGACATTACACATTTATAAATATCGATGGTAATGTACGTCTATTACATGTAACTTTGGATGACTTCAGTTGTAGTTCTGATCCTAGAACTTAATAGCCTCATGACCCTGGGTGGTTATATAGTTACCCAAAGGTTTAGGTGTTTCACTGACAAAACCTGATTACAAATACATTGTTGCTATTTCTCATAGTCATTTCGACTCCAAAGGACTCCTGGCTTAGCCGTGTACTATCTGTGGGACAGTGAATGAATCACCTCACCTCTGGGTCCTCAGTATCTTTACTGGTTCCATGGTTCTCAATCTCTGTTCTGAAACAGAGTGTTGGAGGACCAAGTTGGCTCAGAGGATACGGTGAAGAGTGCAGGCAACGAGGTCTCTATCCCTCTTTCCCTGCTTCAACCACAGCATCTTATGCCTATTAGATTTCTGTGTGAGATTCTTTCACAGCCAAATATATTTTAAAGCACTGAACCAGATGAACTTTGAGGTCACAACTAGCTCAAAAGTCTTTAAATCTAATCACAGAATTGCTGGGCTCAAATTAGATAATAGTTGTTAGTGTGGTGTTTTATAAAATGCAAAGCCATCAAGCTGAGTGGCCTTGGAAGTCTTATAGCATGGGCTTAAATTTTCTCAGCTTGCAAAGTGGACTAATCTCCTTTTTTTTTCTTCTTCTTTTATTGTCAGTCCTGGCTTGATTTCTCTTGCCCTTGCACCTTTATACTGCCCATAAAAGAAGCCAGTTTCCTGAACCTACCCTTTCACCAGACTCTTTGATCCCAATCAAATGCTGGCCTCAGCCAATTTCAGCAGAGGTAAGAGCATATATTCATAGAAACCCTGCTACCTCCCCTTTTCCAACTGGCAAGGCTTAGAAAATAACCACACTCCTGTGCTAGGAAGGAATATGGATGTTCAGGCAAGATTTCTGGGTCCCCATATTAACCATCCTAACCTCTGCACAACAATGAATTCGTGGCAGTCGGCCCTTCCTTGAACACTACAATTGAGTGAGCAGTTCTGTCTTAGCAATGGGCTGTCTTCAGGGTCCTGCTCAACTCACCCCTTTCATTACTCCCATTCACATACCCATAATGCCTTACCCCAAAGGTTCTCAATATGAAAATGTCCAATTTTTAATCTAGTCATTCTGTACTGATGATGGTGAAGAAATCATTCCACAAGTACAAGTGAGGAAAGGCTTGTGAAGTCTCAGTCCCATGACTATTTAATTTATAATTGAGGGAACAGCACCAACTCTAAAGCAGGTAAAACTACAGTCATTGTGTTATTGCTAAAGCATGATGTATGAAGTCTATGCAGAACGACTGGAAAGTTAGTTGAAGAATGAGTATGTCTTAGAAGGAGTTTATGCTAATGTTAAGGCATTTTGGACTTTATTTTGCAAGTCATGAGAGAACCCCTGAGGCACCTGATCGCTGAGAAGCCATCTACCCCTACCAATTCTTATTTTTACATAGATGTCTTGAAATGGTTTGTTTGGGCAAACCACTGCTTCTAATTTGCTATTTACATTTGCACATCAAGAGATTTTTTTTTCTTATGGAAAAGTACATGTAAATTATATGAGACCAGGGATATAAATGCAACCACTCTGAAAACATTCTGCAAACACTGCCTTGGAGTATTTTAAAGCATATACGTTTACACTGAAATCCAGATTCCTAAACGTTAACCTCTTCCGGAGTGTTTGAAACGATTTCATCACTGGCAAACACACAGCTCATTTACTGAGGCTTACATTTTACTGACACTGGCTTAACAAGGCACGAGAGGCTTTAGTTTACATTTCTCCCTAAAATGCTGTGAGAATTATGCAGATCTGTTCCTGATGCTGCCATTGCTCTACCTAATTATTTTTTGCATATTCATTTGAGTGCTTTGATTCATTTTCTTCAACATATTCTCTGACTTCAAAGTGTTTTTAGGTCCCCTCAGACGTTTGTGATATTTCTCTCCCACTGGGTTCTAAAATGTGGCAACTGGACACCTTTTGGGAGGTTGTTTAGGAGTTTTAAATTTTTTCTTTTAATTTTAATTCCAGTGTAAATACAGTGCCATATTTGTTTCCGGTGTACAATATAGTGACTCAACAATACATCACCCAGTGTTCGTCACTACGAGGATGCTCCTTCATCTGGTCTGGGAGTTTGGATCCTCCACATGGACAGGTTGAATGGGTGGCATCCTCAGTCCTCTCAAGTGTACTATTAAGAAAAGGGTGATGAAAAGCTAGCCTACTTCTTCCTCCTCCAGCCCATTTTCCTCTCCTTATTTATCCCTGCCAGTCCCTTTCTCCATATACTTTTGAATAGTGAAAAGAATGATTCAGATTTTCCTCCATTTCTACACACATGCCAGTATCTGTTCCCATTCCCACTGAAGACTGTCTCCTCAGAGAAGGAAGATATTTTAGCTGATCTCCAACAGTGAAAGACTGGCAACACAGAAACCCATCTCTCTTCTAGATAAAGTCTTCCAAACAAGATCTGAATAGTAATCTCATCATCATCGTCGTCACCATCATCATAACAAAAGCAACAACAACAGCTACCAGAGATTGAGCAGGCAATGCTAAGACTTGCACGTGACTTACGTAAACGATCTCATTTAATTTTTGCAGCAATCTTATGAAGCTGTCATTCATGTTATCTCTAAATTGCAGAGGAGAAAACTGTATTTATTCGGAGTTAACATGTTTTCGCCCAACAGACCGCTAGTAAGTGCAAGAATCGGTATTCATCCCCAATCTCTCTGACTTTTAAACCCGGCCTGTGAACCCCACTCTATCGTGGGGATTGCTCTGCAATCCATATCTTCAGACATTCATCAGCTCTCCAGGTGGTAATAATGGATAGCCTCGCACTGGTAGACCCCTCTGTTAGAAACTGTACAAGATACAAACAGGAGTCAAACCTGCATTCTGCTCTCAGGAATCATACATGTTTTGATACAAGTAAGTACAGTACAAGACAGAAGAAGAAAACACGGTAACAGCATAATGTAGAATATGTGTTGCCAAAGTTCTAAGGAAGAGGAGGTGGCCCAGCTGGATGATCGCAAGGGCTTTTAGATGTGCGGCCTCATTAATCTTCAGAAAACCGCAAACTGAAACTACAATTAAATAGTAGTCCTCACACGCTGGAGGTTAGCATCCATGTTAAAATGGATGCAAAAATGTTAATGTCTATATCTACTAAGTGCCGAAGGAGATGTAGAGCAAAAAGAGTTTTCTAGAATCAATTTTTCATAATCTGGGAAAGTTTAAGTCATGCATACCCTAGGTGCAACAATACCTCTTCTAGGCTACCCTTGAGAAGTACTCTTGCAAAACTGTACCAGTAGAGACATACAAGTATGTTCATAGAAGCACTGTTTGTAATAAAACAAAAAGGTGGACAACCTAAATGTCCATCAATAGTAGACCTGATAAATAGAAAAATTTAAAAAATGTGATGTATCCATGACATAGGATACTATATAGTAATTAAAATGGATGCACTATAACTATAGGCTTTAACATCAATGTACCTCACAAACAATATTCAAAACTAAAGAAGCAGACCACAAAATAACACATACAGAATGATTCCAGCTATATACAATTTTAAAGGAGGCAAATTAAGCTATTTTTTAAGGAGGCACACATACATAGTAAAACTATAAATAAGAGCAGGAGAATGTTTCTTGAGAAGAAATCAGGCCATTGATGGTCTCTATTCCACGGCAGCATAATGTGCACACAGAGTTTACATGTAATGAATAGTATCTTAAGATAAGTGGTAGATACTGGGATGGGTTCCAGTTCGTCTTCACAATTTACAGTGACCTTTTAAATTGTCTACATGTTACAAATAATGCTCTATATGTAAGGGATTTTCAAACACACACAATTTTCAAGATAGGTCTAAGAGAGACTGTGATGGAAATGTTATTTATGTAAGCATGAGAAAACAGGGCTTTGGAATTACGGAGACGGGTAGGAAAGGTGTCATACACAAAGGTACTGCACAACCTGCTGTTACTTATTTAGGGTGTGGTCATTATACAATAAAGATGAATAATATAATCATTGTGTAAATGAAGTCCCTAAATAATTAATATGTGTGCGGTTGGGGGCTCAGTGGAGAGGAAGCACATGCATGAACATGAACTGTTGTGAAGAATAATGCCTGGAGATAATCGTGGGTAAGCTGAAACAAAAGACTAAAACCAACAAAATCAGATGCTTTGGTAAAAATATCAGTCTGTTGTAGGAGTATCTAAAAATAGGGGCGCCTGGGTGGCTCAGTCGGTTGGGCGTCCAACCTTGGCTCAGGTCATGATCTCATGGTTTGTGGGTTTGAGCCCCACGTCAGGCTCTGTGCTAACAGCTTGGAGCCTGGAGCCTGCTTGGGACTCTGTGTCTCCCTCTCTCTTTGCCCCTCCCCCACTCACACTGTCTGTCTCCCAAAATAAATAAACATTAAAAAAATTTTTTTAAATGTACCTGCAACAAGTAATACCCATGTAAGAGAAACAGCAGCGGAATATGGGATGGACATGAGCCCATTTGAAGACCACAAGACTCAAAATGTATTGATGGTCTAAAAACATGTGATGTCAATATTTATTACATAAAAGCAAAGGTGATTAGGTAGCATCATGAGACCAAAGTAGGTAAGTATTATGACACAGAGAGCGCAGGCCTTCCTTGAGAAAAAATCACAATACAGCCAACAGAAGAAAACACAGAGTGCTCAGACCTTTAACATTTAGACATAGAAATGGTGGGAAATGTATATTGCTCTGGTGGGAAGTGAAATTCTAACATTCCCATGGCTGCAAAAGACTCAGGGCCAGAAGCAATCCAGAGCTCACAAGTCTTAAATGCTTTCAAAGTTCAGAGAAAAGGCAGTGGTAGGAAATGTAATTAAGTGAAGAGAGTCCACATCACATGCAGGCACTCAGAATCAAATCTGGAAAATGAGTAATGTGGCTATGCCTCCTGAATTCCAGCCTTCAGGCCACCAGACTGGGACTCCTGATGGCCGGTTGCCTTGGACGAGGCACTTCCTGCAGTCATACAACCAAGAAATGGCACAACACTGTATGTATGTTAGTCTCCATCCTCATCATTCAGCAATCTTTCCATTATTGTAGCACATTACTCTTCTCTCAGTATGATGTTGTCAATGGAGGGTGGTAGGGGGTTGGAGCATATAGAATGACTTCTATTGTCTGTCGCTGAGTTTGGTAGAATTTACACTTTCCAATTTAAAAGTAATATCAATTCATTTCAACAGCACACAAACCTAAATTAACATACAGGTGTGGATTTTTAAATCTCATGAAATAAATGAGGTCATTGTATTCAGCACATCCTTGACATTTTAATGAAGCATATTAACAAAAATTATGCTCCAAAGTGATTACACTGAGCTATTATTCTCTGTTACACTAGGTCATCACTGAATCCGAAGGAAAAACACCTAATAAAATTATGTTATGGTAATATTATCAATAATGACATAATTATAGTGACATTAATGACAATATGAGGGACTTCATTCTAAAATATCACTACATGGTTGAACAAGTTGAGTGTAAATAAAAAGCCATCATTTGTAGCTCATGAGCAATTCTCTGCTTAACTTTTCATGCTGTAATTTGCAGTAAAAATGACAATATGGAGACCCATACTTTACTTGTCAAGTAAAGCTGCAGTTTCCTTATTATCTGTCACTGAAACTATCCATTCCAGACTATTTGAATTTCCCATTCTCCCAACATTTTGATAATACAGTGAAAATATTAAAGTATTCTACACTTGGACATACTTTAAATAAACTAACATTGCCTTTCAATATTTCCATCCCCAACTATTCTATCATCATCATCATCATCATCAACATTTTTATTGTTAAATAGATCCCCTGAAGGTGGCAGATGTAGTGACTCCAAAATTGAAGAGAGTCTAAAGTGTGAAGCACCTGACCTTCTACTTCTCAATCAAACAAGTCAAATGACTAGTTTCATTTCTAAGGATATTCTCCACTCAAATCTAAGGTAGAAGAAGCATTCTTTGCTTCCCCACTTACCAGCTGAAGGGTTTTTGAAGTGGCACTTAAATTCTCTGAAGCTTACTCGAACGATCTGTAACATGGGAAGTTCTGAAAGGGAAAAGAATAGCAGTGTGAAGACCAAAAGAAAATACCTGGGGAAGATTGGCTGGCCACATGGACAAACAAGTTCATCTTTTCCAAGGTCATGTACTTAGTTGACCAGCCTTAGGCTCGGTATTACCAAAGTCCTGGACTTGATCAAGCGTGATGACTTACATGGGCAAAACTTGCAAAACCTGGAACATTAAACACAGTTCATGACACTTTTATATTGTGGAGGGGAAATAGTTCCCTAAGTACAATATAACTTCCAGAGAGTCTCCATCAACAGCATGAATAGCACTATTCATGATATTTAAATGTAGCCACACTACACGGTGAGCAAAACTTGCCAAAAAATGGATTTGCTCATCTTATTGATGCCAAGTAGCATCCAGAAGCCAGTAGGGCATTATGCTCTCTAATATATATGTTCCATCAGAAATTCATCTCTCATTTGATGAACATCTTCTGGCTACACAAAGACTGAGCCAAAGCTTTGTAATGACTACTTTTCTATACTTAGTCAATCTCAGCTCTTAGAGTGCGCTTACTAGTATTCCTAGTAAATAGAAAAAAAGATACAGTCTCCTTTTTAAAAAATATTTATTATTTATTTTTGAAAGAGAGAGACAGATTGCGAGCAGGGGAGGGGCAGAGAGAGAGGGAGACACAGAATCCGAAGCAGCTCCAGGCTCTGAGCTGTGAGCACAGAGTCCAATGCGAGACTCGAACTTAAGAACCGCGAGATCATGACTTGAGCTGAAGTTGGAAGCTTAACTGACTGAGCCACCCAGGCACCCCAATACTGTCTTCTTTTTAATATATGAACAATTTCAAAAATATAAAAAATTAGAGAGAATAGTAATAACAAACTCTGATGTACCTATCACCCAGCATTAACAATAAACAACATAGAGATGATCTTTGTTTCTCTATAACTCCCTCCATCCTGCTATCTCTTTTAATATCCGCAACAAACCCATGTATTAGAGTCCATCATTATCTCACTCTTACAAAGCAACTGATGTGTCCAAATATTAAGTAGTATGGCAGCAGTCACATCTAGTGAGTGCCAGACCCAGAGAACAAAGACAGTGCTGCCTGTTTCAGTCTTCTCTCTGGTCTGCTTTTGTGTGCTCCATGAAAGTTAGTGACTGAGTCTGAAGCCATATAAATTGCTATATCAACCACGGCACTGGCATAAAATAGACGGCACACTTAAATTGGGCAATTTGAAAAAAGGTTAATAAAATGACTCTTTACAAAAAATTAATGAAGTTCCATGAGTTAGTAAAATCAGGAGGAAGTGTCACTAACCCTAAGCCCAACAAGCAAAGACAATGAGCAGTTATAGGAACCCAGATTCAGAGATGGCTGGGTGTACAGAATTGCCTGATAGGAGCCCCCTCGTTTAAGGGACATAGCTAATGTGAATGAGTCCACAGAGAGTAGCTGGGGCTATCTTACACTCTATTCCTTTATTTCCTTATTCTCAACTCATCAAATCTAATCAAATGCCAGAAGTCAGGGTTGCCCATTGATATAGTTCACAGAAGTCAGCCTCTCAAAGCTCAGAGCAGGGTAGAAATATTGGATTTGGAGGGGGAAAAGATGATATTCAGTACAACTGTCTATCTATAAGCGGGAATATGTGGTGTATTATTTTGTCATAATGACTCTATTCTTATCAGAAATTTGGGGGCCTTGGTGAAGAATAAAAAATGATACTTATCTTTTATTAGAAAAGCCTGCATTACTAATTGCATTGGTAATGCAGATATAAAGTTTTCAAGAATTTCTAATAACTGTTAAATCAAAATCTCAGTCAGTTTAAGAATATATTTGCACACAATACTTAAAGCAGCACGTAAGTACCTACAGAGTATATCCTGAAACAACTTTAAAAACATGAAGATGTTTAAAGCTTATTTATTTATTTTGAGGGAGAGAGAGGGAAAGAGTGCAAGCAGGGAGGGGGAGAGACAGAGAGAGAGAGAGAGAGAGAGAGAGAGAGAGAGAGAGAATGAATCCCAAGCAGGTTCCATGCTGTCAGTGCAGAGCCCAATGCAGGGCTCAATCTCATGAACCGTGAGATCATGACTTGAGCTGAAGTCAAGAGTCAGACACTTAACTGAGCCAGCCAGGCACCCCCAAAACCTGAAGGTGTTTAAATCCACCCAGGCCACACATAATCAGTCAGAATCACCAGAGAGAAGGCCTAGCATAATGCAGGTTTATATTAAAGCCTCAGAGGTGATTATGAAGCATAACTAGGGTGAATAAGCCCTGTTTCGTCTTGAACACGAATACATGATGAATGTAAAAGTTTGAAAGTGGAATGAGGAAAGAGGAAATCCAAGATGACTTTCCTGGAATGTAATCTCAGTGAAGGTGGAGGTCTGTGTCTCTTTTGTTCACCAATGTATTTTGAATGCTTAGAACAGTGCCTGCCGTGGTATAGCATGTATTCAATAATAATTCATTGAGCAAATTAATTCCAAAATGAGATAATGCACACAAAGAATTTAGCACAGTGACAAAATTATAACATGATAACAATTAATCTTTTATTCTTCTAATTGATTGATTACACATCTATCTTTATTAGCAAATTATCCAGGCTCTCCCTTTTGTACTTCTCAGTCTAGTGATATATCCACACACCAGGCAGGCAGAAAGAAATAAAGAATCATATAAACTGGCATTAATTCTTACAGTGGTACTGTTACTTGGGAAGACAGCCCTTCACAGACAATAGAATGTATACTTTTTGTCCATTGCTGGGTAATGTGCTTGCTGGTCCAAATTTGTGCACTATACATAAAGATTTATCTATTTCCTATATTGCACATCCTTATGCTTATCCAAGCCTTAAATATACCAGCATGGCCAGGTAATAAGCAACATTAATTCTTCTCTTTTAAGAGAGTCCTTCTTTCCTCACGAAAGTCTGGGGCCCTGCGTGGCGTCTAAGGCACAAGTTCTGATGATTCTTCCCCATCTTCCTGCCACGTGCCTAGTTAGTTGTTAACAAAGGTTAATTTGGATCCTTCCTTCTTCTCTCTTCTCCCCACCTACAGACAGCTTTCTTTTTATATTTTGCAGAGGCAGAAATGATTTGGAATCTCCACTGTTGGCCATTACCTAACAATTTGAGCCTCTGCCACATACTGGAAAATATTATTTATTGAATGCGGATGGCACAACGGACATTAGATAGTCTAAGTCAGTGTTTGTGTTCTGTCCATCATTATTTTGATAGTTTTCAACTTGTGCTCAGTGTCCAAAAGATTCCCTGACCATGTATCGCACAATTCTATTCATAAAAGATGTCCAGAAGAAGCAAATCTATAGAGACAGAGTGCAAATGAGTGGCTCCCAGGTAAAATGGGAACACTGGGGAGTTGGGGATGGCCAAGAGTTGTGGGGTTTCTTTTTGGGATGATGAAAACGTTCCAATATCAATCAGCTGCACATTTGTGAATGTACTAAAAGCAAGTGAATTTAAATTGGCTAACTGTACAGTGTGTGAATTATATCTCAACAATGGTGTTTGAAAACAAACAAACAAACAAACAAACAAGGATTTTCTGGTAAGCTTGGGAGCATTCATTACTAAAATACATTGGTGTAATAAAAATTCTGATCAGTCCTAAAGTGAAATATAAACAATTAAAACATAGTGACACTTATTTATATATAGACAGACTTATGTGTTTGTTTAGCCTTATTGTATCCACTGAAATCCTTAACAGTTTCCCCTGCTGTTTTCCTAAACACCCGTTTGGGAACTACACATTTTTTATAAGAGTTCATTTAATCTTTACAGGAGTTATTCATTTAAAAAAAAAGGTATTCCTATTTTTGGCAGATGAAATAACTGAAAATCAGAAGAGTTAATAAATCTGTCCAAATATCACAAACAACAACAAACAAAAATTGGGTGTGAACCCAAGTCCTCACACATATCTGTGATTGAATGTTCTTCAAACACTAAAAATATGATGCAATTCTATATTACTGATGTGGAGAGAGAGAGAGAGAAAGAGAGAGAGAGAGAGAGAGAGCTACAATAAATCTGGGAGAAAACCAGGCAATAATATTTGCTTAAGTAGCATACATTTGTAAAATATATATTTATATCTACATATGTAAATGTCTCTGTGTGTATTTGTGTGTGTCTATGTGTAAGAATATACACTAAAAAGGCAGTAGTGTTACAGACTGGAAAAATGTATTTTTAATTTATAAGTATATTCTTTTTCAGCAAAACACATGCATTAGTTCTAAACAAAAAATGTGGATAAACATCCTCTCCTCCTGCTTCCTACCCCTTTTCTCTATTTCCTATAAGGACAAAAAGCATCTTGAAAAGGTTTTATGAGCTAGAGATACAGCTTAGAAATCCCAGATGGTTTTTGTTTTTAATTTTGGTGTGTGTGTGTGTGTGTGTGTGTGTGTGTGTGTTTAGGAATATGGGAATTTTTGAATTTCCAACCTGATTTTGATGTTTGTTGTTTTTAATCTTAAAATTCTGCTTCTAGCTCCGTAGATACAATGAAATCTAGAATAGTTACTTTCTTTTTACAGTTGATAAGTTGCTGCAATATAAAAAGCACACAGAAAATTAGAGCCAGAAAGGCCAGGAGAGATAAATGAGTCAAGCCCCTTCATTGTGGAGATGAGGAAAATAAAAGCACAGAGAGGTTAAGTAATTTGTCCAAGCTCACGCAGTTCGTTGGGGAGAGTAAAGGCTAGCCTTTACCTCTCTCAATTCCCTTTCCAGTCCATTTTCTGCTAACTGACATCATGTCTCCAAGAAAGTTTGATTTGCTGCATAGTCCTGTACTAATTAAAAACATCCACATTTCCTCTTTGCTTGGGCAAAACCTGTCAGATGGTACCCAGCAGGTATCTCAAGACCAAAGCTTTCAGAGCTGTAAGAATGAATGCTTTTAGTAGTCCCTCTATCCCAATAAGCAACAGAACAAATATTTTCAATATTGGCTCTGTGGCAGAACATACCATGCTAATGTGGTGTCACGTTGTGCCTGCCAAGGAGAGAGTTCTGCGTCCCCTTTCCAATTCTGGCCACTGGTTGATATGCTTTGGAGCTTGGTTGGATAAAACTCCCTGCAAGTGGTTGCCCCATGAGATTTTCCTCCATGGAATTCCATGGCTGCTTTTGCCCTTCATCAGAAAATACTAGGAGGTCAGGAAAGCAGAAGAGGATAATACCTGGGGGCCCAGCGATTTTACTTTCATATTCTATCGGTCAAGATTCAATTAAAGAAGCAGAACTACTGGAGTAGATGGGTAGACTGATAGATAAGAGTTTTGTTGTTATTGCTGATTTTTTTTTTAGCAACCTCATATCTTAGAACTCATCTGACTTTCATAACTAAGCCTCAGTGTTCTTGATGTTATTACGAACTGACAGGATGCTTATAATTAAATCATATTGTTCTTTTGCTGGACATAAACAGTCTACAGAGCATCTACCTCAAACAAGGACATTGTGCAACACAAAATAACAAACATCTGCTTCTCACTAAATGAATGAGTACTACTTTACTAGGAAAAGCTTCATCCCTGCTTTCATATTCCCTCCCTATGGATAAGATATAAAATATCCAGTTATAGAATTGTCTCTGCTTTCCAGTAATACCCAATTTGGAGCAAACCTTTGCTTTCTTATACCCTCTCCAAAATTACTCAACCAAAGTCCAAATTCTTTAATAGCTCTTTCTAATACTCTCTAACTGAAATACTCCACATTTCTCCATGGTGTATATTCTAGTTCACTATAATGAATAAAAGTAAAGCTTCTTCTACTTCAGGTGTACCTATGGTCTTTTCCTGAAGAGCATGGACTATATATAACCGCATCTATTTATGTGTGTGTATGTGTGTGTATATACATTTATGGAGTTATGACTATATGTACTTCATTTATTTATATGTGTATACTTTATACACACACACACACATATATATATATAACTCCATATATATATATATATATATATATATATGGAGTTATTTCATATAGAGATTTGACCTTGTACAATTGTGAAAGCTGGTTTAGCAGTCTCTGTAATGCTGTTATCTGCCCATCTGATGTTGGATCTTGAAATGCACAGGGCAGGTGGTTGGGAAAGAAAGATGAATATAAAGTGAAGGAGAGCTGATATAAAGTGAGAACAAGCTGGATCATTGGAGACAGCACTATAAACTCATGTTTAGCTTAATATAGATACAGATGGCTACATATAGAAATATTTATAGATATGTCTATATACACTGGTTAGTATGCACACAAATATCTTCTGGCCCAATCAGCTGCAAGGGCCAAAAACAAAAACACCCCAGTAGCAATGAGGACATCTAGTGTCCAGATCTTGATTTCTAATATCATTCTCTGATAAAAGGATCCAGAACTCTTGGAGAAATGGCTGCTTCTAGGAATGGAGCAGAAACTATACAATGTGAGCCTGAAGCATCTTATAGTGCCAGAAAGCAGAAAAGTGCTAAAAACAATTCCTATGATGGGGATATATCAGAGAGATACAGGAACCAAGTAGAGGAGCTCCTGATAGCCAACATAGGAACAATCTGAGCAAGAAAATAAACTGGTATTGGATTATAACCCAAACAAGAAAATAAATATTTATGAGTTCATATTGATGCCAATATATGATTGAACAAAAATAAAAAATAAATGGGGAGAATAGACAAATCTCTCATGCAGAAGAATTCCAATGATAAATATAGATAGATATTTTCTTAAAGAAGTTAAGCATAACTACCAGTTCCTAAGCGTTAGCTGAGCATAGTGGCTTTCTTCCAAAAAAATACAGTATAGAAGGGAAAAGAAAAAAAGAACAACTTTACAATGAAGAGACCTGACAAATACTACCCCAAGCCAGGTAATCAAAGCTCATACCAACAGTGATGTCATATTGATAGTATGCACCCTTGAAATTAGGTGATGAGAATGCTACTTTATCTCTGTTCTTCCCCAAACCTCATTATGCCAGTATAATTATTAGAAGAAAAAAAAAAGAATCAGAAAATACCAATAGAAGGACATTCTATCAAATACCTGACCAGTAACCCTCAAAATTGTCAAAGTTATCAAAAAGAAGAAAATTCTGAGGAACTGTTATAATCAAGAGGAGTCTAAAGAGTTATTACTTAGTATTCTGGATAAGATCATGAAACAAAAAGAGAACATGAAGGGGGGGAAGTGAAGAAATCCACATAAAGTAAGGATTTTACTTAATAATATGTATCAGGGTGCCTGGGTGGCTCAGTCGGTTAAGTGGCCAACTTCAGCTCAGGTCATGACATCATGGTTTGTGGGTTCGAGCCCCGCATCGGGCTCTGTGCTGACAGCTCAGAGCCTGGAGCCTGTTTCGGATTCTTGTCTCCCTCTCTCTCTGCCCCTCCCCTGCTCACACTCTGTCTCTGTCTCTCAAAAATGAATAAACATTAAAAATATATATAATGTATCAATATTGGTTTATTTATTTTATTATTATTTTTTAGAGAGAGAGAGAGATGGAGAGAACATGAGTGAGGAAGAGGGGCAGAGGGAGAGAGAGAGAATCTTAAGCAGACTTCACGCTCAGTGTGGAGCCCAATGTGGGGCTCCATCCCACAACCCTGGGATCATGACCTGAGCCAAAATCAAGAGTCAGACACTCAACTGACTGAGTCACCCAGTTGCCCCCAACATTGGTTTATTTATCATGATAAACATACAATATTAAAGTAAGAAGTTAATAACAGGGAAAATTGGGTGTGGGGTACATAGAAACCTGATTTTCTTCACAATAATTTTGCAAATCTAAAACTTTTAAAATGTAAACTTTATTTTTAAAAAAGAAAAAGAACCAGTTGGAATCCACTAATGTTAACTATAGCCTGTGAAGAGAAACTAAGATCTGAGTCAGTTCTTGTTGCCTTTGACCTTGACAGCATGGGTGTCCTGCAGAAGCTGGGACTCTTCACCAGGGAGAACTGAAGGAGTACCCTGAAGAAGGGGGCAAGCCCTTCTGCTGTTCCACTTGTACTCTCCAAATCTCACACAAGAATCTCACTTGCCTTCAGTTCACCCTAAACAAAAGCATAGAAGGAAGAGAATTCTGGAAAACATGGTTTAGCATAGCCAGATTGACATAGCACAAAGTCACCGTACACATGCACACAGACATCCTATCGTTTGTTCAATGGGGCAGAGGTATCACATTACAAACTAAATATAACCCCCAGAAAGGCAGAGCAGACTTAAATACACATTACTCATGATAAATGTTCATCATTTCCTTGGAACAGATTTTGATAGGAAGAGGGCAGCCAGAGACAATGTGAATTTCAAAGTCCCTGAGAGAGAACAGGAGGGAAGCAGGAAACAGAACCAGGAAATGGACAAGGGAAAAGACAGGTTCCAGTCTGAATCCAGGGCCCAGCACCAATCCAGAAACAAGGACAATTCTCCCATGTATCAAACTTCATTTTAACCTAATAAATACTGATGTTCATATTGGTTAGGGCCTTCATTCAAGTATGACCATCACGTTTTAATAGTTAAAATAAAATCAATGGTAGCTTGGTTATTTTCCAAAAGCAATTCATGATTAGGAATTCATCTATTTAATTGAATCAAAATGAGCGTGAAACTTTGATTTTACTTCCTGACGCAAAATTATGACAACTGGCCTATAGTCGTTTCTTTGTCGGTAAGGCTACAAGAGTTTATTGATCCCAGGTTGTCTGAGACTGGTCTCTCAGCTAGACTGTACAATTTTTGAGATGAGAAATCACCCATCCCTTGTTTTAATCTCCTATCTTCAGCAACTTGTAGAGTATCCAACACATAGCTGGGTCATCACTGAATGAATGATTGAATAGTGTGGGTGAATTTACAAATAAAAAAATTAAGATTATAGGAGTAGCACTGTTTCATAGAAAGATCATGGCTTCAGAGGCAGACAACTCTACCAATTGGGGCCTCAGAGAAGATATTTAAGATCTAAAGTGAAAATTCATATCTTCTATATGTTGATTACTCACAGATTTATAATTTTAGCCCAAATAACTTTTCTGAACTACCATTCTGCATGTCCAACTGCCTGCTTGACATCTCCATTTGGACATCTAGTAGACTGGGAAGACTCAATATGTCTAAAATTAAGCTCTTGATGAGTTCCACACTCCCCGCCTTCCCCGGCAATTTGAAAAAGCCTTTTATGGGCTGTTTCTCATTCATTAATGCCAACTCCATGCTAATTGCTTATGCCAAATATTTGTCACCTTTAATTCCTCATTTTCTTTCAAACTGTAAAACTGGCTCATCAGCAAATTTTGTCATCTCTACTTCCAGAATATTTATAATTTGACCACTATCCTTACGGCCGCCACTCTAAGCCACTGTCATCTGTGACCATGATTATTGCAATAGGGAGTTATTGACCTCCCTGCCTCTGTCATTGCTGTCCTTGAAGATTGTTCTCAAAACAGTAGCAGAGTTTACCTCCTTAAAATATATAAGTGATAGCTGTGCTTCTACTCAGAGAAAAAGCCCCAAACCCAATGTTTTTACTATGAGCTCCAAAACTCTATAAAATCTGCCTTCCTCTACCCCTTTCTCTTTATGCCTCTATCTTCTACTAGTTTGTCCCTCATTCACTCACTCCAGCCACACTGTTCTCTTAGGGATGATAACAATATCTAACCCAGGTTTTATCAAAGGTATTAAATGAGATAATGCACATAGAGTTTAGCCCAGAGCCACATCTGGGAAGCATCTAATGGACCCGTATAGCAAATGCTAAAACTGTTGTGATCATTATTACCATTATTATGCTTCCCAAAGAAGCAACATTCCAAGACAGTATATTCATCTTGATCATTAACCATATGATTCAAAATCACTTTCAACTGCTTCTCAAAGTCAAGTTTATCCTTCAGGTTTAAAAATTTTGCCATGAATTCATTCCTTCAAAAATTTGCTTCAGACTCTGGAGGGACTTCCAAAACACAATTTCGAAATTATCCTGTTTCAGAAACAACACTTGCTAAACACTCTGGTTGGGAAAACATTCAGTTGATCACATAAGTTTTCTTATTTTTTTTTTAGTATCAACTTTATTACTTTACTCATGTTTTATAGAACAGAAAGCATCATATTATTTTCATTCATCTCTGGATAATACCATGAATAGCTAGCAATAAGTAAGACTTAAATTTAGGTAATGCTTTTTTCGTTCTGCTAAGTTTTTCAGAGATGGGAAAAGTAGAAGTGTTTGTTGCAATCATTGTTTTTGCTGTTTGTTTGCTTTGAAACTTCCCTTTGTGTCCAGGCTTCAGAACTTGCAAAGAAATCTGACACCAGTTTGTCCTCCTGCACAATGGTAAGCTTGGGAAATGAAATCTTCTTATACTTTTACCATTGACTTATTCAAAATCAGGACAAGAATTATGTCTCTACACCTTATAGTAGTATTCTAAACTTTTTGAGAGATGTTGGGAAATTTCAGTTAATATGATTTAAAGAGAGCTCCTTCCATTTTTGGTCCATCACGGATGGATCACCAACATGTGTCTTACCCAGTAGCAGTCCTTTGGGTAGGGTATTCCCTTTCTTGGCCTGGTGACTTCCTGAGCAGACCAGTGTTCCTTTACATGGAAGTATACAAACTGCTCAGGTTATTTTCAAGAGCCTCCCAAAGAACCAGAGACCTTGAATTATAAGGGATTTTGCCGACAACCTCTCCCTTTCTCTCATATTCCTTCATCAAGCTTCCCTTGTTTAGAACCTCAAATCAGAAACAGACATGAGTATTCCTGCATGCTTCCTCAGTGCACAGTCTGAGTGCTGATACCGTTTATGTTTATGGCCCATCTCTCCTCATAGAAGTTTCACAAGCTCAGGAATTTGTTTTTTTGGGTTTGTTTTTTATATTTTTCCATGATCTAGCCATCATTTCTAGAACAGTAGAACAGTGACTACAGGCTGAATGAATGAATCTTTCCCCCCATATAGCATGTAGGATCCATGTAATTTTATTAGCTATCATTTTGTTAAGCCCAATCATGAGAGAAATCTAAGAAATGCTCTTCGTTTGCAGGTTTTGAAAAAGCCTTCTAAAAGTCGTATGTGTGGGTACTGTATGGAACAAAATGTCAGACTCACAAGAAAAGAAATTAAAAAAAAAATACAAAGGACAATGATTACCACAGGGCTTACACAAAATATCTTATAGTTACAACAGTCTATTTTAAACTAATAATTTAGCTTCATTTGCACACAAAAAAATCTATGCCTTCACCTTTCCCCCAACACTGTTATTGATGTCACAATTACATCTAATTATTTTGTGCATCCATTAACGTAATTATAGTTATTTGTAATACCTTTGTCTTTTAACATTTATACTAGAATTAAAAGTTATTTACCCACAACCATTACAGTAATACAGTATTCTACATTTGTCTATATATTTATCTTTACCAATGAGCTTTATACTTTTGTATGCTACCATAGGATGAGATCAGAAATCCAGGCCACTGAAGATCCACCACCACAACCAGGCATTGTGAACAAAAATGGCACTCCCATCTCTTTCTCATGATGGGAGACAGAAAAGTACCCTGAATGGCACATGATAAGGAAGGGAATAAAAATTTCTGGACATGAGCAGGAAGAAATGAGGTGTCAGCACACTGAAGAATCTGTACACGCACTGATGAAAAAATCACAAATAGGTAACAACCTTCTCTCTACCCACAATTCTAAATCTTCATCAATTAATCACCGGATATCACATGGATCGATGAACTTAGTAGTACATTCTTTCCCACATTTATTCATTTTTGAGAGAGACAGAGACAGAGACAGAGCACAAGAGGGGTAGGGGCAGAGAGAGAGGGAGACACAGAATCCAAAGCAGGCTCCAGGCTCTGAGCTGTCAGCACAGAGCCCGATGAGGGGCTCAAACCCACAAACCATGAGATCATTACCTGAGATGAAGTCAGATGCTTAATCGATTGAGCCACCCAGGTGCCCCTACATTTTTTAATAAAAGTATTTATATAGACAAGGAGCCACCAAAAATATTTTTCCAATGTCTGCACATGCTAAGCTCATCTTTGCTTATATTAGTCACAAACTATAACCCCAGTGCACAAATAATCATGTCTCCTGCTATACCAAACATATTTTATGATGCAGTGTTTTCACAGTGCTTTTTCTAATCGCTTCATAATAGTACAGGAAGTGGATATACCACGATTTGTGTAACAATCCCCACAATATTCAACACTTTATTTGGTAGCAAACTCATTTGTTTGACCTTTTCGTTTTCCCTTCATTAATTTGGTTTTGCTTGAAAGATATTTTTTCCTCCGTTTGCCTTTTGATTTTTTTTCTACTTCTGTTTTATTTTCTTTTGTAGTTTTTGTTCTTCCATTAATGACTTTGTTGACTTATCATTATTAATTATTATATTGTTTTAGTCTTTGGCTTTACTCTATATACTTAAGCTTCTCTTCATGTCATATATTGACAGCCTGATCCTGCTCTGGCATCCAGCAGAAAACTAATCCTTCTCTCCTATTAAATGTCCATTTGTCTTTATTTTTTCTTTGCTTTAATAACAATTTACACTAGTTTTACCTCTGCAAGACTTTGAGCTTTTGAGAGATTGATTTTTATTATTACCATAGCACAATCTATATTTTATTCTACTGGTGAAATTGTAATTTCTTGCCCTCAACTCACTAACGTCCAAGAAAGCCCTTCTAAGCTTTGACTACACAAAATTCTTATTCATTTTTAAAACTCATGCTCATATATCACTTCTTCTATGAGGCCTTCCCTGCTCTTACTCTCAGGCAAAATTATTTTCTCAATAGCCTGATGCCCGTGGTTTATGGAGATCTTTTCCATTATGTGTCTTTGTCTCCCTCTCTAGACTGAGCTTCTGTGGTATACAGGAGGCTGATCTCATGCTTTGGTTGTACCCTTAACAGCACAACTAACAGTACTCCACAGCTAGTCAGCAAATGCCTCCCTTGGTAGCTGTTCCTCAGAGAAAGAAAAAAAAAATTAAATCTACTTTCCATCCTGGTTGCATTATTTTTCATTTACTATTTTCATTTTAATTATAAAATATTTTAATCACCCACAGAAGTACAGAAAACAAATGCAATCATTCATGCATCTACCTCTGAGATTAAAGAGATTTTAATAGTTTGTACTATTTGCTTTTCACATTTCCCTACTTTAAAAATAAATGAAACGTTATAAAAACAACTAAAACTCATTCTCCCTCACTCCTCTGTTCCCCTCCCCCTCCCTTTCCAAGGCTAAGGAACGCCCTGAAATTGGCGTGTTATTACTCCTACGCATGCTTTTTGACATTTAAAGTATATATAGAAATCTGTAAACTGTATATACTGCTGTGTTGTGTGTTTTTTAAAAAGTCTCGTAAGTTATTGAGTAGGAAAAAAAGGTGATAATTTGTACCCCCATCTACCATTTTTAGACCTGGATTTTATGGACAAGAAAGAAAGAAAAAGAATGAAAGAAAGGTCTTATGTGTAACATCTGAGCTTCTGACTTTATAAATAATTGTTCACTTATTTCACATTAGGGTTCTCCAGAAAAACAGAGCCAATAGAATGTGTGTGTATCTATATCTGTATCTAATCTATATCTATATCTATATCTATATCTATATCTATATCTATATCTATCTATCTATCTATATCTATCTATCTATATATAGAGAGAGACATATCTATACTGAAAGAAAGAGAGATAGGGATCCTGGGTGGCTCAGCTTGTTAAACGTCCAGTTCGTGAGTTCGAGCTCCATGTCGGGCTCTATGCTGACAGCTTGGAGCCTGGAGTCTGTTTCGGATTCTGTGTCTCCCTCTCTCTCTGTCCCTCCCCTGCACACATGTCCTCTCTCTCTCTCTCTCTCTCTCAAAAATAAATAAACATTAAAACAATTTTAAGAGAGAGAGAGAGAGAGAGAGGCTTATGATAAGGAATTGGATCATGTGAATGTGGAGGCTAGTGAATCCAAAATCTACAAGGTGGGCCAGCGTGCGGAAGACACAGGAGAGCTGATGTTCCAGTTTATAGCTAAAGCTAAAGAATATCTGCTGTAAAACAAGGAAGAGTCCATGTTACAGGTGAAATGTGAAGAGAATTCTCTCTTCCTTAGGGGAGGCCTATCTTTTATGTTTTTGTGGTCCTTCTACTGATTGGATGAGGCCCAACCACATTCTGTAGGGTATGTGCTTTACACAATACCCACCAATTTATTTATTTACTTATTTATTTATCTATTTATTTATTTAAATTTTATTTATTTATTTTGAGAGAGAGCATGAAGGGGGAAGGGACAAAGAGAGAGAGGGAGTGAGAGAATCCCAAGCAGGTGCCACACTGTCAGCACAGAACCCAATGCAGGGCTTGATCCCATGAACTGGGAGATTATGACCTGAGTTGAAACTGAGTCAGACACTGAACCAACTGAGGCAGCCAGGCATCCCAATGTACACCGATTTAAATGTTAATCTCATCTAAAATATCCTCAATAATATTTGACCAATATCTGGGCACCCATGGTCCAGCCAAGTTGACATGTATATTGAGCATTATACATCTCTGGATCTGTTTTCCTAGTTTCATGTAAAAGTCTTTGAACAATACCCTTCCTGTGCTCAGGAGACAGGTGTCATGTCTGAAACATATTTCTTTCAACATTTCTTTTGGAAGGCAGTCATAGCCTCATATCTAATCATTACCCTAACCTTAACCATAGTCATGATGCCTCCAACCCCTTCAGTCTCCTATCTTTCCATGCATAGTATGTGCTAAGAACAAATCCATACTGATACACCTTTCTTTATTTAACTAATAGGAAGGGCTAAAACCCAATCCTTCTATATGAAATAATTACCCTTCCTCAAATTGGTCTTTGTTTCTTATGTGAATGTTCCTCCTGGTTCTTTTCTTTCAGTGCCCCTTAGGCTAAAGCCCTACCCTTCTACAGCCTTGTAATCTATGCCATTCATCCCTAATTGAAGTTATGCTTAACCCAGTTTGTAAGATTTTAATTAATCCTTCAAGCTTTCCTTCAAGCAAACCTTCCTACTTGAAGTTTTACTTCAGTTGCATTTGTAAGATTTTAATTAGTTCTCCAAGGCTGCTTCTCTTGAACTTTCTTTCTGACTTTACCACTTCTGCCATTTTTCTCAGATTCTAAGATGCCCACTGTTGTAAGATGCACTGTTGGTTAATAACAGCTTTCCTTTTTCATGTGGGGGAATTAAAAGGATTGAATCAAGTATATATTTTCTTTTATAAAATAAACTAACTGCCAAAAGAATGAATGTATCCAAATAATTAAATGGCACTTTCTTTTTCAATGTCACAATCAAAATTTAAACAAAAATCATCTCCTTAGCCAAGGTCCAAATAGACATCGCATTCTCATCTGGCCCCTAGCAGTTGGGCAGAGCATCATTGTAACAAGCTGCCATTCATAACCTGTGCTGACGTCAATTCCAAAACTTCACCTTCTGGTCTTCCCTAGGATTCTGTCTGTGTGTCTGCTTTTAGTATGCATGCAATATAACCTAAATAATCTTGGGGACTTTTCTTATGTTCTGGAATTGTTTTATCATAAAAATTAAGAGCTCCTTGTAGATTTGATGGGAATGCAAAAATAAAACTGTGTGTGGGTGAAATCTAGAAGTATAAATTTTCAATTTTGTCTCCTGATTACAGATCTAATCAAATGCCTCAAAAAATTTTGTGCAATTGTGGTTTCCTTAAATTGACCATTTAATGTAGGTGCCTAGATTAAATTTATAAGTGTAAACTGATATATTATCTTACAGTTTCATTGCCAGACAAGCATTTCATTACTCAAGTTTATTTTCATTTTCTCACCTACAATATTATGTTTTTTTCCCTTTATCAAACTCTTCCTTCTATTCCCTTTCATGTTCTCTCCTTACCTTATTTCATTGAATACATATCTTAATTATTTTTATTTTTGTTTGTTTGCTAATATGGTAGGAAGAGTTGGCAATCATTTTCACACACACACACACACACACACACACACACATATTTCATCCATCAGGATAGGACTGCTGAATCCATGACAGTTTCATGCAAATAACAAGAATAGATATTAAAAAACTAAGGAGGTGCTTTATTATTACAACTGGCACCAACTTGAACAGACAAGAAATCAAAGACACCACCATAATAAGGTCCTGCTGCATCTTAAGATCTGAGTAAGTTTTACATAATAAACAAAACATTATTCCCTCAGTATGAGTATAGAATGTATGTTACCTAAAAAGCTATCGACATTAACTGGAGCCAATTCCCATCTCCATCCCCTTCCAGAATAGATTTAGTTGGGAGTGGCAAGCATCACTGCTCACCCCACAAAAGCTGGAGTACTACAAGACCTCACCGTGTGGATAAGGAAGAGGGCATAGCAAATACAGTCACTGCATCTTAAAGGAGTGAGGTTATCCCACTGGAGAAACATGTAATTTGGTAGTGAAATCAGTCAGACAGAGGAAGACAAAACTGCATGTGGAATCACTTACATGTGGAATCTAGAATAATAAAACAAACAAACAAACAAAAAACTGACCTCATATAAACAGGAAGTAGAATGGTGGCTGCCAGGGCCTGGGATGTAGAGGAGATGGGAGATGTTGGTCAAAGAGCATAAATTTCAGTTACAAGATAAATAAGGTCTGAGAATTCAATGTATAGCATGGTTGCTATAGTTAATAATACTGTATCGTATACTTGAAAATTGCTATGAAAGTAGATCCTAAAAATTCTCAGCACACACACACACAGAGTCATTATGTATGGTGATGGATCTATTAACCTTATTGTGGTAATAATTTCACTATATATATTTCAAAACATCATGTTGTACACCATAAACTTATATAATGTTTTATGTCATTATATCTCAATAAAGCTATCCAAAAAAAGACAAGGTAAAAAAGAATAAATGTAAACAAAAGAGTGCCTTAGGTTTCACCTTTAGGGGCTGGGTTAGGAGTGGAGTTTACTGATAAAATACCCACCCCAGCCTCTAAGTGCTTCTCTACTGAGGTTCAAGGAAAATAGCTCTAGCTTTCTTTTCTTTCATACTTAGATAATACCTCCAAAAACTGATGTGTGTACTAGTTTGGGCTCCTTGGAGCTTAATAAAAAATTCTTAAAGACAAAGAAATTAAATCTGAGTCTTGAAAAACCAGTAAGTTTTATCAATGTGGATGAGGAAGAAAAAAAAATCTAGGAAGAGGAAAAGGTAGGAACAAAGATGCTATCACTCACTCTGAATTTAAATTCAACTGAGTGAAAGGCTTGGAGATAGACAGTTGGAGATTAAAAAAAAAAAAACAGCTTTATTCCTGATAAAGACTATACTGGGTGAAGTGATGTAGATGTGTGGCCATGAAACATTTTCTGATGCTTTCATAAGGTAGACAACTTCTGACGTGGCTCCCAGAGATGCAGTATGCATCTGGTACACTCCTGATATTCATGCCTCTGTGTACACTCCTGATATTTATGCCTCTGTGTAATCCCCTCCCCTGGAGTGTGGACTGACCTACCGACTTGCCTTTAATAAATAGAATGCAAGTATAGGACATCACTTCTGAAACTGAGTTATAAAGAAAGACTTGCATCTGTTTTTATTCTTTCTTTCTCTTCCTGGCTCTTCTCAGCTTGCTTGTTCTGATTAAACAAACTGCCTTGTTGAGAGCTGTCCTATGGAGAGGTCCACATAGAAAGGCACAAAAATAAACCGAGAGTGGTTTCTAGCTAACAACTAACAATGAGTAATCTAGGAAGTGAATCCTTTCCCAGTCAGCCTGAGGTGATTGTAGCTCTGGCCAATACCTTAATTTTAACCCATGAGAGACTATGAAGTGGAGGATAAGCCAAACCCCAATTGCTGACCCATGAAATTGTTAGATAATAAATGTTAGTCACCAAAGATTTGAGGTAATTGGTTAGGCAGGAATAGGTAACTAATAAACTTCCAGAGAGCACGGTGTCACCTGAAAAATAAAGTGCTTGCATGAGCACTTTCCCTATTACCAAGGAAAGACTAAGCCTGTAGGAAGACAAAAAACAGAACGTATTAAGCTATACATCCCTGCCTGTATCTTTCAAATTCACCAATTAGACAAATATTTCCTCTTCCACTAAGGAACATTATTCAAGAAGCAGAGTTGTCCAGACATGACCCTATGCTACTTAAACAACAAACTAGCTAGAATCTGAGAACTCCCCCTTTCTTCTAGCTAAAGAAGAAACTTCAAGTTTAAATTCCCTTGGGACTGCGACCATTTTTTTTTTTTCATGGTCTGTGGGGTTGTATCATCCCACAGACCTCAAGTTTCAGGTGCAGAGTAGTTGGCTTTTCCAGGAAAATATTATAAATAGCAAGCTCTACAAATCCAGACTGTGCAGTGCCAAGTAACCTGTGTTTTTCCATGGACAAGGCAATTTTCTCATGCTTATAGTACAAAAAGTGGCACTCATGGGTAGTCGGAATGGGTAGGGGGAGTCCCTCCACTGGAGCAGATCTCATTCTGGGTTTAGCAGATACCTAGCTGGCATGCCTCTCCTTGGGATAATGGAGAGACAGAGAACTACATGCATTTCCATCTTGTTATCTCTGGCTTATGGGATGTCCTGTTCCCCAATAATCTACCCATAATTCATGCTGTGCTAAATTATGGACTCCATTCCAACCACTTGCATGATACCCCCTCACCCTCGGCAAGACAGAAAGGAGTGAGTGAGAGACAGAAGATATGTCACGAGTGCTTCTTCCACTTTTCCCTCCATTAGAGTGGAAGTGTGAGGAGAGGGAGTTAAGTATCCCCTGACCATGGTCTACACACACGCATTTGCACATGCGCATATATAGATACAAACACATATCAATGAAAGAGAAATACGAAGACATAGAACAAGTTTGGGAAATCCAAGTATATCTGTATGACAAAATAAAAGTTAAGTTCAAGGACATGTTAAGTGGACTCTGGTGGAGTGCCAGAATGTCACATCAACAGGGCCACCCTGTTATAAAACTCCATGTCGCCCAAGCCAGGAGGGGTGGTGATCTTTGGAGTTGCACTATGCAGAAGCCTTAGCAGAGCTCTTTAATGACACCAGCCACTCATATCTCCATCTCTCCCTTGACCTTTCTGATTTTAGGGATGACAGTTACACAGGCACAAGCAAAAAAAAAAAAAAAAAATCTAAATGAGTCCAAGACCTTCCACCAAGGCACTGAATTGCTTTTTACCTTCCTGTTGTATTTGTGGGGCTGCTCAAAATAAGTAGCAGGATGATTCATCGTAGCCTCTGGAAGTTGTCTGACAGTACTCTATTCCGGTGTCTGACTGAAGCTACTTATATCTTGTGTCACTTGGTGCAGTGACTCAGTTCCAAGCAAAGATTAATGCAGTTAGAGCATTTTGCAGAAATAGTAAATCACCCTTGCAACTGATTGCTCCTCTAGAGCTGCCTAGCCGGTGAGTTATTCATGTAGCTCTCCAGCATTGCTTTCATAAACAGATATTGTTTCATTGGTTGCTAATCATTCCCATTGAAGTTAAAGTAGGCTCAAGGCCAGGAGAACAATGAGCTTTTATTCAAAGAAGCAAAAAGTTTGCAAGATATGCCAAAGGTCAAGCAACTCCTTGCCCCACTCTCCTTATGGTGACGGACACTGAGTATATGTTTAAGAAGACTTTGCGTTCAAAACCATCATAATGCAAGTCTCATCTCTGCAGTCCTCTCTGGCAATCAATCCATTAAATTATTTATTTTTTCAAAAGTTTCTTTTACCTTATTGATTGTGTTTAACACTGATATTTTCCTATGTCAAAATAAATGATGGTCACACAAGTAAATACCATCAGAAAATTTACCAGGAAGACTAATCTCCCCTTGGCTCTTTTATTACCTATTCCCAGAAGACAATATTTTTTTAGAAAAAAAAATTCATTTTTAATTTATAATGTCACAATCAATGCTTTGTTGTATGCTTCTGAATCATTCAAAGTCTTTCAGGGCTGTGATGGTACATACACCAAAAGCCCTGTAAGCACAGGTGTCTTAGAAAATTGTGTGGCACATGAGAGAGACTCAAAAGGTCTCTTGAACAGTGGACTTCAATAGTCTAGAAGGGACTACATGTCTTCCTTGAGCTTCCTTGATGCTTATTTAGATATGTGAAGCTTTACCCAATGGTAATATAAAGAAGTCATTTCAATTTGAAGCCCTCATTGCTCTCACTCCTGGACCAAGTCTATTTTGAATTCAAGCTTCTTTATTAGATTCAGTGCTCTCAAGAAAATTTATATTTCAAGTGCTCAACCAATCTCTGAAATAAAGTTGAGGGAAATCATCCTTGGAAATATCAACCTTAAAATTACGCATTGGAACACCCTTTCCTGCTTGGTTTTATACAGTCAAGATGCTAATGCGTCATACCTAGTCAAATGAAAAGTCTTTAGCACCCCCTTCCTTCATTTAATGTCTAAAGAGGCTTGGTAGCTAATTGTCTAATTTAAAAATGGCATCACTAGACAAATGAGGAAAAAGAGCTGCCTCTGGTAAATCACTGGCAAGAGACTACAGAGAAATATTTAGCTCCGTCTATTGACTCTATTGACCTCACCTCTTTTCTCTTAGAATCACTGCAGTCATGTTCATCAACTGTTATAGGCTAAATCCATGATCGCTAAGTTTGCTTCCATGGCTGACATTCAATTTTCTCCCAAGAGGATGTCATTTTCTTCTCTTTTCCATAGTAGCAGAGATGGAATTGTGTGTCCCATTCATCTTCCATATCAAGTGGGGGCTTGAGAAATGGTGGACAAGGCTGAAGCATATCACATCATGGGTCTGGCGGGCTTAAGGGAGTACATCTCTTCTTCTTTGTTAGCAAGGGTCAGGTTAGGGCCAAGTAGCATTAAAATTGTCAAAGTTCAACTGGTGAAACACAAATTCGCTTGCCAGGGCAAAGGACCTGGGCAGACTGTAGAAGCCAATGTATGGGATCCAGGTATTAGGAAAGCTTAGGTGCAGGGGGGACAAAGAGAGCAAATGGAAAGACGTCTAAAGTAATTCCAGAAGAATGCCAGATATTTCCAAGGGTTTATTTGTAGTAACCCATTTGCTACGGATTTAATGTATACTCCCTCCCCTCAAAATTCCGATTTTGAAACCCTAATTCTCAGTATGATATATTTTGTAAATGGATGTTTAGGAGATACTTAGATCATGAAGGTGAAACTCTGATGAAGAGATATACAGAGCTTGCTTTCACTTTCTGTCCTGCACCACGTGAAGATACAAGGAGAAAATGGCTGGCTGTAAACCAGAATGCAGGTCCTCACCAGACCCTGGACCTGCTGGTACCAGCACCTTGATCTTAGACTTCACAGCCTCTGGTACTGTGAGAAATAAATGATTGTTGCTTAAGCCACCCACTTGATTGTAATTTGTTATAGCATCCCAAACTAAGATACGATTGGATTGCATTGCTTTATTGGTCTCACTTAAAGGACGTGATAAGTAAACATTTACCTTTAGGAAACAGAGAAATCAGTCTATGTTGTCCTATATTTTTAAATTTTTTTTTAAAGTTTACTTATTTATTTTGAGAGAGACAGAGGCAGCATGAGTGGCGGAGGGGCAGGGAGAGAGGAAGAGAGAGAGAATCCCAAGCAGGCTCTGCACTGCCAGCATAGAGCCTGATGCAGGGCTCGAACCTACAAAGCTGTGAGATCGTGACCTGAGCCAAAACCAAGGGTTGGACACTTAACTGACTGAGCCACTTAGGCATCCCTGTCCTGTAATATATTTTAATCATTTGTATATAGCTAAGCTCCCTGATTTACCATGGTGCAACTTACAATTTTGCAACTTTATAGTGTTGCAAATGTGGTATGCATTCCGCAGAAAATGTACTTCAAAATTTTAATTCTGATCTTTTCCACGGCTAGCTATATGCAATACATTATTCTCTAACGATGCTGAGCAGTGGCAGCAAGCCACATCCTCCCAGTTAGCCATGGGAACACCTGGGACAGACAACTGATCCACTTACAACCATTCTGTACCCACGCAGCCATTCTGTTTTTCATTTTTAGTACAGTATTCAATTAGTTACATGAGATATTCAACACTTTAGTATAAAATAGCTTTTGTGTTAGATGCTCTTGCCCAACTGTCAGCTACATAAGTGTTCGGAGCATGTTTAAGGTAGGCTACTGAGCTATGATTGATGTTCAGTAGGTTACATGTATTCGATGCATTTTCAGGTTGCAAGATTTTCAATATATGATGGGTTTGTCAGGAGGGAACCCCATCACACATTGAGGAAGACCTGTTCTAGCTAATAGGGTCCAAGGAAGACCTGTATCTAGCTAATAGGGTCAGAGGAAAGTAGTCTTTAATATCCCTTTAGCCTTTTTTTTTTTTAACTTGGCACAGTAAGGATGAAGCAGAATTTCCTTTGAAACTTGCTAAGACAGAATGATTTTTAAGTGACATCTCTACTTTTGTACCAAGACAGAGCCACTGCTCCAATGTTACCCCTAACAACCACCAAGAAGCTGATACACTTACTGCATAAAGTCTAAATAACCTGACAATCCACAGCAGCACTATCCAATAGAACGTCTTGCAATGTAAGAAATATTCTATATGTGCACTCTCCAATATATGGCTATTAAGCACTTGAAATATGGCTGGAGCAGCTGAGGAAATGAGTTTTAAATTGTATTTAATTTCAGTTAATTTAAATTTAAATATCCACTTGTGTTGGACATATTGGACTGTGACATTGCTATAGATTCAGCATCATCTGCCTTACTTCTTTTCAGAGACTTTGGAATTATTCTAGGTAAAGTATATGTCTCAGGCCAGTTCTTCACCACTGTGTGAACTTATGAACCCAATAAGTATATCATATCATATGGGTTTATTTCACTTTTGACTCTCATTGGAAAACCATCTACCTTACACACACACACATGCACACACCCTTCCATATTGCTTCCCAACATATTTATATAAAAACACACAGTCTTGGGGTGCCTGGCTGGCTCAGTTGTTATAACATACGGCTCTTGATCATGGGGTTGTGAGTTCGAGCCCCATGTTGGGTGTAGAGACTGTGTAAACAAATAAACTGTAAAAACAAACAAAAAACCCACACAGTCTTCATGTTTGACATTGAAAAATATCCATAAACTTCAAAAGATATCTACGCAGCTAGGGCTTTCACTTCTGTTTATTTTGACCAAAGCTATTACAGTCACGACCAACTTTTATTCAGTAACCTTATCTTTTAAAATAGCTATAAATACTAGCAAATCATATGGGAAATTGAGTTTGTGTGGAAAGCTACAGGAGGAAAAAAAAAGAAACGAGTCTTTGGAAAAGCTATATATTCTGGTTTATCGTGGATGTGGCTGTGGAGAGACATCACGGCTAAGGAAATCAGTACACTCCTAAGAATCATAAAAACCTGCATTCCAGTTCCAGTTTTACCACCTGCTAGCTGTGTCATGCCACTGGCCAAGTTAACAACCCTCTCTGAGTCTGAGACTCCTTATCTGTAAAAGAATATCTTCATTCTTAACTCTTAAAGTCATTGTGAAGACGAAATAAGATAATATATGCAAATAGCTTACTACACGCTAGACTTTAAATATGTTAATCCCTTGCATTTCTACTTTTTTAAGCAAATATTTTGAAATATCTGAAAATTAATCAAAGCTATGTATGTTCAAGAAATGTTCAATCAATCAGACATTTCTGTGAAATAAGAATTCAGTGTGATTTTGTAAGTAGGCTCTATAAAGCCAGAGTATCTCCGGGCCCCAGGCAGATGGTCATATTCGGGGAGGCGGGGAGAGGAAGAAAAGAGAAAGCTTCTTTTTCAGAAAATCCTCTTTGGTTGGCTCCTTCATTACGATTCGGCAAAATGCCACTTACAACAGATGGATATGAATACAGGCAACCAAAGAGGCTGTGCTTGTACCCCAAGTCTTGGCATATGGCACCAAATTCTCTCATCAGGCTGTCAAAACAGCTGCTGTGCACTTGCCCCACCTGCAGTTGCAAGGCTTTGCCAAGGGTGTCCAAGCGTAGAGAAGAACCTGCCGTCGGGTGGTTCTCCTGGGTTAGAAACCATACCTTTTGCATTAGAGCACTAGGAGCCCCTTTCAAACTCCTTTAGAACTTTCTTTCGACTCCCTGGGAGTGAAGGAGATATTTAATCATTCAAGTACAACATGTATCCTTTCATTACCATTGAAAACACAACTAAGTCTTGGTAGAAAAAAGTAGACAGAGAGGTACTCAAATCTCAAGTCGACTATTTACTTGCAGTTCAATAAATTTATCAAACATCTTTGATCCTGAGTTGCCTCCTCTCTGAGTGGAAATAAACAATACTTGGAAGGAGTGTAGTGATGATCAGAAATAATAATGCAAAGAGGAGTTACGGTGGTCTTGGGCATACAGTAGTGATAGCCTACATATACTGACTGCTTGTTATATATGAGATATATTCCAAATGTTCTACAAGTGTCGGCCATTTAACCCTCACATCCACCTCACAAACAAATATACTTTGTGAAATAGGTGAGGAAACTGAGGCAGCATGAGTTTCAATCATTTGCCCAAGATCATGAAGCTTGACAGGTTTGGAGCGGGGATTAAAACTCAGGCAGTCTGGCTCCAGAGGCTGCACACTGAACCATGATCGTAGGTGTTAAGGGAATGGTTACTATTTTTATGGGGGAAAAAAAGACTCACAGGAAATTGAGTATGTTAATGACCCCTCTATTGGTGAAAAGCAAATGACAGCTATAGAATCTGTGAATGATTTCTAACCGGCACTTTTTGCTTAGGTAGGAAAAATTTGCTAAGGGAAGGATAATTCAAAGTCACTCCTTTTTATGGGAACCCAGAAATAGTGCTACAAAAGTCAAAATCATTACAGGCATATTACAAAGAAGCAGTGATAATTTAAGCAATTGGGAAATCCTGAAAGAATTGTTTTTATATTTTAATTGCTGGCAGAATAAATTTAGTTAATGGGTTTTATATTCTTAAATTTACATTTGATATTAATCCTAGTCTATATTTATATGTGATTCTACATACAGCACATTAAATAGCCTGACCTGATAAAATTGATTTTATTAAATCTGGCAAAAATTAACCACTTGTTGAAACCAGATTGGTCTCAAGTGTATAGTTGAAACTTTTTTTTAATCAGGTAGATTTCATTTTTTCCCCCCTCCTATCAAGGTCTATAGACCTAAGGAAAGGAATATCAATTGAGGGCTACAACAATGTTAAAAAGCAGATTCATTTAGACTGGTTTTTAAGCTTACAGAAATAAAAAGTCCTTACTGTGCTTACTTTGAACACTCAGAACATGCAACACAGTCTTTTATACTATAAAGTAGCAAGTCCTAAAATATATACCTTTTGCTCAATATAAAGCCTGTCATGAGAAAGAGTGTTAAGAAACTGGACACAGATTGAGATGGAAGCACATATAATTAGGCAAATGCACCTTAACAGATAAAGAAAAAAGATGGACAAGAAACAGAAGGAAGAGATACATCTCAGCTTCCCTAAATTTTGTTCTCTGTTCTCTCAGTTCAGCTCTGCCAGGGCTCTCCTTCCCTACACTACTGTCCAGAAAGTACATCCAGGCAGAAATCTAGGGGAATAATAGGGTCAGCCATATATGACTGACTGCCTTCTCGGTCTCAGGGCTGTCTTACCACTTGCTGAATAGCTACGTAGAGGCGCATCATATACTTTTCACAGTTTTCTAGCTATTTCTGCCGTGAGGCATGGGAAGTTAAATAACGGCTCCCCAGAGATGTCTCGGCCCTAATCCCTGGAAACTTTGAATATGTTATCTTACATGGCAAAAGGGAATTTGCAGATGTGGATAAATTAAAGATCTTGAGATAAGGAGATTATCCTGGAATACCTGGTGGGCTCAATGTGATCTCTTTAGGAGAGAGAAAAAAGAAGGTCAGAGTCAGAAAGACAGAGAGGCTGGAGAGCCTGGATGGTTCAGCTGGTTAAGCGTCCGACTTTGGCTCAGATCATGATCTCATGGTCTGTGAGTTCGAGCCCCATGTCGGGCTCTGTGCTGACAGCTCAGGGCCTGGAGCCTGCTTCAGGTTCTGTGTCTCCCTCTCTCTCTGCCCCTCCCCCACTCACGCTCTGTCTCTCAAAAAATGAATAAACGTTAAAAAAATTTAAAAAAAAGACAGAGAGGTGACAACAGAAGAAGTGGCTGGGATGACACACAACCATGAGCCAAGGAATGTGGGCTGGCACTCGAAGTTGAAAAAAGCCAAGGGAATAGATTATCCTCCAGAAGAAATGCAGACTTGCTGACCCACTTTGAGATCTGTGAAATGTAGAATAATAAATGTGTGATATTTTAATGTACTAACTGTGGTGATTTGTTTTACAGAAGGAATAGAAAACTAGTAGTACAGGAGAGGTAGTCTTGGAACAATCTCTATCTCTCAGGATGTAGAAATTTATGCCTACACATTTAAGTGTTCTTCCCACCACCTCCAAATCTTGAGAACCTAGTATGGATAAATAACTGTAATAGTATCTCAAATAGGAAGAAGGGGTCTGAGCTATTGGTATTTGACCAGGAAAAAAAGAGAGAAAGAAAGAAAAAAAGAAAGAAAGAAAGAAAGAAAGAAAGAAAGAAAGAAGAAAGAAAGAAGAAAGAAAGAAAGGACAAGAACTAAATGAAATGAAACTTACTTCATTTGTTCAACAAATAGCCTCATTGAAGATTCTACCCAGAATGTAGAAAACTGAAAAGTTGTTCCCTCTCAACAAATTAAAAAGCCAAGATAATCTATAAAATAATAATGCTTCTTGAATCTATGCAAGAGTTAATTTTGCAGGACAAATACCTTGGCTGTAGTTTAAGGAAAGAAAAGCACTTCCAAAGAGAGGAGGTCAAAAGCACTGGCTTACCTGTAGAAGAACATAGGAGGAAGATGATGCTGGCATACAATTGACAAGAACAATTCAGCTAAAATTATTAAAGAATTCCTATAAAGGCCGAGTATAGGCTAGCACAGAAGTATAGAGCCTGGGAGATTCAGATATAAGGGGAGTCCTCACCTACCAGCATATTCTTCTCTACGGACTTTCATGGTGTGTTCATGAGAAAGATCAGGGACAGGGCAGAAAACCAGAGAAATAACTTTCTATGGTTCAATGGCTTAAGTGTGGAAGATGTGAGAGACCAACACTGCAGAAAAGCCATGTAAATCCCACATGAACTTTTCTCCCCTTAGGACAAACAGTTTCAAAACCTTGAGCGGATGAGGGAAAGATAACAAACTCTGCCATTCCCAAGGCACACACCCATTGCAACTATGGAAAAGTAAAGAAAAGAGAGAATGAGAGAGGGGAGAGGAGAGGGAGAAACAAAGATAGGAGGAAATCACCTTTCCTTTTCCCTCTTAGGAAAGACCAGTTAATCATCCTGGGCACAGACCATTAAGAATCTTTTTACCTCCATCCACATCATTGCAAATGGCAAGATTTCATTCTTTTATATGGCTGAGTAATATTCCATGGAGTGAGAGTATTATGCTAAATGAAATAAGTCAGAGAAAGACAAATACTAAATGATTTCATTCATATATGGAATTTAAGAAACAAAACAAATGAGCAAAAGGAAAAGAGAGAGAGAGAAAGAGAGAAGGAAGCAAACCAAGAAACAGACTCTTAACTATAGAGAACAAACTGATGGTTACCAGAGAGGGGGGATGAGGGGTTGGGTGAAATAGGTGATGGGGATTAAAGAGGGCACTTTTTGTAATGAGTACCCGGTGTTGAATCACTATATTGTACACCTGACACTAACATTACACTGTACATTAACTGACTGGGATTTAAATAAAAACTTAAGAATAAGGAGTCTCTTACCAGTAGGGGAAAGAAAAGGATCACTGAGAAACAGGGACATAGGGGCTAAGGTAAATCTTGGCCCGCACAAGTATAACACACCTCCACCACTGCCGTCCAGTACAGTTGTGTTACAGTTAACAAGTAGCTAGTTACCAAGTAGCTGGTAACAGAACTGTAATGTTATAGGGTGGAAGAAAGTGGAGAGAGATATTCTCAGAAGCAGGGGCATAGAGGAAGCCTGAAAGCTGAGGATGCAGCAAAAATGTGGAGAAAAATCTTCTGACCAACCATTCCACACTGGAAGCACAGGGGGAGGATAGAGGAATTTGAAATGGTATGCTGGGGTTAATCAATAGCAACAATAAAACCCAAACCTAGCTCAGCTCCTGGCTACACTGACTTAGTCCCCCACAACCCTCCAAAAACAGCCCTGCGAAATGTAGCCAGTAAAAGAAAGACACCTGATACAAGGGAACAAAAATCACATTTGCAGAAAACAGAGAAAATTAATGAAATCAAAACTATTCCTTTCTAAAAAACAAAGTGTTTGTTTGTTTTTTTTTTTTTTAGAGTGAGACAGAGAGTGCAAGCAGGGGAGAGGGGCAGAGGGAGGGTGAGAGAGAATCTCAAGCAGGCTCCGTGCTCAGTGAGGAGCCTGAGGTAGGGCTAGATCCCATGACCCTGGGATCATGACCTGAGCCAAAAGCAAGAGTAGGATGCTCAACTGACAGAGCCACCCAGGTGCCCCAAAAGCTATTCCTTTTTTTATCAATAAAATTTAAAAATAACTTGAAAACAAAACACCTTCCAATCAGTCTGATTAAGAAACAAAAAAGCAGACAAATATTATCATCATTACATAAGAGCACCATTATAGATACTACAGAGATTACAAGAAAAGTAAGGGAATGTTATAAACATCTTCATGTCAGAAAGTCCAACAATATAGATAAAATGGGCAAATTTGTTGAAAGATACAAATTGCCAAGTTTCACTCAAAAAGAAATGAATAATTTAGATAACCTAAGCCTATAAAACTTCTCGATGAAAATCTTTGTGACCTTGGGTTAGATTTCTTACATATGAAGCCAAAAGCATAATTTGCAAAACAAACAAATTAGCAGTTGAACTTCAACAAAACTAAAATGGTCTGCTCTTCAAAAGACATTATTAAGAGGATGAAAAGACAAGTCACAGAATGAGAAGAAAATATTTTCAAGTCACATATCTGATACCATTCCATTTATATAACATTTTGAAAAAGGCAGAATCAGAGCAACAGAGAAGAGATTACTTATTGCCAGAAGCTTGAAGTGAAGAAAGGATTTGACTTCTTCTTTAGGTTTATTGTGGGGTGTTTGTTACACAATTCTATGCATTTACCAAACTCACAGGAGGGTACACCAAAGAAGGTGAATTTTACTGTTAATATAAATTATACCTCGATAAAACCAAGTAAAAACAAAAAGAATTCTCATTTGTGCTGCAGAGATATACAAAGCAGAACAAGGTTCCTGTTATTTTAGGGTGCAAATAGTGCTGGGGAAGGCAGACAACAGGAAAATGCATAAATCCATAACATGTCATTTGACTGACTGATACACCTCCATTTGGCTGAGTTTATACTCAGTTTATACTAATGAGTGTGATAAGAAAGAAACAGGGCAGGCTAAAACAGTATGCTTCTCAAATTCGTTCATGTAATGACAAATAATAACACTTAGTATCTAAACAGTACATTGAATTAAATGTTTCTAGGGTTGTTCCTAGTCAGAAGGAATTCATGGCAGCTTGGAGGCAGGAAGATAAAGTCTCCCCAGGCATTGTCTGCCCGTCCCGTGAGGTAAGGGGATCAATATTTGGCAACTGTGACAATTCATGGCACCCAGACTGGAAAATCCTAAGAAAAGGGCAAAAATTGGAAGCTGGCTTCTATTTTAGATAGGTGCCCCGGTGAAACGTCTGGAAACATAACGTTTGAATAAAGACCTAAATGAAATAAGCAAGTCTTAAAAAAAAAATCTGGGGGATGATTGTCCCATAGAAAGAAAGAACAATTAAAAAAGAACCCGTTCCCAAGAAAATAACTTTGGCAAGTCAGAGAAAGAGTAAGAACTCTGGAGCTGGGGAGGCATGAGCAATGGGAATTTTGACAGAAGTTAGAAGGTGAGGTCAGAGAGGTGGTCAGGAGCCAGATCACTGAGATCTCAGACATGACAGTAAGATATCTGGAGTTTATTTATGTATAATATTAAACCATTAGAGTGTTTTGAGCAATGGAGTAATATGATCTTATTTATAGTTTTAAAAGATCAATATGACTTTGGGGTCAAAACTGTTTGGGGTCAGAGGTACAAGCAAAGAGATGGTTAGGTGGCTAGAATATTAGCCAGGTGAAAGATGCAAAAAGTTAATTCATGTCTTAGCTGGGAAATGGGTAACAACTGGTCAGATTAGGGAAAGGATCTAAAAATGTCCTGATGAATTAGATGTGAGCATGAGAGGAGAAATGGCATTAAATGCTTCCTAGATTTTTGGTTTGAACAACTGAGTAAATGGTGATACTATTTAGTGAAATGGGGAAGATTAGGGAAAAGCATGTTGGGACATTTGTATATGTTAATTTGATGTGCCTATTGGATATTCATGTGGTGATGTGAAATAGACAGCTGGAAACGGAAAATATATATTTGGAAGTCATCAGTATGTAGATATGTGTTTGCTCATGTATTTAAACCATAGGAATAAATGAGATCATCCATGTAAGGAAATATAAAGGAAAGTCAGAGAGAGCAAGAGATACTTAAAATGAGTAGAAAGTGAGATAAGGGAAAACACCAGATAAACTTGGTGTCCTAGGAGTCAAATGAACAGAAATGTTTCCAAAAAGATGAAGTGACCAACGACATAAACTGTCTCTTCTTCATTTTCACAACATCAAGTCCTGGCTAATGTAAAAAACAGCTACCTGCAAAACGATGCACTGCAAGTAAGACATCCATCCTGAGGAATCTACGATATGCAATAGTAAAGTCAAGATTAAGACTATTACTCATTTCAAAGACTCAGATATTGGGTGTATTACATCTGAAGCTTTAGAGGATTCGGTAGAAGAGTGTCAGATATTGGAATCTGTTGGCCCCTGTTTTGCATCCTTCAGTATGGGGAAGACAAGTTAGCACTACTGAATGCAGGCAGAGAAGAGCAGGAGAACCATTCTGCTCACTTTTCAGACTGTAGTCTGCCAGTGATCCCAGACTAGCAAACGTCAGAGAATCATGCGCCTATTAAGTTGCATGAGTCATATTCTCTTCTATCCTAAATAAATTTGGTGCTCAGAAATCCAGATACCAAGAGAGTCAGAGGAATTGGCAAAATGGATCTCAGCAGACGTCCAGCAAGCATCTGCTGCCAGGCAGAGGTAATAACGCCTGGCTGCAAACTGCACTGATAGAATTGGCCACAGCCTAGGGGCAGACAGCAGATTAGTTCTGTGTCAGTATCCCAAACAAGGCAGAAGCAGAGGCTGAGGCAAAGGGAAAAGCTCATAAGCCAAGTCCATAAGGGTATATAGGTAAGTTCCCAGAGCCTGTTACTGTTTCGAAGAGTGAATGAAATCAATCAAGAGAGTCGGGATAAAAGGTATGGTTAAGCAACATTTTGTAATGTGTCATCTGCCAACTGAACCTCACACAATGAAAGCGTCTCACATTTAAGTTGGGTTTGAGAGGTTTAGACTGCCAGGAAACCTCAAATATGCCCCCAAAAAATGCATAAAATTGATATCCACCAGCCCAAGGCAATCCCCAGACTTTTCTATGCTCATCAAAGTAACTGGGCTGATGAATCCATAAAGCATGCTCTGGAGCTGTTCTGTAATATGGCAGCTACTAACCACTGTAGCTATTACATTTAAATTTATTAACATGTAAAATATTAAAGACTTTTTTTCTCAGTCACACTAGTCTCATTTCAAGTGTACATGTGGTGAGTGGCTAACTGTCTGGTTAGTTCCAAAGAACATTCTAACATTCCTATCTGTTGGACAGTACAGCCATAGGAAATAAATTACCAAATATACTGATGCGTGAAGACAGTGGGAGACAGCACACAAAGTTCCCAGCCCAGGAGGCAGGATCTGGAATAGCCATATTGACTCACCAAACAATGCACTGCAGAGACAGGAAAGGTTGTCAGCTGCGTGCCATAATCTTGGACCTTCTAGCTCCAACACTTAACAACACTATCCCAAAGCAGTGGAATATCATACATGTTCTGGAGGGGTGACTGTTACAAGTTATTTTCCCTTTCCCTCTTTTTATAATTAGGAGATCATTTCTTTTTTTTTTTTTTAATGTTCTTCACTATTAAATTATTTGGGAGGTAATGCAAAGTCAGAAACAAAGTATAACAATGTATAATTCTAATATAGGAAAAGAACAAAGAACTGACAACAAGAATTTAATCTACCACAGAGAATGTAGGAAGACAAAAGGAGCAAGGAGTCTTACTGAGCCTTATTACATCACCAAAACAAGGAAAAAAGGGAATTCTACACCCTTCATTAATTGCAGGGCTACCACCAGAGTTTTCTGATAAGTAGACCACAGTGAGTCAGCACTTATGAATGGGTCCAGCCATCAGAGGAAGCAAATTCAAATAGAACCAATACCTAGAAAGACACGTCTCATGGAGAAAACAGTAACTAGAAAAACACACACACACACACACACACACACGAAAAGAAAGTAAACAAAACAAAACAAAAAGAATAGAAAATACAAGATCATTTATAGAGATTCAGAGCATGAAGTAAATTTCTGGAAACATATAGTTATATACTTATAATTTAAAATACAATTGATGAGGGGCGCCTGGGTAGTTCAGTCAATTGAGCATCCGACTCTGGATTTTGGCTCAGGTCATGATCCCAGGGTTGTGGGATTGAGGCTTGTGTCAGGTTCCACACAGGGCATGGAGTCTGCTTAATATTCTCTCTCTCAGTCTCTGCCCCTCTCCCCTGCTTATGCTCTCTCTCTAAACACACACACATAATAAAATAAAATAAAATAAAATAAAATAAAATAAAATAAAATAAAATAAAATAAATGATAAAACAAGAGAATATTCACTATTAAAACGTGAGTTAGGGGGCGCCTGGATGGTTCAGCCTGTTAGGCGTCCCGCTTTGGCTCAGGTCATGATCTCACAGTTTCTAAGTTCGAGCCCTGCATCAGGCTCTGTGCTGACAGCTCGGAGCCTAGAGCCTGCTTCGGATTCTGTGTCTCCTTTTCTCTCTGCTCCTCCCCCACTTGCACTCTGCTCTCTCTGTCTCTCAAAAATGAATAAATGCTAAAAAAAATTAAAATAAAAAAAAATGAGTTAGTGGCCTAGAAGGGAAAGTAGAAGAAATATCTCAAAGAAGAGAGCATAAGTTAAAAAATAATGGGGAAGCACACATGACTCGATATATGGCGGCGTAGGAGGACGCGGGGCTCACAGCGCGTCCTGCCGATCACTTAGATTCCACCTACACCTGCCTAAAGAACCCAGAAAACCACCAGAGGATTAGCAGAAGGGAGTCTCCGGAGTCAAGCACAGACCAGAGGCCCACGGAAGAGGGTAGGAAGGGCGGCGAGGCGGTGCGCGCTCCACAGACTGGCGGGAGGGAGCCGGGGCGGAGGGGCGGCTCGCCGGCCAAGCAGAGCCCCCGAGTCGGGCTGGCAAAAGCGGAGGGGCCGGACAGACTGTGTTCCGACAGCAAGCGCGACTTAGCGTCTAGGAGGTCATAAGTTAACAGCTCTGCGCGGAAAGCGGGAAGGCTGGAGGACAAAGGGAGGGAGAGCTGCTGAGCCCCCGGACGGCAGAGCTCAGCTTGGCGGGGAACAAAGGCGCTCGCCAGCGCCATCTCCCCCGCCCATCCCCCAGCCAAAATCCCAAAGGGAACCAGTTCCTGCCAGGGAACTTGCTCGCTCCGCGCAAACACCCAACTCTGTGCTTCTGCGGAGCCAAACCTCCGGCAGCGGATCTGACTCCCTCCCGCTGCCACAGGGCCCCTCCTGAAGTGGATCACCTAAGGAGAAGCGAGCTAAGCCTGCTCCTCCAGCCCCCGTGCACCTTGCCTACCCACCCCAGCTAATACGCCAGATCCCCAGCAACACAAGCCTGGCAGTGTGCAAGTAGCCCAGACGGGACACGCCACCCCACAGTGAATCCCGCCCCTAGGAGAGGGGAAGAGAAGGCACACACCAGTCTGACTGTGGCCCCAGCAGTGGGCTGGGGGCAGACATCGGGTCGGACTGCGGCCCCGCCCACTAACTCCAGTTATACACCACAGCACAGGGAAAGTGCACTGCAGGTCCTCACCACGCCAGGGACTCTCCAAAATGACCAAACGGAAGAATTCCCCTCAGAAGAATCTCCAGGAAATAACAACAGCTAATGAACTGATCAAAAAGGATTTAAATAATATAACAGAAAGTGAATTTAGAATAATAGTCATAAAATTAATCACTGGGCTTGAAAACAGTATACAGGACAGCAGAGAATCTCTTGCCACAAAGATCGAGGGACTAAGGAACAGTCACGAGGAGTTGAAAAACGCTTTAAACGAATTGCAAAACAAAATGGAATCCACGATGGCTCGGCTTGAAGAGGCAGAGGAGAGAATAGGTGAACTAGAAGATAAAGTTATGGAGAAAGAGGAAGCTGAAAGAAAGAGAGATAAAAAAATCCAGGAGTATGAGGGGAAAATTAGAGAACTAAGTGATACACTAAAAAAAAATAATATACGCATAATTGGTATCCCAGAAGAGGAAGAGAGAGGGAAGGGTGCTGAAGGGGTACTTGAACAAATCATAGCTGAGAACTTCCCTGAACTGGGGAAGGAAAAAGTCATTGAAATCCAAGAGGAACAGAGAACTCCCTTCAGACGTAACTTGAATCGATCTTCTGCACGACGTATCATAGTGAAACTGGCAAAATACAAGGATAAAGAGAAAATTCTGAAAGCAGCAAGGGATAAACGTGCCCTCACATATAAAGGGAGACCTATAAGACTCGTGACTGATCTCTCCTTTGAAACTTGGCAGGCCAGAAAGGCTTGGCACGATATCTACAGTGTGCTAAACAGAAAAAATATGCAGCCGAGAATCCTTTATCCAGCAAGTCTGTCATTTAGAATAGAAGGAGAGATAAAGGTCTTCCCAAACAAACAAAAACTGAAGGAATTTGTCACCACAAAACCAGCCCTACAAGAGATCCTAAGGGGGATCCTGTGAGACAAAGTACCAGAGACATCACTACAAGCATAAAACATACAGACATCACAATGACTCTAAACCCGTATCTTTCTATAATAACACTGAATGTAAATGGATTAAATGCGCCAACTAAAAGACATAGGGTATCAGAATGGATAAAAAAACAAGACCCATCTATTTGCTGTCTACAAGAGACTCATTTTAGATCTGAGGACACCTTTAGATTGAGAGTGAGGGGATGGAGAACTATTTATCATGCTCCTGGAAGCCAAAAGAAAGCTGGAGTAGCCATACTTATATCAGACAAACTAGACTTTAAATTAAAGGCTGTAACAAAAGATGAAGAAGGGCATTATATAATAATCACAGGGTCTATCCACCAGGAAGAGCTAACTATTATAAATGTCTATGCGCCAAATACCCGAGCCCCCAGATATATAAAACAATTACTCATAAACATAAGCAACCTTATTGATAAGAATGTGGTAATTGCAGGGGACTTTAACACCCCACTTACAGAAATGGATAGATCATCTAGACACACAGTCAATAAAGAAACAAGGGCCCTGAATGATACATTGGATCAGATGGACTTGACAGATATATTTAGAACTCTGCATCCCAAAGCAACAGAATATACTTTCTTCTCGAGTGCACATGGAACATTCTCCAAGATAGATCATATACTGGGTCACAAAACAGCCCTTCATAAGTTTACAAGAATTGAAATTATACCATGCATACTTTCAGACCACAATGCTATGAAGCTTGAAATCAATCACAGGAAAAAGTCTGGAAAACCTCCAAAAGAATGGAGGTTAAAGAACACCCTACTAATGAATGAGTGGGTCAACCAGGCAATTAGAGAAGAAATTAAAACATATATGGAAACAAACGAAAATGAAAATACAACAATCCAAACGCTTTGGGATGCAGCGAAGGCAGTCCTGAGAGGAAAATACATTGCAATCCAGGCCTATCTCAAGAAACAAGAAAAATCCCAAATACAAAATCTAACAGCACACCTAAAGGAAATAGAAGCAGAACAGCAAAGGCAGCCTAAACCCAGCAGAAGAAGAGAAATAATAAAGATCAGAGCAGAAATAAACAATATAGAATCTAAAAAAACTGTAGATCAGATCAACGAAACCAAGAGTTGGTTTTTTGAAAAAATAAACAAAATTGACAAACCTCTAGCCAGGCTTCTCAAAAAGAAAAGGGAGATGACCCAAATAGATAAAATCATGAATGAAAATGGAATGATTACAACCAATCCCTCAGAGATACAAACAATTATCAGGGAATACTATGAAAAATTATATGCCAGCAAATTGGACAACCTGGAAGAAATGGACAAATTTCTAAACACCCACACTCTTCCAAAACTCAATCAGGAGGAAATAGAAAGCTTGAACAGACCCATAACCAGCGAAGAAATTGAATCGGTTATCAAAAATCTCCCAACAAATAAGAGTCCAGGACCAGATGGCTTCCCAGGGGAGTTCTACCAGAACTTTAAAGCAGAGATAATACCTATCCTTCTCAAGCTATTTCAAGAAATAGAAAGGGAAGGAAAACTTCCAGACTCATTCTATGAAGCCAGTATTACTTTGATTCCTAAACCAGACAGAGACCCAGTAAAAAAAGAGAACTACAGGCCAATATCCCTGATGAATATGGATGCAAAAATTCTTAATAAGATACTAGCAAATCGAATTCAACAGCATATAAAAAGAATTATTCACCATGATCAAGTGGGATTCATTCCTGGGATGCAGGGCTGGTTCAACATTCGCAAATCGATCAACGTGATACATCACATTAACAAAAAAAAAGAGAAGAACCATATGATCCTGTCAATCGATGCAGAAAAGGCCTTTGACAAAATCCAGCACCCTTTCTTAATAAAAACCCTTGAGAAAGTCGGGATAGAAGGAACATACTTAAAGATCATAAAGGCCATTTATGAAAAGCCCACAGCTAACATCATCCTCAACGGGGAAAAACTGAGAGCTTTTTCCCTGAGATCAGGAACACGACAGGGATGCCCACTGTCACCGCTGCTGTTTAATATAGTGCTGGAAGTTCTAGCATCAGCAATCAGACAACAAAAGGAAATCAAAGGCATCAAAATTGGCAAAGATGAAGTCAAGCTTTCACTTTTTGCAGATGACATGATATTATACATGGAAAATCCGATAGACTCCACCAAAAGTCTGCTAGAACTGATACATGAATTCAGCAAAGTTGCAGGATACAAAATCAACGTGCAGAAATCAGTTGCATTCTTATACACTAACAATGAAGCAACAGAAAGACAAATGAAGAAACTGATCCCATTCACAATTGCACCAAGAAGCATAAAATACCTAGGAATAAATCTAACCAAAGATGTAAAAGATCTGTATGCTGAAAACTATAGAAAGCTTATGCAGGTAATTGAAGAAGATATAAAGAAATGGAAAGACATTCCCTGCTCATGGATTGGAAGAATAAATATTGTCAAAATGTCAATACTACCCAAAGCTATCTACACATTCAATGCAATCCCAATCAAAATTGCACCAGCATTCTTCTCGAAACTAGAACAAGCCATCCTAAAATTCATATGGAACCACAAAAGGCCCCGAATAGCCAACGTAATTTTGAAGAAGAAGACCAAAGCAGGAGGCATCACAATCCCAGACTTTAGCCTCTACTACAAAGCTGTCATCATCAAGACAGCATGGTATTGGCATAAAAACAGACACATAGACCAATGGAATAGAATAGAAACCCCAGAACTAGACCCACAAACGTATGGCCAACTCATCTTTGACAAAGCAGGAAAGAACATCCAATGGAAAAAAGACAGTCTCTTTAACAAATGGTGCTGGGAGAACTGGACAGCAACATGCAGAAGGCTGAAACTAGACCACTTTCTCACACCATTCACAAAAATAAACTCAAAATGGATAAAGGACCTGAATGTGAGACAGGAAACCATCAAAACCTTAGAGGAGAAAGCAGGAAAAGACCTCTCTGACCTCAGCCGTAGCAATCTCTTACTCGGCACATCCCCAAAGGCAAGGGAATTAAAAGCAAAAGTGAATTACTGGGACCTTATGAAGATAAAAAGCTTCTGCACAGCAAAGGAAACAACCAACAAAACTAAAAGGCAACCAACGGAATGGGAAAAGATATTTGCAAATGACACATCAGACAAAGGGCTAGTATCCAAAATCTATAAAGAGCTCATCAAACTCCACACCAGAAAAACAAATAACCCAGTGAAGAAATGGGCAGAAAACATGAATAGACACTTCTCTAAAGAAGACATCCGGATGGCCAACAGGCACATGAAAAGATGTTCAACGTCGCTCCTTATCAGGGAAATACAAATCAAAACCACACTCAGATACCACCTCACGCCAGTCAGAGTGGCCAAAATGAAGAAATCAGGAGACTATAGATGCTGGAGAGGATGTGGAGAAACAGGAACCCTCTTGCACTGTTGGTGGGAATGCAAATTGGTGCAGCCACTCTGGAAAACAGTGTGGAGGTTCCTCAGAAAATTAAAAATAGACCTACCCTATGACCCAGCAATAGCACTGCTAGGAATTCATCCAAGGGATACAGGAGTACTGATGCATAGGGGCACTTGTACCCCAATGTTTATAGCGGCACTCTCAACAATAGCCAAATTATGGAAAGAGCCTAAATGTCCATCAACTGATGAATGGATAAAGAAATTGTGGTTTATATACACAATGGAATACTACGTGGCAATGAGAAAAAATGAAATATGGCCTTTTGTAGCAACATGGATGGAACTGGAGAGTGTGATGCTAAGTGAAATAAGCCATACAGAGAAAGACAGATACCATATGGTTTCACTCTTATGTGGATCCTGAGAAACATAACAGAAACCCATGGGGGAGGGGAAGGAAAAAAAAAAAAAAAGAGGTTAGAGTGGGAGAGAGCCAAAGCATTAGAGACTGTTGAAAACTGAGAACAAACTGAGGGTTGATGGGGGGTGGGAGGGAGGGCAGGGTGGGAGGGAGGGCAGGGTGGGTGATGGGTATTGAGGAGGGCACCTTTTGGGATGAGCACTGGGTGTTGTATGGAAACCAATTTGACAGTAAATTTCATATATTAAAAAATAAAAAAAAATAATAATAATGGAAATAATACAGAAAAAGAATCAGATATTTGGCTGCATTTGAAGAAAGCCTCATTGACCAAAAACAAAATAAAACAAACAAAAATATTACAGAAGAAGAAAAAGGAATAGACGGACAAAAGAATATTATCAAACATATACAGGAAGGAAATTTCTCCAAGTTGAAGAAGGACATGAATCTACAGCTTTAAAGGATATACCAAATTCCAAGAAGGTTTGATGAAAGGATGAAACCTATCTATACACATATTTTGGTAAAAGTCCTGAATTCCAAGAACAATAATAATAAAACTAATGGTTTTCAGAAGAAAAGTACAAAATAGTTACAAAGAAAAAATAAGTAGTTCTAGTATCATAATTTTGCAAATAAAAATGTGTAAAAAGGTATTTTTTTAACTTTTTAAGTTTATTTATTTATTTTGAGAGAAAGAGCAAGCAGGGAAGGGACAGAGAAAGGGAGAGAGAGAGAATCCCAAGCAGACTGTGTGCTATCAGTGTGAAGCCCAATGTGGGGATCGAAATCATGAACCGTGAGATCATTACCTGAGCCAAAACCAAGAGTCCAACGTTTAACCAACTGAGCCACCCAGGTGCCCCTAAAAAGATGTTTTTTTTTAAAAAAAGAAAATCCTACTCAGTAATTATTTTGGTCTATGGAGGTCAACTTTCTGTGCACCTTTTACATCTAAGATTTTTTTTTCTGTTCCTCTTGAGATCTAGTTTGGTTGGGTATAATATAGTTGGCTATAATAGGGTATAATGTGTAACTTTAGTTATATTATAACTAATATAATTCTAGGTCCAATTATTTTTCTTACAACTTTAAAGGTTTTATCTCCAATGTTTTCTAGTTTATATTTTACTTAAAATGCAACATAAAGAGTGATGTCACCAAGACAGTGAAGGAGATCCCAGCCACCATTCCCCCACAAAGAACAACAATTTGCTCTCCACACATAAAAATAGCTCTGGGAGAGCACAGGAGTCCACTTAAGAAACTTCAGCTTTTTAAGAGCAAAACACTTATAAATAACTGCACAAAAATGGGTAGGAAGAACAGTTCCTTTTGCCTGCATCATCCCATCCCCCAGGCAGGTGTGCTTAGTGCCAAGACAGAAATTACCCTCATTGGGAAAAGGAGAATGGAGTGAGTGACCAGTTTCTTCAGCTTTCTGGGGCATGGCACAGAGGATCTGTCTCACTTTTATGTGACCTGGAGACCAGCTGCAATGTCTGGAGACTGACAGAGACAAGGAAGAAAGGGAGAGACCACCAGTATCAGCGATGTAGTGGAATGACCATGGTTCCCAGGAGCTTGCTCTGCAGAGGATGCCAGCAGCCTTTGCCACTCAGGGTTCCAACAGCCCTTGTGGATGCTGTGGACTCCCACAATTCACATCACTGAGGACCTTGTAGAATGCAGTGGACTGCTCTTCAGGGAACCCCAGGAGCTTTTGCCATTGAGGAAACCAATGGTCAGCAAAGCTACTGCAGACTTCCTGCAGATTTCACCACTGAGAACACCATAAGGTTTTTTTTTTTTTTTTGCATTCACAGATTCCAGCTGCCTAAATGAGTACCTCTTTACCCCCCACACAAACACTGCCTCCAAGAGCTACTCTAGCCAGTGCTGCCATGGACACCCTGGGCCCTGGGATTCATGTCAGCAGCCATCCCCTGACTACACAAGTACTTGATGTTACTCCAGGCCTCTACGGCCAACCCCCACTGCCATGCATGCACCTGCAGCTAGCCCCTGCAACCACATGAGTGCACACCAATAGCCCAGTCCCCCATAGCTGCTCAAGTACCCAGGGCCAGCCTCACTTCCTGCCATTGGCCTTCTTAACTGCCAGGTGTGCCTGTAGCTATTTTTTGCAGCAGTACACTTGTATGCCACCAGGCCCAGCTCCTGTCACCAAACCTCCACTGCCATGCATACATTTGTGTCTAGTTCCACAGCCATGTGAGTTTATGCTGATAGCCAATGTGCTCATAGCTGCTCTTATACCAGGACCTGGTCCCAAGCACTGTCACAGGACTATACCACCATACATGCCTGCAGCTAGCTCCTGCCATCTCACAAGTGCACACCAATAGCCTGGGGCTCCCCAGCTTCTCATGTGCCCGCATGTGGCCCTGACACCCACCACTGGCCCTGGTACTCCGCACTGTGCAAGTGCATGCAGCCAGCCCATGCCACCATATGGGTACCTGTAGCCAGAACCCATAGTTAAGTGTATACACACCACCAGCTCCAGCTACCAGTGTCACCTGCCCCATTCCCTTGCCACTGGAACTGGAGGTGACATTCCAGTGGGCCTCGAATAACCCTTGCAGCCACCATGGACCGGCTGCAACTCTCACTACTAAAAATCACATAGTTATCAATGTCATGGACCCTAGTTACCTAAGCCAACAAGATACTATGTCCCCTCAAACCCAAAGCCAACATTTACCCCACACATGGCACCCCACACCACTAGACCTGAGGCAACACCAGACTCCAGTGTTCCCCTTCCCACAGGTTAAGGTCTTTTCTAACCAAAGCCAATCCATAAAATCTCAAAGAGGTGACTGTTTCATCAAATGTGCAGGCAATTACACAAAGGTATAGGGATAATGAAGAATCAAGGAAAGATGACAACACCAAAGGAACATAACAAACTTCCAGTAACTAACCCAAGCAAATGGAGATCCATGAATTGCCTCACAAAGATTCAAAACAATTGATCAAAAATAGCTCAGGGAGAGGCTTTCATTCAAAATAGGAGAGATAAAAAGTTTCCCAGACAAACAAAAACTAAAGGAGTTCATGACCATTAAACCAGCCCTGCAAGAAATTTTAAGGGGGAATCTCTGAGGGGAGAAAAGATGAAACAAAACAAAAAAGATGAAAAGCAACAGACTAGAAAGAACCAGAGAACACCACCAGAAACTCCAACTCTACAGGCAACATAATGGCAATAAATTCATATCTTTCAGTAATCACGCTAAATGTCAATGGACTAAATGCTCCAATCAAAAGACAGAGCGTAAGAGAATGGATAAGACAACAAGATCCTTCTATGTGCTGTTTACAAGAAACCCATTTTAGACCTAAAGATACCTTCAGTTTGAAAGTAAGGGGATAGAGAACCATCTACCATGCTAATGGTCACCAAAAGAAAGCCGAGTAGCCATACTTATATCAGACAATCTAGATTTTAAAATAAAGACTGTAATGAGATGAAGAGAGCATTATATCATAATTAAGGGGTCTATCCACCAAGAAGATCTAACAATTGTAAACATTTATGCTCCAAACATGAGAGTACCCAAATATATAAATCAATTAATCACAAACATACAGAAATTCATTGATAATAATACCATAATTATAGGGGACTTCAACACCCCACTTACAGGAATGGAAATATCATCTAAATAGAAAATCAACAAGGAAAAAATGGCTTTGAATGACACACTGGACCAGATGGACTTAACAGATATATTCAGAACATTTCATCCTAAAGCAGCAGAATACACATTCTTTTTGAGTGCACATGGAACATTCTCCAGAATAGATCACATACTGGGACACAAATCAGCCCTCAACAAGTACAAAAAGATTGAGATCATACCGTGCATATTTTCAGACCACAATGCTATGAAACTCGAAATCAACCACAAGAAAAAATTTGGAAAGACCACAAATAGTTGGAGACTTAAGAACATCCTACTAAAGAATGAATGGGCTAACCAAGAAGTTAAAGAGGAAATTAAAACGTACATGGAAGCCAAAGGAAGTGATAACACCACAGCCCAAAACCTCTGGGATTCAGCAAAGGCAGTCATAAGAGGGAAGTATATAGCAATCCAGGCCATCCTAAAGAAGGAAAAAGGTCTCAGATGCACAACCTAACCTCACACCTTAAAAAGCTGGAAAAAGAACAGCAAATAAAACCCCAAACTAACAGAAGACAGGAAATAATAAAGATTAGAACAGAAATCAATGCTATAGAAACCAAACCAAACCAACGAACCAACCAACCAACCAAACAAACAAACAAACAAAACAGTAGAACAGAACAATGAAACGAGGAGCTGGTTCTTTGAAAGAATTAACAAAATTGATAAACCTCTAGCCAGTGTGATCAAAACAAACAGGAAAGGACCCAAATAAAATCAAAAATGAAAGAAGAGAGATCACAACCAACACTACAGAAATACAAACAATAATAAGAGAATATTATGAGCAATTATATCCCAATAAATTGGGCAATCTGGAAGAAATGGGCAAGTTCCTAGAAACATAGAAACTACCAACTGTAACAAGAAGAAAGAAAATTTGAACAGACCCATAACCAGTAAAGAAATCAAATTAGTAATCAAAAATCTCCCAAAAAACAAGAGTCCAGGGCCAAATGGCTTTCTAGGGGAAATCCTAGACTTCAAGATGTATTACAAAGCTGTGATCATCAAGACAGTAGGGTACTGGCACAACAGACACTCAGATCAATGGAACATAAAAGAGAACCCCAAAATGGACCCACAAATGTATGGCCTACTAATCTTTGACAAAGCAGGAAAGAATATCCAATGGAATAAAGACAGTCTCTTCAGCAAATGGTGTTGGGAAAACTGAACAGCAACATGCAGAAAATGAACCTGGACCACTTTCTTATACCATACACAAAAATAAACTCAAAATGGATGAAAGACCTAAATGTAAGATAGGAAGTCATCAAAATCATAGAGGAGAAAGTAGGCAAAAACCTCTTTGACCTTGGCTGCAGCAACTTCTTACTCAACACATCTTTGGAGGCAAGGGAAACAAAAACAAAAATGAACTACTGGGATCTCGTCAAAATAAAAAGCTTCTGCACAGTGAAGGAAACAATCAGCAAAACTAGGAGGCAACCAACAGAATGGGAGAAGATATTTGCAAATGACATATCAGATAAAGGGTTAGTATCCAAGATCTATAAAGAACTTATCAAACTCAATACCCCAAAAATAAATAATCCGGTGAAGAAATGGGAAAAATCCATAGACACTTCTTCAAAGAAGACATCCAGATGGCCAACCTACACAAGAAAAAATGCTCAACATCACACATCATCAGGGAAATACAAATCAAAACCACAATGAGATACCACCTCACACCAGTCAGAATGGCTAACATTAACGACTCAGGCAACAACAGATGTTGGCAAGGATACAGAGAAAGAGGATCTTTTTTGCATTGCTGGTAGGAATGCAAACTGGTGCAGCCACTCTGGAAAACAGTATGAAGATTCCTCAAAAAATTAAAAATAGAACTACCCTATGACCCAGTAATTGCACTGCTAAGTATTTGTCTAAGGGATACAGGTGTGCTGTTTTGAAGGGGCACATGCACACCAGTGTTTATAGCAAGTGCTATCAACAATAGCCAAAGCATGGAAAGATACCAAATGTCCATCAACTAATGAATAGATAAAGAAAATGTGGAGTATTACTCAGCTGTAAAAAGAATGAGAATTTGGGGCGCCTGGGTGGCGCAGTCGGTTAAGCGTCCGACTTCAGCCAGGTCACGATCTCACGGTCCATGAGTTCGAGCCCCGCGTCAGGCTCTGGGCTGATGGCTCGGAGCCTGGAGCCTGTTTCCGATTCTGTGTCTCCCTCTCTCTCTGCCCCTCCCCCGTTCATGCTATGTCTCTCTCTGTCCCAAAAATAAATAAAAAAAAAAAAAAAAAAAAAAAAAAGAATGAGAATTTGCCATGTGCAACTACGTGGATGGAACTAGAGGGTATTATGCTAAGTGAAATTAGTCAGGGAAAGACAAATATATGACTCACTCATATGATGAATTTAAGATACAAAATAGATAAGCATAAGGGAAGGGAAGCAAAAATAATATAAAAACAAGGAGGGGGACAAAACATAAGAGACTCTTAAATACAGAGAACAAACTGAGGGTTCCTGGAGGGGTTGTGGGTGGGGGGATGGGCTAAATGGATAAGGAGCATTAAGGAAGACACTTGTTAGGATGAGCACTGGGTGTTATACATAGGGGATGAATCACTGAAATCTACTCCTAAAATCATTACTTCCCTATATGCTATATTGGAGGGGAGGTGGGTAGGGGGGGATGGGTTAAACAAGTGACGGGTATTAAGGAGGGTACTTGTGATCAGCACCAGATATGGTATGTAATTGATGAATCACTAAATTCTACACCTGAAACTAATATTGTACTGCATGTTAACTAGCTGAAATTTAAATAAAAATTGGGAAAAAATGTTGAGGGAAATAAGCAAAGAGATGACGATCATGAGGTAAGTTTTAGAAGAAATAAAATGGAGAAGCAACAAATACATAATTGGTGTATTTTATGAAAAAAGTAAAAACCACCATGAAACCAAATCAATATTTGAGGAAAAAACATGTGACATGATTCGAGACTTAAATCTTCATATTGAGACTCACAATATGAGGCTAAATTAAATACAGACACCTCTACAGGATAAATTAATTTAACTGGAGTTATATGTCAGGCTTGAAAGCTTAAAGGAATTACCACAAAGTTCCTTTGATTCCGCATTATCGCTGAATCCCACTCAGTTTCTTCTCCAAGGTGAATTCCTAAAACAGGAAGAACTGAGGTTTCTCAATAATCACTGTGATGTGACAATGTGACATGCTACCTTGTTATTATAGAGGTCAAGAGAAGAGACACTTCATGCTACGCAAATTAGGCAAAAGTGATTTTTTTCTTAAAATATCTTATGTTTTTCCTCTTTTGAATTATTCCACCCTCATGTGAAAGCAATTTTCTTACCAAATTTTGAACTCATTTATTTGTCTGCTTTTAATTTAGACATAAACCAAAGGCCATATGTTTTTATGGCTTTTCTGACACATTTATTGCTCACCACTAAAGAAAAAACATAGCTCCATGAATTTTATATTTCACACGAATGTACTGTTTAATTCAAACTATTGCTTTTAAATTTTTGAGCAATGTTATAAATAAAAAGTTTATAATAAGGGATGCTACACTGAAGATACAGTAATTTATTCAGGCTTTATTAAACAAAAATTGATTTATGCTAAGGCTCTGTGGTTTTGACAACTGTAGTTAGAAACTGCACTGGAGTCATCCTTATCATTTAAGCCAATTTCCAGGAGGTTTTTTTTTTTGTTTTTGTTTTTAATAGCTTTATCTATCTATCTATCTATCTATCTATCTGTCTATCTATCTATCTATCTGTCTATTTGGAAAACCACAACACTCAATTCAATGCCTCATCCTATCAGAGAGGCATGCCCTGGTTAGGATACTAATGTGGATCAATGAAAGAAAAGTAAAAGATTGAAAGATTTTAATTGATCACATCAAGGTCCAAGTATCTTTGCTATAAAGTCAATTGAAGCTGAACTAGAAATTCAATATTATGTTTCACTTAAAAGTTGACTGAATTAAAGTGATGAGGAGCTTAATGAGTTACTAAGTGAAAATGTCAACAAATCAGTTATGGCAAATTTAACTTTGGTAAAGCCAAAGAGACAAAGCTACGAGACAAAGGTAATAATTCTGAGTCAAGAAGTGTTGCTTCAAAAGCACTGTCATAGTGACAATCAGATCGTGTATATCCGCAATGTGCCTTTTTAGCAACTGTCCTTCATCTTATCTCCCTAACTCCAGTCTCCCTCCCCTTATCTTCTAAATTCTGTGATTAGTAGTGAACATAAGGGAATATGTGGTGAGCTAATGCTTATTGTTGTTGAATTTTTAAGAAATATTTGGCAAACTTTGATGGTTTCCTACAGCAGAGAGGTTGTCTTTCCTTAATAAAAGGTCAAATGCTTTAGAGTTTACTTTTCTCTTTCTTACATATACTAGAAATTAAGTCCCAGATTGACTACCTTCCGTACCTAGACGAGTAATTGAAAACTTCAAACTTGGATGTTTTGGCCAGGTTTCTCTCATGGTTTGTAACATGGATGCTGACGTGTCCAAGAACAACCAGTGTTGTAGGACATCACGACAGAATAACGAAACTATTCTTCCTTCTTAAGAGTTAACAAAATATAACAAGATCTGTACATCCTAAAGAAAATTCACTTTATTTTATTATTTGTTGTAAAGTTGTTTTATTTTATTTATTTTGAGAGAGACAGAGATAGCATGAGTGTGGGAGGGGCAGAGAGAGGGAGACAGACAGAATCCCAGGCAGGCTCTGCATTGTCAGCACACAGCCTGATGCAGGGCTTGAACTCACAAATCATGAGATGATGACATGAGCCAAAACCAAGAGTTGGATGCTTAATTGACTGAGCCACCCTGCCCCCTAAAATCACTTTAAAGGAAGAAAAAATGAAAACTCTCTGGCTCAAAGCTTATTTGTTTGGAATTTATACTGCCTTGATTTCCAAGTTTGTATTTTGAGAATTGAAATAAAATCATTCCATGGTGTTCTAAACGAAATAAGAAACTTGTAACTGCACATCATTATTGAACTAATTTATTACGATTTAATTAAGAGAGTTAATGGTTTGATGCCGCATTTGTCCCACAGTTTCTGCTTTGAGCAAGGAAAAAGTGGGTTACACCGTTTCAATTCTCACCCAAACACTAGACCAGTTGCTTATTTATCCATACAGAACTTGACTGTGCTCTGAGGACAGAATCGGAATGTGTTTGCACTACATTGCAAAATGATACTTACAATTTGAGATTCGAGGCCATTCAGATATTTCAAAGAAATCCAACCTTACATGGAGAACTGAAACCGTGTACGTGATATCTGAAGACCGTTTAGTATTTTATTTGATGTAAAATAAATGGAAATGTTAAAATTAATAAAAACAAAAATTTTGGCTGGTCCCAGTCTCTTGATGTCCTAAAACTTTAGACACACTTGTCTCAAATGGAAAAAAAAAAAATATATATATATATATATATATACACACACACACACATATGTGTGTGTGTGTGTGTGTGTGTGTGTGTGTGTGTAGTTGCAAATCTTAGCCTACGTCTGAGATAGCTCTAATTTTAGCAAGATCTGGTACAATCATGTGTATGTGGACATTATCCAGAGAAATTATACTTCATAGTCTAAACCTGTATACCTTCTCTAGGTCAGCAATTTCACAAATGCCCTTAATGTAAGAGAGGACTATTACAATGAAGATGGACTCATCCATAGACATTACTGTGTACATTCACCTAAAATACAGAATGTACTGAGTTCCATATGGTGGTGACAATGGAGAAACAGAAGTACTTGTAGTCTAAATAAGACACAGAAAGAGACATTTGAGTAATAGATTCAAGTATAAAACTCTATTGTATTCAGCTTAACGTCAAGACCAATAGTTATTTGGATTACTAGTCTAGGGACACATATACTCAGTCTCCAATTAATTCTAAGTGTACAAAAATGTTTATTATAATACCTTAAATACCTAAGCATGTCAGCCTATAGCACACTTCAGCCTTTTATGGCCTGGAATCTTAGGCATCCTCTTTTATCACCAAGAGAAACATGACTGAGGCAATAGTCTGGTCATACATATGTAGTTCACTCACTACACAGTGAGGCAATTAGTAGGCCAGCAGCAGTCCTGCTGACTGAGAAGACCAGCATCTCAAGCATATGAATATTTTGTACTAAGGAAGGAATTTTTTTAATTATCATATTAATTTATTTCATATATTCTCCCCAGATTTGTCCAATCTAAGTTACCAATGGTCATTCTCAATGGTGCAATGGTGGTAAACATTTCTGCATTAAATAGGAAAGAATGGATAATCTAGGCATATTTACATTTATCTACAGAATTTTAAAATCTTTAGAATTATAGATATAGCAATTCAATCTTATTTTTATTGATTCATAGTTGAATTAACTTGGAAATTTTGGATTAAAAGAAGTTCTATATAACATGGACTGACAACATTCTAGAAAATAGAAATGTAATACCTTTGGGAGCAAGGTGGCTATAAATCATTCATAAAATTGAAAATTCTTAATTTAATATTCTTTAAAGTTCTAAACAAAACATTAGTATTTTACACCCTGTAAAGTATGAAATTCTCTGCTTATTCTCAAGGTCACCTTATGTTAGAAACACAAATAATGTAGATGGGTTAGCCTAGCATTTCTCAAAGTATGTTCTATGTCCCTTGTGGTACTCTGAAAAAATATCCAGTGGCTAATGTTTGAGAAACTTCACATAATATACTTCTCTGTGTTGCAGGTTTATATAATAGGAGACATATCGAAAGAAAGGCAAATTTTGTAATGAGGAAATCTATGAAATACAGCATGATTATTTAAAAGACCATGGGCTCTGGAACTAAATTGAATGGTTTGGAAACCTAGCAGTGCTTCTTAGTTTTGTGAACTTGAGAATGTTACTTATCTCTCTGTGTCAGTTTTCTAAAATAAAGATTATAATAATGCCAACTTCAAACAATATTCTTGTGAGAATTTAAATTAGTTAATATATAGGGGCGCCTGGGTGGCTCAGTTGGTTAAGCATCCAACTCTTTGTTTCGGCTCAGGTCATGATCTCATGGTTCATGGGTTCAAGGCCCACATCAGGCTCTGTGCTGACGGCATGGAGCCTGCTTGGGATTCTGTCTCCCTCTCTCTCTGCCCCTCTGCTGCTCGCTCTCTGTCTCTCTCTCAAAAATAAATAAATGAACATTAAAAAGTTTAAATTAGTTTATATATATATATATATATATATATATATATATACACACACATGTCTGGCACATCATAAATATTGCAGAACATTTTAGTTTGTATTATTCCAATTTAACTGGCCACCTGTATGTATGTGTATGTGTGTGTGTCTGCACCTCTTTCTTTTTTTTTTTTTTTTGCACATTTTAATAGCCCAAAGAATATGGCCTTGTCCAAGATCAAAAATTTTAAAGAAAGAAGAACAACACTCACAGAAGCCCAGTCTCATTTATCGGGATTCATTGGGAGTATTTGACAGGTGGTATGAGAACTTGGGTTTCCCTCATCCCTGTCCAGCTTTGAAGCATGGTGGCTTTCCACTTTTCAGCTAAGTGTCTTCTAGACTAAAGCACCTTTCTGGTTATATGTTTTCCCATTCCCTATAGACAGCTGGTTGGTCTTTAACGAGTTCATTTTCCTTCAAATGTCAAAATTCCATTATTTTTGAGATTTAGGGCAATATCATGAAGTTTCAGAAAGCGTTCAAAATCCTCCCCAAAGTTGTCTTGATAAATTGACCATATTGTTTAGTAATGGGGAAAAAAAGTTGTATGTATAAACTTTGTAAAAAAAAAAAATCTAATCTTTAAATTACAAATGCTTTTGGAGGGAAAAGAAATCCAAGTTTTCTCCGTGAATAACAAAAATATAGAAGGATCATTGAAGTAATGGCTTTCTTTTTTTAATTTGTATTTCTTTCTTTCTTTCTTTTTTTTTTTTTTTTTTTTTGATGTTTCCTCAAAGTCTCACTGCTTTCTTTTCTTTTTGATATTGTAACTGCTTCTAGTGTACCTGAGAATCAGGCTTCAAATAAAGCTGCAGCTTTGAATGGAAACAAAGGAAGTTGTTGCCCTGGCAACGGGAACCACATAAAGTCCCCACACATCACTTCCATCTTGTGCAATTCCCTACTAATTCCTAGGTTTGCACCTAGATAGCATGGACAATGGAGCTCTGCCCTTGGACTCTTTCAGTAAGAGAATTCATTGAAATTCTCATTAAAAGTAAGCGGTTTCACGTGGGAACATAGTGGCATACCTCAGATGTCTATTATAAATATGAAAAATGTAGATTTGTACAAATGAATCACATTTGGCCATATGGCCAATTCTAGGTAAACATCTGTTCCTTGTTTTTTGTTTTTTGTTGTTTTTTTTTTTTTTTAATGCAAACCCTGTTTGGGGAACCTCACACTTTAGGCTGTAAGGAATGAAATTTGTGAAACTGGAAAACCCACCATATGTCTTCCACTTCTAAGCATCCCTTTTTGACTTTAGCTCTTAAACTTGCTCACTTAGGGCATGTGATGAAAAAAAAATCATCTTCAGAAGGAAAATGAAAGAATTAATACAAATTCTCATCCCTTCTATGATATAGGAACTTGCATTATCACTTAAATTTGAAGAAGTGGAAATTCTGAAATTCAGCCAAGCCCCTCACTCCACAATCAATTGTATGCCATTGACTAGAGTCAATTCATTCACTGATTCATTCATTCTTGAAAGAAAAATGAAGTGGGCACGCCTCTTATGTTCGCTGCATTAGAGGTTTAAAACAATGCAGTATAGGGCCACTGCCCTTGGGAAGCTTAAAGTCCAAGTGGGAGATGAGGTAAGCTGTAAACATGAAGAACATTACATATTTCAGGACCTTACAGGTAGCCATCCATGAATGGTTTGAGTTTCACTGACACAACTCTAGAGAATCATCCTTTCTTTAGCCCACTGCATCAATATCACCCTTTCACTTCAGCCTCTCAAGCAATGTTCTAATCAATTCCTTCTTCTCTCATCTTCTTTTTCCCTCACCTGCAGACCCTTCCCCTTATTTTCATAAATTAGCATAGGATTGTGTTCCTGCTGTGTACTAGATATGCTAGGTTCTGGGGACAAAAAAAAGGGGTGGGTGGGATTTATAATCCACTAGGCAAAGCAGACATTAAAATGTCAATCATCACAAATAGTTATATTATTACACAAATAGTTTACCCATTACCATGCAGAGCAGCCACACTGAATTACTGGCATTTATAAAATGAGTCATTCTTCTTTCTATGTGCTTTGGAAACCTTTATCCCTTGAGTATCTGGAATGCTCAATCCCACTTGTCCAACTGGGAGTCTCTTATTCTTTCTTTATTTTCATAACAGACTGCAACTACCATCCCCAGCCTCTAAAATATCTCCTTAATTTCCAAGTCAAACATTGGAACTCCTTTTCCTACATACTTATGTTTACCAAACATATTCCTAAATGATAGCTTTTTTCATGGAGTATTAAAATTCCTTATAATTTTAGCACACTTTTAAATTGTGAGTTCTCTAACTACAATTAATATAATTTTCATCCTTCAGTAGACACTTGATAAATACCAATGGCTTAATGAATGAGTGAAGGAAAAGTATGGTCAAAGTTCAATATATGAGAATGGAAGTTTGAACTCCAGAGAATAAAGACATGCTCTATATAACAAAGTTGTTAATGCATGCTGGTGGTTGCATCATAACATTATTTTGAGTGTTTTAGCCAAAGAGCATGCAAATGGATATAAATAAAATCCCCATTCCAACTCCTGTTCCCTTCCTAATCTACTTAAGATCCCGTTGCTACACATTAGGCTTGGCCTGTGGGTCAGTGAGGAAACAAATTTTTTATTCTTCCAAGGAAATCAAGGAGTCTTTTTCTTCAAATGAAAGCTGTGTTATGAAACTATTTGTTAGCATGAATTGAATTCAAAGTAAAATAAATTTATTAATGGTTGATTTTCACATTGCCCAGTTAATACTGTCACTTTAATCTAGTTTTAATGGAAATTATAAGGTTTGCTACACTGCAGCCCATGGATTCTGATAAGAGAGGGGGGAAAAAACCTCACTATGAATTGTATCAGCCTCTTGCAGTTAAGAATATGAGAGATGGTGATAGGACAGAGGAGATGAACAGAAACAGAGGAAATATGAGTCAGAGTAGAAGCTGAATGTGCAGAACGTGCAGACTTTAGCAATGGCACTCAAACATATTTAGCCTTTGCCATGGAATCACTAATAAAAACTGACCTCCAAAGTCTAAACGTCCTCTACTCCTCCACACCTGCCCAAACCCTTGAGACATGTTAAAACAGCCTCCCACATTTCTCCTATACTTAGGGAATCCCATCTGACCTTTCCTTTCTCTTTGGTAGCTTTCCCCTCCGTTAATGTTCAGTCAGCCTTTATTTAGTGGTGTATTAGTTCCCTAGAGCTGCTGTAACAAGTTACAAACTGGGTGGGTTAAAACAACAGAAATTTATTCTCTCAGTTCTGGGGGTCGAAAGCCCAGAATCAAAGCATTGGCAAGGGCCATGCTCACTCCCATGCTTCTAGAGAAAATCTGTTCATTGCCTCTTCTCAGTTCTGGTGGTTCCAGGTGTGTCTTTGTTTATGGCCACATCCATTCAATCTCTGCCTCTGTGGTCACATTGCCTCCTCCTCTTTATCAACACTGCCTCTGCCTCTTTCTTAGGAAGATACATGTGGTTGCAGTGAGGGTCCATCTAGATAATCCAGGATAATCTTCTCAAAACCCTCAACTTAATAGCATCTTTTGCCATATAAGGTAATATTCACTCTTTTGCCATATAAGGTAATGTTTACAGGTTCTGGGGATTAGGACATGAATACATCTTTTTGGGGGAGCCACCATCCAACCCCTTACACTTGGACAGGTTGCTAGGGTGAAAGAAGCTGCGTAGGTGACAGTCGCTTCCATCAGAGCACATAGGAAGCATATATACTTTGGGTCACCATGTGGGCTCACCCCACACACTGAAAAGAAGTTTATGGTTTATGGGCCACAATACTGGACATCAGCCATAATAGCTCTCTTTTCTCACTGGTCCCTTGGAAGCTTGAATGGACACTGAATGTTGTATCAGGTGAGAAATTAAAACTGACTCAAACAATCTTTGGTGTTGAGTGTCCCTTCCTTGCTTCAACACCCCCCCAAAACCACTGCTATCTGTATACTTGCTGGGTGTTGTGTATCTGTCTCACCACTTATAGCTTCTTCAGGGTAGGAATCACATCTTCTTCATATTTATTTAACTAACACCTCACCTAGCACCTAGTCCATCGGCTGATTTTTAGTAAGTGTGTGTTGAACTAAACTGAACTGAATCCTAGTTAGCAAGACATCTAGACTTTTGAGAAAAGTGTGGCCATTGTGAGAAGAACATTAGAGAACCCTTTGTCCTTTTTTCTCCACAATATGAAAGTATCTTTTTTCTCTTCCTACGATATACATGGCATTAGAGATAGTCTTATCTTTGGGGGTTGTTCTGTTGATTGTTTTTCCTTATTTCTGGTTGAGACAGTGATCACCAATCATTCTTCAATCATGTGTGATGTTGTGTGTCTCTTTCTTATCAAACACGATCACAAAAATTGCCAAGGAATCTGTTGATTTTGTGATTTTAAATATCCTGGGCAATTTTCCTTACATCACTTGGAAGAGTTTCCCTCTTGAATGCTTGTATTGTGAAGTGAAGCAAAGAAGAAACTAGAGAAATGGACAGTCCTGCTACCCTTGTGACCAGCCACATGGCAAATGCCTACGGTTCCTTCAAAAGAGAGCAAGGTTTAGGCAGAGGAAAGGACACCAACTTCCAAAGCAGGGAAAGAAATGTCAAGGCCATTTAAATAGTATACCGTTTCCCTATATAAAGAATAACATACTTTTATCGAAGTGGTTTATCCCTTTATATATGTATATATGCTTATACTGCTAATTATTTTAGTGTGCTATTAGGCTCAGCCATATAATTGGATATATTTAATTCAAAGGGAACTAAACAAACAAAACAGCAGGTATTGGAAGTTATTCTTGCTAAAATCAGAATTTAGAGCCCCTGGGTACCTTGAAAATATATAATTAGCATTCAGAATAATTTCACAATTTTTTTGATTTGTGTTTTGTAAAACATGAAGCACTGTATTTAGATTTGGGCTTCAAAATAAAAAACTACACGGACATGCATGTATTCATTTATTCAATATAACATTAGGAAATTGCTGTGTAATCATGAGTGCTGCCTTAGAATGACCCTGCCCCCAACAGAAATGCTGTCAATAGATAAGACTGATGGAAAGCCTGAAGCCCCTTGGCTATCCAACATCTCATTTTATTGCTACACAAAAGTGCAGTCATTTGATCACATTGGGAGTCTGGAAAAATTCTATTAGGTAATGACATCCATTTTCATGAAGCTTCCCTCATCAATCTCCTTGATTCAATTCTGTATCACGTGGCATTGAGGGACCCTCTCTCATGCTCTTCTTACCTACCTGGTAAGACAAGGCTTAAGTGGAATAGTGGGTTTGGAGAGGAGAAAGGAAAAAAAGATAAAAAAGGTACAGGCAAGAATTTGGAAGCTAAAAGAGAACAGACGGGAATCCAAAGCTGAATTCACGTGACAACAGTAGAACTAGGGATTTGCCCAGGAAGGAAAAAAAAACCAGTAAGTTCTTGTTTCAAAGAAGACAAAGATGGTATAATTGAAACATGCAGACAAGTTCTGGTTTAAAACCAGCTGACAAGACACTGATGGGGTAACTTGAACTAGGAGGCAATCCATGAATCCAGTGGGCAGCCTGAGCAAAACAAATACTGACAGAAACGTGTTTACTTGGGAAACTTCCTTGGAGCGCATGTGTATTGCTGTCCATGACCCCCAAATCACAAACTAGCTGTCACCAGTTCCCAGAAATTCATAACGTGTACTATATACCATTAACAGCAGGATGAGACTCAAAGTCTCCCTGCGTGTTTCTAAAACTTCTGCTTCCTTCACCACTTCCTCTGCCCCAATACCAGAAATTTCACCATTGCAAATCCCCTGTTACCAAACACAAATGATTCTTTTAATCTTCCTCTAACAGGGGAGCTAGTCTAATTTAACTGTTTCTTCTCTGAGACTGACCTTTCACTGTCTCCACACCAACAAAAGGCTTTTTGGCTTTGCTCTTCAAATAAATCATCCTGAAAGGAATTGATAAGGAAACGTTATTATGATTTATTAAGGGGTACTCTTTCACTCCTCGGTTAGGGTAATTTTCAATGATGCTTTTATTATGCTGACCTTTGCTAAAGAAATTGTCAGCAATTTAGCTAAATATTTTAATAGTGGTGAGTATAGAATACAATATTTCTTCTGGAAAACTGCTGCTTTTGGAGACCTGAGGCTATTTCAAATACCTCTGACTATCTCAAATGTGCAAGGCCCAAGGAAGCGGTTTGAAATTACAGTCAAGTTCGACAGAGTATTCAGTTCCCTTTCATTTAAAAACAGGATTCTAGCAGATCCATAAATGATTTTCAATGACACCAGAGTGAAATTTGCATATGATCAACCCAGTAAATCCTAATACTTGATGACATTTTCACTAAGTATTTGACAGTTTGCCCTCTAGTTAATAGTTGGACATTGGCAACATGAAATGCACTTTGTTAAAAAAAAAATACTGTAAAAGCCAAGGCAATGACAGATTGTGAAACATTTTAAGGTATTGAGAAAAGCAAGAAAAAGAGTGTTTTATCTCAAAAAAAAAGAAAAAATTTGCCCCGGGAATAGATTAACCACACAACAAGTTGGAATTGGCTCTAAGTTCTACCCAGTTTTGAACCAGTTTTGTAGAAACTTTAAATGCTCAAGTCTCCTCTCCTCTACCTTTTTTAAAATCTGATTTTGATGAGAACGGATGATGGATCTTAAGAGGAAATATATTGCTTTTTCATATTGTACTTGGACCAATGAATCTGAAAACTCCTGGATATCTGTGAAATAGTTGGGTTGACCTTGCAGGTAGATTAAAAAATATCCATCAGCAGACAAATATGCTTCCATAATATTACCAGTTTCAAAACCAAATTGAGGATGATACAGGGAATATTATTAGCTAAGAAATACTGGAAGTCATTACTGAAGCTTGGGTTCAACCTTTTCTCTTTCCATCATCATCACACATGTGAACATTTTCTTATTGCCATTTTGTGAACCATTCTCCTGATTCACCAGACTTGCCCTGTTTCTTCCCTCTGTTTCCCCTTGAAAAAAAAAGCTACATATTTTTGCATGAACACTAAGATTCTTAAATGCCAATAAACACAATTTGGGTCATTGTAATATAAACTACCACAGCAACTGCAGTTTAGTACATCAAATAGCCCTATTTGCCTTGATGCATGATGTTGAGCTAATGGGTAGCATGGTCATAGGCAACTCTTCTTGGTCATAACACATTACTTACTTCATTTCCTGCTAGAATGGGATGACTTAATTTGAAAAAAAAATGGTTCTATAGCAGACATTTTAACAACTTCTCTTTTAAGGTTCAGTAGCAATTAAAAGCAAATGAAAATAAAACACTTGTTTACAAAATGCAAATAAGCTCTAAGTCTCCAATACTGTGTAACAGTTAATGCAGGATGAATTTTACCTTCTCAGAGTAAACTTTTTGCATTTCCAGTTCTCTAACCTGTTAGTTAATATAGCTCTCCTGGTCCTGAGAACTCACAGGAGGAATTTTGGTCACAGAAAATCTCAAAAATTTTGCACATACATAAAACATAATTCTCCCAGTAGCATAAACAGCCCTCTATAGAGAGAGGGAGAGAGACACATACACACTTGGGTTGTGTTCAACATTTGACAGATTTCGTCACTTTGCTAAGCAATATCAAATGGCACTTCCAGCTAAGTTTTCACCAATATAACCTCCTGGTTGCAGTGGACTTATTCAGAATATTTTGAAGATGAATTTTCATACTGTCTTACAACATGCAAAATACTTTCTTCTCCCACCCCCCAAAAAGATACCATAGGACATTCACTTTTGTAAAACTCCTTATCTATTTTCTGTATGTTTGTTTTTGTGTTCTGGTTTTGGTATTAACAAGAAAGGATGGGCGTCTGAATAACAAAATCTGTATGATTATCTTAGATAAAAGGGTAGCAAAAGAATTAAGTCTGGCAAGATTACTATTGCCACTATACACACTTTCTTGAAATATAGCAATCTATTTACAACCTGAGTTTCCATCAGTCTTTTCCAGTTATCTTTATTGAATAGAGCATGATATTAATGAATTCAGGTTACCAGTTGTGTTTGACATGTGACAATTTTTTTCACTTTACTTCACAGGGTCAAACTGCACTTCTAGCTTTAGCAGTCACAGATACACAACCCTGGCCACTGAAAAGTTTGGATGCAACAGCAAGATTCATTAATATGCATGTCTGGGGCTAAAAAAACCAACAGAAAAATCTCTCAAAAAGCATATATAAAAAATATGTATTATATTATATGTTAGCATTTTATATTCATTTCAAATTACAAATTCCTTAAAATAATACAAGATCATAAAAATTAGGATTTAGTCTTTACTTCCTAAACCAAATGTATAATGGTCATGTCATAAAAATGAAAAAGAAAAAGGGTAAATGGCCTGGTGACGTAACAGAAGCAGCAGATCGAAGATGTACAGAGGGCTGGTTATCTGGATCCAGTCACTACGCTTTGCATTAAACACAGAATACAGACACCCCCACCTCCCAGGTATCCCAATCCATCCCCTTTCTCCTCATCTCAATACCGAGCTGCTTTTTGTTATTTACAGTCCACTCTGCACGGGACTTGCCACTCAAAGAAGAGCACCCTGTACCGGCAGTTTTCTAACGTGGCTTAAGATCTGCATCACTTCATTAAAACACAATTTGCCGGGCCTCTCTCGGGAATCTGGATCAAGAATTTGCATTTCTAGCAGTTTCCAGGGATGCCAACCCTGTTGCTCCAGAGCCCACACTCTGAGCCCCTGCCCTCTACTTGTCTTGACTATTTGAAGTTTGGGAAGGCAGCCCTGATTTCAAATATTTCTCTCCAAATTACCCTTCGAGATGAGCGGTTCTTACCAGGTTGCATAGTGTTAGTGTGATGTGGGGGACTTATAAAATAAGGATAGAACACAAGACATAAAAATTTCAACAAAGCTCCTTTCCTTCTCACTCCTCTTGTCTTCGAAAATTGAATGAGTGGGGCGCCTGGGGGGCTCAGTCGGTTAAGGCAGGCTCAGGTCATGACCTCACGGTTCGTGGGTTCGAGCCCCGCATGGGGCTCTGTGCTGACAGTTCAGAGCCTGGAGCCTGGCTCGGATTCTGTGTCCCTCTCTCTGTTTGCTCCTCCCCAGCTCACGCTGTCTCTGTCTCTCTCTCTCTCTCTCTCTCAAAAATGAATAAACATTAAAAAAATTCAAAATAAATAAACAAATAAATAAAATTGAGTGAGTGAGTGATTTTCCCCTCAGTGCAGCTAATCTCATCTGGCTGATTAAGGAAATGTGATCTAAATGAGATAATTCACACTACCATGTAAATGGCTGACTTGGAGTTGTTTTAAGTCAATTAAACATACTCCAAAGCAGCTCCTTAAATTAAATTAATGTGTCCTTCAATCATAAGTATTTCAGTCAAGTAGATTATTAGGAGTGGGAGGCCTTCCTGGGATCCAAATGATCTCTTTAAACATCTTAAGTTTGTCTGGAGAAGCAGTTTTGGGGGGGGGGGGGCAAGGGCTTCCCTTTACTTACTCTTGCTATAGGTAACTCAATAAGAACCAATTTTCAGCAGTGCCTCTAGTGGCAATAGGAACTATTGAATTAGGCTTTACTCCTTCAGCTCATCTATGGGGATGTGGGTGAAGGTGATACCTATTCCGATATATCTTTGGGCCTTTTTTCTCCCTCAAGGAACATGAACTAGTTCTGCTTCATAAGTGAATGAAGAGCTGCTCTATGCCCCAACAGAAGAAAGGCAGCTGAAGATTTAAGAGAGTAAAAGTGTACATGTAAAAACTGCAGTAAAATGAGTAGTGTATAGACAAATAAAAATAAATGATTGACGGGTGGATAGACAGTGGATAGGCAAACAGACAAGAAGTTTCTTCTCTGTCTGTATGCGGGTGATTAGTTTTAAGAAATAAAAATTAAAGAGAAAACATTGAGAGAATTTCTTGCTAAGAAAAAAAAAAAAGCATGGAACTTGAAATCTTGCCCCAAAAAGGAACACAAAAATAATTGGGTGCTCTTTAGCAACTTTTCTAGAAACTGGCTAACACAGGTATATGTGCTTCATATGTTTTTTACATAAAATGTAAAGTGCATATTAAATTGAAATCCTCTTTGCTCACTTTTCTAGACCCTTCTTTCTCTAGAGGAAACTACTATCATAAAATTACTGTGTACCTTGTTTATATTTTTATTACACTTATATGAATACATGGAAAAATGTAATATTATTTTGTTAATGCTTTGTACATTAAAAAATATTTTTCTCCATACTTTTTCAGTACTGGTCTCTCCCATGAATACACACATACAAATTCCATAGAAAATAATAGTAAATCTTCTCCAACTTCCCCTTCTTTGACTTTTCTTTTTTCATTTTTTTTAAAAATTGAAGCTAATTAACATAGAATGTTATATTAGTTTCGGGTGTATAGCATATTGATTGAACAATTCTATACATTACACAATACTCACCATGATAAGTTGAGTCACAATCTGTCACAATACAATGTATTACAATATTATTGGCTATAGTCCCAATCTATACTTTTCCTCTCTGTGACTTATTTTACAACTTTGTCCCCAAAGTCACTCTCACATACGTATTTGTCTGATAGAATGACCTACTTTATGGGTCTCCAATTTTCATAGATTATGAAAACTTAGGTACAAGATAACATTCCTGGTCCTCATTTTGTATTTATTATACTTTTCTATTACAAGGTATATCTGAAGGGAAAAGCTGGGGGACATTAGGGCAAGCAGACTACACTTGTGTCTTCTTTGCCTTTTTGTATATTTGGGTAGTGCTAAACATATTAGCAGATAATTTTCTGTAGAAAGCTTTCTATAAGTTAACAAGAATAAAAGGTTATAAATTCCCCCCCTCCTTTGGGCACCAAACTGTTGAGTATATTCACGATGCACCTACAATGAAACTAGGTCGGTTACCTAAGGAAATGATTATGAAAAACTGTTCCTCATTTACATGCGTGACTTATTCTAAGCCCTACACAATTATTCTTGAATTGGAATGTAAAATTAGAGGGACACTGAATTTGATCTAAAGATCATGGAAACAAGTTGCTTGGTCTAATGATTTTTACTTCGCTGTAGCAGAGTTTTATTTTAGGAAACCAAAATATGGATTTGTCATTTCAAAAGGTTATGTCACAAAAAATTGCAGTATTTTCCTCCTAAATTTGCTAAAATCAAGTAGTTTCCCTTTTTGCAGAACACATGGCGAGGGGAATATATAGTATATTTTTAGATGGGAATAAAATTTAAACAATTGAAACTAAAATTTTTCCTCACGTATTTAAATTCACAAGGAGCTATACATGACAGTGTAAATACTATCCCTGTCCACTTGGAGTTGGTATTTTGGGAATGATAAGTCATTATGCCCAGTTAAGAACTTTATTCATGTGGAAAGAAATTGGGAGTGGAAGATCAAGAGGTAATATCTGTTTTGAAGTTTCTCACTGATCATCTCTATGATAATAAAAATGTAATTATTATTTTAGTAGCTTTTAAAAAAAGCTAAAGGAAAGAGCAAAAGATGAATAGGTAGAGCACAGAAAATTTTCAGGGCAGTAAACATACTCTGGATGATACTATAATAATGGATACTTGTTATTTCAGTTGGTTTGTCCAGATCCATAGAATGTACAACACCAAGAGGGAACCCTAACGTAAACTATGGACTTTGAATGAGTTGACGTGCTAATGCAGGTCATCAGTTATAATAAATGCACCACTTTGGTGAGTGATGCTGATCATGGGGGAGTCTATGCATATGCTGGGGCAGAGGGCACACGGGGAATCTCTGTACCTTCTTCTCACTTTTGCTGTGAATCTAAACTGCTCTTAAAAAATAGTCTTACGCAAACACACACACACACACACACACACACACACACACACACATTACATGCCAAAATTGGCACTTTTACAAAGACTACTTAGAGAAAAGTGTCGGGACCAAATGAAAAATGGAGAATTTTTCTTGGTTTGGATTAAGAAGATGGGGCTTAAGAATTTTAAGTCTGCAATAACATGCACAAGAACACAAAGAGCATTGGTGTATATTCTTCTAGTGCCATGTAATTCAGGTGACCTGGAGAGTTTCACAATCTCATTTACCACAGAGATGACTCAAATTTAAATTTTACATACATAGACCCATCACAATTACATTCTTGAGAGTTCTTATATGTGGGGAAAATTTGTGAAACAGTCAAATGGCTGAACAGTTCTTTAAAAAAATTCTTCCCTGAAAATATATTAGTAGGACAAAGTTCACATTTGCCTCGTTTTACTTTATTAACAAAGATCAAACTGTAGATGGGATTTAATTCATCTGACAACATCTACCTGTTCCCTCTAGCCTCTTAATGTAGACTATAAGTTCAAAAATACCAAGACATTCTGAATATAAAAACAAAGGAGAAATTAAGAGTTTCTTAACCAGAGGGGGCTGGGTGGCTCAGTAGGTTGGGCATCCGACTCCTGGTTTTGACTCAGGTCATGACCTCAGGTTCATGGGTTTGAGCCCCGCGTCAGGCTCTGAGCGGATGGTGTGGAGCCTGCTTGGGATTCTCTCTCTCCCTCTCTCTCTCTGCACCTCCCCCAGTCAGTCTGTCTGTCTGTCTGTCTGTCTCTCTCTCTCTCAAAAATAAATAAATAAACAAACGTAAAGAGTGTCTTGACTAAATTTACTAATGTCTTTAAAAGTTTTCATACTCATTAAATGAGACTTAGAATTTTAACATTAGTATATATCAACATTCTATGAAGTTTTTCCTCTGGATTAAAGAAAGCAAAAAATTCTTTAATATTCTACTTATTGAACAATGAAATTTAATTCCCAGCCAATGGATCTTGGGTGGCTTTTAAAACGTATTTGGCTAATGAAATGTGATAGAAAGGATGGCCCAGGATTGCTGAGCTTTAGTGACAAGAAGCCTTGTAGCTTGGGGCTCTTGGAACACTTTCTTTTATTGTCTTCAGCTACCATGTAATAATTGTAATTCCTCTGAGGCTTCCATGCTAGAGGGGCCATGTAGAGAGAGGAGAGAGACAGATGCCAGCCAATCCCCACTTGTATCTCCAGACATTCTAGAACATAGACAAGTCTCCCTCACTGTTTGCTACCTGTCTATAATTCCTGACCCACAAAACTGTGAGAAATAATAATAAAATTATGTTGTTGTAAGCTTTTAAAAAAATGGAAGCTCAGATTGGTTTTGGTTGTTAATTTCCCCAATGTCACACAAATAATAAAGTGAATAACCAGCACTGGTGTGTAGCCCTATTTTCCATATCTCATGCCCAGTTTTTCTAGTATCCTACCATTCTTCATACCCAGACCCAACGCTTATATAATACAGTTTATTTGCTTATGGATTTTTGATTCTCATTCTTGTAACAAACATTTACTGAACACCCACCATTGCTCCTTAGACTTGATAAGCATCAGTCTTTTGAGCTCTCGTGAGAAATGCAATGATCTGGATCCTAGTAGAGTTAAAAGCACCAGTCAGGAGACTGGACACTGTTGATAATCTTCCCTATGCCCCAACTACTCTCCAATTATACTGTGGAAAGAAACTCTCAATAATGAGCCTTTACAAATACTAAGGAGGCAATGTAATATATAAGAAATTGTAAATCTGACTGAGATGAATGGAGGTAAAACTCATCAATGCATGTAAAAAGGAGGGGAAGGGCATGATTTGATATATTGTTTAATATAGTAATAATGTACTTGCACAGAATTTTACAACTTATAGATTCATCAAAACTATAGGTAGCACTTTGATCTGTTAACGTTTAGAAAACAAAACTAGTAGTAATGGAAAAAGAATAACTGAGGTGATTTTTCAATTATTTTAGGAAGGTGGTTCTATCAAGTTCTTTTTGCTTCTCAATATAAATTCATTAAGGAAAGTTGTTGAGCTGATCTTTCCAAATACCAAACAAATCATAATGTATTCTTAGTTAATTAGCTTATGTTTTCTTTATTCCCAGTTTGATGTCACATATCAAAGCAAGATAATATATGGGAAGGACCTAACATCTCCATAAATCATCACACTGGTACTGTTCTGGGCATTTGAACCCCTGTCATTACTGTCATTAACAGAAATGCAATATATATGAACACTCTCTGACATATTACTGATAATGTGATGAGTCAGTATTTAGCCATGCAGTATTTAAACGGTTGAGGGAAGGGACGCCTGGGTGGCTCAGTCGGTTGAGCGTCGGACCCTGGATTTCGGCTCAGGTCATGATCTCATGGTTCGTGAGATCGAGCCTCATGTCAGGCTCTGCACTCTGAGTGCAGGGCCTGCTTGAGACGGTCTCTCCTTCTCTCTCTGCTCCTCCCCTGATTTCTCTCTTTCTCTCTCTCTCAAAATAAATAAATAAACATGAAAAAATAAATTAAAAGAACAAATGATTGAGGGAAGACAAAGTATGCTGATCCTTCTGTGTAAAATGAATATACTGTTCTTCTTAATCAAAAAAGTCACAATTTGAACAAGAGGAAAAGGAAGTATAAGGACACAATGTAAGCATCCATTTGGGCTTCCCTCCTCATGAAGATTATACTCATACATAAATTATAAAGAATGTGCACAATGTCTCTACAGTCTGTGAACGATTCACCTCCCTGCTGAGAAGTAACCTGAGAGAAGAAAATGTAATTTTCCTACTTCAGCTGTTGGAGGATTTTTCTATTTACAACAATGGTCCTGAGAAGGCCCGAGGACAAAGGCAACTCCAAACATGATGGAGAAAAAAGAAGGAAAGACAGCGATAACATCATTCGGCTTCTGAACTAAACAACTTTGGAAACACCTTCCCGCGGACTTCACTTCTTGATATGGGAGACAGTATGTCCATCATCATTGAAGTCATTTTTAGTCAGTTTTTTTCTGGAACTTGTAGTGAAAAACATCACTGTGGATACAGTATATTTTAGAAGAAAATATTAAAGATGTCTCTACTTAAAACCTGAGTTTGTATAAACTGAGATCTGCACCTGCTACACTTAATGTATTCTGTCTAGTTCAGATATCTAGATGGGGATATTGCTAAAAGCTATTATGGCCTGTCTTCTTCAAAAGTGTACAATACAAAATTGCCTGCACAATTACCTCTTAATGCTCAAAAACAGCTTTTCTCTCTGTTTTCCTCTCACCTCTGCCTCCAGTTCCTGCAACAACAGAGGAGGAAAGGGGTGTGTTTTAGGCTGAGGGCTATCTCAAAATATCTTCCAAATGAGCGAGTAGAGGAAGGAGACAGAGACAGAGACAGAGAGAGAAGGAGGAAAGGAAGCAGGAGTTACCTAATGTTCACATCACGTGTCTGCTGTTAAATATTCTACTAGGACTTTAACAACTGGGTTGTTCCATTTTAAGCAGTCCATTGTTTAATGATAAAAGGAGGCAGAAGAGGTGGCCCTGCATTTTAGAAACTTGCAAACATTCCTCTTCAATTGGGCAACTAATGATTTGTTCTTTACAGCCTATACAATAAATGTGTGTAAAGTAATTGGGCCATCTATCAGCCTGAACTAAGTGAAGGTATACATTTTTTTAATCTAAGTTTACGGATGAAGGAAGAATGCTAATTAAAGTTGGTTATTTATGGGAAAACATTTTGAAAGATACAAATAGCAAATCAATTGAATTAATACCTTGTATTTCTTTCTTTGATATTTAGCACAGAAACTTCAATAAGTAAAATTAGCTTCATTATTTTGTCTCCTGCTGAAGTGGACAAAGTCACCTGGTAATAATAAGTACGTATGTGAATATAATTTGTAAATTTCAGTTATTAATTATTCTTTAAAACAGAGTATAAATTCATCTGAGTGTGTAAGAAATAAAGGGAGAGAAATAAGGTTGTGACCAAAAGTTCTTGTTACAGGAAGATATGTTGACTTTTTATGATAATCAATAGAATACTAATAGCAAAATAAAAATTCACAAATTGTTATGTCTGATTTTAACTCTGGAATTACTCTCTCAGATTATGTCTCTTGTGGTTAGAAAGAGTAATATCAATCTCTTTGAAGTCAGGAAACAGATAATATGTAACAGAATCCCTCACATCACCTACCCCATGTCTTGTAGTGTAAGGTAAAATGGAAGTACAGTCTTTATGAGTTATTGGACCTAGAATTACGTAACTATTTAGGAGTTTACTTAGCTCTATAACAATCCAGATTATTAATTACTCAGCAGGAATCCTGAGATGAGGCTACAGAAAAAGAGGTATCCATTAAATTGCAAGTTCCACTCTTAGGCATAATTCAGACCACGTATACATGATTTGTGACTTTTTAGAATCCCTCCAATAATCCTTTGTTTAAAATATCTAGATCAAAAAGGTGCCTGGGTGGCTCAGTGAGGTAAGCATCTGACTCTTGATTTTGGCTGAGGTCCTGATCTCATAGGTCATGAGTTCAAGCCCCATGTTGGACTCTGTGCTGACAGTGCAGAGGCTGCTTGAGATTCTCTCTCTCTGACCCTACCCTACTTGCGTGTGCTCTCTCTCAAAGTAAATAACCTTAAAATATATATATATATATATATATATATATATATAAATATCTGCATAATAAACAATAGTTTATGTGGTTTCCATTGTCCAGAATCCTCTTTCAAGTCTCAGATTACATGGCATTTATGTAAGAAATCTCTGCTCTCTCAAACTAGGTGGGATTCTCTTATTAAATACTACCGATACCATATACTTACTTTGAATGAAAATCCCAATTGCACTTGGGTACTGATTCATGTGATTTGTTTTCTTCAGTGTATTACAAGCATTCTGAGAGCTCAGACCACAGCTTTCTTGTTATGGTTCTATTCCCAATGCCAAGTGTAGTGCTGTACATTTGGTAAGAACTCAGTATTTGTTGAATAAATGAATACAGAAGAATAAGAAATAAGCTTTCATAAGGCAGTGAGGAGCTAATTTTTGTGAATTATCCCATATTTTATGATAATGCCATGAAAAATACTCAAAACGTAACAACTGAATCATCAAAATCAAACATGTATATTCTCATTTTTATAAAAATATATATAAACATAAAGGATATACTACTTGAAGATGTTATCTCTGTATTGTAGGATTATAATTTTCTGCTTTTCACCTTGAAATTGCTTATACACTTTTCCTATGTTAAATTTAATCTTTGTATTCATCAGATAATATGTATATAACACTTTTAAAACTTGATAGCATTCACAACTCTTACGGAGAAAAAACAGCAGTCCAAAGATTACACTTACAGTTTATTTTATGTGTCTATTTACCTACATATTTCTAAAGAGCATACTAATACTGCTAATTCATTATTTTTAGTTTCAGACAGTTACTGAATTACTCCCATGTGTGGAAACAATATAAATCCTTTTCTCAGAAACAAACGTATAAAATCTGAAATGTGACCCTCTTTTTAAGAAGCAAATCAGCTTTAGTGCCAAGCTTTAAATGTCCCATTTGGTATTGATAAGAAAAATGAATTTATGACCTATGAACTAACAGCCACCAACTGAAAGTATTAGAAATTGGTATGAATAAATTTAACTTATTACATAAGTTACACTCATTTCATAAGTTAAATTTTACTCTTCTCATTTCCACAGAATAAGAGGTATGGTTATATTAGTTGTGTATGATATTAGTTATATATGATATATGTATTACATTAGTTATATATGATATGTTAGATATATGATTTTTACATATATATATAAAGAGAGAGGCCAAGATAGAGACACAGAAAGAGACAGAGAGACAGAGAGACAGAAACAGAGACAGATTAAGGACTGTTATCAAATTGTTTTAAAAACCTGTCATTACCCTTCTGAAATCCAAACATCTAAGTTTATATGGAGGCCAAAGTTATGGAAAAATGTTTTAGAAAATTGAGCAAAGTTAAAAAAGTATGACTAGGGTAGGAGAGAACAATAATTCACAAATTGCATTTACAGTTAATCAGCTATAAAGAAAATAAACATAAAATGAAATCACTGTTTTTATTTCTCCTTTCCCATATTATTTTTTCCATATTCCCTACAAAAATATCAGTATTGGGTTTTAAGTACATTACCCTCTTTTTTTATTACTTTACTTTGTATCTATCACTAATTCTTTCCCCAAACACTTCAAATAGAACTTTAAAATATCTCTAAACATAATCAGATATATCAGGTAATTTATAAAATACACTTTTCCCTGGGAAAACTCTCCTGGCTCTCCACATAATATGGTTCTAATTTGATCTGGTTTCTCTCTGAGGCTACTATATAGCTGTAATCCTGGATATTATTTTTACAATCATTGTAGAATCAGCCCACTTTTTTGGTTCCCTGGTTTCTGGAGCCTATGTGTCTTCTCAGTTAATTCATTCCCTCATTTTAGTAGAGGAAATCCTCCAAAACCTTTCTGATAAAGAATACATCAGAGGCACTTTTATTTACGATCTGGCTGTCTATATCTTCATTTCTTTCATCACACTTAGCTACTAATTTGCTTATAGAAGCACAGGTTGGATATTATCATCCATCACATTTTTAAAATATATTTTTTAATGTTTATTTATTTTTTAAGGAGAGAGAGCACAAGCAGGCGAAGCACAGAGAGGGAGGGAGACACAGAATCTGAGGCAGGATCCAGGCTCTTGAGTGTCAGCATAGAGCCTGAAGCGGGGCTCGAACCCACAAACTGTGTGAGATCATGACCTGAGCCGAACTCAGACGCTTAAATGACTGAGACACCCAGGTGCCCCTCATCTGTCATATTCTTAAATACAGTGATCTGTTCTAGTTTCCTATGTGTAGTTGAGAAACCTGATATCTATCTGTTTTTGAGATCCTTTACATATGCTTTGTTCTTTCTGTGGTGGCGGTGGTTGGGTTCTCTCCAGAAGCTTTTAGCAAATTCTCTTCATTCCTGGAATTTTGTATTTACTATCATGTACATTTACGTGGCCCACTTTTCATTGAATGTGCAAAGCATGTAGCAGAAAATGTCAATCTGGGAGTGGCTGGCTTTTAGGACAAGAAAATCTTCCTGAATTACATTGTGGATATAGTTCTTCTTCATCTTCTCATCTTTCTGGAATTTTCATTCGTTGGATATTGGACTCCTGTGTTGAGCCTCTAATTATTTTTCTTATTTTCTTTTTACTTTCAGTGATGTCTTTTCAACTTTATCTTAAATATTTCTACTATTACATTCTTTTACTTGGGAGATATATCTCCCAAGTATCTCCCAAGTAAAATATATATATTTATATATGAACTTTTTCTTGTTTTCTAATATCTAACTTGAAAGGACATGTTATCCTTTTCAAGGCTATAGTTTTTCTTTTTTTTTCTCCATAGCCTTATTTTTTTAACTTAGGTCTGCTTCATACATTGATTCTTTTTTTTTTCCCCCTCTGATTCTACTTTTTGTTTGGTTGTATATTCATTTTCTTTGCTCTTTTTCTTGTACGAATCTTTATTTAAATGGCTGATGATCATGGTCTCCTCATCACCAACAATGAGGCTTAGAAGTAAAGCCCTTAAAAGCTGCTGTGGGGTTCTGCAAGTTTTGAAATGAACCTGATGAACTGGAAGACTGCACCGAAGGGTGAGTGAGTGCTGAACCCATATTTTCAGTATCTCTGGGTATTTTCTCCTAGGCTGGCTTGTTTTCCCCAAATAATCCTCCAACTTCTGGCTGAGGCCGGGTAGTGGTGGAAGGCATTACCATGGCTAGCAACATTTTGGTGACTGGCAAGATAAAGGGAACTGAGCATGTCACTGTTCATTATTTAGTTTCCATTATTTGCTTGTTTCTGATCCTGTTTTGCTGCATTTGTCGCTCATCTTTGCCTGGTATTCTCAGAGTCTCTATGGTTATCTACATAACAGTCGTCTATTCTTCCATCAAGATAAGGGACATGCAGTTGCCTGGCCTGAGTAGGAAAAGATTTGAGCAGCCAATTGTTCTGTATGAGAACCTGCATCTATTTTTTTTTTATTTTTGGCCCATACATCACCCCTGACGTCAGCACTGCATGGTATTTCTAATTTTTCAGCCTTTTCATTCTTCTGTACTATTAATCTCCTTATAGCTTTACAGCTTTAGATGAGCCACAGATAATTGGTTCACAAACCTTCCTGCTTTTTTTTCATCTGCTTTCCATTGTACCAAATGTTGTAGACGTCCCTCATATACTGAATACTTTTTTTTGTCTGCTTATACATTTTTGCCTTATTAGGGGCTTCATAAGGGAACAGAGAAAAGAAAAATATCTATGTTTTATCTATCGTATATATCTAGAACCCATACCTTCTCTGTCTTCTCTATATTTTTATCACTATAGGCTAAATCAATAGTTCTTAAGAAAGGATTATCATCAAAATCACTTGGGACATTTTTCATACCCTGTAAGATCTGGACACTATAGTTTTATATAAATCAGTTATTTGTATGCATATGCCTAGTAAAACACTACTAGTTTTGGTTATCTGTTAGCTGGCTCAGGTCATTAATAAAATTACTAGGGATTTGTAAGTGGACTTATATTTTAATACATATCTCCACCTGTACCGTCTGATATTCCCAGTACCTGTTTTGCTTACCTATCTAAGTGCTATTATCCTTCATCCCTTCTTTCTCCATAATAGAACCACAATTTATTTCAATATGATCAAGGAAGGTGGACACTTCACAGTATCTGCAAGTCAATGATGATGACTAAACTAAGTCAACATGGCCCTTCCCTTCTCCAGTGAATGTGTTGTCCATGCTCCATGGAGGGCAAAGATCTCAGATATTTCTATAGAATGAGCATGTTTTCCTTCCTGGTAAATAATTGGATTTAAGATGACATAACTATTGGGGTGCCTGGGTGGCTCTGTGGGTGAAGCGTCTGACTTCGGCTCAGGTCATGATCTTGTGGTTTGTGAGTTGAGCCCTGTGTCAGGCTCTGTGCTAACAGCTTGGAGCCTGTAGCCTGCATCAGATTCTGTGTCTCCCCCTCTTTCTGCCCCTCCCCTGCTCGTGCTCTGTCTCTCTATGTCTCTCAATAATAAACATTAAAAAAATTTTTTTTAAGATGACATGACTATTCTTGCCTTTGGCTCTTGTCATATAGAACCAACAATGATTGATGCCGTGACTACCACCTTGAGATCACAAAAGGAAAATCAAGGCACTTGCACAGTTTGACCAGTAGCCTCCACACCATTATACTAAAAAAATTCATAAGCCATGGAGCCATCTACTGCCAGATTGATTGTTATGTACTATAGTAAATCTCCATAGTTTTAAAGCCAAAGTCAGTTGGGTATTCTATTATTAGAAGCTCCAAATTCCCTACTGATATTCTGAACATGCTCATTAATACTTCCAATGCTTAAAATACAATACCAATCTAAAATAGATTCCTTCCAGTCATCTCAATTTAAATCTGGTCCTATTCAACTTGATTTAAATATCCTGGATTGCAACTAAAAGGCATAACTGTTTCCCTGATGTTTTTTTAACTGTGGTTACTTAATAATTCTTAATAAAAATTGCAATACTAGACTAATTTAATGTCAAGGTGATGGGAGAAGAAATGAGGTAGTTTTAGGAAAAGTTTATTTTCTCTGAGAACAAACTGAGGGTTGATGGGGGGTGGGAGGGAGAGGAGGGTGGGTGATGGGTACTGAGGAGGGCACCTTTTGAGATGAGCACTGGGTGTTGTATGGAAACCAATTTGACAATAAACTTCATATATTGAAAAAAATTTTTTGTTTTCTGAACTAATAAAAGATACCTCTACTACTGCCATTTTTAATGCTGGAATATCAAACTCCCTTGCCTTAGCTGACACCTGACTACCATTAAAATACCAAATGCCTCCCCCTGCCCCTCCCTGCTTAGCATTCTCTCTCTCAAAATAAATAAATAAACATAAAAAAAATAAAAAAATAAAATGCCAGATGTCAGTTGTTGTGTGGTGGGTTTTGTTGTAGTTTTACTCAGTTAGCTGTTTTTATCTCATTACACTTCCTATCACACCCAAAACCAGAGAGTGTTCTGTGGCTATGAAGAGGCATTGAGCTGTCCAGCTGACTATATGAAATGCTGAGTGTCATGGATGGGCAACAGGAGAAAAATGGAAAAAGTGGACCAAGGTACCGCTCCCTGAGCCAGCCACACAGCACAAATGTATAAAGAAGTTCAGTGTAACATTCAGTGTAACATGTGGAAAATCAGGCTTTTTAATGAGACCAAATCTTATTACTCCATGTATTCTTTCATCAATAGCATATGGCTTTGAACATTCTGTAGGGCAAATGTATTTGTTGTGGTGGCTCAAAAGCCTGAGTTTTTATGTGACTTGGGCTGTCACTAATGATCATATCGCTACATTAACCTATGCCCAATAGAACACTCAATAGGGATGTGATGTTTTAATTTCAGCTCTGTCTGGGTTTTGCTTTCTAGAATGATCGAAACACAAGTAGTCTAATATATATTACCTTCTCATTGGAAACTATTTTCATGAAGAACTAAGATTCCCAAAATCAGTGGAAAGGTATACCTATAAATTATACAAATAGCTAAAACATTCACTTTTCATTAAAAAAAAAATCCACTCAGCAATATAACTTAACAAGCCTTACTTATACTTATAGAAAGACTACCCAGAGTCTGATAAGGGGGTGGGATTATCCCCTTCCCTTGGTGAACCAATAATCTGAGAGGAAAGGTGTAGTTCCTACCTCTGTAGAACCCTCAGTCTGCCAGTGATGATAGCGTGTGCGTGTGTGTGCACGCACACACACACGCACACACACACACACACACACACACCAAGAACACAGGTTTATGGAATAAATTAAATTTGCACTAAAGGAAATCTTTAAGGGTGTAGCTCAAAGTCAGCTATATCCTTGATCTCTTCTTTTCGTACATTCATCCCTCCCTGACTCATTTGCTCACCTGATCGCTAAGGAAACATGAATGGTTCAGTTACTGAGCGCCAGACAATATTCTTAGTAGGGACAGAGCCACGTATAAGACCTTCCCAGCCCCGCACCATGAGAGCTGACAGCCCCACAGCATGACAGGCCTAAGACAACTATTTGCAGATGTGGCATTTTGAAAGGAAACAAGAGCATGCCACAGTGCAAGGCTGGGGAGGCTTCCTGGAGGAAGTGAATCAAGCAGGACCTAAAAAGAAAAGGAAGAGTCTCCTAGAGTACTTATTTATGCTGGTGATTTTTATAAACTGCACTATTATTTGGCATCATTGAACATGAACACCCTTACCCTTAGTGTAGGACATAGAGTTCGTGACCAAGATGGACTTACTGTGGCCTTCAGCCTGATTAAATTTTAGACAGGTTTCTTCTTGATCATGTGCCCTTTTTCTTAAAGCATTTTCACCCCTTTGAAATGTAGATCTTCTCCAAGTCCCTTGCCAGTTTTACAACCCAGCAAATGTCTTTCTGAAGGACCTGCGAGTCAATCCCTTTAAAATGTAATCATCAAGAAAGACAGTGCCCTATTTCCCAGTCTCTGTGGGAGGGTAGGTACCTAACTTCAATAAGTATCAATTAGCAAACCCAGATGGCTTAATTATATAGACCACCCTGCCGCCTAATTCCCTCTAATCGTCTTCCACCTGCTTATCCCAGCGCTTAAAAACTCTCCCGCCTTTTATCGTAGCCAAGATGAGTGTAATCTCTTTCCCCTATTCTAATAGTCTTGAATAAAGTCTTCCCTGTCTATTTATTCCAACCAGGGTATTTTTTCCTTGACATTAGCAAGCAGGGGTTGCAAAGAGAACACCACCAGGAAAACTTAAATATTTCCGATCCTCAGTTTGTTCCACTGTAAAAGGAACATTAAAAAATTCCTAGCTTCTTATGTCATCAGAAGCATTAAATGAGATCATGTGGTAAAAGCGTCTTGCCAACTATTGTATGCTTTGCGCATGGGAATGTTACTCTTCCCTCAGCGGCTAAAATAGAACTGAGAGGCAGTGGGGCATAATGGTTGAGCATACGGGCTCTGGAATCAGAGTGAACCTTAGTAAGCTTCATAACCTCTCTTTGCCTCAGTCCTTCTCACTGTAAAATGAGGATAATAGAACTTCCTAGTGTTGGGTAAAATTAAAGGAATTAATTGAGTGCCTAGAATAGTCTCTGACAGTTAATTAGCATGGGTGAAAAGATAGCTATCATGATTAGTATATGTACTAAATGTTCACAGATGTAATTAGGTCTCCCCTCTACTTAACAGCCTCAAGTGGCTTCTCAGTGTCCTTGGTATAAAATCCAAAACTTTAATGTAAGTGATTCTCCCTGTTATGCTATGATCTAGTTCAAATTATGTTTTTTTGTTTGTTTTTTACAATTTCATTGAGGAACAACTAATCTGTAATAAACTGCACATGTTTAAAGTGTATGATTTGATGATTTTGAAATATTTACACGTTTATGAAACCACCAAATGATATTCTTTTATGTAATTTGTCATTAATAGAGCAGGATTCCTTGGAGCTAAGGTTACACTTTGACCTCACTCTAGATTTCTCTCCTTCTTGTTTTCACTCCTTACCCCAATCCAGAAATGTCACCACAGTCCTTCTGGTTTCTCCTTCATCAGCTCTCATGTTACCTCTTCAGAGAAGCCCTGATGCAACACAGTCACACAGCTTCCTGAAATGTTTCACTTATGCAACTTCTCAGAGTAATAAACTCATGTAATTAATATTACATGACTATCTCATTCTCTGGTCTGGAAGCTACCTGCTAAATATTGTATTCTCAGAGCCAACCATGTAATCCTTTGGCACCTAATTGGAAATACAGTTTTCTCAAGTCTAATAATGTGCCTATTAACTTTTTGCATGATATTTTGGCCATGCAAATATTTTTAATTTTCATAAAGTTAAATATACCAGCCTTACTTTGGAGGTGCATTGGTCTCTACTGGCCAGGCCCTTCCCATTGTCCTATTTGGCACCACATTCCAGGCTCCAGCCTGGTGTATTGGCCTGGGGGGAAAAAAAATCCCTGCCCAGCTTTCCCTACTGTGGTGGCCAACTGTCCCAGTTTTTCTGAGACTTTGCAGTTTCCTGGGACATTGGACTTTCAGTGTTAAAGCCAGGATAGTCTTAGGCAAACCAGTACTGCTCCCCACCCAGACTCTCTCAGAGGCAGGGACTCCCCTCACAGCCAGAGGCCTGCTGCTGCCAGTAGCCTTGTTTCTAGGAGAGGGATATTGGTTGGAGATGGGAACAGAGAGAACCCAACATACATTCATATCAGGCCACTATCTTCCCAAAAGTAATAGATGCATACACCACTTAGCCCAATGCACAGCATATACTCAGAAAGTATCTGCTGAATGACTAGATGAAATCCATTTTTTATGCAGAATAAGCCTCACCCACAAGACTTCGGTAGCTCTTTGGAAAGTTACCATGCATTTCAGCACTGGCACCACCCACAGCATGTGGGACTCACAGAATGCTGGAAGATGGATATTATTTTCACTTCTAGAAACAATAGTTTTAGGATGAGATTTAATTAACAGTAAATGATCTATGAAACACATTTTTGGAAATTACATATAGAAAGCATTCTCCTGGGGCACCTGAGTGGCTCAGTCAATTAAGCATCCCAACTCTTGATTTCAGCTCAGGTCATGGTCTCACAGCTCCTGAGGTCGAGCCCTACATCAGGCTCTGCACCGACAGCCTGGGTCTTGCTTGGGATTCTCTCTCTTCCTCTCTCTCTGTCCCTCCCCCCTCTCAAAATAAATAAATAAACATTAAAAAAAGAAGAAAGCATTCTCCCTTTGAACAACAATTCCCTGCTCCCCACCACCCTCCTTTCTCCTTCCCTGTCAACCATCACTCACAGGAATATTTCTAGGAGTTTGACTATTTTATATACCTCATTTGTCCTTCTGTGACTGGCTTATTTCACTTAACATAATGTCCCCAAGTCCATCTATATTGTTCAAGGGGCATAAAGTTACAATTACCCAAGATGAATAAGTTCTAGACATCTGCTATACAATACAGTGACTATAGTTAAACAATATTATATACTTAAAAACATACTAAGAGGGTAGATCTTATGTTAACTACTCTTACCACACATACACAAAAAGACAAGGGGACACGAGAAATACTTTGGAGGTGATGAATATGGATATGTTTACTATCTTGATTATGGTGATATCACCAATATATGCATATGTCCAAGCTCATCATATGGTATACATTAAATATGTGCAATTTAAAAAATATTAAATACACCTACATAAAGCTGAAAAAAAGAAAAGAAACTTTCTCTCCAACCCCAAATTTCAATATCTGTTTTCTACTTGGTTCCTATACAGAGAAATTTTAATATCTGGACCCAAATGTCACCTCCTCAGTGAACAAGCCCTTCCATCATGAGACACCCTTTATTCATCTGCCTTATTGTCTTAGGGCTCATGTTCTCAATTCTTTGGCTTTTTCCAAGCTCAGGGTGTGCTGTACTCATGTATTCCCAGATACATACTTTGGTCTCCAACCTATACTGTATTCTGAATTGTTTCTTTCCTTTCTCAATTACTCCAAATTCAGAGTTAATATTTAGTCGGTATACCCATATGGATGCACCAGTGGTTGATAACTACCATCTGTTTTTATTAATCTTCTGCTGAACTGTTAAATATTTCCAACAACAATACTGCCATAGTGGCTGATATTCCACAATCTCTCTGCATCCTCCCCCTACCATCACATTATAAAATTCAAATCCATCTGGGATAGGTAAATCACTGATACAGTGTTGATGAAGATACAAACAAGCTATTAAACATTGTTCTTTTTGACCAGATACAATAACAAGTTATTAGGATGGGAATAGGCTGAAGAAAAATAATTAGAAGGGAAAGAAAGGTCAGAAAACCAATTATTATCGTTGTATTTCTCATGTCTTGTGATGTCTGACAAATCATAAGCACTCAAATACTTGAATGAATACATGAACAAGTGAATGCATTAATAAATAAATGAGACTTGCTCAAAATAACACTTCCTTCCTTCAAATTTGTGTCTAGAGATATCCCAAGAATAATATCTAATTGTTCCATTGCTTCAGAGAATGCCTCTTTTTAGAAACATTTTTGGTAATTCATATATTCACTAGGTTCACCTCGACTTTGATATTTAACTACTATTTTTTAAATTTCCTCCTACCTCATATCTTGTGAGAAATTTCCAATAAAGCTTCTATTTACCTGATCATCTCTCATGCTGACTTACTCTTCAGGTAACTTTTGACCTCATCATTTCATTTCCTTCTTCTTTCCCTTCCTTTTCCTCTCTGAACAATTAAGTCTTAAAGCCATTAGGTAAGAGCAAATGTGAAGGGGAAATGGAGCCACAGTAGCTCTGAGTAGGGGGCCAGAGCTCTAGTGTGGTGGAGAGGGTGTCCGCATGGGGGCTGGAAGTGGGGATTGATTATACACTGGTACAGTGAAAAAATAAGTAAATAAATTAAGAGTAATGAGAGTCAACTCGATCACCGTTGAAGAAAATTACAAATACGGAAAGGGGAAAAATTAGAATGCACCACTAAAAAGGTGGTGTTGGATTTAAACTGGAAATATCAGTGTGAATCCATATGTGTGGAGAGGGAGAGAGACTGATGGGTGGATAGGTGTGTGAATGTGTATGTATATACACAGACACCCTGGATTTGTACACTGATAGGGCCTGGGCATAGTGATGTCCCAATATCAATAAGCACTTCCAGCACTAGATATAGTTTTCTAAATGTCATGATCTACTTAAAAGGAACAAGGGGTCCTTCCAGAAGTGGCAGGTTCCAGGGCTGGGACAAAACATAAAATGATTCTGAAATATCTTATTGTACCAGAAAATACAGTTCTTAAAAATTGTTGCAGACATGCGTAAAGACACAGGAACCAGAAAAAGGGGCTCCAAACAGACAAAACTAAGGAATTTTGAAATCCATTGAGGAAATAGGAATCCATGACTCCATATAAACATTTAAAAATATGTTAATGTATTAAAGTTTTGGTGAGAAACAGGATGTTTACATAGTCTCAATGTGTCTCCCACAAAATACTTACTAACTTCAAAGGAAAAATGAGAAGTTTTGTAGTAGTTTAGACTGGCAGACTTAAATTTAGACTAATAATCATAGATAATATGACCAAACACAGGGCACAATTAAATTGTGTGACATGTGACAGGATCGAAAACAACAACAACAACAACAACAACAACAACAACTCATTACTTTACTGACGTCCCTGCCAAAGATGTATAATCTAATATAACCGTGAAGCAACATCAAACCAACCAAATGAAGTGACATTCTACACAAAGCCTCTACACTCTAAAAATTGATAGAAGGAAAGTGATAAAGTCAAGGTAAGACTGAGAAGCTGTCCAGTATGAAGAAAACTGAAGGAACATAGCAACTAAATGCAAACTGTGATGAACTGGATCTTTGTGCTATAAAGGACATTGTTAAATTGGCAAAGATTGAATGAGGCCTAAGGATTATTTAGTGACAGTGTATCAGTGTCTACCTCCTGATTTTGTTTGTCCTGGGGTGATGTGGGAGAATGCCCTTGATTATACGACATATGCACTAAAACCTGCAGAGCGATGAAGTAACATAGCAATGTATGCTCAAACTGTTCCCCAAAATAAAGTCTTCCTGAATTGTATTTACAGCATTTCTGAAAGTTTAAGATTTTTTTCAAATGTAAGAAAACAATTTTTAAAAAGATGCATTTGGAGATGCTCCTTCTTCCTGTCTCTCCCAAGGTGACAGCTGGTTTCCAGACCATCTTCCTTTATCCCTCCTCACCCCCACTCCCAATGAAGATGCTCATGTGCCATTTAGGCATAGACAACTTTTACATAAAATTTGAAATAAACAGCACCAGAGTGGACAAGGGATGATTCCACGGCAGCACAGTCTAAGAGATAACTAAATGCTGGGTCATATAACATTCAGTTCTTGGAAAAAAATTCCTCAGCCAAGTATCATTTGTAGATTTTTCTTCTAAATTCTGCTGGCCTCCAATGAACCCCCTGTGCCATCAGCTTCTCCTTCTACTGCATTTTTCTCTGTCTGCTCTCACCCTTCCAATGAGTGTATGTATTTATGAAAATCTCCATACCAATATGCCAAATGCCAAACCCATTATGGCTACCCCAGGGTGCTCCATCAGTTTAACCATATAGCTAACTATATGTATACCTAACATGTATACCTAACTAGTACTATTCCACAAAAGAATTCTGTGGTCAGCTCCCCAAACAAGAGCAACTTCCGCCAGCTCCCCATTTTATATCCACTGTAAAAATGTGATAACACAGTGAGAACTTGGGAAAATGTTAAATTTAATTAATGTTAAAAGTAGATCTTAAAAGTTCTCATCACAACAAAAACAAATTGTAACTATGTGTGGTGATGGATTTTAACTAGACTTATTGTGGTGATCATTTTGCAATATATACAAAATATTGAATCATTACATTTTGTACCTGAAATGTTATATATCAATTATATCTCTATCAAAATTCATACATTAGTGAGTTAAAACACTAAAATTTTAGTATTTACCAGTGTGACTTCTAGAAATATTTTAAGTTCAAATGCACAGAGTTAGATAGAATAGATGCTCTTTCTTTTTTCCAGTTTTATTGCGATATGATTGACACTTAGCATTGTAGAAGTTTAAGGTGTACAATGTGATGATTTGATACATGTATACGTTGCAAAATGCTTACTACTCATCAGGTTAGTTAACACAGCCTTTACCTCACATAATTATCATTTTGTTGTTGTTGTCATAATGAGAAAATTAAAGTTATATTCTCACAGCAACTGTGAAGTATACAATACAGCATCATTAAGTATAGCCACCACATTGTGCAGCAGATTCCCGGAACTTCTTCAGGAATAGGATGTTCTTTTGTCTGAAAAAGTGATGGAAGACTCAGCTATCTGAACCAATCCATCTCTCCAGTGGGTTGTGATTTTGCTCATTAATTGAGTGGGCAAGGTGAGATAATTAAAAATAGTCAATCAGATTTTTCTAAGATTTGCCCATCGATCATTTTGTATGTGAATTAATTCATCTCTGGGTTTGCTAGTTGCTTAACTTTGACCCTTTCAATTAATGAAATGTAAACATGTGTGCCATCTAATTAATGAAGCCATTTCTCTTGTGAATACAGATATTTCTCCAAATCTTAGATCAATGTGTTTGTAGGCAGGCATTCAGATATTTAAAGTTTTAGACAGTAATTTTGATTCCTAGTGTTAGTACATGAAGTATTTTAGACAATGTGAATTTGGCATTAAATCTGTTAGAATAATAGTTGCCTAGCTTTCATTTAAATTAATTCATAAGAATTTTATCAGTATACTCTGAGTACCGTGGCAGCATTGAGACATAACATCTTTTATATCCAATTTGGAATAATTATGGACTGAAATATTTAATGCAGTTCTGATTTTGTCAATGATGTATCACCAGAGTCTTTTAAAAGTTGCAATAAGGCATGTGGAAAGCAAAAAGGCTGTAAGTGCCTTGACTTACAATGATAATGACTACAACACTTTTGCCAAAGTAGCTGTAAATCAAATGTACAATAGCTATTAAAAAATAATAATAATAAAGCATTTGGAAGGGATCTTATACTGTCACTTTCTTATAGAAGCTGTACATACAAATGAGAAGGAGCCATCCTTGTTGTCTTCAGGGAATGGTTTGTCCCTGAATGGAAAAGATGATGATGTAGGATTGTTTCTGGAAAAATGGTGAAGTTCAGCTTCATCTGGTAGGAGCCAAAGCAGGGCAGTTACATCTGGGACACAGTTAAAATTAGTTCAAAGTAATAAGAAAAATGCAATCACAGAGAACAAATGACATTCCAGGCTGCAGGGCTGAGGAATGTATTTTCCAATTCTGTGTCTATTATCTTTGACTAAAAACTTGTATTTAACTTTAGAAAATGTGGGAACATAATATGCAAGCCCTTCTTCAGCAACAGGTTGGGGTGTAGAGTGGGGAGATGTAAGGTGTAGCAGCCACTCCAATGGTTTCAGGCCTTTGTTACTAGTTTTAACGTGCATTTTCTTCATGTTCTTCAAGAAGAAACATAGTTCTAAGTCTATTTACTAACTTTTCCTTAGGGAGGATACATAATTGAGAACCAAAAATGAATTCATCACAGAAAAAGTCAAAGTACTATAAATTAGATTTCAAAAAAATTTCATCAGATAGACTTCTTTTTGGTATTATGTTGCTCTCAAGTGGAATGAGATGTTTCCTTATTTGTGCTGAAAAGATGTTAACTATAATTGACAAGAAATTAAGCTCTACATGTTGTGCCATTCACACAATGTTTTGAAAATAATAAGACCTGTTTGTTTATAGAACAAAGACATAAATTCAGGAAATACTTAAGTAAAAATGCTAATATTCATTTTAATGCTAAATAGCATAGTACACGTATATTCAATTTCTATCCATGAGGTCACTGGAAACAATTAGTACCCTGATGGATCAAACCTGAGGGAGAGTTACCAGAGAAAGCCTGGGGTAGCTTCATCAGAATAGAACACTGGATTCATCTCAGTTGAGAACTCAAGATCATAACTGGAAAGACAAAGGCAGGTGTCACCTAGATTATTACACAGCAGGATGCAGATCCTACTTGATGTTCCTGGGGAAGTCATCTATATAGATAGAGTTCAGCCTAATTTTAAGATATCTTCAGAAACCGTGAATGTCTTTCACTATCTTCTTAGATCACGGTCATTATTTAGTCATTTCATCCAACAGACATTTATTGAATACCTGCTCTATACCAGGCATTGTGAAAAATACTGGTATACAAAAGGAATCAAGTTATAAATAAATAATCTCTGGCCCTCAGAGTTTATAGTTTAGTTGGGGGACACCAACAAAAGGAAAGAACACAGAATGATATGTACAGTAAGAGTACAGTAGAAGATTGACACTTTACCTGGTCTTAGCAATGGAGGGGGTCTGGTCAATAATCCTGTTGACAGTTCTTCCAATTACACACTTGGCCAGTAGCTAGGTAAAGTTTAACACGTTTACCATTTCTGATTATTTGTGTGTCTGTTAGTTTTTGTTATGTAACATACCACTTCGAGATTTAGGAACTTGAAACAACAACCATCTATTTGCTCACAAGTCTGCGGGTCAACCAGGTGGTTCTTCTAGTTTTGAGCGGCCTGACTCGACTCTGCTTGTCTGGGGCTAGACATTCTAGCGTGGACTTACTCCCATGCCTAGATCTTCAGATAGGTTTCTGGAGTATCTATAATTACTAGTCTCTCATCTTCTAATAGGCTTCTTCATATGATGACCTAAGAATTCCCAAAGGCGGTGGAGGGCAAGACCAAATTATCAAAAAACTAGTTAAGCCTCTGCTTACATGAAATTTGCTAATGTCCCATGTGCCAAAGCAAGACACAGAGCCAAGTCCAGATTCAAAGGTAGAAAAAGACTCCTTCAGTTGATGAGTAGAGCTACAAAATAGTCTCTATTACACTTAGTTTAAAAGGGGGATAACTTTGTTGTCAGGACACTGATTTCTTGATAAAAATTTTCAACTCTACATTTTGGATAAAGTTTAAGAACATTGACTTAAAATGTTCTTCTCCAGAAAGTCCCACTTGACCTCCTTGTCTACCATCCCCTAGTAAAAAAACTTCAGGCTGAGTTATGTAAACTATCCTTTAAATGCTCTCTACAAATGAGATTTGCTCATCGCTCAAGGCTTAACATAACTGCACCTTAGTTAATTTTTATATTGTGGTTAACAATGTTATATTACTTTCAGGTGTGCAACATAGTGATTCCATGAGTCTATATGCTATGCCATGCTCACCACAAGTGTATCTACCATCATAAAATGTACTTTATGTTCAGGTGTTTCTTATTTCTCTGAATAACTTTTTGAGAGCAAGAGAGAGATAAACCAAGAAACAGACTCTTGACTATAGAGAACAAATTGATGGTTTCCAGAGCGGCAATGGGTGGGGAGATGGGTGAAATAGTGATGGGGATTAAAGAGGATACTTGTGATGAGCACAAGGTGATGTATGGAATTGCTGAATCACTATATTGTACACCTAAAACTGACACAATGTATGTTAGCTAACTGGAATTTTAAAAAAAAGGGAATAGTTTTTTGGCTCCAGTCCAAATTGTTTGCATCCAAATTGTTTTCAAGGGAGTTGTCTACTATTGATTTTGCTAAACTCAGACAGTACCAATTCACTGTAGTATATATTGTTGCTGTTAATCTTAAACTCACTAGGATTTGATTTAGCTGTTTCTTAAATGCTTACCTTTTCTCACTAGCTAGAAAGGAAACCCCTTGAGGAACAGAGTTATTTCTTTCATGCTTTATCTTCAGTATGTGGTCCTTATATCTGTAAAGTCATGTCAGATTAAAGTATTCATCCATAAAAAATGTACAGGATTTTCATGATTTTATTTGTAAAACTATGCAAAAGGAGATACTCATGAGCTTTTTGTTTATCTCAAAATAATTGACCACATCCTTTAATATTTTGGTTTTTAATTAAGGAGCCCAAGATAATCAGGATAATAGATTAGGTGGCTTAAAAGCCTAAAGAATGAACATTGGTACAACATGGGAATTGGCCAAATGTTGGCAGATAAGGAATCAGATAAGCAATCAGTAACCACTGAGACACTTTCAATAAACATTTTTAGTGAATGTGCCATTTTTTCTCTTGCAAAAATCTTCACCTTGCTCATTTATGGTATTTGCTGAGAATCTAGGACAGAGCAGATGCTATATATTCACGAAAATAAACGCAGTGTTGGAAGCAAAACAAAAGGTCAAGCACTAACCCTCTGCAAAGAAGTATAACCCCCCCCCCACCATGTGGATATCAATTGTTCTAATTTTTAGTGAATACTGGCATAAAAATATTAATAAAATACCAGAAAGCTTGATAGGGAAAAATTAGTCAATTATCTCCATGCTTTATATATAAAATACCAAGCATATTGGTGTTTGGAAATATTTGAATCCTTGTAAACTGGCTTGGCTTATATCAGCACAGTAGGCATTGAATAGATATAGACTTTATATCTACTTTCCCTTACTTTGATAACGATATCTCCTTTCTCTTTGAGTAACAAATCCTTAACTGGAAAGCAGGTGATGTACATGCCTAATCTAGGTTTTTCCATATAAACAGCTATGTGACTATTCTAATCTAATCTATAAATTGGAGACATTAATGCCCATTCCTGCTAGTTTATAGAGAAATGAGGATGAAATTAAATAATAGACATGAAAGCATTTTATACAGTAAGGGGAAACTGCACTCTTAATAGTATCGCAGCAGAATCTCTGAGTGCTTCCCCCTGCCCGGCCCCCATTGAAATTTTTCATTCATCTCCGATGCTGGAATCTTCCAATGACTGGCTATGTAGCCTTTGGCAAGTCATTCACCTCTCCAGGTCATATTTTTTTCATCATGTAAATAAGGAAGCTTTTCTAGATGATATTCAGGGCCTTTCTATGCTTTACATTTCTGTGATAAGACAATATACATCTTTAAAATTTTATTACAGCATGTAGTTTTAAAAAAATAGGAAATAATGTGAACTTCCTTTCCTCTAAATTATGGTCATTTGCAAGATTAGATTAAAAGATTAGATTTATAGATTAATTATATCAATGACTTTCTCTTCAATTAATGATATCAAATGATTAGGTTAGGTGTTATGTTAAAATCAAGCTCCTTCTAGTGGCCTACAAGGCCCTTTATTATCTACCTCCTAATGACATCTAAATGTTTTTTTAAATGGTCCCCAATTATTTCATACTTCTCTCATTGGGAGGCAGCATCTATATGCCCTCCCCTTGATCCTGGAATGACTTCTTCAACCAACAGAATACTAAAGAGATGGTACACAATCTCAAGGGCAGGATCATCAAAAGCCATACCATTTATGCTTAGATCTTTTGAAATGCTTACTCTTCAGATATTCCCTTTTGGGACCCTCCTTAGAAATAAGCCTCCATGTTGTGGAAAGTCCAGCCACATGGAGAAGACGCATGAATATGCTTTAGTCAACAGTTCCAATTGGGTCCAAGTCTTCCCAGTCCAGGAACCAAGCAAGCATAAAGCATAAAGTCTCCAGATGATTCTAAGATGAGGCCTCAGGCATAGTGGAGCAGAAATAATCCATCATTGCTATCTCCTAGACAAAACCTTGACCCACCAAACCTGTAAGCATAACAAAATACTTGTTTTACACTACTTGCTTGGGGGTGCTTTGTTGTGTAGCCATAGATATAGATTAGCCAATCTCTCTGACTCCTCATTTGTTATGCTCTGGATACCTTGGCTTCCTATGGTCCCTTGACTATAAAAGGATTTTCCTGTCTGATGGCCTTTGTAATTGCTGTGTCCTCTGCTCCCACCCTTTCTACCTCCACCTATGTGTAGTACCTACTTATTATCTTTAGTATTTCAGCTAATGGATCCTCCTAAGAAAGGTTTTTCCTAACCACCTTGTCCAAAGTAACCTCTTCACATACCATCACCAGTGCTTTTCATGGTCTAAAATTACCTCATAGATCTGTCTGCATATTCATTATTTATCTTCCTCCTATAATATTCACCATATGAGCAGGATCATATTGGCATCCTGTTCACAGTTATATACATAGCACCTAAAAAATTCTTAGTGGATAATGAGAGGATAATGACTGCAGTACACTGAGTCACTTGCTTGTATCTCTCCCTCACTGGGTTATGAAGGCACATGGTATGTTTTATGGTAGTCCATTAGGTTGGAAAGTTAATGATGAGGTTCTGGAAGAGGTACTGGATCTATCAACAGACCAGGCATTGAGTTGCATTGGTACCTACTAGCTTATTACATGAGTTCTTGTATATCAACCAATGCATCAGTGCTAATTTTCTATTTGAAACTTTATGGTATTCTTCTCTGTGTCATAGTTGCTACAAATATTAAATAGAGTTTAAAGATTTTTGTAAGCTGTAAAGTGCTATTGTGAGATATTTTGATGGATTTCCAACTACAAAAACTTAAAGATAATAACAGCATAAACCATTCCCAAAAAAGGGGGAAAAACTAGATAAGTTATAATCATAAACTTTCTATAGCTAAAGCAGAACCCAGGGGTCATTTCATCCAACACTTTAATTTTATAGATGAGGAAACTGTGATCATAATGGGTTAAATGGGCTGCCTAAAGTCACACAGCAATGATACAGTTGAACCTGAAGCAGAATTCAACCTGGCTGACGGGTTCCAGTTAAGGAAGAAGATTTGTTATCTTGTAATGGGATAAATCTTAAAAATCATTAAAGCATTAAAAAATTTTAAATCTCCCCAGTCTCTTTACAACTTCAAAAGCAAATCTACTTCCGAGAGAAGATTCAATCCCAAGGAGAAATTCAATTTCATGTTTTTATTAACCTGACCATGGACATGCTTGAACTTCTTTTAGAGTCATTCCTGATAAAATAGATAGATTACTATGATTGGAAAGTTGCCATTTATGAGTAATATATTGTAAATAAATACTTACTTATTTACAAAAATATACATATAATAAACTTATCTATTATGAACCGAGGATCATAGAAGAGGCCAGATCTTGAAATTAAACAGCCCCTATCATCACCTGAATCTACTTCTACTTGTCTGGCTTTATTTACTCTTTTAAATTAAAACTTTGATCCATATTGCAAAATACATATCCCTTTGGGAGCAAAGCACTCTCAAATACAGAGGGTCATCTTTCTACAGATAGAAAGATGGGGGCAAAAAGCAGACAGAGACAATGAAGTCTTGAAGAATTACTTTGTTAACATAGAGAAAAACAAAGAAACAAACAAACAAACAACTGCTTCTTAAACCTGACTGTGGTCACTTCTGTCTGCTAGGAAAATAACATAAATTTCCTATTGGGTCTATAACACAATGTTCAGGGAATTGATGATTTATGGTGATTTAAGTTTCACTAATGATTTGGGAGATTGAGAACAGTTGCAGGAAGAGGAAGAGATGAGTACAAAGGGAGAGAGAAACCCCACAATGTATAGGAGGCCACGTCACTTTACCATTAGAGTGGACCCGGGGTGAGGTTAATTCCGAGACAGAAAACAGAAGATCCATGAGGAGAGACTTAAGGGAGAACTGGAATTTAGCAGAACCAACTCAGAAAAATCAGAATGTAAGTTGTGGAGATGAGAAGTCTTCCATTTGTCCCTGGAGTTATAAGAAGCAATGCTGAGGAGCGCCTGGGTGGCTCAGTTGGTTAAGCATCCAACTCTTGATTTTGGCTCAGGTCATGGTCTCTCAGTTGGTAGTAAGATCGAGCCCCGTGTCAGGTGTGCTGGGTGTGGAGACTGCTTGGGATTCTCTCTATTCCTCTCCATCTGCCCTTCCCTCACTCTCTCTCTTTTCTCAAAAGAAAAAAAAAGTGGAAGTAATGCTGAGGTTCTACCACAGGTAATATTGAGGTTCAAACCATTTCTATTTAAATCTTAAAGATAAGGTAACTCTAGTGTTGGAAGTTAGCAAGCCTGTTGGCCCTCAGTCGTACCTGCTTGATGCCTTATTTCATAGGCAAAGTTCAAGTGCTTACTTTACTATTCAACAATAAGAGACACAGTTAAGAACATGAACAGGTATTCATTTCTCTGAACTCTACCAAGTGTGCATGACTCAAATCCATTTCTTTCAACCTCAAAAGGTAAGTTACTAGGAATGTAGCCTGATTGAGTAGGAAAACAACTAGATAAGAGGCTGTAAGGCTCAGGTGAATTTCCACCTCTTCACTAACCAGCTTTGTGACTTGGACAGGTCACACAGCTTCTCTAGCACTCCCTGTTCTCATCTTTAAATGGAGGATATGGGACCAAATCCATGGTTTTCAAACTTTTTTAAAGTGGCATGCACTGTACTGTGTGCTTAATTAATGTTATATTTTATGGAAATAGTAAGCAAGCAAAATTTAGATTAAGATATGGCTTTTTTGTTTTGTTTTGAAAACAAAAAAAATGGTGGTAGTTAATATTTGATGTGGAAGGAAATAAATTAAAATGTAAAATTCTGACAGTTTAAAGAAAAGTGAGAAAATAATCCCAAGTTTTCAATGTATAAAATCTATTTTTTATTACTTGTTTATTTAAAAATATGTAGTGTGGAAGGACAAGCACCAGCTTCTGGGGCTTCTAAAAATGGGGCATTGGGGCCACTGGCTCAAAAATAATGCAGTCAGGCTTAACCTTGTCATACCAATTTATTTCCTGTCTCTTCCTATTTTTCATTTCATACCTCATCTTCAATCTTTAGTATTAATTTAAAAGCCACATAACGTTATTCTGCATTTATCCATCATTAATAAAGGCAATTTAAATTAATCTTTCTTCTTGATTTGGGGGGCACTGGTGAGAACTGTAATGGGTTGCATATGTGGTACGACGTGGTTCTCGAAAGGGTTGAGCAGGGTCATGACTCACCAAGAGATAATCCTTAACCTCCACTGAAATGTAATTAAATCTAAAGCAAAATTGTGTGAAGCCTTTTTGAACATAAGAAACCTTTTCATTCACTAAACCCATTTTTAATTTTTTACATTCATAATTTCATCCCAGCTCAGAAATCTATTGTATCCATTTTCCATAGGTATGGAATAGAAGTATGTTGTACTTGGCATCCCCAAACCCATATTCTAATTCTGAATGTACAATGTACTAACATGTAGCCTTGGACGCATTACCCAAGGCTTGTAAAACTTGTACTAAAATCTCAGTTTTCTGCCTTGTAAAACTTGTACTGTGTTTCCTATACAATAAGACAGCTGTGTGGATCAAAGAGATAGTTTATTTGACAAGTACTCATCAGACTTCTGCATGAGCTAAGCATGCTTGGGCATCAGCAAACATAGCAGGACTACCCAGATGTGATCACCCCCCTTATAGGGCTCACATTCTAGTGGCAAGACATAATATGTCCAGTGAAGATAAGTCCTACAAAGGAAATATAACAGATTAAGGGGCACAGAGAGTAATGGAAGTATGGGAGGTGGTTCATCAAGGGTGGCTGGAAAGAGCCTCTGCAATAAGGGGATATCTGAACAGCAAGGTCTATTTTTGTTACAAATAACAGAAACCTGAATAAAACTAGTTCAATCCCCATTGTCACCTTCAATACATATATTGACTAACCCCTGAAAAGTCAACTCAGAACCATTATGCTCAACAGTTCAAATCATGCCATCAAATTTTCCCACATTCTCCTCACTGCTGGATTTTACTTTCTTTCTCTTTGTCCTCACTCTCAGGTAAGTTTTCTTATATTTCAAATCCTGGAAAATATGTTGTCTAGACTTTTAAGGCTCACATGTCCTTAGAACTTATGAACTCAGGAGTAGCCTCCTCCCCCCCCCCTTTTTTTTCTCCAGTAGTTCCAGGCAAAGTCTCAAGGAAGTTTTTGCCTGGCCTGAATCATCTGTCCCTTCCTGAATTAATCACCATGGCCACTAAAAATACTAATGGTGATCTGTAATTAAGATATTTACTTCTAAAGGCAATTTTAAGAGATGTGGGTTTTTTTTAAATATTTCTTTCTTCTTGTTCTGTTTTGTTCATGTTGGTTCTACTCTTTGTTGTGGGGTGTTTTTTTGTTTTTCTAAATTATATAGTGATCCTGAACTTCTCTGATCCTATTTATAAATGAAGTACCATGTTGATTATTATAGGTCTGTGTTGTCTTGGTAGTTGTGAAGCTGGTTTCTGCAATAGGCCTCCTTAAATAGGAGTGCTAACTGTAACGTCTAAGTGACCCAGATATTCAGGCAAGCAGCTCTTCTTTTAACCTGCATTGGTGGAGAGTACATAGGCAACATCAGGTTTGCCTTTATTGTCAATTTAGGGACAATCTGTTCTGGGGGTAAAATGCTTTCATGTATTTAACCTTCCACCAGAGGCAGCTTTGCCTTTTGTGGAATTCTGGCATATATTTTGGTATTTGCTTTGTTTTGTTTTTGTTTAGTCTTTAAACTCCATGCCATGCGTCCCTCCCAGAGGAGGGAGGGAGTGTTTACTTAGGAAACTCTCATTGCCTTAGTCCAGAGGCACATTCTATATTCTGTGTGATTAGAGAGGGGTAGGGGCATGGTTCACTGGCTGTTCAGCAGGCGATCCTTGAACTATGAAAATCAAGTGTTTGGACTCCTTCTCACATGCTTCATATGTGTTGCTAACAGCTTTAGGCAGAAGAAAGTGAATGGGAGAGAGAAGCGGATAATCTTGTTTTTAAAGCTGGGCATTCTCTGTGTACAGTTGTCCATGATGAGGGTTCTGTCAATGCTCAGGAGCTAATTCTTAACTATTCTGGCCACTGCCTGGGCTGCATTTCTCCAGATTGTATGCTCCCTGGATGCCTGAAAAAACTCATCATTGGAGACCTTGATATGTATTCCAAAGTATAAGGTGTGCAGGAGTTGGGGCAAGAAGGAACCAAGTATTGTGACTGGTTTGCCTACTCTGTCTTGCACAGCACCAGGCTCATTACCTAAGACCTGGTAGAATCAAGTGATGCAGCTCTTGGAAATCCCTCTGGCCTACAGGGGCATCTCCTGAGAACATACTCGTTTCCTAACTATTCTCCATTCTACCTCAATTCTTCCAAGTCTCCCTTTCTTTTTGCTTTCTAATATTTTTTTTTCTTTTCTACTCTTCCTCTAATCTCTTTGATTCTTGAAAACTCCAAGGCCCAAACAGTCCCTTGAATATCATGAATCCCATTGATGTGTACCCTCACCTAGTTCTGCTGTTCCAGATAGAAGAGGACATTAGTTATAATGGAGCATAGTGAATGCTCTTCCTTGCAGTCTTGTCCCCAAGTGCCTGCCCACTTACACAGGTATATCTCTCCCCACCCCACTGTCCCCACACAAGCACACACATGCAGGTGTGCAGGGAGGAATGAGCTCATTCCTTAAGGACCATGGAACAGAACTTTCATACAACTCTGTGACCGGTTTCTCTGAGAGTTTCTGAAATCAAGCGTCTTGCCAAAAAGATAAATTTCCTTCAGAAAATTCACATCTAGTATACAACAAAAATTTCTAATCCTCTATTTAAAGCCACTCTGATCCTTCTTCTTCTGTACTAATCTCATTGGCCTTCTCATGATAAGAGAGAATTCTTCTCCTCCCAGTACTGCCTTGCTTTACAAAGCATCTTCCATTACCTGTTAATGAATGCTGCTTTACTAAAATTACTTCTAATTACAAAGCTCCCCACCACAGTACGAGAGATGCCCTCTTTCAATGTGTTAATTTCTCCAAGATTCTTCTGGGAAGAATCGTTCTCTCCTTCTCCCAAAGTATTTTTCCATTTGATAAATATTTACTGTTTATTCACTAAGAACCAACACTGTGCTAAGTGCAGGAGAGACTGAGAACGACATAAAGTCCTTGTTCCTGGGAGATTAAATTATAGTAGGGAAGATGGATGAGAAACAAGTAAACAAAATTGTAACCGATTTTAATTATGTGAGCAATTAGAGATAGTGGTAAAGCTCTCAAGAGGACATACGGAGATAGGGTTGTCAGATGAGGAGATAACTTCTGGGTTAAGATCTGAAAAACAAAATGGAATCAAGAACATGAATAGCTGAGCAGAGGGCCTTTCCAGATCGAGGGAACAGCAGATGCAAAGTACCTACAAAGTCACACACACACACCACACACACACACACACACACACACACACACACACGGCATATTCTTGAAAGTGATATGAGGCTTACAAAATAGAAGTGTAAGGAAAAAGAGGAAAGACGGCATTAGATAAAATGAGAAAATTCTACAGAGGTCAAATAGATTAGGGCATGGTAATGATTACCTGATTTTATTCTATGTGCAAAAGGAATCTATCAACGGATTTTTAAGGAGAGAGGGGGTAGGTTACAACCTGAATTATGTTTTAAAAATATATCTCTGGCTGTTTTATGGAGATTGGATTTTAGGGGAATAAGAATAAAGCAAGGAGATCAGGTAGGATGTTTTTCCATTAGCTTATTCAAGCAATAAAAGTCAGAAAGAGTGGCATCACAGAGGGCAAGAAATAGAGTGAGTTTAGACATAGATACTCTAAAGTAGAACAAACAGGGCTTCCTGGAAGATTAAATGTGAGTGACAAGGAAAGGAAAAATCAAGCATAGCTGAACTATAACCTTCTCCTCCATCTTTATTATTACTGTTTTTAAAGAAGTTTAACCTCTCTGTGCCTTTGTTTAGATGGAAAAACTTTCAGTCGAAGGACAAATTTACCTACCTCATAAAGTTGTTATTGATTTAATCTTAGTTAATATGTAACAGTACTTGGCATATAGTGTGTACTTTATAAGTGTTGACTCCTCTCATTATTAAAATACATCATTATTATAATCAGATCAAAGTTCTCTCTATTTTCCAGTTACCTTTCAATTTTTCCCTGTCCTTCCCTTCCCTGTGTTTTAACGCTGTTACAAAATTATTCTTTCCCACATCTTTTTTTTTTCTTTTTTTTGACATTTCAATTTTGACATTTTTCTTCCTACAGAGAATAGGAAGATAGATTAAACTTGCATGCTCAGGACACTAGCTTGAATTGGAAGGTATTTGTAATTGTTATATTACTGAATGACATATACTACTCCTGACTCCCAATATGAAGGAAGTAATGAAACATTCTGACTCAAGGAGCCACAACTCCCAGTAATTATATGGATTTTTGAAAAAGAAAAGCACTTCTCACTTGAATGTGGGCTAATCTAGCAGAACTAGGTTTCTGTTGGATATGGTGCTGAAGACAATAACTTTACCTAATATATTCAGAAAGGTCTGAGATGTAGACCAAGTTTTAAAACAAATGGGCAACACAACTAAGATACAGGTGTCAGAAAGGTTTGATTTGAGAGGTGAACCAAGGAGTTGTAACAAATACTGATAAAAATCAGAGAATACTACAAAAGTTTCAGGACCAGGAAGATCATCCAGCATCATGTAGGGGGCAGTGGTCACCAGACGCTTTTGAGTCTTGATTTTAATGCCACAGTGTATAGGTGAGTCAGCCTTTCTTAAAATACCTACTATGTGTTACATTTCAGCATGCTACACATCCCAATTATCCTTCATCACTGCTTAACATGGTAGCTCATCTGGTATTTTATTTTCATCTAATACCTCCATTATTCTATTATTATGACCTTCTCTTTCCCAGACCCAATCTCCTACTACCCCGCTTCGTATTAATACATCTAATGATATCTGAACAGTTATACTATCAAAAATGGCATAATAAAACTAATCTATTCCCAGAATTAATATTCTGGGCTCATTCACACTGCCTTTTCTGAAACTTTGTTCTCCACAAAGTTTGTCACTTATACTGAAATTATCTCAAGCCTTTTCAAGTTCTACATATGGTCTGCTCTTACTGAATATTCCATAAACACTGGAACTCCACAGGCATTAGCTATTACATACTGTAAAGGTCAAACAAGTTCAGTTGGTTGAAAATACTCAAATATTCCAGATCCCTATTGATTCTGTCTGTTTTGCCTTTCATTTGGAGAAGTGTTAGCCCTTCTAATTATATATTTATTTCTCCCTTTAATCCTGTCAGTTTTTACTTCATATATATTTATGCTCTGTTATTAAGTACATACACATTCAGGATTATTTTGTCTTGCTGGTGAACCGACTGTTTTAGCATCATGAAGTGCTTATGTTTACTTCTGGAAATATTTCTTGTTTAAAGTCTACTTTCTCTGATATTAATAGAGACAATCTAGTTTTTTATGATTGGTGTTTTCATGATAATGTTTTCCTACTATTTTAACCTATCTGATGCTATCCATAATGACTGTCTTTTGTAAACAGCATATAGTTAGTTAGGTCTTGCTTTGTTATTTAGGCTGATAATTTCTGCCTTTTAATAAGAGTGTTTTATCCATTTACATTTAATGTAGTGTTGTGGTTGACTATAAGACTACTGTCTTAATAATTGTTTTCTGGTTTTGGTTTTGTTTTATTTTTTCATTTATTTTGAATTTTTATTCATTTTTGAGAGAGAGAGAGAGAAAGTGTGCGAGCAGGGGGGTAGGAGCAGAGAGAGAGGGAGAATCTGAAGTAGGCTCCAGACTCTCAGCTGTCAGCACAGAGCCCCACATGGGTCTCAAACCCACAAACCAAAAGATCATGACCTGAGCCTAAGTTGGATGCTTAACGGACTGAGCCACCAGTGTGCCCCAATTGTTTTCTGTTTTGACTACCTGTTCTTTGTTGAATTTTTCCTCCTTTCCTGCTTTCTTTTTGATGAAGTGTGTTTTTGTTTAATATTCCATTTTATATCCCCAATGGACTTTTTTGCTAGTGTTTGCTGTGGAGATGACAATTTGTTACTTCAAATGATCACTGTCTACTACAAGTTAATTTTATACTACTATACATATAATTCTGAATATTACGACAGTATAATTCAATATCCCTACATTATCTTTTATGCTATTTTTAAAATACATCTACTTTTTACATGTGTTTTAAACCCAACAATACAGTATCATTTTCACTTAATATAATTATCCCTTTAATAAATTTAGAAGCAAAAAATATATATGTCTTTTATATCCAAACACATATTCACCAGTTATGGCTCTCTTCATTCCCTTGTGTAAATCATTTTTCTCCAATCTCAAGGACATTTCTTGTATTACAGATAAGCTAGTGATAAATTCTCATAGCTTCTGGGTGGCTTGGTCGGTTAAGCATCTGACTCTTGATTTCCACTCAGGTCATGATTTCACAGTTCAGTTCGTGGGATCCAGCTCCATGTAGGGCTCTGCACTGCTAGCATGGAGGCTGCATGGGATTTTCTCTCTCTCTCTCTCTCTCTCTCTCTCTCTCTCTCTCTCCCTCTCTGTCCCCTCCTTCTCTCCTGTGTACATGCTCACACGCATATGTGTTCTTTCTCTCTCTCTCAAAATAGATAAACTTTAACTTTGAGAGGTTTTTTAAATTATTTTCAACATTAAAAAAAATCCACTGACTTAAAGCTTGCATTCTGATGAGAAACCAGTAGCCATTCTTGTCAGTTCCCTAATAGTATAATAATGTGCTTCTTTTCTTCCATTGCTTCCAAATTTCTCATTTTATCGTTAGATCTCAGCAAAAGAACTAGGATTATACCTAAGAATGGTTTTCTTTGTACTTATCTTACTTGATATTGTTGGGCTTCTTGGTTTTGTGAGCTGACATTTTTTATAACATTTGGACATTTTTCTGCCATTAATTATTCAAATATTTTCTGTTCCAGTCTCTTTCTCCCTTTCTTCTGTAACTTCAACTATACATATAACACTTGATATTGCCCACAGATCACTGAGCATCATTCAACCTTTTCCCTTTCTATGCTACAGTTAGGATAGTCTTCAAGTTCAAGTTCCTCAAGTTTAATAATTAGGTCTTATTACATCTCCCATCTATAGGTAAGCCTATCCAGTAAACTTGTTTCAGATTTTACTTTTATTTTTCAGGTCAGGAATTTCCATTTCTCTACTGATATTCCCTATTTAGTTAGCTCCTTATTGTGTTTATATTTTCCTATAAAATTCTCAATATATTTATAATAATCATTCTAAAGTCTTTCTCATAATTTGAAGTTCTCTGTCATCTTGTCTGTTTCTGTAGACTTTTTTTTATCCTGGTTTTAAGTCATATTTCCCTGCTTCTTCACAAATCTAGTAATATTTGATCACATGATACACACTCTATAAGCCACATTGTAGAGAATATGATTTTGATGCCTTCCTTTAAAGACTTAAATTTTGATTTGTTAGGAAATTAACTGATTAGTACACCAGCTTCATTTTTTGAGCCTTTTCAGTTTTGTTAGTTAGAATTCCAATGTCTTTCTTGAAATCTTAGTTACCCTCACAGCTCCCCATGATTTATTATCTGCAAAATCTATAGTCAGAGAATCATCCTGAGAATGAACTGGTTAATATTTCCTAGAAATATCCAGATAATTCCTCTACAGAATTAAAAAAATTTTAATGTTTATTTCTTTTTGAGAGAGAGGGAGAGAGAGGGAGAGAGGGAGAGAGAGAGAGAGAGAGAGAGAGAGAGCAGGGGAGGGGCAGAGAGAGAGGGAGACACGGAATCCAAAGCAGGCTCCAGGGTCTGAGCTGTCAGCACAGAGCCCTACACAGGGCTCAAACCCACTAATGGTGAGATCATGACCTGAGCCAAAGTCAGGCAACCAACTGAGCCACCCAGGTGTCCCATCCTCTACAGATATCTGACTCCCCTTCGTGTGCAGCTTCCTACTTTCTGGTAGCTTGCTCAAAGGCTAGATATCTAGTCTTCTCAGTAATTCCAAATTCTGATCTCTGTCTTCTCAGCTTAGCAAGATGCTCTACTCAAGATAGGCTCCATACCTATGCACTGTGGTCTAAAGTTACCTTCAGGCAAAAAAATCAACACAATTATAGGACTCACTTCCTGTGCTTTCCTTATCTCTGGAACCATAGCCCTATGCTGCTTCGTGTCCAATGTCTGAAACTGGTTGTTTCATACATGTTACTTAGATTTTTGTTGTTATGGTAGAAGAACTAATCTGGAACCAGACACTTAGTCACAGCTGGAGTCATAGCTGGAAGCCCTTCTCTTTTGTATCACCCTCCTCATCTCAGGACCTCTATAAAGTATAAAATACTCTGTTCCTTTTATGTTCAATCCATCTTGTTATATGTAATCACCTCCTTATCACAGTCAATAAACAAATTTCTGGTCTTTGACTCTCACTGATTGAAAAGTTTCATTTATAGAATCCTTTACCCTTTGTGTTACTGATATCCTAAGAAACTTCAATGTCTACCTAGCAACATGAAAACATCCTGACCCTCAGCTCTTTGTTTTTCTTTAATAGTTTTCTATTCTTCTTCAGGTGTGTGACCCACGTTTATAGCTACTCTCTGCATTTTGTCATCACTTGAAATATATTCTACCTCTTAAATAATAAATTCAGAAATTTGGGTATTCAAACACAGCCTACTATTCTTTTACTAAGCTAATCCCAGATCTTTAGTCATTTGACTTCCTTAGAACCTCTTGCGTGTGTATGTATATATACATATCCACTTTCTCCCTACCACCTCCTTCTGACTGAACTTCTTTTGCTGTTCAGGGATTCCATTTTATGTTATTTTTTTTCAATATATGAAATTTATTTTTATTTTTTTTTATTTTTTAATATATGAAATTTACTGTCAAATTGGTTTCCATACAACACCCAGTGCTCATCCCAAAAGGTGCCCTCCTCAATACCCATCACCCACCCTGCCCTCCCTCCCACCCCCCATCATCCCTCAGTTTGTTCTCAGTTTTTAACAGTCTCTTATGCTTTGGCTCTCTCCCACTCTAACCTCTTTTTTTTTCCTTCCCCTCCCCCATGGGTTTCTGTTAAGTTTCTCAGGATCCACATAAGAGTGAAAACATATGGTATCTGTCTTTCTCTGTATGGCCTATTTCACTTAGCATCACACTCACCAGTTCCATCCACGTTGCTACAAAGGGCCATATTTCATTCTTTCTCATTGCCATGTAGTACTCCATTGTGTATATAAACCACAATTTCTTTATCCATTCATCAGTTGATGGACATTTAGGCTCTTTCCACAATCTGGCTATTGTTGAGAGTGCTGCTATAAACATTGGGGTACAAGTGCCCCTATGCATCAGTACTCCTGTATCCCTTGGGTAAATTCCTAGCAGTGCTACTGCTGGGTCATAGGGTAGGTCTATTTTTAATTTTCTGAGGAACCTCCACACTGTTTTCCAGAGTGGCTGCACCAATTTGCATTCCCACCAACAGTGCAAGAGGGTTCCCGTTTCTCCACATCCTCTCCAGCATCTATAGTCTCCTGATTTGTTCATTTTGGCCACTCTGACTGTCGTGAGGTGATATCTGAGTGTGGTTTTGATTTGTATTTCCCTGATAAGGAGCGACGTTGAGCATCTTTTCATGTGCCTGTTGGCCATCCGGATGTCTTCTTTAGAGAAGTGTCTATTCATGTTTTCTGCCCATTTCTTCACTGGGTTATTTGTTTTTCGGGTGTGGAATTTGGTGAGCTCTTTATAGATTTTGGATACTAGCCCTTTGTCCGATATGTCTGTTTCCTTTGCTGTGCAGAAGCTTTTTATCTTCATAAGGTCCCAGTAATTAATTTTTGCTTTTAATTCCCTTGCCTTTGGGGATGTGTCGAGTAAGAAATTGCTACGGCTGAGGTCAGAGAGGTCTTTTCCTGCTTTCTCCTCTAGGGTTTTGATGGTTTCCTGTCTCACATTCAGGCAGGGATTCCATTTTAACAACGTTCTTTTTTTTTAAGTTTATTTATTCATTTTTGAGAGAGAGAGGTAGAGAGAGCACACACAAGCAGGGGAGGTGCTGAGAGAAAGGAAGAGAGAGAGAATCCCAAGCAGGCTCCTCACTGTCAGCACAGAGCCCAATGTGGGGATCTCGTGAACTGTGAGATCATGACCTGAGCCAAAATCAAGAGTTGGACACTTAACCAGCTGACTCACTCAAGTGCTCCCATTTTAACAACATTCTTGTCAATACCCTCAGCAACTTCATTTATTTGACATGTTGAACCTTATCCTACCCACCGACATCCCTCTTAGTACTCAGCAATCTGGCAACTATGTCAAATGTTCAGTAATTGCTATTGCTAATACATCTGCTCAATCCAACAGGTATTTATCTGTCTTTACCTTACGTGACCTTAGGCAGTATCTGACATTGCTAATCATTTCTTACTTCCTATAGAATTCTATTTTTTTATTATTATTATTTCTATAAAGTCACATTCTCTGGGTTTCCTTCTGCCCTTTGTGTATTCTTTCTTATTATACTATATTACATGTTTCTCCCCCCATTTTAAGTGTTTTTAAAAATCTTAAATGCCAATTTAAGTTTCCCTAGAATTCTCCTCTACGTCTTCTTATCCCTATGTGTTCTTCCTGATCTCATTACCCCTGTGCCTCCAATACACTTGCTGATATTTATCAACCTCTGTTTTTAGTTGAAACCTGTCTCCTGAGCACCAGATTGATTCAGCTACTAAAATATCCACAGGAATTTTAGATCCAACACATACAAAAATTAACTCATCTACTCCTGCTTTCCTAAGCTGGCCATCTTATATTCCTTAGCTCAACATAGCACAGCCAATGGGCTCTTGCAGTGAAGAACGCCAGGGAGAACCATTCATTTTGCAGTAATCAAGAGAGGATAATTTACATAAAATAGAACTTAAAAGGTGCCCCCCTGGATTTATATAATATGGTCATCTATCTAACTATCTGAGTCAAAATTCCATTTATTCCTGACTCTTCTCTCCATCACATTCTGTCTTTACTGTCAACTCCAGTCCTATATCTCTCTCAACTCCATCCTCCTCTCAATTTGCAGTGCAACTCTCCCAGTCCACACACCATAATGTTCCTAATTCTTCTACTATGAAGCCCACCTTCTTTACACTATATCTGAAATCTTCATGTGATATCCCCACTTACCACTCAGGCTTCAACTCTAGCCACTTTTTCTTAGTACTCTACAATCTAGTCATACTGAAAGTTTCTTACTTGTGCTGCACTTCCTCTTTCCTCTACATTTCTAGTCATGCTTTTCCCTCTCCTTGGAATAATCTATTTATTCTCTTTAAGAGGAAGGCTTAGCTTAGTCCTCCTTAAGATCTTAGACAAAGATTTGTGTCAAAGCAGTTTATTTAGGAGCTGATCTCAGAAGAAATGGTAGGAAAATGGGTAAGACAGGGTACATTATGATTATGTTACCATACGGGCAATGAGAAATCAATTCTACTGGGAATCTTTGGGACATGATGTAGAATAAAATCAGAATAGTCCCGCATAAGAAGCAAGGTATCTGAGCTACCCATCCACCATCTCTTGCCCCTCCTTGGCTGAATATTTCCTGAGCATCAGTTCTCCAACCTACCCAAAGACAGATGGAGCAGGCCTGAGAAATCACGATGGTTGAGTATCAGGAGCTAGAAGTAGAAGGTCATCAGCATGCACTAGGAACATATATGGAAAGCCAAATCTTACCACCGATACACCTTTAATATCCCTTTCCCCAACTCCTTTTGAAGTCCTTATTTATCTCATTTGTAACATTTTAGTGGGAGAAATTAAAATTAAATGATAAATTACAATAAACCATATCTATTTCAATGTGATTTTCCTAAAACTTAATCCATAGTAGGTACTTCCTGTAACTGACTAACCTCTCTTTTATTGAACAGGGTATTTCACATTTGGTAGCAATAATTACATCTTTTTAAACATTTTACCAGGTGTCACAGAATTTTATTTGCTACTTTATGCCTCATTCAGGTAGAAATATTGGTATTTGGAAATCAATTTGCAGTAAGGTTCAAGTCACTGTTTAAGACATCAAAAGTTAATTGTTAAAACATGGTTTTCTTACATCAAGTAACCTGTGTCTAGGTTGCTCTTTATCATTAACCTTCCATCCTGAAATGCTGTTTCAAAGACTTCCTTTGAATGCTCACATTTGAGAAATGCCAGAAGACAAACATTTATGCTATAAAATAAGTGGAAATGTCATTTTTAATATGTTCCGAGTGCTTGGCACCTATACTGATTAGGTTTAATCATATTGTCTGGCGAGATTTCCTCTCCAGAGATAACTAATTGGAATGACACAGTTGTAACAGTGAATTCTGGGTGAAATAATCAGACATTTTCAATCTGAATGGAAGGCTTTTGTATCAAATGTTGCAGAGCTGAAACATTATGTGTTGTTTCCAGATTTATGTATCCCAAAAGGAGTTTAGTTCTCTCTCTCTCTTTTTTTTCACAGCTTCCATTTTTTTTGGCAGGAAAAATCATCACTTTCCCCTGCTCCAAACATTTCATGGTCCCCAATTCCCAAAAGAAGTCCCGAGTCTCTATCCTAAAGAGCACTAATGCCATCTTTCTTTTTCTCGTTTCCTATACTTTGCTGGGTAACATTTAGATAATATTTTTGAGGCTCCAATTGATTTTGCATGCCCATCACTGCACTTGGTATTTCACACATACTATCATATTTAACTCTTAGAGCAAATGAGATAATTATGTATGTGGTAACACATTTAGATTGAATAATGTGTGGAAAGCCTATAGAGATACAACGAGGATGTGATTCCACACCTAACTCAAAACCAGGACCTTTATCCTTTACATCCTAATGACTTCTCCAAAATTCCTCTGAGGGCCAACATTGCTCCAGACGTTAACAAATAGCATCTCAATATAGTATTGCAAAGTCCCTCCTAGAACCAGTTTATAGATGAAAAAACTGAGATACCACAAGATGAAAAAATGTGCCTGAATTATGTAGCCACTAAGGGGTTGAGTCCTGATTCAAGCCATTTATATCTATATACAAAATCCCTTCTTTTCCCACGCTACCATCTATTCTTTTTATCTGAGAAGTTATCCCCTATGTCCTTCCCCAGGCAAAACTCTACTTAGTCTCCAAGTCCCAGCCTAAATACTACTCCCTGAGTTCCTACCTCTGAATGCTAATAGAACTTACCAAATGTATGCTCATGATCATTGCCTTGTACCATGATGATATGTTAAAAAATACAAATAGGCTGTCTGTAATATATAGAATATTCACACATACACTACCTCATTTGGTCCTCAAATCTGTCTTTGTTATCCCAATTTTTGCAGAATAGATTGAAGTGACTTTCTCAGAAATTGTATGTTTGCTTTGTTGTCAAGTTTTGATTTGAACCACCTAAAAGCATATACTGATGCCCCTTGAACAACATGGGTTTGAACTGTGTTGTTCTACCTACACATGGATTTTTTAAAATATAAATACAGTACAGTACTGTAAATGTATTTTCTCATCCTTATGATTTTCTCAATAACATTTTCTTTTCTCTAACTTACTTTATTATAAGAATACGGTATACAATACATACGACACACAGCATATATGTCAGCTGACTGTTTATGTTATTAGTAAAGCTTCCAGTCAACAGTTGCTATTAGTAGTTAAGTCTGGGAAGAGTCAAACGTTAATATACAGATTATCAACTCGGTGTGTGTCAGTGCCCCTAACTCCAAGTTTTTCAAGGATCAACTGTATATTTTTGCCTTGGCAAAAATTAGGAATTAGATAATAAATTCCTAAGCCAATGGTGATTCTTACCTCAAGAGTTTAGGAAATGAAGAGGAAGTGGGGACAGTGAATAGAAAAGGTAAAAAGAAAACTAGGAAAACATGATGACCTGGAAACCAAAGGAAGGAACTGTATCAGGAAGGATGTGGTGAACACTTGGCTCAAATGTCAGGTAAAATGAGGATGGATAATTGATCACTGGATTTGGCAATATGGAAGTCACTGGTGATCATCATCAGATTGCTTTTGGTGGAGGGCAATAAATACCTGTTTGAAGTGGATTCAGGGGAGAAGGGGAAAGAGTAATTAAAGAAAAGGACTATAGTTAACAGCTGTCCAGAGAAGCAAAGAATTGGAATGATAGGTGTCATTGGAAAAGACATCATGGGAAGTTTATTTGTTGGTTTTAAGATGGTATAAAAATGGCATGTGTGTATTTTTGGGGAATGATCCAGTAGGGAGTGATAACTTGAGAAAACAGAAAAGAAGGGAACACTGCTGATACAATGTTCTGGATGATGCAAAGTGAAATGACATCAAGAATAAAAGTGGGAGGATTAGCTTTAAATAGGAGCATAGTTAATTCATTTATGTTCACAGTCAAGAAGAGAGTATGTGGAAACAGATGGTGGAAGGAGGGTAGATGTGCTGATGGGAGTCTATAAAAGTTCTCTTCAGGCGGTTTCAGTGTTCTGTGTGAAGTAGAGTATGTGTAGGTTGGAGAAGAAAGAGAGAAGTATGAAAGTTTTGCCTAAAAGATGAGAGGTTGAAGAGATTACCACCCTCACAACCAACACTTAGTAAAATGTTACTGTGCTAAGCATTTTACTGTCATATTTCAGTTAATCTTCACATCCATGGTGTGAGTTTATTACCAGTAGTATTCCCATTTCACAGGTGAGAAAACTGAGTCTCAGAGAAAATACATAACTTACCCTAAGTTACATAGCTAGAAAATGAGGACTTCAATATTTAAGGCTATCCTTTATGACTTGAAACATGACACGTTTTATTATTACCCCTCCATGTTCCTTTGGTTATGCAAAAATCTTAGAAGAATTTAAAAATAAAAATTGACTGTCTTCTTGTGTGTGTGACAGTATATATTTGCATAACATCTGGTCACATAAAATTCCAAAAAATAAGCAAAAGAAGGAAATATTCTAAGTTCAAGCACAAGTCCCTGAGTTCCTACTATTACCTCGCTTAATATGGACACTGATATTCCTTTGTTTCAATGTTGCAGATGGTAATACGTTGTGATTATTATGGTATTAATTTCAAAGAACTGTACATCCTACTTCCAGCTGTACAACCTAACGTTGTGTTTGATGTTTAGTCGCTGACAACTGTTTGTTTTGAGTTTAATAGTTATGTTGATTAAGTATGTTTTCAGTGGTAAGTAACTAAAGAATCCAAATAAATGTGGCTTTGAAAAGATATATTTTCCCCTCTTATATAACAAAAGCAGTCTAAAGATAGGCATCTTCTAGCATTGATTCAGCATCTCCAAAATATCAGCCCCACATCTCTGATTCCTTTGGCGTTTTTCCCCCTCACGCTTACAAGTTTAGTGCCACAATTCCAGGAATCAAAACCATTGAGGCATAAATAAAAAATAAATATATGCCACCATCAACAGCTGTTCTGTTAGTAAAGAAAACAAAGGTTTGCTGAGGAACACCCCTGCGTAACAGTCATCTACTCACATTTCATGAGCCAGAAATCCATCACATATCTGCCCATAGCAGGAAAGAAGGCTGACAAAACACAACCAAAGAGAAAGTATTGAGAATGTGTGTTGGGATTGTCAAAGAAAAATGCCTACCTCAACAGTCATTTTAATTTTCTAAATATATCATTTTATGTAAACTTCTTTTGAGACAAGTCCTCCCCCATCCTAGGTATATACAACTTGATTATGAAATAAAAGCTGCAAGGCTTTGAATTCTTTTATTAAAACCATCATATTGAATTCTGACCAATATTGTTACTTAACAAGTTTGAACCTTGATTAATTTTTCTATCATAGTGGTGACCCTTCCTACCTTTAGTGTCACACACAAGAATAATAGGTGCTTTTGAATCTCTATCAAAATTATAAAACTGAGAGAATCATAGTCATGTGACACTAAAAAGGGAACTGTCCAGAAAGGTAGAGAAGATTGAGTAGAGAATATTGGAATATAATAGTAGCACAGCTGTAGAGAAATAGATTTTTTAAGTGATCTAATTATGCAATTTTATCTCTTTTTTAAAATTTATACTTTTGCTACTTGCATGATTACCCCCCAGATTAGACTGAAATAGATTCTCAAAATCTATTTGAATATGAATATGAACATATGAGTGTTCTGTGTGCTGGGAAGGGGTGTAATGCAAAAACTAAGAAGGTAATAACTATAATCATAAGCTAACATTGCTGACTTTGAGACAGATGGATAGTTCTAAGGGCTTTATAAATATTAATTCACTTGATCTTTACAACAGTCCATAAAATAGGTGCTAGTAAACCACCCCATTTTACAGACAAGGCACAGAAATATTGATTAATTTGCCAAAGGTCACACAATCAGTAAGAGCAAAGTCAGGATTAAAACTCAGGAAGTGTGGCTCCAGACTCCAAGTACTAAGCTTTAGATGACATTCCAACAAGGAGATGGTGGTTTAAAACAAGGGACCAGATAACTTAAATACAAGTCTCAATAAGTTTTGGCAAAACAATATAATATGAAAGATCAAAGTAAGAAGCAATAACAACAGCTCCATGAAGATCACAACTAATAAAATGGGCCTTAAGGATGGATTTAATTGGTCAGCAGAATGGTTTGAGGTTAAAGTAGTCTAGGAAGAATAGACATCATAAGCAACAGCAAACAAACTGAACCTTGAGGAAGCTTGGATAAAAACGAGGGCCCATCTTTGTCTGCAAAAGGAGTTGGAGGAGGAATAGGAGATCGAGCCACCACACTAACAGCAACACACTTGGGATAAACAAACCTCAGTCTCCATTCTGCTACTTATATACCAGATGACCTTGGTCAAGGTGCTTAATCTCTCCAGGCCTCAAATGGGCATCAAAAGGCCACTCAACACTGTTGCTGTTTTGTTTTGTTTTTTAAGTTTATTTATTTTGAGAGAGAGAGCCCGCTGAAGTGGAGGGGGAGCAAAGAGAATCCCAAGGAGGGTCTGTGCTGTCAACACGAAGCTCAATCCCACGAACCGTGAGACCGTCACCTGAGCCGAAATCAAGAGTTGGACGTTTAACCAAATGAGCCACCCAGGCGCCCCAACACTGTTGTTTGAAAGGTTATATGAGAGTGGCATTTAATGTTCAAATTAACTGCAGCCAAGTTTGCATGGAAAGTAGGTTGTGACCATGTTGTGGAAAGATGTGGATGTTATACTGAGGAGATGCCACTACAGATGTCCAAGAAGGAGAACGAGAAAGTGGCATGACCAGAACTGTCTAGGGCTCCATCTAAAGGCAGGTATAGGATAGACTCATGGGAAGGGCAGGGGTGAAGTATTGAGAAACCAGTTAAGAGTTTATTTATTAAAATAGGTTGAGCTATAATGAGGACCCACATTCTAGTTGGACTTGAAATAAAGAGACAGATTTCAGAAACACTATAGGAGTAGACAAAATTGGTTTCACACTTGATTTAGATGGAAAATAGAGAAAATAAACAAACAAATTCAACCATGATTCTGAAACCTTAAGCCTGCAGGAATAGGAGAACAACCATACCACCAACAATAAAAGAAAATCTTGATGAAGAAAAGTTCTTCTTGGGAAAGAACATGAATTCAGATTAAGGAATTGGTGAGATGTCCTGGTTAAGCAGGACAAGCAGTTGAATATGTATATCCGGAGCATAGGTAAGAGATGGAGCATACGATAGACTAATCCCCAGAACCAGCGAATATGTTAGATTATATGGCAAAAGGGAATTAAATTTAGAGATGTAATTAATGTTGATAATTGGGTGGCTTTAAAATGGGAAGATTATCCTGGATTATCTGGGTGGGTCCAATGTAATCACAAAAGTCCTTAATGAAAAAGGAAGGCAGAGAGAATGTTGGAGTGATGTGATGTATAAAGGACTCAACCAGCTAAGGCAGGCTTTGAGGATGAGGAAGGCAGGGGTCACGTATGGCTTTCCAGAAGCTGGAAAGGGCAAAGAAAATGATGTATCTCCTCGAGGCTTCAGAAAGGAACACAGCTGCTAACAGCTTGATTTTAACCCAAGGAGACCTGGATCAGATATCTAACCGATATAACTATAGGATGATAAATCTGCTTCTCTAAATGACTAAATCTGTGGTTGTTTTTTATAATAACAATACAGAACTGATAAAGAATGATTTTTGAAAACTCAGAATGGAAAAATATGGCATGAAATGGTATGAGTTCTAACACTTCCTGAAAGTAGCCCATGATTACAGTTTATCAAGAAAGCATGGGCAGTGATTAGCCCTTCGAATAACTGCACAGATTTCTAGTTCTTGGAACATATTATTGGAACCTTAGGGACATACAAATTTCATTTGCTATATAGAATCACAGTATGGCAAAAAAGAAGTCATCGATGATTATCTTAATCCATCCCAGGATCCTACCTCTTCCCCACATAATCATGCACGGGCCTCAGCACTGGAAGATAAAGAACCATCTTGGGGAGGAGGAGACATTGATCAAACTCATGCATTTTAAATTAACCACTGAAAGAACAGAAATAGAAAATATAGAAAACTGCAAGTTCTTCCTTTCCAGCAACTGGCACTCTACTTTCTAGAAGTAAGTTTTTCTATAGAAGGGAAACAGATTTCTCTTTTTCATACCAACACAAATTAAATCCCTACTCTACTTGAGTCACTCCCCTACCTACCACATCTCCAACACCCATCCCCACCTCAGAGCATGGCCCAGTGTAAAGCAAGTCTAAGTTATGTGGCCAATACTTATATCAGGAAGGTGGTAGGAGAAGGAAGGACCCAAGACCTTCAGTAGAACAGTTAAGGGCAGATGTCAACGAACGAAACTCTGCCACCTTTGAAGTGCAGACTGAGGATTCTTTCTGCTTATCCAATGGGTAAAAATTTAATTAACCATAAAATACATCAAAATAGCTCTTGTACAATATTAATTCTCAGTGACTGTGCAGTCCAAGTCCAGAAAAATAAAAAGTTTTATAAATGCCTTAGATACAGTCAGACCCCCATTCACAATAGGAATCATAATTTGTAGTACTATTGAGCAAATTCTCAGTGCCTTTTGGACACCAGCAAGCCCACATCTCCTTTTCTGGATCTCTTTATTAATCTTTGGAATTCAAGGCTGGGCTCTGGAACCTACTGGTGTCAGAATGTGTATCTGTTGATGTTTACATAAATATCGGGCAAAAATTTACAAATTAACATTTTTCTTTTCACAGGGCATATAAATGTCTAGTCAACAACCCTATACTCACTGGACTTTAGGAGAGGGTATATGTGAAAATAAAGTATACAGTCTCTCAAATTCTGTGAGTGAATATTCTTTCAGATGGAAGTAGAATGCTGACAAACTTTCCTGATGGGAAGTTTACTTATTTTTCTGAAATCATGACAATATCTGACCAGGAAGGAGGGTGCAGTGTGCAGGAAACACATCAATGTATTGAAATGCTGCTTCCCACTGCTTTTCCATCCTTCCTGGAAAAACCTCATGAGCCTCAGTGAATGGTGGATCCATTTAAGACAGCCCATTTTTCCTATTTTCTGGGTTATGTGAGCTATGACTGCAATTCAGTTGGATATCAACACTGTAGGTATGCGAAAGTCAATGGTTCCCTGGCATAAACACTCACAAGATAGGCTAACACTGGCAGTTCTGATGTAATCTACTCCATGCAGCAGCCACCTTGTAGGGCTGTAGTTCTGAGTATGGAACATCTGGAGCCACACTTTAATTGGTGGTTGTATAGCTGCACAGCTGTTTGGAACATTTCTGGCTACGTTAATCATGGCTGCAATGATGCTCATCTGGAAGCGGCACTAGAGAGGCCAATACATGAATATCACAGTGTTGACTTAGAAAGTCACATTGTATATTTCCTTACTGAGCATCATTAAAAAAAAGTCAAAAGTGCACATGCGCACGCACACACACACACACACACACACACACACACACACATCAATCTCTAAGCATGTCTGAGCCCAGAAACATTAACAGATCATTTCCTGAAATGTACAACCAAGACACTCAAAATGAGGGTCTATCACTATTGGAGTTTCAGGAAACTCTCTCACTGTAGAAATACAAGGCAAAGGGCTATTTACCTTCTTCAACAAATGATATCTATTAAAGGATCCCTAAAAAACTGAATGGGACATAGGATACAGGAAAAAAAAAAAAGGTAATACGTTCCACAGAAAAGACTAAAACCTCCACACTCTGGATTCAACACTCTGTTTCTTTCCCTCCATGGGTAATGAATGATCTGGATTCTACAAGTGTTGAGAAAGCACTGGGCCTAGAAACAGTTACAGTTCCTACTCTGCCACTACCCATTCAGAGATCTTGGGTAAGTCACTTCACTTCTAAGATGAAAGAATTGGACTAGATTATTTCTGGAGTCTTTTGCATCTCTCATTTCTTCCATACAGACATGACTTTTTAAAAGTTACTTTTCTGTAATCCCTAGCTAACAAAACAGAGACAATTCAAGAACCAGGGGAACCATAAAAGAAAGTTCTAGAATAATGACTACAGAGCAGGGCCCAGAGAACACTGAATGCAGTTTGGGATAGGCTACAAGAGGTTTCTAAGGAATATCCAGGCAAATTATCAATTAATGTTTTGAGTGAAGGAGTAAAAATACCCATAGTGCATAAAGCTGTTCTAACCTGAGGACACAAAACAGCAACCAATACCTCAAATGAAAGCAAATGGAAAAAAATACTATAAAAATTTTTAACCAACAAATGTTGATAGCATACATTGTGTCTGAACAAAAAAATAACAGTTACAATAATACAGACACTGCTTTTTGACACAACAAAGAAGCTAAAAGATAACTACTGGAAAAACAGAAAAGAGAAATTTAGGATTGCAGTAGGGAAAGGAGCTTAATGTTTATCCTTATTTCACAAATAGACTGTACATTCTGGAAAATATCAAACTGATAATATCTAAAACTGATATGAAGTTATAGGATTGGTACAGTATTTAGAATAAAATAAAGTTAATACAAGAATAAACAGAAAAATTAGGGGTGCCTGGGTGGCTCAGTCAGTTAGGCATCTGACATCAGCTCAGATCATGATCTCATGGCTTGTGGGTTCAAGCCCCACATTGAGATTTGTGCTGACAGCTCAGAGCCTGCAGCCTGCTTCGGATTCTCTGTCTGTCCCTCCCCCACTCATGCCTTGTCTCTCTCTCTTTCTCAAAAGTTAATAAACAACAAAATTAAAAAGACTGAAAATCGATTTTGGGGAGTAGGGCTGTGGGTTGGGACAAGGAAATGTTATGATTCAGGCTTTTAAAATGATTCGTCTTTTTACATATATCTTACATGATTTTTATATATGATTTGTCTCTTCATGTAGGATTTACCTGGAAAAAATATGATTTAATCTGGAAGTAAATAAAAACTTCTCTCTCAATATCAGCAATGAGTCCAAGTTAGAAATATTAACAGACTAATGATCAATTATGGAATTTGATGTTTCTGGGAACAAATGTTTAAAACACTAAGACCATCAGGGCTCTCTCATTATGCCATTCATGAACAAGTCACATGTTCTTACCATGCCCTTTCCTTGATTTTGTTCCCATGGTCAGTATTTGTCTTCTTTCCAGTCTTTTTTGTGCCTCTTCAATTCTTTCTACATTAAAAAAAATAGCTAATAAAAATCGCATTTATTATCTCATTTATAAAGCACTGGGTTTTATCCAACCACCTCATTTAGTACTTTTAGTAATGTTGATGTGGCATGATGAAATTTGCAAAGCTCTTTTCACATTACATTACTCCATTTATTCTTCATTTTGGCCATTTATTTGTTATTTTTGTTGTTGTTTTAAATTTTATTTCTTTATTTTTGAGAGAGACTGAAACAGCATGAGTGGAGGAGGGCAGAGAGAGAGGGAGAGAGAAAATCCCAAACAGGCTCCGCACTGTCAGCACAGAGCCCGATGCAGGGCTGGAACCCATGAAACTATGAGACCATGACCTGAGCTGAAACCAACTTGAGCTTAACCTTGAGCTCAACAGACTGAGCCAGCCGGGTGGCCCCATTTATTTGTTAATACAACGCATTTTTATTGCGTTTCTACTCTAAGTCAGCTACTTTGACAAAAACTGTTAACATAACAACAAGACAGACAGGTGTACTGGCCTCATACAGCTTCACGTTTTCTGTGGGAGGCAAACATAGAACATACGTGTTAAAGATAGTTGCTCCGTTTGTGGTTATTCAACCTTGTGAATGAGATGAAAAAAATAAGCATAGTTTCAAGTTTAGACAGTGGAAGTTTTCTCTGAAAATCTCACTGTTTCTGTAATGAATGCTGCAACTTAAAATATGTAATGAATAAAAAATTCAGCCATAACACCATGATTTATTAATCTCGTTTCCTTATGTAAAATAATGTAGCTAGACTTAGTCTTCCTCTTCTGTTCTTTTCATCTTGGTACCAACTACAAACCACACAGTCAATCCACGAACAGCACTGAAGCTGCCTCATTACCTCTGCTCTGACCAACAGGTTGGGGATAGGAACCCTTGAACAAAGGTGATCCTTGAACAAAGAGGGGTGAAGGGCACCAAGCATTAAAAAATGTGCAGATAACTTTTGACTCCCTAAAAAGTGTAAACTAATAGTCTACTGTTGATCAGAGCCTTACCCATAGCATAGACAGTCAATTAACACATATGTTGTATGTATTATATACTTACTGTATTCTTACAATAAAGTTAGAGGAAAAAATGTTATTAAGAAAATCATAAGGAAAATACATTTACAATGCTGTAGTGTATTTATTTTTAAAAAATCATTTCAACACACATCCTTCTCAAAAGAAAGTTATGTTTCAATCCTTGAGCTGGGACTTAAACCCAGGTCTTCTTACTCCAAACCCTTGCCCTGCACTGAATTCTGCAGTGCAACCTCATTTTCTCACCCATTGAACCCCAAGACTGTCAGTCTTAAAGGGCAATGGAAAGAGTTTTTTACCTTCAAACAGCACAGCTTCCTGTGTATGTAGTTGCTCAATAAATGTCTGTTGAAAGGAAATATCTACTACAACTCCTTTATGAAAGCACTATCTGTGAAATGGAAACTACCACTATTTCTTGCTCTCTCCTTATCAATTAAATATATTTCATTTTCCTGAAAAACTAGTCATACCATCTAGGCAGAACTTCTAAAACTTCTAAAAGTCATGCTCCCTATGCCAGAGTCAAAAAATAAATAAGTCAGAAAGCAAGAAAAATGGTCTTTAAAATTCCTTTGGTTCTCTAGAGTTTGCACAAAAATGAGACATAAATTATTTATCATGAGAAATCCAAGTGGGCATTTGCTTTCCTATAACAGCTGAGATACAAACCAATGCAAGATTATCCAGTAACCGAAAATCAGTGGTTAAGAGGATGTCATGGGGATATGCCCAAACTTGACAAATAAGAATGTTCCAGAGTAAAACTCTAAAATCCTAATGAAAGAATACTGGAGGGGGTACCTGGGTAGCGCAATCAGTTGAGTGTCCAACTCTTGATTTTGGCTCATGTCGTGATCTCACAGATCACGGGTTCGAGCTGGGAACCTGTCTCCCTGTCTCCCTGTCTCTCTGCCCCTCCTCCACTCATGCTCTTTCTCTCTCTCTCTCAAAATAAATAAACTTAAAAACAAAAGAATACTGGAGGAAAAAAAGAGCAGTATTAGAGATAAACATAATAAATAGTTTTTGTTTCCAGTTTAATATGCATTCATTCACTCATTCATTCAAGAAATATTTATTGAGTGCCTACCATAGAAAATGTGGTAGCGTTGAAGATTTAAATATATCATTAAACAGAAGAATGTTAAATGCATTATTGCATATGTTAATGCTAAATGCTGTTAGTTGCATATTGCATATGTTAATTGCATATTGCATATGTTAATGTTAAATGCTGTATTTCTAAATGTAAGAAATACAACCTAAGGGAAAAGTCATACTGAAAAACCTACAAAAGGAAAGGGTATTCTATTAAGTACCAAAAGTAAAAAGAAATAATTACATGAACCTGAGTAAAATGTTTAATTTTCTATTTTTTAGAAATGGTTGATTCTTCTTTACAGCTTTATTGAAGTATAATTGGCATGCAAAAACTGTACAAATTTAATAAGTACAACATGAGAAGTTATGACGTATGCCTACCTCCCTGAAACCAACATTACAGCCAAGAATTCACTAGTAATTCTGGATCTGGAGTTTTCACACTGTGAAGGTTTTTAAGCACAGATTCAATTTCAAATATATGTGTGTGTGTGTGTGTGTGTGTGTGTGTGTGTGTATACACACATATATATATTCAAGTTATCTTTGTTTTTTTGCCAGCTTTAGTAAAATGACAAAAAAGTATTTAAGATATACAATATAATAATTTGATATACACATACATTGTGAAATGGTTGCTACAATAAGTTAATTAACATATCCATCACCTTACATAGTTACTTTTTTTTTGTCAGAATGCTTAAGATTTACTCTCTAAGCAAATTTCAAGTGTATGACAGAGTATTAACTATAGACACCATGCCCATTAGATCTTCAGAACTTACTCATAACTGAGAATTTGTACAGTTTGACCAACTTGTCCTCATTTCCTCCACTCCACATACCATTCTACTCTCTTTCTGAGTTCAACGTTTTTTATTGTTTTTTGTTTTGGGTTTATTTTAGATTCCACATAGAAATGACACCATACAATATTTGTCTCTTTCTTTCTGACCTATTTCACTTAGAATAATACCCTCCAGGTTGTTTGTGTCATTCAAAGAATTTTTCCCTTCATCTAAGTTTTCAAACTTATCGACAAGAAGTTGTTTATAATATATCCCTAGTATTCTTTTCATGCATATAAAATTGGTAGTGACATCACTCTTGTCATTCTTAATATTTGGTAACTTGTGTTTTCTCTCATTTTTTTCCCCATCTGTCCGACGAGAGAGTTATAAATGTTATTGATCTTCTCAAAAAAACCCTCTTTAATTTCACTGATTTTTTTTTCTCTCTACTGTTTCTCTATGTTGGGCTGCACTGATTTCTGTTCAAATCTTCTATTGTTTACTCTGAGTTTAACTTGCTCTACATTTTCTGGTTTCTTAAGCTGGAAGCTCAAGTGTTTTAAAACTCTTTTTCTCATAGGAGTATTGAACTCTATAAATTTACCTCTAGATATTACTTTATCTGCATCTCACAAATTTTGATGTCTTACTTTCATTTTTGGTCACGTCAAAATACTCTGTAATTTCCCTTTGATCTCTTCTTTGACCCCTGGGTCATTTAGAAATGTGCTATTTAATTTCCAAATATTTTCTCAGTATATTTTGGTTACAGATTTTCTAGTCACTGAAGATGCTTTGCATGATTTAAGTCCTTTTAAACTGAGCCTCCTTCTGTGACTCAAAATATGGCCCATTTTGGTAAATGTTCCACATGCACTAGAAAAGAATGTATTTCATGCTTTTGGTGAGTGGAGAGCTCACACTTCTTTTATTCTTCATGTGTTTCATTTGGGATGGTTTCTATTGATTTTTCTTCAATTTCATTAATCTTTCATCTACATATTTAATATACTATTAATACCTTCAACGCATTTCTCACTTCAAGTATTACAATTTTAATTTTAGAGGTTTTATTAGGGTATTTTTACATCTTCTATTTAACAAGCTTAATCTCTTACCTTTTTGGACATATAGAATAAAATTATAACAACTATTTAAATGTCTTTGTCTAATTCTGTCATCTGTGTCATTTCCATATGTTTCTACTGATTGAATTTTCTCATTACGTGTCTTATTTTCCTGTTTCTTTGCCTTGCCTGGACACTCGTGACTGGATGACAACCATTGTGATTTTGATCTTTCTGTTTGCTGGATATTTTACATTCCTGTAAATATCCTTAGTTTTGCTCTGAGACATGATTAAATTATACAGAATCAACTTGATTATTCCAAAGCTTGCCTTTAAAGATTTTTTTTTCGGGTGACAACAGAAAAGCTTTTAGTGTAAGGCTATTTTGCTTCACAATTGAGGAAATAGCCCTTTGATGTACTTTACCCAATGCCTGGGTAAGAAGAGCTTTACTCTGGCTGGTGGGAATATGGATACTGTACGAACTCTGAGAATTGTTCCTTTTGTGTGTGTGTATGGGGGGGGTATTTTTCCAGTCTTGGATAGTTTCATCATATATTGTCATTGAGCAATGTTCAGCTGAGGACTTGAATGGAACCTTCTGTAGATTTCTGAAGCTCTCCATGCAGCTCTCTTTTCTTCAATATGCTATTCTATGACCTTGAACTGCTTGGACTTTCTGAACCCCAAGTTCTGCTTCCTGAACTCAAGGAGACCCCATAATCTTCTCACATCCCCCTCCCTGTGCTGCTGCCTGGAAACTCTCCCAAGAAGTAACCTAGGCAATTGTATTACTCACCTCATTCATTTCCTCTCCATCTGCTATCACTGTCCTGTGTCACTTGATGTCCCATGTCAGAAAACCATTGTTGCGCACATTTGTCCAGTTTTTTTATTGCTTTGAGGTGGGATAAATCAGGCCTCCATATTCTCTCTTAGGCAGAAAAAAAATGAAGATGCTTGATCACTCATTTGTTTTACAATTGGACTTCCTTGATCTATTTTGCAATTTACCTTATTATCTCATATTCTATAACTTCAAAACAATTTTATTTCTTTTTTGTTTTTTAGAATGTCTTTTATTTTTGTATCACCACTGCAAGCAAGAATTTAGTCATCAAGGAGCTGAAAGGTCTGTAGTTACATGAAATGCCATCTCTTAATGAGTTTGTTACAACACCCTCATTGGTATTCTTAAACAGTACCTATGAGGAATGATTTCAATGAATATCAAACTGTCATCAATGATTTGAGTAACAGGAAATATTTGGTATGACATGGAGAAGATCTGTGGGGACATAAAAGCTGGCATCCGGTGTTTTAGTAACTCTCAGGTTGTTTGAATTAGGTTTTTGTGGTTAAAAAGAACTGAGCCTTGGGGCACCTGGGTAGCTCAGTCAGTTAAGCATCCAACCTCAGCTCAAGTCATGATCTAATGGTTGGTGAGTTCAAGCTCCAAATCGGGTTCTGCACTGATGGTGTGGAGCCTGCTTGAGGTTCTCTCTCTCTCTCCCCCTCTCTCTGCCTCTCTCTCTCAAAATAAATAAACTTTTTTTAAAAAAAAGAGGCTTTCTTAAATTAACTAGAGTAAAATAGCGATGGTAGTTATTATAACAATCAATATGGTAGACAGGAATCAAATGGAAATCATCCAAGAAGAGATTTAACACTGAAATTCATTGAAACAAACTAAAGCCAGAAACTGGAATATGGTCTCATGGCCCTTCAATCTATGTTTTACTACTATTACATCACTATCCCCTCTACTTCCGTTGTTAAATATAAAATATATTTAGGTATATTCTTGCTGCTTATTTCACCATCAGCCAGATTTGTTGTCCTCTATTCTCTACATGTGCTTCTCTATCTTAAAGTTTCTACTTACTCAGAGTACTTTTCCTTTCCTTTATTTAGGCTTTGGATAACATATATACTCTAAGTTTCATCCGTGCTCTGTAGATGGTTTCATGTCTACTCCCCACTGCTTCAAGCTACTTTATAATTAACAATGGAAGTATGCAAGAGTGAGAATCCCATTGACCTAACTCATCTTTTGGCACAAGACCATGCCAAAGTTGACAGTTTAACCATGAGTTGGATGCCCAGTGATCAAGTATGCAAACATTTAAAGCTTCAAGATATGGTAATCCCGATAACCTTCTTAGTAAAAATATAGGTGATATAACTTTCTTTAAAAAATGCTGTGACCCGGGGCGCCTGGGTGGCTCAGTCGGTTGAGCGTCCGACTTCAGCTCAGGTCACAATCTCGCGGTTCGTGAGTTCGAGCCCCGCGTCCGGCTCTGGGCTGATGGCTCAGAGCCCGGAGCCTGCTTCCAATCCTGTGTCTCCCTCTCTCTCTGCCCCTCCCCCATTCATGCTCTGTCTCTCTCTGTCTCAAAAATAAATAAACATTAAAAAAAAATTTTTTTAAAAATGCTGTGACCCTAACAAGCACTGTAATTCACAGATCTGGTACAGATATGGAAAAACAATTTGGGGGCAGAATCAAAAACAATGGGTAGAATTTACAATAAAATAGATTCTGGTTTAAAGAAATGACTGTCTGAATAAAGTACTATTTTGGGATGTTTTACTGGAGATCCAAACATGGCATAGGGTGGGATCTTTAGGGTTAGCCTTGACATTTTGATTTTTAAGTATTTCAGATTATATTAGAATCATCCCAAATCACTGGAGTATTTTCCAACTTCTATAAAAGAAACTTAAATGCTGACGTTTCTCCAAAGACTACAATTTGGAGTGGAGTCGGTGGGGGGGCGGAGGGGAAGCTTTAAGGACAGGGTTTCTAAACACTTATCAGTCTTTTCTAGCTTTATCAAGGTTAATTATTCAATAGGACCAGAGGGCAGGATGAATCAATTCTAGACATTTTGCAAATAGCAAAAAGTCTCAAAATGGTTCCTCTTCTGAAATTTAAATGTGAACTAAATATTTTTTTTTACCCTTACAGTTTTTATAACTAGAAAAGCTTCCAGAAAAGCATCTGATTATACTTGTCACCCAGTAGTCTAGAAGGCATCACACTTTCATCAATGACATTTTTCCCCCACAATTGTAATTGTTAGGCAGTCAACATCTACCTTCACCAAATGTCTGAAATGGTAGATAAGGGAAAAAGGTCTCACAAAATAGGGTAGTATCTTCTTAAATGCATAATATTATGATCTGTGAGATTATTCCTAAAACTAAATCTTTAGACTCTGAAGCCTAAACTGGATACACAGAAGAAAATTATTAGACATTTATATCAAAATATCCCTGTTGATCATAACCCATTTGGGGCTTTTTAAATGTAAAAGCTGTTTTTTAAAGAGTAATCCAATAGGAAGAGGTGACAAAATTGCAAGGAAAAAAAAAACTTTGTAGAATGAGAATTTTAAAATAGTCATATCTTCAGGCAAATGTTTGCAGAAATCCTCTTATGCTGAAAGAATTACTAAAATGAAAAAAATGAGCCTATATAGATATACACTATTCCTCTAGGAGTAGAACAAATGTAATATCCAGGCATTGGCAGGTCATTAAATTAAAAGTAATTTTGATAGTTAACTATCCAGAAACAGAAATCTAAATTTGAAACACAGCTGTAATCACTCTATGGAAAAATCTCTTAGTATTAAATACTTGGCAAAGTGGACAGGCTGACAATGTAGTAAAATCCTTGCATTAAATTCACTATGTTAGCCCTGATGGAGATTCAGGCATCATTAGATTTTGGTGCACATTTCTGTTATCTTGCTTTAAATAGAAGGTTATGCATTTATTTCACACAATTGGTTTCAATGGTTACAGTTTTAACTCTGGTTGTTGCTCTAAAAATTATCTAGTAATTTAATAACTTCTCATTGAGAAATTTGATTGTGAAGACTTAGTTTGTCACCATGAATTGTGTGACTTAAAGAGACTTATCCTTTTACAGGATTCTCCTTTGTGTAGGTAGAGAAACACATTGTATCACTGTATTAGTGTGGTCATTCATATGTAGATGTCATTATTCTTCCCATACTTCTCAAAAGTTTTTGAGGAAAGCAGCAACAGGAAAATTTGTAAGAATAAATATAAGATAGGATTTGTGAAAGTTCAATGGCAACTATGAAAAACTGTTTATATATATGCTATAAAAACAATACCCATTAAAAAGGTTTAGACACATGCACTACTTTTTCCAATCTGGAATATTTTCTTTAAACCTGTATCAGTTACCATTTTGGTTTCTCTCTTCTTCTTACATGCAAACACCAACACAAGTACCATAATCACTTCCAGCAGAATGACAGGTTTTTCTCTATTATCATTCATAACTTCTAAGTCGTTCTCAGTTTTAATAAGGAATCAGAGACACAGCACCTAGGTAGTAAATGCTAATGTATAACTTTCTAAAAGGTAATAACATGCTTCTCATAAAAATGTAAAATGAACATATGTCAAAGATTATTTAACTCATTAGCTAATGGAGCAAGGTTAAACCTGGTTCAATAGAATTTAAGGAGCTATTTAATAAAGGAATAGAAGATAACATTGCTGAATAAGACACAAAACTGGTTAATGTACAATAAGTTAATAAACCGTAACCTTTGTGATTATCTACTCTACTGGAAAGAAATTATTTGCATCTCAACCCAACATAAATCTACCAGTTAATCTCTGTCCCTTAGAGTTATAACATGGTCTAGTCAATAGAAAGTCAATCAAAAGGACAAACACTGCAGTGAAAGAATACCCAAGAATCTCGTCATTTCCAAGTTTTCCTAACATTTTGACAGTGACCTGAACACAGCTGACATTTGTTAAATATATGTGGAGTTGGATGAATGGAAAGCAGGTGGATCTGAAGTTTTTCATATCATATTGTTGGGATATCATTGGTTAAAACCAGTTCTGATTAAAGGCCATGTGACTGTCATCAAGTAGGCTCTGCTAAACAAACAGCCGATCAAAAAGGTCAATGGACACAGAACAGAAGCATAACTGCTTTCTGAGAAAAGTTGTGTAAAAGTAACATATAAATATCATTGCTCTTGTGAGGTTCTAAAACCTTGAAAGAGCCGAAGGCATTGCTTCTGAGATTACAAAGTACTGTTTGCACTTACCCAATGAGGATACTCATGAACTCTCCTATAGATTGGGGCTTCTTTTTAAGTTAAATGTTGTGAGAGACAATGGATCAAAAGTTCAGATTTGAGCACAGGTTGCCTCAAAAATTGTGTTTGGATTTATGTCTGGGCTATTTATCTTTTTCCTTCTTATAATTGAATCTTGTTTCAATTTTCAGAGTTTGTACCCTGAAACTCAATTTACCTTCCACATTTGTAAAGGTAAGCCAAACAGTAACTTCTTTTTTTGTTGTTGTTAAAAATTTTTATTTTGAGAGAGAGAGAGAAACAGAGAGAGAGAGAGAGCGAGCAGGGAAGGGGCAGACAGAGAGGGAGACAGAGAATCCCAAGCAGGTTCTGCGCATCAGTGCAGAGCCTGACATGGGGCTCAAACTCACAAACCATGAGATCATGACGTAAGCCAAAATCAAGAGTCAGTTGCTTAACTGACTGAGCCACCCAGGCACCCCGCCAAACATTAACTTCTGAAAATTTTTGTCATTAAAAAAATTAATAAAATTGGATAATTCTATGCAGACTGTTTAAAACCTGATTTGTTTTCTTAAACACCAACTGTGAAGGGGTTTTTTCTCCTCTACTATAAACAATAATATGAGTCCTCTTAGAGTTCAATCTTAGAGTCAAATTCTAGGATATTTTGAGGGGTTGAATTTCTCTAAATATTGTTGGAATTCTGTAATATACTTATAGGGTAAATCACTGTATAATTTCTAAGTTAAATAATGAGTGTAATTTTAGAATATTTGAAACAGAATACCAATTCATCCAAAAATTTTTTTAATTTACTCTATAACCAGGAATGTATAAGAAGGCTTAATCCTGTTGTCAATTTGAAGGCTAGAAAGAGATACTTATATTTTGTTTTTAATTTTCATATATATGGGGGCACCTGGGTGGCTCAGTTGATTAAGTGACCGACTTTAGCTCAGGTGATGATCGCATAGTTTGTGGGTTCAAGCCCCAGATCAGGCACTGTGCTGACAGCTCGGAGCCTGAAGCCTGCTTTGGATTCTGTGTCTCCCTCTCTCTCTGCCCCTCCCTAACTTGTGCTCTGTCTCTCTGTCTCTCTGTCTCTCAAAAATAAATAAACACAAAATTTAATTTTAATAGATATGGTTATCAGGAGGATAAAACATGTTCAAGTCATTATTGATTATAATACTGTTTTGAGTAAGAGACATCTTTCATTTGTCCCTTTAGAGTCCTTTTCTCCACTTTACCTCTCTGCCCTGTGTGCTAGGATGCTGTCTCTTATAGAATGCATCAATAGCAAACCTCTTCCTCTGCATCTAGCTGCATTTTACTAAAGGGAGGCACTGGCAGAAGATGGGATGGTGGGGGTAACAGTAAGCATTTATTCCCAGTCACCTTTCCCCTGCTTACCATGTATTGGATGTATCCCTTTAAGTAGTGCAGCCTGTAGGTATGTCTCCTAGAACCCTTTAACTGAAATTGTGCGTCCATCCCCCAGTTGCTAAAGATGTCTCTTGTCTACAGAATTGGCCTTGGCCAAATTGGAGTCACTTTGCCAAGGAAACTATGCACAAGTTGTCCCCTCCTTCCCTCAGGTAGAATCAACTCTGGGGAAATTAGTACCCCAGAGCTTCTGATAGGATCAGATTGAAGATTCTCTCCCACTAAAGCCATATAATTGCTTAGCATTTTCCTTCTCTCTATTCTTCTTCTGTTCTATTCTGCTTCCCTCACTTTCTCCTAAGAGCACTCTCACAGTAAATCAACTGCACAAGAATCCCTGCCTCAGGCTCTGCTTCTAAAAAGCTAGACCTAATACATTTGATACCAGGACTGCTGTACCAGTCTGACTGGCACTAGTCTATTCTTTAAGAGCAGATTCTAAAAATGAATTGGATCTCCTGTCATGAGAATCCCATCACTGGTAGTAGGTAAATTATTCATGGGCCATGGCATGCAATAGCAGTGCAATTTTTAAGATTTCACCTCTGGTGAGGGAGCGCCTGGGTAACTTCAGTTGGTTAAGCATCTGACTTTGGCTCAGGTCATGATCTCACTGTTTGTAGGTTCAAGCCCATGTCGGGTTCTATGCTGACATCTCAGAGCCTGGAGCCTGCTTCAGATTCTGTGTCTCCCTCTCTCTCTGCCACTCCGTGGCTTGCGCTCTCTCTCACAAAAATAAACAAACATTAAAAAAAAATTACAGGGCGTAGGAGGACGTGGGGCTCACTGCGTCCTGCTGATCACTTAGATTCCACCCATATCTGCCTAAATAACCCAGAAAACCGCCAGAAGACTAACAGAATGGACTCTCCGGAGCCAAGCGTAGACAAAAGGCCCACGGAAGAGGGTAGGAAGGGTGGAGAAGCAGTGTGCGCTACACGGACTGGCAGGAGGGAGCCAGCAGGAGGGAGCTGGGGCGGCGGAGGGGCAGCCCGCCTGGCAAGGCAGAACCCCCGGGTCTGGCTTGCAAAAGTGGAGGGGCCAGACGGAGTGTGTTCTGACAGCCAGCGGGACTTAACATCTGGATTATTATAAGTCAAGAGCTCTGCTTTGAGAGTGGGAGGGCTGGAGGACAATGGGACGGAGAGTTGTTGAGCCCCGGAGGACAGAGCTCAGCTTGGCAGGGAACAAAGGCACTGGCCAGCGCCATCTCCCTCGTCCATCCCCCAGCCAAAATCCCAAAGGGAACCAGTTCCCATCTTGGAACTTGCTTGCACCAGGCAAACACCCAACGCTGTGCTTCTGTGGATCCATCCCACAGATGGGTCTGCCTCCCTCCCGGTGCCGCAGGGCCCCTCCCACAGTGGACCACCTGAGGCAAAGTGAGCTGAGCCTGCCCCTCCCGCCCCTGTGCACCTTGCGGATCCACACCGGATAATACGTCAGATCCCATCAAAGCAGCACCACAAGCCTGGCAGTGTGCAAATAGCCCAGACAGGGGCCACACCACTCCACAGTGAGTCCTGCCCCTGGGAGAGGGGAAGATAAGGTACACACCAGTCTGACTTTGGCCTCAGCAGTGGGCTGGGGACAGACATCAGGTCTGACTGTGGCCCCACCCACCAACACTAGTTACTCCACACAGCACAGGGAAGTGCCCCGCAGTTCCATGCCACTCCAGGGACTATCCAAAATGACAAAACAGAAGAATTCTCCTCAAAAGAAACTCCAGGAAGTAGCGACAGCTAACGAACTGATCAAAAATGATTTAAGCAATATAACAGAAAATGAATTTAAAATAATAATCATAAAATTAATCGCTGGGCTTGAAAAAAGTATAAAGGACAGCAGAGAATCTATTGCTACAGAGATCAAGGGAGTAAGAAAATGTCAGGAGGAGCTTAAAAATGCTTTAAATGAGCTGCAAAATAAAATGGAGGCGACCACAGCTCGGATTGAAGAGGCAGAGGAGAGAATAGGTGAATTAGAAGATAAAATTATGGAAAAACAGGAAGCTGAGGAAAAGAGAGATAAAAAAAAAAACAGGAGTATGAGGGGAGAATTAGAGTACTAAGTGATGTGATGAAATGCAATAATATACATATAATTGGGATTCCAGAGGAGGAAGAGAGAGAGAAAGGGGCTGAAGGTGTACTTGAAGACATAATAGCTGAGAACTTCCCTGATCTGGAGAAGAAAACAGGCATTGAAATCCAAGAGGCACAGAGAAGTCCCTTCAGACGTAACTTGAATCGATCTTCTGCACGACATATCAGAGTGAAACTGGAAAAATACAAGGATAAAGGGAAACTTCTGAAAGCAACTAGGGATAAACATGCTCTAACATAAAGGGAGACCAATAAGACTAGTGATGGATCTATCTACTGAAACTTGGCAGGCCAGAAAGGAATGGCAAGAAATCTTCAATGTGATAAACAGAAAAAATATGCAGCCAAGAATCCTTTATCCAGCAAGTCTGTCATTTAGAATAGAAGGAGAGATAAAGGTCTTACCAAACAAATAAAAACTGAAGGAATTCATCACCACTAAACCAGCCCCACAAAAGATCCTAAGGGGGATCCTGTGAGACAAAGTACCAGAGACATCACTACAAGCATAAAACACACAGACATCACAATGACTCTAAACCCGTATCTTTCTATAATAACACTGAATGTAAATGGATTAATGCGCCAACCAAAAGACATAGGGTATCAGAATGGATAAAAAAACAAGACCCATCTATTTTCTGTCTACAAGAAACTCATTTTAGACCTGAGGACACCTTCAGATTGAAAGTGAGGGGATGGAGAACTATCTATCATCCTACTGGAACTCAAAAGAAAGCTGGAGTAGCCATACTTATATCAGACAAACTAGACTTTAAATTAAGGGCTGTAACAAGAGATGAAGAACGGCATTATATAATAATTACAGGGTCTATCCATCAGGAAGAGCTAACAATTATAAATGTCTATGCACTGAATATGGGAGCCCCCAAATATATAAAACAATTAATCACAAACATAAGCAAGCTTATTGATAAGAATGTGGTAATTACAGGGGACTTTAATACTCCACTTACAACAATGGATAGATCATCTAGACACATGGTCAATAAAGAAACAAGGGCCCTAAATGATACACTGGATCAGATGGACTTGACAGATATATTTAGAACTCTGCATCCCAAAGCAACAGAATATACTTTCTTCTCGAGTGCACATGGAACATTCTCCAAGATAGATCACATACTGGGTCACAAAACAGCCCTTCATAAGAATACAAGAAGTGAGATCACACCATGCATACTTTCAGACCACAATGCTATGAAGCTTGAAATCAACCACAGGAAAAAGTCTGGAAAACCTCTGAAAGCATGGAGGTTAAAGAACACCCTACTAAAGAATGAATGGGTCAACCAGGCAATTAGAGAAGAAATTTAAAAATATATGGAAACAAATGAAAATGAAAATAAAACAATCCAAACGCTTTGGGATGCAGTGAAGGCAGTCCTGAGAGGAAAATACATTGCTATCCAGGCCTATCTCAAGAAACAAGAAAAATCCCAAATACAAAATCTAACAGCACACCTAAAGGAAATAGGAGCAGAACAGCAAAGACACCCCAAACCCAGAAGAAGAAGAGAAATAATAAAGATCAGAGCAGAAATAAACAATATAGAATCTAAAAAAACTGTAGAACAGATCTATGAAACCAAGAGTTGGTTTTTTGAAAAAAATAAACAAAATTGATAAACCTCTAGGCAGGCTTCTCAAAAAGAAAAGGGAGATGACCCAAAAAGATAAAATCATGAATGAAAATGGAATTATTACAACCAATCCCTCAGAAATACAAGCAATTATCAGGAATACTATGAAAAATTATATGCCAACAAACTGGACAACCTGGAAGAAATGGACAAATTCCTAAACACCCACACACTTCCAAAACTCAAACAGGAAGAAATAGAAAGCTTGAACAGACCTATAACCAGTGAAGAAATTGAATCAGTTATCAAAAATCTCCCAACAAATAAGAGTCCAGGACCAGATGGCTTCCCAGGGGAATTCTACCAGACATTTAAAGCAGAGATAATACCTATCATTCTCAAGCTATTACAAAAAAAATAGAAAGGGAAGGAAAACTTCCAGACTCATTCTATGAAGCCAGCATTACTTTGATTCCTAAACCAGACAGAGACCCAGCAAAAAAAGAGAGAACTACAGGCCAATATCCATGATGAATATGGATGCAAAAATTCTCAATAAGATACTAGCAAATCAAATTCAATGGCATATAAAAAGAATTATTTACCATGATCAAGTGGGATTCATTCCTGGGCTGCAGGGCTGGTTCAACATTCGCAAATCAATCAATGTGATACATCACATTAATAAAAGAAAAGATAAGAACCATACAATCCTGTCAATCGATGCAGAAAAAGCATTTGACAAAATTCAGCATCCTTTCTTAATAAAAACCCTCAAGAAAGTTGGGATAGAAGGAACATACTTAAACATCATAAAAGCCGTTTATGAAAAGCCCACAGCTAATATCATCCTCAATGGGGAAAAACTGAGAGATTTTTCCCTGAGATCAGGAACAGACAGGGATGTCCGCTCTCACTGCTGTTGTTTAACATAGTTTTGGAAGTTCTAGCATCAGCAATCAGACAACAAAAGGAAATCAAAGGCATCAAAATTGGCAAAGATGAAGTCAAGCTTTCACTTTTTGCAGATGACATGATATTATACATGGAAAATCCGGTAGACTCCACCAAAAGTCTGCTAGAACTGATACATGAATTCAGCAAAGTCGCAGGATACAAAATCAATGTACAGCAATCAGTTGTATTCTTATACACTAATAATGAAGCAACAGAAAGACAAATAAAGAAACTGATCCCGTTCACAATTGTACCAAGAAACATAAAATACTTAGGGATAAATCTAACCAAAGATGTAAAAGATCTGTATGCTGAAAACTATAGAAAGCTTATGAAGGAAATTGAAGAAGATATAAAGAAATGGAAAGACATTCCGTGCTCATGGATTGGAAGAATAAATATTGTCAAAATGTCAATATTACCCAAAGCTATCTACACATTCAATGCAATCCCAATCAAAATTGCACCAGCATTCTTCTCGAAGCTAGAACAAGCAGTCCTAAAGTTTGTATGGAACCACAAAAGGCCCCAAATAGCCAAAGTAATTTTGAAGAAGAAGACCAAAGCAGGAGGCATCACAATCCGACTTTAGCCTCTACTGCAAAGCTGTAATCATCAAGACAGCATGGAATTGGCACAAAAGCAGACACATAGACCAATGGAATAGAATAGAAACTCCAGAACTAGACCCACAAAAGTATGGCCAACTAATCTTTGACAAAGCAGGAAAGAATATCCAATGGAAAAAAAGACAGTCTCTTTAACAAATGGTGTTGGGAGAACTGCACAGCAACATGCAGAAGAATGAAACTAGACCACTTTCTTACACCATTCACAAAAATAAACTCAAAATGGATAAAGGACCTGAATGTGAGACAGGAAACCATCAAAACCCTAGAGGAGAAAGCAGGAAAAGACCTCTCTGACCTCAGCCGCAGCAATTTCTTACTTCACACATCCCCAAAGGCAAGGGAACTAAAAGCAAAAATTAAATATTGGGACCTCATGAAGATAAAAAGCTTCTGCACAGCAAAGGAAACAATCAACAAAACTAAAAGGCAACCAATGGAATGGGAAAAGATATTTGCAAATCACATATCAGACAAAGGGCTAGTATCCAAAATCTATAAAGAGCTCACCAAACTCCACACCCGAAAAACAAATAATCCAGGGAAGAAATGGGCAGAAAACATGAATAGACACTTCTCTAAAGAAGACATCCGGATGGCCAACAGGCACATGAAAAGATGCTCGACGTCACTCCTCATCAGGGAAATACAAATCAAAACCACACTGAGATATCACCTCACGCCAGTCAGAGTGGCCAAAATGAACAAATCAGGAGACAAATCAGGCGAGGATGTGGAGAAACGGGAACCCTCTTGCACTGTTGGTGGGAATGCAAATTGGTGCAGCCACTCTGGAAAACAGTGTGGAGGTTCCTCAAAAAATTAAAAATAGATCTACCCTATGACCCAGCAATAGCACTGCTAGGAATTTACCCAAGGGATACAGGAGTACTGATGCATAGGGGCACTTGTACCCCAATGTTTATAGCAGCACTTTCAACAATAGCCAAATTATGGAAAGAGCCTAAATGTCCATCAACTAACAAATGGATAAAGAAATTGTGGTTTATATACACAATGGAGTACTATGTGGCAATGAGAAAGAATGAAATATGGCCTTTTGTAGCAATGTGGATGGAACTGGAGAGTGTTATGCTAAGTGAAATAAGTCATACAGAGAAAGACAGATACCATATGTGTTCACTCTTATGTGGATCCTGAGGAACTTAACAGAAGTCCATGGGGGAGGGGAAGAAAAAAAATAGAGGTTAGAGAGGGAGAGAGCCAAAGCATAAGAGACTCTTAAAAACTGAGAACAAACTGAGGGTTGATGGGTGGTGGGAAGGAGAGGAGGGTGGGTGATGGGTATTGAGGAGGGCACATTTTGGGATGAGCACTGGGTGTTGTATGGAAACCAATTTGACAATAAATTTCATATTTAAAAAAAATTTACAAAGAGATTTCACCACCGGTGAAAAGAGACTGGGAAAAAAGTGAAAGGGAATATACTATCGGGGACTATCTCATGCATTTGACAAGTATAAAGGAAAAAGTATAACAACTGTGATACTGAATGTGTGTTACTAAGTACTATTGATCCATTTAAAGTAAAAATGACAAGATGGGTTTAGTAATTAGCAATGTAAAGTTCAAGGGGTCCAAAGGGCCCCTTTGACTTAATTATAGAGATTCCCCTATCTCCTGCAGTTGGAGAACAGACACAACTAAATATTAGGCAAAGGATATTATTATAAGAGTAGCAGAACCTCAGAGATGGGTATATTTTCAGCTTCATAAGTCTCTTATGCCAAAGCCAGGGCTCTAATAGAAAAGGGCTACAATAGTGATATTGAGATAGATACACTTGAAGTGTTGAAAGTGTTGAAAGATAAAGCCTTGCCCCCTTATACAGAAGTCTCGAATGAGTCAGGTGACTTGTAACCCAATGCTTGTCCTCCTCAGGATTCCTTCACCTCTCCTCCTGGTTACTGGACTCATATTTGGAGTCAAATCTCAGCATTACCTCGATCTGCAAAGGGGTAAGAGTGAATATAAGTATATGAGCTTCAGGATACGGCTAATATACTGTGAAGAACCAAACGATTCTATCTAGGAATGAATTCTGAGAGTACTAGGAGGAGAAGATATGTAACTGGATAAGGAAGAGATTGTTAATATGGGACCACTGTTGTGACACAGGATTTAACACCCTGGCAAGAGCTCCAGGACAGGATTCTAACATGCTGCAGCAATGGCTTTTGGAAGCTTGGAAAAAGCAGAAGTACAGAGGCCAAAACTGCCATTGCTGCCCATGGAGGGAAAAAGAAAAAATCAGAAGGCTCAGAAAGTGGGCCTTTAAAAAGAAATCTACTATATAAGACAAAAACAAAAAGCATCTGCTAACTACATTTTTCAGGAGGATCTCAAGTGCATTCCACTCTATTTACAAAGGTGATAAGGAATGTAGAGGAGAGGGGTGCCAGCATCAATTAGAAGTCTGGGGTGCCTGGGCCAAGTAAGCAGTACTGACACCAGGAGCTATCATCACAAACTGGGCTCTCTCATAGCAATGGGTATGATAAGATGCTGGGAAAAGGGGCCAGGTGGCAGCACTTAGCTATCAGAAGCAAGGTGGGCATAATTACAATGGGCAAGACACGCAGAGTGGCAGCTGGAAGGCCTCACCTAGAGAGATGAATGGAGATTGTTAATAGAATATGGTGTCCTCAGGAGCATGATAAACAACCAAGAAGGTTATTTTTTAATATGAAGAATAAAAAGAAACCAAGAATAGCTGGGCAGAAAGCTGAGGCCAGCTGTCCACTAGAAAGCCATAATCCCCTGCACCATTTCTAGCCCTGAGCAGTCCTAAGACCCAGAGCCAATCAATTGAAAATATGGCTGCATCCCAAGGAGGAAAGATTACAACAACATGGCAAAAGTATGTCATAGTGACTTTCCCCAAAGGCCCTAGGACTTTTTATTTAGCCATACACTAGAGAAAGGAGAATAGCAGATCTTTTGAGAGTTGTTGGACACAGCGCTTGAGTTGATGCTACTACAGTTAGAATAGAGATGTGTGGGTATCAAGTCAGATGACGAAGAGAGTCCTGGCTTGTGAATCACTGGCAGAATCTTCATGTTGGCCCTTTGACTTGTAGATTCTTGTGTAGTTCTGAGTTTTTTACAGTTTTCAAGTGTATTATAGACTAAAAATAAAAGGAATGGGGAGTACCCAAAATGGAATTCAACAGAAACAAATATCTGAAATGTATAGCATATCCACACTGAAGAAGACAAAGGAAGGGTTCAAGTAATTTTTGCATATAAAAATGGACAAGATGATATTTTGTGTCTCTTAATACAATGTGGCAAGAAGGACACATCTCTTCTCTGGTGTTCCTATAAAAAAAATAAATAAATAAATAAATAAAATAAAAGTAAACCTAATCACAAGAAAATATTCGATGACCCAATTGGTTTATATATTCAAAAACATCAAGATCATGAAAGATAAAGTAAGTATTGAACTTTTTAATGTCATCTGGATTAGATTCTGGACCAGGAAAAAAACCAAAATTGTTATTAAGGACACTACTGAGACATATGGTGAAATTTAAATAAGCCTCTGATAAAAGCACTCTGCCAATGTCAATTTCCTGATTTTGATAATTGTACTGTAATTACAATACATGTATTGAGTGAATTGAGTATTTAGAGGTAGGGGGCATTATGTCTGAGAGAAAGAAATTATGGTAAAATATTTGGGTAATCCGGGTAAAGGGTATATGGGGATTTGTACTAATTTTTCAACTTTTCTCTAAGTCTGAAATTATTTCATAATAAAAACTTAAATGCATGCAAAAGTTCTAATTCTTTAAAGGAATATAGTTTTTAATTCAGAGTGGCATTTATACTTCCATGAGTATTTTGTTTTCAGTGCTGAACTGTACCTGATGGTGTCATAATTATACTGAAAAGTCTTTCAAATCTCTCTCTATTGAAATGACTTAGCATCCCAAGGGGAAAAGAAAGTATAGAAAACAGGAAGAATAATTTCATTATATTTGCCCCTTTGCTTTAAGCACGTCTGATACAGGACACAGACCAATGAAACAAACCCTAGGTATTCCTGTGCTTTTCATGGGGTCTCTAGTACCCATTCTGATTTGATTCTATGTTTAGCTTTTGACTCTTGTATCCAAATTCCATACAGGCTTTATTTACTATTCCTTACATTTAGTGTTTTTGTTCCCATTCATTCACTCAACAAATACTTTCTGACCACACAGTAGGTGCCAAACACCTGGAATAGAGTCTTAAAAGACTGACACACAGTTCTCAAACTTCCCTGTATGTGACTTTAATTTCTCTCCAAAACCACAGGTGTACCGTCAGTTCTCTTGATGTGTTCTAATTTGAGTATCTTAAGGAGGATACTCTGCTTTAATTAACTCTTCAGAGCCCAACTCTATCCCCACTGATCGTATCTGGTAGAATCAGTCCAGTGATCTAAAAAGGAGAGGTAGGAATAAAATAAGGTTGGGTGATTATTTCAATGAGATATCCATCTCCCCACTAATCTGCCTGACATGCTACTTAACAAATTTAAGTAATCAGAGAAAATATTTGTGGTGTATGAATGCATGGCAACCCATGCTAGTAGAAAACAATTTCAAGCTAAAATCTACACAAGCTAGTGTATTTTAAAGTGAAGAGTCAAATAGGTGTAAAACACTAAGGAAATATAAAACAGCAAAAAATATTTATTTTCTACTTCATAATATTGGAAACTAATATTGGTCATGTCCCTAGGTTTCCTTTGGGCAATTAGGAGGAATTTAAGCGATTTAAGATTGAGGATGTGTGGTGAATGAAAAGAAATGGTTTTACTCAATTCAGTTATGACCTTCCCAAGATAGTTTTAACTTATCGCTCTGCCCAACAGAAGAATATTGATCCCCAAACACTAATGTTTTTCATATTGTATATATGTAGTTCAGAAACCCGTCTTATTCCAAAATAGATTATTCCATCTTCCTTACACTGAAGAGTAATGCTGAAGAGTAACAAGGTCTTATAAATGAATTAAAAAAAAAATTGAGTTTTAAATTATTTAATTGCCAGAGTTGAAAAATAGTTGGATTATCGATTAACCACCCAAGTTGTATAAAGCACAGTCATTTCTTCTCCCAAGAATCATAAATTAAAGGAGTTTCAGTTAATGCTAAAATAATGACAACAAACTTTGATATCATCAGCAGCACCTCGTCATTCTGTAGCATTGCAAGACCCAATAGGGTTCCTGTATTTTATGAAACAACTTGTCTAGATCCTCTCTCCTGGCCATCCGACTCTGCAATTGTTACAGAAACAAATCAGTAAAAATATCTCTAACCCAACTGACAGCAAGTTATGTTCCCTAGATTCTTAAGTAAATTATATTTTTGGTTAATTCAGATGAAAAAAGAAACATAGGGCTAAATTCAAGAAAACTGGCATTTTTCTGGCATTTGGGGATTTTACCACTGCTGCCTTTGACAAATTCATAAAACCCTGCTTTTTAAGCAGGATTACGGATGCAAACAACTTGTATTCATTCCCCTGGTATTGAATTCAAATGGTTAGTATAGAAAGAAACTCTAACAACAAATTCACACATTATTCTCATAGGACCAAGGACTCATAAAGTCACCATGTCTAGGAGACTTAATTCAAACCTCTCAAACTCTTTTTCTTGAATCCTAATATTAGCTCTTGTCAAGCTTTATTTCTCCAGAGACTTAAATTATTGTGACCATGTCTCATTCTGACTTTCTGATTTTGCAAAATTCTTGATCTCTTAACCTTGGGTTACCTCAAGGTGCAGTCACTGGATTTCTTCTTTCTCTACATACATTCCCTTGGGACCTCATACAGTTTTGAAGCTTTAAATATCATCTGCATACCCATGCCCCTGAATTTATATCTCTATTGCATTCCTCTCCCCAAACTCTAGGCTCATTTATCCAATGCCCACTTGACATCTCCACTTGAATACTTCATGATTATCTCCAAGTGAACATAGCTGAGATCCTATTCATAAACTGTACCCTCAAACCTGCTGTAGCCTCATTCTTCCATATTTCATTTTAATAATAATTCAAGCCAAGACTCTTTCAGAATACAAATTTTAGGGTGATCTTGAATCTACTTTCTCCCACTTTTCATCCCATCTATTAAGATCACATGCATGATCTCACTTCAAAACATATATATTCAAGACAAACACTACAACCATAATTGTTGCAGACAATCCCATTTATGATAGCAGTAAAAAGAATAAAGTACTCTCTCAATGATAGATCTATACACTTAAAACAATAAAACACTGATGAAAGACACTGAAAACACAAATAAATGGAAAGATATCCTGTGTTTATAGATTGGAAAAAATGGTATTGTTAAAATGTCCACTCTACCCAAAGCCATCTAAGATTCCTTTAGATGGTATTGTTTACAGAAATAGAAAAAAAATTCTACAATTTATATGGAAGAGCAAATATAGAGAGTCCCATCTTACAGATAATAGGCTATCCAGAAGAAACCACCACAGGAACCAGTGCCTGGCAAGAAAAATCTGAATTAACAATTTGCTGGAGGCTCAGTGTGGACAAGTCTGAAAGTTAAAACCTCCATAGGGACCCAGTCGGGTGGGGGGGGGGGGGCACAATATTGTAAACTTTACCTCTAGAAGTTTGACAAGGTACCACAGTAAATACCAGAGAAAACAATGCTTCCAAAGGGGAAAGGGGGAAATGTAGTCATTTTTAAATACATCAGAACATTCTGTTCTTTTTCTTAAAAAAATTTTTTTAATGCTTATTTCATTTTTGAGACAGAGAAAGACAGGGCATGAGCAGGGGAGGGGCAGAAAGAGGTGGAAACACAGAATCTGAAGCAGGCTCCAAGCTCTGAGCTGTCAGCACAGAGCGGACATGGGGCTCAAACTCACAAACCGTGAGATCATGACCTGAGCCGAAGTCGGACGCTTAACCGACTGAGCCACCCAGGCGCCCCCCCCCCCCTTTTTAAAGTTGATTTATTTATTTGGGACAGAAAGAGACACCGTGAGAGGTGGAGGGGCAGAGGGAGAGGGAGAGAGAGAGAATCCCAAGCAAGCTCCACACTTACAGTGCAGAGCCCAATGCTGGCCTCAAACTCACAAAAACATGAGATTGTGACCTGAGCTGAAAGCAAGAGCAGGATGCATAACTGGCCACCCAGACACCCTCACTCTTTCTTCTTAAATAAGAACTAACCTCAGGGGAAACTAATAAACCATACTATCATTGTAACTATGTTAACCTGTTGCACTTTAATCAGAGCCTAACTGAAATGGGGGAAGGAAAATATTCCACTCCAGGACTCTGGTCTTTCATGTGGGAAAAGGAAAATACTGAACTCCAGCCCATTGTAGCCATCCTGACTCACCTATGGATGGGGCAAGAAAAAAACTAAGAAACACTTGTGAAGTTCACAGTCCAGAAGCCATATACTCATTAAAGACTGGGACCTAATCAGAGGACTATAGATCACTTCCTCTCCGTATTTCTCACTGCATTACTCAAGGCCTAGTATAGCAGTTCCTTTTGGCCAGTGCATCACATATGACTATTGTAAGGTTAGAAAACATTTCTCTTCTTTCCTTCTAGGTTCTTTGGCTGCTTTAATGATTAAATTGACAGAAGAGAAATTAACAGGAGGAAAAACTAATTTAATTTCATATGTACAAGAACCCCAAAATATGAGTCTGAAAGAACTGACCAAAGCAGGCAGACTTCATGCCTTTTAGGCTAGGAAATAATTATTTGTGAATATCTAACAAAATAAAGAGGTTTGGGCTTGGGGTAGCAAATTAATGAAAAGTAAATTCTGTTTATCCAGCCTTCTCAGCCTTGAATTTCCCCTCTCTGTGGTTCTAAGAATGCCTTCTACCCTCCTGGTATGGGAGAATATGTTCACATGGGAGATTTATTTCCCATTTTCAGGGGGACAAAGAAGCGTCAGAGTGTCCTTCTTGCACCAGCTGTTTCTTAAGCCAGTTTAATTCAAATGAATCAATATGTGCAACTGACTTTGTTTTGTGGTAGCATATTTTTCTCCCCCTCACTATCAACAGAAAAATCACAAGGCATACCAAAAGGCAAGAAACACAATTTCAAGAGACAGAGCAAGCATCAGAACAGGATATGACAGAAAACTGAATTACCAAACTGGAAATTTAAAACAGCTATGATTAATATACTAAGGACTCCAATGGAAAAAGTACAGCACACAGGAATGGATGGGCAACGTAAGCAGAGAGATGGAAATCTAAAGAAAGAATGAAAAAGAAATGTTGGAGGTAAAAAATTCTGTAACAAAAATGAAAACTAAAGAGCCTGATAGGCTCTTTAGTAAACCAAGCATGGCTGAGAAAAGAATCTCTGAGCTAGAGGATATAGCAATAGAATCCTCAAACACCCAAAAGCAAAGAGAACAAAGACAGAAGAAGGGAGAGAAGGAAGAAAGAGGAGAGGGGAAGAAGAGGAAGAAGAAGAAGAAGAGGGGAAAGAGGGGAAAAAGAGGAAGAGGAAGAGGAAGAGGAAGAGGAAGAGGAAGAAGGAGGAGGAAGAGGAGAAGAGGAAGAGGAAAAAGAAGGAGGAAGAGGAAGCTTGGAGAAGAGGTCTACAGACTATAGAACAATGAAAAGGGTAGTTTTCTACTCAAACTCCTTTGACAGTGTTGCCTAGGAAATCCTATATAACCTGACCCCATTACTGATCTGAATTTATCTCCCTCCCTCCACTCCATCTAGCCACTCTGATTCCCTGCTGCTCCTGGAGCACTTCCTGTCTAAGCACACTTCCTGTTCTCCTTGCCTAGGTGCTCTCCCCACAACAATTAGCATGGCTCATGCTCATACTCTTTTTTAAATCTTTTCTCAAACTTCACTTTCTTTGAGATGCCTAATCTGACTACACTATTTTAAAGTGCACCTTCTCTCTTTCCCATTTCTAACTATACATACTGTTTTATTTTTATCCATAGCATTACTTCATAAGTTAGTAATTAATTAGCATGTGTATTTCTTTTTGTCTTCCCATTAGAATATAAACTACTTTCATCTGTTTTATGCACTACTATGTATGTAGCACTTAGAAAAGTGCTTGACAAATAACAATAAATATTTGCTGCAGGAATAAATGTAAATATTTTTTTATGTGAAACATCTTTCTCATCCCTGTATCAGCCTCCTGGCAATTTATCCTCTTAACATACCTCTCATTCAAAAATGGGGATATGCAGCCAGTTTTACTCAGTTTGGGTCAGTAGAGAAGAGTTAAATTGCCACCCAGAAAAGAAAACATCTGTGCCTTGAAAATATCAGTATCCTCACTGCATGAGGTATTTCCCTTACTTGGGTCCTCCCCAAGCTCCAGCCATTCGTCATCAGTTTATTTCCTACTACAGTCACTGCCTTTCCTTCCATCTTCTCAGCTCTCTTCTCTTGCTGCTCTCCCAACTCCCATATTTCTGTTAACTTACGTAGTATTTTACTACCTCTTTAGGTACTGTGTTTCTCTAGATCATGCCTTCGGTGCCACTGTGTCCACAATTACAGAGGCTGGTCCAGAGATGTTCATAATCAAAGGTAGTTCTCTCCCTAGGAAGAATTCGGGTGCAAGCAGTTTAAAATAAGACCTGCTTTGCTACACAAGTTGACACCAGCAGTACAAGGAATTCTGGGAATGCTTTTTATTTCAGGTTTCTTTGGAGCACCAAAGTGTAGATATGGGCGGAAGAGATTTATCTTCCCAATGAATCAGGTTGTCAGAATTACTTAAAAAAAAAAAATCTCAATACAAGATGATGTCCCTCAAGTGTAGCCCGTACCACACTGACCTTGAGAAGGGTTTATGGTATATGACTAGGATTTACCAGTTTGGTAAAGAAAAGTATTTGCTTTTATTTTTTTTTAAGTTTGCTTATTTATTTTTGAAAGACAGACAGTGAGAAAGAGAAAGACAGCATGAGTAGGGGAGGGACAGAGAGGGAAAGAGAGAATCCCAAGCAGGCTCCACATGGTCAGTGCAGAGGCCAAAGAACTTACGAACTGTGAGATGATGACCCGAGCAGAAACCAAGCGTCAGATGATTAACTGACTGAGCCACCCAGGTGCCCAGGAAGGTATTTGCTTTTAAAAGAAAATACCAATTAATACAGATAATGGTATTTTTTATTAAAAAAATATATATGTTTTATTTTTGAGAGAGAGAGAGGAGAGAGCTAGTGGGAGAGGGGCAGAGGGAGAGGGAAACACAGAATCCAAAGCAAGTTCCAGGTTCTGAGCTGTCAGCACAGAGCCTGACACAGGGCTTGAACTCACAAACTGTGAGATCATGATCTGAGCCAAAGTCGAATGTTTAAATGACTCAGCTATCCAGGTGCCCCAATTATATTTTTTATTTTAAATTTAAATTAATCTTTTCTAATGAATTATTATTTAAAATTAAGTAAGCAACTTTTAGGACTGGCTTATTTTTCTCGAGTTGTTAGACATTGTTTCCTTTGACAACTGGATATGGCCTTTCTTCCAGTTTTACCCGAGCCACAGTGCAGTCCACAAATTGAGGCATAGAGGCTTTTCTAAAAGATTTAACAGACACTTGAGATTACAAATCATTTATTATGAAACTTTTCACAGCATGCATTATCTTATTTGAAACATGATGTGGAATTGTTCTATTCAGGAAGATCAAATCTGTGGACACTTACCAAAAGAATAATGCTTAAGAAAGAAAGAAAAAAAAAAACATAGCTTTTAAATTTGTATCCATAAATGGTAACAATAACACATAGCCCCAGGGACCTCAGATTTAAATTAAGAATATTGCTTTCATTGCACTATGAACTATATATTTTTTTTGTTCAAGCTGAGACATTCAGCAACTAACAATGTTACTGTTAAGCATACATTAAAAGGAAACTAGGGTATTTCTTTGTGTAGAAACACCAAAATGGGGAACATACTGTAATCATATTGCATTTCTTAATGGTACCATAGAGAAATGGACAAAGAACAAAAATAAATGTAGATAAAACCGTTAGATATACCATAGAGCTATCTCGCACAAAAGGAATTTAATATAGAGACATCTTTGTAACAATCAACATTGCCTCAGGAAGATAACACCAAAAAAACCCTGTTTTGTCTGCAGTAGAGGGAAGGAATCCTACAGAATTTAATAAATGCATTTCAAATTTCTTCACAAGCAAGGCAAAGTAGAAGTTAAGTTAAATTAATAAATGATGGGATGGTTAGCTAGAGAATTCTGTTCAAATGATGAGGTTGGCTATGTTGTGAATAGGCCAGACATGTGTTAGAAAACATAGCTTTTAAATATAGGCCTCTCTATAAAATTTTTTCAACTCATTCATGATGCAGTTGACCTTAAGAGATCACTATGCCCACTATCTTGTATTTATAAAGTGAATCTTGTACATTTTCTTAACCTTATTTACATTTGTGATTTTTAAAATACTTCAGAAAAGATGCTATCATGGTCTACCATGGTTATAAATGACCTGAATACAGAATCACATTGCACTTCTTTCCAGACAGGTTTCCTTTGAAACACAACCTAATTTTTCCTGGGTTCTGTGTCATTCTGTCATGCGTAAATATCTAATACGGCATGACAGACTCTGTTAATGGATCCTTTTGGCCTGCCATAACAAGAATAGCCATATGCCTCCCCATTCCAAGAGATGTGTTTTTATAATTGGAAGGAGCATATATAGGTACTGGAATCAGACAAATCAGTGTGAACCCTACGGTACCTCTCTTAAGTTAGTCTATTAACCTCAATGATACCCCCTTCCCACCCCACCATTCCCTCTACTGTAAAATGGACAAAATGCCACCTACCACTCCTGCCTACTCTGAGGATTAACTGATGATACACAAAGGGCATATTGAAAGCATTCAGTAAATCTTTTTTCCTGTTTCTGGTCTTGTCCTGAGAAATATATAACATGAAATTAAGTATCATCCAGCCACAGTTGAAATAAATTCTCTGGTAGTAAACTTCATATGCTTGGTTTTATTTTCTACCTGAGAACTCCCCAAATTAAAAACAAACAAAAAAAATGATTGACTTTTGAAAAAGAAACCAACCATCTTTAAAATGTTTACCATCCAGAATGAAAAACATCACAGTTTATTTCTCCAGTATGTGACAGATGAGGGTGTTCCTGCTTCTGTGGATGGTCAAACTTGGTAGCCACATCAAGCAATATAGGAATGTGCTCTTAAATTTGAAACAGGGCTGCCTATCCTGAGGAGCTCAGAGATACTTAGGAGGACAATAGTTTAAGATACCTTCTTTCCTCAGTATTGGCCAAAATCAGAAAGAAAATGTTCATGAAAAATGAAATATACTGTGTCTTTATTATCTTAAAAATCACATATCTGATTAAGATATTCAATCTGAATAAAGCAATTGGTCTCTGTGGATAAATGGGTAGTAGGTCCAAGCTTGCTATGGCATGATTATTACAAAAGGGGAGTATTCCATAGAAATCCTATTTATAGAAGAGGAAAGTGATATGGATGATGATCCTCCATACTTTTATAAATCCTCCTGTCCAAATGAATGGGACCAAATGAATGGGAAAGATCAGTGTATGCCTCACTCAGATGGGAGAAGTTTTATTGTCTTTGATAACATACATGAGTTCAATATAAGTTCAAATAAGTACTTCTTCAATACCTACTATGAATCAGCATTATTCTAGGCACTTAGAATGTAGAGCTAATTGGCTATGGTCCTTGACCTTGAGGAGCTCATAGTCTAGTTGAAGAAAGGCTTAAGGCAGAAATGTCAAATTGTTGTTTCAATTACAGCCACATGATGCACATGTAGAAGGCTACTTCTACATCAAAAAAAAAAAAAAGCTTAGTAATTTTTTGCTATTATTATACTAAAAGTGAATTTAAGTGAAAAAGCAACTGAAAAACACAAATACAAATACATTTCTATAGGAATATTATATTTTGTATTCCTCTATCCATAAGTATATCAATACTTATGTATATCCATATCTCTTTCATACTCCATAAGTATATCAGTACCTATTTCAAAAGATAATTACTATGTTTTAATAAAACAACCACAATAACATTGTCACATATAAAAATATTAACACATCTCTTCATATCACTCAGCGGCTACTCAGTGTTCAAATTGCCAACTGTCCCATAAATGTCTTTTTGTTGTTGTTTAAAATCAGGATCCAAATGAGGTCTGTTCATTTTAATTACAATAGTTAATATAAATATTAAGTCTCCTTAGTCTACAGATGTCCCCCCTTTCCTTCTTATCTCTCTCTTTACCTTGGTCATTTACTTGTTGAAAGACAAGGTTGTTTGTCCTATATAGTTTTTCACACTCTGGGTCTTGCTTAATACATCCCTATGGCTCTGTGGTGTTATTCAGCAGAAATCTCCACATTCCCTGTAACTGGATCTAGAGATTAATCAGACTCAAGTTTTATTTATTGATTTTTTTTTCTTTTTAGCAAAGATTCTTCACAGATAGTGCTGTGTCCCTTCATCAGAAGGTGTATATATCTGATTGTTTCTCTTTTTATGACATCAGTAGCCATTGCTAATGGGTGCCTAGATCCATTCATTCATTAGGGCTATGAAATGGTAATATTCTAATTATGTCATTCCTTCTTCCTTTATTATCTAGAATACATCTATAAAAAGAAAACTCCCATCTACTATTTGGTTTCTCAGGGGAAGAGTATGTATAAAGAGTGAAGAAAAGTGCTTGTCACACTTTCACTCCATTTGGCAATTTTAAAATAAGTGGAATTATTACTAACCAATTTTACTTCCTTTTTAAATATCATTATTATCTCATGGGTTTTAATATATTTGATGTACTTTATCCTTTAGAGTTACTACACTTATTGGTGGTCAATTTGTCCCATTATTAGCCTTTGGAAGCTCTCTTAAATTCTTTTAATATGATCATAACAATCCATGATAGTCTCTTTGCAGTCTGATCATGACAAAATAATCCAGGCCCATCTTGTACATTCCATGTGCAGATGCCCAACCACCCCTGGCTCCTTTGAATGAGAAATGGTATTTAGAAACCACAGTAGGTAAACTAAGGTTGCTCATTTCTACTGAGTCAATAATTGGTTCTAAACCTTTTCACTGTAAAGAAATGTTTTCCACAAGCATCAAATATACCAGGAATATATATCCATAATGATACTTCTAAATCAGATTCAGAACTTAACTTCTTTTACTAAACATGCATTTCCCCTTTCTGTTAAGAAATTCAAATTTCCAATATTCCTGAGAGTCAAGGAATCCAGACCCGTTTTACTTTTGTAAAGAACTTTTCACAATGCTTTAGTTTCTTAATGTAACTTTAGTGGAACAGAATTTGCATGGCTCTAAATTCTACTATAATTAATAAAAATAACAATGAATATTTACTGAGCATTTGCTGTAGAATATTGTTTAAATCTTGCAACAACCCCATACAAAGGCATTATTATTCTCAGTTTATAGGTGAAAAATTTAAAGCTCATCTAAAGTTCAGAGATGTTGAGTAATTTACACAAGGTGACACAGTTATTAATGGGGATCCCAATCACTGATTGGTCTCACACTAACAACCCACAGTTAACCAATTATTAATGATTATGCTATCGTGCCTGTTTAATTAATAACATTCCCCTTCTGTTATAATTATCAGTGGAGCCAAGCCTATTAGCCGGAACCCTGGTAGCAGTTAGAGAAAGTAAGTGGTACATAAATAATTAAGGCCTTATGGCCTATTATTTCACATGTGCTTTTTAATTATATATGCATGTGTGTGTAACAGGCAGGGAATACCTTGGGAAAGTCAATAAAATTTAGTTTGGGATCACATGAGTTGTTTGACTGTAAATGCTTGGGGCAATATTAGAAACACCCCTGGTGATCTGAAATGCTCCGGAGAGGAAACTTTTTAATGCTATCCCAGGCAGTGGTTTTAAAGCCAATTAGCAGGTTTATAAGCCCTATCTTTATATCTTTTGTTAAAAGTACAGCTACATTTTGTATTGCCAGGCACTGCTCAAATATTGGAATGCAGCAGTTTTATTTGGCTTTAAACTTTTGGGGGTGACACGGTGATATTCATTTTCAATTTGATTTTGAGATGTGTGCCGGAGGAAATGAGAAATGTTTAAAGTATTCTACTTGGATTATAAGAATAAGCATTTAAGTTGCATAAATGTTATTTGTTCCCCTGCCATGCGATGCAAAAATGGGCACCCAGAACAGAGGCTATGATTCTTCCCCTTTCGTTAGCTTCAGGAGAGATGGCACAATGCCCCAAATTGATCAGAAAGGGTTTGTTACAGCCACATCTCCACAAGTGAAATTTTCAGCTCTTAAGACAATGAGAGGTCTGGCCATAGGTCCTTTTACAGACAGCCCCCAGAGTTGGGACCACATGAGGACTTTCCTGTCACCAGAGGGACAAGTTCCCAGTGGTGGACTGCTTACAGCACCTGCCTCCAGCATCCATTCTGAACAAATTACCTGCACCAGTTTAGGAGATCTTAGCAATCATAGGCGTGGTGTGAGTACAACTACTGGATACAGTTCTATGCCATCAGTAACACTATTTTATGTGAGTTTAAAGAAAAAAAGGGGGGCAACAAGAAATAGAACTTCCTGGCACAGATTTCAGCAAGTATGCACTAACAATAACGCGTTTATGTGTATTTTCATTATGAGAACAAAACAAAGAGGTCTACTGCTATGCCCATATGCTATTCTGTAGTAGAGTTCCACTAAGGAGGTAAAATACACCACCAGGTCCATTTTGTTATATTGTCACTTAAAAGAAAAGCAACAAATATGTGTTTGTATGTATTGGGGATGAGGAGGAAAGGATCAGTTAAAAAGGGAGCATTCAAATGCTAATATTATCCAAACTTTGTTGCTTAGATTTCCTACCATTTCCTACTATACTTACTCCTTATTAACAACCTAATAAGACAGTTAATACAATTCCCCATTTTATAGATAATAATAGCAATATTAATAGATGCTATAAATGTGCTATGCTTTTTGCACGCAGTACCTCATTTAAGCCTTACAACAATTCTTGTAAGGATGGAATTATAATGCCCAATTTAACAGATGAAAAATTGAGGTTCAGAAAGTACATTCATTACATTACTTGGTCAAAGAGACACAACTAGTTAGGGCTGGAGTTGGGAGTTGGATAATCTATCTTAACTCTTAGAAACCCATGCACTGGGTGCCTGGGTGGCTCAGTGTTAAGCTCAGGTCATGATCTCACCATTCATGGGTTCGAACCCCACATCTGGCTCTGTGCTGACAGAGCAGAGCCCACTTCGTATCCTCTGTCTCCATCTCTCTCTGTCCCTCCTCTGCTTGCTCTCTCTCTCTCTCTCTCTCTCTCAAAAAAATAAAATTAAAATAAACATTTTAAAACTTTTTAAAAACTAAGAAAGAGAAAGAAAGAAAGAAAAAGAAAGAAAGAAAGAAAGAAAGAAAGAAACAAACAAACAAACAAACCAACCAACCAACCAACCAACCAACCCAGGCACTGCCTGGCCTCCAAGCAAATTGAGAATACTGAGGCTCAGAGAGAGTAAGTCAGTTCCTGATAGTTTTGAATATAAAAGCAGCCCTTTTTTCCACTATAGCATGAAATTCCTAGAATTTCAGAATAATCATATGAAATAACTTCATTTATAGTACCAAATACATGGTTTATATTCACAGCCCACTCCATAACCCATATAACTGATTAATATAGCACCAAGCACTGATATAAAGCTAAAGAAAGGCAAAATAATTACAGGTCCAAATTTGATGGAATCAAGCAAGTGATACTTTCAGGAGAAAGGGAATTTTGAGTTGAAAAGGAAGAGGGAAGTAAACATGAGGAAAGCTACTCTAGGTAACTTCCCTCATGTAACTTCCCTCATGTAATTTGAGAGGATTAGAGAAGCTGTCCTAAAAGGGAAAGGGATGGGGCTATTTTAGGTTTTATGGTAATGTTTCTGCATAGACTATTCAATGGGTCTCGAAGAAACAGAAAACTGTCTTACAGAAGTTTGGCATTCATTGGCATTAGTAAGTCCCCCATATGTCGTTTTATTTTATTTAACTCAAAGCTTCCTTAAGTGGCAGGAGAATTCTTTAAGATAAAAAGTCTCAGGGTCATCTAACACATGTGCTCTTCTAGGAAGAGGTGTGGTTGGGCTATTCTTGCTGCCTTTGAGAAAAATAAGACCTGTACAAAGTTAAATCGAAGTGAATTTACTCTGAGCGAGATTTTAAATTTCACCTGGAAATAGAAATGTTAAATTTCATAAAGTGTTTTCTGCATAGATGACATTTCAATTAGGAACTGGGGAACAGGAGTCTGCAGGCAGAGTGTGCACAGATACAGGAAACTACTTGGAGCTGTGTGTACTGGATATACCTCCACTTGTTTACATTCCTTCATTCTATACATTCTTACATTCTGGTTAACTTCAGTGTCAACCACACTTTCTCCCACATCTGATCCATCTCTCGCTAACAACTCTATTCTTTTGTCTTGTATCTCCTTAGATTTACTCAGATTGCTAATTCTTAGGATTTACCCTTCTGGTCTTTTCATCCTGGGCTGCAATTTCCTATAGAGCTTCTTCAGGGACATGAGACTTCCAGTTTTGCCATTCTCCCCAGCTTGATTCTTTATATTTTCCTGTCTTTACTGCACCACTTATATTGAGAGATTATCAGGTACTCTACCCAGAAAGGTGGAAGCAAGGATCTGTGTCTGTATTGGGTGATAATACAGCATATGCAGAGCTGGGCTTGGGACAGAAGATTCTATGCTAATAAGGAGAAGGCAACAGAAAAAATAAGTTTTTGGCAGAAATTGAGATAATTGATTCAAAAGGACCATCCCAATGACCTAAGAAGGGTGGGTAATCTAGATATAAAGCCATGTGATGAAAATCAGACCAGCTGATTAAAGCAACAATATTGATTCCACTGACCATGTGCCAAATACTATTGAAGGAATGTTGCAAATCAGTTTTAGAATCCTTCCTACCAAACCTCTGCACCTTGAGTAATATCTGGCACCTCGTAGACACTCTAAACTAGATCCTGAGCTCCTTTGCCTAAAATCTCATAATGTCTTCCCACTGACACATGGTCTAGTTTATGGCAAAATGATTCAAAATAAAGAATTCAGGTTCTATTTTAGAACCTGAAAAAAAATTCTTACCTAAAGAAAGTAACTTTCTTTTTAGTGATGACTTGGTGTTGTGGCTCTTTAAGAGGATGCTCACTGTTGTGGTTTAAGTACAGAAGATGCAGCATAAAACTTCTGGCAGGCTGAATGCCACTGAACATTTTTATGTAGAAGCATTTTGTAAATAAAGTGCTATACAAGTGAAAGATATTAACATGCAGAACCAGCCAACTTTCTTGTGTCTTCTGATTTTTCTTATCTTTCCCTATTGATAGTGTTTATTGTTCACTCTATAATGAAAATCTGTCACAGTGTGACAGGCTCTATAGGGCAGCTTAGAAAACCATTAGGATGCTGATGGTCATAGTGCAAACTTTCATTCTAGCTTGTGTGTCATTCTCTGGATCTCTGTTATGAATAGAATTGGAAAATTCAGGGCCACATTTGTTTGTTTGTTTTCCAAATGCTAACAGGGTATTCTTCCAAGGACCTTGTCAAATTATTCTCTCAAGCTCCAGATTGAATTCTCAATATTGAATTCATGGAGTTAAGTTTTCCTTCTGTTTCTGTTTAGGAGATTTAGCCTTGTCAACCTTTCCATTAAGTGGCAACTCCAGGGTCAGAAGCTGGAGAATGAGCCTCCTCAGCAAGACTAAATAATAAGCAGAGGGAAAGTAAGACTTTTTCAACCTTGACAAAAGTAAAAGGGCAATTATCTCATGAAGTTAATCGGTATATATAGTCAATGTAAATTATTCTAAACACATTATCATCACCATCTTTACAATAGGGACTTTTGCAGGAAATAGTTACACCAGTTTATTTTATTTAGTAGACATAAACCCCAGTCTTAACATTAAACATCCAAATGTTTTAAAATCTCGATATTTAACATTGTGTGAGAAGTGACTCTGGGTTGGACAGATGTTCCATAAGACTTCCAGGAGATGAGTAACTTACGTGAATCTTCAGCTAATGGTTTTCAGAATATTTACCTCCCTCTCTCCACATTGTTTATAATCTATGATTAATTGGCAATTTTATTTTATGTTTATCTTCAGCTTTGCCAAATTCACTTAGAGATAAGCATGGAAAGTTTATAAACAAATAATGCAATAATTCTTAGACTTTGCATAAATTTCTTGTGCATAAACTGAAAAGCAGATGTAGGGGAAAAACACTCCTTAAAATATAATCCATAATAAATTCTAACACACAGAAGTATTTCTTAGGAATTTTTATTAGAAAGTCCTGTATATATTTGCCATGTTTGAGTCTACCCTTCCACGTATCATTTTTATATGTAGGTTAATTATAGTGTATACTCCATTCTTCATGAATGAATCTTATTCATAACCACAAAGAAAGAAGGACTTATTAGGATGGTTAATGCCTAAATAACCCAAGAAAATAGGCTTAGCACAGTGGATATTTCTAGCAAAAAGAAAACACTTTTTAATTGCTCATTGTGCGTTAAGATTACAATGTGGTCTTCTCTATAGTCACTGGGCTTTAATTTATTTGTTTGGAGGTGAGGGCTTACATTCACTATTAAATGGTTTTGTTCATATGCATTTTCTTTCTTTATCAACACAACTTCCCATAAATAGTTTAAAACTCTTGTTTATGAGAACGTTTTCCAAAGTCCACAGGAAATTTTTAATTTGAAAAAATATTTATTTAGATAATTCATTCTTGATTAATCTTACCGTCAATGTATTGCCTGGTCAATGAATCATTGTTAATCCCCTAACATTATTCTTTATTTCTATGTTCTTAGTGCCTCTTCCCTGATTTCACAACCACTTATCAAAACAAACAGGCTTCCTGTTTCAGTGTACTCAACATCCTTCATAATTGTCTTGTGATGTTTAAAGTTGTAGATAATTCACATATGAAATATGCTTGTCTTTAATGTGTCCCATTTTCTCAAATCCTCTGTCTCCAATGAAACCTGAAATCTAATTTAAAACAAAGTTCGAAATAAGATCTGTGTAGCATCCATGCCAGGATTTTCACTTTGAAGATTTATGACATACTGCAACCTAGCTTTTTTAATAGGAACGGAGAGTAAACATCAGAAAGGGTATTCTAGCTCCAAGTACGTTGAGAACTCATAAAAAATCACCTGTCTGCTTTAAATGAGTCCATGCATTCCTGTCTAGACAAATCACTTCTCAGAATGATGAAGGAATTTAAAGGTATAATTTCATGGCCACTATCATTATTCTTGGAGAAATGATGGAAATGTGAATTATGTCATGACCAAAGACAGATACAAATGTCTACTTCCAAAATGGCAGATTCTGGAAACTTACATTATGTCTTTAATAAATTCAAGCACTGATTATTAAAGCAATGGACAATGACCATGTAGAATAAAAAGTGAGGATTATTGAGAGTCAACATGAGTTCCCTGGGAGGAAATTAATCCAAAGTAACATAACATCCTTTCTTTGATAAGTTTTTAATGCTACTGATCAGCAAAACACTTAGACAACATGTTGCATTAATTTCAGCAAAGAAAAGTATCATATGATACCCTGGGAAATAAGGCAATAAATATTAACTGAGTAATAGTACTCTTAAAAGGATTGCTTAAGTATTGATTAATAGAATCATCCTGAATAAAGCTTCTAAAGTACTGTAGTTATCTGCCTTTATTTAATACCACTTAATCACTGATTTGTAAAAGAAGAATTCAAAATGGAGTCAGCAAGCCTACCTAAGAGAATCTCTTTTTAATATAGGAGAGGGAGCCTATCAGGGAGGTCGTATGCAGGTACTCATTGAAGGAACCATGCACTTTCTGTCAGCTGCAAGCCCTCATCTTGGACTTAGCTCCCTCCTCACCATGACACCTGAGTCATATATATTCTTCACTCCTAAAGGAGCCAAGGCCATTTTGACAAGCTTCAACCCTTCATTTGCTTATTATCTCTACCAATCCCAGTTAACCTAATTTCAATCCCTGTTTTTGCATAGAGGACCTAAATGAGACCTGCACTAATGACCTCTCACCTTTATAACTCTGCCCCTTCTTTGTCTTCCTCAAAACGTGAATAGGCTTTCTACTTGAATCTGTATCTCCTGAATTGCAATTCTAATTGCCCAGATAAATGCCTATTTGCTTAAATTTTCAGAGAATTCTTTTTTTGGCTGACAGATTGGATGAGAAAAATGATTTTTAAATCAGATGTTAACTCTTAATATATTAGATATCAAAAGCTGGAAAGATGTGTTAGAATGATATTCTAGAATAGCTAACGTCCCTTCAACCAAAATCAACAAGGTAACCATTAAAATACATAATCTGAGAAACTTTATGTAATGGGTTATGAAAAATCTGGTTTCATGTCAGGTCCTATGGGAGAAAAAATATCTAGAGGATTTATTTATTTACAATTTTTATTTATCCATTAGTTCACTCAATTAATAAATATAAAAAATGTGCTATGCACAAGGTCCTATTCTGTGTACTAGAAATATAGTAGTGAATCAGGCAAATAAGAACCATTCTCTTCTAGAGCTTGTGTTCTGGTAGGTTGCAGCAGCAGATTAACAACTAAATAAATAAGATAATTTCAAGTGGAAATAAGATTCAAAACATTAATTGTTGAATCACTATATTCTGTACTTGAAAGTAATATAACACTATATATTAATTATACTGAATTAAAGATTAAAAATATAAAAATTTTATTTTATTTAAAAATTTTTTTAATGTTTATTTATTTTTGAGAGAGACAGAGACAGAATGCCAGTGGGTTAGGGGCAGAGAGAGAGGGAGACACAGAATCTGAAGCAGGCTCCAGGCTCTGAGCTGTCAGCACAGAACCTGACATGGGGCTCAAACTCACCAGCTGTGAGATCATGACCTGAGCCGAAGTCAGATGCTCAACCGACTGAGCCACCCAGGCGCCCCTAAAAATTTTAAAATAAAAACATATTAATTAAAAAGACTAAGTTGGGGACTAATTCAGGCAGCAGATGGCCAGTGAGAAGATGGTATTTAAAATCAGAATTGAAAAGAAGAAGGATCCAGGTATAGGAAAACCAAGAGCTGAAGTTTTAAGACAGAGAAAACGTCAGGATGTGAAGACCTTAAGGGGGGAGAATGAATTTGCTCAAGTCAAGGAAAGGAAAGGCCAGTATATGTGGCAAGTGAGAGAACAGAGATTGCAATGGTTGTCTGGAGTCAGATTATTTAAGGATTTTACAAGTCATAAAAAATAAATTTGATTTTATCCCATCCCAAGTGCAATGGTAAGTTTTTGAAGCATTGGAGTAGGAAAGTAATATATATGATTAGATATGATCTATTTTGCATTTTTAACAGAAAAAGGACTGCAAGGGGTCAAGAGTAGACACAAAGAAATTAAGAATAATCCTGGTGAAAGGTCATTTGGCTTAGACTAAGATGGTGTCATTGGAAATGACAAGATGTGAGTGGATTTAGAATATAATCCGGGGTGAGCCAAACACAGTGAATGAGAAATTAAACATAAGGATGAAGAGAAAAGTCAAGAGTTTTACTTGTTCATAGGGATAAAAGAATGGAGTAAAGTGTGGTAGAATTTACTAAAACTGGGGACACCCAGCAAAAGGTTATGTAAAATTCAAAAGACTATTTGGGTATCAAGTATAGTTTTTAAATATATTGTTCAATATTAATGTACTCAATACCAATTTAGATCACTAGAGAGCTCAGAACTACAGATATTGTAGATGTCAGTAAATAGATGATACTCAATGCCACTGGGGGGCTAGAGATTGGAGAATGGTCAATGAGTCAATCATGCCTGTGTGATAAAGTCTACATAGAAACCAAAAGGAGACTGGGTTTGGAGAACTTCTGGGCTGGTAAACACAAGAACATACTAGAAGAGTGGTGGGCCTAAACAGAGCACGGGAACCCTGCCCTTTTCCCATGCCTTGCGGTATGCATCTCTTCCATCTGGCTGTTCCTGATATCTGTCCTGTTATAATAAATTAATAATCCAGTAAGTAAAATGTTTCTGTGAGCTTTGTGAGCCACTCTAGCAAATTAATCAAACTTAAGGAAGAGGTCATGGGAACCTCTTATTTACAGCTAGCTGGTCTTATTTACATGCCACAGGTAACCTGGGGCATGAAATGAGGTCGGAGGCAGTCTTGTAGGACTGATGTTTAACCTTTGGGGTCTGATACTGTCTCCTAGTAAACAGTGTCAGAACTGAGTTGAATTATAGGACACGCAGCTGGTACCTGAATTGCTTGTTGTTGATGTGAGGGACTTAGCTAGGAACCCAAAAGAAAATAAAATAACAATACCTATTTTAATGTATGGCATTTTCTAATTATGGACCCTATGACTCAGCATCTGCTAGTCAATAAATGTGATATGCCACATTAACAAAATGAAGGATAAAAATCGTATGATCATTTCAATAGATACAGAGAAAGCATTTGACAAGATTCAGCATCCTTTTGTGATAAAAACTTTCAACAAACTGCATATAGACAGAACATACCTTAACATAATAAAGGCCATAAATAAAAGCCCACAGATAATATACTCAATTGTGAAAAGTTTTCTCTAAGATCAGAAATAAGACAAGAATGTTCATTCTTACCACTTTTATTCAACATAGTACAAGAGGTCCCTGTCAGAGCAATGAGACAAGAAAAAGAAATAAAGGGCATCCAAATCAGAAAGGAAGAGGTAAAATCATCCCTGTTTGCAGATGAAATGAGCCTATGTGTAGGAAATCCTAAAGGGTCTATCTAAAATGTTAGAAATAATAAATTCAGTGAAGTTACAGGTTAAAAAAAAATCACTACACCAAAATCAGCTTGGTTTCCATACACTAACAATGAAATTATCAGAAAGAGAAATTAAGAAAACATGGGGCATCTGGGTGGCTCAGTTGGTTAAGCATCTGACTTTGGCTCAGGTCATGATCTCAGGATTCATGGGTTCAAGCCCCACATTGGGCTCTGTACTGACAGCTCAGAGCCTGGAGCCTGCTTTGGATTCTGTGTCTCCCTCTCTCTTTGCCCCTCCCCTGCTCATGCTCTGTGTCTCTCTCAAAAATAGTAAACATTAAAAAAAATCCCATTTATAATAGCTTCAAAAAATAAAATAAAATACTTAGGAACATACTTAACCAAGGAGATGAAAGATCTATACACTGAAAACTGTAAGACGTTGATGAAAGAAATAGCAAATGACACAAATAAATTGAAAGATGTTTCATGTTGTTGGACTGAAAGAATTAATATTGTTAAAATGTTTATACTACCCACAGTGATCTACAGATTTAATTATACATCCGTATCAAAATTCCAATGGCATTTTTCACTGAATAGAAACACAATCCTCAACTGTGTATGGAACCACAAAAGGCCCCAAGTAGCCAAAACAATCTTGAGAAAGAAGAACAAAGCCTGAGGCATCATGCTACCTACTGTAAAACTATATTACAAAGCTGTAGTAATCAAAACAGCATGGTATTGACATAAAAACAGACACATATAGGACAATGGAACAGAATAGAGCCTGGAAATAAATCCATGCATATATTTTCAATTAACTTTTCACAATAAAACCAAAGGATATGCAATGTAAAAGTGGTAATTTCATCAATAAAGAGAAGTCATAAAACTGGACAGCCACATATAAAAGAATGAAACTGGACCACTCTCTTACACCATACACAAAATCAACTTAAAATGGATTAAAGATGAATACAAGACCTAAAACTGTAAGAGAGACAGAGGATCTGAAGCCGGCTCTGCACTGACAGTAGGGAGCCCAATGCTGGTCTCAAACTCATGAACCAAACTGTGAGATCATGATCTAAGCCAAAGTCAAATGCTCAACTGACTGAGTCCCCCAGGCCCCCCAGAGGTAAGCTCTTTGACACTGATTTTGGCAATGTTTTTTTTTTTTTTTTTGTATTGGACACCAAAAGCAAAGGCACCAAAGCAAAAATAAACAAGTGGGACTATATCAAACAAAAAAGCTTCTGTGCAGCAAAAGAAGCCATTGATCAATAAATAAATGGCAACATGTGAAATGGAGGAAAATATTTGCAAACCACATATCTGATAAGGGGTTAATATCTAAAAGATACAAGGAACTCCTACAACACAATAGAAAAAAAAAAAAAGCAACTTAATTAAAAATGGGCAAAGGACCTGAATAGACTTTTTCCCAATGGCAAGAAAGTACATGAAAAAGTTCTCAACATCACTAATCATGAGGGAAATGCAAATCAACACTACAATGAGCTTTAACTTACACCTTATCTCAGTTTATCCTTCCAACATCAATTGGAATGGAACTACTATATTAATATACTGCATTAGGAAACTCAGACTTAAAGTCACTGGCATCGATTTACATGATTTTTACCATTTATTTGTATGACACTCAAACCCATGTCCTTCCCATTACACTGCAGTATAATTTTCCAACTCTTCATATATTATTTGACTAGCAGTAGGTGCTAAACAAATACTTTTTACATGAATAAAAAATAAGTAAATAAAGTTAATGAATTGATTGCTTTGTATGGTATATTAAATTGAAAAAAATTACAATTATTTTTGTACCATGAATTGGTTTGACCTATAGAACATACATTGAAGAACTTCCAGAAAAGTATTTCCCTAGTTTCATAATTGTCACTCCCTCTCTCTCGAGATCTCTCTCTTTCTCTCTCTATATATATGAGTGTCATATATATATACATATATATATATGTGTGTCTTATATATGAGTGTTTTATATATATATATGTGTATATACACACATATATCCATATATATATCCATATATGTGTGTATATACACATATGTGCATATACACATATATCCATATGTGTGTGTACACATGTATGTGTATACACACATGTGTATGCATATGTGTGTACATACATATGTATGTACATGTGTATATGCACGTATGTACACGTGTATACACACATATACATATGTGTGCACATATATACATATATGTATCCGTATACATATATGTATATATACACATACATGTGTATACATAAACGTATATATACACATACATATATATATATATACATATACACCTATATACATATATATACACCTATATACGTGTATATACATATACATTATTAGTACTATAATACTATATAGGTGTATATATACGTATGTGTATATACATATACTTTCCTTCACACAGGAGTGAATAGCTGACATGAAGCACTTCTTTCATGCTTTATTCTTTTTCTTCATACAAAGTGACCTCTGAGCACAAGCTTCCTTGTGTCTGATGTGATGCAAACTACATCAATGAATTGGAATGTACCGAGCATCTGAAATGCTGAGGATCAAGTGGTCTGATTTGTTCACATTTCCTTGTGAAAAACTTGCCTGGGGTTATTTAATTCCAGATGTCTCCCTGAAAAAAAAAAAAAAAAGTGTGCCAAGGACTTCACCTTGAGGTAACTTAATATTAAATTTAAAAAGTAAGGTGGTAATAATCATCACTTCCTTTGAGACATCAATGGAAAAGTACATGCCCAATACTCTGATCCATTTAGGAAAGAAGTCCATGCTTTTACCCAAATATGATTATTTGTTTCACATGTTTCACCTTTTAGTAAAGCAAAGTTTACTTGAAGAATTCCACAGAACACATTCAAATGAATTTTTCCAGTTTTAGGTATCCAGTTTTCAGTTTGATTTTCTGATACTCTAGTTCACTGATTTTCATGATGTTATTTTCTTTATCCTATAAGCATTGCAGAAGAAGACACATAGCATTTGGAGTCAGACAGATCTGGACCTGAAATGAAGTTCTCACTCTTACCAGGTATCACAGACATGGATCATAATCAAGGGATAGCTTCAAGGGATCTTTTTTCTCACCTACAAGTTTGTGGTAAAGATTAGAACATGTAAATAAAAAACCTGGTAGAGCACCCCATTAAGCCCTAATAAAACGGAGGTGTTTACTTATTCATATTGAAAGCACAAAATAAAAGTTAAAATGATATGAGAAAGAAAAGTAACTGGGATTCAAAAGTATGTGGAAGGGGAACATAATTTGCCATCCCAAAATATGCTTTTTTGGCATAAGAATTATTTTAGACTGATTATTTTTAAGAAACAGCAGACAGCCAAGAAGTCCTGAAAACTGAACAGAAATTACATTTTTGTAAGAAATGTTTATAAGGGAAACTTATAAGGGAAATCTCCATTTGTAAGAGTGTCTTCCTCTCTAAACCAGAAGAGGATAATTCAATCTCTAGAAATCTATCAATAAAAAAGATATGGACTTAAATCTAGGTAGCAACCACACCCTTGTCTACTGTGCGTTGCCCAACAACCTGCCGTAAATGACTCTCCGCACCCCTGACATCTTTCTTTTGTCATTAGCTGAAGATGGTATTTAAGGTGGTGGCATGGACCATTTGGGAGAGTTCCTCAGCTTTCTCAAGTAGTTCAAATGTATATAGGAGGTATACTTGTCAGTAAACTTCTGTTTGTTTTCTTCTATTAATCTGGTGGGGGTTTTGTTGTTACACAGGGGTCTCAGCCAAGAACCTAGAAACATAGAAGAATTATTTTTCCAACCCTACAATATAAAGATAATAATTTCTGCATGCAAAAAAAAAGTCCATTTTAACCATTATTAGTACTATAATTCTATTCATCAGAATACACAATTACAGGGGCGCCTGGGTGGCTCAGTTGGTTAAGCATTGATTCTTAATTTCGGCTCAGGTCATGATCTTGTGGTTCATGGGATTGAGCCCTGTGTATGATTGAGCCCTCAGCACTGTATGATTCTCTCTCTTTGCCCATCCCCTCCTCCCACATGCATGTGGGCTAAGTAAATATTTTTTTTAAAGAATACACAATTACAAATACTAAGAGTAATAACAATTATTAGCAATCATTCAGCACTTCACACTGTGTTACAAATTGAACATTCCCTCTGTCTCTGCCAAAAAAAAAAAAAAAAAAAAAAAGCTGGGGTTGAAACTCCAAAATAACCTCCAGTATGTAGAAGGATATTGGGGAGGAATTAGGGAATTAATACTGCAACCACACCAATACCCTGGCTACTCATACCTACATCTTGGGTTAACTTTCCAAATCCCAATTCCAGTTCCTTTTCTGAACATGATTTTGATGCCTTTTTGCTTTCCTCTCTGCAGTTTGTCCTGATTTCTGCTTTTGATCCAGTGTTAGGTCACTTTATTCAAAACAACACGTACAGCCCTTTCACTAGCTACTCTTTTCCCCTTATTCCCCATTCCCCTAAGTCCCCTCTAGTTCCATTCTGACAATTCACCATATCAGTTTAAACCCAATAGCTTTAAATACATTAGATTTTTTTTCCCTTTGTAGACAAGCTGTATCCTTAGGGTAATGGGTGTATCCTCAGTTAAAGAGTCAAAATAAGACACAGAAAGCTGAAGACCTTAACCCAAGGAATAAATAAGTATCAGAGCCTAGATTTGAATCTAAGTCTTCTAACTGTATATCTGCTTTTAACTCATTACACTACTCTGTCTCAATAGAAGTAATGAAGATTTTTGTCACAGCTGAGTAACACAAATGGGTAACAACTCCTTTTCTTGCTTCTAATGTACCAGGTAGCAGAAAAAATAAATGTTTCCATGCAGAGCATTCAGTTATAAAAGGAAACTTATTGCTGTTAAGAGCAGCAAAAGTATAAATTATTCACATGCATTTAGCATTATCTCCATGCATGAGAAGCAGCTTTTATCCAGTATAGACTAATGGCTCCTGGATGTTTCCTAAGAAAATATGCTACCTTCTGAAAACACACAGAATTACTCTGAACTAACAGTATGATCCTTCTACTTAAAAGAGGACTCATTTCTAAAGAAGCCCGTGACGTGTAAAGAAAAAGCAGACATTGGGATTAATCAGATCAGGCACAACTTGGGTCACTGTCGTGGAAAATACAGTGCCTAACTCTCTTCCAAGTGAGGCATCTCGGGCTAGAGATAAAATACTATGGAGAAAGTTCACAGTGGATCCAAAGGATTTAGTATGAATGGTGTGACAACACAAGACTTTATTTTCTATTTTTGTTATGATCAATGATTGCATGCTGACTTGCGTAGTCAAATACTCAAATACTCTGTCACATAAGAAATATATATAAAACACAATTAAACCATTATCAAGAAAGAAAACTGATAAACAATGTTAAGTGTGGAAACTATGTGAGGAGTACATGAGGGTCCATTTTATGATTCTCTGGACATTTGTGTGTGTATATATTTGAAGTTTTGCATAATAAAATTTTTTTAAGAAAAGTTCTCTGAATCCCCAAAGTCCGCTGCTTTTATTTTCTCGTTGTGAACTTATTATTTAGAAAAGATTTTAAGAAGTTAAAAAGTTGAAGAAGAATACAAATAAAAGAAAATAGAAATAAAAATTAAAATACTTCAGTTACCAAAGTGATGATTGGGGAAACTCTCTTCAGATACATGAATGTCATTAAAAAAAAAAAAATGTTGCAAGGGCCCCTGGGAGGCTTAGTCAGTTAAGTAACTGACTCTTGACTTCTGCTCAGGTCATGGTTCCATAGTCTGTGATTTGAGCCCTGCCTCTCTTTCTCTGTCTCTCTTCAATGTTTATTTATTTTTGAGAGACAGATTGAGAGAACAAGCGAGAGAGACAAAGAGAGAGAGAGAGAGAGAGAGAGAGAGGGAGAGAAAGGGCAGACCAGCGGGGGAGGGGCAGAGAGAGAGATGGAGACACAGAATCTGAAGCAGGCTCCAGGCTCCAAGCTGTCAGCTGTCAGCGCAGAGCCTGAGGCAGGGCTTGAACCCACAAACCCTGAGATCATGACCTGATGATGACCTGAGCCAAAGTTGGACACTTGACCAACTGAGCCACCCAGGCGTGCTCTCTCTCTTTCAAACTAATAAATAAACTTGAAAAAAAAAAGTTGCTGACCTATATGCTTTTATATTTCTTTTGGGAGGATTTGTTGCTTTAGATAAAATTTATAGCATAAAATCCTCTACAGAGACTGCTATAATGCTACAGCTGAAGTTCCCTATGCAGTTCATGTCTAAGTTGTTTCAACAGTGCCTGCTACCCTCAAAAAGACGGTAGCAAATAAAAAATTAGAAACCTACCAATCTGTGAAGATTTTTGTGTCAATTTCTTTGTTCTCAAAAGCTGAAGTTTATTTTCTTAAATATCCCTATGATTACTAGCAACTGTTCAGATAAAAAATGAAATGACCTCTTCCATTGGAAATAAAGGGGTTGACTCAGTATTTATCTCCAGATTTTCTGATTTCTGTCCAACAGTAACGTAATAACAGACCACTGACAAGCTGGTTGTGAGTATCTTAAACTCTCAGATTCTTTTTGTTTTTTGTTTTTTCTCATCAGTAAATGGAATTAATAGTGTCTGGCTCTGCAGGTTTCAAAGCTAGTTGAAATAATAAATTGCATGAAAAGGGAATTATGGTAAGGATCAAATAAGATTGCTTATGAGAATATTAACTACAATTTACTGAACATCTAACATACCCGAAACATTTTACAGAAATCTCTGATCTTTCTAACAATCCTCTAGATTGATATCTGCAAACTCCACCTTGCAGATGAAAAACAAATTCAGGAGGTTTCTCAGGTTCTACACTGAATAATTGCCGGACCTGAAATAAAAATCCCTAGCCTTGTCTCTCTGAGTCTTTCCACCCTACCATGCTGGCTCCCACGAATCAGTGAGGAAAGTACCAAAGTACGAGTACATTCTATTACCTGCATACTTCTTTATTAAAGGATTTGAGGCAAGGACAGAAAATTACTCATCAGAGGCAACATGGAAAGAAAAACATACAATCTCCAATCCGTGTTCTCATTTCTTGTTTCTTCTTCATGATTCATAACAATGCAAAGTATTGAAAGAATATTTTGAACCTTGAATAAAAAGCCAGGAGGAAAACAATTCCCAGGCCATTTATTATCCCTATTTATGCAACATGGAATGGCAATTAAGTCCCCCCCCCAAACAATCCCAAAGGTCGTTACTTAGTTGTAACTTTGTTGAATTGTTAGCAGACTTCTTTGTGCCATTTGCTTCTTAAATGAAGAGACTGTATCAACAGGGAAACCAAGTGGCGAACTGGCATTGGGGCTGCAGTTCATTCATTCGAATCTGAGAGGTGGGGGAACTCCAGCACATTTAAAATCCACCATTTGAATTTTTATTACTTATATTCAGAATCCTTTAGACACAGCCATAAATCAGGCAGTACTAGGGAGCCACCTGCTGGAATAACTTGCTAGATTTTGCTGCCATGCTTCCACAAAATATAATTCACTTAATATTAATTCAGTTATGAATTTACCAAATTCAGGATTCTTTGCTCTATATATACACATATTTCACAAGAACTTTCAAATTAGACTTGGTAATGACAAAGATGGCATTATTACAAAGGAAGGCAAAAGTCGGAAATAGGGAAAAGAAATACTCCTGGAACAATAAACAGGTGATTGAAATGTGACAAAAATACAAGAGTTAACAGAGAAGTTACAACAACAGCAGTCATACTGTTAAAATTAGGTTATCTGTCGCTTCAAGATTGCTTTTCTTTATTTTGTCAAGGATGTTCTGCCTAATAATTATTTTACACAGATGCCATCCTTAAATGGCAACTTATTTAAATGATAATGTTTTCATTAATATTAAAATGTATTTAAAAAAAAAAACCTCCTGGCAATAAAGGAAAAACAGGAAATCTAATTTGAGATCAAGTGATGTAGATTTTATTTTTTTCCTTTTCTAAGCTGTGTAAAATCAGTCTCTTAAGACGTATTCTCTATAATTCTGAGTGCTGATAAATCAAAATTGTTAGCTAAAAGATGATTGGTATAGCACTTTTTCAAGACTATGTTGTTCAAAAGTCTATGTTAAATATAGGTACCCTTTTCATGCCTTAGTTATACTCTATGTATAGCAAAATGAAAGAAACGTTCTTTGATAATGCTTTTATATTGCCTAAGTGTCACCATTTTAAATATACTTTCCTTGTATGGCACAGAAACTAAATAAAAACCACATATGAAAGACTTATCTGAATGTGAACTATTTCCAAGACATAGCTTGGAGTCATTTTCCTTGCCGATTCCCTATTATCAGTTATCACTTTCTTTATTCTCTAAAGGACAGCATGTCTAAAAATCTAATTGAAGATTCCAGTTAATCAAAGCTATGATTTTATTTCTACACAAGTATTTTCATGATGGTAGGTACCTTAGGTGATAAGGGTGTGCAGTGATAATTCTATAACTCTTCTGTTGGGCTGACAGTATTTGATAAGTCCTGTACCAAATGCAGTTGCTTTATTCTAAAGAACTTCCTTTGGGGGTGCCTGTGTGGCTCAGTCAGTTAAGGGACTGACTCTTGATTTCGGCTCAGGTCATCATCTCATAGTTCATGAGTTCAAACCCCACGTCGGGCTCTGCACTGATGGTGCGGAGTCTGCTTGGGATTCTGTCTCACCTTCTCTCTGCCCCTCCCCTGCTTGTGCTTGCTCTCTCTCAAAATAAATAAATAAACTTAAAAAAGAACTTCTTTGAGTTACAGTGGCAAATCCTTGCCAAAATCCCTTCAGAACATAGCAAGTCATTTGCCTTAATCCATTTGACACCCAACAACCTTGAAAGATGGGATTCTTACTGTCTTCACACTACACGTGAGTAAGTGAAATTCAAGAGTTACATAAATTGCCCCCATCACATTCTAGTAAATGCCTAAGGAAAGATTCAAGTTCCTGACAAGATCACACTGATCCCATTGGAATATCTAAGTTCTTAAAAAGAGCAGAACACTTTTCTGTATGTTTATATTGCACCCTCATGCCCATCATATTATATGTCTGTAAGCTTCTCCAAACCATAAACTCCTTTTTTTCTTTCTAAATATCCTCAGAAGTTGGCATAAAACCTGCTATTCACAGAAGATGATAAATTAGGACTACCTTCCCCAAATGACATAAATGCAATCTTATATTTAGTTTTGTTTACATTGCATGGAATCCAGCAGTTTACAATGAGAAGGAAAAGGGATGATGATGCTATTATATGTTAGGTACCTATGACTGCACCTTCAGTTCAAGACTGTAGGGGACAAAGAAACACTGAAAGTGGTTAAGAAACACACTCAAAGTCACCCAAAGCACCCTAAAGTCTGTCTCAATTTTTCCATCATCTCCTTTGATGATTTTATTCACTTTCATAGCCCTATCAATCACCCCCATGAAAGTGACTACCAAATTTACATGTATCATTCCTCAGTATCTCACAACCTTAAACTATATTTGCAACTGTCTTGGATATTCTCAACAAACAGTTGTGGAATGACTGTATAAATATCTACTAAGTGCCAGGCACTATATTCAGGTCTGGATATCTAAGGTGAACCAAACAGTCTATTTCTGCCTGCAGAGACTCCCAGGCTAATAAAGAATTAAGCAATACAAAGACATTCAACATCACTAATTATTGGGGAAATGCAAATCTAAACCACAAGTTATATGAGATATCACCCTCTACCTATCAGAATGGCTAAAATCAAAATGACAAAATGACATGTTGGTGAGAATGTGGATAAAATGGAACACTAATACACTGTTGGTGGTAATGTAAATTGGTATAGGCACTGTGGAAAACAGTATGGGGTTTCTTTGGAAAAATAAAAAAATAGAAATACCATATGATCCAATAATTCCACTATTGGGTATTTATCCAAAGAAAATGAAAACACTAATTTAAAAGGTACACGTACACCTGAAGCATTATTTATCATAACCAAGATATGGAAGCAACCTAAGCATCCATCGATAGGCAAATGCATAAAGAAGATGTGGCATACATATACCGTGGAATATTTTGTAGCCATAAAAAAGAATGTGATGGTGCCATGTGAGATGACATAGATGGGCCTAGAGGGTTTATGCTAAATGAAATATGTCAGACTGAGAAAGACAAATGCCATACGACTTCATTCATAAGTAGAATCTAACAGGAAGGAAGGAAGGAAAGAGAAAAAAAGAATAATCAATCAAAAAGCAGAATCAGACCTATAAATACAGAGAACAAACTGATGGTTTCCAGAGCAGAGGAGTGGGCAAAATGAGTGAAGGGGAGCAGAGGTAAAGGCTTCTAGTTATGGAATGAACAGGTCAGGAAAATAAAGGCACGAACATAAGTCAGTTCTATTATAATAGTGACATACAGGGATGGATGGTAGCTACACTTGTGAATGTTAACATAATGTATAAACATGTCAACACTATGTTGTAAACCAATGCAATGTTGTGTGTCAACTAAACTCAAATAAAAAAATAAATAAAACGTGAAGAGTTAAGCAACACATGTTATGAAATCCAAGAATGGACAGTTTAGTGATAGGGTAATCAGGGAAAGAATCCCTAAGGAGTTTAAAAAAAGAAAAATTAAGCCTCAGCTCGAAAGATAAAAAGAATTAACCCTGCAAAGAAGAGAAATAAAATTTGTCCAAAGAGAGGAGAGAATACACTGGAAGGCCCTCAGGCAGAAAAGGCTGCTGCAAATTTTAAGAACTAACAGTTTGCCTGGATGCCTGAACATAATTGGAAGTTCTTAAGGGTTTCATGTAGAGCGTTGAAACACTCCATTTTATGATAAAAAACAAACAAACAAACAGTATTCTGACTATGATGTTAGGAAGAGATGAGAACCGAGCAAGAGAAGTAGTAAGAATCATTAGGGGCTTTCTCAGGAGTCTATGCATGATGCAACTGTGCTTGGCACCAATGGGCAAGAAATACACTGGGGACAAGCAGAGAAATTAGAAATATATTTTGGATTTTAGAAAAAACATACTGATAGGTTGGAGAGGACAGACATGTTAGTTTGAACAACTTTTGAGATGGTGAAAGATCATTTCTTCGGGTTCTTTCTGGGAACAGTCTGGTAAGAATATACCCCCAGCAATATTAAGCATACTGGTAAAAGAGGAGAAAGCAGGTATAGGGGGAAAGTAAGATGAAGATTTGATATATGACAAATTTAAGAGACCTGGGAGGAATTTAAAGCAGATGATACACTATTTCGCACATCATGTCCTGGCTCTCTTGCCTAAATCCTTAACATTCCATGTTTTCACTCATTAATTCTACCTAAACTACAAATTCCATCCGAAATGTTCATGAAGGAAAAGAAGGGTATAGCACGTTTGCCTAACTTCTCCTTACCATAAATGTGCCCATAAACTCTGTTTGTACTTCCATCGTGCTGCTTGTCTTAATCCACTATTAATCTGTAAGATTCTTACAGGCAAGACTATGCCCTTCTCTTCCACAAGAGTAGTAAGGGCCCAGGAAACATTTGTTGAACGTAATTGAATTACATGTAGTTTTCATAAGAGAAGAATATCCCAACTCTTTGTTTTTCTTAATAATGAACTGCATATTTTCTTAGTAATAGGAAGGTGTCTAGATAACATTCCATGAAGGTAATTGGTACATATATTTGATATCTTTCTGGAATGCCTCCAAAGCTCCAATGTCCTGCATTCTCTCAATTCCCACTTCTGTTTTAACAAAGCCAATCTCCCTTGGAAAACTTCCATCTGCTAACACTGGGATCAGCCAACCAGAGCCCATGTCTCAGGCCAAATTTAGCATACTGAGGTCAAATCTGGTCACACCCATTTGTCTTAGCTCTGTGCTATAGTGGCAAAGATCAGTAGTTGCTACAGGGACTGTATGAACTGCAAAGCCAAAAAATATTTATGATTTGGACCTTGCACTGATGGAATGCTTTGAAAACCTCTTCTTTGGGTTCTTTCTAGGAACAGTTTGATAAGAATATACCTAAGCAATATTGTATATTGAAAACTTACAATTCAGCATAATTTCATAGAAGTGACATGTGGTGATGGGGATAGGAGATGAACAACCAAAGAGGGGATGGAATCCAGAACAAGGACTCTCAGTGTAGGACTCAAGAATCAGTAAGAAGATTCAAAACAAAGAATAACCTGGGTCAATACAAACCTAATAAAGTCAGCTAATTTGTCTGGGGCTTTTACTTTACTCAACTGCACTCAACCCTAAGGCCATATCCACAGCTCTCTCCCCCAAATTTATTATTTTATTATTTTTTTTATTTTTATATTTTGAGTAGAGTTCACACACAATGTTACATTAGTTTTGGATGTTCAACATAGTGATTCCACATCCATAGTGATACGTTATGCTGTGCTCATCCACAAGTGTAGCTACCATTTGTCACCATATAATGTTATCACAATATAATGGACAATATTCCCATGCAGGGTCTTTTATTCCTAGGATTTATTCATCCTATAACCATCTTTTTCCCACTTTAAAGAGCTGTTTTCACATTCTTAAAGGCTCAACTTGAAATCTGTCTGCTCCATGGAGCCATTTTAAAATCTATCTACTCAACAAAATTAAGCATGGTAGCTCATACTTGGATTTCTAGAGCATTTGTACTGTAGAACTTGTCATTTAATGCTTATTTATTCCCCTACTGGATTATAAAATTTTGAGGGCAGATTTTGTCCTTAGCATTGAACTAGTTTAACTGAAATTATTTCATGTTAAGATATGAATACAACACAACTGCCTGACAATATTTTAGAATATATATATATATATATATATATATATATATATATATTTATATTTATATACATTGAGAGATTGAATATGCAAATGAACAATATCCAGACCACATTTGACAGTAAAACTCTGTAGCACCTACCAGGAATCCAAAACAGTCTCTGCAGCAATTTGCCCCAGTCAAGACTTGGCAAATGACTGCCAGTTTCCCTAATTTTTGCTCATTTTTCCACCTCAGGACCAACCAAAATATGTTATATTGCTCTACAACATATCAGGTAAGATTCCTGCTTCTACTTAGCCTGACTCCAGCTTCCTCATGCCAGCAACCTCCAATGAAAGCATACCTAAAACCTTCTCTCTTGTTCTCAACTAAAAATCTTTTTCATTCTTGCCTGTATTTGAGTCTTTACCAAACACAAATGATGGTTAGTTGACTAGCTTGCTGTAGCAAACTCAAAATAGCCTCTATCTCCTCTCATTTAAGTTTATCTTCATTTATTTCCATAACTTCATCCAGAGTTTTCCTTCAAATTTAGAGATAAAGCACCGGAGGTCAAGCTTCAAACAGATGAGTCTGGGAGGTGAAGGCCACCACAGTCTTCCACCTGCTGGTTTGATCCTGCTTTGACTCAAAGAGGAAATACTAGGCTTTGGACTGAGAGGCACTGGGTTCAAAGTAGAGTGCCTTCAAGACCAGCTGAGGATTTTCACAGAGCATGGGACTTCAAAATTCACAGGTTGTTTTACCATATCAAGGTGGAGTCCAAGAATCATGGTTTTAAATCTGCCCCCTGGGCTCTCCCCAATTCAGCATATTTACTTCTTTGTCAACCCCTGTAGTTTCAGCCTTCAGTCTTGCCCAAGGACACATCCTCAGCACGGTCCTGCTCAGATTTGTCAGAGCTGGCACTTTAATTCCTTGTCTAGCTATGGCCTAACTCAACTTTGATTCATGCCATGGTCTAGATTTAACTGATTCTCTAAAGTCTTTTTGTTATTAACCTGGGCTAAAACCCTAATATTGGCCATGATTCCTCAGTATCAGCATGACTGGTCTTTGTGATCCTGCCATATTATGAGGACTGAAACAGAACAAGGATCAGCAGATACTGAATTACTAAAACCAATGCAGGAATATAGACCCTGATCATAGAATTGAATTTGGAGACACCAGCAAACAGCATGATTCAAATGCCCCCGTAAACATAAAGCAAGCTGCTCTGTGCTCATAAAAAGTAGAATGAGATGCTGGTCCACTTGGACCCTTGGCTGTCCCACTTGTATACAATTAACACCCTCACACAATAATCCAATGGCCCATTAGGGAAAAGACGTTGTAACTGACTAAGTAAGAAAGAACCCTCAAAGGTATATGTAATATGTTAACCAAATTGTAAAACATAAGTTACAGTTCTATTTGAGACAATACAGAAATAGAAACAATATCAAAATTTTGCTTAGCTGTAACATATCTCATGGAGAGAACATCACGACTGCCATATTTGAGGTATGTGTACCTACTCCACTAATCATTTTAAATGTATTTTACCTATACATGAATAGGTAAAGCATGGTTAACTTGCTGAGTTCAGTGGCAGAACCAGCCTTGGAAAAGGAAAAATTTCAGCTAAAGAGTTAGGTATGGAGTGTTTACTCAAGAGGCAACAGCCTTCAGCAGCCAAATCCTAACAGTTACCTGGGTAAAGTCATCTTAAAATAAATAACAGGTTACAAATGCCATATTCCCATTTTCCCACATTTTATTTACTTAAGTTTACACTATATCAAACTGTGTGGGGGCAGGAGAGATAAGTGGTTCAGGATTGTGTGGGGAAAAGAAAGATGAAGCTCTTTAACCTTGGACGATTGAAAATCATCAATATAATATCAAAATACAGATACAATAATAGTCAAAGAGATACTTTGAAGATAGTATTTACTCTGTTGATATGTAGCCTCTAAACCTAGCCAGAGACAACTATAATAAACAAATAACATATTTTATCACCTTTAGGAGCTATAAGTCTAAGAGTATATAGCAGAAGCTACAAATAATAAATAATGCAAGTCCATACACTCTCAGTGGTGGAGGGATTAAATGTCTTGCAAAGGAGAAGATGGTTCAATTTGTGTGTGGATATATAGACCAAGTACTCATAAAAATTTATCCAAAGTGAACTAGTAGGCTGAGAAGGTTTGAAGCCATATCAAGGAAATAGAGTGTCATTAAAGAACACAATGTAAACCTTTCACTTAAGTCATAAAAACTTGGAAATGCCAAGGACACATACTGTGCTTTCTTTGGTGGGTAGGATGTGACTACATCAACATAAGAGACCTTCATTAACACACATTCTCTTCACTGCTGTTCTTGACAAAATGTCTAAAACTTTATATTCCAGATTAAGTCATTTATACCTTAAAGAGTGTTCTACTAAATACACACACATTTGACATCCCATTAACTTATAATACCATTTGGAGACATGATCCTAAGAAGATAAGTAGAAATTTAAGAAAACAAGTTGAAGCTTTATGATAAAATGTTAATTAGCTTTAAAAAATAATGAAAATTGGGAACAACAAAAATATTCATTGGTATGAGAATTAGTTTTAAAATGATTTATGCTCCATGATGAAGCACTTAAAGTAATTTTTGAAGAACATTTAATCACAAGATAAAATTCTCTCCATATAATTTAAAATGAAAAAGCAATATTAAAAATTAATATGCATGATGATCATAATGTGTAAAATATATATGTTTTTTATTTCCTAGTATCTCTAGTAAAATGAAGCAAAAAATGACATAAAAATGATTACCTTGATGTGGAGGAATGACAAATAACTTTATTGTCTTCATTATTTCATGTATTTTCCAATTTTTATAAGAGGTATATATTACTTTCATTATTTTAAAAGAATAATCATTCTAATTGGATAAATATGAGAATATATATCCAGACACCCCAGGGAGAGATAATACCTCTAGCTATTTTTAGTTAACACATCAGAGAAGATTATGACCATTAGCTAAGCATGGGGATGGGGAGGATGGCAGAGAGAAAGCGAAGCAGATACACGGATGATTCAATTCAATTAAAGAAATAATAATTCCTTACAAGTTTGTAATGCTTTGCCTTTTAAAAGTACTTTCACATACTTTATTCCATGAGGGCTCTTTCAACTTTCTATGGCACACATACAACCACATGGAGACACAAAAGGTTCCCATTAGTTATTTTAAATGCCTAGGAAGACACATGTACCCTAAAGTCCCAAAAGTGAGTTTTTATAACCAGGGAATAATGGTAGTTTTTAGTGCAAAGAATTTAGAAAGCAGAAGCTTCAGTAAAAGACAACAAATTGGGACATGCTATTCTCCATTCTGTACTCTAGGATTGTGACATGTCCTTTTGGCTCCCTGTTAGAGACCAAGCCTTTCTGCTTAGAATACTGACCAGTATCCCCATGGCTGCAGCTAACCCCTTCCTGGCCTTGCTTTCCAAAGCCATGCCCATAGCTAAATCCATCACCCTTACCATTCTTTCCCTTGATTGAAAGGGCAATGATGTTACAAGTTTGAACTCCCCAACAAAGACCTTGGTTCTTGTTACACGAGCACATTCCAGTTCTACAGACTCTATAAAACTGTTACACAGAAACAGGTCAGAGAAGTCAGGATCAGGGTATATAGCTTAATATATCACCTCACCAGCAGAGCACCAGCTCGGACTTCCTTTTCTTGACTACACGCTGGAGGCCTGATCTTGGGCCAATGACAGCTATGCATCATTTACTGCAGAGAGACGGGAACTTTGGAGCAAGGCTGATCTAAGAAATGTTCAGAGAGGACTTGCTCAATTGATATATATCTTAATGCTGTATTACAACTGCTTTTAGTTAAAAATAATGTACTTCCTTTTAAGTGACAGGTGATTGGGGTAATTACTTTTACTTTTGGAAAAAAAAACAGAAGAAAAGAGATCAAATATTATGTTGTAAGCAGAGGGACTAGAACATGTGGCAAGTCAATAGCTAGGAGGGTAATGCAGGAGTAACCTATGCTGCTGAGTAGCAAACCTTCTGGGAAACACCTATAAATAAGCAAAAGTTAGGACAGCAAAAGTTAAACATACACTTGTTATAAATATTAATCAAACTCAGGAGTGTTTAAATAACTTGCCCTAATCTACACAACTTGAAGAGATGAAACTAGTTTAAATGTAGGTGATTTGCGACCACATTCTGAACTCATTTAAGTCATCTCTGCTCAGCAGAACTGTTGTATTTCATTTATAATATGCTTGCTTTGGGTACAGCTGTGTGTGTGTGTATGTGTGTGTGTGTGCGTGTGTGTGCGTGTGCATGCCTGTATGTCTGTGTGTATGTGTTAGGAGGTTAGATGCACAGGGGCAAAAGCATAGAGTCCTTTTCCATATTTTCTAATGACTGCATGCATAAATAATGACAGACATGAAACATGGACATCATTATTAGGGAAAGAAAATAAAATATGCAAACATGCTCTATAAAGGATAATGTACCACATAAACCTAAACTATTATGATTCTTGGGGCTACAGTAGCTGCACAATATGCTGTAAGAAACTGGCCTAGTGCACAAGTAAAATTCAGTACTCTCACATCATACTTTACCTCCAGTGGAGATTTAGGGACTACAGCTTAACCCTACCCTGTTATCCTCATCACATGCCACCACCCTCCTTCCACAGCCCTGTCCTGAGGGGACCTGGAATCTGAGTCATTCTTAACTCCTGACTGTTGTCTGATTACCACATCTGCAAGCCTGCTGGTGGAAGGAACAGGAGCTGGCAGATTGAGGCCACGATAAAGCCACAGTCTCCAAAGTCAACTATTCTCCTGGTGCCACCTGGCAAGTCCTTTGACGCCTGACTCATCACTTCCTTCTTTGTGGCAACAATTAACCTTGCGTACTCAGACCTTTCACCACCTCCTCATGCACCCTCAGCTGATCTCCTGTCCCATACATTTACTTCACATGCATGCACAAAAGTTATTGGATTCTTTCAAATTCCAGCCACCTTAAGGTGCAGTCTTCACCTGGACCCATCAGATACTCCTTTTAATGTCACTTGAAAGCTGTCCCTTCTCTTACCTAAAACTCATCACTTCCCCTTTCTGGTGAATCACATTCTCCCCACCCCCACTTTCTTCCTCTCATTTTTAAAAATAACAGCTTTGTTGAAACATAATTCACGTACAATCAACCTACTTAAAGGGCACCATGTGATGGTTTTTAGTATATTTATACAGTTGTGCAACCATCATTACAATCAATTTTGCAAAATGTTCACTCTTCTCCAAAATAATCGTACCCATTAGCAGTCACTCCCTATTACCCCAACCTACCCACCTCCAAACCCCCAGCCCGAGGCAATCACTGATCTACCTCCTGTCTCTATACATATGTGTGTTTTGGACATTTCATGTAAATGGAATCGTGTAATGTATGGAGGCCTCACTTGATTCTCCCTTTACCCTTGTACTTTTAATATCTCCTCCTCCACTTGTCTCTCCCACCAGCATTTCACATGTTCAAATCGTGTCCATCTTTAAAACCAAACCAAACAAAATATAATTACCCATCAGCATCCCACCCCACTTTGGCTTCTGCACGATTTGTCTCCTTCCCAGCCAAGCTTTTTCAAAGAAATGTTTCTGGCTCCTCGCATTCTCACTTCCCACTCACTCCTCCAACCATTGCCAACTGTTCCCTGACAAGGTCACCGACAACTCCTTCTTGCTAAATTCAATGGATTGCTAACACCTACTCCTCCCTCACCTCTCAGATTGGATATCACTTCCTCAAGGAAGCCTTCTGTAACCCCTTACGTTATATCAGGGTTTCTCACCTTGACACTATTGACATTTTGGGGTGGGTAGTTTTCTGACACAGGGGGTGTCCTGCATATTGCAGGAAGTTTAGCAGCATCCCTGGCCTCTACCCATTAGATGCCAGTAGCCATCCCCAGTCCCAAAATTGTGACAACCAAGTAGGTCTCCATATATTGCCACATGTTCCTAGGGAGGCAAAATCACCCCAATAGAGAATTGTTTATCTAGATATGTGCTTTTCCTGCAGGCTGTCACGCCATACTTGATTTCTCTTTTAACAGTACTTATTGCAATGTATTTGGCTATTTGTGGGCTCCTCTGTAACCCCAGCTGGACCAAGATTTATATAGTAGAAGTAATGCTTATCTAGTTCATTCCAGTGACCTCCACACCTAGCACAACGCCAGGATCACAGTAATTAATCAATACATATTTGTTGAATGAATAAGTAAGTGAATGAATATAGTGCTTTTTTGTCGTATGGGGTCCCAGCAGTATGGGAGCCTCCTGAAGAACTTACTGGATTTTGTTTTCCTCTATACATTTTGTCTGTTGTTTTGTTTTTTGCGATTACACCTTGCTAAGGGGTTTGTTTAGGGCCATTGCTAAAAATCATGATATCTGAGTCAAAGGTTACAAGAAGAAAGCAGAGTCAAGAAAGTATAAAAAGACTGATCTTGCATGTAACCCTATTCTTCTTCATTGTTTTCTTGATTTAGCTTTTAAATCATAAGCATATTTGTTGTTAATGCTTTATATTACTTGGCTTCAAAATTTCTCAGCAACTAGCTCTTGTTGGTCCCACATCCAGATTCAATCAACTCTGAATTCTCTCATGTTCCAAGTCCCCTGTAATACTGATTCTGTATTTCCCAGAGGGAAGTAGTTCATGGTTACAGTCATTAGAATCATAAGCTCTTCAAAGAGCGTAATTGAACCACATTTTTATAGATGAGAGAATTAATATTCAGGGATATAAAGTGACATGTAGAAGGTGCAGTAATGATCTCTGAAGAACCAAACTGGAATAAATGTTTCATGATTTTTCAATAAGCATGATTTATCATCTTTAAATAGGTCTCATTTGATGATCACTTACTATGGTACCTTTGGGTAACAAAAAGGTACAACATAGAACACAAAGGACATCAGTGGCATTGAAAAAAAAGAATGAGAAGAATAGATTCATGAGGGGCACTATGTAATTTCCTGGATGATACTGAGACAGAGGCTGATCTATCACTATCAGTTCATGCTGGCCAGGTCACTCATGGTTTTTAAGTGACTTGGACTGGATTTACAATGCAGGATTTGGGCAGCATGCATGACCATGGCCCAAGTTACTTTATGCGATGACATGTTTTATTGGGTTTGAACATCCACTCAGATGGACTAGAAAATAATGCTAGTGGACACCAGAGTATGCTGATTACAGCATCCCCAATTTAAACAATATTGGTTGAAAAATAAGTTGTATTGCAATAAAAAAAAAGCTATAAATATTAGGTAACCTGAAACATATACATTCTCAAGTCCCCAAATGACCTGCATCTAAAACTCCTCACGTTCACTTTCTGATTTTGGTTGGAGAAAATTACCAGAATCATGGATGGCGTGCATCACAATTACATGATGCTTCTGTTTTCCCAGTGACTCACACAATATGTGTTGGTTCCCTTCCTCTCTCAGTATGGCTCTCACTCTTCTGGTGGTCTGCTGTGTTTCTTGAACCAGTGTTGTTGTTGTTGTTGTTTTGTTTTGTTTTGTTTTGTTTTTGACCATAAGTAGCAATGGCTTTCTCTTTGTGCTCTAAGTGAGGACAAGGGGATTTTGGAGTTGTTTTCCTCATCTAAGGAGGGACTGTATTGCCTTTAGCAGAACGGAGGTAAATTAACAGGTCAGATGTAATTGTCATTCTCCTGGAAGTCCTCATGTTTTACAGCTCAACCACCTCTTTATAGCCAGTAATCTACTCTCATATGGGCTCAATTTTGTCTTTAACAACAGAAGTACCATCAGTATTTACTCATACTCAAAACATTTAACAACTGGTAAGGCATAGGTGCTAACTAATCAGGGATTGCTAGCCATAAACAACTGGTACAACCGTATCCGGGTTACCTGTAGACCATCAGTCTTTCACACAAGGTGAATAGAATTTTCCTCTAGCCTGATGTCTTTTCCAGGAATGGATGCCTCTGGGGAGTACTATTTATTATTATGCAAACCACATCAAATATCCTAGAATTTACTCTTGCAATGCCTTTGAACATTAGTGAAATCAATCCAGATTCTAAGGTACCTCCCACCACCCACCACCATCTCCTATCACAGATGAAGTGCCTCCCAGTTTAAGATGTGACTCCAGGATCTTCCTTCTCCTGACACAAAGATACACACTGGAGTCATCTCCAGATGACCATGGTTACAAATGCATAATGTTTGGGACCAGCAAACATTGGGACCAATGTAATACAAATGCATTATGTTTGGGACCAGCCCAAAACATAATGGGAACTGATTACATGATCCAGTGAGTAGAAATATCCCCTGAGCTAGAGACATTTATGTTGCCAAACTCTTATTAGAGGAAGTGAAAGGAAGGAGGACCTTTCCATCTTTGTTTGCAAAGGCATGCATATGGAAAGCTAAGTAGACTTGCCTATGTATGTTTACTTGTGCGCTGTTTGAATTGCCTTAATTGCTTGGGTATCTTGTTTCCAGAGTCAATCACATAGCAATTTACCTAAGGCTAATCATCGCTTCCAGTCATTTTTACATTTGAAAAGAATCATTCATAAATCAAGTCAACCATCCATGGGCTTCTAAAAGACAGCAGAGATGGTATGTATTAATTTTGAATATCTACTATATGTCTGCAGCATAAAAGGCACTTTTGGTCAATTTAAGTAGTGAGACAAATTATGATACAGTAGTTAAGAATATGAACTTAGGATAGGAGTCAGAGATAACTGGAATTAACTCTTGGCTCTGCCAATTACTAAATTGTGCTCTTGGATAAACTTAACCGTGTAAAGCCTCACTTTCCTAAGTTGTTAAATGGAGATTATTAATAGCATGTACATACTACATGGCATTGTGAGGTTCAACCAAATGTGTATAAAGTGCTGAGACTAAGCACTCAAAACTGGTAGTTACTATCATTATCTATGGCTATCACAATAACATCTTGAGGTTATGTATTAGATTCATTTTACAGATGAGGAAACAAAGAACCATGGAGGTTAATAATTCCCAAATCTGTACTCTTTGTAGCACATCATACAATAAATAATGGAACCACCATTCTGGCATTATTTGTAAACTGCCTGAAGCTATGATTCCCAAAAAGGAACCAAAACATAGTATGTGTAACCATTTATTCCTCTACCCAGGATACCCATACACAAAGCAGTTAGCTTGAAGGACAACATTCATATGGATATATGAGTTCTGGAATATGTATTTATACAATTATTTCATGGATAAAATCCCTATTGCTTTTGTTGTCTTACCCACTCTTCCAGAGCTGCCTGACTTTTTTTCTTTCAGAACCAACTGGCAAGATGTTCTGGAAACAAGATGTTTCTTAGCAACATTTTGTTTATATATATAAAAACATAACCTTTACTGCCACCTACCAGAGAAGAGAGAGCCTCCGCATTTAAATGAATGTACTTATTGGATCTCTTGGTTTTTGTATATAGTCCTGCGTGTTTTTCTTTCTTTCAGGAAGGAGTGTCCTTCGCTTTAAAATAGTTCTTCCTCAAGGCCATAGCTAATTGTATAGCACCTCCTCTCCTGTGTCCTCACAACTGTGGATGTGTGTTCATGTGCATATGTCTTAAAAGAAACACATGCCCGGTAGATTTTCCCCATTCTACCCCATTACTGTCAAAGTAATCCCTTCTGCAACTTTGATTATTTAGAGGATTTACTCTTTCCCTAAAGAAATATCACTGAACTCAGAAAGATATTTAGAAAAAATCTGACAAAAAGATCAATACTTCTAGAGAATAACTGGCCTTCTCCATATCTCCATTACAGAAGTGTTGGCTGTGGATGACCAAATTCCTTAGAGAGAACTGTTTTCTAACCCAAATGAAGTCATTTCCTGACCCAAATGAAGTCACCTGCAAGAGAGCATGTGTGTGCCAGGGGAGGAGGTAGCCCCAGAGAAACAGTAAACACTGTAATCACAGAGGTATTTGAGAGAGTTCAAATACTTATTTTCACAAAAGTTCCCTTTAGTTTGCTTGTGTATTAGTTAGGGTTCTCCAGAGAAATGGAACCAATGGGATATGGAGAGAGAGACAGAGACAGCAAGAGAGAGGAGATTGTTGTTAAGGAATTGGCTCACACAGTTGCAGGGACTGGTAAGTCCAAAATCTATAGCGCAGGCCAGCAGGCTGGAGATGCAGGGAAGAGTTGATGTTGCAGTCTTAGGTCTGAAAATGATCAGGAAGTGAAATTCCTGGGGTACCTCAATCCTTTCTCCTAAGGTCTTCAACTGCTTAGATGAGGCCCATCCATATAATAGAGGGTAAACTGCTTTATTCAAGGTCTACTGATTTAAATGTTAATCATAACTAAAATAATAACTCACAGCAAATTCTGGGTGACTAAAATCACCCAAGGCATCACCTAATTTTACTATGAAACGTGATAAGATTATGACTGGACTTTTTTTTGTAATTCTTTTTTTTTTTTCATTTTGATATAATGATAGATTTGCATGTTGTTTTAAGAAATAATACAGAGAAATTAATTCTATGTACCTTTTACCCAATTCCCCCCAATGGGAACACTTTGGAAAATTTTAGTACAGTATCATAACCAGGATATTACCAGTGATAGAGTCAAGATACAGAACACTTTCATTACCACAAGGATCATTCATGTTTCCCACTTATAGTCACTTCTATGTCCCTCCTGGCCCCCCTCCCTACATAACTGCTGGAAAACACTGTTTTGTTCTCTATTTCTATAATGTGTGTCATTTCAGGAATGTTATATAAATGGAATTGTATTATATAACCTTTTGAGACTGACTTTATCATGCAGTGTAGTTTTCTGAAGATTCATAGAAGTGGTTGCGTATATCAATAGTTTGTTCCTTTTTATTGCTGAGTAGTTCTCCATGGTATGGCCTGTTTAAATCATTCACCTGTTGAATGGTATCTGGGTTATTTCCAGTCCTGGCTATTACAAATAAAACTGATATAAACATTTGCAAACAGGTTTTGTGGGACAATAAGGTTTTTTGGTCTGTTTTTTTTTTTTTCATTTTGTTATTTCTCTGGGATAAATGTCAAAAAGTGCAATTGTTGGGCCATATGATAATTGCATATTTGGCTTGCTAAGAATAGTCAAATATTGTCCAGAGTGACAACCATCTGACATTCTCTCTAGCATGTAGGAGACATCCAATTTTTCTGCATCCTTGATAGCTTGATAACATTTGGTATTGTCATTATTCTTTATTACAGCCATTCTGAATGGGGATAATGATACCTCACTGTGTTTTTTATTTGCACTTTATTAATGACTAATGATGTGGAAAATCCTTTCATATGTTTATTGGACATCTGTGTATCTTATTCATTGAAATGACTTCTCAAATCTTTTTCCAATTTTGCATTGGATTGTTTGACTTTTTTTCCCTTTTCGATCTTGTGAATTCTTTATATATTCTATATACTTGTCCTTTGTTGAATATGTGGTTTGCAGATCTTTTTTTCCCAGTCTGTATATTGTCTTTCAGCCTTTAAACAGGGTCATTTTCTGAGCAAAAGTTTTTGTTTTTATTTATATGAAAGCCAATTATTATTTTTTTAAATGAATTGTTTTTGGTGTTAAGTCTAAGAGCTTTTTACCTAACCATGAATCCCAAATATTCTCTTTTCTTTTTTCCTAAAAGTTTTTAGCTTTACTTTTATATTTAAGTGTATGATCCATTTTCGGTTTTTTAATAAAATTATGAAGTTTCAGTCATGTTTTTTTTTCTTGTTTGTTTTGTTTTCCCTGTTGATACCCAGCTGTTCTAGAACCATTTTCTGAAAAAGCTGTATTTCCTCAATTAAGTTACTTTTGTCCCTTTGTCAAAAATCAGCAGGATGTATATACATAAATCTATTTCCAAGTAGTCTTATTCCATTATCTGTGTGTTTATCCACCAGTATCAGTCTTTATTACTGTAGCTACATAATAAGTCATAAAATCTGGCAGCTTTTTTCCTTCTGCTTTATTCTTCTTTTTCAAAATTATTTTAGCCATGTTCCTTTGTATTTCCATATACACTTTAAAATCATCATATCTACATCTATAAAATTTCTTGTTGGGATTTTGATAGTAATTGCACTGGACCTGTATATCAGTTTGGGGGGAATTGATACCTTTAATATGTTAAATCCCCTGTTGCATGAACACAGTTTGTCTATTTATTTACATTTTTTATTTCTATTATCAGTGTTTTATAGTTTTCAGCATACAATTTTTATATATGTTTTGCTAGATTTATACCTGGATTTATTTCTTAAAAGCAGAATGCAATAAAAATCTTTATTTCTTGAGTGCCTGGGTGGCTCAGTCGGTTAAGCGTCCAACTCTTGGTTTTGGCTCAGGTCACCGTCTCACAATTTATGAGTTCAGGCTCCACATCGGGCTCTGTGCTGATGGTGCTGAGCCTGCTTGAGATTCTCTCTCCTTCTATCTCTGCCCATTCCCTGCTTGTGTGCTCTCTCTCTCTCTCTCGCTCTCTCTCCCTCAAAATAAATAAATAAACTTTACAAAAATATCTTATTTCTTTATTGAGGAGACCTGACTTTATCTATCTATCTATCTATCTATCTATCTATCTAATTTGAGAAAGAGAGGGAGAGAGTGGGGTAGATGGGAAGAGAAAAAGAGAGAAAAAGAGAGAGCAAGAGAGACAGAGAGAGACAGAGACAGAGACAGACAGAGACAGAGTGAGTCCCAAGCAGACCCCATGCTCAGCATGGAGCCCAACATGGGGCTCGATTCCACAAACCTAGGATGATGACCTGAACTGAAATCAAGAATCAATTGCTGAAATGACTGAGCCACCCAGGTGCCCCAAGTAGAGGAGACCTGACTTTAATCATTCTTGTCTCTATGCTTCCAAATAGTCAGTGTTTATTAGTTGGATTTTCTATTAAAATTTTCAAAAACCTTATGTTTACCGTTTAGAAATGATATCTTCTGAACAAAACATGTTAAAAATTGCTTGTCACTGACATAATCAGAGAAACCAATGTTGCAAATTAATTGGGTTTTGCCATGCCCATTCCTTTGTTCTCCCATTGTTCTCATCAACGGGTGATTTCTAGCAGCATTCCTGGATCCAAAACGTTAGTTTTCTGAGCCCCACTTAATATGCAATGCCAGACCTCAGTATTTTTCAAGGCTCCTGATGATGTCACTTTATGCTAGGACAGCATTCGATGGAAAGTAGGGGGTTAGATGCAGAGCTTTTGACACCAAAAGCACAGTGAAAAATGAGAATCCGGACATTAGGGCTTCTAATGGAATTAATCTGCAGCTCACAGTGTAAACTATTGATATGAAATGGCCTTGTGGCAGCACAAATACTTCACTGAGACCAAACAATGTGTAGATAACCTAGTTTGTTTCCACATGAAAGCTGTGCATTACAAATTACTTCTTTTCTGTGATTAATTGTAAAATTGTACTGTAGGTTCTGAGGTTCAGTGTTCCCCTGGCACATATGCTGAGGTTTCATGGGAAGGAAGAGTGCAATTCAAAAAAATGAGGATAAATCCTGTTTTGTTCTGCACAGTGGAAAACAAGTAAGCCTATGAAATCCATGGCAAGATACTTCAACCTTTTAAGCCTCAAGTTTTCCAGCTTGAGAGACCAAGGTACACTGAATAAACCAATTTTTGAAACAAACCGATGAACTGTGAAGTATTCCAGAAGAGAAAGAGGACTGAGGTCAGAATTCCTTTAGCTAAGGTGATCAGTTTCTCCTTATTTGTCCAGGACTTTCCTAGTTTTAACAAAGAAAGTCTCACAACCTAGGAAACCGCTCAGTATTAAAATGGAAGTCCAATGTCCCAGGATTCCTCCCATCTCTAACCAGAATGGTTAGTCACCGTACCTCCAGCTCTCCCTCTTATTAACTTTAGGATTTTAAATGAAACCCATTACTTGTTTGAGTCTAGCTCCTCATCTACAGAAAGTAGAGAATACCTGTTCTATCTCTCACAGGGTCATTGAAAGGAATAAGTGTGATCATGTAAACACAGAGGCACACTATTCAAATGTTTGGGTTTGCTACCATCATAACTCCTAACCACTCCATGCTAACAATATTTTTGTCCTATACTTTACTTAATTGGACTCTCTGGCAGAGAAACAGTCATGAAATGATGAAAAGCTCTGTCCAATGGCTCATCTCTTTCCAACCAGAACAATATTTTCTGCCATACTCTAGAGAACCCTTTAGCTAAGCACAAAATAGCATCTACCCCCAAATTACTGCTAAATGCTGTTTACCCTCTAATCCCCTAATTCTATTCAGCTGACATCACTTTATGGCTCTCTGGCAAATAACACAGTTCAAGTGTATAAGCATAGGGCGTGGATTTGAATAATTGCATGTTTATGTTCAAGAAGAATATAATAAAATATTTACAAATCCTGTTCCCCTCCAAGAGTAATACACTGTTCTATGGTAAAGGCGATGGGATGCTTACAGCTTGCCTTCTGCATTCTAATGATAGCATTTAGGAAAGAAATCACAGGGCTTTTGGTAGAGGTTTCTGTGCAAGTTTTTGGAATGTAGATAGTTGAATGTAACATACCAACAGATTTAAGCAAATTCATGAGGCTTCAAAGTTAATATCTGAAACACTGTCAAGTGCCAGATCTTTTGTTTCACTCTGTTAGTAAATGTAACAGATGGTTTGCAAACATGTTTGGGATCTGAAGGCTGACTGATCATGTCAGTCTGATAGAAATAGAATGCAGCCATTTACCACATCAGAATGTGAGAAAAGGAAAGCTTCAAAATTAAACCTTAAAAGAGAGCAACTTTCTCACTGGGGCTGACTAACAAGAGAGAACACTGAATTTAAAACGTCTGTTACCTCATCACTAACTTTTGACTTTTTTCCTTTTTCTGATGCCAATATGGAATATTAAGAATAAGGATCTGTCACCTTCCAAAAAATAAATAAAAACCATATGCGAATCTTTGAGGCAATAGTGAAATCACCATCACAGATAGAGTTCTGTTGCCATGGGGATGATTATAGTCTCATGAAATTCAGTAATTCAACTTGTTCTCTGTGAATCCAGCTAAATGAAAGACAAAATTCTGTCTCTTTTCTCCAATCTGCAAACGAGAACACTGTTAACCTTGCAGAAAAGGAATGTTAATAGCTGGGCTCCTCTATCTGTCTGACTTCCACCTCTACCCTTCCCATCACAGTGTTGAAGCATAATGTAGGTCAGCGAGGACCAAAGAGAGTAGCTGCTATTACTAAAAATACATGTGATAACACATTTAGCTTTATTCTTGCACCAGTTTGAGGAAGAGCCAGGGCAAGACAATTTCTCCGATTCAAAGCTCTGAAATGACAGGGTCAATGATAGGCTTATCGAGGGTTTGAAACTGGGAAGGTACACAAAAGCTCAAGTCATTCCAGAAAGACTGCTGGTAAATGATCATTTGATATTGGTTGACTTCAACATAGGATACCCAGAGAATTATGGAGTAGGTCTTGCAGTAAGCTGTACTCTCCTTTTGTCTTCGTCCAACAAGTTTGAGAACCTCCTCTGTGCCAGACACCATGCTGGCTATGGAAGACACAACTGAACACAATGACAAGGTGCCACCTCTCACAGAGCTCACATCTGAAGGAGGGAAAAAGACACCAGGAGAGAGCTCTCTGAGGTGGTCACATCTGGGCTGAGCCTGGCTACATTAAGGAGTGCCATTCTGTAAATGTTCTTACAGTAATCTCACATTACAGATTCAGCTTTTCTCTCTATTGGACACTCCCAACTGGAGAAACTGAGACGCAGAGTGGCTACAATGTACCCAGAGAAGCAAGTAGCCCTCAGAGGACTCCCTGAAACTTAGAGAAGCAAGGGTGAGATCTAATGAAAAAAAAAAATCAGACAGTGTAGGTTCAAATACCAGTTCAACCACCAGTTGAGTAATTAAACTTAACTGAGTTTGACTTTCATCAGCACTGCATATAATACTGAGCTGATGCCCTATTCGCCCCAATATTACAGGGTGCATTTCTTACAAATAAAGGCATTCTCCAACATGATCACAAGATAGCCACCAAAAACAGCAAATTAATGTTGGTGTAGTAACATCTCATCCACAGATTCCATTCAAGTTTCACCAAGGGTCCCAATAATAACAATATAGCAATAGCAAACTGTTCAAATTTGCTGTCATTTCGTTCTACCTTGTTATGGTGTCATTTTAGTATCCTTCTGTTTGGACCAGTTCCTCTGTATTTCTTTGGCTTTCATATCCTTGACATTCTTGAATAGACAGGCCAGTTAATGTGTAGGATGTCCCTCAATTTCAGTTCATCTGTTTTCTCATGACTTGATTCAGATACCCTCCTCAAGACGCATGTCTCCGACACAACTAAATTGGCCACCCTTCCCATGAGCACTCTCCTTGCCCTGCTTGGACTCTGATGCCATGCCCAGTCTCTCATCTGCAAAACTGCCTTCCTCACCCTGTTCATACTCTGACCCTCAACACCAAATTGCCCCCCAGGAGGATGGTATCTATGCTAGTCAGCCCCACCTTGCAGAGACCCTTCTTCTCCCCTGTTTTAAGTCACTGTGCTCCTCCTCACCCAAAACCAATGTCTTCTTTGCTCCATATACTAACTTCAGGGTGCGACTGATTGTTCAAGAAGAAAGGAGATGAGAGATGTGATCAATAAATATTATTCCAGAACATTTCTGAGTATTTAGAGTAAGTTAATACAGACTTATCTATGTATTATTTGCAGTTAGGACCAATTATCATGAGACTTGCTGTCCAGAAGCCAGTGAAATTGGACAATTGCCACTATACTCTTCCTCTTCAGTGAAAAGCCATAGTAAACACTTGTGTGCTTGGGTCCAAACCTATCCATTAGGGATATGTTCACTACCTAGCAGAAAATGCGCCTGAACTTGTCCAGCTGAACATAAGCTTCCTATTGCTTTACCCATCCCAACTTCCCAGTTCTGCAGAGGACCCCCCCCCCCCTCAAATTCTCTATTTTCCACAAGTGACTTTTCAGTTTATCTCTAGGTCTGTTCACTTATCTGACATCTCTCTCTATCCCACTTCTATATATAATAGAATTAGTTTATTGATACAACTGTTTTACATGTTACATAAGACCTGCTGACAATTCTGTAGTCTTCTTACTTTATCAGCTACTTTATACCCTAAATTAGATCTTGTTACTATCACAAAGATAACAAGCCTCTCCCTCCTCTTTCTCTCTCTCTGTCTTTCTCTCTTCCCCCGCTACCAACACGCACACTTTCTAAGGTTCATAGTAGCTGACCATAGAGAATTCTGCAGTAAGTTATTTATTCATTTATACTTGTAACAAATATTTTTGACCAGTGGTCATTACAAGGCCCAGGATTAGGCACCAGGGTGAACACATGAATCAAACTGAACTCCAAGTCAGTGTCTGGTGAAGTTCACTGGCAAAGCTGAATATAACAACAAATAACCATTTATTGCATTGATTATTGCCTTTTCCCTTTTGATATGTCTTATCTGTTCATGTTTCCTAACTTGACAATAAATGGGACCAGAGAAATACATGCACTCTTCCATTATTTCATTATTTTAAAGGCTTTATCCTTTTAGAACAGTTTTACATTTACAACAAAATTGAGAGGAAGGTAGAGAGTTTTTTATACTCCCTGCCCCCATTCATGTATACCCTTTCCCATTATCCATATTACTCACCACAGTGGTATTTTTTATCATTATTATTATTATTATATCATTTTTTTTACCATGGATGAACCTATGTTTGACACATCATAAACACTCAAAGTCCATTATTTACCTTGGGGATCACTCTTGGTGTTGTACATTCTATGGATTTGGACAAATATATAATGACATATATCCATAAATGTAATATATAAAGTATTTTCACTTCCCTAAAAATCCTCTGTGCTCTGCCTATCCATCTCTCCTTCCCCCTACCTTGGGCAACCACTGATCTTCTTACTGTCTCCAGAGCTTTGCCTTTTCCAGAATACCATACAGTTAGAATCATACACTATACAGTGTTTTTCAAATGGACTCCTTTCACTCGGTAATATGTATTTAAATTTTCTCCATATGTTTTCATGGCTTGATAGTTTATATCATTTTAGCACTAAATAATATCCCATTTTATGGATGGACCACAGTTTACTTATCTGTTCATCACTTGAAGGGCATCTTGGTTGCTTTCCAGATCTGGCATTTATGAAAAAAGCTGCTATAAACATCCATGTGCAGGTTTTCATGTGGACAATTTTAAACTCCTTTGGATAAATAACAAGGAACATGATTGCTAAGTCACATGGTAAGAGTATGTTTAGTTTTATAAGACACACCCAGTGGTCTTCCAAGGAGGTTGTGACATTTTGCATTCCCACCAGTAACGTAGGAGAGTTCCTGTTGTTCCACACCCACAGCATTCAGTATTATCATTGTTCAAGACTGCAGACATTCTGATAGGTCCTTAGTTGTACCTCTTTATTTTTTAATGTATCTTATCTATTGAAAAGTACATAAAACATAATGTCAGTTTAGTGACTATAAATGCTGATGTTTATAATTACTTATATAAAAGTTCTTACTTTTATATTTATATATATATGTGTATAAAGATGTTGTATATGTTTTATATGTAATATACATAATATATATAATAAAAAATATATTATATATTTATATTTAAATAACTCACAAAAAGAAATAGAATGGGGGCACCTGGGTGGATCAGTCAGTTAAGCATCTAGCTCTTGATTTTCGTTGAGTACATGATCTCACTATTGTGAGATGTAGCCCCACTTCAGTCTTTGTGCTAAGTGTGGAGTCTGCTTGGGATTCTCTCTCTCCCTTTTCCTCTGTCCCTCCCCCACTCACACTCTTTCTCTCTCTCTCAAACAAGAAAAGAAATAGAACATTGCTAATACTTTAAAACTGTCCAACCTTCTCATTCTCCATCCCCACAAAAGTAATTATGGCATTATGATGAGTCATTTCTTTACTTTTTCAGAAATTTGTCACCAGTGTATGCACCACTAGAAAATTTAGTTTATTTTCCTGTTTTAAGGTTGATATTAATGGAATCATACTATATACATTCCTTTTCTTGTTTCTTTTATTTAATATTACTTATATGACCCATTAAAGTTGTTATTCATGGATATAGTTTGTTTATATCATCAATGTAAAATAGCCTATTGTTGGGATATACTTGGATGTATTTATCTATTCCCCTTATTAAAGAATATTGGAGTTTTTTCAAATCTGGGACTGTTTATGAATACGGCCATAAACAATCTTTGCTTATAACATGATGCATAACCAGGCAGGTAAATTTCTCTATATCTAAGATTGTAATTACTAGGTTCTTGATCAACATTATCAGAAAATACATATTTTCAAAAGCAATTATACCAATTTGTACTACATCAGCAGTATTAGAGTTCCCCTTATTCCATATCCCATCAATATTTAGCATTGTCAGGCTTTTAAATTTTTGTCATTTTGATGGGTGTATAATGATACTTTGCTGTGGTTTTAATTTACATCTCATTAATTACTTAGGAAGCTAAACAGTAATCCATGTACTCTTTCAAATGCTGACCATTAAGTCTCAAAAGATTACTTCTGATCTGATGGTGAATAAGCAAATATTCAGCATTAGACTTGTAGAAAAATCAGTGTAGAACAAGTAAAATCCCTTATCACTCTTAAAATTTAGAAGAAGATAATATTCCTTAATATAATTTTCATATTGAGACTTTTTTCTTAAAAAAAAGTGGCTTTGTCAAGATTTGGTATCCACCTAATATATAGAGAAATCAATATGAAGTGTATAGTGAGATAAGCCAAGAGACCACATTAGCTAAAACATAACTGTAAGGAAATAAAAACGCAGTAGGAGAATAAAAACAAAGATGCATTGTAGGCAGCAAAGAATAGAACTGGTATTTGGAACACCATATTTCTGGTGTTTGTCCATGAAGGAAGAAAAGCAGACAACAAAGCCCTGAGAGCCCCTTCCTCCCATTCATGCTCCCACTTATACATGTATACCAACCCTTGACCTATTCTCTATTATTCTGGCTTTTACCAGCATGTACAACCACAATACTAAACTTTTTTTCAGTCTGTGCTTTACATATAACTCCACCCCCCCCCGCCCCGACCCTTTTTATAACTCCTACATACTACCAATTCCCCACCAGTCAACTTCCAATTATACTTGTTCCAATTTCTTTACCAGAACATCTCTTACTAACCATCTGTTATGGCTTCATTCTATTATAGTGTCTTCCATTCTTCCTTCTGTCCACTGAATCATTATATTTATCTATTTCCATATTTTGGATAATATCTTTCAGGAACCTGGCAGCCTTGAGCAAGAGCTAAAGTTTCATGTGCATTCTTATTTCTTTCTCAGGGGTAAATGAACTCTATATAGGAAATAAAGGTTTTCTTTAATGTTTGTTGCAAGATTCCTACCATGCATAGGACTCAGTTATAAATTTAATAGTGAGGCTAGCCCTCACCTGTTATAGAATAAATGTCAGAGTCTGGATGTTCACTCCCTAAAGGTAGCTATTATCTGAAAGTAATGTTAGTGATATGGTTCTAGTTAATATCAAGTCTATAGTTTTTAGTGGATATTTTAAAAGACATATACAAGCTTATATAAGTGCATGCACATGTTATGTGTATTTATTTCCGGACTTTCAACCTAGGATACTGATTTGATTCATATTCCAGAGGTGAATGAAGCCCTGAAGTGTTTTAACTGTTTTAAAACTTGTTTTCTATTCAAAGATTTGTTTTCTTATCTATGTCAGGTAATTCGCCAAAAAAGGACAGATCAATGCTATGAAAACACCAATGTGTTGCTTAGGGATCTTCACTTGAAAAGCATGCTTTTCAAGTTCATTGTATACATGTTTTTCTTTCGTTGATTTTAATGTAAAAGGACAAAGCACATGAAACTTTAAAAAGAGAGAGTTTCCAATCAGTTGGGTCTCAACAGATGTTCAGTTCAGCTCTGTTTTACTCACTGCTGGTTTCAGCCTGAGAGAAAGCACTCTGTTTGGCCAAGATATTGCTGACAATATTGGCAATGCAGCCATGGCCGCCAGTTATTCACTTTGAGAAGTGTGACAAGTTAATCCCTCATTTCCTAATTGAGACATTCAGGAACATAAACCAAATGATCTCTGTGGAACTTCAGGAGGGTGCTATATTATTCAATACTTATCTGAATACCATTCTTACCCAGAGGGCCACACAGTATCACATTATCTAATCTAGCTTATTTCAAGCTTGATATACTCAAGGACTATGACCATTCTTTTACCATAATCTATCTCTGCAGGAAGATACTCACAAACTTCTGCAAAATCAGTTCAAATGATAACCCTTTTCTGTAAAACTTCTTTATGCTTAATGTGAATCTCATGCATTTGTAGTTCATGCTTAGTTTTCCACATGCTGTCCATGGTGAAAGGAAAATAATTTAAAACTGGTTTTTATGTTGTTTTATGTTCTTCCTTAACATGTAAAAATTGTTCTGATAAGTCAGTAAGAAAAGACCAACAGTCCAATACGTAAGTGGGTTAAATATCTAAACAAAAAGTTAAGAAAAAAGAAAATAGAAATTGTTATGAAATGTATGGAAAGATGCTCATTTTCATTCTTAATGCAAGTCAAAAGAATTTTGAGATACTGTTTTTCACCTGAGAGGTAGGAAACAGGAACTTTCCTCCACTGTGGGGATAGGGGTTATTAATAATTATAGATCTTATGAAGGTCAATTTGGTATACATCTTTTGATGCAGAAATTCCATTTCTGGATCTCACCAATATACTAGATCTCTCACTCTCTCTCTCTCTCTCTCTCTCTCTCTCTCTCTCCAGAGTTATTAATTGCAACATTCTTCTCTGTAATAGCAAAACATTCAAAATATCTTGAATGCCTTTCAGAATAATACTGGTTTAAAAAATAATGAGGAAGCTTTTGGGGAATTGCTATCTATGGAAATGTCCCCACAATATATTTTAATAGAGTAAAGTGGAGTACAGAACAATGTTTATAATATGCTACTGTAATTTGGGCTTAAAAGGGTGGACTATATATATATTTTTTCTTATATTTATAAAGATTATTTCTGGAACAATGAATAAGTTACAGCAACACTGCTGCCCCTTAGGAGGGGAATTATATGAGTGAGGGGATAAAGGTCAGAGAGACATGCATCAATTTACACATTTGTTGTTCCTTTTACATGTTGTATCATGGGCAACATAATCTACTTGATGTAAAAAAATTTAAATGTAAAATGTAAAATGTTTCTCATCAGTTCACTTGACTTCCGTCTTTTGAAATCCATTTGTTCATTCAATATTAATTTCACTTGGCTTAAAGTAAGAAGTAGAAAAGCTATAAAGAAAAGCATCATTAAGAAGAATGTCATTATTGCCCTATATAGGAAGGGGTGACTTACATTTGTGAGTTTAATACAAAGCATAATTTGTGATAAGTGGTATAATGAATGTCTTATCTAGAAACTACAGAAGCTCAGTGAAGAGAAAATCACATCAGTAACAAGCAAAGTTTCACTTTAGAGATGATATTTGACTTAAAGAGAAATTTGAGGACGGATATAAAAGAGAAAATATGTCAAACAGAAGAAAAGCTATAGAACCTTTTCTATAGGCATGAGACTTCTTTCTGCCGATAAATGCAATACTTTACTATTGGACCACCCGCATTAGTGATTTAATTAAAGTGACATTTAATCAGCCAAGCACCTTGTCTATTTGTAATAATTTTTGCAGTTTTTCCATGCTGAATCAATACATTTTGCTACAAATATCATCATTTTTATGAACGAAATTGTCCAATTATTTGTTCTTATATTACCATAGAATTTTGGAATTGTGTCCAATATCTTGGCCACCATGTATGGTTGGCAGGTTATTCTCTGCATGAATCCAAGACATGCAAATTGGGAGTTGTGTCTACCTCGAGTGGGTACCTTTTTCTAAATGACACAGATGCCACATGGCCAGATGGTTCCCTCATTTTGTAGGGAAACAAAGGTTTTCATCACATGAAAATATTTCCAAATACATTGATCATTTAATTGGTCCCTTAGTTCCACTCAAATATTCCACCATCATTCTAGTGTCTATTCCCATGAGTTCATTCCAGGTATCTCTGGAAAAGTCTCTTGCTGATTGCTGGATATTACAAATATAATATCAAACAATAACCAAGAGAAATATTCAGCCATGACACAAGATTTTATGAAAGCTAAGTAAGTGATGGAGAACAGCTGGAATTGCCTTTAAAATATTAATAAACAAGATCCTCAATCTTATTATCTAGATGCTTATTCTAGACCCTCAATCAGTAAGAATCTAGAAAGTTAGACCAGACAATAATCAAAGATGAGAAGCTCAATATTTTCTACAAGACAGGCATTTGAAAAAGGAATAAAAGTGAATAACAAAAGATAAAGAGTTGCCTTTGAAAAAAATTGATCAAAACAATGATATTCTATATGATTTTGTTGTAGTATACATGAATCAATTATAAAAATCAAACTTGTGTTAGAAACATTTTTGTTTATCTGATAATTGTGATTAAAATCTATTTTAGTAAATGTAAGTTCAAATATATTTACTTTCTAAAGTATTTTTAGTTGCATTTTTGAAGACAGTTGCCATGGAATATTTTTATTCCTTTTTTTGTTGTTGCTATGAAATTGTTTTTGGTGTTTAAAGAGGTTCCAATTTAAAAGATCTTTTTAATAACACTTCTCTTCATCAGATTTTTGTGGAAAGATTGCTGTTTATGAGATAAACTAGGAAAATAAATTATGCCTGCCTATTCATAAGTTAATATGTAAAGCAATGATTCATTTTGGAAATAGAAAAGAAATCCTATAAATTCTATTAGATATATTGCTGGTAAGTATATAGGTTGATATATAATATAAATAAATAGCAATTTGTCAGTAATATAACAATCTAAAAATTTTGTCCCAGCAATACACTTTTAAAAATGGATCCTCAAGAAAATAATCATAAAGTTGGAAAGCACATATCACATAATTATTTACAATAAACCAAGTTTGAATAATCTTCATGTCCAACAGTGGGGGATGTTTAACTAAACTTCGGTACCTCCATCAAAAGGAATGCCATGCTGTTGTTATATATGTTGATGAAGTTGATTTGGATGTAAATTTATAACAATAAAAGCTTTTTAAGATTATTTCTTAAATGAAATGAAAATCATACACATACATACTCTATAAGCTCATTTGAGTTTAATAATCAAGAAATACCAGAGTCCTCCCCAAAGCACCTTATCCAGAACTAGTATCTTACTTTGAACCCAGAGTTCAATAGGGATGACTTCATTGGCCTACCCATTTTAAGTATATAGAAAGATCTGCCCATGGAATTGTCTCTTTGTTCTTGGGGCTCTGTCTACCTCTTCAGCCTCATTTGCGGTCACTTTCTCAATCATTTTGGTTTCTCAGCTCTGAACTGTTTATGGTTTCCTAAAGAGGTGTTGTAATTCAGTTCTTCCATGCCTTTGTATATGCCCATATGCCCATTCAATGCCTTTCTTACAACCCCTCTGCTGTTTAGAAAGTATTTATTTATCTTTCAAAACGTAGCTCAGTTAGGACCTCCTTTAAGATGGCATTCAAGATACCTCAATATATCATCCCTCCCACCTCCAAAGAAGATGATGCTGAAAAGATCATGCATGTTATGTTTGCATCCTTTGAAACGTTTATTGTTGAAAATATGACAAGGTGTTCTTTAATTTATTTTTTTAATATTTTTTTAAAGTTTATTTATTTTGAGACAGAGCACAGGCAGAGGAAGAGCACAGAAAGAGAGACAGAGAGAGAGAGAGAGAGAGAGAGAGAGACAGAGACAGAGAGAATCTCAAGCAGGCTCTGTGGGTGAGCACAGAGCTCGACATGAAATTGTGAGATCATTACCTAAGCTGAAATCAAGAGTTGGATGCTTAACAGACTGAGCCACCCAGGCACCCTGACAAGGTATTGTTTTAACTCATCTTTTCTACTTATGGTAAGCTTCTTGAGGGTGGAATATATAATTTTAATTATTCATGTATCAATAATGCTTTGTGTATTACCTCTCAAGAAATAAATTGACAAATGTTCCCAGAAGAAAAATAGACACTGTAAAAATAAAAAGTATAAAATGATTGATTTGCCTTTCCTTTATAAATAAAGCTTCAGAAGTTAAAACTGTGAGTAAATCATAATGACATACAGCCAAGCTCAATATTAGACTCTTCACCCTAGAAAATGCAAAAGATTCATCACACAATAATTTACCTAATTAAACCTTTTCAGTTTTCATTTTCAGCAGATGTGTTCTCAATTTCTACTTTTTAGATAGATTTTTGACAAACTAAATGGCCTCATCAACTTTCTCTTGCTTTACAATGGAAAATTGCAATGGGGAAAAAAATTCTTCTTCAGAAAAGAGGTAAATAAGCATGTGGCAAGCTCTTTGAAAGAGTCATCTGCTCAGAGGAAAATCTCAGATGTTGTGAGGGCAAAACATAGGTCTGCTCACTTCCTCCCACACTAAGTTTTCAGGAAGTCCCTAAGGGAGAATGTTAATTGCCACTAAGGCATTGCCTCTTTTCTCTTGTTCTCCACTCCTTTTCCTCTCTTCTTTATTTTGTCAATGGTGTTCTTTTTTTTTCCCTCCAAATCTATGTGTCTAGTGAAATCATAATCACTGTGATTCAATTGTTAAGGGACCTTCTCTGTAGTTCTCCAGGGCCAACCTTGCTGGTATCAATTCTTTCTTCTGACTTCCTTATAGCACTTGCTAGGGGTTAGGCCTCTAGTACTTATCCTTGTTTGCACTGGAGCTATTAATACACTTATCTTGTGTCTCTTAGTTACCTGTAAGTTCTAGGAAACACAGGCTATATCTTATGTACATTTATTCCCCCTAGTATCCTAGAAGATTCATTAGTAAGCTGTGGACTCCATAAACAAGGTTAAAAAAATCCGAAGGAGAAAAAAAAAAACCAAAAAAACCCTGGGATGAAAGATTAATAAAGGCTGAATTTATTTATTGATAAAGGGGATAGAATGGAGGACAGATAACATGTGGTTGAATATTTTGAGTCTCATAACTTTTCATAACTTGAACCCTTAGTTACTAATTCCCTTCCCTAAAAAAAAAAAATTACAAATCTAGAAAAGCAGATATATGAGAACAGACAGAGGCAGTTACTGACACTGAGCTCTGCACAAGCAAGGCCACAACATTACTACCGTACAGGTATGAAAGCAGCTGCTGGTCATAAACAGTCATCATGTCACCACAGCTGACACTGTGTAGGCACAGACAGTGTGCTAGGCACTGACTGGGCTAAATTAATCTCAGGTAATCCTCAAAATGACGGTCAGAGTGAGGTACTCTTAATCTTCCAGTTTTACAAATGAGAACACTTAAGCCTCAAAGAGGTTAAGTAACTTCCCTAAGTTCCAAAACTAATGATTAAATCAGACATCAAATTCTGATTGGCCTGACTTCAGAGATACTATAATGCCCCAACATGCAGGAAATTTAGAGACGTAAAATATAAACCACTTCTTTTTCTTGTTAAAACAACAACAACAAAACAACAAAAATTATGTTATACCTGTGATTCTCAAACACAATTCATATGAAAATATCATTCTAAAAATATTTTCACAAGAAACATCCTAAATCTCAACTGAAGCATTTATTTGTATCTTTATTAAGTTTTTAATTTTAATTCCAGTATTGTTAGCATACAGTGTTCTATTAGTTTCAGGCATACAATATAGTGATTCAGCAATTCTACACATTACTCAGTGCTCATAAGGATAAATGTACTTTTCAAAAAATTTTTTAATGTTTATTTACTTATTTTGAGAGAGAGAGAGAGCGCACAAGTGGGGGAGGAGCAGAGAGAGAGGGAGAGAGAGAATCCCAAGCAGAGTTCATGTTGTCAGTGCAGAACCCAATGCCCAGTGGGAAGGGGGCATTCGCTGGAGAGGAAGAGAGAGAGAGGGAGAGCGAGAGGGAGAGTGAGCGAGAGAGGGGTGAGAGCTGGATCTCACAAACTGTGAGATGATCTGAGCCAAAATCAAGAGTTGGAGGCTTACCCGATTAAACCACCCAGGATAAGTGGATTCTTAATCCCCATCACCTATTTCGCCCATCCCCTGACCCAACTCCCCTTTGGTAACCATCTGTTTATCCTCTATAATTAAGAGTCTTCAGCTGAAGCATTTCAATTCATAGTGCAATCACCTTCACCCTCTTACTCCTGCCTTCCCACTTCCCACATTCTATTGGCTTCTTTTCTTTCCTGTAATTTTTAATTGGAAAACTGGTGAGTATCTATTAGCATATTAATATCTGTCATGTAGACATATTTATTTCTACTAATGCAGCCCAAGACTGCATTAGATCGTTAGGGTCAATCACACTATTATTTATACTGGATTTGTAGTTGTAACACTTAAGAATGCTTTTTGCTGCAAGTAACAGAAAATCTGACACATGGGCTTAAATAGGAGAATAAACACCAATAACATAAAATTTAGAGGCAGGTAGATACCACTGTTGTTTCTATGACTCAATAGTTGTCTAGTAACATCTCTGTGATTTCCTTGGCCATATCCCCTTACATGTTGCTTCGGGACCTGCCCTAATTACCATGTTGAAAGCAGAAAACCGGAAGAAAGAGGTAGAGTTTGGCCAGATACATCTTTATTTTTGATTGGGAAAGAAAATCTTCCCAGACTTCTTGTCTTGATATTCTTGTCTCATAGGCTACAGTGAGCTACATCCCTCAACAAGAGAGGCAGCAAAGGAGAAGGGGTTTTAAATGGCTTTTAGGTAACCAGTAAACCGTAACTGCTACATAAACCTAAGGTAGAGATTGACTTAGCCAGGGTTGAGATGTTTTATCTCTCAAATCATGTTACTTCTTCAGAGACATCCTCCTTGACCCTCCAGCTCTATCAGATTGTTATCTGTTCTAACAGCATTCCAGATTGCTTCTTTTGGTGCGTGACAGTCTATCACAGTATAACGTATAATTAAAACTTGGGGAAATTTCTGATAGTGCTTTGGGATACACTCTAAGAATTGGTCATGATTTATGTTTAAGTTTTTTACAGCTCACCATGCATGTTTAATATACCCTGAAATATTTATATAGCTTAGATATTGCACTTGGAAGACATTTCATTTGATATTTGTACATTCAAGCTAGATGCTAATTTGTTCAGAAAATACATTAGGCGTGCATTTATTTTTCAGAATTATTTCTAAAAGTGAATTATAATTTCCTTCTTATTATCCAGTTTCCACTTAAAGAATGAACTATACCCCAAGCAGAATTGCAAATTCCGGTAGGTGTGACCCCTGCTAAAATTAATTTAGGATAGCTTCTCCTTAAATTGTTTCCCCCGTGACATCAGGTGAATTGATCACAAGAGACTTAATAACTTTGGTTTAAGTCTACATTCTTTATAAATCTGTAATCACTTCACATCAGACATTCCATTAAAGAGCTGATATTTGTAAAGCAAATCATTGAATTCTTCCAAAGCAGTTTGCTGAATGGTCACATGAACTAATTACTGTTTATTACCACCTACATATCTTCTAAGGGAAGCTTTAAGCAGATAAGACAGCATATTTTAACTAAGAGCAATGTGTAACTACTTAGAAGGCAGAAAATAAATTTGAAAAACTACATATTCTTTTAAAGCTGCCTATTAGTTTCTCAAACCAATAAACAACAATTCCTCAAAAGACCATACATGGTCATTCTGATAAAGACAAATGTGCCATGATCAATATATTTTAATTAAAAAGAGAACATACATCAGCATGGAGATGCACATTTACAGGACCAGACTGACTGCATTAGTTCAATTGTTTTAAGTGTTTTAGGTTGGTCATTCCTAGGATACATGGACATATTAGGCCTATTAAGGAAAAACTTTCCATATTTAAGTTGCAATAAGAAAAAAAAAGCTGCCAAGAAAAGAGGTAAGTAAGCATGTAGCAAGAACTTTAATTTACTCTGAGGATAAAACATACTCACAACCAATGGGTGAAGCAAGCCAAAATTTAATTCCATGTTCTATATCCCTAAGACCTAGTCAAGGAGAAAATTCTCACCATTCATGAAATATAATGTATACCCATGGAGTCTTTTGTTCCAACAGCCTATCAGATACCAGGGAAATTGGGTCCTTCCTTCTATGGTTGAGGGAAGATTAGAATTTTGGTCATCAGGTCATAAGAGGTGAAACAGAAGTAGCATCATGCACTGGAAATCTGACCTATTTGCTCAGGCTGCCCCAAAGAACCTCCAATCTCTTTTTAAGGAATTAGCTAGTATACTCACTCCTACCACACAGGCAAAAGTAACCTGCTAATCTGTTTTGTTTTATGACATTACCTGTTTATTTTCTTCTCTCTGGCTTAATTACTTACTTGTTTACTTTCTTTTTATTACTTCTAGAAAGTAATTTCCATGAAAGTAAAGGCCATGTCTCTTTAGATTACCACAGTAACCCTAGGACCTAGAAGACAGTTTGCTATAAAAGACTCAAAATAATCCTTTGTGAAATTAATGAATTAAGGTGAAGCACTCACAAAAACAGTGCCCTGCGCACTCAATAAGTGCTCGTGTTTTTTACCCATAAATTCCACATAAAATTACCAGGAGCAAAAACACAACAAAATTTTATTTTTAGCCTTTCCTAGTCTGTTTGGAAAATGCTATTGTAGGCTTAATTCTCTCTTCTCTCCTAAATATTTTAACTAAGGAGTTTCCATCTGCACTGTCTGTTAGAATGTGCTATTGAGCCAGAGCACATCAAAAAAACCAAAACCAGGGCGCTGAAGATCGACAGACTCTAGCCTGGCAGACTTTGAAACATAATGAGGAGAATATGAAGTCCTGGGAGTGCAGTCCAAGCAATTTGACAATTCCTTGGGGAAAAGACCACGATCCAGAAGGTTGACTCAAACATTTTAGGATAGATAAACCAGAAGTGACACTCCTGAGAGCCAAACTAAGGAGAGACTAATAAGAATGTCCCACCTCCTGTTTTCAGACACGTAACACCAGATGAGGAAACAATTCTTTTTCGTACTGGAGCCAGCTGGACAGTCCAAAAAACCACCGCTTTCCCTGATTTTAAGCTTTGGAAATCCCACTGGAGGCAGCAAACACCATATATAAAGAATCATTCCATCAAATGAGGAGAGGGTATTCCTTTCATACAACTTTAGAAGCTCTGCTGTCTGTTGACAAAACACATTTAGAAACTGAAGGTCTTCAATTTACTTTGATTTACAGAGCTGTGAGAGAGAAAGTAATATGCTTAACAGTCTTTATTGGATGGTAACTCAGCTCAAGAAAATCTTCCATATTTATTTCCCTGGCCATAGCTTAAAAAATCATTAGGTTAAAAGGCAATAATCATAATGTGCTCCCCTACTAAACAGAAAACTCCTGAAAGGCAAGAATTAACTTTGCCACAATTGCCTAATTTTCTTACTAGCATAGTAAATGATACTGACAACATGATTAGTCTCTCAGCTACCCACATACCAGGAATGAAGAGAGCCTCTATCTAAAAGTCCTATTAACTAGGTTTGTGATATTAGGTAAATCATGTATGATTGCTGGACTTCTATTTCCTATATATAAATATGTGAGGGGGAGGGTATGGTCCAGTTACCCTATTTTCAGTTAGAACAGATTAGCTATTTTCTGTTTTAAGCATTAGGATCTTGTATGGGTCTTAGTGGCTCCAGAAAGGTATATTTATGTATTAGGAACTGTAAATGTGACCTTATTTGACAAAGTGCCTTTGCAGAGGTAATTAAGAATCTTGAGATATCACCCTGGATCACCCTTGTGGACCTGAAATCCAATGACCAATGTCCTTATAAGCCACTGAGAAGACACCATGTGAAGATGGAGGTAGACTGGAGTAATGTAGCAATAAGCCCAGGAACTCCTGGAACCACCAGAAGCATGAAAACACAAGAAAAGATGGTCCCTTGGAGCCTTCAGAGAGAGCAGGGCCCCACCAATACCCTGACTTTAGACTTCTGAAGGCTAGAAGTGCTCTAATAAATTCCTGTTGCTTAAACCACCAAGTATGGGGGCACCTGGGTGGCTCGGTCAGTTAAGCGACCAACTTCGGCTCAGGTCATGATATTGCAGTCCATGAATTCAAGCCCCGCATCGGGATCTTTGCTGACAGCTCAGAGCCTGAAGCCTGTTTCAGATGCTGTGTCTCCCTCTCTCTCTCTCTCTCTGCCCCTCCCCCACTCACGCTCTGTCTCTCTGTCTCTGAGAAATGAATAAACCTTAAAAAAAATTTTTTTTTAAATAAATAAACCACCGAGTTTGTGGTAATTTGTTTCTATGGCCACAGGAAATGATTATAGTCAGGGTTTGACAGATGCTAGAATTCTACTCAAATGGTTACAGTGAAGAGAATTTGGAGTATTTCTGAAAGAGGTACGGGCAAGGTTGAAGAATCTAAGCACTCAGGGATAAGCAACAACAAGTAGGAAGCTTTGCTACCTCTAGGTCTAAAAGGACAAAAGGAAGAAACAGCTTTATCTTTAAGGGAGCTAAATGAGCTGGAGCTATGTGGGAGGACCTGCCAGAGCAAGCTGTGGAGGTCGTCACCGGCACCCAGCACTGTAGAAACGCAGAATCAAATCAGGAAAGACTCAGGGGTACCTGCATGGATCAGTCAGTTGGGCATCTGAATCTTTTTTTTTTAATTTTTAAAAACATTTATTTATTTTTGAGAGACAGAGAGATAGAGAATGAATGGGGGGAGGGGGGCAAAGAGAGAGGGAGACACAGAATCTGAAGCCGTCTCCAGGCCCAGAGCTGTCAGCACAGAGCCCGACGCGGGGCTCGAACCCACGAACCATAAGATCATACCCTGAGCCGAAGTCAGACGCTTAACCGACTGAGCCACCCAGGCGCCCCAAGACAAGTTTTTAAAAAATGTTTATTTATTTTCAAGTGGTGGTGGGGAGAGGCACAGAGAGAGGGAGACACAGAATCTGGAGCAGGCTCCAGGCTCTGAGCTGTCAGCAGAGTCAGACATGGGGCTCAAACCCACGAATGGTGAGATCATGACCTGAGCCGAAGTCAGAGCTCAATCCACTGAGTCACCCAGGCACCCAATGAATCTTGATTTCATAGGATTGAGCCTGGTGTCCCCATGTCAGTCTCCACATTGGGCATGGAGACTGTTTGAGATCCTCTCTCTCCCATTTCCCTCTGCCTCTCCCCGACTCATGCACACTCTCTCTCTCTGGAAAACAAAACAAAACAACAACAAAAAAAGCAAACAAATAAATCAAAGCAGAAAGGACCTAGAGCAGAAATGAAGAAAATGTACTGGCATCTCATCTCCTCTCCTGATCCTCCAGGCTGCTGGTGGTGGTTCCCCTTATTGTCCAAATACAACCAGAAGCAGAGAACAAGAAACCTGAGGGTTACATCCCATAGGATTCTGCCCTCTGGGGGACAGAGAAGGGCAGAGAAATTTGGAGAATGTCTGGGAGAAATCAAAGGGAGAATAACTTGCATAAGTGCCAACTAAGATTTAGTTTTTAAAAAGAAATGTATTGGAAAAAGAAAAGAATAAAGTCTGGAGATTATTTCCAGGAACTATTTTATTTCTAACAGTCTATGATTCTCTGAAACACCATGTCGAAACATGTTCCTCCTTCCTAAATTTCAGTTTTCTCTGCTTTGAAGGAAATATTCTCTGCAAAGTTTAATAAATCTTTAATAAATCTCAATAAATCTCTTGAATCAGCCCAATAGAAGGAAACTAGCATTTTACAACACTTCCAAGAACTGTTGGAGGTTATTTATGTAACTTCTCAAGTAAACCTTATAAAAACTGTATAATTCAAGTATTATTGTATCCGTATAATACAGAATTAAACTGAGGCTCAGAGAAATTGAGTAAAATTTCATAGATAATAAACAACTAAGCTGAAGTCTAAGTCACTTATGTCTAACTCCAAAAGCTGTTCTTGCCACTCTTTCTTGTCTTAATTGTACCTAATATCCAGAAATTAAAGCATTACTACCCTATCCCCTCAACTAACCCCATGCTTAAACCAGAAAACCATGTGAATTGGGAAAAAAAAAGACAAGTATGTAAAATAAAATTCTGCTGAAAAAAATCAGACAAATACGCTTCTGTCCTCTGGAAGAGGTCTATTTTTACTATCAGTTGACTGCTTTAAGACCATTCTCAGCCATATTTGGAATAGGGAAATTAAAATATTAATGGCCATCCCTCAATAAGAGTCTATATTAATGTGCTTGATCATAGTTTCTTACTATTAATCTCAAATGATGGAATAATAAGAAACAAACATTATCCCACTGTAAACAATTAGAAAGCTGGGGGAGTCATACATCAAAAAATGTTTTCGGGGACTGGACAACGGGTAGCTCATGAGTATGATCTTTCTTTCCTAAAAGGGAAACAAGTGAAGAAGTGAGTCCTGTTGTTCTTGCTTTCTCGCTAGAGGCACATCCCAGACTACAGTGTGAAGCATGGGATCCAAGCAGGCATACAGGGCTCACTCTCCTGAGGAAGACAGAGATTAGATCTCAAAACAGTGGGAAATTGCTGGGCAGGATTCTGGAGAGAAGGGAGCCATGGGGAAGGAGTGCCAATGGGGGCTCCAAAAATCTCCATTGGGGTTTCCAAGAATTTGTGCCAAATGATACGGTATGTATGCAGAGGGCTCCTTGAAACTGGGTAAAGAACATCTGGCGGGTGACAATCTGAACAATTTAGAGAGCTCGCACAGAATAGGGAGACAATTTACCTCAACCAGCCAGAAAGGAGCCTTCTCCTTTAACACCTGAGCTATTCAAGTGATATCCCAGACTGCTCACACCATAGTAGTAGAGGTAGCTTATTTCTAGAATAAAGGCTAATGCAGACTTTCCCTAGTAATGCTTTAAGTGAGCCTTGAATAGATCAAATGGATATGCAAATAATTTAACTATTTGTCAAAACAAACGCTAAACCTTTTAAAAGGAAGACAACAAAATCCAGACACCAAGCAGTGTAATATTCAGGAAGCATAATCCAATAAAAATTTCTCGATGTGCCAAGAAACACAAAAATACAGCATCATCTGGAAAAAGTCAGTCAACAGAAATAAAACCTGAAATGACAAAGATGATAGAAAAAGAGTTAAAACCAACTATTATAATATGTTCAGTGTGCTTGAAGATTTAAAGGAGAATATAAACTTATTAAGGAGAAACAGAAAAGATATTAAAAAAAGACCCAAATATCTGAAATCAATATTCCACCAGGTAAAATTAAGGTAGACCACAGAAAAATAGATCAGTGAATTTAAAGTCAAAATTATAGAAACAAAAAATATTACCAGAAATAAAGATGAACATTTTATAATGATAGTGTGTCAATTCATCAAGAAAACAAAACAATCCTAAATGAATGTACCAAATAACAGAGGTTCAAAATATACAAAGCAATGGGGCACCTGGGTGGCTCAGTCAGTTGAGCATTGCTTTAGGAGACCTTCGAGTCAGATCATGATCTTGTGGTTTGTGGGTTCAAGCCCTGCATTGGGCTTGCTGCTGTCAGTGCAGAGGCTGCTTCAGATCCTCTGTCTCCCTCTCCTTCTGCCCTCCCCCGCCTATGCCATCAAAAAAATAAACATAAAAAAAACCCAAAATACATAAAGCAAGATGCTACAACTTCTCTTAAAAATGCTTTGGCAGATTAGTAAAAAAATAAATATACCATGCTGCCGTTCTAAGCATTTGCCAACAGAAATGAAGCACTGTTCTATACAAAAGACTGGCACATAAATAGTCCTAACAACTTTATTTGTATTAGATAAAAACTAAAACAAGCCACATGTCTATTAGAGATGAATGAGTAAACAAGATATATATGTATACATATATCTAGTATATGTATACAAAGGGGCACTTATGAAATATACAAGGAAACAAACTACTAATAGAAAATGTAATAACATACCTGCTTCTTGAAAACATTATCCTATACATAAGAGGCTAGACATAAATGGGTATGTACTGCATGTTTCTCCTTAGGAGCAAGTCGAGAAAGTCAATCACTTCTAAAGTGGTAGAAATTCAACAGTTCCCTGGGGGCCAGGATGTATGGAGGGTGATTGACTCAGAAGGAGCATGAGAAAACTTTCTGCTGTAAAGAATATATTCTAGGGGTGCCTGGGTAGCTCAGTCCGTGAAGTGTCTGACTGGCTCAGGTCATTATCTCACAGTTCATGAGTTCAAGCCCTGCATTGGGCTGTCTGCTGTCAGCACAGAGGCTGCATTGGAACCTCTGTCCCCTTCTCTCTCTCTGCCCCTTCCTTGCTCGTGCTCACTCTCTCTCCTAAAAGTAATAAGTAAACATGTGAAAGAAAGAAAGAAAGAAAGAAAGAAAGAAAGGAAGGAAGGAAGAAGGAAAATGTCCTACATCATGATTGTGGTAGTGGTTATGGGATATGTCCATTTCTCAAACTCATCCAATGGTACACTTAAAATGGGTGTATTACCTTGCATATATTGTACCACAATCAAGTTGGTGCACAGTATATTTCTTTTGGTGTTTCATAAAAATTTGCTTAAAAACTTCCATGTACAGGGACGCCTGGGTGGCTCAGCCGGTTAAGTGTCCAACTTCATTCAGCTCAGGCCATGATCTCATGGTTCATGTGTGGGTTTGAGCCCCATGTCGGGCTCTGTGCCGACAGCTTGGAGCCTGGAGCCTGCTTTCGGATTCTGTCTCCCTCTCTCTGCCCCTCTCCCACTTGCACTCTGTCTCTCTTACTCTCAAAAATAAATAAACATTAAAAAAATTTTCATGTACAATACTATTAACAATATTGTCAACAATGTAGTTAACAGGCACTAGAATAAAATTTGGTCTATTTTTCCCAAGCATTCGTAATCCAGGAGGACATACTGATAAGCACATCATCACTTCAAACCAAAGGCAGAGGTTGTTGGCTGCCACGAACCTTTCTAAGAATTTTTCTAATGGCTTACCTCTTAAACGTTGCCTTGATTTGTGGTTTCCAAAATTATAAAAAATATTTGATACATCATATAGGTATATCTTGTTCAAATCTTTTATCTCTTAGAGTAAATGCAACATTACTGAAAAGTATAGGAAATAAAATGAATAATTTTGTAAAAGGTTTATAAAAGCTGGAAATTTCTGGGTCACCCCATTCCAAACTTGTGAATTTCCTTCACCTCACTTGTGCTGAAAAGTTGGGGTATCTTTTAAACTGCTTTTTTTTTAAGATTTAATTTTAGAGAGAGAGCTTGAGGGAGAGAGGGGCAAAGGGGGAGAGAGAGAGTGAGAGTGAGAGTGAGAGAGAGAGAGAGAGAGAGAGAGAGAGAATCTTAAGCAGGCCCCATGCTCAGCACGAAGCCCAATGTGGGGCTCAACCCCATGACCCTGGGATCATGACCTGAGCTGAAATCAAGAGTTGGATGCTCAACTGACTGAGCCACCCAGGCACCTTTTTCCAACTGCTTTTTAAGGGCTTAGTGAAAAGCTTAATTTGCAAAGTGTCACAGCATCCACAGTGAACTCTGCAACTTGGGCATATTCTCAATTATGTCTTTTGATTTCCCACATTACTGTGCAACCTGCTTTTCATCACAGAATCTTAGAACTGGAGAAGTAAAGAAATGAAAGTGACTTTCACTTTATATAGCATCTTGCTCCCTCAAAGTAATATTTTTTCTTCTCTCCCTTCCTCCCTCCCATCCTTCTTCCCTTAATTCCTTCCTTACTTCCCTGCCTGCCTGCCCTTTTCCCCTCTCCTTCTCTTTCTTGTTTCCTTCTTTCCTCTCTTCTCTTCCTCCTTCCTTAAGGGAAGATACTCTTAAGAAAGGTATTTGTTTCCTTGAAGACCCTCCTTCATCTAGCAGTCCCAACCCCAATGGCATCTCCTATGTTGGAACACTAATATCTACTGACTAGGAAATAGTACCGAGGCTCTTTGTTCTCTGACTTATGCCTAATTACATGTATGTTATTTAAAGGGAAATGCCTAATGTGGATGAAATGTATTTTTATAATTTTTCTACTAAAAATATTTATGATACAAACATATTATACATCCTAGAGAATTACACATTTCTCTGTCTACCAATCCCCCTTTTTTTATTCTGATAGTGATGCTAGTAGTTAAGAAGAACCTCCTTAATTCAGTGAATTCAGACTTTCTAACCAGTAGGAAAACAATTTTTGTAGGAAGAAATGACTAACAAATAGGTATTCACTCTATCATCCTTTCATTTTTCCATGAGATTTTTTTTTTCTATTTCACATTCCTGCTGCCATTGCACACTGGCCCCAGAGTTCACTTGAAGACCTTTAATATTTTGATTGAACTGGAACCACATTTTTTTCGAGCCCTCTTAGTCTAGCTAATAAAGTCTGGAAATTTCAGGAAGACCAAGAAGACTTTTCTAAACACAAAGGAATAACAAAAGTGAAATAAATGCAATCACTCCCAAAACTCTAAACTGCCTGGCTTACAAATTTTGTAGAATTCTACTCTTGTACTAGCTAGCGAGTTTTCAGAAGAGTTTTACTAGGTTCTCTCTTGTTCAGTTACTGCCCAACCTCATAAGTTGCTTGTAAGTCACATCTACAATGACACACTTCAACATTCTGACCTCATTCTCAGCTAAAAACAGAAGACTGGGTAATACATCTCCTCTACTCATCTAAGCATTTTCAGTTCTGAAGTTCAGTCTGAGAGTTAAGCACCTTTGTGAAATGGATACCAAGAATAATATTTCCTTGACATGGTTCATATCTAATAGAGAGGTGCAATTTTGTTCTCAATATGGGAACTTATAGTGTACCAATATCTCTAAAGCTTTATATTTGTATAAGAAACATTTTACCTGTGCCATAAATGGGTTTCCCATTCCTTATAAAGGCATGCAAAGAATAGATACCTCTATATAAAAGGCTAATCTAAGAATATTTCCTGAAAGGAAGTTGAGGACTCCAATCCTATCAATTTTGCTTTTTTTCCTTGAAAATGTCCTCTTCCCATTTTTTTAAGGAAGTAAGTTTTTATCTATTTTCTGCTCCTGCCTTTGTGAGTTCCACAGAAGAGCTATAAGAAGTTTAGATAATATAAGGTCAAATGATAGAATTAAATTTTATAAAACCAAGGAAATAAACAGAAGTGCCAAGCATAATGTCATTTGAATCTACCTTTTTGGCATTCTGTTATCACTGCTGTCAAAGTCATTGATCCCTGACAAAGTAAAAACACAATTCTGATTGCTAACGATGTAGAAGAGCAAGTGATGGGTTTCTTGGTGAGGGAGTATCTTTAAGTTCCTGACAGCACATCTCTAAATTATTGACATCATCTCCACCATTATATATTTTCAGTATTTGTTTGGGTTGTCCAGTGTCTCATGACTCTTAGAGACATAGAAATCATGGGGTGATTGGGGATGAAATTCACTGTTGGGCAGAGGCTTTCTACAGAAGCACTGGTGAAAAGCAAAGGAATATAGGGCCAGGATAGAGTATAGGATAAGGATTTAAGTCCTCCTTTGAGTTCCATTAGTATGTTGCATAGGTGTGCTCTCTACTATGAATACAATGCCAAAAGATTACTTTGTAAAGATATAATCATGAATTTCATACCACTGTCAAATGGATTAGTATCAAGTATTTTATGTAACTAATTAATTAATGAGGAACCGGGGAGGTGTTAGGTTCAAAAGGGAATTCAAAGTACCACACATAATAAAAATACAAGAAATGCTGAAATGAATGTATAAGAACATAAATAGCAATTTACAGAAAGAAGTAAAATTGAATTGCGGGGCACCTGCGTGGCTCAGTTGGTTAAGCATTTGACTCTTGGTTTTGGCTCAGCTCATGATCTCACAGTTTGTGAGATCGAGCTCCACGTCAGGCTCTGTGCTGACAGCATGGAGCCTGCTTGGGATTCTCTCCTTCCCTCTCTCTCTGGCCCTCCAATGCTTGTACTTTCTCTCTCAAAATAAATAAATAAACTTTAAAAAATTGGATTGCATCCCACTAGTCACACCTCATTGCATTTCTATGGATCAAAATCATTGGAACTATTTTCAGGTTATTTTTTTTAATTTTGTTTTAACCATTTTATAAAGTTGTGAGTTGGTCTAAACACAAGGAAATGTGGCTATCACCTAGAAGTATGCACAATACGGGACACATAGTGATCATTTTTCTTTTTTCTTTTCTTTTTTTCATAATTTTTCCCTGACAAAGTAGGTAACTTTCCAATGAACTTAAGAAAAGTTTGTTAAGCTTTTAAATGGCAGTGCACTTTCAGTGCAGTATATTTGTTGCTTTTTAATTCTCAGCAAACCCTCACTCTGGAATAACTATTGCCATCATATTTTTGCATCTTCTCCAATTTCCATATCTGACATTTCATCTACCCCTCAAATAAAGAATATTAAAAAGTAAGGTATTTAGACTACATCTTTAAGATTAAGCTACTTTAGTATCTTTAAAATGCTGAAGAAACATCCCTTCAAACATTTATCATTTAATGAGGAAAAACTTTAAAAAGGAAAGAAGAATGAATGGGTGGGGGTTGAGGGATACAGCTAGGAAAATGAAAAAAGGCCAAAAGGTCTTTTTGGGACCCAAGGCTTTTGCCGATAAATTAATGAGGTCTTTAGCTTCTAAAATATTCAAAGCCCCAAAAAGAAATTAATTTTCAAAGCCCTTCTGCTCTAGATAATAGCTTGAAAATATCGCTTTAATATTTTTCGCATTGCATGTTTTTATCATATGTAATCGATGTTATACTTAATGCAGTGTGACATTTCAAGTGATTAAGGGCCTGGTGGGGGCATTAACAATGCAAGACCTTATTTGCATTCACACTAATGATTTTATAATGGGGGTTTTATTATATTAATTATGACTACTGGGAGTCAAAAGAAAGCAGAAGATATCCAAGAAACTCCACTGTTTGATAAAATAGCTGTTACCAGATTTGTTGACACAGGTGGTTATATGCACAAAGGGATTATGACTGTTAATCATTACAAGCTTGATGTGCTTTATAGTAATTACTAAATTAATTGATCTATTATTACTGGGTTTTAGGTGTTTCTCTTTTCCTCCACAGCATGAGATCCCCGTTAAATTTGTATACAGCTACAGCTTTAGCATGTGAGTTGGACTTTGTTCCACATTCCTGTATCTGTCCACCCCCCCAACCCAGGCTAATAGCAAAACTCAGTTCATACCTAATTCCTCTGTTGCTGTCTTACAAAGTGTTTGGATGGTGTATAGTTTTAATACAGCAAACTACTTATTGGAAGCCGAAATTACCAGAACCCCTCCCTCCGGAGGTGAGGAGGCAGCTTAAAATATCTATTGCTGCTGTGAACCTGCAAGTACTCACGGATGGTAATTAGAGAAAATCTGTATCATTTTAAACTATTTTGTCTCTGACGAGCACAATAATTTCTTTGTGTTTGTGCAGAAAGCTTTTTCTACAGACATGAACATCTGAGGCTGCCAAATAAAATATCATTCGGAAGAAGAAACTTTCCTGCATACCCTCAAACCGACTAAGTGCAGGGAGGAGAGCTAATCTGGCAGTCTAGATAGCAGGAGGCAATCCAGTCAATACTTATGGATAATTATGAATTGCATTGTTCCTTAAAAGCAATAGAGACTAGCAAATGGTGTAATTTGCCATGCCGGTTTGTTACTCCAGCAATATACTGCTTGTAATAAGATTTCACACTTTAATTCATCTGAGAACCTTGCGGTGTTTTACAAGCACTAATTACCGAGAATCTCGCCATGCTTAACTAAGACAAGCAAAGTCTTCAGCACAGATCCTATTTTTAAAGGTGGTAAATAGGAAGAGAAACACTATTGTGAAGAGCACTGGGCGAGAATTAGGAGAAGAAACAGCTGGCTGACATCACAAGCTGTTCTTTCCAGGCCATGGCCACCATGAAGCAGTATGAAATTCATCATAGGAAGAAAGTGTTTCTAATCAATACTTATGTATTCAAAAAAATTGTATTGAGAGATCTATGGGGTAGACATGGACTAAGGCACAAGGGACAAAAGAGTCCATTTGTGGTGAGAGACATGCTGATTGGATACGACAGTACCCTTGCCATTAGTGCTGTGAAGAAGGAATCTGGAAAGGCCACTAGGAGCAAAAAGCAAAGGGAGCCTTCCTCTACGCAGGAACTCGGAACTGCAGTTGGAAGCCTTAAGTGCAGAAGGAGGAAATGGGTTTTCAGGTGACAAACAGACAAACAAAACCCTCATTGGCAAAGCCATGGAGACATGTTTCTGAATCCGAAGATCATTTGGTATCGTTTTGATTTAGGTGGGGAAGAAAGCAGTACACACACTTCGCAGTGTGCACCAGAACAATGGGTAGTGTTAAGAGGAAAATCAGGTCAGCAAACAAGAATATCTTATTCTGAAAGTAAACTCTTTGTTCTTTTAGGCCAAACCTGAATTAAAAACACTTGGTACTTTAACATTGTATCACACACACACTCACACACACACACACACACACACACACGCTTTCACAAAACCTATATTCTAACAACACTTCCCCAAATCTGATTAATTAATATTGCAGCTCTCTGGCTTTTTAACTTCTTGTAATATTGTTAGAAAACCATGCATTGTAATCTTTTATTCCACGCTTCTTCCTCCAAAGGGATTAGGGGGCAGGTCTCCATCGTAAATTGGTTTCCTTGCCTTATTGAAGGTAAATATTTTTAGCTTTAATATGGATATAATATATATCCTGTCATTTGTCATTGGTAGTTTTGTAAAAGTTGGGCTTGTAAATAAAATGTAAATGTTTCTTTCTTTTATATATCCACTACAGTTGAAAACATAAAGATGAAAAACATATTTATCCACCTCCCTCTCTCTATAAAAGACTCAAAATCCGTTTAAACTTCAAGATTTTAGAAAGCTGTTGACAAAAAGGATGAAGAAGTGTTTTGCCAACCAAAATGGCATTACTGTCACTGTTAATTTGCTTTAAATTGCCATAGAAAGGAGATACTCATTTCACACTAGCATCTCTCACAGGCTTAAAACCAACTAGTGAATATTATATTTTATGGGCTCAGACATGAAGTGTATGGCTAAATATTAATCTTGCAAACTACTACACTTACAGCCAGAACCACACACCTAGTGGACTAAGGAAATAAAATAACTTACGGCTCGGTTAAAATACTTAAGTGTGAGTTTCCAAAACAGTATCACCTAGTCCCATTTGAAATGATCCCAGACTCTGTGAATAGACTTAATTGTTCATTGTGAGGTCAGCAACCTTCTAAATAAAGAGAAAAAGAGAAAAGTGGCAGCATTTCAGATTTTTATATTTGTTTTTTTCTTGTATTTCCTAGAAACAGTGAAATCTGTTTGAAACCAATAGACTCTATAAGAAGAATTTATATGGGAGAGCTTGGGATATATATAGATCATTCACTCGTCTACTCAAACATTTATTGATCTTCTATTACAAACAGCGTACAGTGTTATATACATTGACAAAATAATAATTAGAAGACTACATTTTGCCACAAATTTAGAAAAAAGAAGTGTTACTATATAAGAGGGATTCAGTGTGGTAAGCATTATAAAATGTATTTGGAGAACCCTGAGGAGGAAAGATTGCTAACACTGCCTATGAGGGCTAAGAAAAGCTTCACAGTCGTGCTAAATTGAATAACCGTCCTCAGACTTCACTGTGATAGGATTATGTGTATATACGTGTGTGTCCCACATCACATACCTCATGATGGGAGGATCACCCCTAAACATTGACCTTGGTCCTGTAATTTGCTTTGGGCAAGGAAATGTTAGTGGACCTAAGACTAGCAGAAGCTTCTAACTTGCTCACAGATTTGGCCTTGTTCTTCCACCCGGCACAATATGCCCTGGATAGCTGCTGTGGATCTGGCAGAGGGACCAGAGCAAACTAGCAGTCTAGAACCAAACTCATGTCTATAACGTGAAGCAGAGTCACTAAACTAAGCCTAGTCTGGATCATTCAAACAACACTCGAAGTACAGTCCTATGAAGACACAAATAAATGCTTGCTTTTGCAAACCTCTGAATTTTATTGTTGTTTTCTTTTTGGCTTTTGTTTGTTTTAAGTAGCAACGCTGACTAACATGATATTTAAGCTGGATTTTAAAAGATGAATAAGAATTTTCAAGGAGGAAGAGATATTTCAGGGAGATGGAATAGCATTTAAAAAAAGGAAAGCAGGCATGGGGCGCCTGGGTGGCTCAGTCGGTTTAGTGTCCAGCTCTTGATGTCAGCTCAGGTCATGATCTCACAGTCCAGACAGCAAGCCCCACATTGGGCTCTGTGACTGCTTGGTGTTCTCCCTGCACTGCCCTCCCCCTGGCCCCCCGCTCGTGCTTTCTCTCTCTCTCACTCTCTCTTTCAAAATAAACTTTAAAAGAAAAAAATGAGAGAAGCAAGAATTACAAATATTTATAAAGTATCACCGATTAGATACTGTTAATATGCAGGTTGTGTGAAGTGATGGGCTTAAAATTAAACTGGAAAGGTTGTTTGAGACCATTGTTAAAGAGTTAGGAATATATTCCCTAAATAATGACTAGGCTTTTTTTTTTTTTTTTAGGAATATAATGCCACAATTAGTCCCTGGGTTAACCTGTCAGGCAATAAAAGTCAAAAGGCCCCCTTGTGTTTATTCCAAAGCATAGACCCAAGGTTGAGTGTTTAATTGATTTATCTCTTATGCCTCCACACAAATGGTTTTCTTGGTATGAGGCTTGTTGTTGAGGCCAAAACTTTGCTCTTACAACAGGAGTTAAGTGACTTTTATTCTTTAATTTGGCATCAGGGACCCAAGTCATAGGGAGGGAGAGGAAGCAAAAGTCTGACATCCCTCTGACTTTTTCAGGTCCCAACTGTGCGAGGAATCACCATGAAGGACCATTTGGCTTTTATCAGCATTTTCACGGGGACTGACTTTAATTTAGTGCATTCAGTTTTTCCCCAAAACCTCTGCCCTCCCTGCAAACACAGCAAAACTCAAAGAAATCTTTGCCAACCACAGGAAACACAGCATCTGAGACACCCCTCTGTAGTCTCTTAAGGAGGCAAGAGATGTGGCTACAGTCAGAGTGAATATGCTGGAGATTTATGAGTACTGAGATTGTGGTTCAGGGAGCCTGCTCAAGCAGACATAAATCTTAGTAAAAGAGTCCGTCAAGCCATATAAAGATGCCATGAGGAAAACCACAACTGTCAAGGGCTGTACTTATTGGCGTTGCAAAATCAAGGAATGCTATAAATCTCGTTTACATATAGACAGACCCCTCTTGTTCTAAGTCATCCTCATATTTAGCAATATCTCTACGTCACCAATCAAGAGAGTAGGCAGTACTTACTAGGGGGAGATACATCAGTGATTAAAACAAAACACTGTAATAATTTCTAGTATTTATGAAGCAGTCTCTAGTTTACAATGTGCTTTCACGTTCACTTACTTATTTTCAAAGTCACCACAAACTAGTGGATCAGGCAGTGCAGATGCTTTCTAACTGCTTCTATGGATGAGATAACAAAGCCTTAGAAAATTTGATGAAAACTTGCCTGGGCTCTCAGAGATTGTTAATGACTAAAGGCTCAAAATGGGTCTTTTAACTCCCTGGCCAAGCCTCTTGACACAAATTGAAGGAAACTCAAAATAATCACACTTCTGTTGATTGAGTTCTCAGAATCAGACTTATGTCTAGCTAGGATATAGTACCATCGCTATAGACTGAAGTTTTGTGTCCTCTCAAAATCAATATATCGAACCTAACCTCCAATGTGATGATATTAGGAGGTGTAGCCTCTAGAAAATGATTAGGTCATGGAGGTGGAGGCTTCACCAATGGGATTAGTGCCCATATCACCTGATGAATGGATAAAGATGTGGTTCGTATATACAATGGAATGAAATCATGCCCTTTGCAGCAACATGGATGGAACTGGAAGGTATTATGCTGAGTGAAATAAGTCAGTCAGAGAAGGACAGATATCGTATGTTTTCACTCATTACGTGGGTCTTGAGAAACTTAACAGGAGACCATGGGGGAAGGGAAGAGGAAAAAAATAGTTACAAACAGAGAGGGAGGGAGGCAAACCACAAGAGACCCTTAAATACAGAGAACAAACTAAGGGTGGATGGGAGGGTGGGGGAGAGGGAGAAATGGGTGATGGGCATTGAGGAGGGCCCTTGCTGGGATGAGCACTGGGTGCTGTATGTAAGCCAATTTGGCAATAAATTATATTTTTTTAAAAAAAAGGAGACCCCCCCCCCCCCAGAGAGCTCCCTGACCCTTGCTCCATTTGAAGATCCAGTGAAAAGATGGCCATCTATGAACCAGAAAGCCCTTTTTCACCAGAAACTGAATCTGCTGGCACCTTGATTTTGGACTTTCCAAACTTAGAAACTGTGAGAATAAATGTCTGTTGTTTAAGCTACCCAATCTATGGTATTTTTGTTATCACAGCCTGAATGGGCTAAGAAAACCGTCCATTTCATTCTGGGGAATTTTCTACCTGACACTATTGTTATATGACCAATCTAAAAAAAAATCAAGGGAGTGCTTTTAGTGGGACAGGAACAAGTGATTAATCAGTGGAAACATAGTAACCTTTGCATTTATGTAATGCCTCAGAGTTTAAAAAATACTTTCATAACTAAAATTAAAATTATTGATTTTAACTCTGTTATATATTTTCTCAGGGGAAGCATTTGTGTCAAAATGGCTTAAATTATAAGTCATAGGATTTGACTTACATAAATTCTTATATATCACTTAGCAAGCTCTAACGTCATGATTATTTAATTGAGGAAATATACCCCAGCAGCAAAAGACTTACCAAGTGTAACTGAGTTGGTTAATTACCTGAAACTCAAAACCTGTTACCCTAACTCCCAGGTCAAACATAACAATGATGACTATTCATATTGTGCTGCAGAAATGCTGGGGAAGGATCATTTCATCTTATTCCCAGCTCCAAATCCCCATCCACAGTCAACACACGCAAACCCCCCACACACAACTTTAGGATTATGTCTATATCCAGATGTCAGCTGTTGTCACCCTGTTCTTTGTAACTTAAGACAAAATTGTTCCGGCCACCGACATTTCTGTAAATTGCCAAGGGCTTAGTTTTCATGCAGTGATTTTCTGCACTGTCTGACCATTCATCTCAGTCACCTATCATGTCCAGCAGCCATTCTCTTTGGTCTGTTGTTCACCAACCCAGATAGAACACTCAGCCTTTTTTTCCCTGTAATTGTTGAAAAGATATGCTTATGTAAAACACTTACAAATAGCAAATTTTACTGAAGTCTTTGGGTGATTGGAAGTGTTTACATCTCAGAAAAGCATATGACTTAAAAGATGAGAACGGCAATTAATAAGAGTTCTTTCTTAAAAACTTTTTTTTAGTGTTTATTTATTTTTGAGAGAAAGAGAGTACAAGCAGGGGAGGGGCAGAGAGAGAGGGTGACAGAATCCGAAGCAGGCTCCAAGCTCCGTGCTCTCAGCACAAAGCAAGACACAGGGCCTGAATCCACGAACCATGAGATCATGACCTGAGTCGAGGCTGGATACTCAACCACAGAGCCACCCAGGCGCCCTAAGAGGTCTTTAATCACCCCACACTAGGGAGTTTCCCAGTGGCCATTTGACTGGTCCCCACTCTCCTTCCTCATTACTCAATTTTCATTAAACAAATCTACAAATAGTTTTGCTTTCTAGCCATTATTCTGCCTGCCTTTGTGTATTCAAAAACTCTTAATATACTCCAAATAGAGGCCACATGTCCAGATTTTCCCTTCAACAGGACAGAGGAGCTGTCAAAAGCATTGAAATCCATCCATCCTTCTTTCCTCACACCTCTCACTCCCAGCGGGAGGTTGCAATGATGAGGGGCAATGCTCACACGAGATCCCCGCTTCAGAGTGTGGAAGGGACTACATTCAATTCAAATTTTAAATCCCATTTTTAAAAATCCTGTTCTAGGAGGTAAATGAAGAATTTCCCTTGCAAATAGCAGTTGGCTGTCAAAACTGCTTGACATTCTGTCAGTGTAAGATACCAGTCCTGAGTTTCTGCCACGTCAATTGCCGGTTGAGTAAACCATGTTGAAACAAAGAGCTTGTGGGCATGCAATCACTCAAGATGCTCATAAAACAGGGAACCTCCCATGACTTAATTAAGCAGAGATTTCTATCTTTTTATGATTTAAAAGCAATGTGTACCTTGGCTCTTGGATCTCCATTTCCTTAGGTAAAATTCACTATGTTTTTCTGTTTTGGGCCCTGGTACAGTAAGCAATAATAATTAGGGGGGAAAATGCACTCCCTAGCTTTTCACAGCTAGAGGTACTTTTTATGCTGGACATGATATGGAGAAGAGCTCATTGGCTATCTCCATCCCCAGAGTTTGTCTGAAAGCTGGTGATGATGATAAAGCTAGTGTCATGGTTAAGCACACAGCGCTAGAGTCAGAGTTCCCAGGTTCAGATACTGGCTATCACGTCTGATCAAAAACAAATTCCTAAACATCATCTTACATAACCTATCAGTAGCATTTGACACAGTTTATCGCTTCTCCTCCTTGAAACACTTTTTTCCCTTGTGTATCTTCTACCTTACTCCTGACTCACGGGCAGCTCCTTTTCCATGTTCTTCATGGGTGCCTCCTTATTTCTTTGACCTCAAAATGTTGAGATGCCCAGAAGTCAGTCTGTGATTCTCTTTTCTATCTACCCTCACTTCCTTAGTGACCCCAATCAGTTTTATGATTTTAACTTGGCATGGATTCCTCTCCTGAACTCAAGATTCATTTGACCAACTCAAAGTCCAAAAATGAGTTCATGATCCACACACTCTTTCCCCCAACAAACCAGTTCTTCCTGCAATATTCCTCAGCTCAATATTCCTCAATATTCCTCAACTGAGCAGGTGGCAGGTATATCTCTTCACCATCCTTTTCTCTCATGACTAAGTTCAACCAGTCAAAATTTTCTCTCTTATCTTCAGATCTATCCAGGATCTGACCACTTCTCAACATTCCACTACCTTCAAGTCACCAAAATCACCTGCCTAAATTATTGCTGTAAGTTCTTCTCTTGACTTGCTTCCTATCCTACTAGCAACACAGTAGCAAAAGTCATCCTGCACCTAAAACATTAACAGGGATATGCCAATGATCTGTCTGTTGGCTCCTAGCCTTGTTCCTATTCTATCTTCTCCATTCTGTTACTGGGCTGAAAGCATGAATACTGCATTTGCAAATCCCTTTCGCTAATTGTGCTCTTGTTGGTTTCTGGCAATAAGAGACACTGGTAGGATTTTAGCAGATTGGAAAAAGGGGGAATACATGTTCCCTGCTTCTGGCTCCTCCAGTAGCAGCAGGATAAGACATCAGATAACTGAGGACTCCACCATCATTGGTGATTCTTGTGTCATTTGTGATTCGAGCATTATCAACAGGGGCAGTTTGAGCTCAGTGATGTTTCCTGTACCATCAACAACAGTGACTCAGACCAGACTGGTAGAAATGGCAGTGAGGATTCCTTTAGTCTAGCAGCAAAGGCAGCCTATGGGCTGCCAACAGGAACTGTGGCAGAATTCTGGTCTCCAGAGAAATCCTCTTCTCCCTTTTGCTTTTCCAACTCCAATTCCTTATCTTAATCATTCTGTTTGTATTTTCCTGACAAGGCATTCACTGATACAACACAGATGCAGTACATTGAGACAAGTGCTATGAAGTAAGTCATGTAGGTAGTGTACGAAAAAACCAATCATCTTTTTGTTTATGGGGGAAGAAGTAAGAAAAAACTCCACTGAGAAGGGGTTTCTTGCTAAGGGTCCAAAAGTTAGAGTTAATGAGGGATTGGAGTGATGGAGACGAAGGAAGGCATCCTATGCAAAAAAAACGGCAAGTGTAAAGTTAGGTAGATTTTTTTGAAAGCATGGTATTTGGAGAAGGTTTGTCCAAGTACTTGGAGTTAGAGCATTAAATATATTTTTTTTCAAGAATTCACTCTTCCCTAGTTGTTTAATTGCATCCAGAGTCTTCCTCCTCTCTTAATAAACATGATCTTCTTCTTAACCCCTTTTAACTCCATAGGATTGCAGACTCTAAGTAGCTAGGGGGAAAAATGGGAATAAAAAAGTTGTATAAACAAGTTTCATACATTCTGTTTGATAGATGAAAAAAAAAAATAGCAGCTATGTAACCCAAGGGAATGTATTGCAACATAATTAATCAATGTTTGTAAATTGCTTTGAGACTCTGAGTACATACATATGAAAACTTGTATCATCATTCTTCTTATCTAATATGGTTTATTTGCGAGATTATAAATTGGTGAGTGGCAGAGAGCAGGTAGCTGTTCAGAGTAAGTTTAAGAAGGACAATTTTTATATCAAGAAAATTGTAAATTTCTATTAAATTTTATTGATCGCTTTGTTACAACAAGCAATAATAGTTATAAATAATTAAACAATAAAACAAGTCTAGGCATGTTTGATTTGAGTCTTTAATGCATGCCTCAGGCATGTGATAAGTCATAATGATAAAATCAAATTGACTTTAATCAAGAAGCCTGCATTAATGACCTAGTAATTCATACCCTGTTGTCTATTTATTGCTATAATAATGTCAACATTTTTACAAGTTCAAAGATCTGCTTTTTCCTTGTGCACCACAAAAATTCCAAAATGCTGATTAAAAACAGATGTCCTTTTCCCAATGCCAATATTTAATATTAATTGCAAAATCTTGGAGGTCCTCCAGCATTAAATGCTACATTTTAGGGTACAAAGCAAGATGTGAACATAGCAATTCTTTTTACTTTCCATCTTGTTAGATTGTTCCTGTGATACAGTTAAACAGACCATGAAATGGACTCTTTCAAAACTAAATTTCAATAGATTAAAATCTATAGGAATTTTCAGACATTTACTCCTCCTACCTCATAAATAGGACACCTCAAAATAGCTCATTTTAAACACTGCAGATTAGTGCCTTAAACAGAGATAATTTGACTCTATTAAAATTTCTAAATGACTCTTTTGCATACAAGTTTGTCAGAATGTCTCAGAGCTCTGAGGTTGCCAAAATACAATACATTTTCATGGTACCTGGCAAGCGACAAACAAAAAGATTAGGTATGGTTAATACTGATATTATAGTGACACATTATAAAGAAAACTAATTAAATCCTAAACCCCAAAGTTGGGCAACTCCATAAAACACCACTAGAATGTTGCTCAAGACCCAACTGCCTAGGCATCTTCAGGGTGAATCTGATAGGATTATGACTATTTCAGCCCAGGATTCTAGCACTGTTTTTTTGTTTTGTTTTGTTTTTTTGGGAGAGGGCTGTCTCTGAGGTCTTAAAGGATGTCACTATTTCTTATGGTTTCTTGATTTAGCACATAGCAGAAGACGACAACCCTTAGTCTATATGCCAAAAAAGCACATCACTTGCCATTTAAAGCTCTCTTCTTTCACTATGCCAAAGAAAATTGCTGCACACTGTGAGTTACCAACTCTCCCCTTTTTTCATGTTCCCCTTTTCTTTATGCTATACCTAGCTTTAAGTCTTTGATGGTCCTCCAAGGCCTAATGATTAAGTCCAGGCTGAGTAACTCAGCATTCAGCCTGACCTTAGTCTATTTTTCCAACATTGCTTTCCCACTGATATACTCACCACCTCCCAGGCACCATAAACTCTGGGAACAATGGAGTACTCCACGGTTTTCAGAAATGTCATGCACTTTGATGCTTCTGTGCCACCATTTACAATTTCCTAGTACTTGCAATAATATTCTGAATTATTTTTTTTTCTTTTGAGAAAATTATATGAATTCTTCTAAATTAGTTTTTCCCTTTTATTTTTCTAACCCAGTGACATACTGACTTACCCATTCAGATGTGTTTTATTCAACCAATAAATCTTGGAGACTCAAAAGTGAAGAAAACCAATCCTCTGACCTCAACATGATTACAACATTTATCAAAAAGGCAATTACAATGCGGAAGACTAAGTGCTATGATCAGGACAAGTCCTTGGAGCACCTAACCCATCTCTGGTGACTCAGAAGTGCCTTCCTGAATGATAGAACGGCAGAGACATAAAGGATAAACAGAATCTAACTGAGTAAAGATTTCAGATTCTTATTCCACTAAAAGATCAAGATTTCCTCAGAATAGAGTATTTCGATTATAAAGCTTTTATATGTGTATATTACCTAATTCTTACAGCTCTGAATTAGGTATTATTATTCCGATTTTGTTGATGAGAAAATTAAGACAGCCTCAGAAAAGGAGTTTCAAATAGGTTTACATTTCCATCTTGTCCTATGCTGATGCTGAATTATGGTGATGAATCACGATTTACCTGGTGAATTAGTCAAAGTCCAATCAGGAGATAGAAATTATACAATAATTTGAACAGGAAAGTTTAATATCAGCAATTAGTAACTATAACAAGGGAGTAAACTATATAGAGATACTCTTAAGAATAGCCTCTGGCTGAGGGAGAGTACCCCCAAAAAAGGACAACTTGGAAGGACAACCCTGGGATTCAAATTTTATTGGAGATTCAAATTTTATTGGAGAAGATGTGGTTATAATTCACTGGATAGTATAGAAGTACACAAACTTCCACAAGCTTCCTCCTCTGTACACGGTCACTGAACAAACAGGAGACCCCTCTCCCAGGTAAAGACAGACTGACATGCCAGGCAAGCAGGCAGAGAAAGGATGTTTGGAATCTGAGGGCAATGAGTCCCTGGGGAGCCATTTGATGGCAGGGCAGCATATGTTCTTGAACTTATATTTGGAGTAACCATGGCTTGGAGGCTCTATGGTAAGGAGAAATAAGGGAGAATACGTCTGCCTGGCCCCTTCTTACTATTTCCTGTTGATCAAAGTTCTCCCTACACAGGGTTTTCCCTACTGGGTTCTATCATCTGGCCATTTTGGAAGCCATTTGGGATGTAAGATCCCACATCCTACAGTGTATACTTCATCCTTAACTGTGTAGCAGGAGCTTCCAGACACCTGGAATGAAGGAAATGGGAGAGTTGTGCAGCAGAGACACGATAGAAAGTCTGATACTCTCTGGACATCAGGTCGGTCCCTGATGGTGCCAAAGTGATCCAGATGGTAGGTACCATTAAAGAAACTGAGTGGGTATCTAGTTACCTAATACATACCTTCTCACTTTCTTTATCCACATCTCATGGCTGATTAATCCCCAACCAACAGGTTGCCACCAAATGTCAAGCACAGCAGCCACCTTCTGTCTTTAAATTAAATTTATATATATTTTACTTTCATAGCTTATACGTTTGTTTTGCAGTTGAATTTTCAGTACAATTATATTTTCCATGTATACGTTCTGGGGAGCCTCGCTCTGACCCACAACAAGTGACCACAATAACTAATCCAGAACTTGAACCCAGCTCTTTGGATTCTTTCTATTATCTCTGGTGACAAACCTATGCAGATAGATTCTTTCCTGTCCCCTTGTTGGGCAGTTTTTAAATCATGCTCTTCATGCTCATTGGATTTACACCTGCCTACTCTCTGATTATAGAAGCTATGAGGACTCTGTGAGTGCAGGTAATTATTGCCTTCCAAAGATATCATTATCAGAGCAAGGAAGATAATGAATAACCCCCAAACCTATTGTGAATCTTAAGGGTGTAGATGGGTGGTTATTTAGAGCTCTGGGAACAGATGAGTGCTGCATTAAAAGCAATGGGCAGCAAGTCACAGGGCATAAATTCAGATATGATCTCTTCTGCATGTTTACTATGTGGCTAAATCATTTTACCTCCTTAACTTTTATCCCCTTATCTGGAAAAACAGAAAACAATACCTACTTTTGAGGGTTTTCAGGGGAAATAACTCACCCACATTTGAAACTGCCTGGACCGTATTGGACGCAAAATATTTTTTCAACTGCTTGATGTTATATAACATGAAGTCCTCTTTCTTTCTTCTTGCCCAGGTCTCATTCAACACAAGAAAGTGATGTCTTGGGTATCAAGACACATTGTAACAGTTTTCATCTAGCCTTTGTTTGACTGCATTTGTATGGCCCTGAAAGTGTGTGCATGACTATGTTTCTCCCAGTCTCTGTATGTTTGTATAAAGCATCATCTCTCATTATCTAAAATGGCATTAATATAATCTAACTGATGTAGGTGAAATACTTAAAAGAGAAACAACTAGAATGTAGCTCCACATCAGATCAAGGCAATTCACATCATGACAAGCTTTTATGAATGTTCTGTTTTGCCATATGGCAGCAGATATGGTTAAGTTACATCCTGTTAAACTTTTTTCTAGAGAGAGGCCAGTTGGATCTCCTGTCATTTAAACACAGAGCCCATTAAAGCTCATATGACAGGCTATTTAATATACAAAATAAACATTACTCAACCTGAAATGTGTGTGTGACACCACAGATGTGGAAGCTAGTGAATCAGTGAGTCTTGGACACATTTTGGGTTCTCATTTTTTAAGCTCTGAAGACTGCTTTTTCAGAAGTTTGTTGACTTATTGTAAATAATGCACAACTCCTGACAATGGAAAAATTAGACCAGGGAGAGGAGAAGAAAGGAACCAGCATGTATTAAGCACTGTATCGGGGAGAGCAGCCTATGCAGCCCTTGGACATTAGCCTCTAGTGCACAAAAAGGGCAGAGGAGGGCAGATCTGGGGCAAAAAGAGGATAACCAACAGAGATTTAAAAAATTATCTCTTTCAGAGAACTACAGGCCAATATCCCTGATGAATATGGATGCAAAAATTCTCAATAAGATACTAGCAAATCAAATTCAACAGCATATAAAAAGAATTATTCACCATGATCAAGTGGGATTCATTCCTGGGATGCAGGGCTGGTTCAACATTCACAAATCAATCAACGCGATACATCACATTGATAAAAGAAAAGAACCATATGATCCTGTCAATCGCAGAAAAGGCATTTGACAAAATTCAGCAACCTTTCTTAATAAAAACCCTCGAGAAAGTTGGGATAGAAGGAACATACTTAAAGATCATATAAGCCATTTATGAAAAGCCCACAGCTAACATCATCCTCAATGGGGAAAAACTGAGAGCTTTTTCCCTGAGATCAGGAACACGACTGGGATGCCCACTCTCACCGCTATTGTTCAACATAATGTTGGAAGTTCTAGCATCAGCAATCAGACAACAAAAGGAAATCAAAGGCATCAAAATTGGCAAAGATGAAGTCAAGCTTTCACTTTTTGCAGATGACATGATATTATACATGGAAAACCCGATAGACTCCACCAAAAGTCTGCTAGAACTGATACATGAATTTAGCAAAGTTGGATACAAAATCAATGTACAGAAATCAGTTGCATTCTTATACACTAACAATGAAGCAACAGAAAGACAAATAAAGAAACTGATCCCGTTTACAATTGCACCAAGAAGCATAAAATACCTAGGGATAAATCTAACCAAAGATGTAAAAGATCTGTATGCTGAAAACTATAGAAAGCTACTGAAGGAAATTGAAGAAGATATAAAGAAATGGAAAAACATTCCATGCTCATGGATTGGAAGAATAAGTATTGTCAAAATGTCAATACTACCCAAAGCTATCTACACATTCAATGCAATCCCAATCAAAATTGCACCAGCATTCTTCTCAACACTAGAACAAGCAATCCTAAAATTCATATGGAACCACAAAAGACCCCGAATAGCCAAAGTAATTTTGAAGAAGACCAAAGCAGGAGGCATCACAATCCCAGATTTTAGCCTCTACTACAAAGCTGTAATCATCAAGACAGCATGGTATTGGCATAAAAACAGACACATAGACCAATGGAATAGAATAGAAACCCCAGAACTAGACCCACAAAAGTATGGCCAACTCATCTTTGACAAAGCAGGAAAGAACATCCAATGGAAAAAAGACAGTCTCTTTAACAAATGGTGCTGGGAGAACTGGACAGCAACATGCAGAAGATTGAAACTAGACCACTTTCTCACACCATTCACAAAAATAAACTCAAAATGGATAAAGGACCTGAATGTGAGACAGGAAACCATCAAAACCCTAGAGGAGAAAGCAGGAAAAGACCTCTCTGACCTCAGCCGCAGCAATCTCTTACTTGACACATTCCCAAAGGCAAGGGAATTAAAAGCAAAAATGAACTACTGGGACCTTATGAAGATAAAAAGCTTCTGCACAGCAAAGGAAACAACCAACAAAACTAAAAGGCAACCAATGGAATGGGAAAAGATATTTGCAAATGACATATTGGACAAAGGGCTAGTATCCAAAATCTATAAAGAGCTCACCAAACTCCACACCTGCAAAACAAATAATCCAGGGAAGAAATGGGCAGAAAACATGAATAGACACTTCTCCAAAGAAGACATCCGGATGGCCAACAGGCACATGAAAAGATGTTCAACGTCGCTCCTTATCAGGGAAATACAAATCAAAACCACACTCAGATATCACCTCACGCCAGTCAGAGTGGCCAAAGTGAACAGATCAGGAGACTATAGATGCTGGAGAGGATGTGGAGAAATGGGAACCCTCTTGCACTGTTGGTGGGAATGCAAATTGGTGCAGCCACTCTGGAAAACAGTGTGGAGGTTCCTCAGAAAATTAAAAATAGACCTACCCTATGACCCAGCAGTAGCACTGCTAGGAATTTACCCAAGGGATACAGGAGTGCTGATGCATAGGGGCACTTGTACCCCAATGTTTATAGCAGCACTCTCAACAATAGCCAAATTATGGAAAGAGCCTAAATGTCCATCAACTGATGAATGGATAAAGAAATTGTGGTTTATATACACAATGGAGTACTACGTGGCAATGAGAAAGAATGAAATATGGCCCTTTGTAGCAACGTGGATGGAACTGAAGAGTGTTATGCTAAGTGAAATAAGCCATACAGAGAAAGACAGATACCATATGTTTTCACTCTTATGTGGATCCTGAGAAACTTAACAGAAACCCATGGGGGAGGGGAAGGGGAAAAAAAAAAAAAAAACAGGTTAGAGTGGGAGAGAGCCAAAGCATAAGAGACTCTTAAAAACTAAGAACAAACTGAGGGTCGATGGGGGGTGGGAGGGGGGGGAGAGTGGGTGATGGGTATTGAGGAGGGCACCTGTTGGGATGAGCACTGGGTGTTGTATGGAAACCAATTTGACAATAAATTTCATATATTAAAAAAAAAATAATTAGATCAAAAATAAATAAATAAATAAATAAATAAATAAATAAATAAATAAAAATAAAACATATCTTGAAAAAAAAAATTATCTCTTTCACATTTAACCTACCATCATCATTAACACAATGCACCCTCCCACACCCATTCAATGTGGAACTAGAGACTTCAACAAAAGAGAGAAGTGCTTTGCACTTGCTTTGCAAGGCTGGTTCGTTCGTTCGTTCCTTCCTTCCTTCTTTCTTTCCATCCTTCCTTCCTTCCCTTCTTTCTTATCTCCTCCCCCTCCCTCCTTTTTAATTTTTTTTACATTCCATTCCATGATTTAAAACATCTTCCCACTCACACTGTGTCTCTCTGTCTCTCTGAAACATAAATGTTAAAAAATTTTTTAGGGCTCCTGGGTGGCTCAGTCAGTTAAGCATCTGACTTTGGCTCAGGTCATGATCTCATAGACTGTGGGTTCAAGCCCCGCATTGGGCTCCGTGCAGATAGCTCAGAGCCTGGAACCTGCTTCCGATTCTGTGTCTCCCTCTCTCTCTGCCCCTCCCCCGCTCACACTCTGTGTGTGTGTGTCTCTCTCTCAAAAATAAATAAACATTAAAAGAAATCTTCAACTAAGTTATAATCTTAAAGTATTTCAGATTCCTCACTTATCACACTGTTTCACTGCTTTAGTTCCCCTATCATCTAACACATGCACATTAAAAATGTGAAGTTGTACACATTAATATATGACACAAAAGAAATAGGTACTCTTCATCCTTCTGTTTTCTATCAGAATCCCTCTTTGAAATAACGAAAAATATAACACGTGGAGGTAGTTATTCTGCATCTTAAAGGATGTTAAATAGATGCCAGAAGGGGATCATGGTTATCAAGTCTTGAGTAAAATGCATTCTTTATGTAAATTCCAATTTAGGATTCGAGAGAAAGGACAGAGATTTTAGAATCTTCTGCCATTCAATGCTTTTCAATTTACTTTTGTTGGACTCTAAGGCCTCTTCTGAACTATAACCAGTCATCTACATTATTAGTATTTATGCCTGAATCGTCACCCACAATATATGAGGTTGACGCTGTCTTCATTTACATATAAGGAAATTGAGGTCTGAAGAGATCATAACCAGAAAGCATGTGGCAGGACCAATATTCAATTCCTGGTCTGCATTACTGCAGATTCCCTGTTCTTTGCTCCTCACACTACCTCAGTTAGTAGATGCAGACTTACATGGAGAAAAATGTTTCAGTCTACACTTCTTGTATTTACTAAATGCAAATTATACATAAGCATTTCTTGCACCCAATCCAAGAGTAATTGTTTTTGTGCTTCTTAGAAATTGAAGGAATAGTGCAGAGAACTGGAACCATGAATCCTGAGGGTCTAAACTTTGAGATGCTTGTTAGGATGAGGCAGCTGATTATCTGACATTTAATAGGATATGGAAAAAATCTGCCAGTAGCAGTACACTGTGGAATGAAAGAGGGAAGTGCTTAATACAAATATAATTTCCCTGTCATCACTGAGAAAGAGATTCAATGAAGCAGTTCTGAAAACCCACAGTGGCAGATAATTATCCCAGAGCACAGACATCACCTTACAAGGGATGGAATAAAATGATCAGGGTCAGTGTGATACCAGAAAATAATTAAAGTTTGACCAACAGGCCATGGTATCTCTTGGTGATTGTAACTCACATCAGATTTGTAATATCCTGACAACAGGTTCAGAAGCAAATGCTTTTATAACCTTTAGCCGTCTATCTTTACTCAGATGACTTGAACTTGTTGAGAGGTTTAATACTTGCCTAGAAAAAGCATTTCATGGAAGCTCTTATTCACGTTCAAAAATAGAATTGGGACATCCAATCAATAAATATTCTCTACGTGGCCTTGGATAAAATTGTGAAGCTAACAACAATCGCCACCAGAAATCTTCAGTCACTATCATCTTTCCACACATATCCCCACTTAGGGGAAGCTCCATTCACAGTCTTAAATACCCAAGGAACTCCTTTTCCCCTTTTGTCTCCACTTTAAAATTACTAAGTCTAATTCACAGATTTCAAACTGATTCATGGTAATTTATGCCTGATTGACTATATTAGTTATCTATTGCTGTGTAACAAATTACCACAAACTCAGTGGCTTAAAACAATACACATTTATTATCTCACAGTTTCTGGGCATCAGGCTTAACTGGGTCCTCTGTTTAGGGTCTCACAAGGCTGCAAAACAACAGTGTGTTGGCCACACTGCATTCTTATTCGGGGAAAAATCTTCTAAACTCACTCAGATTATTGGTAGATTCTTTTCCTTGTAGCTATAGGATTAAGGGTTAATTTGTTGCTGGCTGTTAATTATAGGCTACCCCAAGCTCCTAAAAGCCACCTACAGTTTCTTGTCATATAGACTTCTCCAACATGGCTGATTACTTCCATAAGCCATAAAAGAGAGTTTATAGAGAGCAAGTCAGCTAGCAAGATGGAGTCTTACATAAGGTAACACAGTCATGGCAGTGACATCTCTTCACTCTTGCCATTTTCTACTGGTCAAAAGAAAGTCAGAGGTCCCATCTATACTCAAGGGAAGGGAATTATACAAAGATATGAACACTTTGAAGGCAAAGGTCCCTGGGGAGCACCTCAGAGTCTACCACATAAAATTAATGCTTTAGGGATGCCTGGGTGGCTCAGGCAGTTAAGTGGAGAACTCTTGGTTTTGGCTCAGGTCATGATCTGTCAGCACAGAGCCTGCTTGAGATTCTCTCTCTCTTTCCTTCTCTCTCTGTTCCTCCCCTGACCCTGCTCACTCTCTCTGAAAAGAAAAGAGAAAAGAAAAGAAAAGAAAAGAAAAGAAAAGAAAAGAAAAGAAAAGAAAAGAAAATTAAAGAAAAGTCTTTAAGGGACACATTTTCCAAACATATGTGCTTTTAAACATGAACCAAAGGATTAAAGTAAGAGTTATCACTTAAGATAATTGACAAAGGGCAGCAAGAACATTTGAAGCAGAGAGACTAGCAACAAATCTGTCTGATTTACCCTGAAATTGAGAGCTTTTTATGATGACATAAGCCTGTGCAGTATGCTAGAAGCTTTATTCCATACTCATGTTTTACTGTTACGCAATCAGACTAACAAGCAATGGGATCTTGGGCAAATTGTATAACTTTCTAATCCTTAGTTAACTGACCTATAAAATTAGTAATAATCCCATCTTCCTGGCAGCTTTGCTATTCAGATTCAATAACTTCAGAAAAGAAAAGGCCCTGGTATATAGAAGTGCTCCTTGCTTTTTATTCTATGCCACTTCCTCTTGCAGATCAAATCCAATTGTACGCTAATTTTGGTCTTAAGGTCACAAGCAGCCAAGACAAAAGGGGAAATTGTGCCTTAACAATAGTTTTCAAATTTTTTAATGTGAAAGCAACTCTCAAAAATATATTTTTTTAATTTGAAATACACAAATGTTATTTTTTGCAAAATTTCAAACATCACAGATAGAAATTCCCTTTGACCACCACTCTTAGTTCTAGTTTTCATTTGAGTGGTAACAACTTTTATTGATTTTTTTAGTATAATATTTCCAGAACTACAAAATTTTATTTTATTGACCAATTTTGTAGACAGTTCCATCTTACATGCTTTTTTTTTAAATAGATAGTATTCTATTTTACATAATTTTCTTTAACTTGCTTTTTCATTCAGCATATTTCCTAGCATTATATCCAGATAAGTACATACACAGTAATATTCTTTTTAGCTGTTCCATATTTCTATATCCACCAATGCTCTATTGTGAACATTTTGATTCTTGTTATTTTTAGCTGTGTTTGAATGAACTTCCTTGAACATGTCTCAATATGCAGGTATAAAAATGTTTTTCTAAAATAAAAACAAAGAAAAAAGGTTGATATAACATAAGCTGAGGACATTTTTATTTGTAATATATTCTGACAAAACGACCATACTAATTTATTCTCCCCTCAGCAGTGAAATATTTCCTGTAGTTAAACAAGGTAATGTGGGCAATGTGCCTGGTGCAGCCTCTGGCATATATTAAAGTGTTCAATAAAAGTTAGATATTACTATTACAGTGAGCTATTTTTCTAGTGGTTTGACTTGATGGGAAGATAGAATTTGAAAGAATATCTAGGACAGTTAGAGAAGTTTCACTAAATGTATGAGTGCAAATGTGAAATACAAATGAGCCATGTGACGAGGACAAAGTCTACACTTCACAGTTTTGCTTAGGGCCAATTCCGAGTGTACTTAGAACTCATATATATTGAAATTATTAACATATGTTCAGAGGGATAAAACCCCATTTTGTACTCAAACTGGTGAAGTCAAATACTCAAGCCCAAAATATCCCTCATTAGAAAGTTTCATTTGAACTAAAATATTATCATAAATTTTATAAATGCTGGATTCAAACAGACCTAAAATTCATTTGAATTAATAAATGTGACCACATGAATTGAACCTGACTTAAAATATAATGACATACCAGCCTTAGCACATTGCCCAAGCATAATAAATTACTAACATAAGATAAACCCTAAGTAATAAAACTAACTGACAAATTACAGGATTTCTCCTTTAAAACATATACGAAGTTTGACATCCTCAGCTAGATTAACAAGTCCTTAACTACTGTTTTCAGGAAATATGGAATGGTTGGTATTAAACACTGTACAAGTCTTTGATGTAAAATATGCTCTGTGTTAGGGGCACCTGACTAGTTGGTAGTGCATGTGACTATTAATCTCAGGGTTGTGAGTTCAAGCCCCACATTGGGCACAGAGCTGACTTAAAAATAAATAAACAGGGGCACCTGGGTGGCTCAGTCAGTTAAGTGTCATGTTCATGAGTTCAAGCCCTGAATCAAACTCACTGCTGTCAGCTCAGAGCCTGCTTTGGATCCTCTGTCCTCCTCTCTCTGCCCCTCCCCCTGCTAGCACTCTCTCTCAAAAATAAACGTTAAAAAAAGAAAATAAAAATAATAATAATGAACAAATAAATAAAAATTTAAGGGGTGCCTGGCTAGCTCAGTAGGTAGAGCACACCACACTTCATCTCTGGGTTGTAAGTTCGAATTCCATGTTGAGTGTAGAGAAAGAAAGAAAGAAGGAAGGAAGGAAGGAAGGAAGGAAGGAAAGAAAGAAGAAAGAAGGAAGGAAGGAAGGAAGGAAGGAAAGAAAGAAAGAAAGAAAGAAAGAAAGAAAGAAAGAAAGAAAGAAAGAAAATAATATGCTCTGTGTTATTTTATATTATTTTATTCATTTTTAGAGCCCCCATTAAAACCTCCTCAAACTCCCTTTCTAGAGGTAACTGGTATTACCGATCTCTTCTGTACCCTTCCAGAGACACTCTGTTTATACAATCATACAGGTTTTTGAAGACATATTTTTTCCAAGTATGGGAGAATTAGACAAACACTAATTTATATTTGTCATTCAATAATATATTTTAGGTGATTTCATCTTCACGCACTATTTAAAATTACTTTACAATATTCCATTCTATGAAGATATCATTCTGTATTTAATCAGTTCCACAATGGTAGACATTTAAACTGCTAACAGCCTTCTGTTATTATGTTGCCATGAACTACTATGTACCTATACTTTTGCTCAACATCTCCCAAGATCATTTAGCTTATGAAAACAGCCAAAGTTTAAGTATCTTTTAAATTTTTATAAATAGTATTGTAAATGGCAGTGAAGGTTGAGAATTTTACAGTCCTACATACACCTTTCACTAAAGCTTTTGCTTCCCAAACCCTCCTCAAATTGTGATTTGTCAATTAACTTATGTTATTTATCAATCTGATAGATAAAAAATGAATTGCATAGGGGTGCCTATGCCTGGGTGGCACAATCAGCTGAGCATCCAACTCTTGATTTCAGTCATGTCATGATCTCACGGTTCATGAGATCCAGCCCCGCCATCCGGCTCTGCACTGACAGCACAGAGCCTGCTTGGGATTCTCTCTCTTCCTCTCTCTGCCCGTCCCCTGTTCACGCATGCACATACACTCTCACTCTCTAAAAATAAACTGTAAACAAAATGGATTGCATTTATTTAATTCAGAGTGAGACTGATTTCTTTTTACTAACCATTTATTTTTTGTCTTCTACCAGTTTGTGTTGTCTATTTTTTATTTAGTTGATGATATTCCTTTTCTTACTGATTATATGACTTTTTCATATATTAAAAGAAGTAGGTTTTCCTTTGTTTGCAATTATTTTTTCCCCAGTGAAGTAGTTTTTGTTAGTTTGTTTTATTGGCTGTGAGTATTCTCTCTCCAATTGGTCATTAGTCTTTTGAATTTCTTTATCCTATTTTCCTACTGTTCAAAAACATGTGACAAATATATCAATATTTTTACTTTTAGATTTTCCTTTTAGCCTTAGAGGTTTGTTTCTAGCTGAGAAAGGTCCTCCTCATTCCAAAAGTAAGAAATTATTTTTTTCTAGAAAATCATCTATTTCATTCATATTTTTTAAATGTTTATTTCTGAGAGAGAGCAAGAGACAGCCCATGAGTGGGAGAGGGACAGAGAGAGAGGGAGAGAGATAATCCCAAGCAGGGTCCACACCACCAGTGTAGAGCCTGATGTGGGGCTTGAACTCAAGAACTGCAAGATCATGACCTGAGCCAAAGTTGGACACTCAACTGACTGAACCATCCAGGGGCCCCAGAAATGAATGAACTTCTAAATATATTTAATATACATTTCCACTTGAAAAAAAATGTGCAGAAATAACTTGACTGAGCATACTGGACATATCCATATAAAAATAAAAAACCATTACAGAGAAAAAGGACATTTAGTAGGCTATTCTGTTATATTGATGTTATCACAACATAACATTCAAAAACAGAATAATTGGCAGGAAAACAAAAGCTGAAATATTCTCTGGTCTTTAGTTATAGTCCCAGCCATTTAAAAAATGATTTTATAAAAATATTTAGACAATTTTAATTGTAGCATAGTGAAATAACACTTATAATCCAAGCTGACTATAGCTGCTTATTTTCAAAAGTAGAATGGGAAACCAGAATTTCTAAGCCTTAATTGGCTCTTCGTACTAACTAAAGGATGAGCCTTGGAGCTGGCAGTGCTGTTTAGAGATCATAGAGACTTGGCTATGCAAAACAGATTCTGGAACTGCACAGTGAGTTGAAAGCTGAGTTTCTCTAGAAGGGGGTTAAGGAGGACCCTGACTAGAAGGAATATAAACCTAGAAAAATAAAAATTATATGAAAAGCACTGTGAGAAAGAGGGGGTGGAACAAAATGACCAAAAGTGGAAGACTTCAGATTAAAGTCTCTTATGAAGGGGCACCTGGCTGGTTCAGTCAGTACAGCATGTGATTCTTGGTCTTGGGGTTGTGAGTTCAAGCCCCATGTTGGGTGTGGAGATTACTTAAAAATAAAATCTTTTTTCTTTTTCTGTAAATTTTTTAATGTTTATTTTTGAGAGAGAGACAGACAGACAGAGTGTGAGCAGGGAGGGGCAGTGAGAGAGGGAAACACAGAATCCGAAGCAGGCTCCAGGTTCTGAGCTGTCAGCAGAGAGCCCAACATGGGGCTCGAACTCATAAACCGTGAGATCGTGACCTGAGCCAAAGTCAGATGCTTAACTGACTGAGCCACCCAAGTGCCCCCCAAAAATAAAATCATAAAAAATATATATATAAAGTATCTTATGAAAAATTCTAGCTGGTAAGGAATCTAAAGACTTTTATGGAAATAAGTATCTAACAATAAATTTTAATGTATTTATTTTGTTTTACTATAAAAACTTTCCATTGTGTATGTTTGTCCACACACAAGTGTCATGTGTTTAGTTTGTGGAGGGAGGCAAGAGAAAGTTAACTGAGTTCTACTCTAAAGTAAAGCTCTAAGAAAAGGGAGAGTCAGAGCCTAGAGTCAGTAAGAAGCAGTCCGAGAATCTCTATAGGAAAGAGAGAAAGAACCTCAAAAAGGAACTCTTCCCTGGAAAAGCCATGGCCTAACCTCAAATCAAAGCCAGCCAGAGTTGAAAAATGCAGTGAACTATGAGGCAAGTTCTGGTGTAATTAATTAAAGACCATGGGAATGGCTATGAGAGGCTCCTCTCAGAGTACCCACCCTTAGGGTAAATCCCAAATAGTCTTCTCTATTTAAAGCAGAAAAGACCCAGCATGGGTTTTGGTTCTAGAGAGAAAAAGGTGACTTTCTCAGATAAATTTTCGACTATGCTCCTGAGACAAATGCTATATAGACCTGCCATGCTCACTCTTCACTTAGCCCATCTCTGCATGACCACACAAGCCAGAGTCCTAAAATCACACTCTGTATTCACTACCAGTAGAATACAGATTTTTTCTCATGTTGAGAACATGCAATAATGATCAAACTAGACTTTTCATCATAAATGTGAAAAGCTATGCAATAATCACTAAACAGATTAAACGATCAGAACTGACCACTGCACAAAACAGTTGTTGCAGGAATCAGAAGAGAGGCTCAAATTAATTATAATTAGCATCCACTGAAAAATTCAGGAGGATTTCACATTATTAAAAATTAACAGATCACTACTGCAGCAATAACAATCTTTAGTTATTAAAATCAATGTAATGGGGGGGGGGGCGGATGGCAGGCAAACTTTAAGATGCCTCTTAGTGATCCTTCTGATATCCACACCCTGGAGTAATTCCTTACCTTGGTGTCTGGTCAGGACCTAGTGATTCTCTTCTAATGAATAGAATATGGCACAATTGATGGATAGCACTTCAAAGATTAAGTTATAAAGAGATCATGTCTACCATCTTGCTCCCCTCCTTTTCTTCTCTTGCTTGCTCACTTAGATGAAGTCAGCTGCCATGTTGTGTGCTGCCCTACAAAGAAGCCACCATAGCAAGGAATGGAGGAAGTCCTCCAGACAACAGTTAGTAAGGAACTGAGTAGGTCCCTTTGTCTGATATCCCTGAAAAATTGAATTTTGGCAACAACCACATGAGTGAGCTTGAAGATAGATATTCCCTCAATTTAAGATATTCCTTAAAATGAGACTTCAGCTCTGTATAACATCTTGGCTGTAGTCTTGTGAGAGACCTTGAAGCAGAAGAACCCAGTAAAACCATGCCTAGATTCCAGACATACAGAAACTATGAGATAATAAATGTTTGCTTCTTTAAGCCCCTAGATTTTGGAGCAATTTATGATGAAGCAAATGATAAGTCATACAGGTGGATGGAGGATTAGGGCAAATAGGTGGGAACATGATTGAAGGTCAAATAGTAGAATGGCTTCTGTTGAAAATCAAATCAGTGAAACAAAGGTCAAGACAAGGAATTTTCTCAAAACACAAAAGAAAAATAAAATTATATATATAAGTATATAATAATTATATATAATACTGTGTTAAATTATATCAAATATATTTTATTTAAAAATTATTTTTAATATTTATTTTTGAGAGAGAAAGACAGAGACAGAGACAAGAGCATGAGCAGGGGAGGAGCAGAGAGAGAGGGAGACAAAGAATCTGAAGCAGGCTCCAGGCTCTGAGCCATCAGCATAGTGCCTGACATTGGGCTCAAACTAACTGTGAGATCATGACCTGAGCTGAAGTCGGATGCTTAACCGACTGAGACACCCAGGCGCCCCATAAATATATTTTAAAATTAAGAGATGTGGTGAATAAATGTAAGAGATAAATGGATAGGAAATAGTCAAAGTAACAATAAGAAGATATAATATTTAAAATCCCTAATCTGAAGAATGATTTGATTTCTCATATAGGAAGAGTTGATAGTGCTTAAATTATTACTGAAAAAGACACCCAGTGACATTGTGGTGAATTTGTTAATGCTCAAGTACAAATAGAGAATTTCATAAGCTGGCAGAGAGAAAGAGGAAAATAAACATTTCCAGTATTTTAGAAAACATTCAAAGATGCCTACAAAGTGTTCATGGAAAATGTTTTAAACTCATCCAAGTTACATTCAAATATAAAAGCAAAAGAAATACATTTTCAGAAATTCAAGAAATCAGGAGGCTTAAAACTACTTCTCCTTGATTAATTATTAAAGTATGCTTTCCAGCAAAACAAATACGAAATGCAAAAAAAGAAGACAGAAGAACATATTAATAGTAAAACACATAATTAAGTTTAAATTATATGGATAATTCATTAAAGAAATTCATAAAATGGAAGCAACTTCAGTCTAAAATGGCAGATTGCTCTCATTTCTCTAGAGAACTCATAATATTGTTTTTAGTTTAAACACAATAAAAAGAAATCTTGATAAACATATCTACACTTAATACAAAATAATATGGTTCTATTTGATCTACAACATATGCAATGTGACAATATTTTATTAAAAACAAATTCAACCATAAGTGACTTTAGAAGTTAACAAGCATTATGGGGGGGGTGGGTGGGAGGGAGGGGGAAGTGGGTGATGGGCATTGAGGAAGGCACCTGTTGGGATGAGCACTGGGTGTTGTATAGAAACCAATTTGACAATAAATTTCGTATTAAAAAAAAGAAGTTAACAAGCATTCACCAAGGTCCCAGAAATGAAACTGCCCTGATCTAGCAGACCGTGGTGTTCAGAACCATGGAGAGCAGCCCAGTGGTGCAGCCTTCTCAGAACTGTAGACTGGCTCTTCTTATGAGATTTTCCATTGGTCAATCTCATCTATCAATCATTGTTCAGAAGATGGCAAGGAAATCTTTTAAGATCAGAGTTTTGGTTGCTATTGGCTTATCACCTGGTCCAGGTTATATCTGAACTCGAGCTGGTTTTCATGTACAAGAATAAAGCTAGTTTGTCCTTGTCTTTGAAATCAGAGTTGGAGATATGAATTTAGGATATGTCAGACAGCCTTATCATTCAAATTACTTTCTTATCTTCAACAGTGAGGAATCTATTTCTTTGGGGTAAATTATAAATCTACGCCTTATTGACCTCAGGCTTGGCTATATCACTTTTTTGGCCAATGAAACAGGGGCGGAAGTGAAGTAATATGTATCATTTCTGAGCAGATGCTTTAAGAGCTAGCACACAGTCCACCATATACCCTTATGTCTCTTCTCAGAGACCAGCCATGTTCCAGATAGGCCACACCATCCTGGATCTTAGTGAGTAGCTGAATCTCAGTCTACCCAAGCTGGCCCTATTGCATGAGTGAGCAATAAACTTTTGATATTATAACACTGAAATCTTAGGGTCATTTGTTACAGTAGCATAACCCAGGTCTAGCAAAGTGATGCAAGAGTAATCATCAAGAATGTGATCATAAATCCACAGGGATGTAAGAAGGCCCCAGAGAGAGTATAAAGGGGCAAGAGAGGGCCAGACAGGACCCTGAAAATCTCCAGAAGTGAGAAGAAGAAATTTAGGAAATGGGCTCAGGAGAAGCAGCCAGAAGTTGAAGAAAGACCAGGAAAGTGTGATATCACTAAAGCCAAAGTAGGAGAGTTATAAGTCAGAGTTGGTGAGGAATGGGTTAAATGTTGCTGACAGGTCTTCTGGGGTAAGAACTAGGGAAGTAATCTCAGCATTTAGCTACAAAGAGATTTTTGGTATTGAGTGGAGCTCTGGGGGCAGAGCAGAAGCCAACTGTAGGGACTATGGAGACTAGAGTTGGTAAGGAAGTGGAGATGGCGGGAAAGAGAGATGGAGAAATAGTTGGAGAGAAAAGTATGGATTAAGAAAGTGATTCTATAAAAGGGGAGACTGCTTCTGGGAAAGAACTGGAGAAGGGAAATTTTGAAAAACAGATAGAGAAATAATTCATGGAGAAATGAAATGGAGAGGGTACAGTAACAGGCACTGGCCCATTAAGAAAAAGGGAAGCTCATCTATTCTGACAGGGGAGCAAGGAGAGAGCTGGGGAAGGTAGAATGGTGCAGATGTTGAAGAATTTCTACCTGGCAGTTTCTGTGAAATAGAGGGCAAATTAACCTGTTTGGAGAGAGAGATGATGTGATAGAGTAGTGGAAATGAGGAATAGAGAAGATTTGAAAGAGCTGTAGTAAAACTTTCAAGAAACAGGTGATGACACAGAGATTGGGGTAAGCAGAGGAACCTGGTTCCCCAGATTACAGCCCCAGATTATTTATCTCCCTACTCCTATCCCATAAATACTAAATACGAGACACTTTACAGCTTCATACCAATGACAGTCTTGGGGAATGGTGGAGGCAGAACAACACCATAGAGCCAGAATTTTTTAACTTTGAGGAAAACTCACTTTTCATTTCCATATAGATCATTAAGGATGCTTTTGGCTACAAGTAACAGAAAGCCCTAACTCAACTGGCTTAAAAAGTATGGTAAATTTATTATCTCATACAAAGATAAGTAATGGATATAAAATTTTAAAAATTCCTTCACAAAATATTAGCACACAGAAGTCAGCAATACCTGAAAGAATTACATTCTGTGACCCAGTGGGGTTCACATTCCAAGGATGCAAGTCTGGTTTAACATTGAAAGCTAATCAGCATAATTCACCAAAAGAAGCCAAAGAAGAAAAAAATTACATGGTCAAATCAATCAGTGCAGAAAAAGCACCTGCCAAACTTAAACACCCATTCACGATTTAAAAAAAAATCTTAGAAAAACAGGAATGAAGAACTTTCTTAACTTGATAAAAAGCATATACAAAAAAGCCTAAAGCACATACAAAAAAGCCTATAGCTAATTATTAAAGACTAAATGCTTTCCCTCTAAAATTAGAAAGAAAGCAATGATGTCCTCTCTCATTATTCATAATCAACATAGTAGAACTACAGTTCTATGCAGTTCCATAAGGCAAGCAAAATAAGTAAAAGGCATAACTCAAAAAACAATCCAGTTATGAAATGGGAAGAAGGCATGAATAGATACTCTTCCAAATAAGATATGCAGATGGCTAACAGACACATGAAAAGATGCTCAACATCACTCATCATCAGGGGATTACAAATCAAAACTATGATGAGATACCACCTCAAACCTGTCAGAATGGCTAAAACTAGCAACACAAGAAACAACAGATGTTGGCAAGGATGCAGAGAAAGGGAAATCCTCTTGCACTATTGGTGGAAATGAAAACTGGTGCAGCCCTTCTGGAGAACAGTATAGAGGTTACTCAAGAAGTTAAAAATAGAACTACCCTGTGATCTAGAAATTATACTAGCAGGATACAAAGGATACAAAAATACAGATTCGAAGGGGTATATGCACTCGACTGTTGATAGTAGCATTATCAACAATAGCCAAACTATGGAGAGAGCCCAAATATCCATCAGCTTATGAATTGATAAAGAATATGTGGCATATATATACAATGGAATATTACTTGGCCATCAAAAAGAATGAAATCTTGCCATTTGCAATGATGTAGATGAAGCTAGAGTGTATTATGTTAAGTGAAATAAGTCATTCAGAAAAAGACAAATACCATATGATTTCACTCATATGTGGAATTTAAGAAAATAAACAGATTAACATATCGGAGGGAGGAAGAAAAAAAAGAGGGAAACAAACCATAAGAAACTCTTAAAGATAGAGAACAAACTGAAGGTTGATGGAAGGAATTGGGTGGGAGATGGGCTAGATGGGGGATGGGTATTAAGGAGGGCACTTATATGTAAGTGATGAATCACTGAATTCTACTCCTGAAACCAATACTGCACTATATGTGAACTAACTAGCATTTAAATAAAAATTTGAAAAGGAAAAAAAAAGAAATAAAAGGCATATAGTTTGGAAAAGAAGAAATACTGTGTCTACAATGGAACTTAAATGACTTTTTGATGACAATCCTCTCTGTGACATTCCTCCCAACGTATTTCTACTCACACAAAAGTCATCCCAGGTTTAGAACCACAGAAGGTTTAGGGAACGAACTACCAATTTAAGTTTAACACATATCCTTAGAAATACAGATACAGACCCTAGGTCCATGATAAAGCCATTGTGCCACTGATCTGACACTTTCTCCCTCCACACATCCCTCCACAAATAATATTTGATCCAGTAAGTGCTTGTGACGTGTAAGTCACTTGCAATGAAATCTTTATTACTTGTAGCTGAAAGTGTCTTTAGTGATCCTTTTACTCATTTATTCCTTCTTTCATATTCTTTCCCCCACCTCCTGCCACACACACATAATCAGAGTGATACAGACACATATGCAGTCATGCAGTCATTTATACGTTATGTACAAACAAGGCCAATGTCACAAAGTGTTTTTATGTATGTATGTATTTATTTATTTTTGAGGGAGAGGAAGGGAGACAGAATCCTAAGCAGTCTCTGCACTGTCTGCACAGAGCCCAATACGGGGTTCAAACTCACGAACTTTGAGATCAGGACCTGAGCTGAAACCCAGAGTTGGTCACTTAAATGACTAAGCCACCTAGAAGCCCCAAAGTGTTTACTTTTAAAAAGGCATCAATACACAAGGAAAAGGAATGGAAGCAAGGTCATCTACCTTTGGAGATTTAAACAAACTTTTTAAAGATGGAAAGCAAACAGAGGATGCTACAGAAAAAGCTACAGACCAGAGAGTCTGCTGCAGAGGACATACAAAGAAAAGAACTTACTATAGAAGCCTTGCAAAATCTCATATTTTAGAATTCAGAAATTCTTTATGAAAGAAGGTTGAAACTATGGGAACTCATTTAAAAGCCAGTATACAACACAATCTAACTCTCTCATGCAGCTGTTACCCTAGTCTACTTTAGGTATAAAATTAGAGGTTTCTTCTCAGGAGAAATTGACCAGCAAAGACCCAGGACTCTAAGAGAACCTGAAAATTGGAGATTCAGTAAAGGTCTATATACGCAGTTTGATTTTAACTTGCCTATTATGCACAAACTGGGCATTTATACCCCAGACACAGATTGCTAGTCTTCCCCTCCCAATTAATTTTTAAAATGTGTACTCTGAGATGTGAATTTTTCTGTTAAACACAAAGTTATCAATCGAGGCAAAGATGGAAAATTTCTTAACTTGATAAAGGGTATTTACCAGAATTCTACAAAAAATATCAAACATTTTTTGGACACATTCCAACCAAACCACTAAAAAAAAAATAAAAATAAAAATAAGAAAATATTTTTAATATTGAGACAAAAAGGATTTAACTTGTATTTGCAAATAGTATTATTATTTTTCTACAAATTTCCAAATAGATAAACAGCTACTAAACATATGGAAGGTTAGTAAAGTAATTGAGTTAAATAATAATAAGCAAAATAATCTGATCTGTACCTATATACCAGAGTAGAAAATATTTTTTAAATTAGCATCACCTACCTATTGCTACCTTAACTATTAAAAATAACAATAACATCAATATAAGAATAAACAAAGAAAAGTGCTGGAGAATATAGCTGATGGAATTGTACTGGTTTGAGAAGGATGAACAAGGTATGAATGAAATTCCAAAGGACTGGGAAGTGTGAACTGACCAGGGAGATATTTTACGAATGTGGAGCAGCATTCAGAGTCCACTTGGCATTTGTGGTCATAAATCTAAAATGAGATCCAGCAACATGATTTAGTATTTTTAAACAACCATGTATATTTGCATTGGTACAGGTGCACAGTTGGCAGAGAGTTGGATTTACTGGAGCTGTGATTTTGTCAAGTGAGCTTTAAAATTGAGAGAAAGGTCAATGGAGTAAAAAGCATATTCAAGTAAATGAATAAAATGATTGGCCAAATAATTGAAGATGGATAAGTAGAGAGGAAAGGACATCAAGAAATACATTCATTAGTAGACAGAGAAGAGATGGCAAGGTAGAGTGGAGGTTTCATTCGAGTGCAAGTATTTTTGAAATTGGGGTAATCAAGGGGTGCGTGGAGAGGTGAGGTTATGCACAAAATTGAAATTATGAGTCAGTGGAAATTTGGGGACATGAGAAGATCTGTGCATGACTTAAAGATAGAGTAGTGGACAAGATAATCAGAACATAAAAACATCAAGTAACTGAAAAGTAATGGTATTGCAAAGGTCAACCATGTATACACTGAAATTAGTGAAAATTCAGATAGGCAAACTACTGGAGAGAAGTTAAATTGTGAAGGGGGGTGACATAGGGTAGGTGAATTATATCAATAATCAGGAATAATGGGTGACATAATCTAAAAGGTTTGATATTTTAAGAAGATTTTTAAGGAAGAAAGGCAGAAAAGGCTCTGGAAATGGCACGAATAACCCTGAAGATAGGCTCAAAGATAAAAGAGAAATAAGAGATGGAAATAAACAACTGCTGGTCAGGAGGGCTGCAGGGAAGCAGTGCCCCAGGGGAGATCCAGGATTCAATTGGAGCAAGGAGGTAAAGGGAACACTCAAGGAAGACATGGAGCATTTCACTGGTGATGAACAAGTGAGTTCCATTAGTCTCAACAGGGAGGTTTGAGGAGCGTGGTGTTCCCCCTTAACCAGGATAATGGAACAGAGTTCTCCTGAAAGGAGCCAGTTGTCACTCTTGGTCCTCATCAATGGAGGACTGAAGTGATGGTAGGCTGAGGTATCAGATTTGGGGGCACACTCTTTGACCAAGCATAGAATAGGGCTCATTAAATGCCCAGGACCCCTGCCCTGCTTGAGCTCTGTATGTGAAATTGAGGATTTCTAATAGTTGGAAATGCCCTGGTACCCACTAAAAAAAATCTGATGAAGAGATTCCCTCCCTGGCAGGTCCCTAGAATTTGGTCAAGTGACCTAAGTACAGCCTTTCAGACACTTTCACCAGGGACTCTGAATAGTGGAGTAGTGACACAAAGGCTCAAGGTCTATGGAATTCATCCACAAAATCCTAAGCAAGACAATGAGTGTTCAGGGCCATCAATTTTGATAGGGCAATGTGTGACCAGTGGTGACAGTTCCTGTAGTAGTTTCTGCAGATTTTGAAGTTTCACTGTGCTTGGCTTCCCTTGATTCCCACTTAAGCTTCATTCAACAAACTTCCAATATGAACATTTCCCACCAACTCTTCTTAGAAATAGCTTTTCTTGCTTAAATAAATCAAACCAAGCTTCTGATATTTTTGTTGCCAAGAAGGCAAATTGTACCCCTGGACATGAATGAGACATAGCTGGCTTCCAAGCTTATGTGCTTTCATTAAAGAATCTCACTCTGGTCCTTTCCACAAGAAAGACAGTGTGTATTCTTACTTCTAGAACTCTTGGAGCTTTCCCATGGCACTGCTCCTGACAGTTTACTGATCATCTAACATTCTCTTACATCCCAAGCACCAATTATGCTATTCGTGTTGAACAGCTATTTCTTAAAAGTAGTAATTCCTGGATGGAGTTGTGTCTAGAAAAAAAACAGCATTCAGTGAAATGCTCACATAATATAAGTCTTTATTCAATACTGCTAACAAACAAGCCTGCCAGTCCTTACACCTGAGAAGTCAACCTTAGAATTTTTCAAAACATTTTGATTCATATGTGACATTTCTGACTTCAAATTAAATCATCAAATGATTCACCAAATTTGAATCTTGTGGTTTTTCAATTGGTTAGCACAATCTGTTATCCCAAATTAAATTTCTAAAGGAGTATGTCTTTGAATATTATATGCTTCATAGCTGACAGGGACACTATCTAATTAGCTATTTATATGCAAAGCAGAGGAAAGGATAATTAGAGATATGGATTATACAAAGGCAATCACACTGACAGAGGGCAAAAGAAACTGTGAACATATTGAATCAAATTTGTATATACGTTTCTAGTTTATTATGTTTCATTTGTATTGTATTACATTTATGCATCATTTAACATGTTATAAATGAAGTAATATCCTAATTCACTGATTGATAAACTAAATATAAATCTTGTAACATCAACTATCTGTTGGACTACAAATATAATAAGCTTAAGTGGATGAAAAGGAATAAAGTCCTACATTTGGAAAATGCCTTCCTTAGCTCCAATCTCTTTTGCTCTTTTCTCCAGAGAAAGGGGGTAGGGGGAGATTAACATATTTAGCGTTATACCATTAACAGCATAGTCAAAGTACCTGTCAAAAAAAAAAAAAATCTGGCTCATAGAATCTGTTCTAGTTATCTATCACAGCATAACAAACCACCCAAAATTTGTTTGGAGTAAAAAGACAAAATATTTTGGGATGCCTGGGTGGCTCAGTCAGTTGAGCATCAGCCTTCAGCTCAGGTCATGATCTCATGGTTCAAGGTTCATGAGTTCAAGCCCTGCATCAGGATCTCTGCTGTCAGCACAGAGCGCACTTGGGATCCTCTGTCCACCTCTCTCTCTGTCCCTCCCCTGCTTGCATGCATGCACACATGTGACTGCACTCTCTCTCTCTCTCTCTCTCCAAAAAAGACAAATATTTTATTATGCTCACAAGTTTGCAGGTCAGAAATTTGAGAAGGGAATAGAGAAGATAGCTTGTTTCTCCTCCCAGATAACTAGGACTACAGCTGGGATGATATGTGGTTGGAGTCTGCTGGGAGAGTTTGACCAGGCCATATATATCAGGAGCTTCAGTTTCAGCTATCACCTGGTTTCTTCAGCTCTTCATGTTGCATCTGCTGGAGATGGAATGTCAAAAATGGCTTCTTCACTTGTGTGCCTTTTACATAGGTTAAGATGGTTGGAAAAGCTGGAACTGGATGGGCATCTCTCTCTCTTTTTTCATTCATTCTCTCTCGTGGCTGGCTTGGGCTTTCTCACAACATGATAATCTCAGGGTAAATCTTACATGGTGGTTTGCATGAATAATGGGTATTGTTTACCCTAAGAATGAAAATTTCTTTTTTTTTTTTTTAACATTTATTTATTTTTGAGAGAGAGAGACAGAGTACAAGCTGGGGAGGGGCAGAGAGAGAGGGAGACTCAGAATCAGAAGCAGGCTCCAGGCTCTGAGTTGTCAGCACACAGCCTGATGTGGGGCTCAAACCCAGGAACCATGACATCATGACCTGAGCTGAAGTCGGACACTTAACAGACTAAGCCACCTAGGCACCCCATCTAAGCGTGAAAATCTCTAAGAAACAAGATTAGGAAGCTGTCAGTCTTTTAACACCTGAGTAGAAAAACAGCATGCCGGGGCACCTGGGTGGCTCAGTTGGTTAAGCATCTGACTCTTGGTTTTGGCTCAGGTCATGATCTCGCGATTGGTGGGTTCAAGCCCTACATCAGGCTCCGTGTGCTATCAGTGCAGAGCCTCCTTGGGATTCTCTCTCTCTCTGGTCTTCCCCCACTTGTACTCTCTCTCTCAAAATAAATAAATAAGCCTAAAAAAAAAAAAAAAAAAAAAAGACAACCAGCATGGCAACAATTCCACCATATTTTATGGTCAAAGTATGCCAGGATTTAAGGGAAGGGGACATAGACTCCTCTCTCAATAAGAAAAGTGACAAAGAATTTTTGGCCATCTTTAATCTGCTAAGGCAGCTTGCATGAAACATGACAATTTTCCAGAACCTAGAAACTAGAAGTTCTTTTTTTCCCCCTCCCCAGAACCTAGAAGTTCTTAGCATGATTTTGTAATATGACTTCACACAGGCTTTTACTTACATGGCAGTTCCCTCTCCCACAAAGAATCAGAAATGTAGTTCCATGCAATAAAGCATCTGGGCACAGGTTGTTTTTAAAAAATCTCTTCCACACTTAGTCTCCAGAATTTCATGTTTGAGCTCCCAGTTTGGCAGTGAGCTGAGCGTCAAGTCTATTTATCTCAAATCTTTCCTAAAACCTATTAAAATTATGGTAAAAAAGTTCAAAGGTGAGTATGTTCATAAAAGTGCAGACAAGGGAAGAAAGCTCATTAAAGGATCACATAAGTTGAGGCACTTTTGAAACATGGCAAGCATAGGACATCTTATTGACAAACTAAACAGAAAAAGAATCAGCATACAATATACTAAAAGAACCCAGCAGATGGGGTCTGCAGAAGACCTCAAGACTAACAGAAGAAAGTGAAGAAAAGTAGGAGCAAGAAGGGAGCCTGAATAGTGATACCTCTTTCTTCCTGCACGTGGAGGTATATACTGTGTGTTCCCAGGATGAACTAAGAATTGCTTTTTAAAGATGAGTGAGGGGGCGCCTGGGTGGCTCAGTCTGTTAAGCGGCCGACTTCGGCTCAGGTCATGATCTCGTGGTCCGTGAGTTCAAGCCCCGCATCGGGCTCTGTGCTGACAGCTCAGAGCCTGGAGCCTGTTTCAGATTCTGTGTCTCCCTTTCTCTGACCCTCCCCCGTTCATGCTCTGTCTCTCTCTGTCTCAAAAATAAATAAATGTTAAAAAAAAATTTTTTTTTAAAAATAAAGATGAGTGATTGATTGATTAGTCTAGTAGCATTAAGGCTCTGTGCAGTAAAAGATTAACTTTGCCCAAAGAAAAGTTTGAACCTTTGACCCAGCTCTTGGGAGGTAACCTCTAATCCCTTCATATATCCTGGCTGATAAAAGTGTCTTTGTGTATCTGAGGGCTTTGGGCCACACTAGATAGTCTATACTGATAATGATTTGTGATGGGGCATTGGGCTACATAATATCTACTTGAAATCTGGAGGCGATAAGGGTTAAGGTCAGCCATACCATTGGTAAGCCATGTCTATGTGATCAACTCCCAGTAAAAAACTCCAAAGCTCAGGTGAGCTTCCTGGCTTCACTCCATGCATATTGCCACACAATTACTGGGAGAAGTAAGTGCTGCCTATAGGACTCTATTGGGAGAAGACAAATATAAGCTCCATGCCTGGTCTCTCATGGACTCTGCCCTAGAAACCGTTTCCCATTGCTGATTTCTATCTGTATTCTTTCACTATAATAAACTATAACTATGAGTTTAACCACTTTGCTGAGTTCTGTGACTCCTTCTAGCAAATCATTGAATCTAAGGGTGGACTTGGGAACCTCCTAAACTCATGGTTTGTATTGACAGGCTTGGTCCCCCCTCCTCATTTTATTTTTTAATTTTCATTTGAGAGAGAGAGAGAGAGAGAGAGAGAGAGAGAGCATGAGTGGAGGAGGGGGCAGAGGAAGAGAAAGAGAGGGAGTGGGGGGGAAGGAGTGGGAGAGAAAGAGGGGAGGAGAGAGAAAGAGAGAGAGAGAGAGGAGAGAGAGAGAGAGAGAGGGAGAGAGAATCTCAAGCAGGCTCCATGCTCAGGGCAGAGGTCGATATGGGGCTTGATTCCATAATCCCAGGATCATTACCTGAGTCAAAATCAAGAGTAGGATGCTTAACTGACTGAGCCACCCTGGCACCCCTCACCTTCCTCATTTTAGCACTTGGGTAGATACTCAGACTGATTGCCTTCTCCTAGTCTATTTCTGAGATGAAATTAATCCAGACACACAGAGTTCACAATACTTCCTCCTACTCAGAAAAGAGTTTGTGATTGATGAATCAAGAGATAAAGGAATTTACAAATGGCTTAGTTATGCAAATAACTTCTAGAAGAACCCAACAGAAATGGCCAGAAGTGGAGTGGAATGAGAGTCATAAATGTAGTAAAATTTTTACACTACTATATTGTTAAAATATTATTTCCATGGACATAGATTTTCTAATATTTAGTAGGACACACAGTCATCCAATATAGACAACTTTTCAGTTTCTCTTTGAAATATGGTCAAGTTGCTAGGTTCTGGTCAACAAGACAAGCTCAGAAATATGTGACAATCTACAGAAACCATCATTAAGCAGCATCTGGTGAGTACTTTATGCTCTTTTTTATTACATATTTCCTGATGCCAAAAACATGGATGCTGCCTTGAAACATAAGAATGAAAGCCACACACTAGAGAAAGCAGATGAAGGAAGTAGCCAGGGTCTTTGAGAACTTAGTGGAGCAGAGCTGCCAGATGAGCTCTGTTGGCACAACAGCTCCAAACTTTTACATGACAGAGAAATAAGCTCTCATCTTTGGTCTAAATCAAAGTTATTTTGAGTTTTCTGCATATGCATTTAAAATTAATTATAAAGAATTTTTTTTAATTAATTAATTTATTTTTCAGACACAGAGAGAGAAAAAGCACAAGTCAGGGAGGGGCAGAGAGACAGTGAGTGAAGCCCAAGCAGGATCCATACTGTCAGTGCAGAGCCCGATGTGGGGCTCAATCTCACGAACCATGAGATCATGACATGAGCCAAAATCAAGAGACGCTTAACTGACTGAGCCACCCAGGAGCCCCTAAAATTAATTTTAATACACATACATTTATTAAAAACAAATTCATGTTCCGCCATCCACTTTATATTCCTTCTATCTTCTCTAACTCCATGCTTCCTCTCTTTTCTCTTAAATAACTATATATATTTTTTACCACCAGTCTTTTCACAATGAGGTCTTGGATGAAGGAGAATGGTTGTTTTGATTAGTTTCATCATTTGGAAAGAGCTCCTAGGTTATCTTCCTGTGCCTCCTTGGAGTAAAGCAAGGTGAACGTGCTGCCTTCTAGCACATCATCAGTGTACTTAAGCACCAATATTTTCACTCCTCTGAGAGGAAAAGGGCTGCAAGATGTTATTACTGTCAGCAAATCCCTTAAGTTATTAGTGCAATGAAAATGGAATTTCAGACAACCAGCCAACATTAATAAAGCATTCCTTTTAGTCTTGCAGATGGGCATAAGAATTTCCATTCTTTCCCAGGTTTACATAATTATTATTATTTTTACTTCCTTGATATCATTAGGTAAAGGTATAATGTAATTGCAAAGTGTTTTTACAGACAGAGTCACACGGGATGCTGAGAGAAGCTGACAACACCCTGGAGGAACATGACCAGATGTTTGTCAGGCACATTTCCAATTCTATGGCCTGGGTTGAGGCAAATGTTACAGAGGGTTGGAAAAAAAAACACCAAAACACCTACATATTCTTCACATTAACCAAGACAACAAAACGCCTTAATCTCTAGCTGCCTTCGCTCCCATGGTGAAATTATTTCATCCGACTTCATTTCTGCAATTCCCAGCACAAATAAAATGCCTGTGCCCCTAAGCCAAGTGGGTAACCACTGACATGCTGATTAAGCATTACTGATTAACTGTACAATAAGTCATTTAAATTGCAAGTGCACAGATGGGCAACTTTTATTCAATTGTTTAATAACCTGCACTCTAAAGGGAGCTTGCTAATGCACCTACAATTGAGAAACAATAATGCTGTTTCAGGGAAACATGAATTGCCTTACCTTTTTACGTACTCAGTCATCATTTGGATAAACTTGTAAAACTCCGTTTTTCCTTTCAGCAGCCATCACATGTACTGTCATCTGAGGCAGCAGAGCCCTCTGTCAAGGTGAGGCTCAGAAAAAGAACTAACCTAGACATTAGTGGTTTCAAAATGTCCTTCTTGTTATTTTGTTTTGACCCGTTTAAATTTTTGCTTTGTGCTAGTATTTGTCCATCAAATGGTCTCAAAGGGAGCTATTATGTATTATGTATTGGCTGAAAGTACTTAAGGAAATATAAAACACTCTTCATAACCAACTGAAGATGTGTTTACGATGTGTCATCATGTCAGCTCTTAGGCTTCCCCTCGGTTTCAACCAGAGTTAAAAACTTGAATAGGACCCTTCACTATGCCTTTTCCATCTGACAAAAAAAAAAAAAAAAAGATTTAAAACCCGTCTCAACAATCACTTAAATTTAAATTCAACAAATATTTCTCAAGCACCTAACAGGTAGAGTGTTAGCTGCTAACTAGCTGCTCCTGAAAGAAGACACAAATATAAAGAAATAAATACTCTGTGTGAATAAGGACGTGGCTGTCAACACCCATTTTGGGATCAGATCGCCTGGAATCAAATTTTCCCTCTGACACTTACCATCTGTGCAATGTTGGCAAGTACTTTATCTCTCCATTTAAAATGGGAATAACAATAGTAGTAGTAGCAGTAGTAATAATAATAATACATGTGAAAGGGAGCGGAATATAATACCCCAAAATATGTCTCCTTGGCTTGTTAAAGAACAAAAATTCAACTGAATAAATCGGAAGATCTAATTAGCTTTTTTCAGTGATTCAGGCAGCATTCCCTTCTAGTAAATACACAGGTGCTCTATGTAGTTGTACAAAATGGAAGGTTTTTATAGGCAGAAGGAAGGTGAGGCAGGGAATTATTAGCAAAAGAAAAGAAAAGATTGTTTAAAGCCACATGTCACCTCCTTTTTGGTGGAAGGGGAACAACAGGCATCTTATTATGCAGATTACCTCACTAGTGTGCATCAGGAAATTTGAGATTGACTGTTTAAAGGTCACATTTCTGGGAGAGGTTGAAATTGCAATTAAGTCTTAGTTTGCTGTCATGGGGACTGGTAACTGCATTTTGAGCCCACTGTTTCTTTTCTAACAGGCATAAGGATGATTTTATGTTGATTATTCTTAAGAAATAGCAAACAAGGGGAAGGTCCTGAAAACCAAGAAGCTCCCTTTTTGTAACACAGAGAGACATTTACATTTATCAGGAAAATCTCTATTTGTAAGAAGGTTGTGTCTCCCCATCTGTACTAGGCAGAGAATGACTCTAAATCTCTGGAAACTCATATATGGAGAAAGCAAAAACCTTAATCTGCCTGACAACCTTACCCTTGTTTGCTGTGCTTTTTCCTGGTAACCTTTCATAACTGACCTTTTGCCACATCCCTAACATCTTCTTTTGTCTTTAGCTGGAGATGTTTTTTGAGGTGATGGTTTGGCCTATTTCAGAGTTACTCAGTCTGTCTGGACCTCTCCTATTTATATGGGAGAAATACATGGTTAGTAACATCTCTCCTGTTAATTTGTCTTTTACTATGGGGGGGGGGGGTGTCTCAGCCAAGAACCTAGAAGGGTAAAGGAGACATTATTTTTCCTCCTCTACACCTGTTATGGACTGAACTGTGTTCTTGAAAAATAGATCTATTGAAGTCCTAACCCCTAGCACTTCCAAATATCACCTTATTTGGAAACAGGGTCTTTACAAAGATAATCAAGTCATCAGGGGGCACTTGGGTGGGTCAGTCCAACTTCAGTTCAGGTTAAGATCTCATGATTTGTGGATTGGAGCCCTGCATAGGGTTCTGTGCTGACAGCTCAGAGCCTGGAGTCTGCTTCAGATTCTGTCTCTCTCTCTTTCTCTCTCTCTCTCTCTGCCCCTCCCCTGCTTGTTCTCTCTCTCTCTCTCTAAAATGAACATTAAAAATTGTTTTTAATAAAAAATAAATAAGTAAATAAAATGAGGTCATTAGTATGTTACTGTTACTAATCCATGTTACTCTTCTGCAACTTGTAATTTTAATTTGTCACCAGCTAGACCCCAAAACCTGACCTTTACTGTTTACCTGCTAATAATCACTAACCTTTGTTTTATATTTTTTCCTTAAGTTCTTCTTTCTAGCTTACCACTTAACTCAGACAAAATAAACCCCAAACCACCCACAGGTGACAGCAAATGCCCTGACAAGACCTCCAACTTGTGCAGACCACTCAGACCGAGCTAAACTTGACTTGTGCCTGCACAGATGGACCATGGAGAGACTTCTGGAATGACCTACATTACCTTCCCCTCATTACAATACTAAAATCTCCATCTAAGGAGGATCCTCACCCTTATTTACATAACACACAATATATGGACAGGCATGTTTCCTTAAGGTGCATGCACTACCTTGTGCCCACCTGTACATATGACTGATGTGGTTTGAAGTGGTGAGATTTGGAGCCAATGGCCAAGAAAGAATTCTTTAGATGTTTTTGGTGCAAAAAGGCATGGGGGGACAGGACCAGTGGGCAGAAACAGCTGCCCTGGGACTGAGGAACAATTTATTATATACTTGGGAATTAGGGGAGGTAAAGACAAAGGAAGTTTCCAAAAGAATTTTCATATGTTAAAGACTCATCGATATCCTGGAGGCCTAGCTATTGTCAAGCTAAACTTGTTTTTCCCTCTAGCAAAGCATTAACATTAAGACAGTTGGGAGTTCCTGGAGAAATGTCATACTCCCCCAGCCTCAAGTATTTGTCAGTGGGCTGCACATTATAAAGAAATTTAATTTTATCTACAGTTCCTTTTGCTTTTGTTCCCCATATCATGTTGAAGAGGCTTCTTTAAATATTCATCCTAACCATAAACAAACGGTACCCATTCTCTCCCTCTCTGTTTCTGTCTCTGTCTCTGTCTCTTTCTCTCTCCCCCTGAGTCATGGCCTTGAAGCTACTTCCTGTGATCTCCTTATTTGCTGCCAATAGTTTACTTCCTGAGACAACTCCACCTGGTGCCTCTGTGACTCACAAACAAATGAACTCACTTTGGTTCCGTTACAAATTCAGTATGTGCTGAATATCTTTTAGGGACATAATGAATTTATTTAACATCTACCTTATACGGTTTAATTTAGGATTATGTGGTAAATAAATGTTTAGGATATAGTTTAAGCACTTAGTAAACATTCAAAAATATTAGTTCTTTTTTAATGACTATTTATTTATTTATTTATTTAATAAATTGAGAGAGAGAGAGAGAGAGAGAAAGAGAGCGCACACACATGCAAATGGGGAAGTGGCAGAGAGAGAAAAAGAATCCCAAGCAGGCTTCTTGCTGTCAGTGCAAAGCCAGACACAGGGCTCGAACCCACAAACCACGAGATCATCACTGTTAGGGTCAGGCTTCGGGCAGGGTAAAGATAGGAGTCAGAGGCTAAAATATTTTAGCAGTCAAAGACTTTATTGGGAACTAAGGTCTCGGGAGAGGTTCCGTGACTCAGGGAGAGAGAGAGAGAGAGAGAGGAGTCAGGGAAGTCGCGCCTGGGTGTGGTGGGGCAGGGTTTTTAAGCTGCAGCATTCCCGGTTTAGGTCCGGGTGGGTGCCAGGTCGTGCTGTCGCTGGGTGATTGGTTGACCTTCAGTTCATTCTGGCACACCGCTTGGGGCTTTCCGTTGGGTTGCGCTGGCGAGATGGCCGTCCCCTCCACTGTGGTTCCAGGGACATCCTAACAATCACCTGAGCCAAAGTCAGATGCTTAACTGAATGTGACACCCAGGCTCCCCAGTTATTGTTACTGTTATAAAACAGAGGGAAAAAGTTTAAAGGGATAGTACCAGAAAGTTGCTTTGTAATTATGGAATATTTCTGTATTTTGATTGTAGTGATTATGATGGTTAACTTTATGTGTTGACTTGGTTAGACCCAGATATTTGATCAAATATTGTTCTGTAGATTTCTGTGGGGATGTTTCTGGGTGAGATTGTGAAAAGTAAGGGATATGATTCATTTTCAGAAATACCAAATCAAGCTGTGCTGTCTAGTTAGTTGGTTCATAGCCTATTGGAAATACGTACAAAATGCTCCCCTGCCCCCCCCCCCGCCCCCCCGCCAGAGTCCCCAACCCTTAGATACTTCATTTCCTGGTTCTTCCCCTCTCTGTTTCCCAGGCTTATTTTCTAGGGCTTTGCAATAAGCATGTGCCAAAGGACAAAGGGAAGAAGGACTGAAAGACTCTGCATCACCTCAGGGAATGTACATTTGTTTCAATCAGACTGCTTTTTGCCTTACATGGGCAACTTCTGGGTAAGGCTGGAACCTTTGTAGTACTCAGCCAATGAGGAACCAAGGGAGGGACTTGCATGTGAGAAAATAAATTGTCTGCTGTAACTTCCCTGAGTCTGCCTGTTCCCCAGACACCTGCTCTTCTACGAACGTTGATTAAAACCTTGCTTCACTGTGCTCTGAGTCTCTGCATCCCTCCTTAGATTTGGGTCAGTGGGCTTATTTCTCTCAAGATTAGTATTTCAGTTGGACTTTGAGTAAAGCAGATTCCCCTCCACAATATGAGTGGAACTTATCCAATCAGTTGAAGGTCTAAATAGAACAAAAAACTGGCCTCCCCAGGCAAGAGAGAAATGTGGCCTTCGGACTTGAACGGCAACATGAGCTTTCCCTGGGTCTCCATAATCACATGAGCCAACTCCTTAAAATAAATCTTTCTACACACATGAGTGTGTACACACTATTGGTTGTTTCTCTGGAGAACCTTGACTACTAATCTGTGTACGTGATAATATTTTATAGAATTATACACCAAAAAAAAAAAAAAAAAGGAAAAATACATATAAGAACTGTGAAATCTAAATAAGGTTCTTAGTTAATAGTTTTGCCATGTGTATGTCTTAGTCACAATGCATATAAGATGCAATGGTCATATAAGATGTTATCACTGGGGAAAGCTGTAGGAAGGGTACATGGGAACTTTTTGTACTATTTCTAATTCTTGTGAGACTATAATTATTTCAAAATTAAAATTCTTTTAAATACATAAATGTGATCATTCCATGGTCATAGACCTGTTTCTAAGTCACCTATAGGTATACAGACCAGGGTCACATGCAATAGAAAACATGAGTAAGTTTGGGGGATCAGGAACAGAGAAAACCTTGCCTCACCTCTCATGAAGAGCCTAAAAATATGGAAAGCTGGCATCACTACCCCTACCTTTGGTGACTTATGGAATAACATCTATTGTTCACCTAACATTCACCTTTGATTGGACCCTACCCTGGATTCCTGAAAAACATGCACCCTAGACCCTTTTCTAACATAAATCCCTAGCCCTAAGTAACAAGGAGACTTATTCTCCTTTCCTTTCTGAGTCTCCCAGACACTCCATCTATTCTTTACCTGTTACCTACACTATTCAGAAGCTTTGTCTCCACTTTCTCTGGCTCACATTTGATTTCTATCCTATGTGAAGTCATGGATGGTTGGTCCTGTGGGACCCTTCCCCTGGGTTCTTGAACCCAGCCTGCCTGAATCAACCTGAAATTCATACCATTGTATGAAAGAACCATGATGCTCTTATTATTTCCCTATTTGTTTCCTTTGACTTTCTCTATAAAACTCAAAGTAATAAATGGGTAGAAGAAGATATTTGGGAGTTAGGATATTTCAGGTTGAGATTCAAGTATGCAAAATGAGTCTATTTTATTCTATTATCTTTACTTTAAATCCTGGCAAAAACTACAGCTATAATCAACAAATCTACTTCAGTTACAAACTTATAAAGAATCTGCTTTCTCCAAACTTCCAGGCTTGAAGTTGAGGCTCTAAATATATTTCACAGATGCCTGGTAAATTGGGTCTATTTTCAAGCCTTACTCTCCTTTTTTTAGTTAAAAACAAAACAAAACAAAAATATACCAAAAACAAACAAAACTTTATACCCAAGTAGTTTTTAAAGAAAAGGAGAATATGCATTTTAGAGGAAGGGAGAGCTTCTTGTAGATGTATGAGGCAGAGTAAGACCTGAGAAGAAAGTCTTTTCCTGAGATTATTTTTGCTTCTTGATTCTGTATACAGAAAAGTGCCATTAAAATCCCTTTAACATTTTTTCCCTCTGAAACATGATACAAATATCTTGGGAGAAAATGCTTGCCTAGCTCTGTGATGTCACAACCCAAACGGTATTAATTCTACTGGCATTATGGAGACTCAAACTCAGGCAAAAGTATCTTCTATAATTAAGGGAAAATAGCTGTTATGACACACAATGCACATTCCTCATTGAGACTCTGATTTTGTTGCAAAAAGGCAGCCCCCAGCAGGTCTAGTGAAGGAGCCAGTATTAACTGGCTTGCTTGATCCCTTCCAATAAAGAACTTAGTCCCTAGGGAAGGGTGAAGAAGGTTAGAAGCTTTGCTTTTAATCGCCATGGCCTAATCCCAGATTGCCTCTATTCAAATCTGCCTTTGTAATTGAAATTGTGGCTTTAAAATAGTAGTGGGGATTTATTTAAGAGTGTTTCCAAAAAGCCAGAATGCCCAGGTGGCCTAGTCAGTGCAATATGGTCTAGAACTTTAAGTCTGGGAGTATAGAAAAGGACTGTAATCAGAGGTGAGTCTTAGATAAGAAGATGATGCAAGATTTTTTTTTTTTTTTCAGATGCCAAGAGCAACTAGATTCTTCAATAGCTTGTGTGGTGCAGTTTAATGTTAATGCATGTTATAAGAATAAAATCATAGCCTCACTGAAAGTCTATCCCAGATGATTGCTGCATTCTAATCATGTTTCACACAGAAATCCATGCTGCGTATTCTTCTCTTCAGCTGCACTACTTTTGTGTTCGCTTTATCTGATTATTTGTTCATTGGAGATAGCTTATGACAACTAACATGATTAGCTGAATAAGTAGGACTCCTTAGGTCCATTCCTGAGTTTCATCCTGGACAGTCAAATAAGTGCTTAACCTATATGTACGGTCTCATTATAACTGACTCAAAGGGCAACCTAACTAATGTGAGTTTGCTCATTGGTGAGTTTTCGGGTAGAGACTGTACCAGCTGGAGTTGTCACACAAAGGAAACTTTATTTGCAGCAAATAAGGAGATCATGGGGAATAACTTCCAAAGCTGTGACTCTCCAAGTGGGGGTTCATGGGTTTCTTTTATTTAGGGCTAGGATGAATATTCAGAAAGGGGAGTTTCTGTCATCACATGGAGAGGTGGGCATACGATGGCACATGCATCTTAAGAAAACATGCCTATATATACATTGTATGTTATGTTAATAAGGTTTGAGATCCTCCTTGGGTGGAGCAGAGGTAACTGTCAGGCAAGCGGGAGGGGTCTGGGCATGCTGAGAGCATTGGATGGGGTCTTGGGCTCTGTATCTCAGGTAAGGAATGCAGGGCCTTGCTTATTTTTGAAATTGCATTGGGAGTTTTACAAAACACTGATTTATTGTCTCTGATATGGTTAGGTAATTTCCAGACCTGGTGGAGACTGTTAGTTTTTGCACTCCCCTGTTCCTTTAAAAATCCTTTTGCAATTCTTTGTAATTCTGACACCCCCAGGAAGTTCTGCAAGAAATGTTCCAGGGCAAGTAGAGTCAGTAAGGCACAGATCACGGAAAATAGCTGGGGGCATAAAATGACTTGTCTTTCTTTTTCTGGGGACTCCTAACTCTTTCTGCTTACAAAAGTTGTGTAGACAGGAGCTATTTTCTTTCAGCCTACCCTAGCACTGAAGTCAACTTGCTCCCATTGAACATTTTATCTTAGAAACAGGAACACATCAGTGCTGTTAAAATAAATTCCTGTTAATAATCAATTGGAGACTCATTTTATCAATATCATGTCTGTTGTTTTTTACTCAACTGGGGACAGGTTTACATGTAAGATTTCAGCTGTTTTCCTACATTGTAGCCATCAAACTAGTAAGAAAACCAGACTTTTTTGACTATTTACTTTGTGGCAGCCTCTGAACTAATTACTTTATATACCTTAACATATTTAACATTCCCATTAATTCTAGCTTTTTACGGCTGCTGCATATTACTCACCCAATCCCCATGGTCACACCCTGAAAGATACTAAAATCAAAAATTACACTCTCTTAGAAATAGCTAACTCAAACACCCTCTTCTCAGTCATACACACCTATCCTGACCACTTATTTATTCAAGGGAACCCATTAAAATTTTTTTTTTAATTTTTTTTAACGTTTTATTTATTTTTGAGACAGAGAGAGACAGAGCATGAACAGGGGAGGGTCAGTGAGAGGGAGACACAGAATCTGAAACAGGCTCCAGGCTCTGAGCAGTCAGCACAGAGCCCGACGCGGGGCTCGAACTCACGGACTGCGAGATCATGACCTGAGCCGAAGTCGGCCGCTTAACCGACTGAGCCACCCAGGCGCCCCTTAAAATATTTTTTTGACCTCACGAAAGCAACTGATAAACTGATCTTCTCTGTTGCTGAGGTTCTCAACTGGGGGCAGTTTTCCCCCAAGAGATTTGCTTCCAGTGTTGGGAGATGTTTTCAGTTGTCATCTCTGGGGATGTCACATTGTTATCTAGTGGGTAGAGGCCAGGGATGCTGCTAAATAGCTTACAGAGGACAGCTCTTACAACAAAGAGTTATCCAGTCTTAAAGGTTAACAGTGCCAAAGTTGAGAAACCCTACATTTTAGTCCCCACTGTCTTCACTTTCTTCCTCTTCCATTTTAGACTCAATAACCCATCCCAACATCACCGTTTCACAAATATCGTTAATTCTTTTGCACGCATCACGCTCTATCACCAATCTTTGGGAAAGTCTCAATCTTGTGTTGACTGGTGACTCTCCCTCTAAAAACACCACTAGAAATGCCTGTTGGTTGAGCAAAACTTAGTCTGTATTACTAAAGCAATGGAGAACACACCTTGAGAAGGTATTAGTAGTGCCTCAGAAATGAGAAGTCAGGAAAATGTATTTATGGGGTTTTATGCTTACACTGGGTGATCTTAAGGCCAGTGTTAAAATAGGGAAATATTAGGAATGGCAGAATTTATGACATACTAGGTTTGGATTGGTGGACACAGTAACATGAGGATCTTGAAATCTGTATTGATAAGCAACTGGCTAGTGTTGACAAGTAAGCTATTTTAGTTGTTTCAAGACTAGCTGTTTTCCAAAAGCAAATATTTCTTGAAACAGGAGCTAAGTTGGTGGTTTGTTTTTTGTTTTCTGATTTTGATTTTTTGCCCAGGTCCCAGTATTGTTTGGCACAGAAACAGGAAAAATTTTTTAAATACAAGAATTGATTAATATAGAAACAGGAAGGTATGTTGGCTTACCAACTAAATTGCATTTAACTGCTGGAGTTTTCCATGCTTCAACTAAATAGCTCAGTACTGAGGAAGAAAGTCAGACAACTGGGCAGCTTGGTGTCACTATAAATTTATAATTGTCAATTCCAATGGCCACAAAACACCTCCCAACAATCTTACTATGTTTGGCCAGTAAGCTTATTCTCCCATTGTTACCAATTTCATTTCTTCTCCAGGTTGTCCTTCATTTCATTACCAAAACCTCTCTTAGCTGATGAATTTGCCTTTAGCATCACAGAGAAAATACAACCTATCAGAGGAGAACAGTGCCATTTTGTCTTCCCTGTGGATCACATTTCAGGTCATGTCAAGCTAGTCATGCTTGTCTACTTTCAATTCCAGAAATGTGGCTACCTCTTTCCTGCCTCAAGATCTTCAAACATGCTGTTGCCTCTGTCTGGAAAAGTTTTTTCCCCATTTTTAATTTTTTTTTAATGGTTATTTATATTGGAGAGAGGCAGAGAGACAGAGACAGAAAGAGACAGAGCAACAGCAGGGGAGGGGCAGGGAGAGACAGAGACAGAATGTAAACCAGGCTCCAGGCTCTGAGCTGTCAGCACAGAGCCCGATGCAGGACCTGAACCCAGGAACCATGAGGTCATGACCTGAGCCTCAGTTGGATGCTTAACTGACTGAGCCACCCAGGCACCCCTCCCCATTTTTTAAAATCTAATTTAAACGTTTTCATCCTTTGAGTCCCTACTTAATCACCATTTTCACAAAATCTTTCCTCACCTCCCAGTCCATCTCAATTCTATTCTTTCATTAATAATTCTGTGTATTCTTTTTCCTGCTCTATAATTATCAAAATGTAGAATCAGAATTTTCTCTGGGCGATTGTGTGTTTCACATGAGGAACCATACCTGCTTTGTTTATCACAACAGACTCTATCATTTATAATGTATAATAGACATTCAGTAAATGTTGGACGAATGGTTGAAAACACTGAATAACTAAAATTGCTCAGAGATGCTGAATGACATGCTCAAGGTAGAACACCCATCAATTACCAGACCTGGGAATGAACTCGCAATTTATCTGACCCCAAACCATGCTGTTTCCCTTATTGGACATCACCATTATAAAAAAAAAAAAAAAAAAAAAAAAAAAAAAAAAAAGTTATTTTTTTTTCTCTTTATCTCTCGTGTTCTCATTTTTTTCTTATTTTATTTCTGTCTCTATATCAGTATTCATCTAACTTTCTTTCTTTTATTTTTTTCTTACTGGCTCTTCTTATCCACTTGAGTCTTGAAATATAGGAATTTTTGCTCCTTCAGTCCCATACAGTTCTGAATATAGTTTGAACGTACACATCAAAGTTTTCATTTCATTTTTAAAGTTTTATCTCTCAGTTACCAAGTCATTCTTAGCTTTGAATTCCGTGAACTTTTAAAGGTCATAACTGGTCTTTGATCTAATAGAATACTATTACTAGTTGTGGCAGCCTTGAGATGTGCCACTCAGATCTCTTCCCAAGAAAGAACTTGTCATTCGCCTGCAGGGAATGGAGTTAGCCGGCAGCCTTCAGCTAGTAGCACCTTCAGGAACTGCTTCAGCTTTTAAGCCAAGCCCACCCTCTTCCCAGGCTGCCCTCACCCAATAACCAAGCACCAGTCCTCCTAAGCCAGAATACCCTAATAAGGCCATCCTTGTGGGTTGGCCAACACTGTCATACCTACATTTGAAGTTGAAGCTCTCCTTCAATCTCATTTCTTTCCTGTCTTCTTTTCACAGGTTTCAGATCTACTTTACTTTAGGATTGTAAGTCTTTCTCTACTCAATAAACTTCTTAGGAGGACAAATGACAGACTAGGACAGGACTACATTTCTATGCCATTGTGCACATCATTTTAATTCAACTCACGAAATGTTTGTTGAGCACCTATGTATAAATGGAATGGTCCCAATATGCTTTAAGGGCTTACTGTATGCAGAGTGTATTATATATATGCCAGCTTGGTGAATCTTACTATAACTTAGGAGATAGGTATTAGTTTCATTTTAGAAATAGGCAACCTGAAACTTAAATTGGCTAAATATTCTGCCCAGTTTCACCCAGGAACTCAGTGGCAGAGTTACAGATAAAACACAAATCTGTCTGACTCAAAATCCTGGACTCTAGCTATTATACACACAATCCCTCACAGTAAGGTTAGGATCGTAGTTGCTATAAATGATACAAGATTTGCAAGATACTCTTTGCCCTCAAGCATTTGTAAGACTTCTAGTTCTAAAAGGGTATGATTCTGTGAAATATGAATTAAATGCCCTATTATTGTGGATAAGACCCAGAAAGCTATAAAAAAAACCTATGTTAAACAGAATGCCCATTGCTATATCACTCTTACAGTTAGAGTTGGCTATACCACAGCCCAGATTTTAAATTGAATGTCAAATTTAATTTGCCTCAGGAAGACTGAAGCTCAAAGTCTATCACAGATCACAGAGTTAGACCCGACAGCTGTCTGATGAATCAACCGATAAGGAGGATAGGGGGGTAGACGATAAATCACTGTTTAGGGCATCCTTGCATCACACTTCCCTCATCCCCTAAATAGTACAGGATCCCGTTTGAAAGGATTTGTCTTTATGAAAACATCAAAGAAAATGTACCATTTCAGATAATGGAAACGGCACAGACTTCTGCTACCATAAATTCCCATTACCACTTCTTTGTCTTTCCAAATATTAATTCTCAAGGTTTAACTACAGTCTTACCTTTAAGAGGAAGGCCAATTTCATAATCTAGTCTTCATTGAGCTTTTTCTGAATCTGGAACTACTCATACTTTGTTAAGAAATTTTGACATTTTATTTTTTCCTTCCTTTTATTTGTTTTATTTAACACACATTTACTGACTAAATATCACTGCAAATCTTTAGTTGTCACTGTGGGAGACAAACAGACAAAGGTCTCCATCTTTGGAACTTGAATTTGTGTTTAGATTGGATTTAGATTCAACCTTCCCAGTTACTAGGTGGATAAACATAGAAGCCTGTCTTTCTATCTAACATTTCTTGACCTATAAAAAGATAGTGTACTTTATTGTACTGATTACTACCAGGGTCAAATGAAATAATATACAATAATTCTCTTAAAATGTAAACTTTCATACAGTTCTTAGTTGTTTATAATAGTATATTTAATAAATTATTACAAGGCAAAGGAAAATAAGTGACATAGTAGAGACAGAGGTAGAGTGTTCTTTGAGTATAGATGATAGTTTGTGAAAATGGTATTTAAATTAAGCTGGTAAGGATAAGTAAGATACTAGTTCTGGAGAAGGGAAAGATGAACAAAAACAGAGAACAGGTGTATTTAAGAAGGACTAAGTAGCTTTATGGATCTAATTATTTTATGCAGGGATAGCTATATTAAGAAATAAGACTTGGGTACCTAAGGGTAGGACAGGGCCCTCTCATACACAGTCTTGACTGCCATGTTAAAGAATGAGAGCTTTCTTTTTTAAGAATGCTCTTAGAGTAGACATCTGGTTTGTCCTATGGTTTTCATTATTTTCTATTCATATTTTGTCTGTTATGCCATGCCTGCTGGTTAGATTTTTTTTATCATGCAACCTGACCTGCTAATGCCAGGAGCAGTCCTGCAACTCAGGCTAAAACAAGGAGCCCTAGGGCCTGTAGTTCTGCATTCTGAGAAAAGCCTTACAGTCGCTCACTATAACTGGAGCTGAGTAATTCAAAGGCAGCATCCTAGAGAGGTCCTGATCCTGGGGTCTCCACAGCTACCTTTACTCTTGCTGTCTCTGAGGTCTGATCTATCAGTTTCTCTTTTCACACAATGTTACTGCTAACATTAGCCAGAATCACTTTCTATCGCTGGCCACCACACACCTCTGATACAGCAATGAAGAACCTTGAGGAGGAGATTCATATGTAGCTTGTAGCTATCATGTATAGGATAAATGACGTTTCAGATAAAAGTTCAAAGTAAGAAATTATTATAATATTAATGAGGATCCAGAATTATTCCAACACATATATTCTCCTTTAATTTTCCTGAAGCTCATGTCTGTCCCTGACTTTTCCCTGCTTAAAATCCTTCAGAACACACACTATCTACAGGAAAATAAAAAATCTTCTGACACAGTATGCAAGATGCTCCGATCTAGGCATAACCTTCATTTCTAACAGTCCTTCATTACTCCTTTTCAGGTATCCTAATTTCAGGTCTCTCTGAAAGTACTCTTTCTTTAACTTTTGATTTTTTGCCTCCACGCCTTAATTGAATTTCCACAGACCTGGCCCTTAGCAATGAGAATAGAGCCCTGGAAAAAGAGTCAAGGGAGAAAGTCTATTTTGTTCTCCAGCAATAGGATATAAACATTCTACCCTTAGTCTGCCCATTTGTGTCTTTCCGAATGGCATCTGCATATTTATTAGCGAGCCAGGCACCTTGGAGGAACAGTGACATTATCATGTTAATGTCTTAGAAGGTAAAACAGTTGACTTTGTTCTGTTCTGAAGGTGTTGCCCTTTTTATTTAATGGCAGGGTTTCTCTACGTGCCAGGCAGATTACCTCTGTAAATCTTATTAACAATGATGGGAGCCTTGCTGCTCAATTGTTGTGAAGCTCTGGAATGGCTCCCTTAGTGCCCTCCTAGTCAGCTTGGAGTGTAAACCAGAGGGATGCCACATGGTTAGCTATATGGCAAGGCTCTGGGAAAACATGGGCAAGCATTGATTACTGGCTAGTGTTGGCTGATGGAATTTATTGAGCACCCAGTATATGCAGAGCCCTTAAGGCTATCAGAAATTGAAGAGAGAATGTGTCCCATGACTTTGGGGTGTCTGCAAACTAATTGAAAATTTACAAGAGAAATTTACAGATGAAGAGAAAGTGAATTAGGAACTAAGAGAACTAAGAGAAAGTGGCTTACCAGCAAATACAAGTGACAGATGAGGCAAATGAGCGCACTACAGGAAATGTCATTCTTTCCACCCATCCTCTTCCATCCCTGGCCCCTATCACTAGGGGAAGTAATCTTCTAGTACACACTGGTAGCACCCCATACTTTATCTCTTAGCACTTGTCACCCTGCAGTCTAATTAATGTTTACTCACCTGTCTTCTCCACTGGGCTCTGAGCTCCAACCTGATTTATAGCTATAACCCACCCTTCATGCATTTCTTGGCACCAAGTAAAAATTCAATCATGAAACACCGAATAAGGAAATTGATGTTATTTATTGCAAGAATTGTATTCATTGTAAAGGAGGGATAAGTAAAATCGTGGCATATGGTTTAAAGGTGGATTCTCTGAGATCAACATTTTTTGTTAAAGTTTTTCAGCAGCATTTCACCTGAAATTCCATTTCATGAGGCAAAGGAAGAAATCTCCCTATTTTTCCCAGCCCATTAGTACAAGTTCATGCAAATCAATGTCATTATTACAGTTAAACCTTCTACACATTATGGTTTCAACATTTAAAAATCTCTCAAGTGCTAAAATGTTTAATTTTGAGAGACCATGTATTACTAAAAAGACACATAGATTTACAGTACAATATCTCCATACCTGGATTTTAACAAAATAAATATGGAATATATGGAATAAATATGAAAGTAAATAATATTAAGGTGAATAACATTTCTTACTATTCTTGCTAATGATTTTGATTCCCAAATAGATAGTGGCATGTGTTGTGTGTATGTGCACACATGTGTCTGCACATGTATGGACCCACGCATGGGTGTGTTCTTGATCTCATCACCAGTAGTTTTGGAACAATAAAAGAACTACAAGGTCTGTGAAATTTTCACCTATTTAAAGTGCACGAAACACCCTACATTTCAGTGCAAAAATTTAATATATTTTATTGGGCACCACCAGCCCACAAGGCACCAAATTTGCAATATGGTTCCTGCTCTTTTGAAACTTACAGTACACACAAATATATACAAGTATATACAAGTATATATATATACACACATATATATATACAAGTATATATATTTCTTATATACACAAATAAGAAATTTCAATATCACTTTCAAAATGGCAAGTGCAATGTTGGAATTATGCTTTGGGTACTGCAGACACACAAAAAAGAAGTACTTGAGATTTTTGCCCAGTGTGTATGAGTGTGTGTGCTTATGTCTGGACAGAAGAGGGATGCAAAAGATTTATGAACTGAATCTGAAAGACAGGAGGATTTAGTGAACCCAACAAGGTAGGGGAGAGTCATTTCTTGCATCATGAAGACATGTACCAAAATCTTGTCCTGTGTGCAATAAGCTGAAAGCCCTTGGCAATTAAGAGATGGTAGACTGCAGCAGTGACAAAGGGAAGATATAAACTGGGTAAGCTGGCAGCAGCTGTATCAAGGAGAAGACTGCATGCCACGTTAATGATCTTGCACTACTTCCAGTTGGTCGAGGGCATTCTACCTGTGTTTGTGCTCTGAGGTAAGAAGAAACATGGTCCATTTGGTTAGTTAACAATGTGCAATGAAGGAGGGTGTGATGTAGAGAGAATTTGTGGAGTTTCAGTAAAGTGACCTTTATATGCCTTCTCCCTATCTCATTGCATATTCTTCAATAATGTTAATAGCTAACATTTATTTAGTACTTACTATGTGATAGACACAATCTTAAACACTTTACATGCACTTAATTAAGAAACTGTATTTGTGGGGCGCCTGGGTGGCTTAGTCGGTTGAGCGTCTGACTTGGGCTCAGGTCATGATTGCATAGTTGGTGGGTTCAAGCCCCACGTTGGGCTCTGTGCTGACAGCTCAGAGCCTGGAGCCTGCTTCAGATTCCGTGTCTCCCTCTCTCTCTGCCCCTCCCCTGTTCGCACTTTGTCTCTCTCTCAAAAGTAAATAAACATTTTAAAAAATTAAAAAAAAAAAAGAAATTGTATTTGTGTGTTTGAGCTGCCAAAACAAAATACCACAGATTGGGTGGCTTTAACAACATAAATTTATTTTTCACAGAAATAAAGGAGGAGTCTGGAAAAGTCTAAGAAGAGGATGCTGGCAAGGCAGCTTTGATTCTGAGGCTCTTATCTTGGCCTACAGGTGGCTGCTATCTTGCTATGTGCTCACATAACTTCTTCTTCATTTGTGCATGTGTGTGTGTGCGTGCGCACGCGTAGAGAAAGAAAGCAATTTCTTCTTAGAAGACTACCAATCCTATCTGATTAGGGCCTCACCCTTACAGCCTCATTTCCCTGTGATTACTTTCTAATTGTTCTATCTGCAAACATAGTCCCACTGGGGATTGGGGCTTAAACATGTAAATATTGGAGGCACATAGTTCAGTCCACAGCAGAAATCAGTGAGGTCAGGATAGATACTACTACTCTCTCTGCATATAGGTAGGGGAATTGAGCACAGAAATTGGTGTTATAGTTTAGTTTCTCAAAGAGTAGACACTGAGACAGAGCTTGGGGTATAAAATATGAAAGGGAGAGGAAAGGAGAAGCAGGTGCAATGAGAGAATGCAATGGACAATTAAGGAGATGATTTTGTTCAGGCTCTTCTACCAGGCAGAACATTCATTAATGAGGAGTGTCTCAAATAACAGGGAGAAAATGTGGTTTTATAAAACATCACTGAGAAAGGGAGGAGGTGAGCCTCATCTCAGCATATGGGAGAGCAGTGTGTTCCTTTGTGGTTAGCTAATTCTCAGAATGCAAAAGGGTGGGAGGATTTTGAAAAACAAAAAGATGGGGGGGGGGTGGCGATCTTAACCACTGCTGTTTTCTATGTGCATGGGACTCAGGTAAAGTTCAACACTGTCGGCCATCCCTTTTCTTGAAGATGAACAAATATCATTTATTTCTGAACAACTCAGAGGCAATAGTAAACTTACTGAACAAGGTGAGATAAGGTCCAAGAAACAGTCTCTCTGAGAAGCTTGTTGGTGGTGTTCACACAAAACCAGTTAAACCAGCTATTGAGAAGTGGTGGCAAAGGTTAAATTGTTTTAGAGTCCTGGAGATTAAACATTTTTAAAAAGAGATGCCTTAAAAAAATAAAAAATAAAATAAAAAAGAGATGCCTAAACTAATGAAGAAAAATATAAATATAAAGGTTGTATTAAAATCAAATGCCAGGAAGTGAACCCTGAGAGTTCTGTGAATTCCATAAAGTCCGTCAAGGAAAACCAGTTATATGGCACCATTCATTGAGTTTCTTGAAGCTCTGGAGCTAGGATGTTGCTGCTCTAGGAAGTGGCTAGTCTTGGTTACCACTCCTATAAGGGCAGGCATGAGCTGAGCATTTTGCCTGACTTCCTTAGTGGTCCAGACAGTTGACTGTCTATGGAGAAATCCTCCCACACATAGTAAGCTGTGAGGATGAGTCCTCTAGAGCTTATATCAAGTCTGGGGCTTCAGCTCACAGGGCTTCTTTGGATTCTGGGGGCTTCCAGTAGCTGCCAGGCAACTTAGTTGGGGTTCTGTAAAGTTGGGTTATAATTTTTGGTGATGTAAGGTAGGCAGGAGGGCAAGTAATTAGAGAAGTAAGTTTGGAGGACTATATCCAGATACTGAAGAAAAACTGAGAAATCTGGAAATTGAGAACTGGAGAAACTGAGAACTGGAAATCTGGAAAGGACTGACATGTTGACTAACGAATGCAGTAGGATTTATCAGAGAGGTACCAAGATGTGGGTTTTGGTTTTTGTTGTTGATGTTGTAGTTGTTTAATGGGGAGAGGAAGTGAATTAAATCTTTACTGCAGGCTCAGAAGGAGTCTAGAGAGTCAGTCTTCCAAGGCACCCTTCAGATATCCCCATTCATTCCCAATGCAAGGATTTCAGGTTTTCCAGAGAAGGGATCTGACCTTGGTTGAGTGTTTAACCATCTGCTTGGACAATTAAGTTCCAGATTTAGTCCTTAGCATTCTCTGCCCTCTGACCTTGCAGAAATGACAAGTTCTTTATAACCAAAGAGACCCTCTGGCTTTCTCTTCTGGCTTTCTATTGCCTGTAACTGGTCTTCAGCTATTTATTATCTTTCTATGAACAGAGGTTCTTTTTTTTCTTTTTTGAACAGAGGTTCTTAAAGAGTGTTTGTGAACCATCAGAATTAGTATCACCTGGGAACTTTTTGGAAATGTAATTTCTGAGCTCCGCTCCAGACCTACTGAATCAGAAATTCTAATGTTGGGTTGATGCAGTCTGTGTTTTAACAGGTTCTCTCAGTGATTCTGAGGCACAGTAAGTTTGACAGCTATTGAAGTAGTGTATCAAGAGTGCTTAGCAATAACTCTAACCCTAGTATTCTTCTATCTACTATTTTCTCTATACATCTTAACTGCCTAATATGGTATAGCTGCTAGTGCATTTCCATCCACTATATTCCTTCCCTAACTCACCGTGCTGAAACTTTCAACAGACCACTGCCTTAAGCCAGAGCCCTTCTGTGCTCCATCTACCACCAGTGGTGGGGTCCCTGTCAGTCAAGTGCTGGGCAATACAGCTCCAAAAGCTCATTATCATCTCACTTGCTTTCTCAGACCACTTCCAGTATTATCACAGCTCAGGTTCTCTAGAAGCAGAACTTACGACAGAGTTTGGGGTGTGAGACACTTAGATGTCAACACCAGTGAAGGTAATAGGGAGGAAACAGGATTGGCTGGAGAAAGAAGCAGGCTTAAGATTCAGGTTTGGAAAAGCCTTGACCTACTTGACAGGAAGTTCTAAAGCTGATGCCACCCATCCCAAGTTGGGCAAAAGTGGCCAGCCCTTTATAACTCCATCATGCTTGGTCACCAGGCACAGGCTGACTCAGGAAAGGCATGACCTCAGGCAAAATGGTCTCTACAGCCTGAGGCTGACCAAGAAGAAGATAAGACGCTATCTTCAGACCACACTGTCTGTGGCTGGGCATCAAGTCCTTCCTCCAACGGGGACCTGGGTGGAATATCTTTCAATCTACCCCAGTTAGTAACTTGCCTAAATTCACATTATACACAGGTCATAGAGCCAGGCTTTGAAGCCAGTTAGCCTGGCTTTCAAGGTCCAGGCTCATCAATATCTTGCTGCAGTACCTAACAGCTATTGCTATAGCACTGAACAAACTGTTAACAAGGTGACAGGAATAAATTTGATTTTTAGGTGGATTCTCTATGACATATTAGTAGGTATCAATATCTTGAGATTCCTTTTATTTGCTAGACTTTATTAGACTCATTTTCCCCATCTATAAAAAGCCCTTTGCCATCTGTGGGGTAACTCTTACCTTTCTGAGACAAATCCAGAGTGTTCAGTTTCTCTGTGGAAGGACTACCTCTTTTGGGGGAAGTTTCCCCACCCTGTTGCCCTGCATTTCACATTTCCTTGTGGTTCTCCCACTTTGATTACTACTGTCACCAGGACATTTTTCTTTTCAAGTCATATCTTAAAGATTCTGGGTTTAATTTTAATATGGAAGTATATATTTTCTTAAGACATCCTCATGAATATGACTATTTGAGGAGAGAGGTGAAAAGAAAGACAATTGTTGATTTCTTCATAACAGCACAGTCTCAAATATCTCCCTTTTTTAAGGATTCCTTTTAAGGGCATTTATACTATATGTAGGAAATAATAAAAATGCTTTCATAAACACAGTAATTCAATCACCAAATTTACTGTTTTTCTAAATTCTAATTCTTGCTTAAAGTAAATGAACAATAAATATTTCTTGAATGAATAAATGAATGATAATGATCATTCCAGTACATCTTATACTTTGAGTTATCTTTCCAGTCATAGAAATAATTGTCCCAGAGAATGTGAATATTCTTACCAGTAGATCATGATGGCAAGTAATAAAAAGCCAAGAAATTCTTACTTCCTTAGGTCCCAAGTTGCCATAAACTTTCTTCCATACTTCTTTTTAATTTTTTTTAAGTTTATTTATTTATTTTGAGAGAGACAGGGGCAGTGTGAGCAGGGGAGGGACAGAGAGAGAGAGAGAGAGAGACAGAGAGAACCCCAAGCAGGCTCTGCACTGCCAGACAGAGCCAGATGCGGATCTCAAACCCACGCAACTGTGAGATCGTGACCTGAGCTGAAACCAAAAGTCAGATGCTTAACTGACTGACCCACCGAGGTGCCCCTTTTTAAAAAGTTTTTTAAGTTTATTTATTTATTTTGAGTCTTCCATGCTTCTATATTCATTTATTCTGTACCTAATTTTTCTCAAGTCATACCATATTTAAGGGAAAACAGAACAAACATACAATCAAACGGCGTAAATAAATGTCTGCCTTCAGTTCTGCCCTGGGGTACTGCTATCGGCAGTTTGTGAGTAGAGCCCCAGCAGGAAGCAGATGGCACACTGAAATCAGAATAATTCAAGGAGAATTTAATAAAAAGACTATTTGGAAGGTGTAGGGGAATAACAAAAGATAGTGAAGTGTCTGGTTTTGTAACAGTTTAGCAACAGTTTAGCTGCTTTATACTCTTAGACCTGAAGAAGTGGAAAGAACATGTAATTTCCAGAACAGCACATAGAGTACTCAGACAGAGGGCTGCCTTTCAGTGCCCGAGAATCTTTGGTTAAGAGACATAGGAACCCATGGCAACCCTGCTGGGTGGGAGCTCCTGTGATAAAATCTCCAGCCCCCCTCTAACAGGTTGCCAGGATTTTCCTGGGCCACATACCTACCAGGAAGCCAGAGAACAAGGGAAGTGGTTGGAGGGGTGCAAGTGCATACAGATCAGCTCAGAGGGGCAAGGGCAGGACAAAGCAGGATGGAGAGTCAATCTGTGAGGCAAATAGAAGTTTTTCAGCATGCTTTTTTTTTTCCAACCAGCCATAATGAATATACACTGAATTGGACTATTTATATGAACTGATGTTCATATAAGAATGATGACAAAAAAGGGCACCTGGGTGGCTCAGTTAAGCATCAGACTTCAGCTCAGGTCATGATCTCACAGGTTCCTGAGTTCAAGCCCCATGTGGGGCTCTGTGCTGACAACACAGAGCCTACAGCCTATTTTGGATTCTGTGTCTCCCTCTCCCTGCCCCTCCCCCACTCATGTTGTCTCTCTCTCAAAAATAAATAAATAAACATTAAAAAAATTAAGAAAAAAAGAATGATGACAAAAAAATCCCAAAGTTTTTATGTATGAGAGAACACTCACCAATCAGAATGTGAGAAAATAATCTAATGTAACAAAATTTCTCGGAACTCTAATGCAATCCAAGAATTCTTTGTTGTGTATTTAAAAAAAAACCAAAAAACAAAAAAAATATCTTAATGTCATAAATGAGTCATGAAATTCCTAGCTCTAACACCCTGGGAACAATAGAAAAATGCAGAACATTTCTGCAAGTAGAAAATTCTCATTATTTGAATCCATTCTCATTGATTAAGTTTGTTTTCTATATTCAGAGACTGACAGATTTTTATATAAAGGTCCGAATGGTAAATATTTTCAGCTTGGCAAGCCAAATTAAGTCTCTATCACAGTTATTTAACTTTGCCATTGTAGGCTGAAAATAGCCATAAATAAATGGACAAGACTGTGTCAGGAAAACTTTATTTACAAAAACTGGTGACTGGCTGGCCCATGCATTTCATTGATCAAAGGAGAGAAAAATGGTTTTAGACAGATGTGGGTCCCGTCCTAACTCCTATACTCTTAGGAGACTGGCCTTGGACAAATGGCTTATCCTCTGACCAAACTCCATACTTCAGAGAGTCCATAAAAAACATAAGTTGTGAGAAATATGCCCACTGCCCCAATCAAAGGAGGGTGAAGAGACTCAGAGCACAGTGAAGTGAGGCTTTAATCAACGTTCCGCAAGAGTGGGTGTCTGATGGACAGGCACATTGGGGAAGTCACAGCAGGCAATTTACCCACTAAAAGCCAGGTCCCTCCCCTGGTTCCTCATTGGCTGAGTACTACAGAGGTTAACGCCTATCCTGACTTCACCTATGCCCATGTAAGGCAAAAAGTGGTCTGACTGGAACAAAGGTACATTCCCTGAGGTGATGCAGAGACTTTCAATCCCTGCTCCCTTTATTCAATGGTGCATGCTCATTGCAAAACCTACTAAAATAAGCCCTCAAAACAGAGAGGTGGGGAAGAAGAACCAGGAGGTGAAGTGTCTAAAGGTTTGGGACTCCATTTGGTCTGAGGGGGTGGGAGGTGCTCTATATATATTTCCAGTAGGTTGTAGACCTACTGTTAACTGGACAGCTTTTTGGCTTAGTATTTGTGAAAATGAATCCTCTCCCTTACTTCTCACAAAGTGACCTGGTACAGATTAGCCACTCAACAAATGGTAGTTGCCTTCCTTTCTACATATTACCAAAGAAAATGTGGAAATTGAATAGATGAATTTGGCTCAAATGTGTTGAGCTACTTTCAAAGTGGGTCAAAAGGTCTCTAGGGAAAGTTTGGAGTATCCATTGTCTAAATAAATTCCATGGAGAAAGATACCACATAAAAGTGCCAGAGTTTTAATTTTTAAAATGAGCAACTTAATATCTTGAGCAGAATTTAGTGGATTTAAAAGAATGGGCTGCATTATTATTGCCAGCAGGGGACCATCTAATTGGGAGTCCTTTATCTACAATAGAAAAAACAGCAGGAACCCAATCAGCTAGTAGAGAACAAGAAAAGGGTATGCATGAGGGGTGGGGAGGAATAAACCACTGTGTGCTAGCAAGACAGAGATGCAGAAAATAAAAAGGCATGGCACCAAAGGAGCTCTCAGCTTCACATCTCAGTAACATAACCTATAAGTCAGTTTCCCAAAAGCATGTTGTGATTTACTCGAAACCCTCAACTTCTATCTCCTCCCTGCCAATAATCATAAGGTTTCAGCAAACTCAAAATAAGTTCTCATTAGGAAAAAAAGTGGCAGACACTTTTGATCTCATGTTGTCAGTGCCTTTCTCCCTAAATTAGCCATTATAGCTTCCAGAAATTTCCCCATTACCAAGCCTGGATAAATCCTCCCTCCTAGACGTTTTCCAGCACATGTGGAACGTGGCAGGACCGTATGGACTTTTTATTGCTCTGTGTCTCCCATTCATCCCTAAATTCCTGAAAACAGTCTGTGTGCTGTCATCAGAGGTATGGTCACCATGCATAGTTCAGTGTAAGTGCCCCCCCCCAAGTTTGGTAAATATTTGTTAAATAGAGAACAAATAGGTGAATGTCTTTTGTCTTTTGAGATATTTCTATCTTCATTCCTCATATTAGACAAATTATCAAACTTAATCTCTCAAATTCCCATTTTCTTGATCTGTAAAATACTTCGTCTTCTAGTTGAAGTCTAAACTGCATGGTATGTGTGAAGAACCTCTCACAGTGTCTGGCAGTTTGTGTTCACTTAATACACAGCACTTCTTCCCCCATTTTCAAGTCAGTATGGGGCTAACTTCAATCATTTCTTACTGAAGCATTTGCCTACAGTTATATTTGCTTTTGCCATTTTCTTTTTAGTGATTTTTTTTGTAGTTTGCATTGAAGTTGCATGCATTCTAGACCAAGTCAAAATTAACTTTGCTTCACCTGAAATTGCACTTGAAAGAAACTTATGCCTTTGAAACGCAATGTTTCTTAAATCAGCAAATCCAAAACCTTATTGCTCTTAACTAATGTCCAAGTGGTAGGTAGGTACACCAAGTATGAAGTCCACACATTCTCAACGGGGGTCCTTATACTCGCTCACATGTAGATTTACGACGGGCAGTAGGGTCAAGAGTACAACATTCAGCAGATTTCTGGTGTTCCTATCCTGTTCCAACATAATCTGTTCCAACAGTCTATAAAGTGGAGAAAATAACAGTATGCAGATCATAGGGTTGTTACGATAATTAAATTGTTAATATATGGAAATAATTTGCAATAATACCAAACACAAGGTAGCCACCATGTTTGTGTTAATTGTTATTACTATTATCATGTGGATTACTCTAAAGAAATACTGGACGTCTCTGAGATGTGGATCTATAATGACAAAAGCACACTGATTCAGCATGTTTCCATTTCAGAGTGCTTTCTTACCGCAAATTTTCTCCAGGAAGATTTATTTAATCTATACCACTCTCCATATGGAGAAAAGTGTGCTAAGAACAGTTAAATTGTGTTCCAAGGTTCACACAATTAGTAAATGACAAAAATAGACTAAAGACCCAAATCTGACTCCATGTTCAGCATTTATCCACCATACTCCAGCTAAAGCAGAAAGAGGTATTATACAGGCGGAATACAAACCTTATTATAATCTGCGGTAAATTCATTCATAACATTGTTGGTGTTGGCTAGATATTCTCTTCCACATTTTGTCTTCTCTAAGTTAGACCCTGTCTGCATTAGCATTACACAAACCATTTAGCTAACTACTTCATCCAAAAGATCAAATGTCAGTATGTGTACACCATTGGGAAAAATTAATTTTAATATGGATCAAAATGTGATAGCACACCTGTGAGAGGGTTGCAGTCCTCTGGGTGGGAAGCAGACATCAAAGGGCCTAAGTTTCATTTGATCCCAGATCTTCTGAGTCAAACACTAGAACTTACTTATTCATTTTGCTTTTTTTGTTTTATTACCATGTTACTTCTCTGGAAATATTTAAATACTGAATAAGGAAAACTGTTTTTAAGAGTATTACAGTCATTCATAAAGACATCTTGGGGTACAGATTTCCTATGGATGTTGGAATTCTCTACCAGTGCATGATAATCAATGTATAAATTGATATCCTGTAGCTCTGTTTTCCTTTTGTATTAATTGAATAGCACGCATGATCTTCTCTGATAGGAATTGGTAATTTGCCATGAAATAAGGATGTGTTAATTGTCACAGACTTCAATAACACACTTTCATTCACTGTATACTAACGGATCCCACTGCATCTTTCCACATATTTTTGATGGTTTTATTTTCTTTCTATAATATGTGTTAAATGCAGGTGTGACATTCAGGTCAGTTGTTAACTGGCAATCATTTGTGTATTAAAATTACCTCTTAAAAACAAGACAGCATCATGAGGCAGATGCAAAACATCAATGCAGGGCTATTAAATGCCATTATATGGTGATGGGCTGTTGCTAATTGACAACACATATATGTTCTATAATAAGAACACAGCCTAATAATCCAACCTTCTGCAAGAGTCAGAAGTAACTGATACATTCTGATGCAATCTTCAAAACTCTTCCTCTGAGTTAACCCACTGGAGATGAAAGAACCATGTGACAAATCTTGGTTCAAAGGATCTCTTCCTCACTGTCACTGCTTTTTGTTATTTATGTACTTCAATTGTCTTCTGTAGGTGAACTTTACTTTTCTTATCCTTTGAGTCAATAAGTAATTCTTATGCAATATCATCTTCTAATGTGGCATCAACTACCTCTATGTCAGTGACTCCCAAATCTTTAACTTTAACTTTGACTTTTCTTCCATGATCCCAGCTATATATGCCCACTGACTCTATCTGCGGGTCCCACAAGTACCTTGGCGTTTTTTTAAAAAACAGAACTTTCTCCTGACATATCCAAATCTGCTTTTCTTCTCAATTTTTATCCCCCAATACATTTCAGAGCAATCTTTGGTTCTTTCCTCTTTCCTAGACCCCCTCTGAAACTAGAAACTGTCAAATCTATCTCTGAAATGTCACTCCAATATGTTTGCTTCTATCTCTGTTGCTAATGCTTTCCTTCAACCCCTATTTCTTCTTTCTTGCACGGATCCAATAGTGGTTTCATTTATCATCCCATATCCTGTCACTTCCTTTTCCAAATCATCCCTGAGACTGTCTTTCTAAAACACAGATCTGATCATGTCATTTTTCTCTTCTTAAATAACCTTTCTCTTCTTTCTTGCCCAGTGAATGTCTTCTCAATCTTTCAAGACCAAAGTCAACTTTATAGTTCTTCTACATCCTTTCTTGACTTCTCCAGGCAGATTTAGTCTCTCTTGTCTAAATTCCAATAGCCCTCTAAAAACATCTGTTATGGCACTGTCACTCCTCTGTTCGTTGAAGTGACCAAAGTAATACAGACTTTGAGGAATGTACCAATGCTACAGTACTTAGAATTTTTTTTCAGGATCCCAGGCTTTGGCTGGATACTGAAATTCCTACTGTTAATCACCAAGAGAATGCAAGCTCAAGAGAACACAGAATCAGTTTGTGTAAAGGGTTAAGATCTTTTTTTACAACATTGTACCAGAAATTGCAAGTCTGCAGCTGAAAGTGCAGTGTCTGTGCACATATGCACACTAACCCCCAAAACCTCAGAATATACTTCCCTGGACTTGCTTAAGTGCTCTTTTCTCCCTGTTAAACTAGCACCAACAGAGTGTACTTTCCCAGACTTTCTCACTCAGGTCACCTACTTATGAGAACCATTAACTAATCTCAGCCTGCCCCACCTCACTTTCCTGTTTCTTGTCCCATTTTCCTCCCCTCATACCTAACCTAAGTGCTTATATCCTCTGTAAGCACCAAAAGAGAGGAACAGTCTCACTTTCATCAAATACCCTCTGGCTGACAGTGTATATAAAGGCTTTATTGTTACTGTTCCACTTGGCTAGAATTTATTTGATGAACCTTTACATCTGTTTAATTCAGTGTCTGGTACATGTTAGGAGTAGTGTATTTGTTGAATGGAGGAACATATTATTTTTGTAAAAAGTCAGTCTTGGGCTGAGGTGCTGGGTGGCTCAGTCGGTTAAGTGTCTGGTTCTTGATTTTTGTAAAGGGCAAACATAGCTAGCCTCCTGTATCCTGGGAGTAAACTATGACCTATGTAAGCTTAGAAGGACCCCAGAGTATGAGATGCTGAACCAGTGTTTGTTTTGGGCTTTCCTAGAAGTGCTGTTTCTGTTCCCTAGATATTAGTTCTGTTTAAAACCACATTTGCTGAGTTACTGAGAAATAGAACTTCCTCTTAACTGCTTGTTTGAGCTTCTGTAAACCTGGTTGGCGTAATCACCCTTCCGCATTCTCGGGCACCGCGTCTTGTTCGAATAGATAGAAGACTAATATCGTAAACCACATGATTCGGCATTCAATTGGCTAGAGTCAACAAGTTATATTTTAAAATTCTTCAGGACTGTGTGATTGGTGCCCGCCTTATATTTTAAAAACCTACAACAGGGGCGCCTGGGTGGCTTGGTCGGTTAAGCGTCCGACTTTGGCTCAGGTCATGATCTCACGGTCTGTGAGTTCGAGCCCCGCATCGGGCTCTGTGCTAACAGCTCAGAGCCTGGAGCCTGTTTCAGATTCTGTGTCTCCCTCTCTCTCTGCTCCTCCCCTGTTCATGCTCTGTCTCTCTCTGTCTCAAAAATGAATAAACGTTAAAAAAAAAAAATTTAAAAACCTACAACGTTGTGTAATTGGTGCCCGCCATTTCCAACTGCCACCCTTTGCAACCTGATTGGTCGATACAGCCTTTATAAGACATTCCCAAAGCTTGTTTGGGGCCAGACTGTCAGGACCTGTTGTATTTCCCTGTCTGGCCAGGCCATAATAAACTTGTTTTGATCCTGTTTTTGCTGTCCGGAGTTCATAAGTGATCGCAACCTACAACAATTTTAGCTCATGTCATGATCCCACAGTTCATGAGATTGAGCTCTGCACTGGGCTCTGCACTGACAGCATGGAGCCTGCTTGGAATTAATTCTCTCTCTCTCTCTCTCTCTCTCTCTCTCTCTGCCTCCCTCCCTCCCCTCCACTCCCCTCCCCTCCCCTCTCCTGCTGGTCCACACATGTACACACACACACTCTCTCTCTCAAAATAAATAATCATTAAAAAAAAAATCTTGGGTCAAGAGGTGAAGATGTAGCCTTAGCCTCAGGTGTGAGTTTAATATGACCTAGCTTCTTGGCCAAAGAGAATCCTAGAGCACATCATATGGGGTTAAGCCTTGCAGAAACATACCAGAAAGACAGCAAACCAGCCTAGAAAGGATTCTGGGACAGCTCTGTACTTGTACAATAGTTATTCTATGTGTTGTTTACTGCCCTTCCATCATCTCTGACTATTCAGTAAAACATTATTAATGGTTACAATTGGGTCTCAGTAATACAGAAAATTAGAAAAGTGCTGTGCTCATCTGTGGGAAAAGTGATGCAGAAAAGAACAGTTTTCTCATCCTTGGTGTTCCCTCTTCTTATAGTAGAGAAAGGTGAAGGAGAGTAGTAGCTGTCACTAGCAGAGGACAGCTACATATGGAGGAGGAAGAAAAGGAGGAGGCGGAGGAGGAGAGAGTGAGCATCCAAAGGAAAAGTTCTCTTGGGCCATCATAATCTGCATATGAAGAAGAGTTATGATCTTATATTGTAGCCACAGGTAGGTGAGGCCTAGCCTGGGATATCAGGGCTCATATATTTTCTATTTAAAAAAAAAAAATTTGGGTTTATTTTTGAGAGAGACAGAGACAGAGACAGAGACAGAGACAGAGTACAAGCAGGGCAGGGGCAGAGAGAGGGGGAGACATAGAATCCAAAGCAGGCTCCAGGCTCTGAGCTGTCAGCACAGAGCCTGACCCAGGGCATGAACTCATGAACTGTGAAATCACGACCTGAGCCAGAGACAGAGGCTTAATCAACTGAGCCACGCAGGTGCCCCTTTTCTATTTGTAATACTCCACTGTGACTCCTCCAGGGAAAAGATTATGCCATCTTGGTATTGGGGCAACAAGGTCAATCCTTTCATTCATTCACTCATTCATTCACATATTTGATATATGTTTACTGAGCATTTACATATGAGGTGATCATAAAACAGGGGAATATGATAAAGACAAGAGGTATATGAAAGGTATTCCTTTGGCAGCACATATACTAAAACAGAATCAATACAGAGAAGATTAGCATGGCCCCTGCCCAAGAATGACATGCAAATTCATAGAGTGTTCCATATTTGGGGGAGATACAGGCTTCCAGTTATGGAATGAGTACATCACAGGAATAAAAAGCACAGTGTATGGAATACGTCAATGGTATTGTAATAACACTGCATGGTGGCACAAGGTCGCTATACTTGTGGTGAGCATAGGGTAATGTATAAATGTATAGAGATGCTAAATCACTTTGTACACCTGAAACTAATGTAACATTGTGTTTCAACTGTACTCAAAGAAAAAACTTGAAAAAAAAAAAGAATGGAGGATAATGGGGAAATGGCTGGTGAAAGCAATTATTTCTACGCTTGAGCAAGATATTCCTGGGGCTTCCATGCAGCAAATCCCCTTTCTCAAAGAACAGAGGGGTGCATGCCTTGAGGTAGGCCAGAGAAGGTCTTGTTAGAGCATTGCTAGGGCCAGCCAAGGTCACACACTAGAACCTAGAGGCCCAGAGCTGGTTATGGAAATCCTAAAAGGTAGAGAAAAGGGGTGCCTCAGTGGTTTAGTTGGTTGAGCATCTGACTCTTGATTTAGGCTCAGGTCATGATCGCAGGGTCATGGGATCAAGCCCCACATTGAGCTCTGTGCTGAGCATGGAAACTGCTTGAAATTCTCTCTCATTCTGCCCCTCTCCCCCACTTACATGTGTTCTCTCTCTAAGAAAGAAAGAAAGAAAGAAAGAAAGAAAGAAAGAAAGAAAGAAAGAGAAAGAAAGAGAGAAAGAAAGAAAGAGAAAGAAAGAGAGAAAGAGAGAAAGGAAAGGAAAGGAAAGGAAAGGAAAGGAAAGGAAAGGAGTAGAGGAAAGGTTTGAGGGATGAATCTGGAAAATAGTCTTCATTGTAGAAAGCTAAACCAGAAGAAACAAGGTGAATGATAACTCAAGAGGGCAAAGGTGGTACTAGGGCAAGGGTCCAGGGATCGCAGTTCAAAGCATCAGATAAGGACCAGAAGAGGTGAGATATGAGCTGGGTTTAAAGGGTGACTACAATTTAATAAGGCAAATCCTAGCTCTTCCTTAGGAAGGGCATTAAAGCTTATGGTAGAAGCTGGGAGTGAAAGGGGACAGAGGCATATAGGGAGTTGCTGAAAAGCTGAAATGACCATTAGTAGTCTGTAAGAATAATTCAGTCTGTTTTCATTTCTATATTAGGCGTTTCAAGAAAAACCCACTCAATTGGGATTTCAGGAGCATTTGCTATTTGTAAATTTCAGAATGGAGAAATTTTCATGTCTAAGCCAGAGTTAAGATATAAGAATTTTGCCCAAGTAAGAGTAATGCTAATCTCCAAAAAATAAATCTTAGAGTAAAAATACGGGGAAAATATACTCAGCCAATAGTTAATATACATAGCAGAGATTCCCTTCAAATAACAAAGCCCTATGAGAACAGAGAAACCTTAGATGTCTGAGAGAATGAAAACAGGAGCGATTGCTTCTCTCCTGGAAACACAGGATGGGAAAATGGGTCAGTGACTCATGACCAAAGTGTTGGCATGCCCATTGCTGGCATAAGTATTAACATTCACTCCTGCAAAACGTAAACATGAATCTAATGGCATTTTATCTTATAATTGTCTTGTTGCATACATTTTTATTTATGCTTTTATTTCACCCACTAGAATAGTGATTTTTAATCCTAGTGCACATTAAGTAATTTTTCTTTTGTTTTGTTTTTTACATAGATATTCCAGGGCTCTACCTACAGAAATTCCAATTTAATTGGTATGGGTTGAACTCTGGCCACTGGTACTTTTGAAACTTTCCTAGGTAATTATAACATATTCAGAGTTAAAATTTCCACAGCTCATTAAAATATCATTAACTGCTAAACAGAGTTTCCAATGGATTATTTTTGGCTGATAGAGAAATCTAAATCTAAAATTGAGGATCATTGCTTGTTAAAGATTATTTTGGAATGAAAGTAAAGATCTTTTCAAATGTCTTAAAATACTCCTCTAATAGGAGGCTTCTGAATGGAGATATCTGAGAATAATCATTACCTCCCTTCTTCTTCAAAATCCAAAAGAAATAATGGAAGTTATAGCAGTTCTAGGAAATTGAGGAAATTTCTGTCCACATGCCCAGATAATAAGGAATTTACAGAAAATAAAAAGATATGATGAAGAAATAAGGCCCAGTGTCTGCTTGAGATGTGACAGATGAAAAAGAAAGTTTTCACTCATCAAATCCTAGAATAACAAAAGATAAGAGGCAGTAGGAAATAGGAACTAGGGCCAAAGGTGAGGAATTCAGCAAGTAATTAATTAAAGGGCTGGAAAACAGCTCCTCTGACCCTGACATCTGGCAATATGGGATGCTGGGAGAAAAACAGAGTAATAGGAACAAAGTGCTGGAAAATTAATGAGAGTAACTTTTTTAAATATAAGAATGTATGAAATATACACGAACACTTTAAGAATAATTATAGGTGAATACTCATGTAACCAGCACCCTAATTAAGAACAAACATTGCTAGCACCTTATAATTCCTCTCCTGCTAACATCTCATTTTCTCCCCGCCAAGAGTGACCACTAAATTAATCTGATGGTTATCATTCCTTATTTTATAGAAAATAGTTTACCACTTATGATCACAACTGTAAACAATATACTGTTGGTTCTGCCTCTTTTTGAACTTGATATATATGGAATCATATTGTATATAATTCTTCTGTGACTTCTTTCTCTCAACAATGTATTTGCAGGTTTCAATTTTGTTGACGTCTGTGTGTATCTGTGACTTGTTCCTTTTCACTGAGAAATAATAGTCCACTTTATAAATTTGTCACTATCTTTTAGTCAATTACTACTGAAGAACATTTGGATTGTTTCCATTTTTAAATTTGTTTTATGAACGGTGCTGCTATTAACATTTTTGAAATACCACCTGATGCACACATGTAAATTTTTTGTTGTATTCCTAAAATTGATATATTCCTATATGCAAATATTCAACTTTCCTAGGTTATACCAAACTATTTTCAAAGTACTTGGACCAGTTTATACTCCCCCAGAAATATATGAGAAACCTTGCTGTTCTACACCCTTGCCATCATCTGGATTATCAAAGTCTTAAACTTTAATCTTGTGTATGTGTAAAATTATTTTGTTGTGGTTTAAGTTAGAATTTGATTAAAAATGAAGAAAAGCAACTTTTTCAATTTCTTAGTCATTTGGATTTCCTTCTTTGTAAATTTCTTGCTCAAACTTTTACCATTTTTTGTATTAGGGTTGTCTACCTTTTTCTTTTATGAATTTATGAGATTTCATTAAATAATTCTAAAAATATTTATTGGTCCCTTCCTATGTGCCAGACTTTGTTCTAGAGACTCACAATGTACCTACCAATGGAAAACACACACACACACAAACACACAGCATTCTGTGTTCTTAGAGGCTTGAGCATTCTAGTGTTGGTTGTAGTAAAAGAGGAAAAGTAGGCTAAATAAAAATTTATATGTATAAAATAACAAGTTCTATTAGTGAAAATGTAAAAAAATAATCATTAAACAGGGTAAAGAGAATTGGAGTATGGGTGTTGCATGAAAATGAAACAGATTACAGCTTTGGTTATTGTAATAACAAGCCTTATGGAGATAAGGGAGATAGTATTTGCAGAGTTGAAACCTTCTCCATCCTGTGATAAACAGAGATCCCCTTCTAACTTGCACTGAACATGTAACATGAGCAAAACATTTTATTGTGTCAAGCTCTTGAAATCTACAGATGGTTCTTTACTACAGCATCACTGATCTGTCCTGCCTAAGACAGATAAATAATGAGAAGCGAACAAAAAAGCTATTTAGATAATCTTGGAGTAGAATCCTTACACACACAAAAAAAAAACCCAAAAAAATGAAAAACTCTAAAGGAAGAGAACAAATTTCATTACATAAAAATGAAAAAGTCTCTACAGAAAAGATACTCCAAAAAATATAGATGGTATACAACACACGCTAACAAAATTGCTGATATACACAAAAAATAGATATACACGATGTATGAAGATTTCCTATAGATCAATAACAAAATAGAGCAACTCTAGAAACATGGAAAAGGAATGTGGAATGGTAATTTACTTAGAAGATCTGTATTTAATAATAAAGAATAATGTTCACTATAGATCTTGTCTATGTCTATATATACAAAATAATCCCCTAAATCAGTTTTGGTTTTATGTTGTCTTTCCAGAACATAATGTGGGGTAAAGTGAGGTGCTTCCCTATATTATTGCTCAATAGTACATACATGTTTAGAGTTGTGGTGTTTCCAAGATTTTGAACCATGAAACTGATCTTTGGTCCTCATGGAGGATTGCACTAAAAGACACAATAAGGAGAAATGAGGAGGAAACATCAAAGTGCCAAGCTCTAGGTTTGTTGCCCTTTCCCCTCCAGTGGATTTGCCCAGACAACTTATTAAGAATAACAGTTTTTATTTATATCCTTACCTTTATCACTAGGTCTTTCTGTCACTTTTGAGATGGCTAATTAATAATAACACTTGTTGAAAAAGCATTATAGTCACACAACAGAACAGCAGTTATATTCACGCTAGTGAAATGTATTAATATTTTCTGTTTAAAAATGCAGTGCTGTTTTGTCTCTTTGGATAAGCCAGCTGAAGTTTCTTTAAAAGATCAGCTAAACACACACCATCCTGTGAAATATCACTCCTGCTAGAGAATAGACGTTTGGAACCTCAGGGACAGTTAAGCAGCTGAGGTGTGAGAACAGAGGCTGCTTGCTATTTTAATGATTCTGTGACTGATTCTGAACTCAGTGGAGTTATTATGCCACGTATTATGCTTGTCTCACTTTGATCTCATAGAGGATAATTTTGAGAATGAATATTTGGCAAAAATCCTCCTTGGCATAATGAAAGCAACTTAGCATATTCTCAAGAGTACCAATTCTGGAGACAGATTGCTCAAATTTGAATCCTGTGTTCACCAGTTCTGTTCTGTGAAGGCAAAGACCATTTACTCCATCTCTCTGAGCCCCAGTTTCCTCGTCTGCAAAAATGGGGATATTAGTACATTCCACACAGGCTTGTTGTAAAGACTACAGAAGATGGTGTATGAGAAGCACCCAGGAAAAAAGAGGCAGTAGAGAATGTTGATCATCCATTTGTTCACACTGATTGTGTACAAGAAGAAGCACTGAAAGATGCAGAATCCAGATGGACCTGAGAAGTTATATAGCGGATTTTATGGGAATGATTGGAAGAGATCCATGTAAATTGCTTAGAACTGTACCTGGCACATAATACTTGATAATAACCTTAGGTCTCAGGTTTATTTTTGGCACTATGAAAAGACCGCATATTTGGAATCTAGACATGCCTTAATTCCTGTGTAGATTCAGAATAGACATTGTTTTATTTTAAATCACTTTTATTATTATTGATAACAAAGCGCTAGAGAGGGGATTCAGAAATCACTTGTCAAGAGGTGGTAAGGAACAAATGGCTCTTTCCCCTCTTCCATTTATGAGGGTTCTCTTTTAAATCTATGCTTTGCACAATCAGACTATATTATTCCCTATATTCCACACAGCAGAATGGGTGATAATTACAACATTCCCTGGTCCTTCATATTATTCCTTATTCCACATTATTAATTCTTTTCTTTTCTTTCCAATTAGGCATTGAGAGCCTTCAGATGAATTATAAGTTATCCCTCTGGATTCAAAGGAACTTTCTTTATTGCTTAAAGCCTAGGTGTTCCAACTTCTCAGGTAACCAGTAGTTAATCATTTCATCATCCCTCCATAGGGAGTGATAAGTTTTTAGAGTTGCAAGTAAATTTAGCATCTTCTCAGAAATTCATTTTGCATTTTTTAAGAAACCACAGAGACTGAATAAAAAATCCTCAAGAACTCCACTTCATTTTATGCCTAGTGGCAAATATGACTTGATTATGCTGGCAGTTAGGAATGGTTCAGATTTAATTTAACTTTTCTGCAAAATGGCTTGTAGCCCACTGTTTACAGGACACCAAAAAAACCTAGTGACAGGTGAACACCTCAGCTAGCCACCTGGATTGTCACTAAATGCCAATCACTCAGGACTGCACAAAGAGCTGAATAGGGTGACTGAATTTTCACTTGTCTTCCAGTTTTTATATTTTCTCCACATTTTGTCCCTTTCATTGTTCTAATTTCTGGTCTGATTCATCTATGATAACAGCCATTGGGTATACTGAATTTTCTTTTTTCCAGAACGACAGCATCCTCTACTGTCCTGCCAGTTTCATCCTCCATTCTCCATAGGATTTATGTCAGTTAAGGATCCAAGCAATTGATAAACTGTATACACACCTTGCGACATATAACTGACGTTGGCGTTCATTCAGGGCTCTTCATAGGAGTTTAGGGTGTAAATGTGGCTGCCTGATAGATAAACTGTGTTCAAAGCTCTGAACGCTCAGTAAATTTTCCAAATTAATTACATCTCTGGTGCTTTCAATCTCGATTAAAGAGAGAAATGATAACATATTTGGTCCTTGTGGCTACCTTGAATTTAGATCCCTTATCATTACATCTAGTTATGTGACCAAAGGAGATCCCAACATCTGAGAAAGTGCCTTGGAAATTGTCAAGGGATTTATACTTGTAAAGTATAGGAATGAACAACAGTATTTACTATGTTAAGAAGGATAGAATCAAGAGCTGAATGCAAAGTAGAGACTTAAAGGCTTACATAAGAACCACAATGACAGGACCCATGTCATTGTGTTATTTTGTGCTCCATATATGGGCTGAAATGAGGTACATCTTGTGAATGTTTGCTAAATGAGTAAAAAAATAAATATATTATAAATGAATCTTTAAATTCAAGTCTTATCACAATATTTAACAGATTCACTCTCCTGTACAAAGTGATTGTTTTCAACCTACTAAAAATCCATCAATACTTACTGCTTTTAAGGACTTACTATGCACCAGACAGTTGGCTGGGACCATGAGAAACATGAAGTAACCACTCAAAATCAAGGAGAGAGAGCTCTGATTTAGAGCAGTGAATTCAGCCTGTGTGTTTAACACTCTTGTCTCCTTCACCTACAGCCCCTTCCAATAAGTGAATTTTATCAGCACAAGGAAGAAGAAAATGTTAGAAAACTGCACTCATTGAGTGGAAATAAAACAGAAATTGAAAGGAAGTTTTCCCAACCTCCAAGACCCTGGATGCAAATAGAGGACTAACTTGATGGAGGTGTATAAAAGGGACCCTAGAAGAAAGCCAGAAACACAAGTCAGAGTGACATCGTATATCTAAATCTATCTATAAACACATACATATACATATATATCTAAAGGAAAAAGTAGAGAACAGTGGATGAGGCTTAGAAAAAAAAGCCATAATAAAATTAAAAACTAAGAAATAGTTAAAAACAAGAATTTCCATTATTAGGAGTAAGAGAAGGAATGTAAGTATTGAGGAAAATATTTTAGTTACGGTCCTCATAATGCCATAACATTATATACATATTAAAATATGTACATATTATATATAAATTTATGGTCATGTTAATATCTTACTGAAAATCTATTTTCAAGGAAAACTCTATATTACCAAATTTAGCTTAAGAAAGTAAAGAAATACTATACAAGTAGATCAATAATATACCAATGAAGAAGTTTGTTAACATCACCTGTGATAAAGATCAAACCCAACGGCACCTGGATGGCTCAGTCAGTTGAGCATACACTCTTGATTGTGGGTCATGATCCCAGGGTTGTGGGGTGAGCCCTGTGTTGGGCTCTACACTGGCTACAGACCCTGCTTGAGATTCATTCTCTCTCTCTCTCTCTCTCCTCTTCCCTGCTCCCCTCTCCCCCTCCCTCTCCCTCTCTCTCTCTCTAAAAAAAAAAAAAAATCAAATTAAGATCAAACCCAGATGAGGTATGAAATATTTCCATCAAACTTAAAAACAACAGCAAAAAACACCAAAAGGAAAATGCACTTCCTGTGATATTAAAACTGTTTCAGGGCACTGGGACAAAAAAAAAAAAAAAAAAAAAAAAAATCCAAATGTCCTCACTTTTTCAATGAAGAAAGCAAAATTAAAATCCTAAAATGAGAACCCAGAAAACTATAGACCAATATGAAGAACAGACTCAAAAATAATAAATATAACATTTTTATATTAAACCCAAAGGAAATTAGTTAAAAGAATAAACTGTTGTGACTGTTTTTTTTAAATAAACCTGTGTGTCATTTTCTTACATTAAAAGAAATATGTAGATTTTGATGGACATTTTGTTGAAATGATAGATTAAGCTTTGAATAAATTCATTTACCCAAAGTACTTTTTAACTTTCCTAATGTGAATACATTATCCTTTACAAACTAGTATTTGTCAATTTTTTTTAACCCAAGTATCCTTCAGATAACTTATTTTAAAGTAGGGTTTAAGGTTAAATGTCAAAATAAATTCAAGATTGTGACAAAAATATCAAAGTAAGATTCATTTTAGAAGAAAAATTAATATATATTTTATTTTAAAAAAGGAATTTTTACCTTAACCATTTGATGTTAATAGGACCACTGAGTTTGTTTGCTCCCAACAGACATTTTCACACCAGAAAAGATGGAAAGTTGAACACTAAAAGGGTCACTTTAAACGTGAGACCTATACATATCTGTGGATGCTATGGTACTAAATAGCCCTGAAATCTCAATGACTTGCTATGGCACGGATTTCTTTGTCACATATGCTATAGGTCCATTATAGGTTGGCTTGGGCTCTGCTCCATGCTATCATCACTCTGGATCTCAGGCTGATGGAGCATAAAGTATCCGGACTATCGCTGGTATAGTAAGTGTCCTCCAAAAACCCATGTCCACCTGGAACCTCAGAATGCGACCATATTTAGAAATAGGGCCTTTGCAGATGTAATTAGTTAAGAACATCAAGACAAAATCATCCTGGATTTAGGGTGAGCTCTAAACCCAATGACTACTGCTCTCATAAGAAGAGAAGTGGATGGGGCGTCTGGGTGGCTCAGTCGGTCAAGTGCCGGACTTCAGCTCAGGTCATTTTCTCACATTAGGTGGGTTCAAGCCCCACATCAGGCTCTCTGCTGTCAGGTCAGAACCTGGAGCTTGCTTTGGATTCTGTGTCTCCTGCTCTCTCTGCCCCTCCCCTGCTTGTGCTCTGTCTCAAAAATAAACAAACATTAAAAAAAATAAAAATAAATTTAAAAAAGAAGAAGAAGAGAAATGGACACACAAACACAGAGCAGGTGATGTGAAGATGGAGACAGGAATTAGAGTGCTGTGTCTACAAAGCCAGGAGTGCCAAGGACTGCCACCAACTACAAGAAGCTAAGAGGGAGGCATGGGATGGTTTCTCCTTTAGAGTCTCCAGAAAGAACCAAGCCTTCGGACACCTTGATTTTGTACTTCTGGCCTCCTAAACTGTGATGGAATAAATTCCTGTTGTTTTAAGCCACCCAATTCGTGGTAATTTGTTATGGCAGCCTTAGGAAGTGAATATAGCTGGTGGCCAAGGCAGTTGGAAAGAGTTCTAGGGTATCTTACTTTGGCATTAAATGTTCAGCCTGCAAGAGTCATGCCTCCTTTCCACTCATAACTATCTAAAACTATACACACACCACACAAACAAGCAAAACAGAGTCAGGAAGTATTAATTCTATCATATGCTAAAAAACAAAGAACCAGAGTATCTAGCCATGACACTAATAACTACCACTAAGCCTACTATACTACTTTGCTTTCAGAGGCAAAAGTACAGGAAAATATATAACTTTGCAAATGTATGCTGATGAAAATAGATGACACTCAAATCCTCTTCTCTTGTGACAAACAGAGAGATATTTTGCCCCCAAAATATCCAAAGTGACGTTCCATATATTCTTTTTGACAGCTACATCAAATTTGAATTCTAAAATCCCTCTTAAAATCTGGCAATGACTCAACATTAGTAAGAAAAGCCTTTCTCATAACCTTCTAAATGGCATTTTCAGGAGCGACATCAGGAAAATATTGCCTGAATTCATCTTGCAGAGATTGGATTTGGGTATTTTCTTTGAAATAATTTTTAAGAGCCTTGTCTTTATAAGCTTCATTAAGACAAGAAAATGATGAGGCATTTTAAGAGACAATTTGCTGAATCCATAGCTGGATTCTGGCTCTGTATGTTCAAAGTAAATCATAAAGAGAAATAATGCTGGTGTTTCAGATTCAATGTATTCAAAACTTCAATATATCAGACGACTATACCAAGCTTTGCTGAAAGTTATACTTTTTTGATAGCTGAAGCACTAAGTCTTTAGGAAAGCACAGAAAAAAAATGTGTTCCTACTTTAAATCCAGCCAGGCTCTCTCCTGTTGACAACTGAGGAACTTCAATATGGGACAAAATAACTTCACGAAGAGCATTAAAATTTTTATAAAGCAAGGTAAATATCTGGTGTGTAATCAACATTTTGCCACCTAATTGACTCCCTTATTACATGGTTAATGCCTTCTTATAGAGTACTGGGCTGTTTTAGAAGCCAATGCTTATAGGTAAATGATATACCACGATCTCTGGCTTCTCCCTGACTGATGAACTTTTTTCTTTTTTCCAAAAAATTACGCTCATGAGCCTAGCATTGCTGTATCATTGTGAATACATATTACACTAATAGTTTCCTCAGTTCAACTCAGTGTTTAAGAAAAATTGATGCAACTTCAGTTGAAGTGGTAGTTTTAAAAAAATTTTGTGGATAAGTTTATTGAGGTGTGGTTTGCACATGTATAATTCATCCTTTTTAGTGTATACTTCATTGATCTTTGACAAACACATATAGTTGTGTAACTACTACCAAAACCAAATATAAAACAATTTCATCATTCCCCTAAATCTTCTGTCTCCTTTGCAGTTAGTCCACCTTTTTTTTTTTTAATGTTTATTTATTTTTGAGACAGAGACAGACAGAGCATGAACGGGGGAGGGTCAGAGAGAGAGGGAGACACAGAATCCGAAACAGGCTCCAGGCTCCGAGCCATCAGCCCAGAGCCCGATGCGGGGCTCGAACTCACGGACCGCGAGATCGTGACTGGAGCCGAAGTTGGCTGCTTAGCCGACTGAGCCACCCAGGCGCCCCCAGTCCACCTTTTATACCCCTAAATCACTGAACTCTTTTGTGTTCCTATTGCTTTTCCCTTTTGAAAATGTCATATAATTGAATCCTATGTAGGAAGTGGTCTTTTTAGTCAGGTTTCCTTCATTCAGCATAATGCATTTAATATCCTACCATGTTGTTACTTACATAAGTACTTTGCTCACTTTTATTACTGAGAAATATTCTTCGTAAGGATGTATCAACCCTTCTTAATCTGTTCAGTTGTTGAAGGACATTTGAGTTGTTTCCAGTTTGGGGTAATTAAGAATAAAGATGCTATAAATATTTGTGTAAACATTTTTGTGTGAACATATGCTTTCATTTCTCTTCTGTAAATACCTATGAATGAGTCATATGATGAGTGTATTTTTAACTTTATAAGAAAGTGGAAAACTATTTTCCAAAGTAGTTGTAGTATTTTTTACATTCCCACCTTCAATGTACGAGTATTCTAGTTGCTCTATGTCCTTGTAAGCACTTATTATTGCCAGTTCTTATCATCATGGTTTAAACTTTGTTTTCCTACCAACTAATTATATTGATCATCTTTTCCATGTGCTTATTCAATATCCATATATCTTCATTGTTAAAGTGTCTGATCAAATTTTTTGCTCATTTTTAAATCAGGTTGTTTGTTTTCTTATTATTGAGTTTTAGGAGTCATTTTTATATTCCAGAAACAAACCCTTTGTCAGACATGCGCTTTGCAGGTATCTTCTCCCAGTTGTAGCTTATCTCTTTACTCTGAAAGCACTCTTTCAAAAAGCCTATATTTTTAATTTTGAGGAGGACAAATTTTTCCATTTTTATAGATTTGCTTTTGATCTCATACCTAAGACTTCTCCAACCCAACCCAAGGTCTCAAAGATTTTCTCCTATGTTTTCTTTTAGAAGTTTCATAGATATAGATTTTACATTCAGGTAGATCCATTTTGACTTATTTTTTTAAATTTCCATATATGTTATGAAGCCTGTCTGTAGATTCATTCTCCCCCTCTATCTAGATGTCCAATTGTCCCAGGATCATTTGTTGAATGACTATCCTTTTTTTTTATTCTTTAAATTCTTTTTGTAATGTTTATTTATTTTTGAGAGAGAGAGAGAGAGAGAGAGACAGACAGACAGAGACAGAGTATGAGTTGGGGAGGGGAAGAGAGAAAAGGAGACAGAACCCGAAGCAGGCTCCAGGCTCTGTGCTAATAGCACAGACGTGGCACTCAAACTCACAAACTGTGAGCCAAAATCGGACCTGAGCCAAAGTCAGATGCTTAACTGAGCCACCCAGGCACCCCAATGACTATCCTTTTGTTGAAACAACTGACCATGGTTGTATGGGTCTATATCTGAACTCTTCACTCTGTTCCTATTGTTTATATATCCATTCTTTTGTCAGTACCACACTGTCATAAGGCAGCTTTATAGTAATTCTTGGGTCCAAGTAGTGTGAGCCCTCAAACTCTTTTTCATTATTTTCAACATTACTTTGGCTATTCTAGTTCACTTTCTTTTCCATATGTATATTAAGATCAGCTTGAGGGTAAGGGCCAGTGACAGGGTAAGGTGTTCATGTTAGGCACTCTGAGGGAGCCAAGCCCACTTCGGCCTACCCCTGCAGGGCCTTGCAACATGCTAGGGGAGGGAGAGTCTCCTTGGAGGCCCCAGCATGGTCCTCCATCTCACACTGGCTGGCCCTTTTCAGCTATTCCAATTTTGAGTTTTACCTACACATAGGCCTGATCTCCAAAGTCAGTGGCATTGCTGTTCAAAATGGAAGATAAGGAGCAATGTGACCCATTCCATTGGGTCCTTCAGCCTTGAAGCCTGGTTGGCATTTGCAAAGAGGAATTAACAGCAAAATAAGCCTCTCAGTGATAAAGAACAACTAGAATCAGTAGAAGTCCTGGCCTCAAAGAAGACTCTGAGCCATTGCAGTGACAAGAAGCAGAGCCTTCAGTTAGATGGCTACATATGTTATATTGTAAGACCTGGGTTTGTCATCTTTCTGCAGTTTCCTTTACAAACCAACTAAGAATTGATCCTCCCTCTAACTCTTTAAATAGTTATACACCACTTTTCTTTTATTACTTTGGAAAATAAATACTATCATCAAAATGTTAGTGTTTGCCTCGAGGCAGGTGGAGGCAGGAGGGATGAATGGTGTAACCCTTAGAGGTCTATGGTCTTGGTAGATCTGAGAGCTGCCCCATTGGTCAGACTTCTCTTCAGCAGCAAAGCCAGCCTGGGGCTTGCATGTTGAGCCTGAGCAAGCATAAGAGGAGAAGCTGAGACTGTGTGACTGGAGTGCAAGCTTACATCAGCCAGCAATTTCTTTGAACATGTATCTTCAAACCAACGAGGTTGCTATTTAACCCAAGTATCAGAAGACACAAAGCAGCTACTGCATTCTGCCCTCTCAGTCACTGGGTGTAGTCTCTTCTGCACCATTTTCTATCCTAGAATCTCTTTCTTTCTTTTCTTTTCTTTTTTAGCATTTATTTATTATTGAGAGACAGAGAGAGAGAGAGAGAGAGCGCTAGCGAGCATGAGCAGGGGAGGGGCAGAGAGAGAGGGAGACACAGAATCTGAAGCAGGTTCCAGGCTCTTAGCTGTCAGCACAGAGCCCAATGCAGGGCTCGAACTCACAACCGGTGATATCATGACCTGAGCCGAAGTCGGACACTTAACCGACTGAGCCACCCAGGCGCCCCAACTACCCTAGAATTTCTTGGTGCCCCAGTGAGCTCTTTACCCCTGCACAATGAATGATATTCCAATCGCCAGCAGCCAAAAGTGGCAGTCGATATTGCCATCACAAGTACGATCTTGGGTCCATAAGCACTATCAATGACAGTGAACTATTTCCTGGGAAGAAGAGGACACTCCTCTCCATAAATCTGCTTGGGCTTGGGCAAATGGAACTTCAAAGGAGTCCTCAAGCAGTTAGGGTCCTTGAGCTAGGGGGACATGAGAAGGTGGGTAAGTATTTTAGGGCTGCTTTCTCTATTTTTATCCAATTCTGGTACTTAGGAGCAGGAACACTAGCTGGTGTCCGAGGGCAAATGTTGCCATTTCTCTGAATTTTCCTTCATCTAGGATGTCTTTATTTCACTATCATTCATGAAGGATATTTTCACTGAACATAGAATTCTGGATTGATGAGTCTCCCCTGCCCCCTCACAAGGCACTTTATGTTGTGTCCCTTCCTTCTGGTCTCCATGGTTTCTGATTTGGAAACTGAAGTCGTCTGCATCATTGCTTTCCTATATGTAATATTGTTGCTTTCTAGATTGTCTTCTTTTTCTTCAGTTTTTAGCAGTTTGATTTTCTGAGCTTGAATTTCTAGCTTTACTCTCCCTGCCCCCAGTTGGGGTTTCACTAGGCTTCTTGAATTTGTAGGTCTTGTGTCAAATTTGGGAAGTTTTCAGCCATGTGTCTTCAAATATTTTTTCAGCAACACACTTCTCCTCTGCTCCTGGAACTCTAATAACCCAAACCTTAGAATTTTTTATATTATCTAAGTATCTAAGAATGTGTCCATATTTTAAAAATTATTTATCTAGTATCCACATAGTACAATATCTATAGATAATCTTCAAGTTTAGTGATTCTATCTCCATTCTGCTCTAGTGTATACTCAGTGGGTTTTTTGTTTTTGGGGGGTTTTTTTTGGTAATTACTTTTTTCATTTCTGAAATTTCCATTTGGTTCTTTTCCTCTTTCTCTTTACTGAAACTTCCTTGCTGTTATCTTAAAGAGTTTTTGGCTTTACTTGTTGGAGCATTGTTACAATAAGTGTGTAAAGTCTTTGTCAGATAATTCTAACATCTGGATTCTCTTGGCTTTGTGCCTACTGTCTTTTCCTATGCAGATGATATTTTCATGGTTCCTCATATGTCAAGCAATATAAATCATATCCTGGACATTTTATTATAAGATTCTGGGTCTTGTACAAATCTTATGAGAAATAATGAAATTTTCATTTGTAAGTAATTGTCATGATTAATTTAAGTTCAGGTTGCAAATTCTGACTCACTTTCTTTGAGTTGTGATTCTCTTTAAGTTTGGTTTTCAAACTTTTCAAAGTCTTTGTATGGCTATCTGGATCTGTTTCATGAATGTTCCCAGTGGTTGGTTCAGTATGGGACCTGGAAAGTGGTCTGTTATTTCAGTTCTCAATGTTTTTGGTATGCTTGTTAGAAATAGACTCAGGTATGACAGCTTCAGATGAGCCCAAGAGTTCACAATTTTATGGGATCACTTTCCCCGGTTTCTTCCTGTCTATGATCTCCCTAGTACTTCCC